>NC_138057.1:50798729-51998729 GCF_964194185.1 Rhinolophus hipposideros | reverse complement strand
CTTTCTTGTCCTCAGGACAATATGGGGAGGGGGCCGCTGACAAGGACATGGGCGTGACTGAATCCCCCTTAAAATTTAGGATGAGTCAAAGATGAGAAAGGACCTGCACAGGGCCAGATTAAAGCCTTTAGAAACCCAAAACGCTGAAAGATTATGGTACTCCATTTCCCTCCCCCAATAAAATTAATCATTTACCCTTACCACAGATTCTTAAATTCACATGGGCCCAGAGGGAGCTGAAGACTTTAGAAGGAAAGGTGAGCTGGTGTGCCAAGCCTAAGAGGCCTCTCTGGAAGAGCAAGGGGATGTATGTACCACCTAGCTGTGGTGAGGTGCAGTAGTGACATCTCCAAGGGGTTATCCACATGTGGGAAAAGCTAATGCACCATCCATCAAAACCACCACTGGCCACGGCCATCATCTTCTTTCAACCAACTACGGGGAAGGGGAGAGCATGACAAGCTGTTGCAGAGAGAGGAAATGACAAAGATGAGAGCAATAGAAAGGATACAAACCTCCCTAAAATTGCCTGGCTGTGTACAAATTATGAAGGCTAGAACCAAATAGGGAGGGAACAGGCAGAAAACCCAGAGATAGAGCTTTGAATTGGACTGGGAGTTATGAATCTTAGTATTCTCTCTCCCTCTCTCTCTCTCTCTCTCTCTCTCTCTCTCTCTCTCTCTCTCTCTCTCTCTCTCTCTCACTGAATTGGACTAAATATACCTGAAAGGTATACTATCACTGGGGGGGGAAATGTCAGTTCTAAAGAATAGTCAGTCAAATATATGGTGACTCAAGATTTCGCTTTGGGTGGTGAACACACAATGCAATATACAGATGATGTATCATAGAATTGTACACTTGAAACCTACCGTGTTTCCCCGAAAATAAGACCTAGCTGGACCATCAGCTCTAATGCATCTTTTGGAGCAAAAATTAATATAAGACCCGGTCTTATATTATATAAGACCCAGTGTTATATGATATGGTATGATATGATATATATGATATATAAGACCCGGTCTTATATTATAGTAAAATAAGACCTGATCTTATATTAATTTTGGCTCCAAAAGACGCATTAGAGCTGATGGTCCAGCTAGGTCTTATTTTTGGGAAAACACAGTATATAATTTTATTAACCAATGTCACTTCAATAAATTTAATAAAAATTTTAAAAAGTTAAAAATCTCTGCCTTTCCAAGTCTGACTGTGCAACTTGTACCAATTACATATTTGTCCACTTCTGTGGTTGAACTAGTGCCAAAGGCTGACAATGCCTAGATTTCTGTTTCCAGCTTTACTTGACTTCCTGTGATTCCTGCTGCCACGAATACCCTCCCCGCTCCCTCCCCCTATTTTGCATATTCTTCAATGTCTGGTTCTAATGCTGCCTTCTCTTAAGAGAATTATCTTTCACCTGAACCCTCAGTGTTTTATCTGTATCTCTTCTGTGGAGGCTTTCGCTTTCTGCCTGTATTAGCGTAATATGGGTGCATCGCATCCCTCCTGCCAGACAGTAAGCTACTTGAAAACAGAAGACATGCTTTATTCATCTTTGGATCCCCTTTGCACCTCCTATATTTGTGACCAAAAAAACACTATCCTTCGGAGTCTCGATGATTGCTCCCAAGACGATGCCTTAAAAAGACTCTTTCCAAATTCCACTTTTGATGTTGCCTTCATGGTTCATAGTTTACAAATGACAGTAAGTTCCTTCATTAGACTGCAATCACATGTGACATTGTTGACCATCACCTTCTTAAACTCTTACCGGGGCTTCTACCACCACTCATTCTCCTAGTCAGCCTCAGTCTGTCACACAAGAAAATGAGTCTCACCAATAACAATTGCTAATATTTACTTTGTGCCTATGCCAACCACTGTGCCATGAGTTTTGCATCTAGTATCTTATTTAATCTGCCTAATAACTCTCTAAGACAGTTACTATTATAGTCCCCATTTGGTAAAGACACTGAGACCTAGCGACATTAATCAACTGCCCAAAACTACCCAGTTAGTAAGTGACAGAACTGGGATGTGACCACTTCAGAGTCACATCTACATTCAATCAAAAATAGTATCACCCAGATTGATCATTTACTTCATTAAACCGATTTAGAATAATTTTTATTATCTTCAAAGAATAAGAAATATATATACATATATACATACATATTATTTTAAAGTGTCTGGAAAATTTAAATGGACTATTTTTTCTAAAAAAATTTTAAAGAAAATTTAGAAATAATAAATAATAAATAATAATACATATATATTTTTTTATTTATAATAAATAAATAAAAATAAATAATAAAATTTAGAAAAAATAAAATAAAAATAAAATAAAAAAATAAATAATAAAATTTAGAAATAATACCTAATGTTAGCAAGTGTGCAGGAAAGTGGTATTCTTATACACTGCTAGTGGGAGTACAACTTTAGAAAGCAATTTGGCAATCTGCATCAAAAGCCTTTAAAATATTTTTACCATTAATCCATCAATTCCATCTCAACAATTTAGCTAAATAAAATCATAGATTTAGCCTCAAAGATACTCAACACAGTATTGTTTTTAATAATGAAAAATTAGGAAAGAAATATCTAAATATCTAATTATAGAGTATTGTATAACTAAATTATATTACTTATACATTAAAATCCAAGCAGTCCATTAAACATTATTTCAAAGATGTATGATTGATATCAAAAATTGTTCACCATATGTCATTAAATGAAAACAGAAGGTTGAAAATGTATGGAACAAGCCCAGTTTCATTACAAATACACACACAGATAGAAACCTGGAACGGTATAAATCAAAATGTTGAGAATGACTACCTTTGGGGATAGTATGGTTAGAATTTTATATATAACTATTTTCAATGATTATGTATTACTTTTGTAATAAGAAAAATTATATGAGGGTGTTTTCTTTTTCAAAAGGTAGCACAGGGATGAATGGATACCAAAAGATTTTTTACAATGTCATTAAATTAAATCTAGTTTCCATATAAAATATACTAGTGAAAATTGATGTAGTTTTTATGTATAAATTACCAGTATATGTTTATAAAGACATATTACTTTAAACACTTTATACCTCTTTTATATAACCCTACCACAGTTAGTATGCAGCTCAATAAATAGTTTGAATAGAATTGAAGAGTCTAATGTAAAATTTTTATAAATGACCTACATGATGAACAACACAGGGAAGTTCATAGTTTACAGATGACAGTAAGTTCCTTCATTAGACTGCAATCACATGTGACATTGTTGACCATCACCTTCTTAAACTCTTACCATGGCTTCTACCACAGCTCATT
This sequence comes from Rhinolophus hipposideros, assembly GCF_964194185.1. Classification (NCBI taxonomy): domain Eukaryota; kingdom Metazoa; phylum Chordata; class Mammalia; order Chiroptera; family Rhinolophidae; genus Rhinolophus; species Rhinolophus hipposideros. Next base: position 51,995,400 of record NC_138057.1, on the reverse strand, counting down.
CTCCCAGTCAGCCTTCCATCTCAGTGTCCATGACCTCCTACTCCAGCAAAGGTCCTCTTCCTCCTTGTACTGGAACCGTTCCCCCCATGCCGCAGTCCTCAGCTTTCTGCATTCTTCTATCCATACTCATTTCCTTGGTGAGTTCATCCCTAGTCACGGCATCACCTCAGCTATCACCTCAATGGAGATAATCTCAGGAACATGACCTTATTTCACTGGGCGTGGGCACGTGCGCTGTCATTGCTACGTATATAAGGTATTTTGATATTGCACAACGTAATGATTAGAAGTTTATAGTACAGCTCACCAAGGAAAAGATTGCTTGGAGGATTTGAGGAAGAGTTGTGGGCATTAATGGCAATGAACCCCCCCATAAAGTAAACAAAATAAAAATACATAAATAGGAAAAAGTCAGCAAAGGATGTGTTTAAAATCTCAGGTTAATGGTGTCATACCTTGCTTGGGGAAGGGAGAAACTAAGTAAATGAAATAATTAGCCAACAGAAGATATTTTTAAAGGCCCTAGATTCTACATTTATAAAACTCACTTATATGAACAAAGTACATGTTTTTGTTAATCATATCTTTGTTTTTTATTTTTCTGGTGGTCAGTCCTAGTCAGCAGATTACATTACTCTGTGCACTCAGCTTCAAGACACATCTTCTAACTGCCTCCCCTCCCCTTTCAGAGTTCTGCTCTTAAGCTTCTCTTGTATAGGAATTGCAAGCCATTGCTTGACTTGCAAATTTATTATTTATACTCAAGGTACGCTAATCATAGATCCTGAAATAAGCTAAGGGCTATAGGCATCCCTCACACCCAGGACACAGAACATAAAGGTGACAGACTTTTGGAATAGGAAGACAGCAATTTGGGGCTAACATTTGACTAATCTTGGCAGGAAAGAAAGCATATGGTAGAAAGCTCCACAGACTAATACTGAGAAAGAACATGACGAGGAGAGATAAAAGGTGGGTGCCGATGGAAACAGTAGACCACAAGGATCTGTCCTTACAGGTTTGACAGGGCCAGGTGCAATGGATGTTTCAACCACATGGTTCTTCCTTGGCAATCGGTGCAGCCAGTGCTGGGACACTGGTGGTGCTGAGGCAGGTACACACGGATAAGCAGTGCTCCTGCAGCTGAGTGCACTGAGCTACCTGCTTAGCTAGGCCACATGCTCTGGCATCGATCCTAACTTACCTCAGATGGGCCCAATCAGCCCATCTTGGAAATGGGTGTGGGTCTGCATCATTCCACATTCAGTCCTGCCTTACCTCATCAAGGGTAATGAATGAGCTAGCTGATTGGTACCCTCTACTCACATGAAGGTCTTGTACATCCTCATAGTTGCTCATACCACATCTTTCAGAAGTTCCCAGACCAGTTTAACATAGTCTGATCTGATCATTTAAACAGTCTTTAAGACACTGCTCAGACTCTCCTGAATAAAAATTGCTTGGTCTCTCAGATAGCCACCTCTCCCCTGCTTCTCTACATGACATGCATCAGGGTGTACGAGGGAAAGGGGACTTTGTAGCAGCAGGAAAGAGTGAACTCCTTGAATAAGTGGTTCTCTGGCTTCTTAGATTTCCAGGGCATTGTTTCTTTGCCCCCGTTTGCTGCTTACTCTGCTGGCAATTGTGGCCCAACTCTGTAGCTGGTATAATTCTACAGTCTTTCACAGCCTAGAAATAGCCTGAGTTGTGCCTTCTGGCAGAACGCATTGCACTGTCTCCCCCTGACATTTTTCTGAGTCTGGTTGTGATATCACACCCCTCAGATCATTCATGCAACACATGCAACACACATGCAACAGACAACCATCATAGTCTCTACACCAAGGGCTTCCCTGTTGCACATGGGAAATGTCCCACATCTTGACCCCCATGGTTAGACATTTTCAAGAAGCCTTATTGATGCCTTTTTCAACATCTCTCTCTTCTCCTATTATCTAGTGCATCTTACCAGACTGTCCAGGCTCAGCAAGAATGAGTGCCATGATGGATTAATGATGTCTGCTGCAGATAAATGATAGGGGTGTCACACCAGGAATGATACTTAATCTCTTCTTCCTCAGATCCATTAATCCAAATTAATCTGTCCTCTTTATTTGTATCTATTGAAATCCTAGTCATCTTTTAGAACTAGTTCAAGCTTTATTTCTTCTATGAAGGTCAACCTAAGCTCTAATGATCTTATCCTGCTCTGAATTAACACCACTTACTGGATTATCTAATATTAGTACTAGTTTCTAAGTGTTAATAATAAATAGAACTTATTACTGATACTTGAAGTAGCTTGAAGAATAGTGGTATCATTAACACAAATAAAATATGATTGATTTTAAGGGGCATATGAATAGTTAGTTATAAAAGATATCTGGTGCCCTGACCAACAGGAAAGAAACTTGAAGATACTATCAATGAAGTACTATCAATAAACTCTTTGGGCAAATGACATCAAAAATAGGGCTGGACACAAAAACAAAGAGCTTTGCTTAAACCAGAGAAGAGAGCATTAAGTCTGGTACTATACCTCAATAGTAACAGAAGCGAGATCACTTACCAGGATTTTCCATCCTGTACTGTGATACCACTCTCTATATAGCTGGCTGTACGCAGCCTGAGATTCCCTTTTCTCTATAGATCAGTGACCCTTTATGGAAAAAAGGTTTTTCCTGCTCTACTATACAGAAAGATTAAGAAGATTGCCGAGGATGTGAAATACTTCCTTCAATTGAGGAATCACAGACAGAGGCAATAACATTTTTTTCACGTTTCTTCATGTATATAATAGGTTGTTCACTAAAACACAACCTCTTCCATTAAAATGTGAACTCCATGGAGCAAGGACATTGTCTAGTGTGTTCACCACTGTGTCTCCAACATCTGACTCACAGTAGGCGACTAATATATGAGGTCGGACAATTAAGTTCACGAACTCATCCTAGAAAAAGTGCTACATACCTTATTGCTGATATTCTACGGTCACCTTCGAAGTACTCCCCTTGGGAAACTATGCACTGACGCCAGCACCTAGTCGACTCTTCAAAGCAACTTTGCAACTCTTTTTCAGGAATGGCCATCAGAGCTGTCGTCGTATTACCCTTGATGTCTGAATGTTGTCAAAATGTCTTCCTTTCAGTATTTCCTTTATCTTTGGGTAAAGAAATAAGTCATTTGGGGCCAGGGAGGGGGTTCCAATACAGTTGTTTCTTGGCTAAAAACTCCCTCACAGACAGTGCCGTGTGAGCTGGTGCATTGTCATGACGCAGGAGCCATGAATTGTTGACAAAAGGTTCAGGTCGTTTTCGTCTTTTTCATGCAGCCTTTTCTGCACTTTCAAATAGTAAACTTGGTTAACTGTTTGTCCAGCTGGTACAAATTCATAATGAATAATCCCTCTGATATCAGAAAAAGTTAGCAACATCGTTGCAACAAGTTCGCGAACTTAATTGTCAGACCTTGTATTTTACTAATGAATAGTTAATACTTAATAAATATTAAGTGAAGACAAGACAAAGAAACGTTTAATATTTCTATCCTACAATATGTCTGTTTTTGAGAGAGGTAATCATCTTCATTTCATATTCTTCTTTTCCTACTGCATCTGTTGTGCAGTGAGGACAAAGTTGTGCATTGAAGAGATCAAATGGGTCATAAACGTAAAAAGACTAAAACATAAAAGTTAAAACTACCTTTCTGTCGGTGGACGCCGCCGAGTAAGCATCATTAAAGTTACCCCTCCTGCGGTCGTCATGTCTAAGTCAGAGTCTCCCAAAGAGCCTGAACAGCTGCGGAAGCTCTTCATCGGAGGTTTGAGCTTTGAAACAACCAATGAGAGTCTGAGGAGCCATTTTGAGCAATGGGGAACACTCACAGACTGTGTGGTGATGAGAGACCCAAACACCAAGCGCTCCAGAGGCTTTGGGTTTGTCATCTATGCCACCATGGAGGAGGTGGGTGCAGCCATGAAGGCAAGGCCACACAAGGTGGATGAAGAGTTGTGGAACCAAAGAGGGCTGTCTCAAGGTAAGATTCTCAAAGACCTGGTGCCCACTTCACTGTGAAAATGATTTTTGTGGGTGGTATTAAAGACGACACTGAAGAACATCACCTAAGAGATAATTCTAAACAGTGTGGAGAAATTGAAGTGATTGAAATCATGGCTGACAGAGGCAGTGGCAAAAAGAGAGGCTTTGCTTTTGTAACCTTTGATGACCATGACTCTGTAGACAAGATTGTCATTCAGAAATACCATGCTGTGAATGGCTACAACTGTGAAGTAAGGAAAGCCCTATCTAAGCAAGAGATGGCTAGTGCTTCATCCAGTCAGAGGTCGAAGTGGTTCTGGAAACTTCGGTGGTGGTCGAGGAGGTGGCTTTGGTGGGAATGACAACTTTGGTTGTGGAGGAAACTTCAGTGGTCGAGGTGGCTTTGGAGGCAGTCGTGGTGGAGGAGGATATGGTGGCAGTGGGGAGGGCTATAATGGATTTGGTAATGATGGAAGCCATTTTGGAGGTGGTGGAAGCTACAACGATTTTGGCAATCACAACAATCAATCTTCAAATTTTGGACCCATGAAAGGAGGGAACTTTGGAAGCAGAAGCTCTGGACCCTATGGTGGTGGAGGTCAATACTTTGCCAAACCACAAAACCAAGGTGGCTATGGTGGTTGCAGCAGCAGCAGAAGCTATGGCAGTGGCAGAAGGTTCTAATTACTGCCAGGAAACAAAGCTTAGCAGGAGAGGAGAGCCAGAGAAGTGACAGGGAAGCTACAGGTTACAACAGATTTGTGAACTTAGCCAAGCACAGTGGTGGCAGGGCCTAGCTGCTACAAAGAAGACATGTTTTAGACAATACTCATGTGTATGGGCAAAAAAACTCGAGGACTGTATTTGTGACTAATTGTATAACAGGTTATTTTAGTTTCTGTTCTGTGGAAAGTGTAAAGCATTCCAACAAAGGGTTTTAATGTAGATATATATTTTTTTGCACCCATGCTGTTGATTGCTAAATGTAATAGTCTGATCATGACGCTGAATAAATGTCTTTTAAAAATAAATAAATAAATAAAAGTTAAAACTATAAAACTTCTAGACACAGAAGAAAACACAAGAGAAAATCTTTGTAACTTTGGTGTAAGCAAAGATTTGTTATATAGGACATAAAAAGCACCAATCGCACAAGAAAAAAGGAAGAAATTAGATTTCACCAAAATTTAAAACTTCCGCTCTTGAAAGGACACCATAAAGAAAACAAAAAGGCAAGTAATAGACTGGGGGGGAATATTTTTAATTCATATAATCACAAAGGACTTGTATCCAGAATATATAAAGAACTCTTACAACACCAAAGCAAGAGGCAAACATTCTAATTTTTTAAATGGGAAAAAAAAAGATTTAAATAGACCACCAAATATGAGACATTGGTGGCAAATAAGCACATGAAAAGAGGCTAAATATCATTAATCACTGGGGAAAAGCAAATTAAAACCACAACGAGATACCACTATACACCTACTAGAATGATTTTTCAAAAGAACTAACAATGCCAAGTGCTGACGATGAAGCAAAAGAGCTGGAACTCTCATACAATGCTGGTAAGCATAAACTTGTACAGCCACTTCGGGAAACAGTTTGACAGGCTCTTTTCTTTACCAAGTCAAACATTCACTTACTATAAAACCTGAGATTTCACTCCTAGGTATTTATCCAAGAAAAATGCAAACATACATCCACAAAATGACTTTTATACTAGCGCACTGACTGGGGAGATGGTTAGTTATAAACATCTGTCAAAACTCAATAAACTGTACACTTAAAATGGGTGCATCATTTTGTATATATGTAAATTACATCTCAATAAAGTTGAAAAAATAATTATTTTGCAACAGTTAAGGAGGTATTTTAAAGCCTTTTTCTGTTATCAGTAGTGGCCAGCCAATGAATCATTACAGAGGTTGAGTATTCTGAAACTTACCAGAGGAATGGATTCTCTGACCAGTGGAAATGAAGTAGGTTAGAGAATTTGTTTTCCAATTCACAGAAGTTAGAGTGTGAATTTGCACACTTTCATGATAAACCTAAGTTAATTTTTTAAAAATCAGGCCTAAGCTATGATAAGAGTTGTAAAAGCTATTTTTATTGAAAAGTTAATGCTTCAAAAGTGAAGAATCCCCACTGTGGGAAAACAGAACATTTCTCATACATATTCTGACTGGGGCCTGGACCTTCCAGAGGGCAGAGAATCATCTGGCATGTGTACAGGCGGGCACACACACACACACACACACACACACACACACACCCCCAAATGGGCAAAAATGCCTCCCTGGCCACACTCTATATGGCACAGGGGAAGAATAGCTCCACCATCAGAGGAGCAGGTTAGAATAGCCAGATGTTTTCATCAGGTGTTTATTTGTAACGTGACTTACAAATGTTTATTATGATCACATTTAAAACTGTCAGGCACTGGAAAAGCTTTCTGTGTTAAGTACAGGAAAGAGAAAGAGCAAAGTAAAACCTGCCCACTGCCCTCTACCTGTCCTGCCTTATACTTCTCTACCCCTCAACTCTTTGCCCCCTCAGCCCCAAGTCAGTGCTAAAACCACACCGGAGGGATTGGTTTGGCCCAAAAGTAATGAAAGGCCTACGATGCAGCTATAGATAAGTAGGGAGGGGGGATGAGTTCAATGGACATTTGCCATTTGTGGTTCCTAAGAGTACTCTGGTGTCCTTTCAGGTTTGTTGGGAAAGTAAAATCAAATGTTTGCCTTCTCTTGACAGAAACCAAGGAGATTTCCTCTGGCTCCTTCCCCCAGATCCTTTCTCCCTATATCCAGATAGAGTCATCGATGGCATTTGACTTAAGCTTGACCAAGCAAACTATCTCCTTGGACTTTACTTATTTAGCAGAGTGAAGTGAGAAGCAAAGAAATGGTTTGCAGTGGAGCCAGGCAAGACAGCTGAGCAGTTCCTTCCCTGTCGGTTCCAAGCTTGGTCCCTTGGGTTTCCCTTCCATCCTGTGAGGCTCTCCTCAGTGGAGAAAGAAATATTTTATGTCCCCCTTCCTCCCCTGTACCCTATCCCTTCTCAATCAGAGTTAACGTCTCCTATCAGTTTGGTGTGTTTTCCCAGATAAATTCCATACATCTCATTCTTGTTTTTAAAAAAATACATGTATGTATCATATATAAATAGGGTATTACCATATTTTGCCATGTATAATGTGCTCCCGTGTATAACATGCACCCACGTGTTTGGCCCAAACTTTCAGGGGAAAAAAATCTTTCGTTTTAATTTTTTAATTCAAATTTTCATGTTTATATTTAGGTACTTGTTTTTTGTATTATAAAAGAATCATAGCATTTATTTATTTATTTCATTATTATACTTTTAACTCATAAGCATAAATAAAAGAATTAAAAACATTTATATGGATATGGAATTAGTACTACCCATGTATAATGTGCATCCTTATTTTTCCCTCACAAATTTTGGCAAAAAAGTGCGCATTATACATGGCAAAATACGGCACACATATTGTTATACAACTTCTTTCTATGAGATGTGATCGTCTATTAATATTTCTTTTGTATCTTCTCATCATCCCTGATTAAAACTGTACATACAAAAATCCTGCCGAAGTTAAGAATCTGGGGGTAGTATGGGACTCAGTTAATTTCACTATTGCATAGTCATTAATTACCCATAATAGGATGGATTTAGGCTCAAATTCAGCTGAACAATGAAGATCCTAAAGAATGCTAACAATGTGTCAGGCTGAAAAGTTCTCCTAGGCAATATGGAGAAGGTTCCTGAGCAGGGATATCTTATGATGAAGACAATGTTTCATGAAAAAATAATATGGCAACAGTGTATATGATTTACACCAGAAGAAGGAGAGATTGGGTAACATGCACTAGACCAGTGGCTAACAGAGAATCATAGATCTGAAGAAATAAAAATCTGGATTACAGTTTATGGCCGGTGAAATGGAGAGAAACTTTTACTGAATTATAAGCTAGACTAATAGAGTGGAAAAAACAAATGATTGGAATTAGAAGAGCTAGATTCAAATTCCAACTCTGAAATTTATTAGCTATGTGACCTTTGGCAAGACATTTCCCTGCTCCATACATCAGTTTCCCTATCAATAAAATGAAGAAGTTAGAATATTAGGGGCTCTAAGACTTTTTCAGCAGAACCCTTTTTTTCTGGAAAAAAAAAGGCAATATTTTTCTGGCTGAAGCATGGATAAAGGGCTCACAGCCCCAGCTAGCCTTCATTTCACCTCTGTCAGCCACCTCTGAGGCATTCTTGAGGAATCTCCAGAGGACTAGGGAACATTTGAGAAATCTCTAAAGACTCTACTACCAACTCTAATATTCAGTGACTCTAGGGGGTTAACTTGGCAGAGGTACCTAGGAAAATAGTAATGACTTTTCATAATTGCCACAGAGTCACGTAATAGAAAGGGTGAACTGACTTCCGATAAATTTGCCTGTTTCTCTTTATAGGCCAAACCCAATTTAATGTCCAAAATCTCATCCAAACATTGTACAAATAGTAATCTAACATTTATATACACAATTTAGTCACAAATAACTCACTACCTAACAATTCAGCTCATTTCAATTTGGGATCCTCTAGTCAAATGTTCTTCCTTAAGCCAAAATCTGTCCCCTATCACTGTCATCTGAAATAAAGTTCCATATTCGACCTTCTGGAACTAAACCAAATAAATCTAACCCCTCTTCCACAGGACAGTCCTTCAGAGCTATGAGGACTGCCTTACCACGCTTTATTCTCTCTCTGGCCATGAAATATTCCATGGAGGTGGGCTGCTCGTTTTGGTTCAATTCAACATTTTCTCAGCATCTAAGTGCAAGTAGATTTTCATGTATTCATGGTTTTAAAGACTTAATCAAACCTGATGATCTTCCTTAAGACAAATGACTAGCTTCATAATGAAGTATAAATAGAAACAAAATTCATGAATGGTAACTATTCTTTTCTTGCTAAACATTAGCTGCTCCCTGTATCAGAAGTAGACTGCTACATCTTTTGATCTAAAGCAAATTGTGAAAACATCCAGCCAGGGATCCAGAGAGATCCAAAACTCAAGATCCAATGAAGCAAGTATAAATGACTCTAAAGTTCATAATCTCATCAACTCTTAGGGAAATATAATTCTCACCAGTACAAAATTCAAGTATCACAAAAGTGTTCCAGAATATCAATGTAAGAAAGCTTCCTTCACCATTCTTCATCCTACTCATTCTACATTGCATTAAATTCAGGGTCTGTGGCTTGGGCCTAGATATCTGTCAGTCTGGGTAGTTTGAAGATGGGAGTAGAAAGTATGACTGAGTCCCTAAGGAGAAAGCAAGCCAGCACAGCCACAGTCTGTAATGCCTGTGGGAGCGCTGGGCCTTTATGGTTTCCTGTGCTCTCGTTGTCCTGGTAACCTGAGGCCTCCCTATTTGTGTTGGCATCTTGGGGCCAAGAGCGGAAGCAAAGCTGGAGCACCAGGAAGACTTGCAGGAAAAAAATGTGGGTAATGCAGCAGTTATGCCACAGGAGGGTCAAGACTAGGGCATAAGAATTACCTGTTTGGGGAGAGGGCAGGGGTAGTATCTGGTAAAAATTGGATTTCCAGATTCTACTTCCAGCGTTTCTGATTCATTAGGTCTAGGATGAGCTCAGGAACTTGCAATAAAAAGGAACTCCTACCAAGTAAGACAAAGACCACACTTTTGAAAGCCCAGGCTAAGCAAACAAATCAGTTGGGGAGAAAAAGTATAACCAGCAATCAATTTCAGAAAGCCAATATTCTAGAACAGTAGTTCTCAATTCCATCGCTACGGAAAGTTCTATTGGACAGTGCTGGAATGCTGGAGAGAAGAGAGGATAGACAAATAAGCCAACAAAAGACAAACCCTTTTCAATTCTGTAAAGAGCTGCCACATTTGAAAAAGAAGTAGACTTCTTCCATATTGTTTCAAAGAACAAAAGTAAGGGAAAATATGAGCTGTTATAGCAAGAAAGATGTCAGCTTCAGAGCTCTTTAGAACTAAAGCTAGATAACAGTAGAAGGCAGGCACTGCAGGAGGAAGTGACCCATTCCATTTAGAGACAGACAAGCAAAGACCTACTTGATCATCTTTCAGAGATAAGAATTAGATGCCTTCTGCGTATCTAGTTTTGCGTCTACAATTTTAAGAGCAATTTGCAAACAAGATAAAAGTGAGAATCTTATAAATGGAATTTTAAAAGTCACGACTACTGCCATAGTAGATTATGGGAACAGGTAGGAAAAATAAAAGCAAGAAAGTAAGTAGGGAATTTAGTCAAAACTAAGGGACTTGATTACTGGTAATAAGGGCCCTTGTGAATGCAATGATTTGTAAGCAGAAAAAAAAAATAAAGAAAAATTTGGTGAGAATGGTTCTAGTGATACAGAGATGGCGTAGGAAAACTTCTATATGGATTATCAATAGAAACTTGACTACTTGTATAGTTGAAATCAGTACTACAACCAGAGAATCCTTTATATTCTTTGCAAGAGAGAATATTGGCCTGTTTGGATATAGCTGGCAATCATACGTTCTTGAAACTCTGGCCCCTCCTCCCCTCCGCTGCCATTCACCACAGGCTTACAGGTCATCTCTCTCAGCCTCAGAAACTCAGCCTCCTTTAAGAAATCTCTTCATCTTCACAGGAGTGACTCTCCCCTCATCCTTCTCCAATCTGAATACAAAATGCCAAAGAATGCTGTCTCTTAAAATGTCTATCCTCACTGTGAATTTAACGCACCCTCATCTTCCACCCCAAAATATATTTGGCTTGATTATAACGTAATATACTAAATATACATATATTCATATTCATATATTGACTTATGGTTCTACTATCAGTGCATGTTAGTTTGTGTGCATGTACATGAGAACATTCATGCACACACATGACAACATCAATTGTTGGCAAGCATTTAGGAATCTGACCCTAGGATTATGAAATTCATTATACAGTGCCTAGCCCAATACTGAGCTTAAATGGTCACTCGATGGACTTTATAATAATGGACATGTCATGTATCTGGACACAGAATGTAGGAAGAAGAGACTCAAGCAAATGTGAATTTCAAAACTTTTTTTCGTGTAGGAAAAGTAATGGAAACCTAATTATCTTTTGCTGTATCTACAGAAAGAATGTTTAATAACAAACAGAAGACCAAAGTTTTGATGATAGCAAGCATAATAGAGTTTACAGAGTACAGAATGAGAAAAAGGTGAGAGAAGAGGAAAGAAGACAGAAATGGATCATGCAGAATAAATAAAGCCTAACCTTTTAAAAATCTGAGGTCTTCCCAGAGAGAAAAGAGGAAAAGGAGAAGATTTCAACAAGGGAGTGTTAAAGATGGAAAAGAGCCAGAAAGGGCTGTGGGCTTAAAAAAAAAAAAAAAAAAATCAATGAAGAAGCATTGGTGTATGTTGGCAAACAGAAGTGTAGAGTTGAGGGGAGGGAGAATTTATAGTAGAGGAAGTTGGTGTGAAGTTTTCCTCTAAAGATGCCCAGCAGAGCAAAGAAGGAATGAAGGCAAAGGCCACTGGCAGTAAGGTAGGGCTGGGCTGAAACAGCACAGGAGAAAGCAACAGGGCCCAAAGTAGGAATTTTTTTATTTTTAATTAACTGACCCAGATTTTCTTGTTTGGGGCCAAAGGCGACTGACTGCAGAGTTTAAGGATCTTTAAAATTTATTTAATCCATCTTAATCCTTGTAGTTGCCTTTGGCCCAAGATAACGTAAATTATAAAGATCATGACAGAGTTTCTGAGACAAGTACCAAATACCATTAGAAGTACCATCCCGAATAAAACAGCTTTAGCTTTCTGTTTCTATCAGCCACATACATACAGAAATTTTATAGCTACATACATGTCCACAGAAGACAGTAAGTAACGTAACATCTATGGTAAAACTGAGTTACCTATCTCTGTATACTGTAGCTCAGTGCCCCCTTCCCAAGAAACCTTTTAATTGGTTCAGGATACATAGTGCAGGTTAAAGGGCTGCACAGAAAAAAAATTAAGGTTAAAAACAAAGACCGTAAGATGTAGGAGAGGGAAACCAGGTGTGCTATGCTACTGACACAGAAGAAGGGAGGCATTGACAACAGAGAATTCAGTCAAGTCAGTGAGGAAAATATAGCACAAAAGCAAGACAAAGGAAAAGACTAAACGCCATTTAACTATTCTTGATAGCCTCACTTTGGGTTTTAAATCAAATATTGAATCAGATTTTTCAACTTTTCTCTTTTTAAAAGTTCAACACAATTAAATTGTTTGATAAATGTAGTCATGCAATTTTAAATGACTATAAAAATAACAGATCAACGTCTCGCTTCTTGGCAGACTGAATGGCAAGCCGTAATGCTAGACACAGATAACCTTGCCTTGAAGCCACTCACTGCTCTTCCTGCTCAGGGACCATAGATTCTACCTGGAAGGCCAAACCCCAATTCCTCATCCAGGCATTCAAAGCCTTTAATGATCTAATCACAACTGTAACCAAATAACCCTAACTCCCACTCTCCCTAAAGCGCACCGGCCTCTGGACAGACCTTATCTCTGGGGGTTGGTCATCCCCACCTTCCTACCTGAGGAGGCAGTCTCCACCTACCTTTGCTGGCCGAGGTCTGCGCTGGTGCGTACCCGGCCTGCAGCCCCTTAGTCCCATTGCTCTGGCCCCACAGCCCGCACGCCTCCCTCTGGGCCCTTTCTGGGCCTCGCCGACTCTCCATTTTGCCCAGGCCCCATTCCCTCTCCACACGAGTTTCCCTCCCCAAACAGAATACTTGGGGCCTTCTCCCTGTTCCATAATGTTCTCCCAGGGGCTCGCTCCCACCTGCCCCCATTCAGTCACAAGCCCTGCATTCACGTCTACTACGTGTTTCCCAGGTGGGGTGAAACCAGGACCTGCACCAAAAAGGGTCCCCTCCCCCCTCAACTTTCTCAGGTGCTTCCACGACCCTCCGGAGGCTGCGGTCCCCCAAATCTCCCCACTGCAGCAATCTCTCCTATCCGGCCAAGGCGGCGGGGGTCAGCGGTGACTCACCGGAGGGCCAGCGGCTGGGGGGCCGGAATGCGCTCACTTCCTCACCGCGCGCACCTGCCCGCCGGCACTGCTGGAGCGCAGCCCGGCCGGGCCTCCGGCGGATGTTTTCTGTCCCCGCGCAGGCAGCGTGCGCCAACCGCCCCCTCTCACCCGCGCGCCAACCGCTACGCCCCCCACAACTGGCATCTCCAACGGCCGCAGGAATCACCGAGTTGAGCCCTAACCATTGACACCCCCTACACACATGCGTGCATACGCACACACACCAACCAGAAGTGTGGCCTCCACCCCCAAGAAGCTACACAGGCACACACAGGAGTGCGTGCACGCCAACAGGCATGCAAGTGGGTTCAAACAATACCTCCTCGCTGCTCCCCAACTTCTGGGAAAGGGATCCTGGCTCAGCCCCAACCTTTCTTTCCAGAAGCCCCTTTCTCCTGTCTGTGTCCGGCTACCTCATCTTCATTACCTACAGCTCTCACTACCGGTCCCCATTACCTCACACCAATCCCCACTGGGCCCCTTTGCTTTCCAGCATCAGCACCACCACCTTCATGCTCCCTAGCCCCCCACTATGTCTGCCCCCTATTGGGTTGGTTCCAGGTTGCAGGAGCAGAAGGTAGTCTATGGTCCAGATTTCTAGGGTGTCAGCTAGTGTTCCTTCCTGAGAAAGGTGGCAGAATAGCTACTGACCATGGTCAAGACTTCTGGACCCTTGTGCTAGACAGGCCTTCTAATCCACCTGTTCCAGCCAAGAAAGCAGTCCCAGGCCATGCCTCCCGCAGACCAGCCCACATCAGGGCACCCTGCCTCCCACACAGAGAGCAGCCTACATCAGGGCACCCTGCTTCAATGGTGAGTTTTCTATCTCTTGGCATTCCTCTGAAATGGAAAGGGTATCAGACTTGACTAGGGTAAATGTGTGGAATGGTCTGCATCTCCATCCACTTAAGCTGTTTTCTTGGAAGAGAACAGATAGGGAGGTTGAGGAGGACTGATGAGTTATTTCTGGGTGGTGAATAGGTGGGAGGCAGGGTAGCCCTCCACAAGTCAGCCAGAAGTAGTATCTGATCCACTGGGTGATGGGAGTGGTAGTCTTAGAGTAAATGGGACTGGAGACTTAGAAGGAAAAACAGAATAAATGCCAAAGTGATTGGCCCTGTGGATAGGACGGGAATACTTGGAACAGGGGTCTCTGGAGTGTGGAAAAATGAAAGAAATCCAGTTTGGCCAGGGGCCCGGCCATTAGTACCCAAGAGATGGTCAGCATTAGTCAGAAAGGAGAATTTGAGAGTTTGCATCAGTGGGGAAGGGAATAAATGGATGAGAATCCATAAGAAAAAGGAATCCTAAAGTAAGCTAGAAGAGAAGAAAATGATACCTCTTCCCAGGGTAGAAGTGAAGGTAGTGTGCTGTAGGTTTTATCAGCAAGTTTCTCAAACCAGACACAGACTTTCAAGCATACCAGGAGCAAAAGCAAACCCTGGAGGGAGTTTTTGAAGTAGGTGGCTGGAATGACATGGAGAATGAGTGTCAAAGGGGCAGAAGTCTATGCTTAGAAAGAGCAACACTCAACAGAGGCCTTCAGCTGTGCACAAAGCTGCTCAATGGCATTAAAAGTATGTCTACCTATTATGTCTCTAAGCTGTAGCACCAGCCACAGTAGTAGCCAGGATTTTCTGAGGGCTGTGTGCAAGGGACAGAGCTAAGAGCATTACAAGCATTCTCATTTAATCCTTAACAACCCTATGAGTTAGTATTACTATCCCAATTTATAGATAAGGAAACAGGTGTAGAGAGATGAAGTAACTTGCCTAAAGTCACAGGGCTCTTAAGTGGAATCAGAATTTGAATCCAAGTAGTCTGACTCTACAACCTATGCTCTTAATCACCCATCTAGAGGGTCTCCAGAATCTGCAGGAAACCCAAAAGAGGATGTCAGAGAATAAATCCCTAAATCCCCATTCCATAACATATGGGGTACCTCTGGGAAACTGGACTGACTCATACCACTAGGGCGTTATACAAGATGTTCCTCTTTGAAAGAACCATCCCCAGATAAAGGGAGATCCTGTACCTGCTCTGTTTAGGGGTGATGAACAATGGACAGCCCATCTCTGGAAGTCCTGTGGAAAAGAGACCCCCTCCAACCTCTGAGGGGCATCCATGTTTCCAGGATATTTCAGGGAGACCCTGCCCTGGGGTCTGAGAGAAACATTCTCCACTCCAGGTGCCTGTTCACTCTCCTGTAGCCTCTGGCCGGCGCACCCTACTGCAGCTCCTCGGTTTGGCTGGGTCACAGGATTAGCCATCCCCAGGAAATGCCTCCCTCCGGTCCAGGCAGGGATCCCAGCATAGCCACCCCTGGAGAGTGTGTGTGTGTATGTGTGGTGTTGTGGGGCAGGGAGGTGGGGGGAGATGGTGGAATGCTCTCCAGGTCAGGAAGAGATCTGGGGACCACCTGGGGACCCTCACTCCCCCCACCTCCTTGCTGGGGAAGTGCCCAGTGCAGTGCCCCTTCCATGGCCACCTCCCTCCCCCTAGCTATGCGGGGGCATGAATCAGCTCTCACAGCTTGTTAAAGCTAGACCTCTTGTTTTCATGCCCTCACCTCAGGAAACAGAGTTACAGCTTTTCCAGCTCTACTCAGCAGGGGGCCAGGGTCCTCACTTTATAAACATCTCCAAGACTGTGAGAGCAGAGGGCACGGAGATGGTGTGAGACAGGAGCCCAGGGGAAAAGACAGAAAGTAAGACTCAAAGAGAGAAACAAAGAAAAGCCAAGGAGACAAGACCACAGTAGCCTGAACAGAAGCCAAGAAGTGTCCGAAAGGGCTGTACAGCAGGAATGGCCCTAAGGATGCTCTGGGGTGGACAGACTAAGGGGATCCTGGGAGGCTGGGGGATCATCTGCTTGCTGATCTCTCTGCTTCTCCAGCACCCAGGAGTCCACAGCAAGTGCTACTTCCAAGCTCAAGGTAAAGCTGGATAAGGCGTTAGGAAACGACAGGAGCAGAGGGCACTGGGAGGAGGGTGGCTTAGAGATGATCCTCTGTCAGAATACCCAGATTCCCTCCAGCTCGGAAACAGGAGAGACTAAATATAGGGGTAGCGAGCACTTACTCTCTCCTACTCCAGAGTGATTCCGTCTGCCACCACCACTTCCCCACACACTAACATTTCCTGTTCTTCCCTAGCTCCCTGCCACTATGATGGGAAATATTTTACCCTGGGTGAGTCTTGGCTCCGCAAGGACTGTTTCCATTGCACCTGTCTGCATCCTGTCGGTGTGGGCTGCTGTGACACGTGAGTGACCAAAGGTGGCCAGAGAGAATGGCTCTGACATGAGTGACTGAGAGATGGCCAGGGTAAGACTAGATTGCTGTCATGTGAGAATGAACAGGATGAACAGAATGAACAGTAAGGCTGGCTGAACCTGAAGGTACCAACAAGCGTGTGAGAGAGTAAGGCTTCAGACCACAAAGTGAGGGAGCAAGGGGTAGATCCAGAGGGAAAATACTCCTGCTGTGCAACGACAAACCCACATCTGGTAGGTGAGAACTTAGCTGGTGGACCAGGGGAAACTAAGGAAAGACATGGGAGGGACTCTGGGATGGGGGTGTGAGGAAGATCGCTGTGGCCCTTCACTGTGCTGACCTCTTCCCCATTCTTTGGTTCCTCAGGTCCCAGCATCCCATCGATTTCCCCGCTGAGTGTGAGGTACGACAGGAGGCAGGAACTTGCCAATTCTCCCTGGTGCAAAAATCTGACCCTCAGCTGCCCTGCAAAGGGGGAGGGCCTGACCCAGAGTGGGGCTCAGCTAACACCCCTGTTCCTGGGGCTCCTGCTCCCCACTCCAGCTAAACTCAACTGATCACCCTTCTGCTGACTGCCCACTGCTGCTGCCACTTCCAGGGAAACCACTAGCAGCTGCCAATTTATTCTGAATAAATAAATTAATGCTACAGCTGAAAGCCTCTCATTGTCCGTGCCATTGGACCCCAGATGGGAAAAATGGGCCCCACTGTAGTCCAGGTGCTCAGTTCTCAGTATCCTGACGAAGAGTGCCATGTAGGCCAGTTTCAGATGGTTATGGTGCTGGTGCTAGGGCCTGGGGCCGCGTATGAGGCCAGGGTCGGGCTTGTAGGCAGCACCTTGATGGGGAGGTCCCAGCTGAAGGTGTCTACGGGCACTTGCTCAGGCCCTGTCCAGGTGACAGTCTCGGGCTGTTGCACAGGAGGCAGGAGCACCAAACCTGGTTCTCGGGATGTTACAAATTCAAAATGCAATCTCCACTTCAGGGACACTGAAAAAATAGAGGCAGAGACATTAGAAGTCAGGAATAAAAGCCAATGACAGGGTGTGGTCAGCAAATGAGCAAAAACCTCTATTCGGGAAGAGGGGCAGAAAGCGAAGATTAAGTGTTTCTCTGAAGAAATCTAGTGTGTGAATCAGAAATGTGACAATAAGGACAGCAGTGTTAAGAACTAATAACCCAAGTGTGAGACAGTCAAGACGGGAGTGTGAAGTAAAGTTGGTGGGAACCAGAGATCAGTGCACCACAGGGTCCCAGTAGGTGGGGCTAGGGAAGGAGATCTGCAAAGCTGGTAAGAGTTTAGGGGTCAGTGCATCTAGGAAACAGTTTGAAGATGTGAGCAAGTGTTAAGGGTCAGAGGCTGGATGTGGGTATGTCTGGGAGTGTGTGAGGAATCAGGATCCATTACACTCCACCTAAGTACAGTATTTTATTCTCTCTCCCCACCTATTTTATTCACTCTCCCGACCTCCAATAATAATCAGGGTCTCACCAATGGCTGTGCAGAAGCCTGGGGTGGAGCTGAGAGGGATGGGGAGGGAGAAGCTGGTTCTCGTTGTATGTAGGCAGGACTCCTGGTGCCGGGCATGAGTCACATGGGACACAGAAGGGGCACCCCCTGACCCTCGGCGCCGCTGGTACTCAGGCTGTACACACTCCTCGGTCTGTAAGCTTACTGAAAACTGGGAGCAAGACAAGCGCACACTAGTTAGGCATTGGGGAGTGCTGACTCTAGAGGAGGGCAGCCCAACCTCAACCTGTTTTACCAAAGAGACCCTACTGACCCCACTATCCACTTCTACATACCACCCCTCTTTATGTAGGCCCTTCTCCTTCACCTTAGCCCTTCAGACCCAGCGCCCCAAAAGCCCCTCTCCCTTCTCACCTGCAAACAAGCTACAGTTCCTTCCCCTAAGTTTAAGGTCCCCACCACGTCCTCGCCGAGTCTGTATACAGATTTGAAGATGCCAAATGTCCCAACTTTTCCTCGACCATCACTGATATTGTATAGATCTGGGGAAAATGGGAAAATGGAGTCCACACTGGGGAATGTCTAGAGCTATGAGCCAGAAGCCAAAAGGTGGGGCTGCTTTCCTTTATAATCTGGGTATCAATGGATCCTCAGAAGTATATGGCAATTAGGAGAACCTGCCTCTGAGACAGAAATACTATGAGGAGAATACGGGGTGAGGCATTTGGAAAGGATTCTCACGAAGGCTTCGGCAGGATGTGGCAGCCATGAGGCGTTCCCCAGCCAGCTCAGTTAGCCATGAATCCTTCTTCCCACCTTCATCCTCCTCCAAGAATGGACTGGATGGGGCTACAGCCTCATCCTGGGGAAACCGAACATCCTGAAGGCCTGGAAAGAGAATGAATGTTGAAGCAGTGCTCGGCAGGAACAAAGAGCAGAGGTTAGGGTTTTAGACTCCAACCTGAGAGGCCTGAAGGTAAAGGGAGCCACAGCTGAGGTACACATCTCAATCTATTCTCCAGAACCCTCCCTTCCCAATTGTTGCACCTTTACTCAGACCAGGAAGCTTCCCTCCAGCCCCTCTCACAAGCTCTCCAAAGATCATTCCTGCTTTGGTGAGGCTCTTCCCCGGCCCTTCCCTCCAGTACCCTTTACTTACCAGTCAACACAAGAACCCTCAGAGGGACCCTGAGTAAAGTGATGGGTGAGTTGACACGCTGGCAGCCAATGGTCAATTTGTAGACATACTTGACTGACTGACCCCGAAAGGAGGGTGGTCCCTCTATGGGCAGCACTTCGCTGTAGGAGTCTGGTTGGGAAGTAGTAGTCAGGGCAGCCAGAGGCAGCCAGAGAAGTCCTCCCTCCAGGAGCCTTAGAAGGCAAGCCAAGGGTGGGAGAAAGTCACTCACATGATTTGGATTCTCCAGGGTCTAGCCTCAGGTCACAGAATAGGATTTTTGGTGGAGTGGAAAGGATACACTGACCCCTCTCACCTAAAAAACATAAGGACTGCACTTTAATGACCTCATTCTCCAGTACTGGATGAATCTAGCACATCAAGTGGGAGCAGTAAGCACTGCTAACAAAGGGCAGCCCACAGTAAGCTACTCCTCTCTTCTTGCTGCGAGGTAGCAAGTCTCATACCCCCAAAGCAACAATTACATACCCCCACACCCCCAAGTCACAGAGACTATATTGACCCACCCAACGATTTAACAACTTCACCCTTCAGGGACAATTACTCCATTTCTCTAACCTCGGTGTGGTAGAAAAACAGTCTGGCTCTCAGGCTGAACATCTGGCTGACTGGAGTCAGGGGGAGGCAGTGCTACTCGACTCTCACTGGCATGGAATTGGCAGTGGATTTGGGCACTGGCCCAGGCCAGGGCCTCACTATGGGAGGAGGGAAAGGAGGCATCAGAGGGGCGTTCCCGACCTCGCCAATGCTCTTCCAAACTCCCTACCACATTATCTGAGACCAACATGGTTGAAGTGGCTGTCCTAGGGATCAGGGAATCCAGAATCCCAAAGAGAAACCGTTAAACAAACAGAAGCACACTGTGGGTAAAAAGGGGAATGGGAGCGGGGAGGAAGGCAAGCAGAGAAAGGGTTATGTCAACCACATCTTCTGTTAAATAGCCCTTTCCTACAGTGAGAGCACCAGGAGCAGGAAGGTGGAGGTAACTACAAAACAACCTGAGCTCTGGCTTAGCACTATAGATACCAAGCTTCCTCTCAGAAGGACCACCTTCTTCAGTACCAGCATCCTCACCTGGATGCAGAAGTGGCTGTGGGGGGCAGAGGGTTGGTGACTGTCACCATACACTCCAGCGCTTCCCCCGCCAGAAACACAGGACCTCGGCTCAGCTCTGCTACCACTTCAATCATGGCAGCTCCGGAATCGGATCTAGGAGACAGGAGGGGGGGTCACAGGTCAGTACAACGGCTGGGAGGGTGTCTGAGTGAAGTGTAGGGTTGAGGACCGAGGAGACAGGCAGTCAGCACCACGGTGTCCGAAAGAAGCGCCTGGATCTGGAGACGAGGAAGTGCACGGGAGGTACCGGGGGTAGCTGACTCAGTACTGCCTAGGGGGAGGGCGTCGCTCAGGGTCCCAGACGCCCGCTCCTCTCGGCGTCAGGTTACTCGCCCTACCCTCCCGGAACCCCAGCCCGGCCTCCGTCCCCCTTCCCTCAAGGTTCCGCGTCCCTGCCCAAGGCCACGGACACCCGTCACCTCGTGCCTCCAGCCCGGGCACCTCGCACGGCCCACACCGGGGGTCTCGGCCCACGCAGACCCGCCCCTTCTGGACTAGGCCAAGTGCGTGGCGGCGTCCGCAGCAGAGGCGGTGCAGCAGAGGCGGGACTTCCCTTCAGCCCCCTCCCAGGACCCGGCCGCTTCCGGCCGGAAGCGCCGGGCTGGCCGGACCGGAAGGGGCTCGAGTGCCGCCGCCTTGGGCCGCCTTCCCACGGCCTGGCCCTTGGGCGCGGGCGCTTCCCCGGACACCGGCCGGCGGGACCCGGCGCCCAACCCTGGGGGGGCTGGTGCTGCGGCAAGAGGACGCGGCTGAGTGTGCCGCGACCTCCCGGGCCGGTCCCGGGGGCGGTGCCTTTCGGGCTGGCTCCCCAGGCTCCTCCCCTTTCCGCGGGCCCAGTAGTCGCCCTTTGGCTAGGCAAGCTAGTCATCGCGGCCCAATGACGACGAGGCCCGACCCTTCCCGCCCAGGACCCAGAGAGACGACCGAGAGGGAGCCCGAGGCGGCTTCATTGCTGGCGCCTCTGCCGCCGCTGCAGCAACAGCTCCTGGGTTCCACGGAGACACCTGCCCACCTCTGCTTTCCCCAGCGCCCGGCCCTCCCGGACGGCACCTAACAACCGGCACCCGCATCTGGACTTGGCTGGCGAGTACTTTGTACCAGAAGGCTTGGGACCCGGGACCATCGAGGTCGTGGGGACCCGGGATCCAGGGAACATGGGAACTGGAGTCCCATCCTCGGAGCAAACCAGCTGTGCCAAAGGGGATCCACAGGTTTATTGCTCTGAAGGTGCTGGCGGTACTGAAGCTGTGCAGGTCACTGATTGCGAGAGCCCTGAGGATGGTCGACCCCAAAATGAGCCGAGCTACCGCAATCCAGAGGACTCTGGGCAGCTGATGGCTTCCTACGAGGGTAAAGCTAGGGGCTACCAGGTGCCTCCCTTTGGTTGGCGCATCTGTCTGGCTCATGAGTTTGCAGAGAAGAGAAAACCCTTTAACGCCAATGACATCTCTCTAAGCAACCTGGTAAAGCATCTGGGCATGGGCTTGAGGTGAGTAGATCGCATTGTCTTAAGTACCTTAGGCTTCACGTTGTTCCAGCACAAGACTTCCAGCAGAGATGGGAAAGGTGAGAAAGCCGGTAGGTGCCTTGTCCCAGTCAAGTAATCCCTATACCCAACGTATTCTTAAGGCCTGGTTTTGGAGGGTGAGACCAGGTCACATCTGTTTGCAGCTCCCTTCTTCCCTGTAACTTTTTTAGCAGGAAAGAGCAGAAACATCTGGGCCTGCAGTCAGCCTTTCCCATATCGGCTCCCTCTCACGTACTCCCTGTTTTACAAAGACTGCTCTTTGGAATTAGCTGTACTTTGTGGCAAGGTAGAAAAGGATAGTCTGGCTGTTATAGTACTGACACAATGTTGTTTTATTTGGGAGGGGGAGGTTCTCAACCCCAGATTCCCCTGAGCCTCTGGTGTAGTCTCGGTACCTCATTTAGACACATCACATTACCGTCCCAACATCCAGGAGTTTCTTTCCTTAAGCTTTAGCTCCAGGGAGTGGCAGAGATCCTGCCTGCTCTCAACCCTAAGGAGAGGAGGATGAGAAGTGCCATTCACTGTATTTTGGGATAGACAGCCCCTGATAAAAGAAAAAGCAAAGACCTCTGACCAGAGAGGCACTGTCTTAGTGCCTCTCTTAGTTCCCAGGGCTCTTAGAATAGTGTTCCAGAGCCTGCCGCACTCTTCCCCCCACACTCCCTACCCAAGGGTTGCAGACACCCGAAGAGCTTGTCCTAGGCTGTAGAATTCCTCTACATCCTTTCAGATGCCCACTGAGTTAAAAAACTAGTGATGAGAAGCCCATACCTATGAGTATTAACAGGAGCAGGTGGATGTGAGGACAAAAAGCATCACCCTGAAGTCATCCTGAGTCAGTCCATACCATAAACACAGAGCCCGGGAGGGAGGCATAAAGGTTGGGAAACCCAGCACTGACATCCTCTAAAATAGGGGATCCTTCCCTTTCCCAGGCAGTGGGAAAGGCCTGGCGCTGCCTAGGTATCCAGCTCCTCTGCGAGTCCCTGTGCTTGGCTTGTACCAGAGAACAGTCATCCCTCCAGGTTGCTTCTGAAACTGACCTGGCCCAACTTTGACCCCAAAAACCTTTGGCTCAAAATATGATCTAGGGCTAGGGTGCTGAGTGAAGCACGTTGGGGTGCCCGTGGTGGGGACAGTGAGGTCAAAAATAGGTGCGCATCCTAGCCCCTCAGTCTCTATGAGCTGAGTCGTAAAGGCCTGAAGTTGAACTCAGCCCCCTGGACCTTGGCTTCCCATACCTGTGTAGGGTGGAGGCCACTGACACCAGGCTTTTGGAATGAGATGAGGTCCAGCATTAAGGAGAAAGGAGTGAGACAAGGAAGAATTCTGAATGATAATTCTTAAGTTGGGGCTAAATTATGGAGAAAGCCAAATATGGTAGGAATGACCAGCCGCTAAATTAAGGGAGAGAAAGGCAGACCCTAAGAGAGAGCTGAACTGAGGGTACACTGATCAGAGTTCTTTTGGCCTCAGTGTGGTAAGAACTAATTGTGATTAATCTCCCTTCCAGACAGTGTCCATTCGTTCCATAAATATTTATTGAGGGCCGTCCTGGTGGCTCAGATGGTTGGAGCACCATGTGCCTAATGCCAAGGTTGCTGGTTCGATTCCCACATGGGTCAGTGAGCTATGCCCTCTATAGCTAAGATTGTGAACAGCAGCTCTCCCTGGAGCTGGGCTGCCATGAGCAGCTGGAGCGGGCTATCATGTGCCGCCGTGAGTGGCCGGCAGCCAGCGAGAGCTGCTGTGAGTGGCTGACCAACGAAGGACTGGCGACCGACTGCCTCAGCTGGGGGAACACAAGACTCATAATACCAGCATGGGCCAGGGAGCTGTGTCCTGCACAGCTAGGCTGAGAAACAACGGCTTGAACCGGAGTGGGGGGGTTGGGGGAGGCGGAAGAAGGGGAATATATATACATACACATGTATTCTATTGAGCGCTTCTTGTATGCCAGATATTCCTTTGTTCTGCCTATCCCCATATTTCTCCCTCACTTCTCTAATCCCTGCTGCACCCTCCCTCCCTTCACCAATCCTTTCTGGCCTCTAGTTTCAAAGTCCAGTTTCCTCTAAGCTGACAGGGAGGATCTTCTGACTTCCCATCATCTCATCCTTTGTCTTCCCTTCGTCTCCCCCACTCCCAGAAGGTACCCTCCCTATTCTTAAAGCACATTTCTCCTCCCCTTGCTCCTGTCCATGGTCATCTCTCATATGCCCCACTGTTTGTAAATTCAGCGAATAGTAATTGAGAGCAGACCACGTGCGCTGCCCTGTGCTTGAAGCTATAAATAATAATCTACTAGTCTTTGTTACTGTCCCTTTCCCCAAGGATCTTAAAAGTATGTCAGACTCATGTGAGGAACACTGAAGTAACAAGACAGCATTTGATTGGGAATTGAGATAGTGTATGTACAATGATCACACCTGACATAGGTGTCTATTTTATGGCTTTCCTATTACATCATTTGCTCTGTCAACCATTCCATGAGGTAGGTAGGTAGGGCAGGAGGTATCCGCATTGTAGATGAGGAAACAGAGGCTCAGAGGGGTTACTTACACAATTATAATACATGATTACAAGTGTCGTGATTGAATAGTGGGTATAAAATGGCTGGGTAGGGAGGAAAGTGGAATTAGGAGAGTCTGGGGTTGCTTAATGAGGACCCACCCTGAATGGGAATTTGTAGAAAGTTAAGATTAGAAGATGGTCTGGGACAAATGTGAGAACCTTGAATGAAACCCAAACGGAATCATATGCCTGTTGGATACAGAATCATATGCCTGTTGGACAAGACCAGGAAAATGTTGGGATTTTTAGAAGGCTTTACTGGGGTATTATGAGAGAGCAGAATCACAAAGCTGACTGACAGTTTAAATCCTGAACTTAAAAAAAAACAAAGAAAAAGAAATACCCCAAAATGTAAACACTGGTTATCTATGGGTGGGATTTTGTTTCCCCCTTCCACCTACTATATTCTACAAATTTTTACCTTTTACAATCAAGAAGAAAAATCAATTTAAAAAGAAAGTTATCCCAGCAGCCCATGCCTATTGCGGCAGGTGGAGGGGATTTATGTCAGGAAACCATAACTGGCCCTTTCAACACCTCAAACAAAAGCTCCTGGGGTAAGCTAAAACAGTGGTAGTGGAGTTAGAGGTGAGGAAAGATCAGAAAGCACCTGAGGAGAAGATAGAGGAGAAACAAAGACAGTCCCACACTGTGAGCTCGGGTGACTAGGAAGATGAGGGGGCCTTGAACTGTAGAGGAGTCGAGAGGAGGAAAGGTTTGGAAGCAAAGGTGATGGATCCTCGAGACAGTTAATAGGAAATCACAGCTGGCTTTGTCCAGAAAGGTAGGTGACTGCAGCCCAGAAGGCACCGCCCACTGTCTCTTCTCACACTGCTTCTTGCTCCTCAGGTACTTGCAATGGTGGTACCGGAAGACCCAGGTGGAGAAGAAGAAACCTTTCATCGATCTCATCAACTGTGTGCCCCTGAGACAGATCTACGGTGAGCTTCACCCCAGCTCTGCCCTGTTCAGACAGGGCCCAGCCTCCAGGTCTACCACAGGGCTAGGCAAAGAGGCTGCCAGCTTAGGCAAGCTGCACTGCCCCCATCCCCTCAGGGTTTTTTCCCATCTTTATTGAAAATATAATGGACATATGTTACACTGTATAAGTTTGAGACATACAATGTGTCAATTTGATATTCCCTTGGTTTTTAGAGCAACCTATTTTTATAGTCTAGAACAGGGGTGTCCAAACTGTGGCCCGCGGGCCAACTGCGGCCCGCAATCCATTGTTAATTGGCCCACAGCAAATTCCAAAAATATATTTAGTTTATTTAAATAAACCAGGTGAGGCAATATGTACTTCACCTCGAGTGAGTGGGCCGGCTGTTTGTGTATTTTACCGCATATGGCCATTGGTGAAAAACGTTGAAAAAAATTTGGACACCCCAGTGTAGAAAGTGAGAAATGGGCTTGTCTTCCTTCCCCAGCCCCAGTAACGGTCCTGATTCTCTCCCTAGGTTGTCCCTTGGGTGGCATCGGGGGAGGCACTATCACCCGAGGCTGGAGAGGCCAGTTCTGTCGTTGGCAGCTTAATCCTGGCATGTACCAACACCGGACAGTCATTGCTGACCAAGTAAGAGCCAAGAGGTGGAGGAGAGGTCCAGGACAGGACCTCCCCAGGCCAGGAAGGGCCTCTTTGCTAATGTAGGATGTGGCAGTTAGATGTGTACATGGTTCAGTCCAATAAGTTTCTTCAGGATACTTCCACGTGCCCAGCCCTGTGCTAGGATGTACTGTACGAAAGAGATAGAGAGCACATGTTCCTTGAAAGAGTAAACAGCCCTGGCACCCCTCTAGTAAATGCCTCTTACCTACTTTGCTGCCCTAGCTCCACTAGCTGAGCAATACCCAGCCACAGAGAGCAGAGAATTCCCAGGTGACTTAACCTGGTTGAAAGAACATGTAATAGGACCAGAAGGGAAAACAAAACCAGAAGTCTACAAATGCATGGGGGATAAAAGATGTATAGAGCACCCACTGCACACCCTGATTTGCCAGCCATCAGCCAGAAGTCAGCTCCTCTGCTGGTGATCACTCTTCTGGAGGTCTCTCTGGCTGAACCCTTCCTCTCCCTGGCATAGACCTCTAGTCTTCTTCCCTTTTCTGAAGCTTCTCTTCTTTTCCCTCTGTTTCTTCATCACACCTGAACCTTGTATTGCCAGAGGCATGGGATCTACCTTTCATCATCTCTCTCTAGTGACCTCTCATGTTGAGTTGTCCACCAAGTTCCTATTTCCTGTTTGAGGGATGCCTCCAGCTTTCAGCTCGTCTTCAAAGGAGAAATGACTAGCAGGCCTTGAGTCCAATTAATGACAGTGCCCTTCCTAGTTAGCTTACTAGCCCTGCCCAATGCCCCAAGCTTCCTCTCTGGCTCATCCCTTAGGTATCCCGAGGGGAATGCCTTCCAGAATCATGACTCTACACTTAAAGTAATCACTGCAGGCTTAGCATGTGCTAAGCTTTTTGTATAATATTTAATATTTAAAGTCAATCCTATAAGGTAAGTATCTTCATTACTATGCCTATTTTACAGATGAGGAAACTAAGATCCAAAGAGGTTTAGTAACATGCCCAAGGTCACATGGTTGGTAAATGGAAGCACTGGGATTCAGTACCAGTTCTGTCTGTGGTTAAGAGCCCCTGGTCTTAACCATTATCTAGTATTCCAACAACATAATTTTAAATTTTGACTAGGGGAATAGAACTTTGAGAAAATGGAGACTGTGAGACCACATCAGTGCCAGAATGAGAGGGACAGATAGTACACTAAGAAAAAGGGACACTGCTGCAGACTTTGTCCATTCTCCCCCTACACGTGCCAACTCTGCTTGACTCTGATGTGGAGTGATAGGTGGAGAGGGGGACCTCGGAACTAGAGGGTCCCTGCCCTCAGAGAACCCATAGAGCAATCAGAGTCAGAATGTAAATAAATACATTGTAACATGCTAGACTAGAGGGGAGAATGACTCACTGCTTGAGGAGAGGAGATGGCGTTTGACTTAGGCCTTGAAGGATGGGGTGTTTCATCAGAGGGAGAATGAACATGAGCAAAGGCATGGAAGGGGACCTGTGGTGTGCTCAGTGTGATTATTGAGTGTCTGATATGACCAGAATATCGATGCTTAAACAGATAATGAGTCTGATGGGCAGGGAGAGGCCAGATCAAGAAGACCTTGAAGACCTTGAAAGTAGAATTTAAAGTTTAGCCTAAGGGCCATGGGGAGTCACTGAAACATTATAAATACAGATTAACATATCTTGATTTGTCTGTAAGAAAGATCATTCTGATACCTAAATGAGTGGAGGCAGAGGGTAAAAGCAGTGATGGTTAGGGTTGGGTTAGGGCAGTAAGACCACAGTAGTGAGAAGGGCGAGGAAGCCTGGGAGATAGAGGGAGAAAGAGGCAGGAGTTGGTGCGACTCACTGAGCTTGGGGGAAAGGCCTGAGCCAGGGATGAGTGAGGCTGTTACTATGGTAACTAATCATTGCAGGTTCTGGAAGAGGAGCTACTTTGAGGGAAGGGAGGCTAGTTTGAGGTGCCCGTGGGTTACCCCATTCTAGCCTGTCTTTCTTCTTGGTTTAGTTCACAGTGTGCTTGCGTCGGAAAGGGCAGACTGTGTACCAGCAAGTCCTGTCCGTGGAGCGCCCAAGTGTCCTGCGCAGCTGGAACTGGGGCCTGTGTGGGTACTTTGCATTCTACCACGCCCTATATCCCCGAGCCTGGACTGTCTATCAGCTTCCTGGCCAGAATGTCACCCTCACCTGCCGCCAGATCACACCCATCTTGCCCCATGACTACCAGGTGAGAGTCCCCTCCTGTGTTTCCTCCATTGTCTTCCCCTCCCTGGGATCTGTCTCTGCTGGAAATTCCATGACCTATGAAAGAAAGGGTTGGAGGTTGAACATCACACTGGTTTCCCAGGACTGCCACTCAGTTGGTCTTCTGTCTCATGGTAGACAGCCTGCCTAGGAATGGGGGGAGATGCAAGTGGAAGACAAGAGAATGAATATATGGGAGTTTTTGAGTCAGGTCCTTGATGCCAAGTATTGACCATGGGGGAGTGGGCCCAGGAGGCGCTACACCGGGACCATCTGAGTCTGATGTTTTGCTCCCAGGACAGCAGTCTGCCTGTAGGAGTCTTTGTGTGGGATGTGGAAAATGAAGGAGACGAAGCCCTGGATGTGTCCATCATGTTCTCCATGCGGAACGGACTAGGAGGTGGCGATGATGCCCCAGGGGGTTTGTGGAATGAGCCCTTCTGTCTGGAGCGTGATGGGGAGACTGTGCGGGGGCTGCTGCTGCATCATCCAACCCTTCCAAACCCCTACACCATGGCTGTGGCTGCGCGGCACACGGTACGGAGCAGCCGCCTGGACCTTAGCCCGGGACCCCACCCTCAGCCTGGTCCGAGCCCCGCCCCCACCTCCCATCCCGTCTCTTCGTTTCCTCAACTCCCGAGTTCCACCCTCCCCACAGCCCTTAAGCCTCTAGAACTTGGAGGTGGGAATATGTAACAGGATCTAGAGTGTTTGTCAGAAGCCAGTGTACTTGTGGCGCTTCCCCTCACAGTCTTTGGTCCCTTAACAGGCAGACACGACAGTAACCCACTTCACAGCCTTTGACCCTGACAGCACTGGGCAGCAGGTGTGGCAGGATCTACTTCAGGATGGACAGCTGGACTCCCCCGCTGGTGATGGGGGGTCTAACAGGGAGGTGGTGGGAAAGAGGTTGTCCCTGTTTCAGGAGCAAGGTGGGAGGCCTGGTAAATGACTAGGCCTTGTTCCCACATTAGGGATCCTGGGGCTGAAGGGGTACCTGTGCTGATTCCTTTTGTGCTTCTCAGGCCGAAGCAACCCCTCGCAGAAAGGGGTAGGAATCGCTGGGGCTGTGTGTGTGACAAGCAAACTACCACCTCGACGCCAGTGCCGCCTGGAATTCTCACTGGCTTGGGACATGCCCAGAATCGTGTTTGGAGCTAAGGGCCAGGTCTACTGCAGGTGAGCGGACTGTGAGAGTACAGGGATCCAAGGTGCTAGGGCTCTGACCTAGAGCCCATGTTCTCACCCTCCTCTTTTTGTTCCCATGGCAGGCGGTACACGAGGTTCTTTGGCTCAGCAGGTGATGCAGCACCCGCCCTTGGCCACTATGCGCTGTGCCGATACGCAGATTGGGAAGAGAGAATCTCAGCTTGGCAGAGCCCAGTATTGGATGACAGGTGCCAGTGGGGCCCATCTCTTGCCTTTCTCCCAGGCACTCACACTCCAACTAGGACTCCTTGAATCACTGTCCACCCATCCAAGTCGGCAGAGTTGGGCTGGGATTCACTTGATGCCCCCACTCTGCTGAACCCCCGAGTCCTTCCCTTTTGGGAAGGTCCACACTCATAAGACCGTTATCTCCTCCGCTCCCCAGATCCTTGCCTGCCTGGTACAAATCTGCACTGTTCAATGAACTATATTTCCTGGCTGATGGAGGCACAATATGGCTGGAAGTTCCTGAGAACTCCCTACTGGAAGAGCACGGGGAAAACATGTGTCAGCTCCGCCCCACCCTACAGGAGTACGGCCGCTTTGGCTACCTTGAAGGTATGGGCTCCTCGTGGGCCGTGGTATGGCAGGCTGTGTAAGGCCAGGGAGTGCCCTACCACCAGGCAGAATGATGGGTTTTCCCCACCCCAAGGTACTGGTTGGGATGATGGGGGTAAGTGGCAGGTGTGGAGTTTAACAGTGCCCCATCTTCAACTCTGGAGGACAGGCTAGGGAGGGGTATGTGAAGGGGAAGCAGGAATTCTGGCAACCGTGTGTCTCTCTCATTCCTGCAGGCCAGGAATACCGCATGTACAACACATACGATGTCCACTTCTACGCTTCCTTCGCCCTCATCATGCTCTGGCCCAAACTCGAGTTCAGCCTACAGTATGACATGGGTGAGGGTCTCTTTTGTGCCCCTTCTACCCTTGGCTCCCCAATCCCCTTAACTTTTGTGGTCCCTCAGATTGTCTTTTCCCCTTTCCCCCCCCCGAAACATATCTACATCCTGTTTATTGGTTCTCCACTGGGGTCATCCATATTTGTGTGCCCCACCTCAAGCCTGCCCATTCCCTGCCCCCCAACTTGTGTGTCTGCTCCCCCAGCTCTGGCCACACTCAAGGAGGACCTGACATGGCGACAGTACCTGATGAGCGGGGTAATGGCACCTGTGAAAAGGAGGAACGTCATCCCCCATGATGTTGGAGACCCGGGTAAAAGTCCCTCCACCTCAACTTGCCTCCGTCAACTTGTGCCCCCTCTACCCTATCCACCAACGCACATGAACCAAGTTCCCTTCCCTCTCACAGATGATGAGCCGTGGCTCCGGGTCAATGCGTATGTGATCCATGATACTGCGGACTGGAAGGACCTGAATCTGAAGTTTGTGCTGCAAGTTTATCGGGACTATTACCTGACGGGTGACCAGGGCTTCCTGAGGGACATGTGGCCTGTGTGTCTGGTAAGGGATACATGTACAGTGGCCAGTGTGCCAGTGGCATGACTGGTGTTTGGGGAGAGCCCAGCTGGCTATTGTCTTTCCTTAGTATCTTGGTCCCTCTCTAGGCCGTGATGGAGTCTGAAATGAAGTTTGACAAGGACCAAGACGGACTCATTGAAAATGGAGGCTATGCAGACCAGACTTATGACGCATGGGTCACTACAGGCCCCAGGTTGGGGGGTAGAGATTTCCAGGGGACCTGAGTTGGGGAGCTGGGAACCAAGGCATTGTGGGCTCAAGGAACAGTGACCCATTGCCTGTTGTATTGCCTGTGAGTGGCTGGAGCTGCCAGTCTGACCCCTAAACCTGTGTCCCTGATCAGTGCTTACTGTGGTGGACTGTGGCTGGCAGCTGTGGCTGTGATGGTCCAGATGGCTGCTCTGTGTGGGACACAGGACGTCCAGGACAAGTTTTCTTCCATCCTTAGACGGGGCAAGGAAGCCTATGAGAGACTGCTGTGGAACGGTGAGTTGAGGGATTCTAAGGAGTCTTCAGACAGCTATGGGGACCAAGGAGCCTGAACTTTGTACTTCCTCCACTCCAGGCCACTATTACAACTATGACTGCAGCTCTCAGCCTCAGTCCTGCAGCATCATGTCTGACCAGTGTGCTGGCCAGTGGTTCCTGAGGGCCAGTGGCCTGGGAGAAGGAGACACCGAGGTGAGAGAGACTAGGAGGAGGAACCAGAAACATGGGTTTTTCTTGGAGGTGCAAAGTTAAGTTTAAGAGACTGTTTCTGCCTTTGCCCCTCTAGGTATTTCCTACCCCACACATAGTCCGTGCTCTCCAAACTATCTTCAAGTTCAACGTCCAGGCTTTTGCAGGAGGGGCCATGGGGGCTGTGAATGGGATGCAGCCCCATGGTGTTCCTGACAGATCCAGTGTCCAGTCTGATGAAGTCTGGGTGGGCGTGGTCTACGGGCTGGCAGCCACCATGATCCAGGAGGTAACGCACTCCCTTCCCCATCTCTCCACCATCTATACCTTGGCTCAGCACACTTCCTCAGCCGTCAAACTTTTTACAGCCTAACCCAATGCCATCTTATCTCCCCGGAAAGCTTCCCCCTTTTCCCTGGCATGCATTCCATCTCCTGCCTTCAGTCTTCTGCCTGTGGGTCGGGACCCCTTTGTATCCATCTGTCCAGCTGAAGTGGTTAATTCAGGGCTTGCCAATTAATGTGACCACCATCTCTCCTCACAGGGCCTGACTTGGGAAGGCTTCCGGACGGCTGAAGGCTGTTACCGTACTGTGTGGGAGCGCCTGGGTCTGGCCTTCCAGACTCCTGAGGCATATTGCCAGCAGCGGGTGTTCCGCTCTCTGGCCTACATGCGGCCATTGAGCATCTGGGCCATGCAGCTAGCCCTGCAGCAGCAGCAGCATAAAAAGGCCTCCAGGCCAAGAGCCGAACAGGGCACAGGACTAAACACAGGGCCTACACTCGGACCAAAGGAAGCCATGGCAAACCCGAGCCCAGTGTGAGCCCGCTGAACTGTGGGAGGGAGGGTCTAACAGCTCAGCCTCTAGCCTCGCCTTTCCTCCTTCCCCTCCCCAGTCTCCTGCAACCCTGAGCCACCAGGACAATCATGCCCCTTCCCTTCTACCCACCCAGCCACGCCAGTAAAGAGGGGTTGAGGGTGACCCAAGCATCAGAATCACTTATTTATTTCCTCACCCCATCCCCTCACTGCATGAATTGTTCAAGGAGGTAAGTTGATCCTCCCAGGCCCATTCACAGGATGATAGGCATCCATGGGTACAAATAAAAGACCCAGAAAGTTGGTTAAGTGTGGTGTGTTTGAGCCCTCAGGCTTCCTGACAGGACACACGAGCTGAGATCAGCCTCTCCCATTCCTTTTCATTTGGACACGACTGGAGGCATCAGGCCTCACAACTAGCCTGAGTATCTGCCCTGCAAGATAACAGATATGGGGCTATGGGTTGGGAGCCATCCCCTCTCTCTTGTGTGATTTCCATGCAGGGGAAGGATGGGACCAGGGCAGGAGGACTCTGAGAAGGGGCCAGGGAGTGGCAACTTCAGGGAAGGCTCTGTGCCAGGAGCCTGAGGCATGTAGAACAGGCAGCAAGAGTTGCCAGGAGCCTGGAGTTCATGGTATGAGCTGTCCTTTGGTACCGCCAACTGCAGGGAAGGCAGCTCCAGCTGGTGAGGGTCCTCACTAGGGAGGGCACGAAGCTGGCGGGATAACACTGAGGAGACAAAGACTCTTCAGGAGCAGGCCAGCTTTTCCCCCTAGCCTCCCCTTAATGGTATCAAGCCTCTCACCTCCGTGCTCAGCTGGCAAGCTCCCCCTTGCGTCCGAGGAGTACATAGCAGGTACAAGGAGGAGACAGAAGGAGAACAGTAGGACCTGGAGCACAGGAAAAGGAGATGAAGAAGGGCTCTGGGTTGTACCCATATCCCTGCCACCTGAGAGAAAAGGATCTCTTCTTCCATCACCATCCTCACCAAGACACAGGAGCTGCTGCTGCTGGTTTTGTTTGATATCTGAATCACCATGGCCTGGAGTCTCCTCAACTGATCCAGGAGAGACCTAGGAGAGAGGACAGTGAGCAGCCCGTCACCTGGCACCTGAGACACAATGAAACCCTCCTATAGAGGCCACCCCTCCATCTATGTACTAGGTCCTCTTTTTTTTTTTTAAGCAAGAGAAAAAGTTTAATAACGTATACCCCATGTATACACGAGACCCAGAAGCTGTAACTCGCTTATTTTTTATCTTATTTTTGCAAATAGGACATTTTGTCCTCTCTGTGGACAAAATGCCTGAAGTTCCTCATTAAAACAAATACCTCTGCCCTGCCCTGACTTAAACTCTTGCAAAGTCAGTGGTTCTATACTGCCTAAGTAGCTATGCACATAAAACTCACCAGGCAGCCTACATTCTCTCCCTTCTGGCCCAACTCACCTATGTTAGGATTCCAGCCAGACTAACCTGTGCTGTGTTCTCTCTCCCTAAAATGTTCCCTATCGCCACCCACCCCCCAGAATCCTATATACTATCAAATGCCATCTGCCCTCTGAGGCCTTTCTTACTCCCTCCTTTTGTCTTTCTTGATACTTAACTTATCCTTAGTTACTTGTAAATTTAATCCCCATTATTGTGAGAGTCTTAGAATCAGACCCACTAAAGGCCATATATCAGACCTTGCATGTGGGAGCTGCCCAGTTGGAAATCAAATGTAGAGCAGGGAAAAGAGTGAAAGCACATTAAATGGGAGGGATGAGAAGAGACTGATGTTAGTTACTTACAGATTCTGTTCTTCCAGGAGCTGTACTTTGTTCTGTAGCTCCAGATTCTGGGCGGTGTATTTCATGACCCTGGGGGAATAACAGGGATGTGGGGATATGGCCTGTATCCTCCCTTCAAAAGCATACCACTGCCAGCTACTTCTGTTCCACCCACCCCAGAGCCCCTCTCCTGTTTCTACCTGCTCTCTAAACTCCCCAGGTACACCTTCTTCTTCCTGCGGCTCTCCTGAGCGGACTTTTTATTGCGAATCTTCCTCCGTACTCGTTTCAGAACTTGTTCCTCCATCTGAGATAATACAGGGAAAAGGGGTATCATCACAGGAACACTGGACCAAAGTGTTGGAAGGCAACTGAGGAATCTCCCCAATGCACAAATCCCTTCTACAGCTTCCTTGACCAGTAGGCACTTGGCTTCTGGCTAAATGCCTCTGAGGACCAGGTGTTAACACCCTCATAAGCCACACAATTTTATTAATTAAAATTAATCTTCCCTATCCTGAGCCAGTATCTGCTTCGATAATTCTATCCATTGGACTTACCTCGTACCTAATCTCTGGAACCATACAGAACAAATGGTTTTTAGCTATTTTAAGACTCAACATTTCCTCCAAGTAAAGATAAATCTGGGCAACTTTTTTGGGGATGGGATAAAATGTTTAACTCATCATCTTAGCTCCTCCGGATGGACTGTGTCCTTTTACTCCTTTTACTATCTGTCAAAGATCTGGGCTCAAAACTAGACACTAGGATATGCTCTGACCAATATAAAGGAGAGCAAGATAGTCACTGCCTTTCAGAGGAAACACCTCTATTGATACAGCCTCCAAACCCCATTCACTTTCTTAGTAGCCACGTCACACTGCTGACTCATCTTGTACTTTTAAGAAACTCTTTTAACCTTTCTGTCAATGAACATTGATCTCATCACAGTATCAGAATATTGTGCTTGTGAGACTGCCACTCATTGCTTCTTGAAACTTAAAACTCAAGATTTTACGTTTATTCTTGTTATACTACTTAGTCCAGCCTTGAACTCTAAAACGTAATTGGACCTTTCAGCTAGATAGATATGGTAATCCACCTAGAGAAATCTAACTGTCAGAGCCCCTTGCTTGCACAGTCCTTTCCAAGTCCCTATACTAATGCACTGATAATTTTGAATTCTTTCCTACAAAGAATACCAAAATTTGTGTAAGCCCCACAAAACCAAGATCTGCCCCTGCATCCAGTATATAACTACATCCCCCGGCTTCCTATTAGCAGCAAATTTGCTTAATTTCTCACTTCAGTCTTTTATTAAGTTACTCATGAAAAATTAACAGAATTGGACTATTTGGGACTCAACCCTCACCCCTCCAGTCTTTGCTCCACCACTGGGAGTCTTACCTTAGTGAGAGGAAATGTCTCCGGCAAAGTAAGCCCCTCCTGCTCCAATAGCCTCTTTTCCTCATCTGTCAGTATCAGCCTAACAATCTCCTGGGGTTACAGAAAGGTGGGAGGCAGAGTCCACGGGAGCGTGTCAGAGAGGAATGAGGAACCCTGTCTGCACCCGTGCAATGTGGGAATAATCCTCCAGTAAACAAAGTACCTGTTCTGAGGGGTCCTCCACATGCAGGGGAGTCACTTGGGCCTCCTCTTTTCCGGAGCTCCCACTATCTGCAAAAGGGAAAGTGAATAGCCAGGTTCATGAGTCCCCTCCTCCCCTCAAAATTCACTTATTTCAGACTCACCTAGATCTATAGAAACATGTTCCTGTGGGAGAGAATAGGTGTGGTCATGATGGACAAGACAGGGATTCGAGCTCTTGAGAACGTTCGACGATGCTGGGAAACTCGCCAGGCAGCTCAAGAAATCGTCCACATCCCAATCGCTCAGCGCCTACACAGGGTTCAAGCGAACAGGCCTTGACCTATCACCCTCCTCATGAACACCCCGCCCCCACCTCCCGGACTCAGAGCCCCCGCCCACCTCGGAAAGCGGCAACTCCCAGTCCAGTGGAGCCTCGAAGGACGCATCGGACGCCTCCCCGAAATCTCCATTTTCCTCCAGTAGGAAGGCCAACAGGTCCTGGTCACCCGAGTCCAACGCCAACTCCATAAGGGACACCTACAGAAAGAATGGGCACAAGCGCAGGAGCTCACCCTGCCACCGGCCCCATGCACGACCCTCACCGATTGTGAGTCAGCCCCACCGATCCGCTGGTCCCTATTCGGCCGGCTTTCTCCGTAGCTACTAGTCGTAGGTCTCAAACAAGACCCGCACCGAGACTCGGTTCTCCGCAGCTTCCAACACAACGGAAGTGACACGCCTACCCCAGAGCATCCCGGGACTTAAAGTTCTCTCTAAACGCGGAAGTGGCCCAGGTGCCGCGCCACGTCCCGGGAGCTATGCAAATACAGGGGCGGTCCCTGCTGCTTCCTCACAGCCTGAGGGCGGGCATTCTGGGCAGCCGGCGCCGCCTTTGCCCCAAGCTACAATAAGGAAGCTTCAGACTCCGGAGGAACTGCGGCGCAGTGCGGCGGTTTTCCCGGGACTGCGCCGCACCCTTGCTTCCCGCGGGGGAGGGGCAGACGGTCGTCAGCGCGCTCCCGAGCATCGAGACCTGGGGCCAGAGCAGCTTCCTGCCGTCCCCCGCAACCATAGAGCGCGGGCCCAGGGCGCCGCCCGCGGGTGGGGGACGTTCCGGGGACGGAAGTGGCCGAGAGAGTGCCGAAGGGAGGGCGAGGCCGGAGCCCAGAGCCATCGGGAGAACAGACGGGCTAGCGGGCCAGCGGGCTGGGCACAAGCCGGGCAGCTCAGGTAGGCTGGCCTGGGCCACGCGGGAGTCTCCAGGTGGGGCCTCGAGGCCAGGCCGGGGAGGCGGGTGGGCCGGCGGGGCCCCTAACTCTCCTGCGTCTCCTGTTTCGGGTCTTGTTGGAGGGGTCAGCGTCCGGTGCATCCGGGCTTGGGCTCGGAGTTAGGTAGGCCGTTTTGCGGAGCCAGGCCCTTCCTGGGAGCAGTCCTCTGTCTGGGATAGGTTTGGGGGAGGATGAGAAGTAGGGTGGCAGTGAGGTGCAGGGCGGGGATCGGCTTTGAGGTTAGCTGCTAGAGGCTAGGAAAGCTTTGGGTGAGTTTGGCATTAGGTGAAGTTAGATTTAGGAATCAGGTTAGCTTTAGGAGTTATAGAGCCAGGGTTAAAATTTATACTTATCAGCCTGAGCCAGGTCCGTTGTATATAGATAAAGTTTGGATTAAGGTCATTGTTTTGTTTTCTAGGATGGCCAGAGTAAGTCAAAATTAGAGTTCAGGGTCAACAACAGGAATTAGGTTAGAAGTTCAGTTTCAGGGGTTAGAGAACCGTGGCGTATTAGGGTCAAACAGTGAAGGGATGGGTCAGGAATCAAGTGACAAATGAGCTGTAGGTTTAGGGGTCAACATTTAGGGTTAAGGTCAGAGGATCTAGTGCTAAAGGTAAAAATTCTATCAATATTAGGGATCAGGGATTGGATACAGGTGTCTTCCCAGAAAGGGATGAATGTCAAAACCGATATTGGGAAACAGGAAACAAATTAGGGTCAAGGTTAGTGTTAGAAATTAGGGGCAGTTTTAGAGGTGGTGGTTGAGGTTAGGGCGGTAACTTCAGGCAGGTAAAATTTACAACATTGGCTGTAGATGGATGTCCTTGTTTCGCGGTGGTGAAGTCTCTTATTCCTATGTAGTTGCAGGGGCTTCTTTGACCACGAGAAATGACAAACTAATTTCAAGCCATAGTTCTGGACTTCAGCTAGAATTGCAGGCATCTGGGATTCCACCTTCTTTATTCTACTCTCTAAGCCCAAGGCTCTTGCTGTGGCCACCACAGTTGAGAGGCAGGGGTTCCCAGACTATGTTGTTTACAAGATAGGACGTGGGAGACAGGTCAGGGACCCAGGAGATGTACATGGCCTAGTCATAAGTGGGGGACTGCCTAGGGGAGAAGGGACGGGTGACTAAGAGGGAAGTAGACCAAGGAGACACTGTTGCCAGGGAAGAAAGGGATGACTGAATCCTCTGCAAGTTCAGCCCCACTGCCTCCCATTTCCTTCATTATCTAGATATTAAGCCCTCCTCTCTAACTCTTATTCCTGGCCCTGCATTTCACACTCTTCCTGCATATCCCTTTACAGCACACTTACCTTGCCTTTAATTCTCCCATGTTCATCTTACCATCCATTCCTAGCCTCAGGTCTGCCTCCCTTCCTACCTGTTAATCTACACATCCTTCCTTAATTTACCTTCACCCAAATCCGAGCTTTCCCCTCATTTTATAGCACCCTCCCACCATTTTCACCCACTCATTCACCTGCATGCCTCTTAGGCATTTGCTGAATACCCCACCCCCAGCCCGACACAACTGGCAAGTACCGCTCATCCCTGCTACGTGCAGTTCCCTGATTCTAAGCCTCCTTAATTTCTTGGTTCTGTTGTAGATCCCCTTCCCCCACTCCCTAAACAGAAAAGAGGAAATGAGACCCAAAGAGGAAACTGGGTCTTGCTGATCCCACGCCCAGGCAGGCCACTGACCACACCCCCTTTTACTCCCAGCCTGACCCTGCCATTGACCGTAGCACTATCCCCTACCTAGCCTGAGCCAGCCCCTGGCTGCACCCCATGCCCTGCCCCACCCCAGCAACTCCAGCTTTACTTAGACATTACCAGTGTCCCTTTACTCTTCCTCCATCCCAGCCTTCCTAATTTAGCTCCTGACCACAGCCCATCTCTTCTCAGCCTCCTGTAGCCTGACCTAGCCTCTGACCTCACTTCATCCTCCCCTGACTTAGCCACTGTCCACAGAATTAGTCTTCCTCTTCTCCAGCCTAAAGTGGTGACTGATTACATATGTATTTTTTCCTACTGCCATCTTCCCCCACGTTTCTCTGTACCTTGTCTTCCCCATTTCCAGTCCAGTCCAGTAACTAACCTCATCATTTCTTTTTAATTTTAAAAGGAGGTATGTATATGCATTGTATTTTTTTAATTAATTAATTTTCCAATTATAGTTGGCATACAATATTATGTTAGTTTCAGGTGTGCAACATCGTGATTAGGCATTTACATACTTTATGAAATGACCACCCCATAAGTCTAGTAGCACTTGACACAGGACACTAACCTCATCCCTTCTGCTCCTACCCGGTACCATCCACATCCCCACCCCGTTTTTCCCACAGCCTAACTACATCCCCTAACCACAGCTCATGCTCACATTCCCAGCTCAGCCTGATCCTTTCTTTCCCCCCTTCCCAGTTTCTTACCTAAACTCAAGCTACCCCCACCACTGAGGGGCCACTAATGACAAGAAGCCTGACTTTGGGCCCTGGGCCCTGAGGGGTGATAGGACAGACTGTCATTAGGTCCTTTTAGTTCTATGTCTTAAAATTTCCAATGAGTGACATCCTTCTCTCCACTATTCTATTTCTGGCTTCATTACCCCCCACTTGTGCTAATACAGCGTCCTTCTAACCAATCTCCAAAGTAATTGCCAATTATTTTCCTAAAATCCAGTTCTTGTGATGTCCCTTCCTTGCACACAGCCTCCCTTGGCCTTCCATTGCCCTCCAGGAGGTAAAATCTCTCATACTTTCTAGTCCTCCCTTGCCTTTCCATCCTAACCCTAACTTCCCCGTCACTGCTCCATTGCAGGTACCCTGTGCTTCTGCCAGCCTGTCTGCTCACTTCTTGAACGTTCCTCCACGGTTTCCTGCTTCTCCACCTTTGCTTATGCTATTATCTCTGCCTGGAATGCTACCCTTGACTCATCTCCGGCTGATGTAGTGGAGAGAGCTTGGGCTTTGGAGTCAGAGAGACCTGGGTTCGGATCCTGGCTTCACACCTTATTAGCTGTGTGATTTTGGACAAGTACCTTGAAAAAATTTTTAACTTCTTTGAGCCTCCATTTCCTAATCTGTAAAAGTGGAAATAATGACGCCTACCTTGCAGGGTTGTTGTAAGGATTACACGAAATTATGTATTCAAAGCAATGGACATATAGTCAATAAAAAGATGACTATTATTTTTTATTATCTTTATTTTTTAAAATCTTAACTTCCAAGGACACTTTTCATGGAGACTTTTTGGTCCCCTTTCCCTTACCTAAAGGAATCATTGCCCTGAAAATACACCTCTTGGCTCTTTACATCCTTCCCTCTGTTATAATTCTGTATTTAGCTCATCCACTTAGCTGCGTGGGAGTCCCTTGAGGGCAAAGGCTAGGGCTTAGTCTTGGTTCCCAGCCACTGAGGGTTTGGCCCAAGCCCTTCCCCACAACAAGTCTTCAGAAATGCTTGCTAAATGAATGGAGAGAGAATGTCCACATAATGGAAGGAGAGACGTGGGGTGACTGTTGTGCTTGCTGATAGAAGTATATTTGTGGGGAAGCTGAGTGCGTGGGATGGGGTTTTTTACGGAAAGATAAGGTGGTTGTGATGGGATCTGTGTAGCGGCTGCGTGTATGAGATAACGTGTATGTAGAGACAGTGTGAGTAGTTTTGTGGGGAAGAGCTCTGTGCACAGATAGGCTGGGGTGCATTTGAAGAGAATGAATATGTATGGATAGGAGAGTAGGTGAGGAGGGGCTGTGTTGGGGGAGGTCAGGCCCAGCCCATCAGCTGCCCGGTCCAGCCCTAAATGAGCCTCCAGCAGCCTGAGGCTGGATATGTCAGTCTCACCCACAACCCTCACCCCCACCCTTTGCGGGTTACAGACTCAGAGGCCAAATTTGGTAACAGGCTGAGTGTTACTCCCCCAACCCTCTTCCATTCTGACTGTCTTCAGCATTCTCTCTCCCTTTGTCCTTCTCTGTGACTCCCTGTTCTTCTGCAACTCCCGTTGGAGATATCTGCTCTGACTATATTCTCCATGTACCCCAAATTCCTTACCCCCTGTACACTTACATTCCATTCCTTGCTGGGATTTGACCTTCTGTCCTCTATTCCCCCTCCAATTGCCCAACTCCTCTGGAATGCATCTCAGGAATGTCTTGAGGGAGGAGGAGTTCCCTGGGAGGGGGACATTGGGGGAGGGGGTGTTGTTGCTGTTCCATAAAACATGATGGAAAGGGGATCAAAGTTCTCGGACCAGAGCAGGAATGGGAGAGCTTCTCCCTGTGCTTCCAGGGGCCTTGTTCTATGCCCGTATCACCCCCAGTTCACTCCTCAGTGCCCCTTCTTCCTCACCCCTTGTAGCTATGTAGTTGTCCACTCCAGACGAGCCTGAGAGGAAGGGTAGGCATGACTCAACTCCCTTATCGGGGTCTCACCAGAGGTTTCCGTACTTGAGGAAGAAGGGGGTGTCCGTGTGTCCGGAGGAAATGGGGGGAGATGTGCAATTTTAGCTTGGGGTGGAGGGTCCTCTCAGTCCTGCCCTCAGCGCCTCTGACTCCTCCAGCTTTGCTCCAGCCCTCCGGCAACCCCACAGCCAGGTCTGTCCAACTTCTGGGGGGGGGGGCGGTACCCGAGGAATGGGGAGGTAGGCAGAGAACTGGAACTGGGGGGCCTGGGAGGTCCTCTCTTGTTTGGAAGTAAGAGTGAGCTGTGGTCTCCAGTGAGACTCTGGACTGTTTAGAATGTCAGAAATAGCCTATCAGACCCTGACCCAGACCTTTCCTACCTAGACCTACCCAGACCAGGCCTCTCTTCTCTTGTTTCTACCTAGATTTTCAATCCCCCTCACCCTATCCTCCCTAACCTCTCCACCCCAAAAAAACATACCCCTTCCCAACTTCCCTAGTTCTCATCTGCCTTCTGTATCCCAACACCCCCACCTCTGCTTCCAACCTTCCTTCTAGTGCTTTCCCCCTTGGGGCTCGCAGTGCCAGGAAGGGAATGGGCAGCCTGCTTGTGCTCACTCTCTTTATGAGGCACCAATCCCTGTACCGAGCTGGGTCACATCATCAGTTGCTGGGCAGACTTATCCTCTTGTGCGCTGTGCGCCACCTGCCGCTTCCAGTGGCTCCACCAGCCCACTGAGAGGTGGTGCCAGGAGGGCAGGGGAGGGCAGGGTGGGACTGGTGTCCTGAGAGGCACTGAAAATACTACCGGCGAGACATGAGATAAGACGACAGGGTCTGAGAAGGACTTGCTGAAGAGCGGGCGTAGGAGGAGTTGTAGTGAGGACTTGGTGAGTTGGACAGAACTGGGCTCTTTCTCTGACCTACCTTGTAACGCCTCCTCCCCCCACTCACCACAGGGTCTGATTCTCCTGCAAAACTGAAGAGTTGACTAGACAATTTCTGAGATCCCTTTGGATTAGAGGGTCAATTCTAGCTTGACTGCCAGGGAAGCCAAATAATGGGGCCAAGCTCCTGGGGCGGGGGTGGGGGGAGGCAGCATCTCAGGAACGCTGGAACAGGAGAGGGCCTGGATGGCTTGAATAGCCAGTGTTTGGTCTCTCTGCCGGACTAGCCAGAGTCAGTGTCTGCAGGCTTGGAGAGCCCTTGGGGATTATCTAACACAACTTTCTTCATTTTGTAAAGAAGTTGTGAGAGGAAGGTCACGTGATGAGTCAGGGCAGAGCTCTGAAAATCCCAGCCGGGAAAGCCCGCAGGATTTAATGGGAGACAGAGAGAAAAAGACTGACCCAGGAAAAGGTGAAAACAAGGCAGCGGCAGGGCTAGGAAAGGTGGCAAGAGAGAGACACTTGGAAGAAAGAAGGGAGGCACAGAGTCCAGTGGTGACAGAGCACCGTCCTCAGCTAACACTACATTTCAGAGCTGTTCTTGTACCTTGCAGACCAGCCTCTCCTTCAAATGACTTAGGTATTTAGGA
The DNA here is from genome assembly GCF_964194185.1 of Rhinolophus hipposideros. Taxonomy (NCBI): domain Eukaryota; kingdom Metazoa; phylum Chordata; class Mammalia; order Chiroptera; family Rhinolophidae; genus Rhinolophus; species Rhinolophus hipposideros. The sequence goes on along the minus strand of NC_138057.1, from coordinate 51,952,484 downwards.
TAGGTATTTAGGACTGGTCTTTTGGATATAATTAATCTTATACGCTTTAAAATTACTAAATAAAACAAAAACAACCTCATTACCATGTGCTTTGGTGAGTCCCTTTCCAGAACACCCCTCCCTGGGACTCCATCTGGGGTACCGCCTCTCCTCTAATGAGGATGTTCTAATGCCCTGATGCCATGGGCCAGGTGTAGCCAGGCTGGAGAGAAGAACCTGCCACCATGGTTGCACTTTCGCTCAAGATCAGCATTGGAAATGTGGTGAAGACGATGCAGTTCGAGCCGTCCACCATGGTGTACGACGCCTGTCGCATCATTCGTGAGCGTATCCCAGAGGCGCTGACTGGCCCTGGTGAGCCTGATTAGCCAGGTGGCTGGGGTGGGAATCCTTGATCCCTTCTGTTCCCAGGCTCTTGGCCTTAGGCAATGACCCTATTGTCCCCCAAGGCTACTTATCCTTCGGGTCTATGCTCCGTGGTGCCCTCCTTCCCCTTTAGGCCCAGAGTCACTAAGGAAATATTAATAGTATGGGGCAATGGTGCAGCCATTCAGCCACATTGGGGTCCTCATAAGTCTGAGGTGATCCCTCCTCTCTTTTAGCCAGCGACTTTGGGCTGTTTCTGTCAGATGATGACCCCAAAAAGGGTATATGGCTGGAAGCCGGGAAAGCTTTGGATTACTACATGCTCCGAAATGGGGTGAGTATCACTTGATCAAGGACCACCAACATTCTCTTCCATCAACTTCCCTGTTCCCCCTTCTGTTTTCAGGACCCAGATCTATTGTCTCTGATCCCTTTCATGCTTTCCGTCTCTTACCGGTGGGCCTAATACCCTGCTTTTGAGTGAGCCATCGTAGCTCTCCTTTTAGTAATCTCCTTGCCTCCCCTCTGGCCGTGTAAAAAGGAAGTAATACCTCTAGCTTAAAGTGGGCTCCTACCTCCTATTCTTGCCCCAACAGGACACCATGGAGTACAGGAAGAAACAGAGACCCCTGAAGATCCGGATGCTAGATGGAACTGTGAAGACTATCATGGTAGACGACTCTAAGACTGTCACCGACATGCTCATGACCATCTGTGCCCGCATTGGTAAGGGGTCTCAGTCCAGCTCTGCCTGAAGACATGGAAGCACTGCCTGGCATGCTACCAACCCCTCCCTCTCCTCTAGGCATCACCAACCATGATGAATATTCTCTGGTTCGAGAGCTGATGGAAGAGAAAAAGGAGGAGGTGACAGGGACCTTACGAAAGGACAAGACATTGCTGCGAGATGAAAAGAAGATGGAGAAACTCAAGCAGAAATTGCACACGGATGACGAGTGTAAGCAGAAATGGAAAAAAAGAGCACACTGGAAATGGTCGGGGTGTGGAGTGGCGGGGGCAGGGGATAGCCATTTATTTATTACTTATTAAACACCTGTTCTTGCAAAGCACCTTTTTAAACACTGGGGGTGCATCAGTAGTAAAACAGTCTTACACTCGCAGAACTTAGCATATTATTGAGAGAAGGTAAGAAATTAAGAAATAAATAAAAAGCGAGAGACCAGTCAGTACAGAAGCCATGGGGGCTTGATACTGAGGGGACTCTCTGTGTCCCAGTGAACTGGCTGGACCATGGCCGCACACTGAGGGAACAGGGAGTGGAGGAGCACGAGACGCTTCTGCTGCGGAGGAAGTTCTTCTACTCAGACCAGAATGTGGACTCCCGAGACCCCGTACAGCTGAACCTTCTCTATGTGCAGGTGTGGAGAGGACTTGCCCGAGGTAGCGGAGGTAGGGAGTGGGGACAGAAGCACAGTGAGTTTCATCCCTTCGCCCACACACACCATTCGCCTCCTTTCCCTGTGCTCTCCAGGCACGAGATGACATCCTAAATGGCTCCCACCCGGTCTCCTTCGACAAGGCCTGTGAGTTTGCTGGCTTCCAATGCCAGATCCAGTTTGGGCCCCACAATGAGCAGAAGCACAAGGCCGGCTTTCTTGAGTGAGTAACTCACACCCCACACCCTGTCAGCCCGGGGCTCCCTGCCATTGTGACCCCAGTAGGCCTGTCTCCACCCCAGGCCTTCTCACCTCATTTCTTCTCCTGAGGTACCAGGGTTTGACCCATATGAGTACCTTTTTAGCTTCCATCAGCCATTTGTCTCCTCACTGACCCTATGTGGAATATGAATGTAGTCCAAATTTCTGCCCCTATCACCTATGTCTGAAGCAAGCACGTAACTTTGACATTTTCTGAAGGATTTTACTGCAGTAGCCAGGTTATATAGGGTACATTTTTACTCATAGGGAACATTAGATTTTAAAAGTCTCACAAGTCTTCACACTTGTATTTCTCAGAATGTAGTTTTGGTGTGGCTCTCTCAGCTTCCTACAGGCATGGTCATTCTTCTGGTGAGCTCCTTCTGCTCTTGGTTCCCTGAAATAATGCTCTTGACCCTCTTTCCCGCAGGGACTGAGCCTCCAACTCAAGTTCCCTCAGTCCCTTTCCCTGTAGGGAGAGACACAGGCTGCATTCAAGAGCTAATGCTAAGTCACCTCAATTTCAGGGACAATCCAGACTCTGTTCTCTCACAGTCTTCATTCTCCCCAAAGATGACACTGTCCTAGACATGCCCTCACACCCCTAAGCCCACAGTCCATGGCCAATATGTCCCCGATGCTGTCCACTACATGCTGACCCTCCCTTTTCTGGTGTAGCCTGAAGGACTTCCTGCCCAAGGAGTATGTGAAGCAGAAGGGAGAGCGTAAGATCTTCCAGGTGAATGGGGACAGGGGAAAGTGTTTGGGATGACCCGGGAGCTTTGCTGCTTAATCCTACTGACTAAATGGACCCTCACCCTTTCTCCATCTGCTCCCACCCTGCTTCCACCCACCAAGCTGTTCTCCCACCTCTCCTGTGCCAAGAAAGCAGAAGACCCGGGCTTTTAGTTTCAGCTCCATCACTGCATTTGCCATGGGATTCAATTCAGTACTCTTGTTTTCTTTTGTTTGCGTCTAACATGTGATAACAGTACCTGCTCTGTGTAGGATTGATAGGAAAATCAAATGAGACAGTATACCTGAAATTACTGTGAAAAGTATGTCTTTGAACAAATATAAGGTGTTACCCCTACTCTTTGAATACTCAGCCCAAAAGGCCTTCTATTTGACCTACTTCCTAATTATCCATTCATGTCTTCAGAAGGTCTGCCAGTTCCTTAACTATATCCCTTGAACCACCGCTTCTGCAGATCCTTTTCAGCCCCCAGCCCCGTCATCCTCTCATTTCTCTTATGCTGTATTCCCTAACCTTTGCTGTGTTCCCATAATACTCTCCTGTTACAGTTAACATCCCAGCTTAAATCCTTGTCTGTGGTATCATCCTCCCATGTTTGCTGAATCTTTCCCCATGTCATCCTCCAAGGCACACAAGAATTGTGGACAGATGAGTGAGATCGAGGCCAAGGTACGCTATGTGAAGCTGGCCCGTTCCCTCAAGACATACGGTGTCTCCTTCTTCCTGGTCAAGGTGGGTTACGGACCCTTCTCACCGCCCTCCTTATTTCCCTCTTACCCTTTCCTATCTGAAAATCTCCGACCCTACCCTCATTTCCCAGCATTCCACAGGAGTCCTGTTCTCTACCTTGTGAATACCTGCCCATTGTCAGTTCTCCACCATCAATCACTTCCCTCCCTACCCTGCACCCTGCATTTTCCCGCCCTTTCCCTTTTCCCTAAAGTAGCCTTGTCCTGGGTCCATCCCTTGACACCCTAGCTCAGCGTAGCACTCCTTCCCACCTCAGCACCCCCTTGTGGTCTTGATCTGATCTGACCGTTCACTTCTCATTCGACCTCTGACCTGTAACACCAATAATAACCTCTGTCTAACAGGAAAAGATGAAGGGAAAGAACAAGCTGGTGCCCAGGCTCCTGGGCATCACTAAGGAGTGTGTGATGCGAGTGGATGAGAAGACCAAAGAAGTGATCCAGGAATGGAACCTCACCAACATCAAACGCTGGGCTGCCTCTCCCAAGAGCTTCACCCTGGTGAGCCGGGGGACTCAGATGAGAAAGGGCTTTGGAATTTTCAGAGAAAGGGCAGCTACAGAGATCTTTTCACCTCCCTTGGGGAAGGTGCACTGAACATGACTTCAGAAAAAAAGAACTTTGGAACTATTGCAGGAATATGAAGGTTAGAGTAGAGGAGAAGCTCCTGGAGAGTGAGTTATGCTTAAATGAACTTTTTCTTTAAAATCAACAGAACAAAATTGTAAACAGTAAGCTGAGATCACAGGAAACTTGGGGAGAGAGAAGAAAACAGTGATAGAAAAACAGGCCTTCCCTCTTTCAGCAGCAACTATGTGCTGTAATTTTCCCTCTGGCTTTATATGTTGGTGTTACGAATTGAAGCTGGTACCAACTTGATGAAGTGCCCCAGTGAGAGAGAAATTAGTAAATGCTAGTTTTCCATTTTAGGTACTGGTGCTAACCTGCAAGTGTGGTCATTTAATGGTAAATGTTAGTGTCTTCCCAAGTTTATCATCAGGGTGAGAGAAAAGAGATTTCCTGAATGGCATGGATTTGAAACTATGTAGCATAAAGACCACATCTCAGAAATAAAATATTTCCCTCCAGAGAGGGAAATAAAGAAATGGGCTTCTTCCTAGAGGGCTGTTGGCATGGGAAGACACCCTCATCTGCTCGAGCTTGGGGCTCCCACTCTACTCCTTTCCATCCTGGGTAATTTCAAGGTTTCCCACTGAGCCCCCACCTGTCACCTAGGATTTCGGGGACTATCAAGATGGCTACTACTCGGTGCAGACGACTGAGGGGGAGCAGATCGCACAGCTCATTGCTGGCTACATTGACATCATCCTTAAGAAGGTGAGCACTGCCTCCCTCCAGCCTTCTTCTTATCTTCCCGTACCTTCTCCCCAAGCTGGTCCTTTAGAAATGGGGACCCACGTTCTGGAAAACGGCTGATTGGGAAAATAAGAGTTTGCCTTTCCCCCACTTCCTCTTCTTTAACTATTATACTTTTTTCTTCCTACAGAAAAAAAGCAAAGATCACTTTGGGCTGGAGGGAGATGAGGAGTCTACTATGCTGGAGGACTCAGTGTCCCCCAAAAAGTACGAAGGGAGCTGGGCTGATCCATCCCTCAGGGGCAGGAGGGCCAGGCTTGACTCCAAGGACTGTTGGGGTGGGGAATCCTTAGGCTGTAATGAGACCTCACACTCCCCCGAAAGCACAGGACCTGCAAAGGCGCTAGAGCTGGGTAGGAAGGGGGGAGAGGAGGAGGACCTCTGAGTGCTCCTCAGTATGTTCCCTCTCCAGGTCGACCGTCCTCCAGCAGCAGTATAACCGGGTGGGGAAAGTGGAGCATGGCTCTGTGGCGTTGCCCGCCATCATGCGCTCTGGAGCCTCTGGTCCTGAGAATTTCCAGGTGGGCAGCATGCCACCTGCCCAGCAGCAGATTACCAGTGGCCAGATGCACCGAGGACACATGCCTCCTCTGGTAAGAGTGCCACCACAGTACCAGCACCCCTACCCAGCCTCCTCAGCGGGGCCGAGCCAGAAGTTAGGCAGTCTTTTCCCCTGTCCCTATTTGTGTTCCTCTCCCTCGCCTCATGTTCCTTTTTCCCTTCTCTTTTCTCTGAATGTGCCTTCTCCTTGCAGACTTCAGCCCAGCAGGCACTCACTGGAACCATCAACTCCAGCATGCAGGCTGTGCAGGCTGCTCAGGCCACTCTGGACGACTTTGATACTCTGCCACCTCTGGGCCAGGACGCTGTGAGTATGGGATGGAGGAGAGACCAGTGGGACTGAAGCTAGGACTCCAAGGAACAAGGTTGGGGTTAACCAAAGCAGAGCAGATCTTAAGGTTTGTTTCTTTCTCTCAGGCCTCTAAAGCCTGGCGGAAAAACAAGATGGATGAATCAAAGCATGAGATCCACTCCCAGGTAGATGCCATCACAGCCGGTACTGCCTCCGTGGTAAACCTGACAGCAGGTAGGCTGGACAGCAGGCTCATTGTGTGTGGTGGGCGAGCGAGTGCAAGCAGAGTGTGACTGGCTCAGGAGTGACTGCACCTTGACTCATGGAAGGGAGTGTATGTGTACGTCTCTCTCAGGAAGTGTGTGTGACTAACTGCCGATGATGCCCCTTCTCGGTCCGTCATCTAGCCTGGCCTGTCTCTCACACACGCTCCTCTTCCTCCTCCTCCCCTCAGGGGACCCTGCAGAGACAGACTATACTGCAGTGGGCTGTGCAGTCACCACCATCTCCTCCAACCTGACGGAGATGTCCCGTGGCGTGAAGCTGCTGGCCGCCCTGCTGGAGGATGAAGGCAGCAGTGGCCGTCCCCTGCTGCAGGCAGCGAAGGGCCTTGCCGGGGCAGTGTCAGAACTGTTGCGCAGTGCCCAGCCAGCCAGTGCTGAGGTCAGGAGCCATGGGGCTGGCGCTAGGGAGCAGCAAGGGTTCAAATCCAAGGACAAGGGGGTGGGCAGTCCAAGTAGCAGGATGGAGGCGTGCGACCCATGGGCACATAGTACCCGTGGGCATGTGGGCAGGGGTTGGGCAGCTTCTGACTGGTGTTCACTCTCCACAGCCCCGTCAGAACCTGCTGCAAGCAGCTGGGAACGTGGGCCAGGCCAGTGGGGAGCTGTTGCAGCAAATTGGGGAAAGTGATACTGACCCCCACTTCCAGGTTGGTGACTTACCCAACCCCCAGAACCCCAGCTTCTAGGAGGTGACCTCTGATCCTGAGTCCAGCTCCTAGTCCTGCTACTCTGAATTGACCCCTCAGAGCCAACCTGAACCTCTGTTTCCAGAAATGACAGTGGGAACCTCTAGTCCCTTTTTGGGGGATGATGATTCAGAACCCCTGAATCCAAACTTAACCACTAGTTTACCCTCGGCCCTAATTGATGATATTTTTTAGCCTCCTGTCATCTTTTCCCTCTTTCCCACATGTAATCCTGGCCCCAACTTGAGGACCCCTCCAGTCCTTTAGATCTTATCACCCTGGACTCTGTTCCTCTAGCCCACCCTGCCCCACCCCGTGCCAGTTTCCTCAGCTGACTTGTCATCCTGGATTTCCCATGCAGATATGTGCACCCAGAGGGTCTGGGGTTCGATCTCGCTCTGATCCCCCCACGGTAACGGCCTCTGGCCTGGGCCTTCCCAGCTTTGTCCTCTCTGAGCCGTATACACTCGCTTTTGCTCCTCTCCCCCAGCGTCCTGGGGGAGCAGGAGATGGGGAGGAAGGGCTCAGGAAGTAGCATCAGGGAGGGTAGTACAGGGACTTGTTCCCAAGACTCCAGGGTGACTGCTTCCAACCAAGATTGAGAAGGAGTAGAGAAAAGAAGCTGGGGATGGGAGGGCTCCCCGAGGTACCTCCTCACTCCATCCCCGTGACAGCACTGCCCTTCCCTCCCATCGCCACCGAGTGTATCCGCCTCGCACGTTTCTCCCTTTGGTGTAGGCTCTGTTTCTCTCGGTGTGTGTTTGTTCCACGGTGGGGGTTCTATCCTACTGGGCGCTCAAGGCAGGGGCTTGGGGTAGGTTCTGGTTGCTTCTGCATACACTGTCCTGTGATTGGAGTCAGTGGGAATAATGAACCAGCTTATGCCTCTGAGAAGGGTCCAGGTATCCTAAGCCCAATCTCAGGCCATGCTGACCGCTCTTTTCTCACAGGACGTACTAATGCAACTAGCCAAGGCCGTGGCAAGTGCTGCAGCTGCTCTGGTCCTCAAGGCCAAGAGTGTGGCCCAGCGGACAGAGGACTCGGGGCTTCAGACCCAGGTTATTGCTGCGGCAACACAGTGTGCCCTGTCCACCTCCCAGCTGGTGGCCTGCACCAAGGTGAGTCCCAGAGGTTGCTCTAGCCTGTGCCAAGGGCTGATGCTGCCGCCCACACGAGACCCTCTCATTTTATCTTTTTGGCTCCTGAGACCTCATTACCCAATTCAGTGACGATTGTGAACACCACAAACACCCCACTTCATGACTCCTTTCCCTTGCTTCCATCTCTTACACCTAGTTTGCCCACAGGTGGTGGCACCTACAATCAGCTCACCTGTCTGTCAAGAGCAGCTGGTGGAGGCCGGACGACTAGTAGCCAAAGCCGTGGAAGGCTGTGTGTCTGCCTCCCAGGCAGCCACCGAAGATGGACAGCTCCTGCGGGGGGTAGGAGCAGCAGCCACAGCTGTCACCCAGGCCCTGAATGAGCTGCTGCAGCATGTAAGGGCCCACGCCACAGGGGCTGGGCCTGCTGGCCGCTATGACCAGGCCACTGACACCATCCTTACAGTCACCGAGAACATCTTCAGCTCCATGGGTGATGCTGGTAAGGACACCACTCCCGGGAGACAAAGAGCACCAGTGAGGTTTGCCAAGCCCATTGGACATTCCCTTGTAGACCTCACCTCCCTCTAAGGACTCAGCACAGTAGATTGGGTGTTTAATCTCCAGTTCCTCATCTGAAAAGCTGGAATGTAATCCCTGCTCTGCCTTCCTTAGCACATTTAAAGAATATATCCAAGTGGTTACAAAAATAGATGGAAAGTGGCATCACCACCAGAAGCCTTCACCAGTAGTTTTCCATCCTTTCAAGGCTATTTGCTAAAAACATCCATTGAAGACTATTTTCCCTCCCGTCAGAGCCCTCCTGTCAGAGCCCACCAGGAAATCTATTTCTTTTCAAGATCCTAAAGCCAGAAAACAATAACTTGAGGGCCGTCACTCGAGAATTTCCCCCAGTCTCTACTGTTTTGAAAAGCCCCGCCTATCTTGTCTACACCACTTTCCTGCACCCCAGCACCCTCTTTGTCTATGGCTTCCTCCCGATTGTACTGTGCTCTCAGGTGAGATGGTGCGACAGGCCCGCATCCTAGCCCAAGCCACGTCTGACCTGGTCAATGCCATCAAGGCTGATGCCGAAGGGGAGAGTGATCTGGAGAATTCCCGCAAGCTGTTAAGCGCTGCCAAGATCCTCGCTGATGCCACAGCTAAGATGGTGGAGGCTGCCAAGGTACCGGAACTTCTGTGCAGACTCCCAGACTCATCCCTGAAGGGAAATAGAACCGTCTAGACAGTTATCCTCTTCCCATGTGCAGACCCAGGAGAAGCAGAAAATACAAGAGAACAAATAGAGGAGCATTCAGGAAGTAACTGCATCCCTAAGCTGCGGGTGGGTGGTGGCTTAGACTTCCAGCCAGTGTCATTTCCAAAGTCCTCACTGACTGGCTGGCAACCAAACCCTTTTGCTTTCTCTAAGTCTGAGGTCTGCTTTTCCTACCTTTCCCTACTTTGCTGCCACAACCTGCCTGTGATCCTTCTGCTTCCTGGTGTCTTCTGTGAATGCATGTAAGCCTTCAGTCCCAGGGCTCCGCTGTTAGCCCTGCAAAGACAGTGCAGTGGGACGCAGGGACACAGGGTGCAGAGGACCGTCAGGAAGAAGCCAACAGATTCCCAGGCCCGGGGTTCTTCAGTTTGCAGGAGTGACCAGGTTCTCTGCTTTTGTGTTGCTGAGATTCCCTACTCTAAACTGCATCCTGCTTGTCCCTGATCAACCCCATTGCCTAGTGGCATTTTGTGGGGAATGGAAGGAGAAACATGGCCCCTTCCCCAAAGAGGAGAAGAAGAAACAGTTCCACCTAAAGAATGGATTTCAGCATCCTAAAGGGGCTCCAGGGTCCCCCCAAGGTTTCCAATTCGCCTACCTAAAGCAGCTCACCTCACAGGTGATTACCTTTCAGTGGGGATATTAGAAGTGACTTCAGGAGAAAAAGTCTGAGTCTAGAGGGGTCAGAGCAGAGCTTATTCAGGATCCACAGGGCTGCGGGGTGGTGACTGTGTGTCCACCTCTCTCAGGGAGCAGCCGCCCACCCTGACAGTGAGGAACAACAGCAGCGACTTCGGGAGGCAGCTGAGGGTCTACGCATGGCGACTAATGCGGCTGCGCAGAATGCCATCAAAAAAAAGCTGGTGCAGCGCCTGGAGGTGAGGCTGGGAAACAAATCAGGAGCGAGAGAGGGTGGGTGCTGTGGGAGGACTGAAAAAAAATGGAGAGGTGTGCGGAGAGAAAGTCACTTAATACTTCCTTGCAGGGTGGCATGGGCAGGATAAGCCAGGTAGCCCCTTGAGTATGGGAAAGCCTGGGGCTTGTCCTGACTACTCTGTCCTCACAGCATGCAGCCAAGCAGGCTGCAGCCTCAGCTACCCAGACCATTGCTGCAGCCCAACATGCAGCCGCCACCCCCAAGGTCTCTGCTGGGCCCCAGCCCCTGCTGGTGCAGAGCTGCAAGGTAAGACTCCAGGATGCATGTGGGGGCAGGAGAAGGTGTGGGAGAAGAGGGACTTTCCCCCAGGCCGGGGTGGAGGTGGGGGATTCTCATGACATTTTCACCTACAGGCTGTGGCAGAACAGATTCCACTGCTGGTGCAGGGCGTCCGAGGGAGCCAAGCTCAGCCTGACAGTCCCAGTGCCCAGCTAGCCCTCATTGCTGCCAGCCAGAGCTTCCTGCAGGCAAGGCACTCTCTCCCCACCTCTCAGACTAGACCCTTCCCACCCTTCTAAGTCCCATAGATCTCGCACAGTTTAAATCTCTGCGAGTAGCCTCTGTCCCAGTATTGAGCCCGAGTGCTCACCACATCCTGTCAGTCCCTGTACCAAGCCCAGAGGAAAGATGGTGCCCTTTATCTGCCCACCTGTTCCCCTACAGCCAGGTGGGAAGATGGTGGCAGCTGCGAAGGCCTCAGTGCCAACAATTCAGGACCAGGCTTCGGCCATGCAGCTGAGTCAGTGTGCTAAAAACCTTGGCACCGCGTTGGCTGAACTTCGTACTGCTGCCCAGAAGGTATGGGAGCTGGCACTCGTTTTGGAAGCTGAGGGTAGAGTCCTGATGATGGGGAATCTGCAGAATAACTGGAAACGGGGATAATCATATAACCTGAAGCATCAGTGGGACAGAGCAGTACCTCCCACCCTCACATCATTGTAGGCTCAGGAGGCGTGTGGACCTTTGGAGATGGATTCTGCACTGAGTATGGTACAGAATCTGGAGAGAGACCTGCAGGAGGTGAAGGCAGCAGCTCGAGACGGCAAGCTTAAACCCTTACCTGGGGAGACGGTAAGTATTCCTAAACTTCATTCTTACTCAAGCTCTGAAGTCTGAATTCCCTCCTGTGCCCCAGAGCTTCCCCATACCTCATTTAAACTACCAGATTTCCCCAAGGAGCTTCCTAGTTTCCCTCTTCTCAGTTCCTTCTGCACTGGATCCCCCTTGAGACGCCCCTTCATCCCTAGATGGAGAAATGTGCCCAGGACTTGGGCAACAGCACCAAAGCAGTGAGCTCTGCCATCGCCAAGCTCCTGGGGGAGATAGCTCAGGGCAATGAGAATTATGCAGGTATGTGGGCAGGGCCAGGAATTGGGCATATGGTGAGGGGGATGGAGGAATAGGAGCTGACAGAGAGGAAAGCACTGGGATCAAGTGCCTTGCCCTTCCTCTCCCTTGTCTCCCAGGTATTGCCGCTCGGGATGTGGCAGGTGGGCTGCGATCACTGGCTCAGGCTGCGAGGGGTGTAGCTGCCCTGACGTCAGATCCTGCAGTGCAGGCCATTGTGCTTGACACGGCCAGTGATGTACTGGACAAGGCCAGCAGCCTCATCGAGGAGGCGAAAAAGGCAGCTGGCCATCCAGGGGACCCTGAAAGCCAGCAGCGGCTTGCCCAGGTCAGTACTGGGAAGGGGCCACTTTCTCCCTCTCCCCCAGGCCCCATCAGTAGGCCCACTGTGATTGGAGCAAAGCCTAAGCCACACTGACAGGGACAGCTTCTAAGGTCTGCTCTTGAGATCTCCTCCCCAGATCCCACCCTTTCTCTCCATCCTAGTACAAGTGCCTCAGTCAGACTGAGTCACGGGCCCAGCTAAAGCCCAAGTTGGGGGAAGTTTGATCACTGTCATTAATACCCTAATTTCACCTACTCAACTACAACATCCCCTTTCCTCTTTCGTTTCAGAGGCAACAGAGCAGTTATCTGCCATGTCCTATGGGTGGAGGTGATGTCCCACTGTTCCATTTTGGCAACCCCCTGTCAACCTCTCATCTCTTTCCTACCTCAGGTGGCGAAAGCAGTGACCCAGGCTCTGAATCGCTGTGTCAGCTGCCTACCTGGCCAGCGAGATGTGGATAATGCCCTGAAAACAGTGGGAGATGCCAGCAAGCGACTCCTGAGTGACTCGGTAGGAGAACTGAGGGTGTGAGGGGAACATAGGAGCCAAAAAACTCCGAGCTTCTCCTTCCACCTGTAGAACTCTCCTTGACCTTGACTTCCCAGATGTATCTGCTTTCATTAGCCCCAGGCTCTAGGCCCACCTTCCAGCACTCCTTTACCAAGCTGTGCCTCGCATCATTCCTCATTTTTGCACCCCACTTTCTCTCTCACCCTGCAGCTTCCCGCTAGCACCGGGACATTTCAAGAAGCTCAGAGCCGGTTGAATGAAGCTGCTGCTGGGCTGAATCAGGCAGCCACAGAACTGGTGCAGGCCTCTCGGGGAACCCCTCAGGACCTGGCTCGAGCCTCAGGACGATTTGGACAGGACTTCAGCACCTTCTTGGAAGCTGGCGTGGAGATGGCAGGACAAGCTCCGGTATGAAGAGGCACAGCGTTTAGTTCAAGGGTTAGATAGGAGGCACCTGTGTGGCCTTGCAGGCCTGCCCTGCTCCTGGCTCCCTCCCCTCCCAAATCTGTAGCGGCACTTGAGTGTCTGGGACAGAAGACCCCTTTTAGAGACAGACAGGAAAGGACTGGACAATATATTGATGGACCTCCTCGCCTTCAACAGAGCCAGGAGGACCGGGCCCAGGTCGTGTCCAACTTGAAGGGCATCTCCATGTCTTCAAGCAAACTTCTTTTGGCCGCCAAGGCCCTGTCCACAGACCCTGCTGCCCCCAACCTCAAGAGTCAGCTGGCTGCAGCTGCCCGGTAAGTAGGAGCTGGGAAGCCCAGCCCTGGAGTGTTAGAGAGACTTGTGGGGAGCTCTTCATGAGATGTCCCCAGCTTAGGAGTGGTCCCACCCAAAAGAGAAATAGCTAGGGACTCACTTTGTAGATGGGACCCAGGAATGCTGGCCTACCCGTGCATCCATTCTCTCACCCTTCTGTTCCTGTCAGGGCGGTGACCGACAGCATCAACCAACTCATCACCATGTGTACCCAGCAGGCGCCAGGCCAGAAAGAGTGTGACAATGCCCTGCGGGAATTGGAGGTTGGCAATGGGCAAGCTAACTGGGCTGGAGATTGAAGAGGGTGTTATGGGTCTAGGGGTGCAGGAGGTGTCTTGGATCTTACTTCACTCTCCACCTACAGACTGTCCGGGAACTCCTAGAGAACCCAGTCCAGCCCATCAATGACATGTCCTACTTTGGCTGCCTGGACAGTGTAATGGAGAACTCGAAGGCAAGTACAGCTGGGAACCCAGGAGGGCAGGGGGCAGAAAGATGGAACCAACCAGGGGCCGCTCTACCCCTCTGATGATGACCTGACTCCTGATACTCTCTGTTCCTCAGGTACTGGGTGAGGCCATGACTGGCATCTCCCAAAATGCCAAGAACGGAAACCTGCCAGAGTTCGGAGAGGCCATTTCCACAGCCTCCAAGGCCCTCTGCGGTTTCACCGAGGCAGCCGCCCAGGTTATTCTCCTGAGATGATTCCTGGAATGCCCTGCTTTCCTTTTCCCTACCTCTTCATAGCCTGACACATATGTAGATAAATCAAGAAGTTATGTTTGCAAAACCAGCTCTGTGGAAACGGGTTCTTCCCACCTCCTGAAATGCAGATATTTGTCAATAATCATAGAACCCCAACAGTTCTGATTGCAGTCACTCCTACACTTCATGCCTTGGGTTAGGGTTGCTCTGTCCAACCACTGGGCCTTTTCCAGCCCTGGCTTTCTTGGTATATACTAATTAGTATGTGCAAATAATTTGTCACGTAATTACTACTCTATCAAAATAGGACCAGTAACTAAATTTCCAGTTATTTGAATTACTACTTAACTTTGCCTTTTACTACATTATAAAGTATAAAACAACCAATTAGCTCTGACAGTGTTTTGCTTTAGGATACACGTCCTTAATACTGACTTGGACTGCTTACCTGAAAGCCTACCATCCGGCTCCCTCAGGCTCCCCTACCTCCCATCGCCCTGTTCTCTTGGGTGGCCTCCTCTATATGCCTTAACTTATTTCTGGAAAAGCATAAAGAGAAAAAAAGCAAACTCGAAGTACGAATCCAACCTTACAATGGTCTTGAAATCATAAAAACAATGTTGGCAACCATTACACCCATTCCCCTTTCCTCTTTCCAAATCTCTGAAGCTTGGAGGTGTTGTAAATTTAATTAGCCTAACAACCTCCAAGTTTTAGAACTACCGTATTTTGCCATATATAATGCGCACTCACATTTCTGGCCCAAACTTTCAGGGGAAAAAACCTTTCATTTTAATTTTTTTAATTCAAATTTTTATTTGTTTACATTTAGGTACTTGGTTTTTATATTATAAAGGAATTTTAGGATTTATTTTTTAATATATTATGGCACAAGAAATTTTATGTAACAAATAATTACAAAACACAAGAACAGTTACAAGGTACAAGAAATTTTATGTACCATTAACAAATTTACAATATTAACACATCATAGAAGACCAAGAATTCTTCATTGTTGCAAGTTCATTGTAAGTTCAACAAAACTGATGCTCATATTCCGGGGTATTATTTTGCATGTAGATATCGTTGATTTCTAGAGTTACACTTTTAACTCATAAGCACAAGTAAAAGAACTAAAAACATTTATATACGGAATTAATACTATCCATATATAATGAGCATCCTCCTTTTTCCCTCACAAATTAGGGCAAAAAGTGCGCATTATACACTAGGGCAAAAAGTGCGCATTATACACGGCAAAATACAGTATGTCTTTAAGTGATTCTTTGTGTGCAGATGGTATGGTGGGTGGGGGCAGCTGTTGGGCTTTCTGTAGTGTCACTATAGTTTGTTAATACCTTTCATTTGTTAATTATGGTTTAATTTGTTAACTTTGTTAATATTGTTTAATATCTTGTTCAGTTTGTTAATGCCTAGTTTGTTAATACCTCCACTAACATAGTCCTGGCTTCTAAACTTACCCCTAGTCCCCTTTGTCCCCACTATCACTATTCGATTCCTACCTGAAGACTCTTCTTTACTCCTCATTTTCAAACTTCTCTCTCCCCAGGCTGCATATCTGGTTGGCGTCTCTGACCCCAACAGCCAAGCTGGACAGCAAGGGCTGGTGGAGCCCACACAGTTTGCCCGTGCAAACCAGGCAATTCAGATGGCCTGTCAGAGTTTGGGGGAGTCTGGCTGTACCCAGGCCCAGGTAACTTAAGGGAACAGGTACCATGGGCAAGTCTGGGAAGGGATGCCAAGCCAGGGTGGACTGGCCCGTGGGGAAAGGAGGAGATGTGGGCAATATGGGGAAGAAGAGGGCTAAGAGCCATCTCTGACCTTCCACACACGATTTCTCTTTGGTAATTGTCTTCTGCCATGTTTCTCATCATTCTTTCGGTTGTTTCTAAGTTCACAACTTCTCTGTAGACGTTTGAGCTTACTCTCTTACTGACCCCATTAGGAATTCTCTTTCATCTTACTGACCCCGTTAGTGTTTGTCTTTCTTCTTCCCCCTCCCCCACACCCTGTTCATCTTTGAGTATCTCTGTCTCCCAGATCTGAACTTTCCAGGTGACTCTGTCTTTCCTAAGGAGAAATCCAAAGGTATTGCTCTCCATCCCGCAACCTGCAAGCAGCTCCTCCGTGGGTGTGTACACTTCCCTCCTGCCCTCATGGCTCTTCCATGTGTCTGTTTCCTCAGGTGCTCTCGGCAGCCACCATTGTGGCCAAACACACCTCTGCACTGTGTAACAGCTGCCGCCTGGCTTCTGCTCGTACCGCCAATCCTACCGCCAAGCGCCAGTTTGTACAGTCAGCCAAGGAGGTGGCCAACAGCACAGCCAATCTTGTCAAGACCATCAAGGTTCCCAATGTTTGAATTCTCTGCCTCTCTTTGACCTATCCAGTCTTCTCTTTCTTGGGTATCCCCATCATTCCCTGAGGCCTTCTACTAAATCCCTTCTTCCTGAGCTCTTTCCTATGTATCTTGGCCATCACCAATCTCCCCACACCTTTAAGCCCAAGAGGGAGAGCTGGGCTTCACCCCCTTTGCCTCTAGTCTATCCTGAGGGCCTCTCTGTCACCCACTCCAGGCGCTAGACGGGGCCTTCACGGATGAGAACCGTGCCCAGTGCCAAGCAGCAACAGCCCCTCTGCTGGAGGCTGTGGACAACCTGAGTGCCTTTGCATCTAACCCTGAGTTTGCCAGCATTCCTGCCCAGATCAGCCCTGAGGTGAGGCAGCCTGAAGGGAGAACCAATGAGCCAGCTGCCACCTCATCTCGGGAGTTGTGAGACTTACCTGCTTCCTGCCCTCTCCCCAGGGCCGGGCTGCCATGGAGCCCATTGTGATCTCTGCCAAGACAATGTTGGAGAGTGCTGGGGGACTCATTCAGACAGCCCGGGCCCTGGCAGTCAATCCCCGGGACCCCCCACGCTGGTCCGTGCTAGCTGGCCACTCCCGTACAGTCTCGGACTCCATCAAGAAGCTTATTACAAGCATGAGGTATTGAGGGGATGGAGAACCAGTGTGACTGGGGGACATATATTGGGGAGGGATGGGCACTTCGGTGCAATTAGATGGGCTAGTGTTGGAGGATACCTGTTACCAAGACTTAGGGGACATAGGGGTGAACAGGCCAGCCTTGTTTGAAGGGGATGTTCTTGGTATGGGAGCCTGTGATGTGTCTGCAGGGATAAGGCCCCGGGGCAGCTGGAGTGTGAGACGGCCATCGCAGCTCTGAACAGCTGTCTGCGCGACCTCGACCAGGCTTCCCTTGCCGCAGTCAGCCAGCAGCTTGCTCCCCGGGAGGGGATCTCGCAAGAGGTAAGGGGGCAGAGGGTTATGTGAAGCGTTGTGTCTGGCAAGAGAGATGGCAGACTTGAGGAAGATGGGGGACTCAGTAGTGGGTTTCACAGAGGCATCAAGAGGATGGACCATGCCAGGGGCAGTTAGTTAATTTGGTATGGAAGGAACAGTGGGGTCCTGTGCAAGCAGAGGGGCCTGTTCCAGGTCACAGGGCTAACGTCCGCTTCCTCCCCAGGCCTTACACACTCAGATGCTCACAACAGTGCAGGAGATCTCCCACCTTATTGAGCCACTGGCCAGTGCTGCCCGGGCTGAAGCCTCCCAGCTGGGACACAAGGTACCTGGGGAGACAAGTGGGAAGTCCTGGGGGTAGGGTGAAGAGAGTGCCTGGCCCAGCTGACCCCCATTCCAACCCCTTGCCTCAGGTGTCTCAGATGGCCCAGTACTTTGAGCCACTCACCCTGGCTGCGGTAGGTGCCGCCTCCAAGACCCTGAGCCACCCACAGCAGATGGCACTCCTGGACCAAACTAAAACCTTGGCAGAGTCTGCCTTGCAGTTACTGTACACAGCCAAGGAGGCTGGTGGTAACCCCAAGGTAGGGAGAGCTGGGAGGGAGGGGCTACCACTAGTTAGGGGTCAGGGAAGCCGGAACAGGACCCCCCTCCACTCACTCTACCCCACAGCAAGCAGCTCACACCCAGGAAGCCCTGGAGGAGGCTGTGCAGATGATGACAGAGGCCGTAGAGGACCTGACAACAACCCTCAATGAGGCAGCCAGTGCTGCTGGGGTCGTGAGTGGCATGGTGGACTCCATCACCCAGGCCATCAACCAGGTTAGAGTCTTAGGGCGCCTGTGGGCACTGAGGCTACCCTGGGCCAGGGTTCCTGAGCACAGTGGCAGAGGCCCTGATCATCTTCCCCATTTCCCCATCCTCCCCCCTCAGCTAGATGAAGGACCAATGGGTGAACCAGAAGGTTCCTTCGTGGATTACCAGACAACTATGGTGCGGACAGCCAAGGCCATTGCTGTCACTGTTCAGGAGATGGTGAGTGTGAGGGAGTATAAGAGGACTGCCCTTGGAGAGCTGAGTTTGGGCATAATTTCCCACCTTTTCCATTATTACTAGGTAACCAAGTCAAACACCAGCCCTGAAGAGCTGGGCCCTCTCGCGAACCAGCTGACCAGCGACTACGGCCGTCTAGCCTCACAAGCCAAGCCTGCAGCTGTGGCTGCTGAAAATGAAGAGGTAAACATGGAGGCAGCTCGGACCTTGCCCCAACTCTTCCCACAGAACCCCAGTGGCATGTCACTTGTTCCTGTCTTGTCAGCCTCTGGGGCTATCCCACCCTCAGTTCCCTCTAGTCTTTCATAAAAAGGGAAACACACCGTCAGGGCCATTGCACTGAAGAGTAATCAGGGGTCTGTAGGGACGGGATCAAAGCCTTCAGTCACAGGGATAAGGAAGACAGCCCAGGATCTGGGTTTCCTGGCCTGCCACTGTTGCCTCTGCCCGCCCTCGTCTGGGCCTATGACTACTGCTCTGTTCTGCTGCAAGTGTATATTCCCTTTAGTTCTTCCTTGTTATAGATCCATGAAGCTCTTCCCTAAGCTCCTGGCTTTCCAAGAAAGCAAGTAATTGGATCTTAGCAAAACACACCTAATCCCCAATCCCAAAACCCTCCACAACCACATACAGGCCAAATTGTAATCCATGGCTCTCTGATTCAAGTAGCCCAGCACAAAGTGCTTCTTCCCTCCTTTTCACTATGCTTAACACAATCCTCACCAGTTGGTGCCCACATGCTATTATTATACGTGTGTAATAACCTCCCACCGAAAGGTGAAACAGGAAAAGTCTGTGTGCTCCGATGCATGTTTTTTTTTAGGTCCTTGGTGACTCTTCTGAGCACAGTGGAGGTACCCTGAGTTCCTCTTGTGAAATCCATTTTCCTTTTCCATCTGCTAACAGATAGGTGCCCACATCAAGCACCGGGTACAGGAGCTGGGACACGGCTGTTCTGCTCTGGTCACCAAGGCAGGCGCCCTGCAGTGTAGCCCCAGTGACGCCTACACCAAGAAGGAGCTCATAGAATGTGCCCGGAGAGTCTCCGAAAAGGTGCCTGTGCTCATCCCTGTGGACTGAAGGGCTGGCTCCCCAACCCTGCAGCCTTTCCCGTCCTCCTCCAGCCTTCCGAGCCCTCTTCTCTGTCCCTTCTCCCGAGCACCAGTGACCTTTCTCTTTCACATGGCCCCCACCACAGTCACCACATGACTTTCCTCTCCCAGGTCTCTCACGTGCTGGCTGCGCTCCAGGCGGGGAATCGTGGCACCCAGGCCTGCATCACGGCAGCCAGTGCTGTGTCCGGCATCATTGCCGACCTCGACACCACCATCATGTTTGCTACTGCTGGCACCCTCAATCGGGAAGGTGCTGAAACCTTCGCTGACCACCGGTGAGGAGGAAACGGGGCCTCAGGGAGGAGGGGGCGGGTGGGGCCAGAAGAGGCTGGAGGGGCAGGGGGCTGGGTCTGAGGAAGGCTGACTAGGCTGGGCCCACCCTCAGGGAGGGCATTCTGAAGACGGCGAAGGTGCTGGTGGAGGACACCAAGGTCCTGGTGCAGAATGCAGCTGGCAGCCAGGAGAAGTTGGCACAGGCTGCCCAGTCCTCTGTGGCCACCATCACCCGCCTCGCTGACGTGGTCAAGCTGGGTGCAGCCAGCCTAGGAGCCGAGGACCCTGAGACCCAGGTATCGACCTGACACCCCGAATCCTGGTCAGATTCACTTCCTATTCCCCCTTTTCCTCCTACAGACCAGAGCTTCTGCTCTCCCACACAGGTGGTGCTGATCAACGCAGTGAAAGACGTGGCCAAGGCCCTGGGAGATCTCATCAGTGCAACAAAGGCTGCAGCTGGCAAAGTTGGGGACGACCCTGCTGTGTGGCAGCTCAAGAACTCTGCCAAGGTGGGCGGGGTGACAGCAACCTCAGGAGAGGGAGCAGATCAACGTTCCTCTTGTTCCTTAAAATGATCCCCACCCCCACCCCTGTGACACCCCTAGGTGATGGTGACCAATGTGACGTCGTTGCTCAAGACTGTGAAAGCCGTGGAAGATGAGGCTACCAAAGGCACGCGGGCCCTGGAGGCAACCACAGAACACATACGGCAGGAACTGGCGGTGAGCAGAAGTCTGAGGTGTCAGGGCCTCGAGTCACAGAGGGGGCGAGCCAGACAGTGAGCCCCTGCCTCCCATATTCACAGAAGTGCAGACAGTCACACACATACTTCTCGCTCCTTGCCAAACTTCCTAAGTGAGCTACACTCACGTCTTTCCCTTCCTCACCTTTGTACTCCTTAGCATTTGACAATTACCTCCTTTCACCACCGTCCTCCCACTTTATCCAGTCACTAGTGGCCTCTTAGTTGTCACATCCAGTGGCCTCTTCTTGGCCTGCATCGTCTTCAAACATTTCCAAAGCATTTTGTTGTGGTAACAAGCTTCTCTTTGAAATTCTTGCTTCCTTTGCCTTCTGGATACCGGTGTTTTCTCTTGCCTGTCTACCACCTCTTCTGTACTCGTCATTGAATCACCTTCAGCATAGTAAACATAGAGCGCTTTCCACAATTGTACAAATAGCCTTCTTTCTTTGTTCTCTTCATTGGCAAGTGTAACTACTTTCATTATCATTGTCTAAGAAATTCACTTCCAGTTCTGAATGTAGTTCCTTTCCAGTGCCTGTGGGACGTCAGCACAGAGATGCAGTGCCTCCCAGCCAGCGTTTCTTTCTGACACGCTACGTCCTGTTAATAGTGGTAATAACCGCCCAGTCAGGAAGACTCCCCTCAGTCATCTTTGACTTCACTGTTTTATTCACCATATCCAGGCCATTGCCAAGGCCTTCCAACGACCCTTCTCCGTTCTCTTCTTTCCTCTCGCCCCTTTTCCCAATCCCACAGTCAGGTTCAGGTTTTCATTCGCCCTCCCTCCCTCCCGGGGACTATGGTACCAGGTTGCTACCTAGTCTTCCTGCCTTCAGTCTCTTTCACGCTCATCTCTCCTACTCATCTTTCTCATTTCTGAATTCATCTTTCTGATGTTCTGTTTTCATCTCTACGTGGAGATACCCAAATTAAAACTCTTAACTTTCTGCCTCCCAAACCTGATCATCTTTTCCTCATCTTTCTCAGTAAATGGCACCTTTTAGTAACTCCGTTCCTAAAGCTAAAAACACAGCTCTTAACATCTTTCTTTCAGTCCCCACAGCTATGCCCATCAGCAAGTCACCTTAGTGCTCCCTCCAGATCTCATGTTCTCTGCTCCCCATCTCTACCACCACCACCTTGTCCAAACCATCACCAATCCTTATCTGTATTTATGCCGTAGCCTCGATCTGATCTCCCTGCTTGCACACTCACGCCCCACAATCTATTCTCTCTACACAGTAACCAGAAGTATCTTTCTAAAATATAGATGGTGACTTCACTGCTTAAAACCTCTCAGTGACTGCCCTGGCATCTGGCACAATCCACATTCCTTACCATTGCCCTCCCGTTCCTATGGCCTCTGCTGACTTCCCCAAGCCCATCCTGTCCCGCTCTTCTCCCTTTCCATAGCCCAGGCCCAGAGCACTTGCTTCTCTCCAGCTTGCTGAACATCTGGCTCCTTTCAGTCCTTCAGGCTTCAGCTTAAGTGTCCCATCCTCAGAGAAGCCTTTCCTGACCCCCTATCTGAAATAGGACCTTGTTTTTATTTCTCCTCACAGCAACCTCTTTATTTCCTTCACAGCCCAGATCACAGTCTTTAGTTGTTCTGCTTGTTTACATGTTTTTAGTCTGTATCCAAAACTAGAATGTAAACTCATGAGAATAAGGACCTTGTCTACCTTTTTCCCCATTGCATTCCTAGCACCTCACACAGAATCTACCACCTAGCTGATCTTCAATAATTTGTTGAATGAACACATACATCAAAATATCTTTATGAATGTAAAATTCTGAGTTCCTTGGTCTGATACTCAAGGCCCCAACAACCTTTTCTCCATTATCCCTGTATTTTAGAACATTCCTTAATCCTCTCATACTTGTTATCCTGGTTACTCATGCCCTTCCATTTACCTAAAATACTCTCTGGTTATCTGTATCTCTTAAGACCCAAATCCTTCTTGCCCCACCTCTTCCACTTACCCCTTCAAATCTTCTCTATAGGAATGAAAACTCAACCCACAAGCTATACTGTTTTAATTTCAGACTCTTCCCAGTCACTTCAGTCAGGAATGATGACCAGCTGCCTGTTATTATATTAGCTGTGAATGTGTGGACTTCTCCAAGGACTTGACCTGCAATATGTACTTAGTGAATGCTTGTTGAAGGAACACATGGATGCATGAACCAAATTACACGAGTGCTACATTGTATTACAGTGTCACTCACTAAAATTTTTCTTCTTCTTCTGCCCCACCAGGTCTTCTGTTCCCCAGAGCCACCTGCCAAGACCTCTACTCCAGAAGATTTCATCCGAATGACTAAGGGTATCACTATGGCAACAGCCAAGGCTGTTGCCGCTGGCAACTCCTGTCGCCAGGAGGATGTCATTGCCACAGCCAATCTGAGTCGTCGTGCTATCGCAGATATGCTTCGGGCTTGCAAGGTAGAAACCCTGGTAGTGAGGCAGCTTTAGGGCAGAACATGGTAGGAGAGAAACTGCAGGGCCTAGGGGCACCTGGAGCTCTTTGGGATCCTAAAGCTAACATGTTATTCTGTGGCATAGGAAGCTGCCTACCACCCAGAAGTGGCGTCTGATGTGCGGCTTCGAGCCCTGCGCTACGGCCGGGAGTGCGCCACTGGCTACCTGGAACTGCTGGACCATGTGCTCCTGGTAAGGCAACAGTCGCCGCTCCCCTACCGGCCTCCCTGAATACACAGTTCTCTTCCCACACGCCTCGGCCCTAGCTCTCATGTTTTACTCAGATCTCCTCCCCGCCAGCTATTTCCCAGATCTGTTCTTGTTTCCGAACCTCCCTTCCACTGGGGCCCCATCTTTCTTGGCATTTTTGGTTCTCGCACTCACCTCTTCCTCCTCTTCTTTTTCTTATCTCCTCTCTTCCCACCTGACCTCCTCCTTCTCTACCTCCGTCATCTCTTCTCATTTCATCGTTCTCCTTGCTCCTTATCAGCCGGTGAGTGACACACAGCCCCACTGTCGTCACCTTATGTGCGGTGTGATGTCTGCAGTGCACTGGCCAGGCCGCCTGCTGTTGGAGGGCTGTGGTGTGAAGTAGTCTAGGAATGGAGTCAAGGAGCTCCCCTGATTTTTAGGTCAGGGTAGAAGCAAAGGTCTGATGCTCTCTGCTCCCTGCTCCCTTCTTCCCCAGACCCTGCAGAAGCCAAGCCCAGAATTGAAGCAGCAATTGACGGGACATTCAAAGCGTGTGGCTGGTTCAGTCACTGAGCTCATCCAGGCTGCTGAGGCCATGAAGGGTGAGGGGTGGCCAGGGCCAGGGAGGGAAGGGAAACCTTTGTCGTGGGGAAGACCCCTGCTTCCTGGTTGGACTGCTCTGAGCTGGCCTCTGCCTATAGTCCCCACAGGTGCCGGGGCCTGGTGGTAGTGACCAAGCTGCCCAGGGCTCCTGACCTCCTGCTCCAGCTTAGCCCCTTCCTTCCCCGCTTTGTCCTACCAGGAACAGAATGGGTGGACCCAGAGGACCCCACAGTCATCGCTGAGAATGAGCTCCTAGGAGCTGCAGCTGCCATTGAGGCTGCAGCCAAAAAGCTGGAGCAGTTGAAGCCCCGGGCCAAACCCAAGGTTAGTCCTGCTCCCTCCTTCTTTCCTACCCTCCTACTGGCAGAATCTTGCCCACCTTCCGCCCCCTCTTACTTTGCGTCTGTCTCTGCAACCTTTGTCTCTTCATTGCAGGAGGCGGATGAGTCCTTGAACTTTGAGGAGCAGATACTGGAAGCTGCCAAGTCCATTGCAGCAGCCACCAGTGCCCTGGTAAAGGCTGCATCAGCTGCCCAGAGGGAGCTGGTGGCCCAAGGGAAGGTAAGTCCTCGGATACGCAGAAGCGTGGGGTCAGCAGCAGCTTTGCTGTCCACACCAGCATTGTAGCAGGCGGCTTTCCCTTACACACGGAGAGCACAGGTCTGAGCAGCTTCTCCTGCTTCCTCCACAGGTGGGCGCTATTCCTGCCAACGCACTGGACGACGGGCAGTGGTCCCAGGGCCTCATTTCTGCTGTGAGTATACAACACCCACTAGGTCCTTCTGAGCTGGAGAGGCTTGAGAAGACTGAGTGGGAGAGGGGATAGACCAGGGTGAGAGGCATATTTTAATTTTATCTCCTCCCTTTAGGCCCGGATGGTGGCTGCAGCCACCAACAATCTGTGTGAGGCAGCCAATGCAGCTGTACAAGGCCACGCCAGCCAGGAGAAGCTCATCTCATCAGCCAAGCAAGTGGCTGCCTCCACGGCCCAGCTCCTTGTGGCCTGCAAGGTCAAGGCTGACCAGGACTCTGAGGCAATGAAACGGCTTCAGGTGAGGAACCCTCACCCATCCCATTGTACCTTGGGCTGTGCTGCTTTAAAGTGTCACCTCCAAGACATGCTTTTCTGTGGGGGGACTCTCAGCTGGGACCTTACCTGAGTCCACAAGCTCATGCTGCCTTCTCTCTGCGCAGGCTGCTGGCAATGCAGTAAAGCGAGCCTCGGATAACCTGGTGAAGGCGGCACAGAAGGCGGCAGCCTTTGAAGACCAGGAGAATGAGACAGTGGTGGTGAAGGAGAAGATGGTCGGGGGCATTGCCCAGGTGAGCTTCACCCCAGCCCCTCTGAGGGACACCGTCAGCAGAGCAGTCACGTTGCCTGTGCTGGTCCCAACTACCCCATACCCTAATGCACATACTTGCCGAACTGAGTCTCTGATTTCCGTCCCTCAGATCATTGCTGCACAGGAAGAAATGCTCCGGAAGGAACGAGAGCTGGAAGAGGCCCGGAAAAAGCTGGCCCAGATCCGACAGCAACAGTACAAGTTCCTGCCTTCAGAGCTTCGAGATGAGCACTAGGACAGCCGCTTCTATTTAACGCAGACCCAGCCCAGAGACTGTGCCTGCCACTGCCAAAGGCTTCTGGGCTGTCGGGCCCAACCTGCCCAACCCCAGCACTTCCCCAAGTGCCTGCCAAACCCCAGGCCTGGCCCTGCCCGGTCCCACTGCACAGCTTTGTCCCCTCCCAACTCCAAGTGCCTTCATGCCCTAGGGCCCCCTAAGTGCCTGCCCCTCCCCAGAGTATTAACGCTCCAAGAGTATTATTAACGCTGCTGTACCTCAATCTGAACCTCCCAGGGCCCGAGCCCTCTCCACCTTGCCAGCAGCTTCTCGCAAGTCTCCACAACCTCAACGCCACTCATCCTTTTTTGATACTGTCCTTCCTTGTACCCCCAGCTACCTGTGGGGGCCATGGGGTTATAAGCCCCAAGTAGGTCATGCTCCAATAAAGGTCATGCTGCCTGCAACTCTGCCTGGCTTCATGAGGAGATGGGTGACTCCCCCAGGGCAGTGGGAGAGGGAATGGAATTGAGTCCTGTCACCACCTTGATCTGGCTCAGAAATGGAGTGAGGCCCCTTCCTCCTTGCACCCATATCCCTAAATTCATCGCAGTAGGGAATCTGTCCCTGAGAAATCCTAGTCCTGCTGTCCCGTCTTACTGGCCAGTGCCGGTGCCTTACCAAGTGTCACTCTTCTGTTGCAGGGACAGCCTCTGCTACTGCTCTTTGTGGCTACCAGGGACACACCGTTCTTCATAACTGCTCAGAGTATGTGAACAAATCCACCCCCTGGCCAAATTCAAGTGTTCACAGCAGCTTTGCTAAAATAAGCCTATAAAATACAAGCGTCTGAGCATAAGGGAATTATGGCCACAGATTCGGTTGAGGTATTTAACAAGTAAAAAGTCCAACTGAGGCTGCCTCAGGTAGGTTCTACTGTTGACTGGGTTGGGGCACCTCTAGGCCCTCCAAGGCCTTCTCCTACTGCCTAGAACAGCACTAAAAGAAAAGGAGCTGAACAAGTGTGACCCAGGTGTGAGACTGTCTAGTTAGGGGCAAAGCTCCCCAGTGGCCTGGTGGGTGCTGGTAGCCCTGTTCCAGCTACTGTACTAATCCAGAGGTGCAGTGGAGGGAGGGGAGTGGTCAGGGACGAGGGAGGTGGAGTCTGTGCCTCCACTTCTGCATTCACCTCTTCTGCCCACACTGCATGGACTAGCTGGCAGTCCCTTAGGTCTGCCACCATTTTCATGCACAATTCTTGAACCGACCCTGTTACCCAGTATGTGATTTCCTTGCTTCTCCCTCAAGTATAACAGACACCACCCATCTGCTGCTATTCTGGGCAGCTTTCACCTCTTGGAAGCTATGATATCTCTTCGTGGGAGTAAGTTTAAAGTAGACGGAATTACTTTGTCCTCCCCAGGGCAGCCCATTAGGGAAGGTGCCAACTTCACACGAGCATTCCTGTCACCTGGGATTGATTCATTCAATATTTACTAAGCCATGCCTGTGCTAAGCACTGGAAAATAGAGATGTATTATCACCTCTGACGCAGAGGACTGGCAACTCCAGCACACACGCTGCTGTGGCCCTCTAACCCCGGATTCAATGTCCTAGCCTCCTGAGTTGAGGACCTTAGAGATCAAATCCCTTCTCCAACCTCCCCAACAACTGGTAGTCTGCACTATTTGAACTCCAGCTATGAGCCTACTTCCCTGCCATGTCCCCAGGTCCCCAATCACGTACCTCTCACTAGTGATGCCTCGGGGAGCCTTCTGGAGAGAAACTCGAATACCCATTAGACCAGCAGTTCTTAAAATGTCCTCAGGCCCCTAGGAATTCCCAAGACCCTTTTTGGGTGCATAAGATCAAGATTATGTTCATAATAAGACATTTTCTTTTTCTACAATGTCAACATTTGTACTGACAGTGCAAAAACATTGGTCGGTAAAACTGCCTTAGCAGAAACCAAGGCAGTGGCCCAAACTGTACTTAATAATAGTCTTTGTATGCTCACTGCCATGCACTAGCAATTTAAGAAATAAATGCTAACTTCACTTAAAACTGTGCTGATGAAGCAGTAAAACCTTATTAGTTTTATTAAATCTTACTCCTTGAGTAACAAGTCTTTTTAACACTGTGATGAACTGGGAAGTAAGTGTGGAGCATGTCTGCTGCACGCCTAAGTGTTGGTGTCTCGAGGAAAGCACTTAGACAATTCTTTGAGTCCTGAGCTGAACTAGCTACTTTTTTCATGGAACACCACACTGACAAAAGAATGACTGACAGATAAACCACGATTGTCAGACCTGGGTATCAGGTAGAACTTTTCTCAGAAAGGAACAATGTGTGTCTGTCAAATCAGAGAAAAACCTGGCAGTATTTGTTGCCAGTGATACAACTCGAGCTTTCAACTGAAAATTAGAATTTTAGAAAACTTGTAACTGCCACCATAAGTTTCATAGCTTCCCAAAACGTAAAACTTAGACTTTTCTGTTGAAACCAAATCATGATATTTAGGAACATGATTTTTTAATAATTTAGGAACGTGATTTTTTTATAACGTATAATGAAATGTGTCAACATTCAGAAACTCTGCATAGCTCAGTCAATCAGTATTTTCCAAATACCTAGTGTATGATGTTACAAAATTATCCCTGCACAAAGGATCCAGCAAAAGTGCAATACAGACCAATGGATTCTAATGTAAAATAGTAAAAAAAAAAAAAAAGGGGGGGGGTTACTGATACGGTTTTAGGTTCACAATGCAACTAACCTTTAAGAAACAACCACTTGTCAAGTGTTGGTGTAGTATCAAGAATAATATCCACAATTACCTGAAAAGGCTATAAATATCCTACTCTCTTTTCCAACTTAGTTTCTATGTGAGACTAGATTTTCTTCATGTACAGTTCTTCAAACCAACAGACGGAAAGCCAAGTAGATTCTGAGGATCCAGCTGTCCTCTATTAAGCCGGATATTAAAGAGATTTGCAAAAATGTAAATAACAGCCATCCTTTCACTAATTTGAGGAGGTAACTATAGTCATTTTTTCTTTAAAAACATGTTTTTTACATGGTTAACGTGTCAGGGTTTATTTCTTGTTATTTTTATGAATTAATAAACATTTAAAATTTTTGTTTCCACTTTAATATGGTATCAATAGATACAAATCACTACAACAAAAGCTTTTTGGATCTT
Source organism: Rhinolophus hipposideros (assembly GCF_964194185.1). Classification (NCBI taxonomy): domain Eukaryota; kingdom Metazoa; phylum Chordata; class Mammalia; order Chiroptera; family Rhinolophidae; genus Rhinolophus; species Rhinolophus hipposideros. The sequence goes on along the minus strand of NC_138057.1, from coordinate 51,924,234 downwards.
CAAACTCTACTCTTAAGAGTATAAGGGGTTCATATGTGGAATCTAAGAATAGAATAAATGAATGAACTAATCAGAAACAGTCTCAGAGATATAGAGGGAAACTGAGGGTTGCTAGATGGGAGGGGGAGTGGGGATGAGGGAGAAGGTGAGGGGATTAGAAAGCACAATCAGTAACCATAAGATTGCCAAGGGGATACGAAAGTCAATTTGGGGAATATAATCAATAGTGTTCTAAAGATTTTGTAGGGTACCCAAAGGACACTTGTCTTATTACGAAGACGAGGGATGGTGTAGATGCCTGATCACTGCACTGTACACCTGAAGCTGAATAAAATGTCAACTATAATTTTATAAATAGTCACAAGAAGTGGAGTACAGCATAAGGAATAGAGACAGTAGAAATGTAACGGCTGTATGTGATGTCAGAGGGGTAGTAGACTGGGGGAGGGCGTTATCACTTTGTGAGGGGTATAAATGATAAATGTCTATTATAGTGTTTTGGACACATGAAACTAATAAAAAGAGTACAGAGGGTTCTAAGACCAAAAAGAGAGCTGCTGCACTAGACCGTGATTTCCTATAGACCCACATAGTATCTTGGGTACCTAGAACCTCGCGCATAACAAAATTCAGGCAAATGTTTATTTTATCAAGTGCCAGCTCTGCCTGAAGCTATGCTAAGCATTGGGGATTCAGAATTGAAAAAGACAGTCCCTGTCCTGGAGGACTCAGACCTGTGGAGGAAACGGGGACTAGAACAGTTACAAGAGGGACTGATGAGAATGACAGGAACCTGCACTGAGAATGCACACCTACGGATTAGGTGGCATTAGGCGGTGGGGTGGGAGGGGAAGTGGCCAGGGAAGGCTTCAGAAGAGCCAGACACTTGATCTGAGTAAGGCCACCAGGAATCCGCAAAGGGAAGAGCATTGAGGGAGGGAACAGAATGCATAAAATATGGAAGCTTTGAGAAAAGTATGGCTATTTCCAGGGCGTACAACAGCTCAGTATGAATGCAGCATGAAGTATACACGTCTGTGTATTGGGGGTGAGGGTGGGAATGAAAGGACATGAGGCTAGAAAGGTAGACAGGGGCCAAAACAGCCTTCTATACCACATTAAGAAGTGTGGATTTTTATCTTCAAAGGAGGGCGGGGGGTTTTGGAGGATTTTAGGGTCCTATTTGCACCAACAAGACTTTTGGTAGCAATGTAGAGGACTAACAATGAATGAGCTGAGGAACCAGGACCACAAGACCCATGCAGGAGGTAATAAAAGGAGTTGCCCAAGGCAACCCGAGAGATTTGGAAAAGGAACCTCGTTTGTAGAAGGTAGAACCAACAGGATTGTGGATGTGGGAAGTGAGGAACAGGGGGGCGCTTGATAACGCCCAGGGGTCAAGCACTGGCTACGGATGATGGAGGTGTCTTGCATTAGCTTGGGGAACGCAAGGACATGGGTTGGAGTGAACACTACCAGCTCAGGCTTGTTCCATGTGTAGCAGCCGGCAGCTGAGCAGATCTGAATACAGTTCCGGGCCCCCTCCCCCGCCCCCGCCCCGGGCTCAAGGTTCCCACGGTTCGCACCCCCACCAGCAAAAGCCTGATCTCCCACCCTCTGTCCTTGGGGAGCGAGGCGACGCGCTCCCTCCAGGCTTCTTCCACCTCGTCTCCCCTCACCCCTCCTCCCAAGCGGTTCTCCACTTCCTCTCCCTCCCCACCCCGAGGAAAAAAACGAAAACAGCCTGGCACCCGCCCCTCATACTCCCCCAGCCTAGGACCCGGCTCTGGGGGCTGTTTCTCGCGGCCTGGGTTGGAGGGAGCATCCCTCGCCCGGCTCCCGAAGCCTGGCAGTTCAGTAGCTCTTCCGCTTGCCCCCTGCCTTCCCTGCCCCGGCCCGGCCCCGCCTCCCCACGGGGAAACATCCCAAAAAAGGGCAGAAAAGAAATTTCGGCGTAAAGTTGGCCCACAAGGGAAGAGAGGAGGGTCCGCAGGGATTAGGGGAGAAGGGAGGACGCGCGGGACAACCAGGGAGGGGGGAAGCGGGGGCGGGTGGAGTAGCCGGGATGAGTGGAGTAGCGGTCGGGCTGCTAGAGCCTCGAGGGGGGCGAGGAGGCGGCGGACAGGGATGCGTCTCGGGTGGAGGTGGGGGCGGGGAGCGCGCGTGTCCGTCAGGCTTTAGCCGCGTGGAAAGTATGCGGGACACGTGGGGGTGGGGCAGGCGGGGCGCGGAGCTCGGTTCCCAGCCGCCGGGCAACTGTAGAGGAGGGGCCCTGGCTCCAGGAGCAGGGGCTGGAAGGGGAAGCGAGGGTAGGAGAGGTCAGGCCCCACCACCTCGGGGGCAGCAAGCCCGGCTTTCTCCTCATTGCGTTCCGGGTTCCCCTCCTGCCTCAGTTTCCTTAAGTCCCTGGTGAGGCTCTACGTTATCACTACCACGTCGGTAACGCAAACCCAGACTCTGGGACTCAGGGTAAACTGAGGCACCCGAACCGCGGAGGAGCCCCGCCTCCCAAAAGACATTTAATCCTGGGGGATTTACGAGAAACTTCTAAATTAAGGGCAGCGGCTGCTGCAGCTGAGGGGGGAGGGGGGGACACACCAGTGCCTGCGCCCAGGCAGCTGCTTTGAGCTCACACCCCGAAATAGCCCCATGGGCCCCTGCCGCAGCTGCCATTGGGCCAGGCTGTCACTCTGAGGAAGCGCGGAGCCCCCAGCCCAAGGATCCCCTCCCCTCCCCTCCCCAGTGTTTGGGTTTTTCCAAAAGACTGTCCCAGCTACTTTTTCCCTTCCGACGGCTAGGAGAGAGGGGGGCGGTGGTAAGGGAGAGGCGGGACCCGGAGGGGGCGGTCCCGAGGGGGTGGGCGCAGGGGGCGACCGCGCCCCCCGACCGGGCTGTGCTTCTGCCCCTACAAGGTTTGGGCTGCGGTGGGGGAGGGTCCCGGCCCCCGGCTCCGCCCGGTCCCTCCCAGCCTTTTAAGCGTCCGCGCGGCGGGGACATCCCAGTGCCGCTGGGTCCTCCTGGCTTGCCACCCGTGCGCCCAGTCCTCGCAGCCAGCCCTGTTCGCCCGGTCCACCCCGCCCGCCCGCCGGCCGGTCCCACACCGCAGCCATGGACGCCATCAAGAAGAAGATGCAGATGCTAAAACTGGACAAGGAGAATGCCATCGACCGCGCTGAGCAGGCCGAGGCTGACAAGAAGCAAGCTGAGGACCGTTGCAAGCAGGTGGGGGGCCCCGGGCCCAGTGCAACCCCCTCCCTCGAACCGAGGGCGGGGTAGGCCCTGCCTTGTGCCTCCTAGCCTGAGGCTCACTGTCCAAAGCTCTCTCCCGTCCAGTGTGGGGTCTGGGCCTTCACAGTACCCCAGGGACCTAGCCAAAGCCACACTTCATCATACCCACCATAGGCTGGGGAGCCCCACTCCCCCAATTTCCACTCCTGCCCTTGGGGAGTAATGATGGACCCTGCTCCTTGGGGCTGGAAACTATCCCCACCAGGTCCCTCCAACACCCCTGGATGCACTGTCCCTCCTCTGCTATCCCTCTTCCTCCCTGACAACCTCTAAATATCTCTCAGTACCCCCTCCCACAAACCCCTGCCCCCTCCCTGGGCCTGGGCCTGGGCCTGGCTGACTGAGGCTTCTCTCTCCCAGTTGGAGGAAGAACAGCAGGCCCTCCAGAAGAAGCTGAAGGGGACGGAGGATGAGGTGGAAAAGTATTCTGAGTCAGTGAAGGACGCCCAGGAGAAACTGGAGCTGGCCGAGAAGAAGGCCACTGATGTGAGTGTGGACCTGGGGAATGGTGGGAGTTACCACTCGGGGAAGGGCCCCAGACATGGGGATGAAGGGAGAAGGGGACCTACATATCCCTAGCACTAAGACAGAAAGGATTTCCTCTCAGGAACCCAGGCCAGGGCTAGCTTGCACAAATAATCCGAGGCAGTGGGTAAATGAAAACCACCTACCACTTCCCCCAGAGGACGCAGTCTTGTAATTTGGCTCCAGCTCTCAGAACGTACAGTGATCAAGCAGTGAGTCATCGTGGGGGAGGGCGGTACAAGAATTTGCCATCTACCTCAATTAATCCTCCCGCTGAAAATGGAGAGGAGACTGCAGCTACATTTGCAGGCTGTGGGTGTAGGTTCTTTGGTGAGGAAGGGGGAGAAGAATCCAAAAATGGGCTCTGACTTGAGTTACACCCCTGGGGGGCCATTAGAAATTCCCTGGCCTTGACCTCTGGCTCCAGTGGCCCTGCTGTGCACTGGGGCTCCAGCTCAGGTTCTATCGGCTCCTCATTTACCCTCATTAAGCTGTCAGCCTTCGAGAGCATGCCAGGCCACAGGGCAAAGGGACAGGGCCACAAATGCCAAGGCAGCCACTTTGGCAGGTCCTGCTCGCTCAGATTTCTCTGCCCGACCCACACCCTCTAACCAGACTTCTCCACCTTCTGTCATTCCCAACCCCCACCATGAGGTAGAAGAAGGGCAGTATGACTTTGGACATGGTTACTAATACCATTTTCTGCCTCAGTTTCCCCATTTGCCTTTCACCCAGGATTAAGTTTAAGATGAGCCTACCTTTGGGTAGATGGTGGGATTAGCATAAGCATGGTCTAAACATCTGAGATCAGAGATGACATTACTGTTTGTGTTGACCATTATCCATGTTCCCCAATTCCCTCCCCTCATTCCCCAACCTGGGTTGGTTTCTCTGACCTCCAGCCTTTGGTCTTGGTTCTCCACCAGCCCTGGCACTTGGGAGGGAACTGACCTGCAGCTGCTAGCAAAGACAACCCTGGGCATCTGACACTCTATAAATAACCAAGGCCCAGTGCAGCTGGAGGCAGGACTGGAAACCCAAGGAGCTGGGTGGGGGCTGGAGGGGAGGAGGGTGGACAGGGACAGAGCCGGGGAAGCAGGGCAGCAGTGCCAGGCATAGAAAGGAAACTGCCTAAATTTATTGTGTGACCTTGAATGCAGCACTTAACTTGCACAATGCCTTCCTCAGTTTCTCCCATCTCTCTTGCTTTCCATTTGTCTAGTGAGGACGATAGTGTTCTTCTGTGGCTAGAGAGCAACAGACATAACTGGGAAGAGCTTAAGAAGCAGAAAATGGCAAATGTCAGTCAGTCTTCCAGAGTTATTTGTCACTTCACTACTGTGAAGAGAGTTTTCCTTCTAGAGTCTCATCTCTTTCTAGAGTAGGCCCCCCCCAGTGTCCCCAAGTCATTCTTCCCAACCCCCAGTGCTGTCCCCAGAATCCTTCCACACTGAGTCATTTGGCCCAGTGCCCATGATGGACTCTTGTCACTCTAGGTGGCCTTCAGCACCTGGAGGACAGCTATAACTACTTTCTATATATGGTACTGTGTTTACCCTGCCCTACAGTACCACCCAGGACCTACTTGCTACCCCTTTCCCCCAGTGCTGCCACCCGTCTCTTCCCTCTCACTCACTTCTTTCTTATACTGGTCCTTTCTCCTCTCCAATCGTAAATCTCAGGATCTCTATGTCTTTGTCTCTAAAGAAGAGCCAGGGATAACCTAACATTCATGGAGTGTAGACTCTGCAGACAATGTGCTCAGGTGCTTTCTGTATATTATTTTACTATTTCCCAAAATCATCAGGCTCGCTTGGGAGCTTTAAAATAAAAAATAAAAAAATAAAAACATTTTCAAGCTCCTGCCCTGGAGATTTCTGTTTAGTTTTATAAGTCTCCCAGGTGGTCTTGTCGAGTATTAGAAGTTCGACGTACTGCATTGTCGCAGAACTGCCTACAAAGGAACTGCTATTGTCAACTAGGATTTAAAAAGGAGAAAACTGAGGCTTAGAGAGACTAAATAAGTTGCCCAAGGTCACACAAGTGTTGAGTGGCTAAGCTGTGGCTCAAAGACAACAATCTGACTCAGAGCCAATGCTCATAACACCAAACTGTACTGCTTGTCTCATTTTCTTCTTGCTCTTCCCTTTCCTTTTTTCAAAGTGTCATTGTTTCCATGGACCTTCTGCAAAATCTCCATGGTCTTGCCTCTATATTTTAGGATTAGTGGCTCAGTGTATGTCAGTCACATTGCACTTGCACCACTGCCAGTTGCCTCTCCACCTTGGCAGAGAACCCCTTACTACACCATGGCTGTCCCATGCAGGCTTGGCTAGCCTCCTGAGCCCCTCCCTGAGAATATGCCTAGCAACTGGTGACATCTTGGAGCTTGACTTTGTGATTGGCTATTTTTAGCAGCAGTGAGGTCTGATTGGCCTGATTCTTCCCCCCCTTACCTGGCTCAGGCTCTGCTGTGGAGTCAGGGCTGCCTCAGACCTACCTGGTCCCAGCACTTGGAGTATTGTGGAAGCGTACAGAGGGACCTGTATGCAGATAACCACTGGGAGACTAACTGCACAGTGCCCGAATTGGCCCTGTAGCAAGGGAGTGATATTTTGGACTGGAGCATAGAGTCTGGGCAGAAGATGGATGGTTAGTAAGGGAGAAAAAAATAGGTTGAAAATCTGGAAGCCAGGAAGCCTAGGGTTTTTTTGTGTGTTTTTTTGACAAGACTCTTACTATCTTCTGGAGTCTCACTGATCCTCATCCAAAGTAGAGAAAGCCCTTTTGACCTATGACCTTTGACCCACAGGCCGAGGCAGATGTGGCTTCCCTGAACCGCCGCATTCAGCTGGTAGAGGAGGAGCTGGACCGGGCGCAGGAGCGCCTGGCTACAGCCCTGCAAAAGCTGGAGGAGGCTGAGAAGGCAGCTGATGAGAGTGAGAGGTGGGCAGGGGCCCCTCAGAGGGTGAGACAGGGATAGGGTGGGAAGACTGTCTCTTCTGGTCCTGATCTCACCCTTCTTGCTGCCTCTCAGAGGAATGAAGGTCATTGAAAACCGAGCCATGAAAGATGAGGAAAAGATGGAGCTGCAGGAGATGCAGCTGAAGGAGGCCAAGCACATCGCTGAGGATTCAGACCGCAAATATGAGGAGGTGACAGGCCAGCTCCACTTCCTTCTCCACTCCCATGCTCCAGACACCCCAAGTCATTCACCATGAATCGACTCCTCTCTCCCCACTGCCCCCAGGTGGCCAGGAAGCTGGTGATCCTGGAAGGAGAGCTGGAACGCTCAGAAGAGAGAGCTGAAGTGGCTGAGAGGTAAGGATACCCTGGGGTGGCGAGTGGAACTTGGCCTAAGCCTGTGGCTATGGGGCACTCTGCACAGTGGGGAAGCAGCTTCTCAGACTTGGGGCCATAGGGACACATCCTGTCCTCTGACCCCTACCCGCTGCCCCTAGCCGAGCCAGGCAGCTGGAGGAGGAACTTCGAACCATGGACCAGGCCCTCAAGTCCCTGATAGCCTCAGAGGAGGAGGTAGTGACCTCTCTGGACCTTTCTGGGCCATGGCGCCTTCTCTCAGCTCACTTTCTCCTCCATCTCAGGCTGCTCTCTCTCACCTGCTGGGGGTAGGGATGTGCCTGGGGCTTCCAAACTCTGTCTGCTGTCACTCTCACAACTTTGCTCTTCTCTTCTCTCCACCACCCCTCCCCCACTGTGCCATCTCCACTGTCTCCCCGCACTGTGCCGTCACACCCCACCCTGCCACACACCCCCTGCAGTAAATGTGGGGACCTAGAGGAGGAGCTGAAAATTGTTACCAACAACTTGAAATCCCTGGAAGCCCAAGCAGACAAGGTAGAGGGGATAGAAGGGCAGTAAGGATGGGGTCCTGCAGGAGAGGGAGGCGATGGGCCCAGACAAGGTGGGGCTGGGTGTTCGATGGAGATAAGATCATGAGTAGTCTGCGGGGTTCAGAGGAGAAATGAAGGATTTGTGGAGGCGATCTACTGATGGCATATATACGTCCCTAAAAGTATTCCACCAAAGAAGATAAATATGAAGAGGAGATCAAACTGCTGGAGGAGAAGCTAAAGGAGGTGAGAGTCCTTCCAATCCCAACCCTCCCCTCAAGTCCCCCAGTCCTCATCAGAGACTGCCTGTGACGGGCATTTGGGGATGGGGATGGAAGAGGTCAACTAAAGTGAGAGTGTCTGGGAGGGCCTAAGGTTTTTGTGTGTCTACATCTTGCCTTTACTCCTAGGCTGAGACCCGAGCAGAGTTTGCCGAAAGGTCTGTGGCAAAATTGGAGAAAACCATTGATGACCTGGAAGGTAAAAGGGATACTCCCCTGTACCCCCAAACCTTTTTAAGTAGGTCTGCACTCCCCAAGACTGTCAGTCTGTCCCTTATCTTCGCATCCCATGATATTTGCCACCAATAAATTAGGGTTGGACCACCTAGGACACCACAAACTCCAGTGGTCGGTGCCTATCAGCTATGAATCCAGTGCTTCTCAAATTTGAGCATGTAGCTCCTTATCCAAAGCACTGTGCCCCCAGATCCCTAGGGGAAGCAGGAGCTCCTGGGACAAGAACCAATTTAGGGTGCAGAGAAGGACAAAAGAGATGGCTACAGAGAGGGGAGGAGGGAGCCCTGACAGCTGTCCAACCTCTTCTCTGGCCTGTCTGTTTCACTTCATCTTTGTCCACCTCTTTCTGATTCTTGTTCTCTCTTTCCATTACCCTCACTCCTTCCTTTCCTCCTTCCCTCTGTTCTCTCTCCCCACACTCCCACCCATCCCTGGATCCCCCCCACCCCAGATGAAGTCTATGCACAGAAGATGAAGTACAAGGCCATCAGCGAGGAGCTGGACAACGCACTCAATGACATCACCTCTCTCTGAGCCTCTCACCAGTTTTTCCCCCTCCGCCCCTTCTCTCCTCTTCCTTCCATTCTCTCTGTGAGGAGGGGGGTAGGCAGGAGGAGCAAAAATTGCCAACATTGCACAGCCAGGCTGGGCGCAGCCTAGGAGAACCTCTGTCACACGAGCTGCCCACCCTGGCACTTGCTTCTTCCTTCTACCCAACCATTGGCGCCTCCACCCACCGGCCTCTACCTCTTTAGGCTGCTTAATAAACTCAACTTGGTCTTCATGCTGTTTTCCTGCCCTCTAGAAAGCACTTCCTTCACCCTCTACCCTTAGTTCACTGCTGAGACCTTGGCTCTTATAGACACTCCCAATCTTGTGACATCCCCCCACTGAGCTCACACACAAAACTCTGTGGCCCACACTGAAACCGCCTCTACACAAGCACTCCCAGTCTGTCACTTTCTGTCACTGCTGCATGTGGGCATGTATGAGCCGTTCAGTCACCATGAGCCCTGTGGTGCTTCTACAGACCCAGACCTGTCACTGACCTCGGAGCACTCAGCTGGGGTTCCAGGAGCTCAAGGAATGCCTGGAAGGGAGATGGGGTGGTCAGGTGCAGGGGAGGGTCGGAAGGTTGGGAAAGGCCTTGAGGTGAAGTTTGGAAACACGCTGGATGCCAACAACGTGGGGCTTTCACTGCAGGTCTGTTTTCTGCCTCAAGTCTGTCTGTCTGGCCTTCCCTTTCCTGGCTCTGTCTTTGTCTTTCCTTCTGTTTCCAACTCTTGAACCTTCTAAAAAAAGAGGGTAAATTAGTTTATGACTCGAGCCTTCCCGTCCCACCTCCATGACCCCGAAGCCTTGAGGGAGGCACCCATGTCTGCCGGGCCAGTCCATCCATTTGCCCCTCCCAGGGGGTCCTCAGCTCCCTGAATGCTTGTGTCTTCGTGTGCCTCCACATCTATTTGTCCATGCCTTGTCATGTCTCTCCCCTCGTGTCTTCCCTTCCTCTCCTCATGTGTTGCTTCTTCTCACAGAGACCTTGGCCAGTGCCAAGGAAGAGAACGTGGAGATTCACCAGACGCTCGACCAGACTCTGCTGGAACTCAACAACCTGTGAGGGCTGGCCCTGCCTCCAGCCAGGCTATAGTTGCCGCCCAACCCAATAAAACTGATATTCCTGACATCACAGGGCCCTTTAAGCCTTTCTTTGGTGTGGGCAACGATGGTGGTAATTTTCCAAAGTGGAGAAGACTGAGAGGATGCCTGAGGGGAGCAATGGAATTGGAAGGACCTGAGTGAGCAGGGTCGGGGTCCATGCTCTGTGACAAGACTTCCTTTTCTGTGGGAGCCAAGGGGTGGGGGCTCTGGGCTCATTGAGAGAGGGTTGTGAACAGGTTGTGTGAAGCAGAGAGGCCCGGTAAGACTGGGGACATCCTCGGTCTTACTCCCCACAGGGCAAAGGAGCTGCTGTCAGAGCCACCTACCATTCCAGTAGGTGGCTGAGCCAGATAACACAGTTTGATGGCAAGACTGCAAAGCTACACAGATTTTACTTGAGCAGGGTGAAAGCCCAAAATCTTCAATGTGATTTTAAGCCTAGAGGCTGAGCCTGCCCTACTCCTAGACACATGCACTGCTCTACACACACACACCACACCACACACACACACACACACACACACCACACCACACACACACACACACACACACAGAGTCATTCCAATAATGTCAGTCATTTCTGCCCCCTTCCTGAGAGCAGAATAATGCCCCCAACCAAAGATGTCCATACCCTAACCCTGTGAAATATGACTTTACGTGGGAAAGGGACCTTGTGATTAAGCTAAGGATTTTGAGTCGAGGAGATTATTCTAGGTTATCTGGATAGGTCCAGGGTAATCACAAGGGTCCTTATAAGAGGCAGTTGCAGGAGATGTGACCATGGAAACAGGTTGGAGTGATATCAGGAAGGGACCACAAGCCAAGGAATGCTTGGCTTCTAGAAGCTGAAAAAGGCAAGGAAACATTCTCCCTTCACTGTCCAGAAGGAACCAGTCCTGCTGACACCTTGACTTGCCCCATAAGATTCATTTTGGACTTCTTACCTCCAGAACTCTAAGAGAATAAATTTGCATTACCATTAAGTTTGCAATCATTTGTTATGGCAGCAGTAGGAAATGAACACACCGTCCTGATTTGGGGAACGAAGATACCTTCCACATATTAGAAACATTTATTTATTTTTTTAATTTTGTTAATTAAAAAGTGGCGTAATGGGCAGGATGAAACAAAGTCTCCAGCTCCTCCTCAGATTCCTTTGGCTGACTTCTTTATGCACATTCTCCCAGTTCCAGGCCTCTAGGCAACAGTCTCGGTGACTTCTGCTGGGTGGTAGCTAGCACTCCCATTGGTCCCACTTGGGTGTCTACATAACAGGGAAGCCTAATCAAAAAACTGGCCCAGGATGAGCTCATTTGTGTGCAATTTACATGAAGCTGTTCTGGATTCCACATAAGAGCTGGGAGCTGTGCCTGAGGGAGAGGGTCAGTATAAACATACCTTTGCTTCCTTCTCATTTGCACAAAGAAGGCGATGCTGGTGATGGCAAAGAGGATTCCAAAAATCAGGGCCAGAATGTCACCTAGAGGGAGAGGAGAGGCTGCCTCAGAGTAAAAAGGAGTTTGTGGGGTTTCCTCAGGGCCTACTTCTGTGTGTCCCCTACCCCCACTACCCCAGTATCTCAGAATTCAGAAGAGGCTAGTAAAGGGATGGCAGTGATACACAAGGAGGAGTAAGAGAAACACCTTTTTCCTCCCTGAAAAGGAAGTAAAAGAAATTGTTGGGGAAGAAGGATGCTAGGAGATTTCTGGGGCTTCATTCTGACCAACTCTTGCCCTGGGGACAATAGGGGAACTTCCACCTTGATCTGATATTACCCTATTGGGATTGGAAGTCTATTCTATGGAAAAGTAGAGGCAGCAGAGGTGGTCCTGACTAGCCCCCGTGGCTGAACAGTGCCAAGGCGTGACCCCGGCTTCAGGAGCCAGAGGAAGAACACAAACTCACCAGCAGCAAGGCAGGAATTCAGGTGGACTGAAGAGAAAAAGGAGACATTAGGGCCGGGGGCTGTGACTACCAGTGACAGACAAATGGGGACATATGGGAGGATGAGGGACCTGTGGTTGGGGGGACATGGTAATATGGGATACCAGACAAAGCTGCACCTGGCTTAGTGGTCTGCTCCACTCCAATAGGGAAGGAGGCTTCAATGATTCGCCCATTCAAAGGCTGCATGGCTCGAAAGTTCAGCTGTAGCCGAGAGTTCTCAGGTCCCCACAGTGAGCTATAGAGGGTGTGGAGCTAGGGAAGCCGTTAGGGAGGTCGGGACAAGGAAACAAAAGGGTCACAGGCCTACTCACAGCCAGCACCTCAGGCTTCACCTTCAAAGTCCTCATGCCCCACACAGCCCTTTCATTACGCCTCCTTTCTCACCTCATCCTGTACCCCTTACCCCACGTCCCCTAGGTCAACACCATGCTCCAGCCCCACCTGCTTAGCACTCAGCCTCACTGTCTGGTTGAACACAGTCCAGATGACCCCCTGGGCACAGGGGGGTGTAGTCAGAGACCCCTCATATCGGAAGTAGCGGCCGAGGTCGGAGGGCAGCAATGCAGATACATCTAGTCCTGGCACCCAAATCTCTGAGTCTGTGGAGAGGACCTGGGCTGGAATCTCACCTACGTAGATCATGCCCCTCCAAAGCTTTGGGGTTTAGGGATACAGGTTCATATCCCAGAAGCCAAGTTGACTCAACTCCCTGAGACTGCTTATTCACTAAGAGTCTCCCTTCCCATAACTCAGCATAAGGGCTTCCGAGTCGCACAGAATGAGAGAATTGCTGCTTAGGTCCTCCCTCTGAGTTTTCACTCTTACTTTGCCTACTATAATAAAATGTTGGACCACAAATTTAAACTCAGTGTGAATCAAAAGGGAAAATAAGCTAAATAACTTGTAAATAAATATAAATAGGTTTTTGTAACTGTAAAAAACAGACAAAAACTCAAAAATCACAGTTCCTTCTAGTTTAGCAAAACTTAAGATCCAGCAGGGTACGTGAGGTTTACAATGACCCAGAGTGACTGAGAAGGAAAAGATTTCTAACGTAAGTATTTACAAATTTAAAATGTTTGGTGTTTATAAGGAGAATAGACAGTTCTCAGAAAATATTAGCTCTTCAAACCCGGAAGTTCCAAACACTAGTTTTTTTGGTCTTATTTGTTTTTTTGTTTTATTTTTTGTTTGGGTTTTAACCATAAAGGCTGTGGGCAGCAGTTGGCCTTTGCCTGTTTGCCTCTATTCAGCTTCATAGTTATTATCAAGATCATCGTGGGCCAGTTCACACATCAACCCTCTCCCTGCATGAGGGACCCCAACTCCATACCTTCCACAGCGATCTCTTCCAAATGAGACAGCAACTGCTCATAGGCGCTGTTTTCTTCTGGACCTTCCTAGGAGATGATAGTGCAAGACAGGTATACATGTATCTAGGGCCATGGCTGGAGGTCTGAAGGTGAGGTGGGGTTCCCACAGCCCTTCCTCATGCCTTAGCTCTGAACATGCTGGGAACACACAAAATCTTATGTATTATTACTGAAAGTCGACTTACTCTTACTGTGCAAACTAACCTAAGAAGCTTGGTGGGCTAGTTTTCAGTGGCAGATTGGAGGAGGAGGAGGAAGGTGGACACTTTACTAGGGTATAAGGCCCTCCTGATCTGGGCCCTACTCACTTTTCAAGACTCACTCAATACTATCTTCACATTTCACATACACTCCATGCTTCACCCCCGAAAACTGTAATAACCTTTGTATTCGTGTTACCTCTGCATTCACCTTAATAATTCATATGTTGACTTTTGGAGCAAGAACATGTGATTTCCAAGGCACTTCTCTGAACTTTTGTGTTCTGAGGCTAGTAGTATTAAGGAGTAAGGTCAAGAGTGAAGCTAGCAGGTGTCTCACCATTCCTCCATTTTACTAGCCTCCTCTAATCATTGTGTTTGTAGCCTTGATCATTACAGGTCCAAAGAGGTCACTAGATGTTTCTCTAGACTTTATTGCATTTCACAAAGGGGAAATTGTGGGTTATAGGAGCAGCAGAGAAATTACTCTTCCTGATGTCCATTTTATTGCATCTGCCGTTCCCTGAATGAGCCATATTCTTTGAGTCTTTGCACATTATCATTTGCTCTGCACAGAATATCCCCTTTTATTTCCCACTAGTGAAAGCTTTAAGTTTCACTTCCTCTGAGAAGCCTTCCCTGACCACCTATTTTACTCTGTGTCGTTTGTATGTGTCTACCCTGTCAGCTTCCCTCACTGGCTGTGGGCTCCTTACAGACAAGGACACACGGTTTCTGAATCCTTTTTGTAATCCAGTGGGTGTTGAATGAATAAACTAACGGGAGAATGAGGATGATAGCCAGGTGCCAGGGTGAGTGCTGGGATGGGACCTCTGAGGGCAAGATATACTGAGCCCGGGCGCACGGGGAAGCAGGGAGTGGAGGGCTGTAGAGGCTGGTACCTGCAGAAAAGCAGCCAACACGGCCAGGCCCCCTGGGCGCCCCAAGGCGTCGTCAACTTTGGCAAATGCAGTGCTAAGGTGAACCACGTGGATCTGGAGAGGACAGGCAGGTAGGCGTGGGCAAGATGCCCTGCCTGCGCCCCATTTCTGGGGATCTTGCCCACGATTCATTTCGCCTCCGCCGACAGCTGAGCGCTCACCTCGGCAGGGAAATGTTGGCCGCCAACCGTGTGCTCCGAGCCCGGGCGACCAGCAGCCCCCCAGTGCAGATGCAACTGCAGCGCCCGGTACTCCCGCCCGGGACCCAGGGCCATCTCCATTCCGGGTGGCAGAGTCAGCTGCACTGCCGGGGGAGAGCAGGGGAATCAGACGCTGCCCGGCTCCCGAGAGCCAGCCTAACCCCCAAGCACCGCCCAGGCCGTCCCTCTTCGCTAGGCCCCTCCCATCCCCAGATAGGCTCCGCCCCTCCATGAGGTTCCGGGACCGCCTCACCCGTGTGGCCGTTGTTGCGCAGGTGCAGTTTGGGGAGTGACGGGAGCTCAAAGCCAAAGAGTTGCGGGGGTCGCAGGGCGGGGAAAAATACGGTGTGCTCCGGGCGGATATCTACGGGGGACTGGAAGCGGCCAGCGCAGGCTGGGGACACCTGGGGCCAGGGTGGACCGCCTGTGGTGGAAGAGTATGGACAGGAAGCCTGGTGATAAGATCAGGAACTTTGAGGGACGAGCGGTAGAAAAAGTGTGGGGTGGAGTCAGAAGACATTGGCGCGGGAAGTAGAAATCAGGGATGTGGACAGAGACAGGTGGCGGGCGTTTTGGGGGCCTGGCAGATGTGGATGCAGTGGGTGGGACGCCCAGGACCAGAGTTCAGGGATGGGTGGGGGGCAGATCAGAGCTGGGTGTCCAAAATAGGTCTGTGCAGGTGGCGGTGTCTCACCTCCATAGCTCCAATGACTGTGGTCATCCCCTGCATAAAAGAGAAGGGTAAGGAGGCTGATCTTTGAGCCCAGCCCCTCGCCGTGGCCAGATCCATGTGGGCCGCCATCACTAGCAGAGCTGCGCAAACTCAGATGCCTTACAGGGAGGGGTACAGCAGGTAACAAAAGCCTAAAGCGGGCCATGTGTAAAGCACAATAGAGTGCAGCCAAACTTGACACCACAGCGTGGTGAGCCTCACAAAGATCCTACTGGCCCCGGAGATACCAGTTTGCTACCAAAGTGGGTGGGGGTGTCAGTCTTAAGGCCCAAATCAGTAGACCATCCTTTCTCCCCCACTCATCCCTCTTCCCTTTCTAGCCTCCAACTCTTTTCCCAAAGTTCCTAGCTTGGGAGTCAAGATACCAGGTCCCCCTACCTGCTGTTTCCTTCTTCCGATGTCTCAGTTTCCTCACCTGTATACTGAAGATGAGGTCATCTCTACAAGCCCTTCGGGCTCTTCCTCTGGTACCCCCATCTTTTCTCTTGTCTCGTACTCTTAACTTCTCTCTGTGTTTTCTCTTTCCACATTCCCCATGTCTGTCTCCTCTCCAACCTTCCCCTTTCTTTCCCATCTCTTCCTACTCACCTCTCTCCATCTGTGTCCCATTTTTCTCTCCCCATCTGTCCCCCTTCTAGCTCTGAAAGAGGTGAAGGATCCAGTGGCACGGGAGCGCCTGGGGTTGGGAAAGGCTACTGTCAGAGTACAGGCTCCTCTACTTCCCTGAATAATCCTTGCCTGGGATGGGGTTGAATGAGGAGAGGCACAAACCTCCTGCAGCCTAGATTTTGAGGGCTGATGACGACTTACCTTTGTTGTTCCTGTGATTTTTCCGGGGGACTTGAGTGTCCCTGGGAGTCTCAACAGTAGGTAGATCCTCTAATTTCAGAGAGTCTTCTTCTCCTGATTCTGTCTTCATTCCAGGTGGGTCCTCTTCACTGGACAGGTCCTCCTTGCCCAGTGGATCGTCTTCCCCAGACGCATCTCCTCCCATGAAGGGAGTCCTCTGTATCCGGGGTACACTCTGGGCTTGGGTAGGTCCCAGGAGCAGCAGTAACAGCAGCAGTTGCACAGTGGGTCCCGAGGCAGGGGTTGGGATCAACAGAGGGAGCCGGGGACCGGGACACAGCAGAGCCATGTGGCTGACTGTAGGATGTCCTGGGCACGGTGTGTACGGGCTGTACGTGCATTGGAAACAGGAGCTGGGTGGGGGAGGAGCAAGCCTGGAGGGGAGCAGCCTGACTCAGAGTGCCCTTTTCTAGAAATGAAGCCAAAGTTCCTCAGGTCTTTCTGGCGCTGTGCCCCCTCCTTGATACCAAAGCCTAGATTGGGGGTGGAGTGAATGCAGGTATGTGTGCAGGCACAAGGTTATTGGGGTCATGGGCTTAGCTTGGAACCCAAGGCGCCACATGGCAGCACAGGTTTTCCCTGGCACCACCCGGTTGCCTGCCAGCCAGCCTCAGCTAACCCTGGCCTGCTTCCCAGCCCCAGGCAGGGACAGAAAAAGACAGGGAGCTGGGGCCCCCACATCCTCTGGCTGAGAGGGGAGTAGCCCATGTGTATTCCCTGCCCAGCTAGGAAGCAGGTAAAGGGGTAGGGCAAGCTGCTACAGAATCCTGTGGGTGAGGGGGTGGATGAATGGGTAGTAGGAGGTGAATTTGAGTATGAACGGAAAACAGTATATGTATGAGAAGGACTCTGATGGGTTTAACCTACATTTATTTTTTATCATATTAAACCTCTGCTCAAAAACCTTCATTGGCTTCCCATTGGCTACCAAAGTATCTTCCATGTGCCTATCTTCTCCTCTAGCTGACTTCTCTGCCCCTTCAAAATCTTACCCAAGAGAACTTTCCATCTTATCTCTTATTGCTCTTCATACTAAGGCCAGATTAAACTATTCATTTTCCCCCCCAAACCTTTCACCATCTTTGTCATCTAGTTCTTGCTCCCGGGAATGCCAGTCACCCTTATAGCCAACAAATATTTATTTAGCATTTATTATATGTCAGGCACTGGGCTAAAAGTGCAGGAATGAATGACAGCCCTTGTTCTGAGGAGCTCACTGTTTAGGGAATGAGGGCAAACACTATCATAAGATTTAGAAGCAAGAGATGAATTCTGCCTCAGAAGGTAATACAGAAGTAAGCAAATTTGGTCAGGGTTGTGAAGAAGCAGCATTTTAATTGGCAAAAACAATGGAAAGAATGGTATTCTGGGCAAAGGGGAGGCATCACATATTTTGATCAGGAGAATGACAGAATCCAATTCTCATGTTAAGACTGGGAGGTGGAGGGCTGTGTACAGAGCATGGATTGTAGGGGGAGAGTGGGTGAAAGGAGGCGAAGAGTATGAGGACCCCAAGAATGGGCTTGGGGTTCCCAGTCTCTGCCTGTTCGTTTAACAAACACTTATTGAGCCTCCTCCAATCCTCCAGGTTCTGTTCTAGGCTCTAGGGGGTGCAGCACTGGACTGGAGAACAGCTTCTACTGTTCTGTAACTCGCATTCTAATAAGGTCCCTATGGCTTCAACAAACCAGAAAAGAGAGTAAGGCCATCTCAGGAGGTTCATATCTGGAACTGACGTTCAGTAGGTTCACACCTGTATGGTGGTATAGGGTAATTAAATATAGTGAAATATTTCTAATTTTGTTGGTAACTAGCCCCTTACTCCAGGGTGCTCCTGGGAGCTCTCCTGACAGCCTCATGATCTCTTATCTAAAGAGGTAAGGGCCAGCACAGCAGGGGTCCCAAGACCCACTCAGATGCCTCAGCCAGCTTCCACTCTGATAGTGCACCACTACCATGTTAGTTTTACATATATATATATATATATATATATGTAGTTTTACATATATATATTATATATATATATATTTAACTATATATATATATATAGTTTTACTATCTCCCCTGTCTAAAACCCTCCTATTACTCAAGACTTCCAGGAAGTCTTTCTTGACTAATTGCACCACCAGAAGAGATTTCTGGTGCCTCAGCCACTGCTTTTCCTGCCCTTGTTAATAACTTTGTCCACCATCTAATTCATATTAGGATGATTTATGACATTTTATCTGCTCTAATAGCCTTGAGCTCCATAAGGGCAGGGTTCAATATTTGATTGAGTCATTCTTTTATTCAATAACGATTATTGAGTATTTTCTCTGCAGATCACCTTGCCTGTGTTTTTGAGAAAAACCAAACTGATTAAGATGCCTACCCTGCCCCCAGGGAGCTCACTGTCAATGATCAGTGTGTGTGTCAAACCACAACTGTTCCAGGAACATGACATCATGGTTGTATGGCATCCCAAATTATCTGCCTCGTCAGAGTGACTGCCATACGGTATATCAAAATTCGTATGGCTGAACAACAGCTGTCCTCCAAGCAGTCACTTTATGAGGTAATTAGCGTACAGTCTAAGGTGCCATTTCTGGAGCCAAATTAAGAGCCATTCATGCATGGCAATCTGATGCAGGGTGTACTCTGGATGGTCAGCTCATTGTTTTGGGCAGCTGTGTTTTCAGCACCCTGGCTGAACCCTGACACATGAAAGGTCCATAGTAATATCTAAATTGGATGGACCTGGACAAGATGGAATGCGGTAACATCTAGTTGAGGTGGAAGACTTCATGGGGAGTGCAGGGGACAGAAGCACCATATTAACTGGAGTCTGTATGTCAGGACATCTTTCTCCAACACCAGTCCCACCTTTATTTCATTTCCCTCTTTCCAAATGTTCTGTTTCTTTTTCCTTATTAGGTCTCATTCAGGAACCTTTAGTACACATCTCTGCGGCACTCTGTATGTCCACATGTCTCCCTGCCCTCTCTGCTGCTTTCAGTATTTCAGAGTCCAGATCTGTGTCTAGGTTCAGATCTCTCTTTGTTACAGCTTTCTAATTTTCCAAATGCCATTCTGTATGGTGCTCTTGAGTTCTCTGTCTCTGGGTGTGACTATATCTCTAGTCTGGTTGGGGAATATGGACTCTGACCCTGCATCACACCTTCGCAGCTGGGAGTCTGCCAAACCCCCAAACAGGTTTGAGCTCCCAGAGTCTTTCTTGTTCCCTGAGCTTCTGGGACAGAGTGTACTCAGAAGTAACTGACTGGGGCACCTTCTCCACCTGGTACACAGTCTTAAGGTCAAGTCTTTGGTCGTTAGTGTCTGTTTTTTATCCCAGGGTTGCAGGGTAGAAGGAGAAAAAGAAATAAAAACCTCTACTCCCCAGCCATGGATTGGAAGCAAAGACAGATCAAAACCCTTCTGGGGCCTTGAGGCTGACCTGTAGTTCTGGCCCACCTCACTATCTGTGTTAGTTTCCTAGGACTGCTGTGACAAATTACCACAAACTGGATGGCTTAGAACAACAGATTTTTTTCTCTTACAGTTCTGGAGGCTACAAATCTGAAATTGGGTTGGCAGGGCCCTACTTCGTTATCTTCTAGGGTTTCTTCTACTGTGTTTCCCAGAAAATAAGACCTAGCCGGACAATCAGCTATAAGCATCTTTTGGAGCAAAAATTAATATAAGGGCCAGCCCGGTGGCTCAGGCGGTTGGAGCTCCATGCTCCTAACTCGGAAGACTGCCGGTTCGATTCCCACATGGGCCAGTGGGCTCTCAACCACAAGACTGCCAGTTCAATTCCTCGTGTCCCGCAAGGGATAGTGGGCTCTGCCCCCTGCAACTAAGATTGAACATGGCACCTTGAGCTGAGCTGCCACTGAGCTCCCAGATGGCTCAGTTGGTTGGAGTGCGTCCTCTCAACCACAAGGTTGCCCGGTTTTACTCCCACAAGGGACGGTGGGCTGTGCCCCCTGCAACTAGAAAACCTCAACTGGACCTGGAGCTGAGCTGCGTCCTCCACAACTAAGACTGAAAGGACAACAACTTAACTTGGAAAAAAGTCCTGGAAGTACACACTGTTCCCCAATAAAGTCCTGTTCCCCTACCCCAATAAAAAATCTTAAAAAAAAATTAATATAAGACCTGGTCTTATTATACTATAAGACTTGATCTTATATAATATAATATAATTATATTATAGGGCCCAGAATGATTTCTGGAGTTGCTGGATTAAACTAATCCAGCAGGTAGGGCCTACCTGCATCTTATATAAGACCAAGTCTTATATTAATTTTTGCTTCAAAAGATGCATTAGAACTGATTGTCCGGCTAGGTCTTATTTTCGGGGAAACAGGGTAGCTTCTTGTGGCTCCAGGCATTCCTTGGCTTGTGGCTGCATCACTCCAATCTCTGCCTCCAACTTCTCCTGTCATCCCTGTCTCTCCACTGGGTGTCTCTTTTAGGAATACTCGTCATTGGATTTAGGGCCCAGAATGATTTTTTCTCAAGATCGTTAGCTTAATTACATCTGCAAAGACCTTTTTTCCAAATAAGTTCACATTCACAGGTTCTAGGGATTAGGATATGGACATATCTGTATGGGGACCACCATTTAGTCCACTATGCCATTAGCCATTTAGAACTGAAGTGGATGCACAGGATGGGAAGAAATGGGTTTGTGTTGGTAATGCTCATGCCTTCTGCCCATATCCCTCTTTATACTCTTTGTAGGCAGTTTCATCTCTCATGGCATCTATAAGTTGATGACAGCCAAGTATCCCCAGGTTAGACTCTCTCCTCCATGTCAGATCCACAACCATCTGCCTAATGGACATTCCCCCATCCTTAGTGATATGATTGAGTTGCTGGATCAAACTAATCTAGCAGGTAGGGCCTAGCTGCATCTGGACTTTTTGGTTGCATGAACCAATATTGTTACTGTTTAGCCATTTTGAATTTACTGTTACTTTGATAGTCTTACTGATATAAATTCCTTCCTAGGTCTGGTCCCTGTCTATCTCCACTCTCCCTTCTCATCACTCTTTCCTTTGCAATCTATGTTTTCGCCTTACTGAACTTCTAGCAGTTCCTTAAATGCAGTGTGTGTGTGTGTGTGTGTGTGTGTATGCGCACGCACGTGTGTTATCTCCAAGTCTTTGTCCATGCTATTTGTCTCTCTCTCCTCTCCCGCACTGCCAGCCCTGCCCCACCAGAATTTGCTCATCCTTCAGGTATCAGTTCATGCCACTTCCTCCAAAAAGCCTTCCCTGACTGCTAGACAGGGTCACTCCTGCCTGCATAGGAAGCCTAGACTTCCCTTGTAACATTTATTTCATTTTACTTCCATGCTGGATTGTAAGCATCCATAACAGCAGGGGTCATATTTCTATTATCCACTATTTCATCCCCATACCTAGCACAGGACATGGCATATGAGAGCATTTAAGTTTTGTGGAATAACTGATTGTTGTTCAAAGCATCGCTAGGGCTTCTCCAGCATCCATTGAGTTGAAAGCAGAGGTCGAGTGTAATTAAAGGATAGAGAGGTTGCTGACTGCCCTCGATCCTCTCCCTCTGGCCCCTCTTTCCTTTCATTTTTGAAGCAGAATTGGGGGTAGAGTCTGTTCCAGATAGAGTATGGGGTGTGCCTGAGTTGCTCTGTGGGAGACTTGGTCCCCAGGGCATCAGTTGTCTCCCAGTGTCCCCAGTGTGTCTTCTCAGCTTTGCCCTTTTCTTCCTCCAAATATTGGATGATTCCCCAACCTTGAGCTCACAGTAGGTTCTCTTCCCCACCCTTCGTCCATCCACCCAAAGCACACACACACACTGGAGCACACCCAAACACACCAGTCACCACTGCACCACAGGTTCTGTGCTCCATTTTGATCACATGGATTCAATGTCCCTTTCCTCACTTAAGAGCTCTTAGTGGGGACTGTCCCACATTCTCTTCAGAGAGTGTCTTCCACCTTCATAATATCACCAGTTTACTTGGGACCGGAATCCAAGGTATAGTGTGACCCAAACTCACTTTCCTTCATCAGGCCCTTCAAGTTGTTTCTCCCTGGTCTAAGTCCAGCATTTCTCCATCCTCAGAATTCTTACAATGTCAGACAGCTAGAGGGGACCTCAGATCCCTGACAATACCTTGGTTCTTGACTTCAGGCCCAGATTCCTAGGAATCCAGAGTGGTAGGAATAGGGTCTAAAGTCTATCTAACATTTTGGTTTTTAATAGCATTTTTTTAAAATTACAAAGTAATGCATGCATGCTCAAACAGAAAATTGGGAAAGGCAGAAAAGTATAAAGGAATTTTAAAACTCACCCTATTTCCTCCATTCACCCCTTTAACTTCAACAATCCAGTACCTGGCACTGATTAGGTGCTTAATAAATATTTGTTGAATGATCTTCAATCTCATCACTCAGAGATAAAAACCACAATTATCTTTTGGTTATTCTTCCAGTCATATATATATGTATATCTAATACATAAATTAGATCATATTGTACAAACAGCTTTGTAACCTGCTTTTTTTTTTCTCTTGGCAATATACCGTGTTTCCCCAAAAGTAAGACTGGGTCTTATATTAATTTTTGTTCCAAAAGACGCATTAGGGCTTATGTTCAGGTGATGTCATCCTGAAAAATCATGCTAGGGCTTATCTTCCAGTTAGGTCTTATTTTCGGGGAAACACAGTACTATGTACGTTTTCCCATATTGATAGCTTTTTTACATCATTTTAATGCTTTCATATTATTCCTTCGAATGGCTGTACCATAATTTTCCTAGCTAACTTACTACCTCTAGGTATTTAGGTGGCTTCTAGTATTTTGTTGTTACAAACAACATTGTGCCACACATCCTGGTACATACATTTTTGTCCACACATCTATTTCTTTAGGATGCATTCCTAGAAATGGAATTGCTAGGTTATTAAGAGTAGGCATTTTAAGATTTCTCATACACACTGACAAAATGGCACTGCCAATTTACCTTCAGAGCTACTGCCAAGTTTTCAAAAGACCTAAATAAAGAAAATCTGGTTCATACTACCTTTGACTAAGTAGCACAGACTAATCAACTCCAAACTTTTGCCTTTGGCCATAATTAAGCAATTCTGAACCACCGTGTTAGTTATTGACACCTGCTTACCAGAAGCTAATTGGCCGTCAGATTTTGGAACAAGAAAACGAGTAACTTAAAACCTATAAACTTTTGTCCGGGATCCAAACTATTTCAAACCTTGTGACCCGTGAGAGTTCCCAGTTGTAAAAGCATTGGGAACGACTGAAACCCAGCGTCTGGCATGGGCCCAGGACAGAATATATGTACCGTAACGATTTCCCTGTTCCCATTTCTACAGCTGGGACACTGAGGCCCTGCCAGTGTCTGCACTCTCAAGTCTCCTGACTCAAATTCCAGGTTGCTGCCCCAACTTAGTGCCACTGAGAGGAGGGCCGCCCATCTGCCCCACCTGGCCCTAACCCGGCGTGCTCCACACACCACCCGGGCGTTGGGGCGATGCAATGTTGGAGGAGAGCCCCAGCCGTGTGGCTGGCCGCCGCGCACACTCCGTCCTGAGCGCGGCCTCTCCGCGCCAGGGGGCGCGCTCCTCTCCGCTGCCCCGCCCCCGAAGCGGTTGGGATTTGAATCTCCGGCCGGCTGTGGCGGGAAGTGTCGATCGGTCGGCCAGACATGGAGAGCTCGGACCCCGCAGCTCGGTGCCCGTTGCAAGAGCAGCGTGCCCGCTGGGAGCGGAAACGCGCCTGCACCGCCCGGGAGCTGCTGGAGACCGAGCGGCGCTACCAGGAACAGCTGGGGCTGGTGACCACGGTGCGGGGCCCGGCACGCCCTCCGGTCTTGGGCGGGAACCCCAGGGTGTGGGAGGGTCTCTGCCGGGTCTAAGGGGGTTCTTGAACTGTCCGCCTGCCATTTGGGGCCCCGGCCGACTTCTACAGGTTCCAGCTGCGCCTTGGGGTTGGTCTCTTTAGCAGACTGTATACCGGTGTTCTCCCCTTCCGCAGTACTTCGTGGGCATTCTGAGAGCCAAGGGCACCCTGCGACCACCAGAGCGCCAGGCCCTGTTTGGGCCCTGGGAGCTCATTTACGCCGCCAGCCAGTGAGTGGAAGGGGCATGGGGAGAGGAAAGGAGGGAGGGCCCCGGCGTCTCGCAGCGCACGGAGCTCGGAGTCTGAGAGAATCGGGTTCATTTTCCGAGTCTGCCAACTACCTCACCTGTGCTCTTGGCCCAGTGCCTTAACCTGCCCTGTTCTCCATCTGTAAAATGGGTAACAGCACTACCTCCAGGATAGGGTTATGAGAAATGTGGTGTTTGAGCAGTTCTTTGGCCGCTCTTTTATTGTCCTCACCCACGCAGAGAGCTGCTTCCCTACCTGGAAGGAGGGCACTGGGGACAGGGACTGGAGGGCTTCTGCCCCCACCTGGAGCTCTACATCCAATTTGCTGCCAACTCAGAGAGGTCCCAGACCACCTTGCAGGTAACCTGAAGACGACCTCAAGTCCTTCCCCTCTTTCTCTCTTGCCACATACATTTCCTCTTCTTTTGGAGACCCAAGCTTCATTCATACTGTTCCTGCATTTATAGAGCTCTCTGGAGGGAGATGGGTTCTCTTAGGAGCACACAGCTTACTGAGGGCTGTGGATGTGTACACAGGTGAATACAATATAAGGAGGGGCTTCTCTCCCTGTTGCCAACCCTTTCCCCCTCCAGGAGCAACTAAAGAAAAGCAAACGTTTCCGGAGGTTCTTGAGGCTTCAGGAAGGCCGCCCTGAGTTTGGGGGTCTTCAGCTCCAGGACCTGCTTCCTCTGCCTCTGCAGAGGCTCCAGCAGTGAGTGAACTTACCCTGCCTCAGCCAACTTCTGAGTCCGTATGATTGCTTCCATCAGCTTTGTGGGATTCCATGAGGTCTGTCCCAGTGCCTCTCTCCTGGGACAAATTGCTCCTAAAATCCTTTTGCAAGAGTAAATGTGAACCCATGGACTACCTGGGTCTGTGGTCTCAGGCCCGTAGCTGGGACTGTGGAACCCTACATTGAAGTGAGGAGGGCCCGTAAGAGGACTAGCGACAGGGTATCTCGAAGAGTGTGCTGAGATGAGAGGCTGGCCTAGCATAGAATTTCTGTCGCTGGGGATGAGTTAAGAGCTCATCTCAGGCTGTCTAGCTTCCTCCTTGGGTCGATTAATTGTTATCTTGGGATCTGGCCTCCCAAACTATGGTCAGTCTGCCCCTGACTCTTCAGTGAGATGGAAGAGGGCCATGTGGTATGAGACCAGGTTTTCAAACGGGATACAATAGCCAAAAGCAAATCTTTCCTGGCCTTGCAACTGAAGTATGTGTAGGGGATGATGTGTGTGTCAGACAGGGGGAATTCTGCCCAGCTCTACTTCCCTTCATAGATTTCCAACTGTCTAATTCCAGGTATGAGCATCTTGTCATTGCTTTGGCGGAAAACACAAGTCCCAACAGCCCTGACCACCACCAACTCACACGTATGTTCTTGCTCTGCCAAAACTCACGGCAGGAGGCTGCCTATCCCTTTCTGGTTGTGCTCTCCAACAATATCTGGTATGCCTCTTCCACTGACACATATGCAGTGTCCCTATTGTCCTGCCCACTCTCTAAGAAGTTAGACCCTGACACTTGTCCCCTTTAGGAACAGCCTGTCTTTCACCACCACAAGTCACCCAGAGTCGAAGTTGTGCTGGGAATGGGGTGGGCGATGTTATTCCAGGGGCTGCTCGGTTGATAAGTGAGACTGCCCAGAGAGTCCACTCCATTGGTCAGAAACAGAAGAATGCCCAGCACCTCCGGCGTGTCCAGGCTCTGCTCAGTGGACGCCGGGCAAAGGGGCTTACCTCAGGTAGTCCGCCTACTTCCCCTTTAGTTTTCATCTGCCCTCCTCTGTATTCCCAGCACGAACCCCCGTTCCCTCAGCCTCCCTTCTGTTCCCATGGGTCAGGGTCCTGGGGCTGCGCACCAGAATAACAGCTCCCCCGTCCCCTAGGTCGCTGGTTCCTACGCCAGGGCTGGCTGTTGGTGGTGCCTCCCCATGGGGAGCCTCGGCCCCGAATGTTCTTCCTCTTCTCTGACGTGCTCCTCATGGCCAAGCCTCGACCCCCACTGCACCTACTGCAGAGTGGCACCTTTGCTTGCCGGGCCCTCTACCCCATGGCCCAGTGTCAACTCCACAGGGTCTTTGGCCACTCAGGAGGCCCTTGTGGTGGACTGCTCAGCGTAAGTAATAGGCAGGAGTCCTAGGTAAGGTAGGAGAGGCCCGAAATATACCTCAAATGAGTATGTACTTGTTTATCTCCTCGTCCTGGACGCCTTGCATAGAAACTGAGCCACGTACATTGAAAGAGGATAACGGGCTTGGGGTTCAGAGCTGATTCTCACTTCAGTCCTGAATTACCTCCATGGGAGTAGCAAGGCCTTCAGCTTTAGCCTGGACTATTCTGAGCCAATGCACTCAACGGTGGTCTCTCCTTAGTTGTCCTTTCCCCGAGAGAAGCTACTGCTTATGTCCACAGACCAGGAGGAGCTGTTGCGCTGGTACCACAGTCTGACTTTGGCCATCAGGTAAGTTGTGTCTTCCCTTGGGAAGAGTGCTGTGATGAGACCCAAGAGCTAGAAATGAGCAGTTCGGATCCTATCTCATGTCCTCTATCACCTATCCCAACCCTGTAGGTGATTTTGTGTCAGTAGTGTTCATGCCAGTGCCTAAACTGTCTTTTCTCCACAGCAGCCAGAAGAACTAGAAGAATCTTATAGATTCCAGAACTCATGATACTTCAGTGAGAGGTCAGCAGGGTCAAGAGTATAAAGGAACCTTCTTCAGTACTAAACAAAACACAGAAGCCTTCATGGTTTGAGGAAGGTCATTTTGTGTTTGCTTGGAACCAAGCCACACTGGGTTATTTGACCAGCCCTTAAGAATCAGGAAACCAGATCTGACCCAACTGAACCTCTGCGGAACCAGCCCCTCCAGCACAGATGAGGGGATTTGGGATTGATAAGCTCGGTGCTATGTCTGTGGCCAGTCGTGTGTCAAGGTTGCAACTTTGCAAACGTGGCTATTTTTAAGTTGTATGTAGTTTTTATAATTTATTTTCCCACTGGATTTTAGTAAAGTTTTGTTCTTTGGAAACGCCTTTCTGTCTTGGCTATGTGATATGAGAAAAGGAATTTTTGTGCCTTGGAGGCTGGCATGAAGGAGGCCTCAGGAGCTCCCTCTGTCTTCTCAGCTCTTGCACTGGAAAGCAGCATTTTTTTGTCCTAATAAGGGAAGCTTTTCAAGAAGGCCCAGTTGTTCTTAAGCACCTAGTATGGGTGTGTGTGTGTGACCAGCTGGAATGGAAAAAGCACACAAAAGCATCCAGTCACAAGAACAGACTTTGTTTTATTAAACCTTCAGCCGCTGTCCCTCCTTCCTGGCAGGGGCTGTGACTGGGGCCCTTGGCCACAGCCTTGGCGCATCTTCTCCTTAGCCCCTGCTCCACTCCCCAGGGAGCAGCTAGGTTCCTTGTCTCTGTGCTCCAGTTTAGGGGCTCCTCCCAGGCCTGACTGTTCCCAGCATCCTCCTCGTCCTCCTTTACACAGAAGTCCTCAGAAAAGGGTATGCTGACCTCTGTGAGAGGAAGGTCAGGCATGGTCCCGTTTCCGAGATTGGTCTGTGCCTCCACCAGACTCACCTCCCAACCCCTTACCTGGTTCTGGAAACCCCACACCCTCGTTTGGCTTGTTCTTTTGTAGTAGCTGGTGGATGGTGTGTAATTTCATGTTCAGAAGCTCCTGCTGGGCTCCAGCTAGGGTAGTCACACTGCGGATATATCCACTCAGAGGCTGCCCAATCTATGCCCCCACTTCTCTCACCTACCACACATGGTTCTCCTTACCGCTCAAAAAGGGGGTCCAGCTGGGCCATCAGATGGTTTAGGTGTTGCTCTGTCTGGGCCAGCTGTTGTGTCAGCTGGGCCAGCTGTTGCTCTGGAAGTAAAGGAGAAAAGAAAAGCAGTGGTTACTTACCGTCTGCTGTCCGCTACTCCCCCACCAAGCACAGACTTCGGCAAAACCCACCAGACTGCAATGATTCCTTCTTGTCTGCCTTCTCTTGGAGAACAGCAGCCTCATCTTTCCCCTGCTGTGGAAGAAGGAAAGGGCAACACTGCAACAAGAGTCTTCATCAGTTCAGTCTCCAAAGCAAGTACAAGGAGGAGGATAATTTGAGTTAGAGAAAGCTATTGGGTTTTTACCTCAGAGAATCACAACCACATCTAGTCCAGCTTCTCACCCAGGACATGAAGCAACATGTCAGTGTGCCCCCACGTGGTCCTTCAGTTTACTGACCTCCAGGAAAAGAGCTCCCTCCAGTTTGATAAAGCTCTCGTCATTACTTTATATACAAAGCCAAAAATTGTCCTTCATGTATCTCCTTTCTGTGGTGCTGTTTAGAGCCTTCCCCAATCATGTCTTTTCAGCATGACAGCCCCTCAGGAATTTGAAGACTGGTCATTTCCCTTCCCTGCCCCCTGCCCCACATCTTTGGTTTAATACCACCATTTTTTTTTCAGTCAGTGTTCATTTGATACAGTTTTTCTCTTTGCTTTACTGAGCTTGTGGTGCTCTTAAAGGAGTGCCATGAAAAGAAGATTCTCCAGGACTGTTCTGATCAGAAGATAAAGTGCAATACCTCCTTCTAGCATTGATGTGGTAAATGGGTTGTCACAGCAAACAACGGAACTTTATTAGTCAAATCATAAACTGCTGCTATTATGTTTCTTTCAGGCAATACTTGAGTCCAAGAATAGAATTTATCCTTGTTAAATTTCATCATTAAATTCAGTCCCTGACCCTAGCCTGTCAAGCCTATTTGGGCACATGATTAGCTATCCCTATCAGTCATGCTGTCTAGTTTCGTATCTCCAAATTTGTTCAGCCCTCTATTTCCCAATGCAAATGATAGGGTTAGGGTTGAAGATACAGCCCTGGGAGGTACTGCTTTCCATTTCAACAGTTCAAATCCACTAAAATGTACTGTCAATTCCCATTCCAGGGCCTCCTTTTCAAGCCCATGAGACTGCTTGGTACTTTGAACTCTAAAAACTGACTACAGTAATCAACCGCTTGTGCCCAGGTTGGAGTCTCGCCAGGAACCCCACTTTTGTAGTATGGACACTTGCTGGGATCAGTTACTTGTTCTGGGTGATCTTGAGCAAGTGACAATCTCGTCTTTGGACTGTTGGGAAGACGAGATGTGATGGTCATTATTTATTTACAATTTACCACGCACCCTTCACATCCATTACCTCGCTTGATGCTCAAAATAACCCCATAATGTTGGAAAGCCAAAGAATTGTTCATTTTGTAGACTGACAAGAAGATGTCTCTTGTTCTTGGTACCATAGCGCCCCCACGGGAAATTCAGGCCCGGGGCATCCCCACCCTGGTCGTCCCGCACCTGCAAACACTTGTACAGCACAAAAGCCACGACAGCCGCGGTGTACAGCGCCCCCAAAGGCAACGACCTGGCCCGGGCTCGCTCGTGCTGATCTTTGGGCTGCGGGCGCCGCCGGGCTTCCGTGGCTCTAGGGCCGACCTGGGTGGGGTTCCCTGCGGAGGAGGGCAAAGGCGGGTCAACAGAGCTGGGGCCTGGGACCCGTGGGCAGTCTCAGCCTCCCTCCAGCAGCCCTCGCTGGTACCTGGGTATGCCCGGAGGTCAGGGCTGGGGTGGTCTCCGCGGACCCCAGGCAGTGCAGACGCAAGTAGCAGCCCCAGCACACCCGCAAGGGAGGCTAAGCTCGCCATTGCAGGCCGACAGAAGGAGGGGTATGCGCATGCGTACGCGCGCTCCGGACCTGGTCTCGCTTTGGGCCTCTCCGAAGGCCACGCCCACTTAGTGTATGAGCAGGGCCAGGTCTTAAAATATTTGCATAGAACTGTTGGCCCAGCTTTCCTAAATTAGTTAACTTAGTATCTATTTAAGTATTCTATATTAGCTAGAATGTCTCCAGAAGCTTTAGAAGATTATATCGGAAAGTTGATTTTGTGTCTCACGCCACCAACATCCTCACCCTAATCAAAAGATAAATGTTCTTATAGACCTATAAAAGGGCGGTTTACATAACACACAACGTAGCTCGTGCTGAAGGCCTGTTTCCTAGGCTACAGACGAAGGACTTGTTCCTTATTTGCGCCTAGGGGAAAGTCCCCGGACCGTATGGTAGAGAGTGCCGCGTGCGCGGGCACGTAGACCCACCCTGCTTTACACCCTAAACCCGCCAAGATGCGATCCCACCCTTGGTGGGGGAGCTGAGCGGCGTGCTGCAGGGCCGTCATCCGTCAGTTCTTCTAGTTACGCAGGCAGTGCGCCTTTCCTGCGCACCAACCACACGGGGCTCATTCTCAGCGCGGCTGTATTTTAGGAAGTAGCGCTTTGCAAGCAGTTTATGCTGGGCAGAGTTTCACTAATGCTGCTAACCAGGTGACTGGTTATCCCTATCGCTTCACGATTTCGTTGATCAAAGGGGTTCATCCAAATAAAGTGTTTTGAATTGTTTTGGACTCGTGCCTAGCTACACAGTGATTTTAACCTAAGCAGCAACTACGAGCCAGGCACTTGTATATTAACCCTCTCCCGGACCCTCCGCTGCCATTTCCTTTCCGAGCTGTTAACGTGGGCACAACCTTCAGATCTCAGCTGGTGTGTTCCCTTCATTCAGAACCTTTTTTTTTTAAATTAAATTTATTGGGGTGACAATTGTTAGTAAATTTACATAGATTTCAGGTGTACAATTCTGTATTACATTGTCTATAAATCCCATTGTGTGTTCACCACCCAGAGTCAGTTCTCCTTCCATCACCATATATTTGAAATTCAGAACCTTTAACTGCCAATATATTCATTAGTGCTTTCTTCAAACCACTATTACGCCAATTATACCTCAATAAAGCTGGAAAAATCCATTTTAATTTATTAAAATCAATAAAGTTAATTATAGAAAGACAATATCTCTAGACTGTAAATTCCACGAGAGCAGGGGCCATAGCTCTTTTTCTTTACCATTTTATTCCTATAGCCTAGCACAGCACCTGGCGCGAGCAGTCACTCAATGAATCTTTTTTGAATGAAATTAATGTGTTTAAAACGGACCAATAAGTAAATATAATTAAGCTCTTCTAAAGAATGAGGAAACCAAGGTTTAGAAAGGTTCAGTAAGTTATTAATCAAGTAAGAGATAGGGCGGAGATTCCAACCGTTTTCTGTCTCCGTATTATCTGCTTTACATCACCGCACCCCCAGCTCATCCCGCTCCTTTTTTCCATAACTTCTCCAGGTGGACTTAGGTAGTCTCCGGTAGTCTCCCTCTGTCCCACACTGTCTTTTACATTGTCTGGGATACATAGGATCGTCGTCCTAATTAGACCAAGAGCTCTTCTTTGAGGAAATAAACCATTTTCCACTCACATGTATATCTCCAGAGCTCAGTACATAAGCAAGCAATCGGTACATG
Source organism: Rhinolophus hipposideros (assembly GCF_964194185.1). Classification (NCBI taxonomy): domain Eukaryota; kingdom Metazoa; phylum Chordata; class Mammalia; order Chiroptera; family Rhinolophidae; genus Rhinolophus; species Rhinolophus hipposideros. Next base: position 51,892,615 of record NC_138057.1, on the reverse strand, counting down.
TGTATTAAATGAATGAAGTATATGTGTGTTGAATAAATGAATGAAGCACGAGTGTATCTTGTCTTTCCAGAAACGGAGGAGGCAGGACAGGGAGAGACCCACACCCAAGGGAATTGTCATGGTCTAGCTAACTACCCAGAGGCAGCCTGGATTGCAGAGCAGGGTAATTCAAACCTTGATGCCAAGCCAGTTGGCATAGTCAATGTGAACAAGTGGTTCAGGCCAGGTACAATATCATAAATGCTCCCTAACTGATTGTTGACTTTAGGGAATTTGGGCCCACTATTGCCAGATCTTCTGATTTTTTTCTCCAAATATCAACAAATTGGGATTTTCAAAACTTGGAAATCTTTTTTAAGTGTTAATAAGGAATCAGTGTCATACTTCACATATTTATACCCATGTGAATGATTTTTAAAAATTCTTCTCTTCTATATAACAAAATTATTTTCAGTAATAATCAGGAAATGGAACAAATAATAACAGCCAGAAATTCAGACAGTGAATTATTTGTTTTATTGAATGTCTGATATAATGATGACAGTATAAAAATATATATAGTTAAAAATTAAGCATTACAGGACAAGAAAGGAAAAGGTATTGAGTTACTATTTCTTAATTATATTATTGTATTTTTTGAGAAAAGGGGCAAAAAACTTATATCTACATATTAATCTATCTGAGTGATAACATTACAATTTCTTTTTGTGAAGTTAACTTCTGCAAATTTGTCAAAAGAAACCTTTGCATATTCATATTTAATAGAGAAGATAGGCATATTTGTCAGTCTCCACTCATAGTTGATCAAAGACGGCCTTTTATTAATTTTCATTTCAAAAGATTTCTTTTTCATGAAACGACAGACCTACAAATACTTAGGAAAAGTCTTAAACGTATGGAAGTTTGGCAAAGATTCATACAAATTCCATTTCATAATAAATTCCAGTATATTTTCAATATAAAGACTCCAAGTGGTCACCTACAATGACACAATTAAAGTAACTCAAGTTCAATTCCTTTGACTTTACAATCATTGTGCTATCATTGTTTATTTTAAATCTACTGGTTAAGCGCGGGACTATGTACTATGACAGGGGAAGGAGACAGAAATTGTGCCCAAAGCAAACTTGAACAATTCCACACTATTAAGAACTGATTCTAGATATAAACACATGTAGATGAATCTGCTTGTGTCAGGAGCCAATGGTATAACTAGTTCTCCAGATTAACTTCCATGTAGATTACAATGTTTTTTAAAGGATAAGTAATGCTAATGTGCTATTTTGAAGCTTGTATATTATTAAAATTCACCAGTAACCACAGGAATCTAGCACTTAGATCTACACAAGATTTTTCAGAGAGGAGTATTTTATCACTGGCAGTTTTTAGAATTGTTAAACACGGTAGTAATAAAGAGGAGACCGATTTTTAGTTGGTTTTGTTTTAAAATTCTCCACAGACCATAGAAATAATTTTTAATTTTTAAAAACATTATATGGGCCAGACAAAACATATCTCTGACCTCTGGTCTAAGGTTTATATTTGGAACTTAAACACCCTCTTCCCAGATCAATAGCCTCCACCTGATTTGGCTGTTTCTGGACAAGGCAAGTACTCCACTCCCTGAAGTGAATAAGCACACAGACAGGGCTCAGCTTCCCAGGAGGGAACAGGAGCAGAGGTTTCTTTAATTCAACTAACTTTTGAGAATGACAGTTCTTAGGGACAGTTTGGATGAAGTGGGTCAGGAGTGGGAAACCTAGTTTCCTCTACCCCCAAACTATTATACCAGTAATAATAACAATGACAGCGATTATCCTAACACATTCACCTTAGGGTGTGGTGAGATTGTACATACCAGGAGACCTCCCAATCACATTCCACTTTATAGCATGCTCATTGAGGAATACATTCCCCCTCATGGGACTCAGAGTTGGAGAGAAAATTCAGGCACCCTGTGGCAGAAGGCCTGTCTTCCTTGTCTTGTGGGTACTACCTCATGCCACTTCTGTCCCCCTCGGCGTCTTCGTGGGCTCCCCTACATAGTGGCACAATAAACTCAGGCCATCTTCTCTCTTCTCTGACTGAAGGAGGTACAGGGCCACCGGTAGGGGTGGGAGGGGTTGGTGCTGAAGCTCAGGAGCTGCTGGGTGGCGCAGGTGCAGGCACTGGGTGGTGTCTTTGTTCTTTCACTCATCCCTCCCCTCCCCTTTCCTCCCCGGAAACCAGTGACTTTGCCACTACCAGTATTGGGGATGACGAGTGGTGGGGGCAAGGCCCAGGGAGGGGTGGGAGTAAGGGGGGCTGCTGCAGCTATCAGGCTATAAACAGGCTGACACCTTGGCTCAGGGCTTGGTGCTTGCAGATTTGGTTCCCACATCAGCAGTCATGAGCAAATGTGACAACTGCACAGACCTGCTAATGACCGGTAAGCTGGGCGGGGCAGGAGCAGGGGGAGGGGTCATGTGGCCCCATATCCCACCTGCAAGGATCTGGAGGGTTGGGCTGGGCAGTAACACTCCCATCCTCTCACATCCACAGCGATCCCCTCCATGAAGCAGGCCTGGGGACTGTGGGCCCTCTTAGGGGCCGTGACGCTGCTGCTTCTCATCTCACTGGCTGCACACTTGTCCCGATGGACTAGCGACAGGAGCAGGAGCCATCCGGGACAGGGACAGTGAGTGGGGAAAGACAGAGATGGGTTAATTGAGAATTTCTCCTTACCAAGAAGTCCCCATTCATCCCAACTTTGTCTTGCAGTTCTGGAGGGTCTGTGGAAGAGGTCCCCCTGTATGGGAACCTGCATTATCTGAAGACAGGTAGGAAGCTGGCACAGGGGAGGGACACAGAGGCCAGATCCTGGGTGGGTGGGATGAAGGGCTGCCGGAGGAGGAAAAGAAGTGACCAGATCCCTCTTCCCTGTCCTAGGACGGCTGTCCCAAGAACCAAGGCCAGCCCAGCAGAATCCAGATCCCACACCTGGAGGCCCCACCAGGGTGAGTCAGTTGTGCTCAAGGAAGAGGGGAGGGGAGGAAGTGGGGGCTTTTTCAAGGGTCCAGTGAACTTCTAACAGCCCTGCAACTCCAGGCTGCAGAGGAGGAGATGTGCTACACCAGCTTGCAGCTGCGGCCTCCGCAGGGCCGGACCCCTAGCCCTGGAACCCCCATCAAGTACTCAGAGGTGCTGCTGGACTCGGAGCCAAAGCCCCAGGCTTCAGGTCTAGAGCCGGAGCTCTATGCCTCAGTGTGTGCCCAGACCCGCAGAGCCCGCGCTTCCTTCCCAGACCAGGCCTATGCCAACAGCCAGCCTGCACCCAGCTGAGATGGAGCCCGGGGCACAGTGGAGCATGCATCACCCCGCCTCCTCTGCTGCAGGGGTTAGTTACTGCTGTCCTGTCTGGGTAATGACTGTTTGCCAGCAAACCCCAGACACGCACCATTGCCCAGTCACAGGAGGTGATATTCCCCAAACTTCCTATCTGAGCTGTGAGGGAGATATCTCCAGGGACCGACAGGCTCCCCATTTCTTGAGGATGGAGGAAGCAGAGACAGGGGTCCCTTCATCCCCCTCTTTGTTCTATCTATTCCTCTAAGGCACCAAACTCCCAGGTTCTCACTTCTTCCTCCTTCCGGAGTTTAACCAAATCCTCCCCAGTACTGCTCTCTTAAGTGTACCCCTGACACCTCAGTGTCTCCTCAGACACAGGAAGTGGGCAATGGGGGAGGGGTAAGAACCTGAGAGGACCTGGCTGAGTATATCCCTCGTGAGCAGACATGCAGGAGGGGTCCTGGAACCTATAATAGCAACCTGAGGAACTCAAGCCTGGCTTCTGTCTTGAAAAGCCTGGCAGGAGAATACCAGTCATCATCCTGCGGCCTCTGTTGTGTCCCCAAGTTTTCAAATAAAACTTCTCAAAAAGTGTTCAGATTTTATCTAGTGTACTATAGACCTACAACAATCCCCACATGGTGGGCTTGAGCTTTGCTGTCTGCACAGCACACTTCCTGGGGGCATCCGGCTGGGGAAGAGGGCCTAAGAGGGGCTGCAGCATCAACACTAAAGGATGGGTGCCAGGGGTGGAGCCCAGAGCCCAGTTCACAGCTGCTGCTGCTGCTGCTAGAACACCCTCAGAATCTGTACTCAGAGCCACCCCACTCCCATCACCTGGGGTCTGCAAACTCACCAGCCCCTTACCTGTGCTCTCCCCACGGACTCTGTAAACAAGTTGCCACCCTCCACAACCTGAGGTCTAAGCCATCTCACTCTAGGGTCCCTGGAGAGGCAGGTCTGGCTTGATGGGCCTGAGGTTTGAGGGGCAGAAGGAAGGGGAAGCTGAGGGTTTTATTTCCAAACTTCTCTCCTTACCACTTAAGAGTCCCACGTAAAACCAGAGTGGGGAACTGTGTGCCTGAGACCGACCTGGTGTTCCCAATAAGAAGGGGGACCTCCTCTGTATACACATACAATAACCCCAAAGCCCTGGAGTTTCTGGATCTCTGAAGACCTCAACCTGGATCTCCCCAGAAGAGGCCCGGGTCGCGGTTAAAGGCAGGTAGCTAGGGCTGTGTGGGAGGGAAGCTGGCTTCGGGGGCGGGCACCGGATGCGGGGAACCACTGGCAGCGGGATGTGGGGTTCTGAGGGCTGCTGTGCTGAAGACAGCTCAACGTGTCGGCGGGCTGCGGGACGTGAGGCCTTGACCCGGGAAGAGACGGGTTGGGGACCAGCCCAGAATGGCAGCAGAGGCTTCAAACACCTCCCATCTCAGATTCACTCTCTCTGCTGGGCTCTGCGGCGCCCGCAGCCTCCGCAGGCTCAGGACCAAGCTCCGAGCGCCCTCACCTGGTACGGCGCGGCCTCGCCACCACCTCTGCGCAGGCGTAGTGCTGCCTGGGCCGTGGCCTGCTGGGAGATGTAGTCCGACGTTTCTGGGCAGTCACAAGGTCCAGTGTGGGACCGCAGCGAGCGCAAGCACTGTCGCTCGGCGAGCAGCCGCCTCCCTCCTTCGGAGAACACGGTGGACTCAATCTGTGCGGAGCTGGGTGTGACTTGAATTTTGTTTTCCTTCCAGTCCCTGAAGCCTGCGTCATCTTTCTTCTCTCTCCCCTACAACCCTTTAGTTTTTCTTAGTTTCTTATCCTGTCTATCACCGAGGCTGGTGCCCAGGCCCTCATGACTGAATGCAAGGTCTGTGGCTACTTTCTAACTGATCCCTACGTTTAGGAAATAAATCAGTTGGGGGCAGCCGGATGTGTCTGAAACACCTGAGAGGCCCCTTGCTACATCTCTCTAGCTGGTCAACTCGGCTCACCTTACCAAATACCCGGGAGTTTTTGCCCCTTCCTTGTCTCCAGGTGCTTCCCTTAGTGGCCTCTCTGGTGTCTAATTTCTGCCAGAACTGCCTGTCCCAGGCAAATTCTCAGAGGGCAGGCCCTTAGGAGAAGCTGTGAGGGCCCTCTGGGGCACTAGCTTTCCCCCTCTTCCTGAGATCCCAGCTGGGAGGAGAGCGTTCAACCCAAGAACAAATGGGATGGGCAAAAGTTCAATGATTATAGGACTTTCTTAACGAATTACTTACAGGTGGGGTGGGGCCTCGGAAGCCATCCAATCAAGGCCCCTCCATCTTTGGCCTTGCTCGGCTCTCTGTCAAAATGAGTCTAAACTTTCAAGCTGGTTTTGGCTGCAAGGAGAGAAACAGAGCTGGGACACAGAGAGAGACCTGTCTTAATGACTTCATTTGAAACCTTGGAGCCAGCCACGCCCAGAGCTAGATCTGCTTCCCGAACTTCTTGGTTATGGACGTTACAACGTAAGGCAGTGTAAGTTAGACGTCCTGTCTCCTAACTATGCGTTCTGACCTACTACTATTATGGCTTCTGTTTTAAAGTCTTTTGGTGATTATCACTGTATCTGTTAATAATACTTAGATTCTGGGCATATGGCAACCCTATGAAGACCTCCCTTCCTATCCACTTTGACAACTCTTAGCTGTAGGTGAGGAACTTTAAATGCGTTCTACTGAGCTCCAGGCAGAGAATTCTCTGCAGACAAGTTTCTGGAGAAGACTCTCAGAGCCAAGAGCAAGGACCTTCAGGAAGGCAGCAAGTCCGAGAAATAGCCTGCTTCCCAAGAACAATCAAGGGCTTTGCTGAGTCTCCCACGCTCTCCAAAAAACTAATGGTGGGTTGAATTTCTCAGTCCTTGAGGCAGGGAGAACTCAGACAAACTAGAGGGCAAAGAGAGCTGCTGGAGGAAACAGGCAAATCTCTGATTGAGAAAAATGAGAGCCTGGAGGAGATCTGTGTCAAATTCAAATACCGAAAATTTCCCTGAGTAAGATAATGTAACATCAGAACTAAAACTTTCCATAGAAAAATCAAAGGAGAGGATGGTCACTGCTAACATTCAAAAATAGGTCTAGAAAATTAAATAGATGAAGTATCTCAAAATGTAACAAAAATATGGAGGTGCAAATCATGTGGTTAAAGATCGGAAATTGCAACAGACCCAGAATACGTAACTGAAAATGCTATGAGTTCCTGGAGAAAAAGGAACAGGAGAGGAGAGGTCATCATTAAATAATAAATGAAATTTCCCTGGGCTGAAGAAAAACAAGTTCCAGACTGGATTGACAGGAAAACATACATACTTAGTCATATACAGGTTAAAATTCTTAGGCTCTAAGGATATGGGAAATCTTAGCACACTTTCAGGCAGAAAGAAGTTCTTTATTATTATCTGCTACCCTGGAAGTTAAAAGATAGCAAAATTAGGTCAGCTTCCACCATGGGCGTACCATAGCCAGGGCCAAAAAGTGCAGAAAATGATGGTGCAGCCCATTAACCTCATCTTCAGATACTTGCATAGATCTCGGATTCACGTGTGGCTATATGAGCAAGTGAATATGTGGATAGAGGGCTGTATCATTGGTTTTGATGGATATATGAACCTCGTATTAGATGATGCAGAAGAGATTCATTCTAAAACAAAGTCAAGAAAACAGCTGGGTCGGACCATGCTAAAAGGAGATAATATTACTCTGCTTCAAAGTGTCTCCAACTAGAAATGACTAATGAAGTGAGAAATTGTTGAGAAGGCAATAAATAAATAAATAAATAAATAAATAAATAAATAAATAAATAAAAGATAGCAAAATTAAATGTGAGTTCATGAAAGAAAAGGCCTGCAACCCAGATCCAGCCAAGGAGGAAAGAAAGATATTAAAGATTTGCAAAAGTCACCAAGTATAGCATCTGAGAAATACTTTGAAGACTCTAATGGAATAACAAATGAATCAGAACAGAGATTTCCAAATAGGGGAAGATAAAAAGGAAAGAAAGCAATGGGGAACAACAAACCATGATCTATATATCTCTCTCTATATTTATAACATACAATTAACTGCTAAATAAGAACTTTTGGAACAGGTGGAACACACTGTAAGGGAAATTCTAATTAGGATTTAATTATCTCAATAAAACTCTGGAATCAGGTAGTGGGTATAAGGGGAAAGTAAGTTTACAGAATCTAAGGTAGGGAGGATGAAAGAGGAGGAGGGAAGGGTAGTGAAAGTATTCTAAAGACCACATCTTATTGAGGTGGGGAGGAAGTAGAAGATAAGTATAGTATGATGTAAATAGTTCTGTTTTCACATACTAGAAGGGTCATGTGTGTCTATTTAAAACAACAGGGCAAGGGATGATAATATTAATAGAATGACTCCAAATTAAATGACTCCAATAAAACTCCAAATTAACAAGGGGAAAAATGGGATGAATAGCTATCCATTCAACCCAGCGAAGCAAAATAAAAGTTCACAACAATGTTAAAAAATTTAAAAACAAGTAAGATGGAAATAATAAATCAAATACATCACTCATTACAGTAAATATGAGTGAACTGGGTTAAAAGACTGTCAGATTTTGTTATAAATCAAATTCTGGTCCATATTACTTAAAAGAAATACACATAGAGCAAAGTGGTAATCAACAATTCAAAATAAAGATGTGGGAAAGGGATACCAGGCAGATAAGCAGAAAGCAATGATAATGCTGATATCCAACAAGGGCAATAAGATACAGGCTGAAAGTGGGGAAAGTGGTCTGAAAACTCAGGATTGTACACTTAACATTGCAAAAGTTTATTGCATGTAAATCATAATACAATGAAGTTGTTTTTTTCAAAAAAGAACAAAATTACTGTGTTCACAAAATTTAAATGCTGAATGAAAAAGCAGTGTAATACCAGAATCCCTCTCAATTACCCTGTATCATATATCCCTGAAATACTATAAAGATAGCAAGCTTTAAAAAAAAAAGGAAAAATAAATGCAGTACTTATTTCAATACATAATAAAAAGAACAAGAAAAGAAAACCAAAGTAATCAGGATATAACAAAAATAGACATGAATGAAATGGAACACAAATGAAAATATTAAAAAACAAATAAAAAATGTACTTAAAAGGGCTAACAAAACAAACTTCTTTCAAACCCAAATAGGGGGGAAAAGAGTAAAAAAGACAAGATTAGTTATGAGAAAGAAAACATCATTATAGATAGAAGAAAGAATTAAATAATTATTTAAAAAAGTATAGCTTAAAATTTCTCATCAACTAATTTCAAAATTTACAGGAAATGGATACATTTCAGGAAGATATAAATTACCAAAATTGACCCAAGAGAAAGAGGAAAGCTTGAATAGCTCAACTTATCTTAGAAAAGCGATTAAAAATCTACTTTTGGAAAAGACTACATTCAAATGGCAACACAGCTGAATTTTAGCTAACCTTAAATAATAATAATAACGATAATAACTACTATTATCGTTATTATTATTATTTTTATGCCATTTAAACTAGTCAGGACTATAGGAAAAGAAGGAAAGCTCTCATACTTAATATACAGAGCCAGTATAACTTAATACCATTCCTAATAAACCTAAGTAAAAAATAAAAAGAGGAAAACCACTTAAATGTAATGAGGACTTTTTTACTAAAACCTAATACTATTCTTCTCAGTGATGAAACACTAAAATCACTTCAATTAAAATGAAAATTTAGACAGAGAGGCCAGCTGTTATCCTTATTATTGACATATCTTGGAAGTTTTACCAAATGCAGTAAGACAAGAAAATAAATTGCTATGATCACCTGAAAAATTATAATGCTAATTTTTTTTGCTGATATGATTGTATTATCAAGAAATGTAAAAGAGTCTAGTAAAAAGACAGTACAATTTTTGGAAAGTTGACTGGATACAAGATAAATATAATGAAAATAAACTGCTTTTTTCCTACTCTAATAACATGCAAAAAAATCAAAAATCAGAGAAATATTCAATTTATAGTTCCAAAATTATAAAGGTCTTAGGATAATAACAATTACAGTCACCATAATGCCATGCACTTTTGTAAGCACTTTGTATTAATTCAATCAATGCTCACAACACTCTCTTAAGATAGATTACTATTATTACTCTTATTTCACAGAAGAGAACACTGAGGAACAGAGAGAGATTAAGTGATTTACCTCAGATCACTAGGTGGTAACGTGCTAGAGTTGGGTTTTGAATCCTGGCAGTTTGGAACTGAGACTACCCTCGTAATCACTAAGTTACAGTATGCATATTTTTAAAAATGAGATATAATTGACATATAACATTAGTTTCAGATTTGATGTTTATATATATTGCAACATGAACACCATAATAAGTCTAGTTAACATCCATCACCACACATAGTTACACATTTTTTTTCTTGTGGTGAGAACTTTTAAGTTCTGCTCTCTTAACAACTTTCAAATATGCTACACAGTATTACTAACTATAGCTGCCATGCTAGCATGTATATTACATCCCTATGACATTTTATAACCATAAGTTTTATAGTATGTAAATTTAATGAAGAAACACAGCACTCATATGAAGAAAGTTATACAATATTATTAAAAGACATAAAACAAGATTGGGACAAACAGAAAATCAACCATTTTCTTGGGGGGAAGATAAAATATCAAAAATGTCAATTCTCCCCAAATTAAAGTACATACACAGTTAGATAATTCCAAGTTGTCTCAAAGAACAGTTAAGGAAAAATATTTTTTAAAGAGAGAAATTTGCTTTATAAAATATCAGAACATACTGTAAGGCCAATTAATCAAATCAATAAGAAAAGGGGAAAAAGTTGATCAGTGGAATTAAACAGGAATCCAAAATTAGGTGTTTGTGTGTATGAGCTCGTGGCAATTCAATTCATTGGGAAAAGGAAGGATGACATAATAAATGGCCCTGGAAGAATGGGCTGTCCTTACTGAGTGCTTACTCTGAGCGAGGACCTTGCACTAATAAAGCTTGCATTCCAGTGGAGCAGTGGAGCCCGGTGGGTAAAAGCACAGCTTCTCTTGCAAGGCATTCACACCATCAAAGTTGGAGGCAGCAAGAGATTGAGTCAGCTTCCAGTCTGTCCTGAGTGGTTCTGGCTTATCCCTGCTCCCCCACTTTTCCATCCGTCTTCCCTTCCCAACAGCCTGCCCTGCCGATTCCAAGCTCCAGCAGCAGAAGCAAAGAATGGCCTTTCACAGGTTGTTCAATCCACTCTTACAATTGCATAATTGTGTAAAGGCAATTCCCTGTAGCAAATCTTTTAGTTGAAAAAAATCTATATGTGCCTGTGTATGTATATGTATATGCATATCCCGAAGGTCTGCTTCTTTGATTGAACCTTTTATTATTGAGATATAATTAATATACAACATTGTAAGTTTAAATTGTTAAATGTGCTCATTTCATACATTTATATATTGCAATATGATTACCTCCATAATTCGCTAACACCTCTATCATGTCACATAATTGTCATTTCTTTTATGTGGTTTGAGAACAGTTTGAACCTTGACTGACATATTAGATGACAGACATACAAGTATTCATTGTATTATTCTTTCAACTTTCCTTTAGGCTTGAAATGTTTCAAAATAAAATTCTGGTCGGGGGAGAAAAATAGGTACAAAGGATCTAACATTAATAGAAGAGCAAATCCAACTAGCTAACAATCATGAAAATATGTTCAAATTCACAGGGACAGGCAATTTAAAGTAAGAGCGAGGTACCACTTTATATCCATGGTGGCAGATGGGCTCAAAACCATTGGAAAACTCTGAAAGCTAGTGTAGCATGTGCCCTCAGAGTTACCCACCCCCAGGGCCGCGGTTGCTTGTGTGTGTATACAAGTTCCCACTAGTCACTGGTTGAGCTGCTCTGCGGGGAGGCCACTCTAACCGGCCATATGTTGGGGCAGAGCCACTTGCCAAAGAAAAGCTGCAGGCAAAGATACTGGCAGTTGGAAGGCAGGCTGGTGTGCATCAAGTGGTAAGGTCTGAGAGGACAGGGATGGCTGAGGCACTGTCTGCTAGTGCGTTGCTCACATCCACTCATGTCCCTCATTAAGTTCAGCCTGTCACTGCTTCTTAAAATAAGAAAGAGGAAGAAGAATAAAAAAGTAGACCAGGAGGGTTAGTGGGACAAGCTACAATCCCCAGTGCTGTGGTTGGTTCTAAGGCTGCAACTGAGACACTGCACTTCCTCCTCTGCCATCCCCTTACTCTCAAGCAGCACTCCATGCTGGTCTGGATGGCTTGCCTGGTGGGTAACACAGACAGATCTTCATTTCCAAGGAGCCTGAGCCCCGATTATTGAGCCCTTTTCCGGTTGTGGTGGCTGCAGTTGCCCATTCATGGATAGTTTATCACTGGGCACAGAGCACTAAGAGGCACCATGAATCCCTTGGGCACGCAGATACCTTCCGCCTGCTCCTATTATGTAGCAGCAACGTTATCTCATGAAAATCAGGTTTGATGACCCCTGCCAGGATAATCACTCCACTCCACGTATGTGAGATGGGAGCAGCCAGGCACAATTGCTAAGGATGGAGGACTCTACCATGTGGACCAACGTAGACTCTTTGCAACCTTTTACCTCAGCTCCCACTGCTAATGGAGTGGTCATCTCCATATTTTCCCATTTAAATTCCTGAGAATGAAAAATAGGTAATCCCTGATTTCCAGGCCACCCCATAGGCCACAGCTTTGAGTCAGATGCCCAGTCAGCTAAGGTCAGAAGAGTTGGTGGTCACATGGCACAATTTTTGGCGTGTAGGGCTGCCTCATCAGCAGGGGTTCACTCCCCTCAAACGCAACCGTCCTTGTGGCTGGCACAGTGTTGACATTTGGTAAAGGAGCTGTAGTCCTAAGGGATAGAATTTCACAAGCCCTCCTTGTGAACTAAGCGGTTCGTTCACAATTAGTAGCTTACAGCCTACTGAATCATTTCCTAATTTGTACAATAAGTGGATTGGGCTGGCTAAGATCCCTTCGAGCTCCAAAATGCCCCTCCCCTCAAACTTTTGTACATAAACTATTGTTAAGCTGGACTCCATCCATCACATGCTTCTGTAATTTGTTGTTTAAACTCAAAATTTCATTTTTCAATAAATGCTAGCTGTTATTATTATCTTTATTACATTTATATTACATTACATTTATTATATTATCTTTATTACATTTCATTCTGTGGTTTGGAGCCGTCATTTTATCCTTCCTCAATGTTTGACTCCTGAATTTCCCTTTCAGTATATTCGCTTTTCCTTATAGCTCTGTGCCATCAGCATCTATGAATGTGCTTTCTGTGTCACCATCCAAGACAGGACCAAGGAGGGGCCTGGGGCAAGTCACTGGAGACCTACTCTTTGGCTTCAGTGATGAGAGCTGCAAGTCCCCTTTAGTGCTATAAGATGGCCCACAGTTCTCCCTCCTGACTCTGAAGCTATGAACAGACTTTGAAAGATGCTTTTGCTAAAATCCCTTCTATATCTCCAGCAATCACATCCTTGATTGATGTCAGACATTCTCTAAACCATCCTATATTTTATTTTATTTTATTATTTTTTCTTTTTTTAAACATTTTATTGGGGAAGGGGAACAGGACTTTATTGGGGAACAATGTGTACTTCCCGGCCTTTTTTCCAAGTCAAGTTGTTGTCCTTTCAGTCTTAGTTGTGGAGGGCGCAGCTCAGCTCCAGGTCCAGTTGCCGTTTTCTAGTTGCAGGGGGCGCAGCCCACCATCCCTTGCGGGACTCTAGGAGTTGAACTGGCAACCTTGTTGTGGAGAGCCCACTGGCCCATGTGGGAATCGAACCAACAGCCTTCGGAGTTAGGAGCATGGAGCTCCAACCGCCTGAGCCACTGGGCCGGCCCACCATCCTATATTTTAAAAAGAAAATTGTGACTTTTCCACAATTACATTCTGTGGCAGGCTGGCTTCTTTATTCGTAATATCATGTTCTTTCCATTACATCATGCTTCTTCCACAGTTCGGAAACTCACCTATTGCTGCTGTAACACATGACTAGAAATTCAGTGGCTTAAAAAGTACAAACTTCTCATCTTCCAGTTCTGTGGGTCAGAAGTCTGACACAGGTCTCGCTGGACTAACATCAAGGTGTCAGCAGGGCTTGTTCCTTTCTGGAGGCTCTTGGGGAGAATCCGTTTATATCAGGTGGCCTCTAGAAGCCTTTTCTAGCTTTAGGAAGCTACCTGCATTCCTTGGCTCATGGTTTCTTCTTCCACCTTCAAAGCCAGCAACTGGGGTGGAGTCCTTCTCAGGTTGCATCTCTCTGCCCCCGCCCCCCATGGTTGAGTCTCTTTCTTTCCACCATCCTGAAAGCTTCTCCTTTCAAGGACTTGTGTGATTAGATTGGGCCTACCAGGGTAAAACAGGATGACCTCCCCATCTAAAGGTCCTTTACTTAATCACATTTACATTTTTGTCAGGTAAAGTAACATATTCACAGGTTCTGGGGATTCGAGTGTGAACATTCTGGAGAGGCCATTATTCTGCCTACCATGCCCTATCCATAGATTTGGGCCCCCTGGAGCCAGTGGGTTACCGTAATGAAGCCAGATATATCCTGACTTTCAGGGTCTCAGGAGACTTCCTTGACTTCCTGATGTTGGCTGGACTTCACCACAGTTTATCCAGGTGAGCCCCTTTCCACACAGCCAATTCTTTTTTGGATGCCCTCATAGTTGGGCTCCCTCCTCTTGTCACCTTAACAACCTATTCCCTGCAATAAACAGCAGAGGTCAGGAGAAGGCAAGCACTGGGCTTTGGTATTGGTCCTCTGGGACCACAGGTGATATTACGGTCCTGGAAAAGCTTCACAGCTTTGGCCCCTCAGCTCTTCAAGGCCGCAGGTGTTCCTGACATTTGGGCAGGTAAGAGTTCCCAGTTACAGGTGTCCTTCCTGATGGTCAGTTTTGAAAGATAATATGAGTGTCAATATTGCAGACTCCATGTGACACCCATGGGGAAGAAGGACCCTGCTCTCATCCCTGTTAGTAAAGGAAGGCCACAAGACAGTCTAGGACGGAAGGAAATGCAGACAGCCATAGGAGATGTGTCACCTTACGACAGTCCGCATTTTCAGTCCGCTGAAAGAGCGAAAGAGGAGAGAAATACGGGCCAAGCCTGCCTAAGACAGGCCAACGGTGGGTGCGCAGTTTGGTTCATTCCAGTTCCCTCTGAAGCCTCTCCAAGAGTCAAGTTAGGCAGCATGCCCACTGATTCTTTGTTGAGCACATACTAGAAACTGGGTTTTGGCATTTTACCTCACATCCAAACCATGTTCACTTGTGTTTTGTTCTGAAAACTGGGACATTATCTACAGTTTATAGCATTCCTACAAGTCTTCCTGCAACTGAGTTACACATGCTCTGCCCTCTATACCACAGACACAAGTACCCTGACTGCCCCCACTCACCCCTGCCACAGCTGTGCTGCACACTCCCACTCACTTTCGCAGACCCGAGGTCCCCAGGGAGTCACCAACACACAGCACCGCCTGTTATCTGGGGGAGGCCCTGACCAGGTGCCTGGGGGAGGGGACTGGGTTGTTGGAAACTTTAATCAAGCAGGGACGGTTAACAGCTGCAGGGACACCTTAGGAAACACTGAGTCTCACAAAGGAAATAGTTGTAGAATCTGTCCCCACGACTTTTCAATACTTTTCTGAAAATCGCCTGTCATTCCCTGCTGTGGAAAAAAATAACCGCTATCACAGGCACGCTTCAGCCCACTGAATCCTTTGTGCTTAGTCCCCTGGGGCAGGCTTTGACATACAGGCTCATGTCCCACAGACACCCCCAAGAGACCGCAAAGCCTGGGGATGTACCCCCCCCCCCCCGCCCGCCCTGAGACAAGTCCTCAGAGAACAAGCCCACTTTCTCTGGGGCAGGCTGGGCGGCACTGCTGGGGGGAGCTCCCCACAGACCTGGGGCCTATCACAGTGCTCCTCCACACACTACTAATCAAATATTACAAGCTGTTAGCATGTGGTGAGGACCTCTTCCCCTTCCTTTCCCTCCCTGCAGCTGCAGGGGATGATTTTGAGGGGGCGGATGTCACCCATTGGGGGCGAGTTTTTCCTACCTCCCTTGTCTTGACCCACCTTCTTCCCACCCCCAGAAGTAGGCCGTTTTGGGGTCACATCCTGGTAAAAGAACATCAGGGAACACCTCTGAACCACTGCTCAGCAGGCCCCTCCTGCCTCCCCTGGTCTCCCTCTCTTCCATCATCCAGGCTTTCATCAGCGATGAAGGCCTCTCAGTCCCTGGTCTTCCCCCATAAGTTCCCCTTTCCTAAGGGCTGGTGTAAAGGGACAAAGTTGAGATTTTTTTAAAGGAAGTACTTTACTGGAAAGTAAGAAAGAAACAAAAACCAAACCAAGAAAATATCGAAACCTCAGCTGATCCAGAGTGTGTACTCATAGCATCCAGCCCTGCTTCATTTCCTTGCCTCCACCCATCTAAGAAGCTATAGCCCTTCTTCATTCCTATGCAACCCCTCTGCTTGCCTGCTCCCTGACCACCCACCCCCCAACACCAAAGAGTTCATGAGCAGTTAGTGCTGCAGGCTTTTCCAGAGATGCACAAACTGGGGTTGCCCTCATCCTCACCCCCAGCCCAGGCCTATCCCAGAGCCTCTGCCGCCTGGACTCAGCTTGCTGGATCCAGCTCAGATGTTGGGACGCAGCTGAGGCCATGAGTCCAGCAGGGGGCAGGATGGGACCAGGAAGGGGCTGACTGGCCACAGGTGCGCAGGGCAGAGCAACAAAGGTGGAAGAGGCCAGAGAAAGGCTGTGAAGAGAAGTCCGGGGCATTTACAGAGAAGAAGCAGTGTGGTCCCAGATCCTCTGCACCCTCCAAAGGCTGCGATTCCCAGGAAGAGCTTCGATGTGAGACCCTCCCTGTGTGTGGGATCCTCAGTAGCTCTGTGGGACTACAGCAGGAGGGGAGCTGGCTTCACCCTAAAAGCCCCCAAACTGATGGGGAGATGAGCCCACAAAATCAGGGACCCTTTTCTGGGAACCCATACCTGCTGGGAACCCCAGGATGATGAGGAGCTAGGACTCCATACTAGAACCCCCAATCTGATGGGGAGGATGAAGCCCCACCCTAGAGCAATGATTGGGGGGCTCCTCTGGGGTCAGCTGGGCACAAAAGAGCTCCAACTACACAGAGAAAGCCTGTGGACAAGGTAGCCAGGAGAGGAGCCGTGGGGCCAATCAGGGCAGATGATCAGGAGGATGGGCATTTGGAGGTGACACTGCTAAAGTGGGTCTGGGGCACATGAAGGTGGAGCACAGGCAGGACACAGGGACAGACCTGAGCAGTAGTCCTGTGACCCCCCCCCCAGTCCTGATGCCCCCCTCCCCTCCTTCGTGCTCTGGACCTCAGTTTCCCCTCCCCTGCCGCTCTGGCCAGTGCTCAAGGATATGATCCACTTCACTGAACCCATCTGTCTGAGATTTGCTCACACCTTCCTCTTTTGTGACTGGAAGTCAGAGGGCAAAGCACTAAGCCGTACATTCACAGAGGGAACACAGCCTAAGACTGTGCAAAGACAGAGGGGAAAGTGGCGAGGGAAGCTTGGTGCCAGTGGAAGAGGGGGACACGGGTGGGGCAGAGGTGCCCAGGACCATGGCTGAGGCTGTCACCTACGCAGACCTGCGGTTTGTGAAGGCTCCCCTGAAGAAGAGCATCTCCAGCCAGTTAGGACAGGGTAAGGGGTGGCTGAGTTTCTCCTTGGTTCTGCATGCCCACCCCCTTCATGACCCCACCCGACCCCACAGACTCGCGTTCCTGACCCCCATCTTGGTCCCTTTTTTCTCTTCTCCAGACCCAGAGGCTGATGATGATGGGGAACTCACCTACGAGAATGTACAAGTGCCCTCAGTCTCTGGGGGCCCCTTGAGCTTGGCTTCCTCTGGACTAGGGGACAAAACCGGTATGAAGGGCCCACGGATGTGTGTTTGTATAGGGGGTGTATCTTGTGCTGGGAGTCCACAGTATTTTTGGGAGGACAATACCCTTGGGGAAAGGAGGGGGTTCTTAGGAAAGGGAAGAATGAGCACTGGATAAATGGCAGCCAGGGGAAGAACAAGGCTCCCAGGGTCAAGGTGGAAATCCCAGCGGGGATCGGGGAGAGATCAGGGCAGCCCCGTGGGGAGATGAATTCGAAAGGGAACTAGGAAGTCACAGGAGGGCTAAGAGAGGGTTGGGGAGAGGGATGAGAGAGAGCTCCCAAGAGCCGGTTTGGGACAGGCAGAGAGGGACCCTGCGGAAAAGATAAAGGGAGACCCAAAAGGCGAGGAGTGGGTCCCTGGGGAACAGATAGGTATAAGGTCCAGGAGGGACACGAGAGAGTCCCTGGGGAGCTGGGGAACTCCAGAGAGTGCAAAGGGCGACCCGGAGCAGTTGCAGATGGCAACGGGGGACACTGGGGTCTCAACGAGGTGGGGGAGGTGAGCGGTGGGAAAAGGGGCATTTCCCGGGGCTTCCCATCTTCTAATTGGACTTCGCTTGCCTTGCGCAGGAGTCCAGTCGGAGCTGCCAACAGCGTCCTGGAGCTCCGTGACGTCACCGGCTGCCAGGAGGCTTCTGGAGTGTGAGTACCGCGCCCCCTGCCGCGCGCGACCGCGGCCTCACTCCCCTTGCTAACCCCGCAAGGACCCGCGCGGGTGGGCGCGAAGTGCTGCGCTGGTGCGGGTGGTGCTGGGCCCTGTGTGTGCAGGTCTGTTCCCGGGGTGAGCCCGGGCGCAGTCCCCCGGACCGCCTGGGCAGCTCCACGACCCCCTCCCCTGCCCCTTTCACCCCCATCTTTCTGACGTGTCGACCCAGATCCTTCCCCTCTTCTCCGCCCTCACGAGGGGCACCATTCGTGTACCCTCTGCCGCTGTCTCGGTCTGAGGTTTAGTGCCTCCTCCTACCCGGTAGGGCGTTCACGCCTCCTTACCGTCTCGGGCCCCAGCCCTGATTCTGGACCGCCTTCCCTCCGCTACCTGTGGAAACGCACTGCCCCACAAAAACCAGGCCTACACCACGTCCTCTGAGGGAGGCTCTTTCCCGTGAATCTCCCCTCCCACCCATCAGTCTATAAACTCTTTTCTGGGGCTCACTGCCCCCCATCCCATTGTCTCCCTAAGGCGGTTCAGCCTGCTCCAAATACCTCCTGCTGGGCCTGCTCCTCACCTGCCTGCTGTTAGGGATGGCTGCCATTTCCCTGGGAGTGCGCTGTGAGTATGGCTGCCCTCCCCACCCATTCCCCACTTACCCCCAACAACTTTCTCCCCTGCTGTCCCCAATAGCTGCCCTTCCTCTGCAGGGGCTGGAGTCAGCAGCCAGGTTTGCTTTAGAGCATTGTGTCTTCATTGTCCTCACCTAATTCAGTACCTCCGTAAGCTTTAGGCCGGTCTTCTATTTCAGCCTGCCGTGCAAAACGTTGCAAGAAGCAAAAAGGGCTGACACTGAAGTCTTGGGGCACCAGGGCACAGCTGAAGATGATGTCCTCCAAATCTTTCTTTATGGCCAAACAGATCTGCAGGTGTCCCAGCAGCTCCAGCACATGAACAGGGTTCTGGAAGCTACTAACAGCAGCATGAGGCAGCAGCTCCACCAAAGGATCACCCAGATGGGGCAGAGGGAACAGGATCTGCAGGCGACCAGGAGGGAGCTGGCCCAGAGTCAGGAGGCACTACAGGTGGAACAGAGAGATTGCCAGGCTGTCAAAGAGAAGTTACAGGCCTGCGAGTCTGAGAGGGAGAAGACCAAGGAGACCCTGCGAAGCGAGGAGAGACAGAGGAAGACCTTTGAGGAGAGGCTGAACCGCATGCAGGACAGGCTGAAGCCCTTCTTCACATGCCCCTCACCAGGTATCTGCTCTGGGAGAGAGATGGGAGGGTCTGCTGTGAGGGATGAAGAGCGAGGAGACACTCGTGGCAGGGTGCAGGGCCCTGTCTAGCGGGGGGCCATTGAGTTGTTCAGGAAAGGGGTAGTGCACATGAGCTGTGCAGCCTTAGCCAACAGGGAGAAGGACCGAGCTGTATACTGGATTTAGGGGACTCACCCAGCTCTAAGGCAGATCCTGCAGGAGAGAGGAGCGTAACAGCCAGCAATGCAAGTCGCATTGTCCAAAGCAGCCAACTCAGGTCTCATCTGGCTGGACATCCATGTCAAGGATCCAGGAACCCCCTGAAGTGGGATGTGAAATGGGTTGTTTGCACATTTTTCTAAAGAGAGGGTCTATAGCTTTAATAAGTTTTTACTATATCTGAGATTCCCCAAAAGGTTAAAAATTACCGACTGACAAGGTGTAGTCTGGTGGTGGAGCAAAGCAGCTGAAGCTCTCAAGCATGGGTGACACAGTGAGGCGGGTGGGGATAATGTGGGGGTAGGGAACCGGCATGGAGTGTTCATCCAGCGAGTATGTGGGGGTGAGGAAGGGGGCCACATAACAGGGGAGGGGCTGTGCGGCAGGGGAGCCAGGTCCAAGCAGACTGGAATGTTCATGAATTGGTTATGTGTGGCCGAGGTTAGGCTTAGTCTAGCTCAGAGGGCATCTGGATTCTCCTTGAAGATTTAAGAGCGACATTGTCTATACCCCCATCCTCTTTTTCCTTAACCTTCTTATTCTCTGTGACCTTTAGTTCCATGCCAGTGCTGCCACCCACTCCCACAGCTGCACCCTAGACCTCAGCACCTCAAATTGCTCTTCTGCTGAAAGGATGGTTTCAGACTCCACCGTGACCACACGTGCCCCCCTCTCTAGGCTTTCCCCACACTTCTTCTCCAACCTCATTGAGGCCTCCAAGCCGCTGACTCCCGTGTCCTCCTTTCCATCAGCTATCACCTGTCCTCACTTTTCTCTCTACCCATTTGCATTCTGGGTCCATCACTTCAACCACTCGCTCTTTTGTTCCGTTGTTCTTCTGGTGCACCTGACTGGCAATATCTCAACTCTGGATGAACTTACCTGCCCATCTTGTCCATGCCTGCACCCAGGTGTGACAAATTGTGTAATCTTTCCACTTGGTGCCACTGAAACGCTAGTTTCAACCTCAGCTGGGGCCTCAGTGCTGTCTGGCAACTCTGCAGTGGTTGCCTTGCTCTGCATAACTCCTTACCCTGGTAACCTCTCTCTCACTTTCAGTAGATGCTCTACTCTCCATTTTCCATCTCCAAGTCTATATACCCATTTGCTTTTTTGCCCATCCCCCTTTCTTGTAAGGATAACTGCAACAGCTTGCTGGATGTTTTTCCTAAACATCCCATTCCACTCTTCATACTGCAGTCAGGATAACCTTTTAAAAACAAAAATCTGATTTTTCGTCCTAGTGAAGAGCATGTCATTCCAGTGAATTAATTAATCAAAAGTTATGGGATATATACTATATGTCCAGCACTGCACCCAGGCACTTGTGAAATAGTGAGTGAACAAAATTCCTCTATGTAAAACCCTGCATTGACTTTCTCTTCCTCATCATATAAAAATAAAAAATCCTTAACATGCCTTCCAAGGCCCCTGCCTACCTTTCAAGCATAGTACTTTCCCCTCACCCTTTTTTTATTTGGCCATACTGACTTTTTTTACCTTTAAGTTGCCTTAGGACAGTAATTCAAGAGGGAGAGGGGTGGGCACAATGAGAAAATGTAGTTACAAAGAGAGGGAGCTAGTGGAGAAGGAATGATTTTTGAGTGACGGGGGCAAGACTCATGAAACGAGCAATGGAGAGATGCGTTGGGGTCAGGAGTACAGACTGAGGTGTGGGATGTTAAAGAAAGAGGGGTGTTTATTTCTTATGGTTGGTCAGGAAAAGGAACAGAGAAGGGACACATTTTGTAGTGGAGAGGAGGGAAATGGAGAGATTGCACCTCAAGTGGCAATTTCAGCAAGGTTGTCTACTTGTGGAAGAGTGGAGAGGGAAGGAGGGGGCCAGCAGCTTTCAGTGTGGGAAAGTCGAATATGCAGTGGGGAATGCTTTAGGGAGCTAATGAGATGGATGAGAAGCCAATTGAACACTTATGGGGGGGCCCAGGTGATATTAGCCAAAAGGGGTGTGTGGACCGTAATCATCAGAAATTGGGAACAGTGTCACCAGCTCACTGTTAAAACAACCCTCCCAGATTGTTAAGGAATAAAGTTGTTGAATGTTAAAGGCTTTTACTAAGTATACGCAGGTATGGCATTTCCAGAAAGATTGCAAAGATCAAGGACTAGAAGTCAAGGAAGGGCTGAGATCAGACCTGGGGGATTACTGTTAGCAACTAGATGGCTGAGCCGTCACTTTCATCCCGAGTGTGGAGATCTCCCTACTGGGTCTGGGCTGTGCTGTCACATGCTTTCTGTTTTTTAGACACCTGCTGTCCCGTGGGATGGATACTGAACCAGAGGAATTGCTTTCACATCTCACTTACTAAAAGAACTTGGGAGGAGAGCCGAAAGTATTGTGAATCTCTGTCCTCCCACCTGGCCACAGTCAGTGAACATTCTTATTATTCAGTAAGCACACCCTCTTCACAGACTGTAGTGGGCACTGTTAGGCAAAGGGACATAGGTTATCGAGTGAGGAATGGCAGCGCACATGGCATGCATGCTATCGCGTGCCTTCCTTTTCTTTGCAGCTTCTCAGCAGTGCGTCAGGCGGCCCCTACTAACTGGTTAGAGCTGGTGCGCGAGTTGACTTATGAAGCATCTTTACTTTTATCTGTTTCTCATCTCAGCTTTCTGGTCAGCAGCCTGCGCTGCCGAACAGATTCTTTGACTGTCATGGCCTCTCAGGCAGAGGCCTGATACCTGGTGGGCTGGATTGTAGGGATTGGTTCCTCGTGACTACAGCAGCCCACGGAGGAACTCCCCTTCAAAGGCTGGCAGTTCTTACCTAGCTGGGAGGTGAACTGCAGGGTGAGCCTGCATCTGCAGCGTAACTCTTGAAGGATGCAGAGATAGGTCACCAGTGAGCTGATGTCAAGCACCAGAGATGGGGACAGGCCTCTTGTCACAGCTCCTAGGTTTCCCTACTGTGTGCATTTTCTCCCATCAGCCCAGGTCCCCTCACCACAACCCCTCCCCCATTTGACCGGTTCTCATCACTCTTCACACACCTCTGGTCTCTGAATCTCCCCTCAGGATTATTATTCTTATAGCAACAGCTTAACTAACATGTTGAAAAAAAACGACTGGCTTGGTTCATATTGGATTACCTACGTTACTAAGGACCAGCAGTTGCCTGAAAATACAAGAGTCTTTGGGTAAGTCTCTTAGGACTTTTGGACATTTTCAACTTCATAATCCCTTGATAAAGACAAAGTGTTGAGATTTTCCGTCAGGTCTCACTCCTAAAACTCTCACAAATCAATATTGTAATTGCCTATTGTCCATTTCCTCTATTTGATTAATAATTCTTTAGGGTATTCTTATTCTGTTCTATCCCCAGTACCTAGCACTTCCTGGCACATTTTTTATTTTAATTAATTACTAGGTTGGAACCTATGTCATCTTTCTCTCTGAGGGAGAAGCTGAGGATTTAGCTAGGGCTTCACAGCTGAAGAACCCGGGCATTCTAACTTCCTGTCTGTCCCTTGACAAGTCCACCCAGACTAAGGTGGTCCTGTTTCAGTCAGAGCCTCTCGGGGCACTAGAGCTGCCCCAGGGACACGAGTAGGGAACAGTGGGGTAACCTTGAGAATCAACCCCAGGGACCCTGAAACAGGGCAGTCACCTCCTGTGTTCCCTAACTGGTTTAAGACCTTGGGAGAGTTTCCTCTCCCCTTGTCCTAAAGCTTCTTTGGGTTGCCGTCCAGACATGTCCCTGAACCATGCCCAAACGTGGCCATACGCAGGCAGAGTGAGTTAGGACTTGGGCTAGGGGAGAGGAGGGAGGGGGCCAGAGCTTATCCCAGTTCTACCTCACCACTCTAGGCTTTCTGTTCAAAACCAAAGATGTCTTAAGGTACAAACAAGCACCTGGGGAAGAGTGCTGTGGAACTGTGATGATTCTCTTCCCTGCATCTGTGAGACGGCAGCGTTCAGGTATCCAGATGGGGACCACTCTTTGCACTGAGCTGGGTAAGTGTGAGGGATGGGGCTGAGGCATGGGATTGTGGAGGGACAGGGACTCAGAGGTCAGGGGAAAACTTGCTCCTGAGAGTGAGTCATACCCACAGCCTTCAGGGCCCTGGTCTGCTTATAAGTGGGCACTGCACAGGGAAGGCCTGGAGCTGAAGGGAGCCTGGTGAAGTGGCTGTCCAGGGAGCTGGGGTGGGCTGACGAGGGTTCTCAGTGACAGGCCACTGTGGAGTTCACTGATGCTTTACTCTTCCAGATACTCATGCCAACAAGAGCCTGGAGCCCCCCAGGCCGCTCATCCCTAACCTGCAGCCTACAGGACCTAAGATCATCTCCTCCAGCGTTTCCTCACTCTGCCTGGACAGTGCTCGGCCAGGGGCCAATCCATGGCCAACCCTTCCAGGCAGCCTGCTGCCTGCTTGAAGTCCTGTCCCAGAAATTGATTATTCCTGGGAAAAGGGTGCAGAAACCTCTAGAAGAGATTTTGGCCTCCTCAAGAATGAGGGGCTGTGGGGAGGAGGGCGCACGGGCTAAGCGGATAGGGGCAGCCCGGAGCCAGCCAGGCAGTTTTATTGAAATATTTTTAAATAATTTGCATGTGTTAGTCTCGTGTGTCAGCAATGCTGTGTCTGGTTCAGTGATCCCCATGGGAGTAAGCCCAGGGGTTGGATAGGAAATGTTCTGTCCGTCGAGTCCATGCAGAGGTTCCCCTACGGGAAGAGCCAGTCAGCCCATCTGGGGGTGGCACTGCCCAGCATGTGTGCTGTCCTCACAGGGCATCCTGAAGGCCAGAGTTGGAGGCCTGAGACCACAGGCCCCACTGCTAAGAGCGTGCCCCAGGCAGCTGCAGGCTGGGTGTGGGTGGCTTGGCATGATGCCCTCGGTGGCAGAGGAGACTGCCCGCCTCACAGTTCAGGTTGCGGTAGCGGGCAACAGCTGGTGTGGGGCGAGGGCACATGGATAGGAAGCCAAAGCTGAAGGGGCCGAGGCAGCAGCCGGGGCAGGGCAGTCCCTCATCGGACTCCCGGGGAACTGATGGGGGCGGCGAGGGTTCTGTCCTCTCCAGAGCTGCTGCCCGGGGCAGGCTATGCTGGGCCCGGTTCCAGGGCTCCCCGGCCCAGCCTTGTGGAGAGTTTACCACCACAGCTGGGGGGTTGTTGTTAAGGGGAGGTCCTGATCTTGGGGACCAGGGCTGGGAGGCTGAGGAACAAGTGCTGATGAAGTTGTCTGTGGCCACGGCCAAGGGCAGCTGCGGAGCTGGTCCTGAGGGTTCTGGCTCCGGGCTACTGCCCTCACACTCCATTTTCTCTTCAGCCGAGGGGCCCACAGCAGGAGGGCCAGGACCTGGCAATGCTGTCTCCATACGTCGGGGGAGCTCAGGGGATGACGGTAGTGAGCGGCAGCGACGAGCAGGTGTCCCAGGGTGGACCAGGGTCTCTGGAGTAGTCACCAAGGGCAGCTGGGTGCAGGGCAGTGGTGATGGTGGTACAAGGGGCAGGGGGGCGACTGGCTTGCTGGGTGTGTCCAGGAGCTTGATCTTGCCACCCCTCAGGTCTTCCCGTAGAGAGAAGGGGTTGACTCGAGTCAGATTATCCCCCCAGTTGGGGGGTGATTCTGGTGATGGGGGCAGGAAGAGGTCTGACCGGCTTCGCGAGAGCCGGGGGTCTGGCCTGGGAAGTGTGGCAGAAGGACCCCCTCTTGGAAAAGACCCTGTAGACAGAGAAGTCCGTGATCACTGTTCTCAGCATTGATAGCTTTTCGTTGCCTCATTATTCACCAGGAGGCTGGTGGGACTAGAGCTTAGAAAAGGGAGCCTGACAGGGTCCTTTGGAAAGGGGGAGATGTCACCTCCAGTCCCCTTTTACCTCTTTCCTTCCTTCAGCCTCCAGAATTAGAAAACTATCTTCTTTGAGATGTCCTTTCACCCCATCCCCACTCTCAGCCTTCTCAACTAATAAATACACTTAGTCTCCTCCAGGTAATTCCCTGAGTTCTAAGGAGGAGTGAGGCAAAAGGACTCCAGTTGGGTCAAGATCATGGCCACTTACCCTGATTGTGTATCAGGGGGGCCCTGGTGAGGGGGGCTGGCTCAGGCAGCTGCTCCAAGATCCATTCCAAGTGCTGGGTGATTTCGGTGAAGGGAGCACGAGCGATGGGTTCCATCTGATGGGTAAACACGGGGCAGCTTCAATTAGTGCTCCAAGAGCGGGTCCCTGAGGTTTCCTCCCATCACCTGGGACAGGACAGCCCTGTGGGCTGATGGATGGGGGCAGAGGGCAGGGAGGGTGAGGCTCTTACACTGCAGCAATGGATGGCCAGGAGCAGGAAAGGCAGTGGACAGTCATCTCCTACCAGGGTCCGGAAAGCAGGCACATCCAGCCCAAAGTCCTGTGGGGACAGACAGGAGGGGTCTCCAAGTCAGCCTTCCTTGGGTTCTCCTTCTGCCCCCTAATCGGGACCTCAACCTCCAGGAAACCCTCCTTGGCTATGAGCTGCCCAGCCTGGAGCTCCTCCTTTTCAAACCTGGAGACATCATTCACCTCAGTACGGGGTAGGTAGTCAGGGTCTGCAGGCACCCGTGCGATGAGCTCACAGAGGACAATCCCAAAGGCAAAGACATCAGCCTGGGGGTAGGAGATAACGTCAGAGGGAGGAATTGACAGTCTTCATGTCAGAATTTTATCAGAGTGTCAGAATTCAGAGGGGAGTCTTGACAGTCTTCATGTGTTGGAAGAGTGCCTGTTAGAGGCAAGGGGACCTTGGGAGTGTCCTAAATATCCGGTAGGGTTGTTGAGGAACTTGAGATGGGGCCTTAGAAGAGTATCTCAAGGGTCTCTGGAAGGCGCTCAAGATCTGAAGTGTTGATGTCTTACCTTCTCATCATACAGCTCACCCCGCAACACCTCTGGAGCCATCCAGTACGGAGAACCCACCACAGCTAATGGCTCCTTCCTTGCCCCTTCCCTGTAGGGCAGGGACAGAGTGGTGAGAAACACGCCACTCAGACATCCCCCCAAACAGAAGAGAAGGTCGGCTCCTCCCCACACCAAGGGAAATGTCCCCGGGGACTTCCTTTAGATAGGTATCTTCTAGAGGCTTAGGGGGACAGGGGTGTTTAGCTCACCTATACACAGGGATCTTCTCAGCCAGCCCGAAGTCGCCCACGACAGCTGTGAAGCCTTGGTCTTCCCGTCGGATCAGACAGTTCTGACGTACACATATATCCCCACACACCCATCATGTTCTGCTCTTCCCTCTCCCAGTCTATACCCAAAGCTCTGTCACTCCAGAATAACCCCAAGGCTCTCTGACCTCCCAGTTCTCCAGTGCACCCTAATCTTGCAGCAGCATCTGTCACTCCAAAACACAGTATGGTACTCAGTCCCTCAGAGCACACCCCCTCAACCCAGCCCCCTGTTCTCCAACGCCTTGCTACTCTAACATCCTAACCTACCTGTTATTCACATTCCAACATCCATGGGCTAGTGACAACCTAAAAGTCTCAAACCCCCCTTCATGCCTCCACCCACTGGCCGGCCTACCTTGGATGTGAGGTCTCGGTGGAATACACCTTTGGCATGCAGGTAGCGCAGGCCGTGGGCAATGTCCAGAGCCAGGCGGAGCCTGACAGGCCAGGAGAGGGGTTCGGGGGAGCTGAGGAGCTGTTCCAAGGTCCCCCCATTCATGTACTGGGACATAGGGGGAGGAGAAGGGGCATGAATGTCAAGGTTTCAGTCTGTACTCTAGTCTCCCACTTAAAAGCCAAGGGACACTGAGGATCACAGAGGTCAGAAGGGTGAGCCCGTGCTCTAGGGGCTGTTCTGTCCCATACATGTACAGCGATTTACATTTAAAGTATTAAGTTTAAATCAAAGTAAACATTCGGTTCCTCAGTCACACTAGTCACATTTCCAGTGCTCCCTAGCCACATGTGGCTACAGTTTGGGACATCACAGATATAGAACATTTTCATCGCTGCAGAAAGTGCTATTGGACAGCAGTGTTCTAGAGGATAGAGAGGATGAGAACAGCTGAGGCCTTTTATTGGTGGCTTGCCCAAAGGGAAGTTGAGGGAAGCCTCCCTGGGAGGAGGTCCTGCTGCCTCTCACTATTCCTCTGTAGAAGCACCTGGCCCTGACTCTCCTTTTGGTGGTGGTGGGAGTCCCCCCTTTCTGGCCCATCCTCACCTCCGTAAGAGCGTGCAGCTGCCCCTGGTGCACACAGACCCCCATGAACCTGGAAGAGGGGAGGAAAGACAGGAGGGTAGGCAGTAAGAGCCCTGCCCCCCATCTCCCGCAATTCCCACTTTTCCAGCGGGATCTTTCCCTCCCCCCAGCAAGCTTCCCAGCAAGCGGCTGGGACCCGCTCACCTTAGGATGTTGGGGTGCCGGAGCTGGTTCATCAGCTGCACCTCCCGTAGCGTGTTTCCCCGGTTACTGGGGAGCCTGTTCATTTTCAGCACCATGACTTGCCCTGACTGCCGGTGCCGAACCTGGGGGCGGCAGAGGCGAATCCCGGGTAGGCCGGGCAGGTCTCCCGGGACTGGGCCCCTACCTCCAGCCTCGCGTCTAAGGCTCGGTCCCGCCCCTCTGCCCCCCTGCCGGTCCTACCTTGTAGACCTCAGAGAAGAAGCCGGCCCCGATCTTCTCGGCGCAGTGGAAATCGTCCACGCGCGCAAGGCTGGACACCGCGCTGCGGAGCGCCCGGTAGGAGGAGGGGCGGCCCCGGCCCGGGCCTGCACCCGCGCTGCCCGGCCCCGGGGGCCCCTCCCCCGGCGCCTCTCCCGGCCCGGGTCCAGGGCCCCGCAGTGGGGGCCGTTCCCCGGCCATGGCCGGGCCCCCAGCCCGGGCCTGCCTCACATGGCAGGGTCCCCGGGGCCCGGGCAGGCCGCGCTAGCCATGGGCGCGGGCCCAGCCCGATCCCGGGCGCCGGGGCTCCCTCTCCCGCCTTAGAGAATGGAAGATCCGCTGGAGATTCTGGGCCCGCCCCCGCCGCGCCGGCTCGCTGGGCCCGGGTGGACGCCGCTCCGCTCCGCTCCGCGCAGGGCCTGGGCCTGGGCCGGGCGGTGGCGGTGGCGCTCCCGGGCGCCGGCCGGCAGGAGGGCTCCCCGCAGGCGGAGGCGGGCGGGCGGCAGCCGCGGCGCTCCTCTCCGCCGCCGGGGCTCAGGCTCCGCGGCCTGCCGGGGGCGGGGCGGGGCCGGGCCTCCGCTTAACTCCTTGCAGCCCGGCCTCGGGCGGCGGCCACGCCCCCTCAGGTGCGCACCCCCAACCGCTGGCGGCGACGCCCTAGGCCAGTGGCTCTGGGCCGTCGGGGTCAAATAAGTTCAGGCCGGAGCTGAATCACCGCAGGGAGAAGGGCCGACTGTGCGGACGTGTGGCTCACGTGTCTTTTAGCTGTCCAGGGAGACCTTTCTCCCCTCCCACCCTCAGGTCACTGTCATTGAGGGCCGGGCTCCGGCAGCTGCCAGATTCCTGGGCTACACGGACCAGCAGGGAAGAAACGTCGCCCGCGCAGGCCGGCCACAATCGGAGGCAGCCCAGTCACCTGCTGTCTCCCCGGGCCTCTGCCCCGGCCCAGCCTGCCCACTTCCCAGGTCTCCACTCCTACACCGTGAACCTCTGGACTCCGTCACACTTTTCTTCCTTTTCGGGCGGCTGTGATGCCTCAGGGCGGTAGTGAGCCCTCGGCCAGCGCATCCCTATTGCAGTCCCGACTCCTCCTCACTCCGTCCTCCTCCCTCGTTTAATAAAGTTCAAACCGCAGAGCCTCCGCCCAGAGACACACAACCTGGACTGTTTGGTCCCAAGGACCCTCGCTCTCAAAAGAGAAGCCTCCAGCTACAGGGAAGCCCCTCCTTCCGCAAGACCCCACTCCTCGGCCAATCCCAGCTCCTCAAGGGGCCCTTTCCCTCGGGACCCCTCTCTTCCTCAGGGAGACCCCTCCCCTTCAGAGGGACCTTTCCTCAGGGTGACACTGCCAACATCAGTAGGTACCGGAACCCCTCAGTGCGACACCCCCCTCTCGTGTACTTCTCCCACGCAGAGACCCCACCTCTCAGTGACTCCGCCAGTCATTGTGACTCCTCCCCTCTGGGTGGCCCAGCCCTTATCAGTGTGACCCCGCAGCAGGTCCGCCTTCCATCACAGAGGCAGCGGGTCTGCCCCTTCAGGCCAGGCGGAGGAGCTGCCGCTGGCGTCTACGCCAGCTCGAGGCCCTGAATGCGCACGCACTGTCACAGGAGCCTGTGCACTCGCCGTACTCGGTGCTTCCGCTTCTCCGCGGGCTCTTCCCCCAGCCCTCGGCGAAATAGCCAGTCATCGCCAAGGGTGGGTGATGGGTAGCTGGATCCGCGCGGACTGCGCCCGGGCGGGCGGTGGTGGGCGGCAGCGAGCGCCGCCTGGCGGTGGGATGGCGGGCGGCGGGAATGGAGGCGGTGGGCCTCGGGAGGGAAACAGGCGGCGACGGAGCTTTGCAGCGAGGCTGAGTCCTCTTCAAAAGTTCTCAAGTACTGTATTTCTATTTCTGTGGTAGGCTAAAAAGAAAATAAAGGCACAGTCCACATCCGTGTGGGTGACCGCCGTCTAACAGAGCCCTGTCCCATGTTTGTGGGTTGGGGCCAAGTACTCTTTTAATTGTCAAGCGCTAATGAGAAAAGAATACTCAGCCTGAAATTATAAACGATACGTTAGGGTGGAGAGAAGGCCAGGTGCTGTCTCGGTGAGGGAAGATTTCGCGCATGTGTGGAGGGGCGAGCAGGAGAGAGTCGGTCCTTCCAGAGTCAGTGGCGAAAGGCCAGTCTGGGGGGCAGCCTGTGCCTGGACCACGTGCAGCGCACTCAACCTGCCGGAGGCCACGTGGTCTCAGCAAAACAAGCTCATTCGTCGCATGAAATCAATACTAACATCTACAATTATGTAATTTGTACATTTGCTTTCTATAGAAGAATGAGATCTATAAACACTAGGAGTTTATGCCTCATTTTGTTTAAGTCATATCATGCTAGACAACTTAATTGACATGCACCTGACCCTTTATCCAAATTTGAGAATTATTATACCATGGCTGGTGATGGTGATTCCAAGCAGAGGAGCCAGGTTGCTGCTTTGGAAAGATCACTGTGGTGGTTGTGTGGCGGCAGTGAGATTTATTAGAAGGAGGCACTGACAATGCTTCAGTCAGGAGAGGACAGGGGACTGAACTAGGATAGAGATAATAGGGAAGGACAGGAGGAAACACTCAAGCAGTGGGAAAACGTGCTGATTGATTAGTATCCAAAGTCAGTCCTGTGGAGAAAAAGAGCACCAGTCATGGTAATTTAAAAATTTCTAGCTTAGATGATGGGGTGATATCAACTGAGATAAAGAATCCAGGAGGAGGAAAGGTTGAGTGGAGGAAGGTAAACAATTGCCATAAACGAAGAGGTGATGGTAAAGAAAACTATGAAGGTGGTTGCCATCATCCAAGTAGAGTGTACAGAGGGAGAAATAGGCCGACAGTGAAATCCTGGGAAAAACCAACATTAAAGGGCAGATGGAGTAAAAGAAGTCCCTGACGGAGGATGAGAAGAAACAAGCTGAAAGAATCTGGAGAGTCTGCTGCCATGGGATCCACGGAATGGAGAGTTTAGGAAAAATGGAATAATGAACAGCATTAAATAGTGCAGAGGGGTCTGCTAACACAAGTTTTGAATGTTCCTTGAGTTAGGCTATTAGAAGATTTTTTTGTTGTTTTTCAAACTTTTCTATGGTGGAAAATGTCAAACAAAAAAAGAAAGAGCAGAGAGACTAGAACAATGAGCCCTTATTTACCTTGGGTGAGTAAGGCTGTTTTATTGGAGACCCATGCTTCAGTTGTACTGTTGCCATAAGTGAGCTGGCTCAGTCAAAGTACCTGCTTTCATGTCCTTCTATGCCAGTGATTCTCCAATGATCAATTCATGGCCAGTTTTGTTTCATACTCCTGCTCTCTTCCCCCCACTCCCAGTTATTTGGTGCCTATTTCGGACATTATATTAATTCATCAACAAATATTTCAGTATGTTATCTCTAAAAGATAAGAATTTTTCTTTTAAACAAAATCACAGTACGAAAGTTAATAATTTCTTAATACCATCATGCATTTGGTTGTTCCCATTTCCCCCATTGTTTTATAAATATTTATTTTTTAAAAATTGTTTATTTGAATAAAAATCTGAGTAAAGTCCATACTTCTCAGCTGACATGTTTCTTAAATCTTTTTAAATCTTTAAGTCCATCCTCCATCTTATCTCTCTTTCTATTTATTTCGTAAGAAACCAGATCATTTGTCCTGTAGTTTCTCAAAGTCTGAATTTGTCGAGCTTCTTCTGATGTAACTTAGCATGTTCCTCAGTCCCCTGTATTTCCTGTGAAATGGTAGAGACTTAATTAGACTTAGATTGATTATTTCTGAAAACTAATTCATAGGTGGTTTTAGTACTTCTATCAGGAGGCACAATGGTGGTCTTTTTGCGATGTTAGTAACTAATGATGATCATTGTGTAGAGTGTTGCTCAAACTCAGCACTACTAACATTTTGGGCAGGATAATTCTTTCTTGTAGGGAGCTGTCTTGTTTAGTAGCATGCCTGGCCTCTACCCACTGGATGCCAGTAGCAACTCCCCCAATTGTGACAACCAAAATTGTCCCTAGACATTGTCACTTATCTCCCAGGGGGCAAAATGTCCCTGACTGAGAACTACTGGTCTAGGTTTATTAACATAGGAGCTAGAAAATAATATTCTCGTTCTACCCTTCCTTCTTCATAGAATAAATATCTCTACAAAGAGAAACTTTACCTATTTCTTCCTCAGAGATATATTTCATGTAGGAAAGGCATCTTTGATTGTTTCTTTTTTTAATTTACCAACTTAAAAAAACATTTTTAAATTGATTGGGGTCACATTGTTTAGTAAAATTATATAGGTTTCAAGTGTACAATTCTATAATACATCATCTAGATATTACACTGTGTGTTTATCACCCAGAGTTAGT
This sequence comes from Rhinolophus hipposideros, assembly GCF_964194185.1. Lineage (NCBI taxonomy): Eukaryota > Metazoa > Chordata > Mammalia > Chiroptera > Rhinolophidae > Rhinolophus > Rhinolophus hipposideros. The sequence continues at coordinate 51,860,151 of NC_138057.1, read as the reverse complement.
TCTCCTTCCATCTCCATATACCTGATCTCCTTTACCCTCTTCTACCAACCCCCTTACGCTCTGGTAACTGCTAAACTGCTGTCTGTGTTGATAATTTTTTGTTGCTTTAAGTTTTATATCCCACATACGAGTGAAGTTATATGGTTCTTAACTTTTTCTGTCTGACTTATTTCACTTAGCATGTTGTCGCAAATGGCAGTATTTCATCTTTCCTTCTGACTGAGTAACATTCCATTGTGTATATGCACCACATCTTTATCTAATCATCTATTGAAGGGCTCTTTGGTTGTTTCCATGTCTCGGCCACCATGAATAATGCTGCAATGAACATAGGGGTACATACATCTTTGTGGATAAACGTTTTAAGATTTTTTTGGCTAGATTCCCAGAAGAGGGATTGCTGGGACATATGGTAATTCTGTTCTTAATTTTTTGAGGAATCTCCATACTGTTTTCCACCAGTCTCCATACTGTTTTGTACCAATTTACATTCCCACCAGCAGTGTATAAATATTCCTTTTTCTCCACAACCTCTCCAACACTTGTTATTACTTTTCTTGTTGATAATAGCTATTTTAACAGGTGTGAGGTGGTATCTCATTGTAAATTGGTTTCCTAGAGTCCTCCAAAACGGACCCATAAGGTGTTTACTATTATGAACTAATAATCTAACACGTGTCTCAATCATTGGCAGTTTTTATCATTTTTGATGCTTAAATTGTCCTATTTTGGCCAGTGAGACCTTATTCAAGTTGGCTCCTGAGTCCTTTTCATAGGGCCCTTAAGGTTTCCTGCTATTTGATATGCTCAAATCTTCCAGGCTTATTTTGTGCATTCCTAGACTAGAGCTGGTATCAGCTATTTTTTCCAATGATTCCTGGTTCCTTTTAGTTGGAAATAGTATTTAGAGAGCACATCTGGGTACTAGGGATATATGTTATTTGACCTTAGGAAGGGCAGTTAAATTAATATATAGTTGATTACCTGCTCTTCTCAAAACAGTTCCCTCTACCATCTCATTATAAAAAATTTCAAACATGCAGAAAAGTTGAAGGAATGCACAATGACCAGGTGTATATCCTCACCTTGTTTACGTTTTGTTGTGCTTGTTCTCTGTCTCTCATGTGGTGTGGTATGATATATATATCATATCAGATATAAAATTTTTATTGTACCGTTTGAAAATAAGTTGCAGGCACCTTGACACTTCATTAGCTTTATCTCCCAAGGTCATGTTCTATGTAACCATAGCATCATTATCACACCTTGCATTAGTTTCTTCATTTAATTTCTTGATTCTCCTTATATTTTATTGGCTCCTTCTTCTCGGTCTCTTTTGTTGATTCTTTATCTTCCTGACCTCTCAACAGAGGTAGGCCCAGAGCTCCATCATCGGACCTTTTCTCTCCTCACACACGTCGTGGGTCATTCTATTCACTCAAAGGCTTTAAACACTATTTATATGCTAATGATTCCCATTCTCTCTCTTATGCTCCAGCCTCTCCTCTGAACTCTAGATTCCTATAGGCACTTGCTTACTCATCATCTCCAGCTGAATATCTAATTAGCTTTTCAAAATTGATATGTACAAAACAGAACTCTTGAATCCAGCCTCTCTTTCCGGATTTTCTTTAAGGCTTCCCCATCTCAGTAAATCCAATGTATTAGATGCTCAGGGAAGACTATTCAGTTATCCTTGACTCCTCTCTTTCTACTCCATATCCAGCCCAGCAAGAAATTGTTTATGCCACGTTTGAAATCTATCCATCACCTGACCGCCTCCAAACGAGTCTGAGCCATCACTGTCTCTTGCCTGGAGTGTTGCGTAGCCTCCTTTCTGGTCTCCCTGCTTATACCTTTGTCTCCTTGTAGCCTATTCTCTACACAGCAGCCAGGTATTCCTTTCAATGTGTACATCAGATCATTTTGTCTCAACTAAAAACCTTCTCTCATCTCACTGAGAATCAAATCGAAAATTTTTCCTATACTTTTCTAATATTTATACCTTTGATTTCAATTGCCTTGCTTAAAACCTTCAGTATAATGTTTGAGTGAAGACACTCATATCCTGTTCCTGATCTTTAAAAGAATGCTTTTAATGTTTCACTACTAAGTTTCACGTTTACTGTAGGTTTTTTTTTTTGAGCTACCTATACCAATTAGCTATTATCACAAAAGTGCCGTATAACTAACCATATCAATACTCAGTGGCATAAAACAATAATTATTTATTCTCATAAATCTGTGGGTTTACTGAGGTCAGCATTCTAAACTGGGATTGGCTAGAGGGTTTGCTGCTCCATCTGTCTCTCACTCCTCCTGGGGCAGGGCAAGAAGACAAGCACCATTTTACAATTGTTTTTTATGTCTTTGGGTCACATCATGTCTGTCAACATTTCAGTGGCCAAAACAAATCATAGGGCCAAGCCCAAAGTACACTCTGTCTGTAGAGGTGGTGGTAGGAAGGGAGAAAAGATTTCTAAACAACGACACATTACATTAATTAATTTTCTAATGTTAAACTGACTGCATTTATAGAATAAACCTAACTTGATCCCGATGTGTTTTCTCTCTCCTTCCTCCCTTTCCCTTCCCTTCCTCTTTTCTTAACATTAGATTTGGTTGCTTTTTTTTGTATTTTACAATTTTATTTTTTATGAGCTTTATACTGAGATATTAATTCGCATACCATATAATTCACCCAGTACAATTCAGTGCTTTTTCTTATAGTCACAGAATTGTGCAACTATCACCACAGTCAATTGTAGAAGTTTTTCATTGCCCCAAGGCAAAACGGCACGTCCATTAGCAGTCACTGACTATATTGCCCCAAACTCCTTTACCCCCAGCCCTCGGCAACCATGAATTCACTTTCCTAATGTATAGATTTTCTTCTTTTGGACATTTCATAATGGAATCATACAATATATGGTGTCATGCAGGGTCTCAGCTCTTGCTCCCCACATAAGAATGCAAGATATGGTGAGGCCCAAAAGTAACACCCACAGAGCCATAGGTAGGGGAGTCAAACCACTATATTCCATGCCTCTGCAATCCGCGCTTGCTAGCTCAGCCTCCATCTTCTTGCAATCCCCCCTCCCGTTTGCTGCTAGCAGAGCCCCGGCAGTTATATTAGTAGCCAATGCCTCACTGGTTACAGCTGACGGCCAACTAGCCACAACTGATGGCCATCCAATCCCAGTTGATGGCGATTTACTACCCGAGCCAGCACCTTCCACGTGAGGCCGAGAGCCTGGAAACTGCACTCCTGGCTCTGTGCCCACACGTGGTCTCTTGTAGCTTGCTCCTTTCGCCTGATTCTTTTTAATTGTTGAGTAACATTCCATTGTATGAATTTACCACGGTTGTTTATCTGTTCATCAGTGGAAGTTTATTTGATTGTTTCTTTATTTGTGGCTGTTACAAATGATGCTCCTGTGAACGGTCACGGACAGGTTTTTGGGGACGTATACTTTCATTCTCATACCGTTTTTGCTTTGTTTTGTTCCTCTGTTCCTCCTTTATTACCTTCTTTTGGTTTAAATAAATACTTTTTTAGCATACCATTCTAGTTTTCCTGTTTTGTTTTTTAGAAAAACATATATTTTAGTTACTTTCTTAGTGGTTGCTCTAGGGATTACAGTCTCGTCACATTATTGAAAGACAAACACACGGTGACCTGTACCCCATGTAGTTGGTTTGCTTCCAATATTCCTCTGAAGAACACCTATCCCATCACGCTGCTGGAAGTGGAGGTCCGTCAGTGTCATCTAACCGGAAATGCTGCCTAAGAAGAAAGCTGTTGACATTTGCGTGTTTTTGATGTACTAAGCCATCTTACAGTACTCTTATTAGTTCTCATTGTGTTTCAGTGGCTTCTCAGGGTTTTTCAGTTAAGCAGAGTTTTTTCTTCCTTTCCAACATTTATGGTTCTTCTTATTTTTTGTTTCATGCACTGTCTGGACCATCTAAAATAATGATGAATAAGAAAGGTGACAGTGATCAGTCTTGTCTTGGTTCTGATTTTTATAAGATTGCCTAAAGGGAGGGACTACCAACTCTACATGTTGGCATTCATCTTATGCCCATTTTCCTAGACAGTATTTATCTCATTGAGATTAGTTTAGTTTATATATAGTTTCATTTAATATTCTTTTAGAATAAAAAAAAATCCTGTGTGCCTGTGGTTTTAGCCACTTCCTCATGGCATTAGGGGGTTTGTGTAGTCTTTTTTCTCTTGGCTAGCTGGGCTAATAGTTTGCTTACTTTGCTTTCTTAAAAAAAAATCTTGTGTGATAGTCCTGTCAGTTGTTTTCCTGATGTTTTTTATTGTTAGCTTCATAAAACTTTTCTCTTTTTCCTTAGCTAACGACGTTCCCCTTTTTCTAGCTTCTTAGTTAGTAGTTAATTTAGTTAGTTGGTTTTAGACCTGTTTACCTGGTTAGTCTGGCTGCAGCCTGTTCTGCTGAAGCCGTCATGGTCTGTACTGCATGACCTCCTGCCCTCTCCAGGCACAGCTGGTTGATAAAGTGCAGGCTTGAGAGAGATGAGTGTGGCAGAGGTAACACTGCATCTATATCTGCTTCTCCTTAGGCAAATGGAAGTGTATACTTCTGAACTGCAAAATGTTAATAATTGGTAAATCTTGGTAAAGGTTATATTTTTATTGCAATTTTTCTATAGATTGTTATTTTCCAAATTAGAAAGTTTTAAAAAAATATACCAGGGCCTTAAATTCCCAGAAAAATGTGGATGGGGCCAGACATGAATATTTTTATTTTATTAAAACATTTTTTTTAAATTGGGGAATATTGTGTTTCTCACGGGCTCATCAGCTCTAAGTCATTGTCCTTCAGTCTAGTTGTGGCGAGCAACTCAGCTCCAGGTCCAGTGGCCGTTTTAATCTTTAGTTGCAGGGGGCACAGCCCACCATCCCATGCGGGAATTGAACCAGCAACCTTGTGATTGAGAGCTCTGGCTCCAACCAACTGAGCCATCCAGCCACCCTTCCAGAGCCTCAGCGGAAGCTCATCGTCTTCAATCGAGTTGTGGAAGGTGCAGCTCACTGGCCCATGTGGGAATTGAACCGGCAACCCTGTTGTTCAGAGCTCATGCTCTAACCAACTGAGACATCTGGCCGCCCCTGGACATGAGTATTTTTTAAAAAATCGCTGTAGGTGATTCTGAAGCACACCCCAACCTCTGTTACTGTCCTCAACTCTTTTCCTTTCTCCCGTTCCCACCAAATTCCAATCAAACACTGTGAATTTCTAGTTAGCACTTAACGTAAGATAGACACTGGGCTGACTGCTCTTTGTGCATCATTTCATCTATCTTATCCTATTCAACAAGGTAGTAACATTAGTTCTTCATTTTATACATAAGAAAACAGGCTTGTTGTGATGAATTTGGCCAAGGTCCGTATCTCTAGTAAAACTAGGATCTGAACTAGTTTTTGTTTTGTATTTTACTTTAATGTTGTGGTTCCTTAGGCTCTAAAAAAACTTAAAGTTTTAGGCCTTAATAATAATGAAGTTATTTCACACAAAAAGGTTGGTTAATTCAGTGGCTCTATATTGCCATCAAGGACTTAGGCCTTTTTACTCTACCATCCACCCTTGTTGGATTCAGGCTTTATCCCCAGATTAGCTTAGCTTTCCACAAGGATTCATCATCACAGAACAAAATTCCATCATCACATCCACTTCTAGAGGTAGGAAAGACATCATTCCTTTTTGTCCACGTCTTTCTGTTTAATTTGTTGTACATTATTTTTAAGAGCAAAGAAACTCCTGGGACCCTCCGTCATCCCAGGAGACCTCCCCTCATATTGCCGGAATGACACAAGCCCATGCAAACCTATCACTGGCAAGGGGCATGGGACCGCTACTATGGGCTCACTCCTAGGGCTGGCTCCAAGCTTCCCTGAAGTTCCTGGCTGCTTGGCAGAACAAAATTAAGGTTCTGTTAGGAAGAAGGGAGATGGGGGTAGGGAATAGGCATGAGGTGTGCCAACAAGTGTCTGTTATACAATCCAAACATTGTTAATCTTGACCCATTACTGCTATTCTGAGCTCCCCACTCAGGTCCCACCCCCACTCTAGCATATTACCCTAAGTGTGAGCCAAGGCCCCTACAACTCTAGCTCTAAATGGCACATACCAAGGCTGCTCCTGGCAGAACAGTGAGGAACATGAAACGTATTCCTTGGGACCCAGTGCTCCTTTGCAATTCCTGAGAAGTCAGTGATGCGTGCTTGGTTAGACCAGACACTGTCATAGTCTGGGGAAGGAGAGAAGAGCAGAGGCTTCTGGAAAGGAAGACTGGCGTGGCCCTGACTCAGCCCGAGCTGAGTTCTACCATGTTTCCCCGAAAATAAGACCTATCTGGACCATCAGCTCTAATCCGTCTTTTGGAGCAAAAATTAATATAAGATCTGGTCTTATTTTACTATAAGACAGGATACATAATAATATAATTAATATAATAAGACTGGGTCTTATATTAATTTTTGCTCCAAAAGACACATTAGAGTTGATGGTCCGGCTAGGTCTTATTTTCGGGGAAACACCGTAACCATGCTATCCACTCTCTCTCACGTTCCTTCTTCCTAGCCTGTACTTCTCTTAGAATCTGAATTGCTTCCTTAAATTCTAATTTGCCCCCTAGTCTTAAATCCCAACATTATTACCCTCATATCTCCTTCCCTTGAACTCTCACAGTAAGAAAACCCATATCCAGTGCGTTTACTAACCATTCATTGATTTCCCATATGTATTAGAAGCCTAGAGACAATACCAGATAATAGGGAAGGAAATTAAGCTTTAGGAGTTGTGCACCAAGCGCTGGGGTAAGTTGTTTCACACACACTATCTGAGTTTATCCTTAATAGCACCTTGGTAGGTTAGGTTATATTAACCTTCACCTTAGAGATTAGGGAACTCAGGTTCAGAAGAAGCAGTCACCTGCTCAGAGAAGGTAAGGTCAGCTCAAGGGCATTAGCTATTAGGAGCCCATGACTGCCTGACCTCACGCCCGTGCATTCCCCTACCATTCTGGCTTCATGGTCCTTACTGTTACAAAACACATCTGTATAAGTTAATTTGAGCCTTGCAACAGTAGCAGGGTGAGCAATAGTAAAATGTAGTATCTGCATTTTATACGTGATAGTGGGGTTCAGAGATACTAAATGACCCGCCCAAAGTCACAGGGAGCTTAGTTTTTCTGACTCTTACATGGTACATATTTTGCTACCGTGGAACGTGCCTAGCACAGTGTGACATGTCTGCTGAATGGATGATGATCCAGAGTATAGTAGGTATTCAATAGTTGTCAAGCTATAGTATAAAAAATGTTACTGCCTAGACGTCTCTAGGTTCCTTTTCCCCCCTCCCCCCCACTCTGGGTTCCCCTCAGAGACCCTCTTTCCTCAGGAACTCCAGCACCTTTAACCAAGACTCCCAAAGAGCAGAATCCACACCTCCTCAGGCAGGTGCTCAGACGAGAGCTTAAGTAAGGGTCCTCTTTTAGGCAGACCTAACAGTTTCTGCTCTCGTACCACCTACCTCAGAGCTTCCTGTGGTCCTGGAGTGGGGAGGCTGTTCTCAGCCTTTTCCCTGCCCCCAGGTGGCAGGACTGCATTTGTTCTGGAGTAGACAGACCCGTGAGCCCCTGCTCTCCAGTTCCACTGCCTTGGTCCTGGCTGTCATCACACTGGTGCCCCCTCCCCTCTCTCCTCCCTTAGCCCCGCCCCAGCCTCTGGCTCGGCCCCACAGCCCTGGACACAGTACACACAGCCCAGAGCCTCTGCTCAAAGGGAAACAAAAGGCACTGCTCGGTTCCCATGGCTGTGACCAGCACCATCGCACCAGGGCTGAATGCTCAGAATCCTCATTACATTCCGGGGTAAGACCCAGAGCTCAGCCCTGTTTGCTTCTGGGAATAGGCGTGTCGGGACAGGAGTTGGGCCACTTAGACCTGGGGCCAAGTGGACACACCGGTACAGGGGGCCCAGGGCTGGGATATCTACAGTGCTGGATGGAAAAGGAAAAGCAAGGAATAGTGGTAGCTGGTCCTGCCATGAAGCTTTGTGTTGTCTTCTCCATGGTAACAGGGTAACAGCAGAGGGGAAGGTTTGAAACCCAGACAGAGAATTGAGAAATGCCTGCTCCAAATAAACACACAGCTGAGTCCAGAAGAGATCAAGGCTTCAGGGATCTGCTTCTGTCTCCGCGGAGGGTGGGACAGGGGGATTCTAGGGTGAGTGGGTGAGTCCTGTGCTTCAGGTACACGGGACACTGCCCGCTGCTTCGGTTCAGCATGGGCCAGACCTATGGGCAGGTGACTGGTCAGCTACTTCGAGGAGCTCCTGGCCTAGCCTGGCCCCCTGCCCGTCGCATACTTTTGCCTCCCATCCGGCCTCCAAGATCTCCTGAGGTTCCCAGGGGAAGCTTGTCTGTCAGGCGTGGGCACGAAAGGCTCAGCTCCAGCATGATCCCTGGGTACACAGGTATGTACAGGTATGAATGGGTGCCCCAGCCCAAAACATGTCTCCCAACACTAAGAGAAATCTTCCTTGCCCCCTGCCCACCCAGGTTTTGTCCCCCAGGCACAATTCATCTTTGCCAAGAACTGCAGCCAGGTCTGGGCTGAGGCTCTGAATGATTTTGCTCGGTGGCATGGGAAACAGGGGAGTCAGGAGCTGCCAAGGGAGGTAAAAAGAGAAGATGTGGAGAAAGACCAAGAGCCAAAGCCGGAGCCAGAACTGGAGGTGGAGAAGGAGCCAGAGCGGGGACAGAAGGTGGAACACGTGAGACCAAGGCTGCGGGGGGTGCAGGGGGCTGGAGTGGGGCGCCTTACCTGTGCGTAGGCTAGGGGTGGACATGAGCAGCGTAGCTTCAGCTACAGGGATGAGGGCCCGACGGCCAGCTACACCTCCCTGCCCTGGGGGCTTGTGTGAGAGCACAGGGCCTGAATTTGATAGCCCAATTTTTTTTCCATCAACTTCCCTCCCAAGGTTTCCCCCTATTCCATGGATGACAGAGATCCTCGCAAGTTCTTCATGTCAGGTGAGGGCACATGGGTAATGACCAAAGGCACGGGAAGGCCCTGAGGAGGTCCTGACTCAGTATCCCCACCCCCCAGGCTTCACTGGTTATGTGCCCCGGGCCCGCTTCCTCTTCGGCTCCAGCTTTCCTGTGCTCACCAACCAGGCCCTGCAGGAATTTGGACAGATGTACTCGCAGGGCAGACCCCAGAAGGGTCTCAAACATCTCCCCCCACTTTCAGGGACCTACTCTCGGAACCTGGGCCTTTTACCTAACTATGGGGGCTATGTGCCAGGTGAGGATAGCCCCAGAGGGAGGCTTTGGGGACCAGAATGTGTGTGTGTGTTTGTGTGTGTGTGTGTGTGTGATTGAGGTGATTTGGGGGGGCGGGGGTTGAAACTAAAGGATACAGGGGACCTCGGATCATGTGGTGAAGCTTTATTAGTGGGCAGAAAAGGAAACTGAGGTAGTTCACAGTAGGGAGTTAAGACCAGATTTTGGAGGGTCTGAGAAAATAAAGGGCGACTGGCTGAGAAATAAAGGGCTTTTCCATGACACTGACTACAAGTAACAGACTCTCTTGGCCACACAGGGTATAAGTTCCAGTTTGGCCGCACATATGGGCATCTCACCCATGATGCTCTGGGCCTCAGCAACCTCCAGAAGCAGCTGGCGGCATAGGTACCTGGACTTCAAGCTCTCTCTTCCCTTTTCATCTATCCCAGCCATCCTTTTGGAAGGAAGAGAGATGGGCTGGAGGGTGGGGGGAGACACAAAGAGAAAATGGTTTGGAGGCCAAGCACCTTTTTTATTAATAGGTGTAATAAATAAATAAATAAATACATAAACAGAAGCCTGGGCTCCTCTTCCTTCTCCTGACCACCAGGCATTGGCCACAGCCTATTTACAGTTGGGGGCTTAGGGATCTGGCCCCAATACTGTCACCCATCCTCCTTACCACCTGGCCCAGGGAACCCTGCAAATGGGCCTTCTGGCCACCTCTGTCCACAGGGACATGCTTGCAGTACCCATGGAAGGCTGGCCCAGATGGCCAGGGGAAACCCTGGCAGCCCAGTGCCTCGTCCATTCCCTCCTCTCCTGGTGGAGGACTGGACGGAGTCACTGGGACAGTCAAGGAGACGTAATTAATACTGAGCACAGGGATAGGTGGCCCCTGTTCTCAGTCTGCTCTCTGTAGCCAAGCCAGAGGGCTTGGGAAGGGCTCTCAGGCTCTGAGTCTAGGGGTTAGAAGGATCCCTGAGGCCATCGGCATGCACAGGACCTCAGTTCTGGCTGCTTCCAGGAGTTGGACTTGGAGTTGGGGTCAAGGTCACGTAGGCCAGAGGCACCAGGCCGGTGTCAGGGCCGCGGCTGCAGCTCAGCCAGTCGCCTCCAGCTGGCCCCAGCACCTGTAGGAGGTCTCCCTTGCGGAAGCTTAGCTGTCCGGGGCCTGTGGCCAGATGGTGGCACAGTGCCTTTACCTCACTGGGGAAACAACAAATGGAGGTCAGAGAAACCCCACCCAAAGCCAAACCCAGCCCCCAAATCCTTCTGTCTCCCAGGGCTTACCATGGAGGCTTGGAGGGCAGGGCTGGACAGTATGGCTCCTGCAGGCTCTCCTTGGGCTCTGGCTCCCGGCGGGCACCGACCGTCTGCACCACTAGTTGGAACATGGACCTATCCAGGCTCAGCCATTCTGAGGGTAGCCTAGGGGATAGCAGTGGGGGCTCTGGCTCTGTCTGGGCCCTGGCTTAGATCAGGCTCCCCAACTCCCTGTCTCTACCATGGGCTGCCTCTCACCTGTTTGTGGGCCGGGCCTCCCGCTGAGACTTTCGGGACCCAAAGAGGTGTCCCCACTTGATGCCCCCCGGTGAAGGCCCTGGGGCTCCTTCCTCACTTTCTGCTGGGGGGGCAGCGGACATTTCCCTTTCTCGACTGCGCCTCAGCTCAGCTAGCACAGAATCAGGGGGGCTCCCCATCCAGAAGGGCCAGCCCCTGTCCCGGCCAAGGGTCTCCTCAGGGGCAGGGCAGGCCTCAGCCCCCTCTACTACGCCCTCTCGTGGGGGTGGCCCGCCGCCTCCTGCCCCTTTCTTTTTCTCACTGCTGCCGCCGCTGCTGCTATTGCTGCCACCGCGGGGGAACCTAGACCCCTCAGTGGAGCCGTCGATGTAGACCTGGGAGCTCTGCATGAGCTGGTACCACCAGCCAGCCTGCCCAGCTCGGGCCCTGCCGCGCCCGGAGCCCCCAGCTGCCTCTGCCACCTCTTCCGACTCGTCCTCATCCTCATCTTCTCCACCTTCTGGGGCACCCACGCCCTTCACCCGCTCCCCAGGGGCTGCCCTGTCCACGTGTGCAGGGCCCTCCTGGTCCCGTGCCCGGGCCAGCTGCAGCGTGGAGTGGGCGGACAGCAGCAGGTCCTGCGACACGCGCAGCAGCTCCTTGTGCTGCCGCTGCTGCCGCCCACTTTGCAGCAGCCGGTGCTGGAACAGCAAGTCGAGGCTGAAGGGCAGCAGGGCCAGCGGCTGTAGCAGCAGCAGCAGCTCCTCAAAGAGGCCAGGGCACACGGCGTGTGCTGCGCTCAGGAAGCCCCACGGCTGGTAGTGGGTCTGGATGATGTCTAGGGGAGAGAGAGGGACTGCGTCGCACGGAGTGGGGCCTTTGAAAGGCCACCTGGGCAGGGCCACTGCGTCGTGCTGCACAGGCCACGTACTGTGCCACGGTGCCCCCTGAATTGCAGTGCGGTAACTGCACAACCGTAAGTGGCAGCCCAGAATTCAGAGAGGTGTTGGGGTTCCTGGCCACCCAGACTTCCAGACTGCCTGAGTAGCCTGCTGCCTGTAAGGCTCTAACACAAGTAGAAGCTGGGGAAGGACTTGGGTAGAAGCCCAAGCTTTGAGGATGAAAGCTTGTGTGGTTCCCTCCCCACCTCCCGCATCTGAAAAGACAGTCGTGTCTCCTTCTTGTGAGCCCCCCAGGTCTGGCCTACGTTGAGTTTGCAACACAGGACAGGGTTCTGGATATTACCTTCATGGTTATAGAGGTGATTAAACCAGAACTCCAGGGACCGGATGCTGTAGGGAGATAGGGGAAGAGGGGTGAGTCTTGTGTGGACATAGCGAGCTGATAAAGTACAGAGACAGACACAGGGCCGAGGACAGGTAAGCGTCTCCCTTCTACGGCAGGGATGCTACCTGTTCATTTCAGGTAATATAGTCCCGGAAAGTCAGTGGGGACGTGGGAAGGGGTGAACATGTAATTCATAAGCCAATTACTTCCTCCTAGAATGGAGTTCACTTGCACAGGATCCAGGAAGTCAGGGCAGCTACTGAGAGCATATGGCCAAAGAGGATGAGGTGGGCCATACTTGGGAAAGAAGAAGACTATGGCTCCCAAGGTGGACTTAGGGTCACACAGGACTTGGAAGCAGTGCTGGAATTGAGAGGGTCAGGGCTTACAACATCCAGAGAAACTGAGAACCAGATTAATTTCCACATAAGCCTGACTGTGGCTTTGTAAAAGCAGAAGACCATGTTGGTATGAGTGCCAGAGGGTCGTGGGTGTGGTGGGAACCCGGAGACCTGCTGAGAGGCTGCAGCCAGGCGGGGACAGCGGGGACAAAGGGAGGCCGGCCCTCGCTGTAGATCTGCACATCCCCTCTTTCTGTCTCAATCTAGGGAGTGGCTTCCGCAGAGGCTGCCGAGCCAGGGGCGGGGGCGGGGAGGTCAGGTCTGGCTGCGCCACACACTCACTTGAGCAGGCCGAGGATGAAGGCGTTGAAGCGCATGGTATGGCTGGTGAGCTCTGGGAACTGGCTGACTTTGTGGCAGAGGCTGTGTAGGGCCTTGGTGGATGGGCCTGGGAGGAAGCCAGAGCTACAGGTCACACGCCCAGTCTCTGGAACCCTAAATTCAGCCTGGCGTCCCCATCGTGCACCCAGCTCTTACCTAGCTGAGTGGAAGCCTCAACCACACTCCATGGCATGTTCTTACGCTGCCCAATGATGACGTCTAGCACAAAGGCCTTGAGCCCGTCCTCCAGCACAGCCCGAACCGCAGGGCACAAGTACTTCAGAACTAAGTGGCCTATGTTGGGGCTCACAGAACTGTTCCCCAGCTTTGCCTGCAGATGAAGTAGGGAAGTTCAGGAAGCCTGACCTTGGTCCCCCCTGACTCTCTTAGTCAGCCCTCATGAGGCTTCTCTTGCAATCCCCACCCCTAAGGACCAACTCTGGGTTCTAGGCGGAGGAGAGCAAGGGAAGGCGGTAGCACAGCACAGAGAGGGTCAGCAGGGTAGAGCTCAGCTCTCCGTTTCTTGCCTACCTTTACCCCAGGATCGCGGCTTGTGCCAAAATGGGCCACAATGAGGTCCACAGCAGTGTTGACAGCTTTCACCAGCCCTGTAAGTGAGGATTTGAAGTCCCTGGGCAACTCAGCTGGGACTGAGCCCTCAGTGGGGAGAGGGAGAGGCTTCTACACACACTCTCTGTTCCTGCCCATGGATCTCATCGAGGCACCAGGCCCTGGTCCCGTCCGGTCTTAGCCCAGTTTTCAATCCCCTCCTGTTTTCATTTCCCACCTCAATGATTCCATCGTTGAGATCCTCAATATCCTAACTTCTTTGACCTCTTACTCTAATTCTGGATCAATCTAACTATCTGTCTACTGGCTGCTGCTGGATCAAGTCCAGGGTCACTCACAGGTGACTGACTAGGGCCCTTCTCTGAAGTGTGCCACCCTCTGCTATGCCCTCCAGTTGCCATGCCAAACCAAGCCCTCGGTTCTACTTCACACAGGAAACAGAGGCCACTGGGTCATGAATCCCTTCAACTTCCTTCTCCACCCAAAAGACATAACTATATTATGTCTCTCCTCCCTTCCTCTTGCCTGCTCCCTCTTCCATCTTGGAGAAAGGTGGCTATTCCCCTTGTTGCTCAAGGTCCCTCCCTCTCCTGAAGCTCTAAATCTCCCATTCTGCCTCTGCAAGGGACTTTAGTTTCATCTTTCTCTCTTTTCAAAGGTTCTTCTTTTCCAAATTATGCTGTTCTTTCCCTACCATCTCACTGAAACTGCTCTTAGTTCAATGGTCCCTTATTTGCTGAGTGGTTCCTTGTGTTACCATCATGCTGACTCAAGCCCCTAGGCCCTGTGGTACTTGAACTCCCCCTATTAGAGCGCATGGGCATTTATTAATGACATACAGCCTCCCTCACTATACTGAGATCCCTGAGGGAAGAGACTGAAGCCTCATTCCTAAGCATCTGATGAATGACCCTTGCTCACTTGCACGTACTCACAGTACACAGCACATAGACTTCTTGCCCCAGTGCCTGTTCTCATTTCTTGGTTCTGGGAGTTCTCTGGGCCAGAGAGCAGGGCAACAGGCACAAATAGGCAGTAACAACAGAATTCCTGCCCTGAGCTGGGGGTAATATCCACCTTTTTTCTGAAGCACGTCAATGGAAATGGCTTCTGAGTTGCCATCTGGGGACAGACAAAACTCAGCTGGAGGTTTCTCAGTCAAGGAAAAGGGGTCTTGGAAGTCAGGGCAGGTCAGTGGTAATGGCTTCACTACTTGACCTGGAAAGAAGAGAAAAATCAATCCTGAGCAGCTCTTTTTCTAAGAGCTGCAGCTCAGTTCTGTTCCTCAGACTCTGAGACGTGTTCCTTTGGGACTGACCCCTTCTCTAACCCTTCCCAGCTGAGGGAGAGCCTGTCCTGAATGAACTGGCGACCTGGCCCACACACCATTCAGTCGGCAGCTCAGGTGGCCAGCAGCACTGAGGGAACCAGGGAACTCAAAGATGGGGTTCCTTCGGGCCAGCCGGGCTTCCTGCGGCCTTCGGTCTAGGCTCCCTGACAAACCAGGTGGCCCTAGTGGGTTCTTCTTCCTGTATTCCCGCCACTTGAGTGCTTGAGGGGATAGATGGTTGGCTGAAAGCAGAACAGATCAGAAGAGACAGGCAAGAGTTAGCAGGAGACGGCATTTCATATCTACCCAGGGGGCCCATATGAGACAGGAGGGCTGGGGCTGAGTGCATATTATCTATAAATGCTGAGGAAGGAGATGAAACATTTTACCCTCTGACCCGAGGCTGGAGTATAAGAAACCATTCCGAGGGGAGGCGGAGGTTCTTGGTGTGGGGTAGGGGCCTTGAAGCTCATACCATTACTGGGCCTGGAAGCCATGCTGCTCTCGCCGCCTCCCGGCGCCAGGCTCTCTGCTCGACTGAGGCTGGATCTCCAGGAGCCCAGAGGAGGCAAGCTTCCTGTTTCATGGAGTCGGTATTCAGCCAAGGTCAGTGTCTTCTGATCCTCCTTCTGTGGCTGTTGGGAGGTGGCAGGCCGGACAGCAGGACAAGAGAGGCTCCATGGGGGCGGGCTTTCTGTGGCTGTGACCTGCTCTGGAGGAGGGGAGCACGAAGTGGAGGCAGAAGAGTCGGTGCTGGGCCCAAAGGGGCCAGCACTCCGGATGGGGGAGTAGCTGCCCAGGGGTGATGGCCGTGAGGTTTCTGGCTCAGGCCCTGGTTTCCTGGCACCTCTGTTGGTGGGTGCTTGTGAGTCCCCTGAAGGAGCTGAGGCTGGGACTTGAGCAGTGGGGGCAGCCAGTGGGGCAGGCTGCTGTGCCCGGCTGCAGCCTGAGAGGCTGTAGAGCTGGGAAAGGTTGTGGAGGGCCCGGGCCTTGGCCAGCTGCTTGGGGAAGTGGTGCTGGAACACGAAGGGCTGGATGGGCAGCGTAGTTGGCCTCTGTTCCTTGCTGTATCGAAGGACTGGCCGGCTCTCAGCACCACCCCCTGTGGCAACAGGGATGGAGAAAGAGTCAGATGGACAGACACTGAAACACACATGAGAGGCAGCAGAGAAGCAGACAGACGATGCTCACTGGGGAAAGGGAAAGAGACAGGAAGGACCAGGGTCGCAGGAATTGAAGAGGGTAGGGGTGATCCAAGTTTGTGGGTAGGGACACTGCTCCTCCCTTCTTTTGTAAGACTTGTCCTATTGCTTTTATGATACGGAACTGTCTTGTATTCTTGGCTGTTCACCCATTCTTCATTTTCTTGACTTCGAAGGTGGGTGTAGCTTAAGGCTCAATTCTTACATCTCACTTTACATTTTCTCCCCTGCATTATTCAAGAGTAGCCATTCATACAGATGACTCCTGAACCCAGAGCTTTAGCCCCGACGTTCCTTTTGATCTCTAGGTCATTCTGCTCTAGGGTTATGCTTTCACTTACAATTTGCTATTTTAAAACAGCTTGGGACGGCCGGTGGCTCAGGCGGTTGGAGCTCCGTGCTCCTAACTCTGAAGGCGGCCGGTTCGATTCCCACATGGGCCAGTGGGCTCTCAACCACAAGGTTGCCAGTTCAATTCCTCGAGTCCCGCAAGGGATGGTGGGCTGCACCCCCTGCAACTAGCAACAGCAACTGGACCTGGAGCTGAGCTGCACCCTCCACAACTAAGACTGAAAGGACAACAACTTGACTTGGAAAAAAGTCCTGGAAGTACACACTGTTCCCCAATAACCCCTGTTACCCTTCTCCAATAAAATCTTAAAAAAAATAAAAATAAAAACAAAATAAAACAGCTCATCTATCACCTTTCTCCTGATAACTTCCGTTTCTGTCAGTGGCAGAACCACCATGTTCTTTGTTTCTAAGGCCTAAAGACTTGGAGTCAGCATCACAGGTGGTCAGGGTCGAGACGTTCTTGACGTCAAGCTGTCGCTCAGCAGCCCCTATCTCCACCCAAGCCGGCACATTGCGTTCTTGAGCAAATCTAACCATCAGAAACGATTCCCTGACTTGCAGCCAGAGACAGCCTCCTGTCCACCCTCCACCCTCAACGCCAGCCCCACACCCACCCTTTCGTGATCCTGGCATTGGAGGAGACTTAGAGTCCACGTCTGCTCCCTCTACACAGTGGTGTGTTCCTCAATACTGGTCTCCTGTTCTTTCAGCCAATCTTCAGGTCATTGTCCCTCAAAACATGAGGCTCAGAACTAAAACAAAACTCCAAGACGATGCACAGAGGGACAGTCTGCATGTGGCTTGTGCTTCTAATAAAACATTGTGCAGACTGTAAACATCCGAATGAACACGAGGTGGCACTCCGAGGGCCGCACCGTCTAAAACCCTGGGTGTGGCTCACCAGCACGACTCAGGCTCAATGACACTGAGGCAGGAATTATATCCGTACTTGGCAGATGAGGATATTGGAAATTCAGAGACTGTCATTTGCCCAAGGTCACACAACTAGGAAGTGGCAGAGCTAGAATTCTGTCTAAGCCAGAGTCTGACTTTGGGGATAATGTTCTCTTGACTACATTGTGAAATGTAAGGCTATCAGACTGGGTTTTCCTATCCCTCATCTTTTCCCTTTAATTTATTTCAGTGAGTCTTAAGGAGATGGTGACCACAACCCCATTAAAGAGATGTTTCAGAATCACTCTCAGGGGACATTTTCAAATGATTCCTCCTGTGATCCCCAGTCAGTACTTAGAGAGCAACCTTTGTCATTCTCCCTTGCTCACTATGCTCCAGCCATACTTCCTTCTGTCCTTAAACATGTTAAGTTCATTAATACCTCGGGGTCTTTTGCACCTGCTGATTTTTCTGCCTGAAACTGTCTCATTGTCCAGGCATCAGCTCAAATATCACCTCCTTAGAAAGACCTTTTCTGACCCCCCCAGTCCCTCTGGCAAGTATTTCATTTCCCTGTTTTATTTTCTTTTGAGCATTTTTTCACTATCAGAAATTATCTTATTTCTTTATTGTCTATTAGTCCTCATAAGGACTCCAGAAAAGCAGGTTTTAAAAGAACTGTTCATTGCTGTACCCCCAGGACCTAGAACACAGCCTGGTACTCAGTAGGTACTGAATAAAGACTTGTTAAATGAACGAATCCCCACTGTTACCCTTGGTTCAGGCTAGACTTATTGTATCCGTAAGTCAGCTTGCTTCCTAAAATACCTGTTTTATTGTATCCCACGTGGCCACTACTTGCCACAGAACAAAGTCGAAGCTTCTCAGTCTGGTAGGTATCCACACCGCCCCAGATTAGGCTTCTCTCCACTCAGACGTCCACCCCCGCCATCCTCATTAATACCACTCATCCCACCCTATTCCCATCTTTACACACACTGTTCCTCCCGCTGGAAATGTCCTCTTCCTTTCCACTTACTTAAAACATCAAACTGCGAGGTTGAGCTGACCCTAGTATTAGATTAGAACCTCCCAACCCTAGCTTTTTTTACTTACCCCTCCCCCTAACTAAACTATGTTTGAATTAGACTATTTATTCCTACTCTTTTAAAAATCCTCCCTGCTAAGTTCCCAGGATAGGGTTTGAGGCAGAGGAATAAGGTCAGGGAAGAAGGTGGGCCTACTGTGGGGAGTAGGTCTCAGTTCTACCTGCAGGGAATACAGAGAATATGTTTTCTCACTTTTCTATGTGCCAAGTCTTAAGAAAACTGGAGACAGAGTCCATATTCACCCAAGTCTGCTCTTCTGTAGGTGACATAAGCCCTCAGTTCCTTCTTAAAACAAAGTGCCCAGGAGTTCCAGGTGACAACTACCTGGTTCAGAAGAGTGGCGGACTGTCAACTCCTCCCTTCTGGAGTCCTTTTAACTTTTTGGAAGCCCTTCCAAACTGCTGACTCATTCTGAGTTTGCAATTAAGTAAACATTCCCAAATCAATTCAAGTACAGCTCAGATATCAAACTTCACATTGGTCCCTGCTTTATTAGTTCCTTCCAGATTTGGTAAGAGCCTTTTGAATCTTGATTCTGCTGCTCAGAATCTCAGAGATCTCAGCTTCTTTTGCTCACGAATTCAATGAATTGTCACTCATTTTTTGATTAAGAAAGAGTTGTACAGAATCAAGAGAAGAGCCCTGTGGTAGGTCACTGGGGACTTAGGGAACAGGACAGCATCTCGGTATGAAAAGTCTTACCTGACAGGAAAACACTTTTCACACCTCTCCTCCCATCTCTGACCAGGATTGTTCTTGCCCTCAGAATGCCAGCTATACCCACCAGACACTGCAGTCTAAGAAGGGAGTGGGTTGCCGAGGACTCTGGCCAATCCCTGCTGTTTCTGACCCCTTTCTTCCCTAAAGACCCCCCTTCCACCCCCTGCCCCAAGGGTAGCTCCTCTGTGTATATTTAGGAGTGTGAAGTCTTCTTCTGGACTGTGATCTCCCTAACAGCAGAGATAATGCCATTTATGGTTTTTCAACCCCTTTCCTTTAAGAAGCCAAGAGACCCAACCTAAGGCTACAGCACAGAAAACTCCCCTTTAGCTTCCTTTCCCTGGCTTTATTTCCCCCTTCCTTCCATACCCTCTGAGATCAGGCTTCTACCCTCACTACTCCCGTTGCTTTTGGGATTCTTCAGCCTTAATCTTGATGATTTCTCTTTAGCACTCATTTGGTTGAACCTAATTCTTTTTGAAACTTTCTCCTCCTTTGGCTCTGTGACTTCACTCTCTCCTGGTTTTCCTTCTATTTTCCTGGCTAATTCTTTTCCATCTCCTTTGAGGGTTGCTTTGTGCACCCTTAAATCATGGTGTCCCCAGGGCTCTGTCCTTGTTCCCATTATAGCTCCACACATTCTCCCTGTGCTCACATTCACTTTAACTACCACTTTTATTCTGATGACTCTGCCATCATGGTGGTCTCCTGGCTGCCACGGATACTTTCTAATCCACCTTCCACCCGAACAACTAGTGATGCCTTTCTAAAATGCAAATCAAAACAGGCTACTATGCTGTTATAAACAAACAAACAAACAAATGCCACTCCCCTGATTAAAATCCCACTATGGCTATACCAAATAAATTTGCAGTTTCTGAAAAGCATCAAGGTATTCTGTGCCTTGGTGGTTTTGCAGACTGTTCTATGAGCCTAGAATGTACTTACAAGTCTCCACAAAGAGACTGGTCTGCCTGTTGGACATATCCCTCGGCTCTTAGACATATCCCTTAAGCTCTGCAAATTCCTAAATGTCCAAAACTGAAGTCATGCCTCCTCCCTTTTCCAGCAAATCTACCTCTGTGTTTGCAGTCCTTATTCATGGATCATCCTTCCAGTTACCCAGACTTAGCAGCTCAGTCTTCTGAGTGCTTCCTTCCCTAATACATCCATCTCTAAGTCCTGTAGGTTTTATATCCTCAGTGCATTTTCCCCCCTCTAACTTCCTTCTCTCCACTACAACTGTGGGACATGCCCTGGACTGGAAAGATGACTGACGTAGACTGCGGAACCGCTGTGGTACGGATGGGGTTGGCAGGGCCCTATCCCCAGGAGGCCATGCATACATACATCCTGGGACTCTCCAGCCTCGAGGTTCCTTACCGTCGGCTCTAGCTCTCGCATCCCTCTGGGTATGGCTGTTGGCTGGGCTCCCTGGGAGAGCAGAGCCTGGATCCATCAGCTGCGCCAGGGGGTCTTGCCCAGCAGCTCTGAGGCCAGCAGGGGGCATCTCACTGGACTGGGGGCCCTGACAGACCTGGGTGGACCAGGGCTCACGGCCGACTAAGTCCATGCCTGGCCCCAAGGGCATGGGTGGTAGGCTATGGCTACAGTGAGTGCCCTCATCCCGTGCGCCTGCCCTATCTTGTTGTGCTTCTTGGATGGGTGAGAACTCCTGGGAGGAGTCCCCAATGCTCACTCGAAGTGGGGGGGAGCCAGAGCCTGCAACTTTCTTCCGGCCCTTGGCGAGCTCAGCGAAGGAGGTGACCCGCTTAGGTGGGGAGCTGGGCGCAGCCAGAGCTGTAGGGCCCTCACTCAGGCGCACTGGGCAACTCAACATGCGTTCCAGTGAGCCCAGGCGGACAGGAGGGCTGCGCTCCAGGCTGCGATCATAGCTTCGGGAGCGCTGACGTCCAGTGCTAAGGTTGGGGGGTGAAGTATTAGTGTACACTTGCCCCTCCATCACAGTGGGGCCCATGGGAGCTGCAGCTTCCACGGAGGAACCCACTGTTTCTTGTTCCTCTGGCTGGACTTCTGGCTTCTGGAATAGATAATACTCAGAGGGCTGGCTAAGGCCAGGGTCTGGCCCAGAGCTGGGTGCAGGACTTATCTTGGTGTGTTCCTCAGAGCAGCTGGTGATGGAAGAGCCAGCTGGGCTTGGGGATGACTGGGAGGACAGGTCACAGGTGACAAGTTTATAGTAATTCTGTGTGGCCACAACAAGACGGGCCTGGCTCTGGAAGCAGGCTGTGAGGTCAGCCCCAGCGGGGCAGGGCTCACAGTGTGGGCGGTAGGAGTTGCAGTTGGCATCGAGCTCAGGAGATGAGGCGTGAGGACAGCCATAGCCCCCTTCCCTTCCTCCACTATCAGGGTGGAGGGACTCGCAAGACATCTTAGACTCAGCTGGGGAGGGTTGCAGGTCCAGGTAGAAGGCTCCAGGGTCTGAGTGGCTGCAGAACGAAGAGTCGCTGCAAGACTGGGGGGCAGAGTTGAGGCTGGCGCGGGAGGTGCCACGCACCTTGTTGTAGAGCGCGCTGAACGTGACCAGCACGCCGTCGGAGCTGTTGCAGGAGGAGTCACTCACGTAGCCCATGGACTGGTCAGCCGCCTCGGACTGACTGGACGTGCTACTGCAGCGGCAGTGCTGGGCTCCCGAGCCTGAGCAGCCGGGGTTCCTTGGGGATTCATCTGAACTGAGCTTCCACTCCTGGTCAAAGGAAAAGCCGGAAGTATCACTGGCTCCGCCCCCACTGCCACTCCCACCGGGTCCTCCACACTCATCCAGCTCCATGGTCTCTGCTTCCAGCTCTGGCCGGCAGCAGTGGCTAGTGCTGCACTGCTGGGAATCCACGGCGGTCTCCGGCTCCTGTTCCTGCCCGTCCACCACTCCTGCCCGGCTCTGTGTCGTCCCCCATGGCCTGCCCACTCTGGGGCCAGGTGGTGGCAGCTGGAAAGAGGACACATGGAAGGTGGGCTGGCTGGCCCCATGTAGGTGGAAGGACTGCTGGGTGGCACTGTCACCAATGCTGTCATCATACATGTCACCAAGTCCTGTCTCAGCCACACTCTCCTGCAGCAAGAAGGGATTGTGTCGTTTAGGGGCCCCCGGGCCTCTTCCATCCCGACCCCTACTCTTGGTGCTGCTGTCTGCAGACCGTGCGGACCCCCCTGGAGCAGAGTGCAGACTGTTGTACAGCAGAGAGTCAGCTTGTCCTAGGTCTTGATCAGGCTGGGTGATGCCCAGCTCAGGTGGGCAGAAGGGATTGGGTCTCGTGCTCCCACTGCCCCCACTTGCCCCTCCGCAGCACTGCCTGTCTGGGACTTGACAGTGCACCAGGGGGATGTGGTGAACGATCAGGGTCTCTCCAGTCAGCTTTGGGGGACTATCCATTCTGGAAAGTTCGAACAAGGGCATCAACAGCACCAGACACTGCCCCCGGAACCCAGTGGGGCAGAACACATTTCATCAGGAGGGCTTGGCACCTAGAGAGAGAAGGAAAGAAAGGGAACCTAATGTCACCTCCCTGGAAGTTAGGGACCTGCCCTTCCCAGATCATTTGCAGATGGAGAAGAGCCCAAGAGGAGAAAACCCTCAGAGTTAAGATGGAGCTTGGTAGCATAGCCCAGTGGGACAGGGGGTATGCCACCATACTTTGCGTGTTGCACAGACCCAGCTCTTGAGTTCCCCCTTCCTTTTAAGTTTGCCATGCATCCATTGTGACAAAAGGCCAGGCCCCTTTTAATGCCACATGTGAAGGTCTGGGGATCTCAGGGACTGCACTTTCTCCTCTTTCAACAAGGACCCTGTTCTTACCAATAAACGATGACTGAGTACAAAAACAAGACTACGAATAATGACATAACTAAGAAAAGACCATCTAGGATGTCTGAAAAGGCGCCAGGCACTGAGGACACAGAGACGCCTTGCACACCTCGGACACAGTACAGCACGCAAGTTTACAAATGAGGAAAAATCACGAATTATGTATCACATCCTCATAGCAATGCACTAAAATTTTGCAAGGAAAGTATTTTTAAGTCCACTATGTCATTAGACCCCTATGTCATCTCAGACTCCTTTCTGCTCCTGTGAGCCCCAGAATTCTTGTCCCTCTGAGAGCTGTAGACTAAGGAGCCTCACTCTCCCTACTACTGTACTGGAGCTTCTTAAATGCAGAGGCCAAAGTGGGCATTAGAGTGACTGCAAGTATGGCTGATGCCAACCTCTTCCTTCTCAATGGGGGCGGGGTGGGGGTCTATTTTTATCTCCTTTCCATCACTAGAGCACAGCAGCACATATGGCCTTACAAATATAAGAGGCATAATACATTCTTAATGTCCAGCTCAGGGTGCAGCACTTCTGAAGTGTCCAAATTCTGCCCAGTTTTAGCCTAGGACTTTTGCTGTGGTGTGTGTTTGGGAGGGGTTGGGGGGGGGCTCTAGAAAGTCTTCTCTTCTCAGTTTTACCTCTAACAGGCTAAGGTAAAGTTCTCTCTTGTTCAAGATCTCCTGTCCCCAAGGACACAGAGCCCATTCCAAGCCTCTCTGTTCTCTTAGCAGGACGGTGGCGGAATGGTCTCCTCACATTCTAGTCTCCTGTGCTGCCAAGTTCAGAGCCCAACAGTCTTCACTTGCTCAGATTCCTCACATCCAATTTCTCCTAATTCATTCACTTTTCTTCCTTCCCTTTTTATTCCTGTTGTTTTCATTTCACCCACCGTGAGTCTAAATCGCCCATTGCCTAAGTTCTCCATCATTTAGTTGAACCCTTAATACCATCAATTTTTAAAAATGTAACTCATTTAGATCCGAGGACCACAGCTCTTCATGTGGAGTACAGTAAAGAGCTACACAAATCACACATGCCCAAGGACACCAACAGGTGACACATAAAAGAAAAAATTCAAATGGCTAATGTATGTGTGAGAGACATGGTTATTATTATAAAATATAATTATTTAGGTTAAGTTAAATTACATGAAACTTAAAAAGCAAGTGTTTACCATCTTCTTCCTTCCCTTTCTGAGAGGAAGACTCCGTTGTTGGACTTCCAAGCCTTTGTGTGTTGATTGGGGTAATGAGTAGAGATGGAGAAAGGCAGAAACTAGAGAAGCTAAACTGAGCTACAAGATTAAGAGCTAGAGAAGAAAACATGGAGATAAACCTTTGTTATCTTGGATTAGGTGATGGTTTCTTAGCTATGACACCAAAAGCACAAGTAACAAATGAGAAAATAGATAAAGTAAACTTCATACAAATTAAAAACCTTTGTGCCTCAAAGGATAACATCAAGAAAGTAAAAACCCACAGAATAGGTAAAAATATTTAAAAATCATATATCTGATCAGAATATATAAAACACAATTCAACAATTAAAGATATATAACTCAATTGAAAACCGGGCAAAGGACTTGAGTAGACATTTCTCCAAGGAAGACAAGCAAATGGTCAGTAAGCACATGAAAAGATGCTCAACCTCAATGGTTATTAGAGGAGTAAAAACCACAATGAGACACCACTTCACCCCCACTACAATGGCTGATAGACAAAAACAAATGTCGGTAACACGTGGAAAATTGGAACCCTCCAACATTGCTGGAGGCCTTGTAAAATGGTGCAGCCACTTTGGAAAAACAGCCTGGCAGTTCCTCAAAATGTTAAACATAAAGTTACCACATGAGCCAGCAATTCTACTCATAGGTATATATGCAAGAGAAATGAAAACATATATTTACACAAAATCTTGTATACAAATATTCATAGCAGCATTATTCACAGTAGCCAAAAAAGTGAGAACAATACAAATGTCCATCAACTGATGAATGAATAAACATAATGTGGTATATACATGTAACAGAATATTATTTAGCATTAAATGGAATGAAGTACTAATACATGCTACAACTTGAATAAACCTCAAAATGGTACGTCAAAGAAGCCAGTCATAAAAGGCTTCTTTGTATGATGTTGTATGAGCCCATTACATGAAATGTCCAGAATAGGCAAATAAACAGAAAGAGAAGTAGATTAGTTGTTGCCAGGAACGCGGATACTAGGATGAAGAGTGACTGCAAATAGGTATGGAGATTGTTTTTGCAAATGTTCTGAAATCAGACAATGGTGTGGTTACACAAATCTGTGAATAAAATCAAAACTACAGAATTTCATGGTACGTCTTATCGCAATTTTATAAAAGGGTGAATTTTATGACATGTGAATTGTATCTTAACAAAGCTGTTATTTAAAACATTTTTTAAATTAGGAAAGACAAGATTAGGGTTGATGGGAAGAGGGAAGGAGAGGTGAGAAAAGGAACCAGTATTGAGCAATGGAGGATACTGGACGTTTGCAGAGACAAGGTAAGAATGAGAAATGAGATGAACAGCTGCCTTACCACGTGGGATTTTGTAGAATGAGATAAAGAGGATTTTTAGGAAGTTTTGCTATGAGGTACATGACATAATTTTCCCTTCATTCCTCCCATCTCTCCTAGTCCTTCACCAAGAAATCTTTGGGCTCAAATAGATATATATGCCACAAGGATAACAGAAAGTTGGAAACAGCCTAAAATTCCAATAATAATTTTAAAATGTACAGACTAGAGTATCATTAAAATAATGTTGTGTTAAATGATTATTGACTTGGGAAAATGTTCACAAAATATTAAGTGAAAACAGCAGATAATAAACAACATGTACAGTACAGCATTTTTGTAAATAAGTATGTCTACATCTGTCTTAGTCCATTCAGGCTGCTATAACAAAATACCTCATTCTGGTGGCTTATAAACAGCAGAAATTTATTTCTCACAGTCTAGATGCTAGGAAGTCCAAGATCAAGTTGCCAGCATAGTTCTGTTCTGGTGAAAGCTCTTTTCCTGGTACATAATTGGCACCTTCTAGCTGTGCCCTCACAGGGTTTTGGGACAAGGGATCTCTCTGGAGCCTGTTTTATAAGGGCACTAATCCCATTCATGAGGGCTCTGCTCTTATGACCTAATCTAATCACCTCCCAAAAATCCCCACCTCACTATCTTTACCTTTGGAGGTTAGGATTCAATATATTAATTTTGGGAGACATAAACCAGACCACAGTAGTATGCATGGAAATGGAAGAAAATTCAAAAGCATATACAACAAATGTTAATAGTTTTTATCTCTGTTGAGTGATTTTGGATTAGTCTTAATTTTATTCTTTTCATCTGTACTTTCTAATTTGTATATATTAAATACTCATTATGTACATAATTCAAACAGTTTGTTTTTTCTTTGAACACCACAGACAGCATGGGTTTAGGGCTTAGAGAAGGGGCCTCCCCTTACATATGATACTAGGTTTCCCCAGGATCCAGGCTATAATCTGAGATCTGGACTGAAAGGGGCATAGAGAACTTTCCTGTGCATGTAACAGGAAATGGGGAACACCTATGGGCTACAGCCATCACTTGAGCTTCACTTCAATAAGTATTTCCCCCCTCCTTTTAAAGTACCATTTTCAAAAGGTATTCACAAGTATACACAGGAAAGAATTTATGATTCAGGCCCACAAAACCATTACTGGGTCATACATGCATTCAAATGAAAAATCATAATGACACACAGTCTAGAAAGCGGATTCTCTAAACCAGGGATAAAGAACAAATGGATATGGAAGGTGATGGAGAACCTTTGGGCTCTGACAGTTGTGTTCCCATACACAGTGCTTGGAACACAGCAGGTGCTTGGTTACTTGTTGACTCCTCTTTTATCCATTTAAAAATTGACTTTGTCTTTTTTTTTAAATTAAGTTTTAGGAGCTTTTAATTTATTCTGGATATAAGTCCTTTGTCAGACACATGTCTTAAGAATATTTTCTCTCACCCTGTGGTTTCCATTGTTTTCTTAATGGTGTGTTTTTTTTCAACTAATAGAAGTTTTTAATTTTATGAAGTCCCATTTATCTTTTATTCTTTATGGTTAAAGCTTTCTGTGTCTTATCTAAGAAATCTTTGCCTATCCCATGATCATAAAGAAAATTTCCTTTTTTTGTCACCCCCCACAAAAGCTGTATAGTTTTAAGCTTTTACATTTATGCTGTGTCGAATCCTATTTTAAGTATAAAGCTCTTTCACTGGTTGATTTCATTTTATTTTATATTTCTGTATCTCAGAGGTCTTATTCCTTCCTGATCTCCACTCAGCCAAGGGAAATGCCTGCCAATCGTCCCTCCACAGACAACTCCAGCTCAGCCAGCGAAGGTGACGGTCTGCAGGCATCTCATGAAGTCTTTGTATTCATGCCTTCCTCCATCCCCAAACTTGCACACTTTTACAAAGCACTTTTTAATGTATGTCATCCTATTGATCCTCACAACAACTCCCTAAAGTGGGCAGAGCCACTTTCATTTAAAAGAAATAAGGAAATCGACACCCAGAAAAATGAAATGACTTGCCCAAGACCACTCAGTGAATAAATGACAGAATTAAGCTGGAACTCAGGAATCCTAACTTCTGACCTTTTTTCTTGACCACTTAAGGATGTAATGAGAATGTACTGTACACGTGACTTGATTTCAAACACCACGGAGTACATTTGGTGAGAGCCTATCTCTTTGACTTCCTTCCTGGGAGTGACTTGTTTGTTCTATAACAAGAGAAATATAATACTGTGACCCATGAGCTCTAATAAAGGTAAAGAGAAAACAACGAGGTGGAAGAGCTCTTTCCAGACTCTGACATAGTTTATCTTTACCCACTTCTCTGTTCTCTGAACCTACGGTCCCTTGCATATTTCTGCCCCATGCTCTAATAACACTCTTCAATCCCCCTTCCTGTCCCAATTCCCAGCCCTCATCTCCCTGTCCCATTCAGTCCCCAAGGCCTTTTCCCCTGTTGTGTAGTTCACATTCCTCAACGTTTCTTGGGAACTAACACCCTCCCACAACTTCTCAGTGTATTTCCCAACACATTTGCACAACGTGGAACTACTGATTCCTATGAGCATGTTTTTGAATCTTCCACCACCGTGGAAATGGAAATTTAAGGAACTCCATCTGCTCAGCACTAGGGTAACTCTGGGCAGGAAAATGTCCTAAACTCCAGAAGAAAGGTTTCCCCCATCTTTGGTCATCAGCCTCTTTCTGTCAGTCACAGAACCCTTCCCTCTGTTTTCTTGTTGGCCCCCTGAAGGAGGATGAGGAAGCCAGAGGTATTCAGTTGCTATTCTCTAGCAATCTGACCTTGACCTGAGGTCCAAGGAGGAGCCTCAGCAGGACTGATAACCTTTTTCCTGCCTGGGTCCTCTCTTGGGCAGGACTGAAGAAAGAAAAGAGCAAGAGTATCAGCTTATGCTTGCGTCTCTTTCTGTTAGGAATCTGTAAGTCCATATAAGAAGACGGATTATAACAGGTCAGGTGCCCCAGGCATTACAGTGACTGTCCCCCTCCCCCCATACTGTGGAGCCTCTTGGTCAACATTCTTTCTTACTCCATCCTTACCTGGAGCCTGATGGCTCCCATAGCACCAGAAGATACAGGATGTGTGTCTATGTGCATGTATGTATGTGTGGAGGGGAAGGACGGCCTGATGCTTGCAGACCTTCTTCTTGAAAGCTGCGTGGATCCCTGCATGTCCTCCACCAGAAATGTACAGTAGCTTTAGGGTGCCTCCCCCCATTAAGCCTTTGTTTCTAGATCTGACCCCTGCTACCCTGACCCACACTATAGCAGCTTCATCAGAAATGCCCGGAAAGGAAGGAGTGGCTCTTCTGCCTCTTGACAAAATAGCATTAACCCAAACCTCTGCTTCTTCACCCTCTCTGCACCACAGCCCAAAATGTATGCATGGATGAGCTTGTCTCACGTGTGCTGTCCCGCTCGCTCTCACTTTCTCTGCCTTTCAGAAAGACAAAGCCAACCCTCAGAAGCCAGGGCCCAAACGTGCTGATCCATTATCCTAGCGTCCCTGCCCTGCCCCTCCCCCCAGCTCCGCTGAGCCATACCTCTGTAAGGAGCCTTGAGCTGAACCCCGAGGCTTGTTCCTTTTGCACTCCGACCAAGCTCTACCTTGACAGTTCCAGCTGAGGCACTGTTCCACGGGAACACACAGGGGGAACTTGGCCAATTTCCTAAGATCTGATTTCTGCTAATACAATGGCATCCCTGCTAATGCAGGGAGGCTGCGCAATCCCAGCCCCTGTATCCTTGCTGCTGCGCGGCTGCCGCTGGTGCTGCGGTGACGTTGCTGCTAAGGAAAGGGGGAAGGGAAAGGAGCAGACATGCCCACAGCACAGCCACTCAGTCCCCCTCCCTGTCCGTCCCCGTGGGCCTTCAGCCCAGGGGAAGGGGAGGGCAGAGAAAGGAGTCAGCCAGCGAAGGAGGCCGGCGCTGGGAGACAAGAACTCTCAAGGCAGCAAAGGAAACGAGGGAGAGCGCCGGGCCTAGCTCCTCTCTTGTCCTTAGGAGTCTCAGGGAAAAGTCTGGGCAGAAGCTTAGAGCTTCCTTCCTTCCTTGGGCCCCTCCTTTTAGAGCTTAGCCAGAAACCTCTCCCTCCTCTTTTTGCCCATCCCAATGACTCCTTGTTTTCCAGCGTTTTCCTTTTACTAGGATTCCAGACTAGACCCAGGGTGGAGCCGCCGGCCTGGGAGGTGTTCTTGAGGCCCTGAAGGGAGGCTGCAGGGACCCAGAGCAATACCGAGTTCAGTCCTCGTGGATGCACGGCTGGACGCAGCACTAGCGCATGGAGGACGTGCCTCTTCAGAGAAATGGGGTCTGTCTCAGAGAAAAGAGACCCCACCAGATGCAGGCTTCTCTCCGTGACGCAGAGGTGAGCCTTAGGGCCAACCTGGCTGCACGCCCCTTCCTAACAGGATCTAACTCAGTTCCCTGGACCTTCAGAGGGTCTGCTAATGTGGCTGGAATAGAACTTTCCCCTCTCACCTACATCAATTTTTCACCAGTGCCAAGTGGGGTCCAGCTGGGTCTGTGGGGAGGCAGAATCCACTTGGGCAAGCCAAGGGGCCAGGAGGCCTATTTCTGAGGGAAAGGAAGGCTAAGGAAAGGAAGTGGTCTCCTCTAAGCTAGAAAAAAATCTCAGTTCTGCCTGTAGACCTACAGAGTGCTCCATCCCTTTCCCTGTGATCCTCATAGGAAAAGGAGAAGGAGCAGAAATGGTGTCACTGTACTTCCCTCTCCCCTAGCTGATAGAGACCTCCAAGGGGTTTGGATAAGAAGCTGTAGGTTATGGCAAAGTCAATTTCCAGGACCAAGTGCTTGGAGTTCTACCTTATTATAGGAGCTCTGGGCCAGGAAATTTGTCCCTGAAATTTCAGTGCGGTTAAGCCATGCATTGCACTAGAGAGCCACTACTTAGGAAATGTTTCCAGTTGCCTATAGAAGCTGGCAGCTCTCACATTTCCAGGGCTTGGCTTCCTTCAGTGCATCACAGACCACATCATCACCTACTTCCCATCTTCTACTGCCCAAGGTCTATAGGGCTTCTGATGAAAGATCAAATTACTTTTTGGCTAGAAACAAAATACAAATATTGTCAACTGCCTCTTAATTAGTCTTTTCACCTGCAATTTACCATCTAGTACTGCCCGATTCATCTCCCCTAGGACACCTTCTTTCTTCAATATGTCACTCTCCTATCCCTTTTTATGGTTTCTCATTACCCAGACAATCAAGTTCAAACTCCTCATTTTGGCTTTCAAGGCCCTCTATCCTGGCTGTCTACTCCCTCTCTACTTAACCTTACTTCCTATATGTAGTCCTTCAAATCTGTTTCCTAAGCTTATTTCCACCCTGCTGCCTTTTTTCAGATCGTCCTGCCTGATATACTTGATTATACTCAGAATTATCCAAAACCTACAAGGCTCAGGTCAACTCTTCCATCAAGTCTTCACTGATCACGCCAGAGCCAGAAATGATCTGTCTTCTGAAACCCTGTAGGTTGCAGGTTGTTGATTTTACAGACAAGAAAATATATCCCACAAAAACCAGGGGATCAATATAGGATTGCCAATTTCTTATGTTGGCAACGAGCATCATTAAAAAACAAAACAAAACAAAAACACTTTGCATTAACTATCATCATTTCATAAAAGAAAGCATACTGCATTATTTTTCTCATTGCACTGTGTACTGATGCAAACTTCATCTGAAACTAACAACAGTCCACGAGAAGTTTTGATCAAGTAAATCATTTCTTACTTGATATGGTTATTGTTCTTTTTCGCATACCTGCTTTAATGTCTCTTCCAGACTACAAAGTACAAGTTATATTCACCTTTGTATCCCTAATACCCAGGATATAAGACAGTATAATTTAAGTTGCATTTCCCATAAAACCTAGCACAGTGCTTGGCATATTGAAGGAGTTAGAGTCTTGTTGAATAAGAGTACTCTACAAAGAGATATTCCTTGAGTATAAATGAGTGAATGGTGGACAGCTCTGACTCAAAAGGCTTAGAAGAGAAAACCCCTGCTGTTCATGTGGAAAAAAACAAAGGTCTATTAAAAGAACTCTTAGAAAAAAGAAGAATAACTCTTTACGACCTTTACAACACATTTTAGACATGATACCAAAAGTACAAGCGACAAAAGAAAAAGTGAACTTCATAAAAATTTAAAATTTTGTGCTTCAAAGGACACAATCAAGATAGTGAAAAGACAACCCACAGAATGGGAGAAAATATTTGCAAATCATATATTTGATAAGGGATTTTTATCCAGAATACATAAAGAACTCTTACAACTCAACAATAAAAACAAAAACATATACATTAAAAAATGGGCAAAGGATTTAAATAGGTGTTTCTCCAAAGAAGACATACAAATGGTCAATAGCACATTAAAAGAATCTCAACATCATTAATTATTAGGGAAGTGCAAATCAAAACTAAAATGAGATACCATTTTACCCTACTAGAATGGATCAAATCAAAAAGACAGACAATAACAAGTGTTGATGACAATGGAGAAATCAAAACCCTCGTACATTACTGGGAGGATTGTCAAATGGTGCAATCACTTTCTCTTTTATCTTAGCCATCAACCTAGGGATCTCAGACAATTCCCCCTTTCTTTTGTTTTTTTCAACACCAAAATTCTCAAAAGAATGGACTATGTTAATCCTACTTTCCTCTTAACCATTTCTTAAGCACCAGCAGTCTGTCTTGTAATATTTGAACTGTCTGAAGCAGTTATAATTTTTGAACTTATAATATTTAAATTGTCTGACACTCGCCTATTGAAACACTTTTTCCCTTTGTCTTCTGTAACACCAGTTCTCCTAGTTCTACTTTTTAGATCATTCTTTCTTCATTGTTTAATAAAACAATACCTGGCTCATATTTAAAGGTAGATTTACAGGAAGGCTCAGATCTGAAGTTTTCAACCTATGAAGTATTTAGCCCTTCCCATTATGCTGTGGATTTCCAAATCTTGTATTCTTCATGAACTTCTAGAATCAAATCACCAATAGTCTATTAGATACTTCTTACTATTACCTCAAATTTACACATCTAAAGCCAAATTGATTTTTCTGTTTCAAATCCGCTTTATTTGGACTAGTAGCACAAGCTTGAAAATGTAAGTCATCTGGATTCTCTCTTCACATTTAGACAATCAACAAGTCATGCTGAGTTTTCCTTCTAATGTTTTAGGCATTGATCTAATAATTTATTGTGCTTTTATTATACGAGGTAGGACAATTAAGTTCGGTTGGACAATTAAGTTCGTGAACTTATTCCAACGATGTTGCTAACCTTTTCTGATATCAGAGGGATTATTCATTATGAATTTGTACCAACTGGAAAACAGTTCACCAAGTTTACTATTTGGAAGTGCTGAAAAGGCTGCGTGAAACAGTTAGATAACCTGAACTTTTCACCAACAATTCATGGCTCTTGCATCACGACAATGCACCAGCTCACACAGCACTGTCTGTGAGGGGATTTTTAGCCAGTAAACAATTAACTGTATTGGAACACCCTCCCTATTCACCTGATCTGGCCCCCAGTGACTTCTTTACCTGAAAATAAAGGAAATATTGAAAGGAAGACATTTTGATGACATTCAGGACATCAAGAGTAATAGGATGACAGTTCTGATGGCCATTCCAGAAAAAGAGTTCCAAAAGTGCTTTGGAGGGTGGACTAGGCGCTGACGTCGGTGCATAGCTTCCCAATGGGAGAACTTCGAAGGTGACCGTAGTGATATTCAGGAATGAGGTATGTAGCACTTTTTCTAGGAACTTAATTGTCACACCCCGTATTCTAGCTATTGCTAAGCACTTACATCATCTCATTTGATCCATAAAGCCGTTCTCTAAACTATTATTATCTCTATTTTATGGATCAGAAATCTGAGGCTCAGAGATATTAAATATCTTCCTAATGTAACTCAAGTCAGAAAACGTCTGATCTGGGACTCAGATACAGATCTGTCTGATCCCAAATCAGTGTTCTTACCATTGGTTACATTACTTTTCAAGTTCCATCCCTGATTCCTATCATCCTAATTCAGACCTGCATTATTTCTCCTCTGAATTGTATTATATAGCCTTCAAACTAGTTTTCTTGCTTTCATGATTAATCTGCCCAAAGCACTGCTCTCAATATATCACCTGACTACTAAAAAGCCTCCAGTAGCTCCCAACTGCCTATAGGATAATCCGAATTCCTAAAACATATATTGTTTAAAAGCATTTCAGGGCTCAGAGTAAATAGGAAAAATCTCTGAGGCTACTCTCACTATCCCCAAAAGGGGACAAAACAATGAGCTATGGAGTCAGCAAGGGGGAGAACCAGAGTTCCAAGTGGGCAATTCCCCAAGCATTTTAACTGTGGTCAGAATGACAAGCCTTGGCTACTAGAAAGGTGAGAGAGCTAAACCTGAGACTCCCACATTAAACTGAGACCCCAAAGTAAGCTCAAGTGATCCAGGGTTGGTGGTTCCCCACACTTTTGGCAGAAGCAGATACAAATCTTCTCTGGAGGAAAATATCTCCAACTTAAGCCTATAGCATTCTCAAAATTAAAGAGCAAGCAAAAATTAGTTTATAGCAAAGATCATAAATACACATGGAAGCAAGATACCACGAGCGAGTGACAGAGAGAACAACAAATAATACCTTTAAACTTCAAGGATTTCAGATATTAAGAATGCTGACATTCTTATACAAATACTTATATTGAATACAAATCAGCTATGTGTGACGTGTTGAATAAAGAATAAAAATCTCAAAGATAAGCAAGTAGCAAGAGATTACTAGAGAGATCCAGGGGTGGTGAAAATAAAAACACACATGAATATAACCACGTTACTGAACATTGCTATGCCTGGACTAGGCTGTTTTGTGGCGAGTCACTAGGTGAAAACAAGGATGTGGAGGCTAAGGGGAGCTACGTTATACTTCCTGCTACAGACCCAACAGTAGCCTACGCAAAACAGTGTGTGTGAAAGTGTTCTATAAACCATAGACATTCTACAGGAATATAAAGCATTGTTGTTACTCTTTAAAAATGCTAGCATCCATTGATGATTTTTGTTTGAATCAGTTATTTACTGTGATGGTTGAAAAATGATTTTCCCTCTATTATTCCTTCTATATTTATTAGTTGGCATTCTAATACAAGAAAGATTTCCTTTTCCTTCTACCCACCCACCCTCATTTTCCTTCCTTCCTTCCTTCCTTCCTTCCTTCCTTCCTTCCTTCCTTCCTTCCTTCCTTCCTTCCTTCCTTCCTTCCTTCCTTCTTTTCCATCCTTCTCTCCCTCCCTCCTTCCCTTCCCCCTTCCCTTCCTTTATTTGGTATCAGTAGACTGTTGGATTCTTATTTTTAAAAAATTCAATGGGTCATAATCCATTGTTGGTATTATTGATTTTGATGCTCAGATTGTGCCAGATTTGGCACTATTTGTCTTTCTTTTCATTGTGAAGACCTTTAGTGCTGTGTATAAACTTATCAAAATTAACTATTTATTTTGGATAAATTTTTAGAAAAGTTGAAAAAACAGTTCAGAGTTTCTGTATGTTCTTCAACCAGTTCCCCTAATGATACATAATCATAGTCATTTATCAAAACAAAGAAATTAACTTTGAGTACATTGCTACTAAGTTTGCAGACTATTTGGATTTTGCGAGTTTTCCAACTAATGTCCCTTTTCTATTATTTGGCTTTTTAAAAACTAAATACATACATAACTTTTATAAAACATAAGTTAATTAAAAACAAAATAAAGCCAAAATGGAAAAACAAGATATGCAGATGTATACTGGGGACTAGTGATAAACAGTCTGGATAGTATTGTAAGCGTAGCTCAGCAAAGAAAAAGATCTACATTTCTCACAGTCAAGACACTGGGTAGTTCTGAAAACCATCCAGGCAGGTAATTTTTAGCAAAAGCAAGAAGTACTAAAAACACATAATACTGTGTGATCTTAGTAGGTCTCTGTCCCTAGTCTTTCCCAATAATCACCTGCTTCCCTTTTACTTCAGGACACTCCTCTTTGGAAATCAACAGGAAGTACTTTTGCTTGTGTTGACTTAGTCAGGTATTCTCTACACCAGCAACAACCTATGTTAGGTAACTCTTTTTAGCCCTGTGTTCACCTCAGACTGAGTGATTGATTCCAACACAAAAGGTCAGAAGTGCTCAAATCATAACAAACGAAAATAAACTATGATGCACTATATACTCCATTCTGCTCTGGAAGCATCCCAAAGCCATTAATTAATGTCATCTCAGGAGTAAGTCAATCAATCAAGGCACAAACATCCATTGTACTCCTACTGCGTGTAAAGCACTGTGCTGGATGTTCAGGGGTAAGAGTCCAACTCGAGGGGCTCATACTTTTATTAAAATCATTGCCAACATGCCTCTGGAGAGGCTAGTGTAGTAAGAAAGATGTTTCAGGTTGTGAGATAAGAGTTCGTGCAGTGGTTTCAAACTTTTTCAGCCCCAATTCATAAAACAGCGATTCTGGTTAAAGCAGGGGAGGCCTAAAGCCCTGTACACTCCAACTCCCTGTCTCTATTGTGGGGGCCCCCAAAGGCACCTCCAGGGGACCCTAGGGCTTAGAGGAATAAATTCTGAAAATCTCTGGGCAAAGGCAAGATTGAGCATGGTCTGCTGGGGTTGGGGAAATGGGGGCTGAAACATGATTAACTGATAGAAATCATCTCTTCTCTCTTTATTTGTGGCTCTCAAATCAAATATGTTTGGAAAATGATGTTGATTAATCACACTAATACCAGACTTTTGAGTACAGAAATTAACTTTCTGATGAACTCAGGAAAACCAGTTTGTATAACTGCCTGCCAAGGTTCCATGTCTTTATAGGTCATGAGATTTGATGAAGACTGAATTTCCCACAAGTACTTCTCTCTGAAATATGTTGCGAGATGCTGAAAGAATTTGGAACTTTAAGAAATGGTGGTAACAGTGATTCCTGTGGGTGTCTGAGCTGAGTTGCATGGACAGAATGAATAGGCTGTTAGCCTGAGAGCACCTGGCTATGGCATCAGGGGTCTGGTTCCACAAATGGGGTAGCAGCCAATATCCAGGAGCTCCTCTGTCTTTCCTCCGGGGTGTGTGTAGCTGCTCCGAGCTAGGAGGCCACTGTTCTGAAGGGGTGTTTTGTTATTCTGGACTCCAAGTGAGGACAGACGGCATGTTGGGAGTGAGTTAGCAGAGAGCGAGCCTGAAGGGTTGTCCGAGACACACCCAGCTGCTCCTTACCGGGCCTCTCTAATATAGCATTTTCTTGCCAAGCACAGAGCTTCCTTTGCTTTTGGCTTCTCAACAATGTTACAGAAAGGTTCAGTTAAAAGTTCACTCCTAAAAGTGAAATACAAACACTCTAGAAGAGGCCTGGCTCTACAGTAGAATGGGCTCTTTCCTAGGACCACCTGGTGTGGGTATAGCTCCTTTTCCCCAAGTCTGTCTCCTCCCTTATGAACTGGCAATATGCATGCACCTTTTAGGTATTCAAAATCCCTGACAGAGAATATCCAGGGGAGAAGGAACCCCAAGAGGTTCCAAGCCTTTTACCTCTCAGGCTTAGCTGTGTCTGAAGCTCCAAGGCTCCATTTCAATGAGTATTGACTGCAGCACTGGAAATTACACCCAGGAAAAGAATAAGCTAGAATCCACTGACCCTCACTGAGTTGTGAAGAGTTGCTTTCCTTTATTCCACAAGAATTTCATAATAAGAAATTCAGCTTTGTGTCAGGGTCTCTCTGTGCTCAAAAGGGATTATACCTGGAAAAAATATCTTCTTTTCCACTGATCCAACCAGCAAGGCTATTCCTTTCTCCATTAGGTCAACCATTTGGTTCCCTTCTTAGACCAACTCATAGCACCTGTGTGGAGGCAGAGGCTGAATCAGAAGACATCCTAAGGTCCCTTCCAGCTCTAATTACAAATGAAACCAAATTAATACCTGCAGCCCAAGGGAAGGTTCCCATACAGGGTGCTACTAAATGTGCTCTCTCTCACCTTCCTGCCTTTTAACATAAACACACACACACACACACACACACACACACACGGCCTGTACACACTTAGCTTCTAACTGCTACAGTTAGAAGTCTCTAGAGAGAATTTGCTGTAAATCCTATCTCTTTTGAGGATGTATGTTATGCAGAGAGAGGAGGACTGAAGAGAGTTAGGAAAGATTTAATTCCTACCTTGACAGAGTTCTTCAGGTGAGGGGACGGAGGCCGCAGCAGTGAATGAGGCCCCGGGATAGATAAAGCCTCCTGTGCTAGGTCAGGTGAGCAGCAGGAAAACCAAGACCAGAGACAGTTGCCAGGGGTGGGTGCTGAAAGGCCCAGCACAGGCTGCTGTTTGAGGATAGCTCTTACGTGTGTACTTGCAAGAGGAGCAAGTTAGCTGGGACAAAAATGCTTCTCCTCGACTGTTGAGTGTGGTCAACCCCTTGCTTTTCCTTTGGCTGTTCCGTTTGGGTCCAAGGCTCCAGGAAGCAAGGCCAGAGTGTTCTCTGCTTCCCCTCCCCCCAGGCACTGGCCTGAGGCTGCAGGCTGGTCAGCAGCTATCCAATCAGTGTGTCAAGAGCTGTAAATAAAAGGCCACATGTGCGCACTGCAGTAGGCTATGAGAAGAATCTAGATTGAATTACACAAGCCAGTTGTGGAGACAGGGTGGGGGAGCAGGAGAGAGAAGCCTAGCTGCCCTTCAAGGAAATATTTTCATTCCAGCACACTCCTCCCTCAGCTAGAAGCCATCGAAGCCTTGCTCTGCGAGGTTCCAGTCTGGCCTTTGTCTCAGTAGAGGAGTCACAGTGCCTGAGACTCCTCCGAGTCAAAGCCTTTGCCGGGGGTGACATATCTTCCAGTAGATTTAGATGAGTCTTCTGGGCCAGAACACGCAGACTCCCTAACTAGCAGGTGGCAGCAAAACCGTTTCTGTATATGTACTAGTGAGTTATTCAGTATTTGCTTTAGTTATAAGACTAAAGTGAGAGTAAATTGATACTTAAACAAAATTGTTTAAAGCAGGTGGCTGGAGTCTGGCTTGGGTCTTGAGTATTCAGGAACCTAGGTTCTGCATGATTCAGAGCAGGGATTTTTGTGTGGACAGGTTTGTGTTCAAATCTGACACTGCTGGCCAGCTGTGGACTTTGCGAAGTTACTCCACTAAACTTCAGCCTCCTCATTTGTAAAACTGTCCTATTTTCCCTCAAAGGTTTGAGGTAGAATTAAATCAGCCATTGTATATAAAGTGCCTGACACCAAGTAAGTGCAGTTATGGCCACTATTATTATTATGTCTTTGGCAGATGACCCATGGAGTCCTTTCCTCTCTCCCTTCCCAACTTCCCAGAAAACCTAAAGGCTCTAGGACTAAGGAATGGGCAGGCAAAACGTCTTTAAAAGAGCCAAAGGAAATGGAAAGAGTCATGCTCCTTTTTTCCCTTCCCAGTGCTAGGACTGAATCAGTCATGCTGTCTGATTATACTCTGGACTGGCAAGCTGGCCTGGGAAGCCTAAGGCTCTCCCAAACCAAAGATACCAATCCATCTCTAGTGTTACCTGTTGTGGGGCACGCTCCCAGCCTGCTGGTGCTTCTCCAGGGGCCCCAGGTCAGATCCCTGAGATGTAGGAAAGAAACAGTCTGATCCCAAGCTGGCAGGATAGGTCTGTCCAGGCTGTTGTCTGCCCATCACAGCTGCCTGTGAGGCCTCTAGGTTAATAATAGCAACCCTGATGCCAATGGATTAAGACAGCACTGTAGGAGGTGTTTATTTTTACACTCTGGCGTCAGTATCAAGTTCTACTGGTTACTGCCCAAATCTAGGGCAGCTTCCTGCTATAGGAATGGCCTCAGGCTTCTTCAGGATGCTAAGTTGGATTCTGGAGGAAGCAAGCCTTGGTGAAAACAGCTCGCTACTAACAGGGACAGGCAAGGGGACAGGGAACAAACAGCTGTCATAGGTCCAGCTGTCTGGTCCCAAATCTCTGGGACCAGGTGGGCCTCAAGTGAGAGCTGTTGCTTATAGCATTCTCCCGAGTCAGATAGGCCCTGGACAAGAGATCTAATACATTGTTTTGGAAAGGGGCGAGCGCGTTGCAGTGAAATGATCTGAATAAAATCAAGAAAAGACTGTCACTCAACCTACTAGAAACTCAGCCTTGTCAGTCACAAGCCAGATAGTGCAGTGAGTGCTGACATTATAAGAAAAAGAAAAAAGCCCACCTGGAAGGCTTTATAGAATGATTAAAACAAAGGAAGGCTAGGCTGGTCTTTAATTGATTTGTATAGAGTTTTTAACAGGTACTATATAAATCCCTTGAAAATTTACTTGGCCAGAGCTTCTTTCCTAGACATGACACAATAAGACAGACAGAAACACCAAGAAACCAGCCCTCGTCTGGTCAGGAGCCAGTGCCCAGAAAATTTTTCCTGAAAGCCTCTTTATCCCCAAGGCCTAGAGATTGGGGTACCAGGGACCATACACTTTGACCACAGTCTCCGAAACTCTGTGGTTATCCCACTTATCTCCCTGAAAGGCAGCTCTTA
The DNA here is from genome assembly GCF_964194185.1 of Rhinolophus hipposideros. Lineage (NCBI taxonomy): Eukaryota > Metazoa > Chordata > Mammalia > Chiroptera > Rhinolophidae > Rhinolophus > Rhinolophus hipposideros. Next base: position 51,820,112 of record NC_138057.1, on the reverse strand, counting down.
ACACAGATTTCACCTTGTCCCATCAGGCAGACACGGGTGTGAGGAGGCTGACAGCTGGACAGCTATGTAAATAGACATATACCGGCCTAGGGAGGGGCTGTGAGTGCAGCAGACTGCTGGGGAATGACAAAAATGTACACACACCAGGTAGGAATGCTCAAGTGCAAAGACGCAGCCACGTGCACAGCAGCAAAGCCTCCACCGTCTTCCTGCCTGCGGCTGACTCATGACCATGGGCAGTGACACAACATATCCATTTCTTGAGGAGCCAGGGTGCTGGCAGAAAGGGAGGCCGGTGAACCACTCATTCAATACATTTTTCCTGTCATTCAGGGCTTATCCAGCCAGTCATCAGAACAACAATGCAGCCTCAGAAACAACCAGATTGGATCACTAGAGATACGGGGTTTGATCTCAGCTCCATCTGGAAGCTACCCATGCCTAGGTAGTGGCAGGAGGCCCAAGGATAGGAACACTGCTTTCATTCTTGGCTTTTTCTCCAACTTGCTAGGTCATCCGGGGGCAGGGTACCTGTCCTCTCAAAGCTCTAGGTTTACCACCAGAAAAGGGGCTAATTGTATCCACCTTCTGGTATTGTGGCAAGGACAAAAATCTGAACAATTAAAATAATAGGTAGCAAGAAATGTAAATGCTGTACATTCTTTGGACCAAAGAATTTCAGAAATGTAATGGTTATTCATGTATATATGAGTAGGTGGAGAGCCTGGCCTTCTGTGTCTTTCCTTCTCCTCGGTTCCAGTGGCCACGTTGGACAGTACAGGCGGTCTGGTCCTGGATGTGCAGTTCTCTTCTTTCAGGACTATAATCCCCACCTCTGGTTTGAGGAATGGTGGAAACAGTTAGAAATCTGCTTCCCTAGATACCTAATAAGGTGTTAATCTCCATTAACGTGTAATAGAGAGAGTAGAAATATGCAGGCAAAAAGTAACCCCTCCACTCACTCACTTGCTCCATCTACGAACCTAATTCTCCCCTATGCCTGGGCCCGGGACATGAATCTGAGGCTTACATCCCATTGATATGGCATTCAGCATTAGTACTTACAAACTGGCCTTAACCTAAAGGCCTGAGAAAGCATCGCTGATGAAAGGATGCATTCCACTGCGCAGTTGGAACAAAGGCAATACTGTATTCTAAACCCAACAAAAGCCTCCACTCTTTTTAGTCCAGCAATCCGTCAGTATGGAGTTAGTTTGCCAGGTCTCCAGAGCTCTTGGAGAGGAGAAATAGAAATCTATTCTTCGTTGATGCTGACACCTCCTTTTCTGCAAGTGCCTACCCTGGCATTCAAAACAGATATTCTGACATCCTGCGGCCTCTGGAGAGATCCACCCTCCTTTCAGCAAACTCTATCTGGAAAGGGCCAGATAGTTAATATGTACTGGAACACGTAGTGAATAATTAGGCTTGGTGGGCCACAAAGTTCTGGCATATACACAGAAGATGCCAAAAAAACGTATACACATTTTAAGAAAGGAAAAAGCTGTATTAAAATTGTAATACTCAATACATACTGATAACAAAAGCTGAATATAGGTCATGTGTATACATTTTTATAACAAGTACATTTACATTTAAAAATGTAAAAACTATTCTCAGTTTGTGGTCTGTATAAAATCACCCTGGCACGGGCCATAATTTGCTGACTTCCACTCTAGATCTTAAAGGCCTATCTATTCAGTCTGTAACCTCAACATTCAAACTCTGCTTGGCCTGCCTAGATATCCTTTTCCTCTTACCGCAGGGCTGATGCATTATTTCAGAAGCAGCTCCCTTCCAAGGAGCCACTGTGGAATGTGAAGGAAGAATTCTGAGGTTATTTGTATTGGAGTTGACAGACAGGCTAATTCCCCTTGTATAAAGTGCTTCAAAAACATCTGTGGAATTTAGCTTATTGCATTATCATTCTGGAGTGCAGACTGAGCCATAAACAGCTTTTATCTTTCTATTTCTGTTTAATAATACTACCCCATGTCTCTACCAGGCCTTTTTTTTTTTTTTCCTGCTCCCAGGTCCCAAACCTACACTTGAATTGGCTCAGGTCCCAAATCCTCCTGTCCTCCCCAGCCCTCCCACTTCTATATGTGGTATGCCCGTGGAAGGCAAGGAAACTATCAACGGTCAGATGGGTTTGCACACAGTAAACATGGATGTAAGGCGTCAGGGTAGGAGTGAGCTCATTTTGAGCCAAGACTTAAGCCTGACTGTGAATCTAGGATTTATCATAAATAGTTACAGGTTTTGTAAACAGGGATCAAACTGCTAGAGAAGCAACCTAAGAACATTGTGCAAAGGGTCAGGAACCAATGAAGCAATACCACCCCACACACCACAGACTAGAAGGAAATAAATGACTTACAGCCAAAGATTCATACTTAAAATAATAGCTATTATTTTATTATTTACTATGCTACCCACTGGCTTGATGTTTGTCATAAATGCATTTCTAATCTTCACAATAACCATGCAAAATAGATATTATTATCCCTATGTTGTAGTTGAGGAAACTGGGGCTCTTGCAGAGATAACTTGATCCAATCACAGAGCTAGAAAGTAGGGGAGTTGGGTATGGAACTCTGATTCCCTTCAAAGTCCTTGTTCTTTCCACTATAATATACTGCTAATATCCTTGGTGGAGAAGAACAATAAGCAAATGCCTTAATTTAGGTTCTCTTTAAACTTTATAGCAGCAATCTGTTGGTCTGCTCTTTACTATAGTCTGAATATCAATGAATGACAAAGGGCTTAAAATCATAAGGATGACAATTTTGCGTGGTAGTGATTCAGGTCAAATCAATACAGCTATATTCACATTTAAGCTGGGGCCTATTTGAGCTAACATTTGTTGATTCTTTATGATAATAAACAGGATTTTAATATGTTATATTTTTGCCTGTAGCCAAAGGAGTCTCTTTTCAACAGTGGTATATGTGTATACCATCGTATATACCATTATAACATTGTATAATCAATGTTATCTTGTAAACAATTTGGCTGAATTGTAGTTTCCCCTTTACCCAGGCCCCAGATTATTAGTTGCCAAATATCTACTCTCTTTTTCTCTTTCAAATTAACAGAAGCCTGATATTCAGCTGCGCACAATGCTGCCGAACTGAAACTCTACATTTCTACCTCCCTTGGAGGTAGGTGCAGCCATTTGACTAAGTTATGGTAGAAGTGTTTGTGAGACTTCTAGGTAATTTCTTTTAAGATGAACAGGCTGCATCCTTCTTCTTCCCTGCCTCCATTTTGAAGCTAGGAAGGTAGGTGTGATGGTTAGAGCTGCAGTTGTCATCTTGGATTGTTATTACGGATGGCTTTGGGATAGCAGAGCAAAAAACTGGAAGGCACTGGGTTTCAAACGACTGTGGAGCTGCCATACCAGCCCAGGACTGTCTACCTCTGGATTTTTCTTGTTAAGAAAGAAATAAATTTTCATCTTATTTAAGTCACCAGTTTTGGGTTTCTGTTACTCATATTTATTTCCACTTTATACATCCTACCACATCTCAATAACCACAAAATCTTATTAATTCTGTCCACCCTTCTCTATCCCCAGTGCTACTGTGTTTCCCCGAAAATAAGACCTAGCCAGACCATCAGCTCTAACGCGTCTTTTGGAGCAAAAATTAATATAAGACCCGATATTATATTCATTCCATTCCACTCCACTCCACTCCACTCCACTCCACTCCACTCCACTCCATTCCACTCCACTCCACTCCACTCCATTCCAGTCTTATAGTAAAATAAGACCGGGTCTTATATTAATTTTTGCTCCAAAAGACGCATTAGAGCTGATGGTCCGGCTAGGTCTTATTTTCGGGGAAACATGGTATTACCCAAGACCAAGGTATACTTATGAATTGTCTGAACTCTTACATCAGCCTCTAACCTGGTCTCCCTTCCCAGAGCCAGCCTTTCAAAAAGAAGTCCATTTATATCACCCTTTTGTTAAAAAACCCTTCCAACATTTTCCATAAAATCCACACTCCTTGAAAGTGTATTCTGCCCTTCACAACCTACCCCTGCAGTTGCATCTTTTGCTGCCCCGACCTGGACCTACAGTTACACCATCTGTACTGATTGGAACCTGGCCCCTGCATTTGTCTGCCTAACTCTTAATCATCCTTCAGGTTTTAAACTGAAACATCACAAGTTCAATGGCTTTTCCTAGACCACATTATGTGTCCTAGTTATATGCTCCCGAAGCACCTTGCCATTCCCTGTATTGTGTCTTATAATCGTTTGTTTAGCTTCTAATGTTAGACAGCAAGCTCCATGGAGGCAGGAATCCATCCAGTCTATCAGAATTTACTATTAGCACAATGTCTGGAGCACACAGATTAATATTTTTGAATGAATGAAATTTTCAAGAGGGGAGCCAAGCAATATGTTTCAAAATTTGAAATAAGTATACTCTTTAGTCTACTTCTAGGAAATATATTTAAAAGAAATACCATGATAAAAGCACAAAAGATATATACATAAGGATGTCCACTGAAGTACCATTTATAAAAGCAAAAATTAAAAATAATATTCTAAATGCTTCCTCATTAGTGACTTGATTAAATAAATTGAGGTAATCCACGTAATGAAATACTCTACAAAACATAAAAATAACATTGTGTTAGAAGAGTTACTGGGCTGAAACTATGTGCATAACAAATAGTTTTTAAAGTACAATTCATGGTATGATCCCATTTTTATTTTTTAAAACTATACACATTTTCTTCTTTTTGTTTATCTGTATTTTCTGAGTTTTCTGGCAGTAAATGGGCTGATGGAATCTTCTAGGCCACCTGGGATCCTCACAGGCCCGAAAGCCGAGGCCACATGGACCATATTCATCACAGGAGACACGAGGGACCACCCGCTTATAGTCGTAGGGTAAAAAGTATGAATTAAGTGCCTAACCCCTTATTTCAGGTAAGAAGCAAAAGCTACAGGCATGTCTAGGGCAAATTATAACTTGCTGACCAAGTTATTTGTTATTTTGAAAGAGGCAAGTTACAGTCAAAGTTCCAAAATGCCTTACGTGAGCTTGAGGAAATTGTGGAAATAAAAACAATTAAAATAAGAATATTCTTGAAACTGTGCCTGTCGCTTTCATGAATAATTTAGTAAAATACCTGGTCACACCTGAAGAGGGGGAGATTTTCTTGTACTTTTGTTTATATTGAATTATCTAGCAGGCATTTAAGTTGACAGGTGGACATAAACATAACGGTTAGTTATCGTTATAAGAGTTAAGGATACAAGGGTTACATACAGTGCAGAGGACTATTAAGCAAGGAAGTGTATTATAACTATTTATATACATTTTCTCTTTCCTCCTTGGTTGCCTGTTAGGGCTAGAGACAGTCTTGTTCGTCTTTGACTCATTTAACCTCGCCCAGTGCCTGGCACATGGCTTAAAATGTTCACTGAATTGAATTAAGGGAGGAACGGAATCTTTACCAAGCTAAATTGGAAAAATTCCTTTTTCTAGAGCAGCATTTGACTCACTATAGCGTTGGACTTATTTACGCTCACTTTATGCTAAACCTCCTTATTAGGGTGTGGGTGCTGAGAGGATAAAGGGCATACAGTGGTCGGCTTCTGGAATGTGCAGGGCGAGTAGGCCTAGGTACAACTCCTCTCCTGAGTTCCCACTGTTACTGGGAGCCACAGCATGAGAACCAGAACAGCATGTTCCAGCCAGAATGACAGACGTCCCTCTCTCCCTCTTTCTTCATCTCTCACCCCTTCACCTCACCTTCAACTCTGCCCTGTTAGCTGCTTCCAACGGGGCTGCTGAGCAGCCAGGAAAGAATGCAGGGTGTGTCTTCAAAAGTCCAGCACTCGCTGAGAAACATTTTTCCTAAAAAAGGGAAGTCTGTAACATTACATAAGGCTCGGCTCTCCTCACTGGGAGTTTTTCCAACTCCAGCTGGAGAGATTCCTCAAGCTGTTTAGAGTTTCAGGAAAAGGGTTTGGAATTTCCTGATTGGCCAAGCGATACTGGAGCATCTCTGGGTAGAGATGGGGAGGTTCCAGGAGAGAAAGCAGTGACTTTGTGCTCCCACTGCCCCTCACTTGTGGTCCCACTGAGCTCCCCTGGGGACAGGAAATAGCACAGTCCATTTATTGTTAAAATCTCAGAACAAGGACAAGCCCTACTGCCAAAACCAAGCCCAAATGGCATCAAGCCTTTGGGGCCCAGCCAAAGGAGGCAAGACCTGCGGAATCTAATAGCCCAACCCAGAAGCACACCACCCGGGGTCTGGAAGGGCTTGCTTCCCGGCTCAGGCAGACGCCTGGAAGAATTTGTTCGTGGACCTGAGAAGCACATATGCTAAAGTCTTGCCTAAGGAGTACATGAAGCAGTCAACAAACATTAACTGAGCACCTACAAAGTGTAGGCACTGCACTACGTGAGCAAAACAGACCTGGTGCCAGCCTTCATGGAGCTTCCGGCTTACCTGGGGAGATGGAACAAATATTCCAGTAACTGTGACTATAGAAAGGAGGCCTCTGGAATGTGCTGCATTCACAGGAAAGACAGCTAATCCATAAAAGCCAACTCTGTGCAGGGAGGCCATTAGCATATTTATCAATCAGAGACCAGCTTATACGCAATTGGCAACCGAAATTATCTGTATTTGAATGGAAAACTCTGGCCCTTGAAGGAGTCACTAGAATCTATCGATAACCTGCTCTCAGTTGAGCTCCGTTTTTATTTCCCTGCATTTTGCTGGCGTCAGTCCCTATTCACATCACACACTTTTACTTGAGGCTTTGGCACTCACTTCAGCTAACCAGTTATTGTCCATTACAACGAAGAAATAGAACCCCAGCTCTCTCCTTCTGGGTGTTTGCCTTTTTCTGCGGGGCCGTCCAAACCTTATGTATACTGTCTTTAGGAATACTCTGCTCTCCTTTTCTCTTTACCTGGATACGAAGATAAACAAGTAGGACTTTGGATCCTAAGATAACTAACTCCTAAGCAGGAGTTTGCTGTCCCTCTTTTTCTCTCTGCTCGGTTATCAATTCATTGTCCTTGACCACAGGACCTCACAGAAGAAATGAAAAACACAGCAGACATTTCAGAGTTCACTGCCTCATCTTCCTGGAGAAGATAAAAGACTATCTAATTAAACCAGAATGCCAGAGAACAGGGGTTTTCTTCTTCTTTTTTTAAATTATAAACATTAATTTTAAAAAAGCTTTAAAAAGCTTTTGGTATTTTGGTAAAACTTTTAAAACGTACACTTTTACTTCTATACGTTTTTGTTTTATATACAGTATATAGGCTATAACTTAACTTTTTCTTGATGACTCACTATGAACACTGCTTAATATACTAAGCTAAAATACAGTTTCGTTCTTAGTGTCTGTTAAGTACTTGTATATAAAATCCTTAAACCCATAAGACTGTGTGTTAAGAGGAAATATGGTTCACTTTTGCCATTTCTATTCCATAGAGTCCTAGAAGTTCTAGCCGGAGCAATTAGGCAAGAAAAAGAAATAAAGGCATCGACGTCTCTGTTTGCAGATGACATGATCTCTGTTTGCAGATGACATGACATGTAGAAAACTCTAAAGTTTCCCCCTAAAGCTGTGAGAACCAATAAATGAATCTGACAAAGTTACAGGACTTTTCAACATATAAAACACACAGGACAAAATCAACACATAAAAATCAGTTGTGTTTCTATTCACTAGCAATCAACAATCCGAAAAGGAAATTAACAAAATTCCATTTACAATAACTTTAAAAAGAATACAATACTTAGGAATAAACTCAACCAAGGAAGTAAAAGACTTGTACACTGAAAAATACAAAATGTTGCTGGGAGAAATTAAAGAAGACACAAATAAATGGAAAGATTTCTTGTGTTCATGGATTGTAAGACATAAGATTGTTAAAATATCGGATGGATCTTGAGATTATAATGCTAAGCTAAATAAGTCAGACAGAAAAAGTAGAGAACCATATGATTTCACTGATATGTGGTATATAAACCGAAAACAACAAAAGAACAAGACAAACAACTGAAAGAACAAAAACTCATAGACATAGACAATAGTTTAGGGGTTACTAGAGGGTAAGGGGGAAAGGGGAGGCGGGGCTCTAGAAGAGGGTAAACGGGGTCTAATATATGGTGATGGAAAGAGAACTGACCTTGGGTGGTGAACACACAATGCAAGATACAGATAATGTATTACAGAATTGTACACTTGAAAGCTATGTAACTTTACTAACAATTGTCGCCCAATAAACTTCAATTTAAAGGGAAAAAAAAGATTGTTAAGACGTCAATATCAGCAATATGCAACAACTGAGATGGACATTATGCTAGGTGAAATACGCTAATCACAGAAAGAAAAATACTGCCTTATTCCATTTATATGAGGTATCTAAAATAGTCAAATTCATAAATCAAAGAGTGGAATGGTCTTTGCCAGCACCTGAGGGAGAGAAAAGTGAAGAGCTGCTGTTCAATGGGAATAAAGTTTTAGTCAAGCAAAATGAATAAGTTCTAGAGATCTGCTGTATAACAATGTACCTATAATCAACAATATATTGTACACTTAAAATTTGTTAAGAGGATAGATCTCATGTTATGTGTTCTTTCTACAATAATAATAAGATGCCAATGCTACCCAAAGCAAATCTATGGATTGTATGCAATCCCTTTCAAAATCCTAAGACACTTTTTGCAGGAAAAAAAACAAAATCCACCCTAAAATTCATATGGACTCTCAAGGGATTCTGAATAGCCAAAACAACCTTGAAAACAAACAAACAAAAACAAAGTTGGAGGACTCACATTTCCTTATTTCTAATCTTATTACAAAATACAGTAATCAAAAGAGTATGGTATTGGCATAAAAACAGACATATAGACCAATGGAATACAATAGATAGCCAAGAAATAAACCCTGGGATTTGTGGTCAAATGATTTTCAACAAGACTGCCAAGCTTATTTAATGGGGAAAGGACAATCTTTTCAACACATGGTGGTAGGGAAACTGATATCTGTATGCAAAAGAATGAAGTTGGGCCTTTATCTTACATTACATATATAAATTAACTCAAAATGGATCAAAGACCTAATGATCAGAGATAAAACTATAAAAAAAACTTGCAGGAAAACACAGGGAGAAAGCTTCATGACATTGAATCTGGCAATAATTTCTCTGATATAACACCAACAGCACAGGCAACAAAAGAAAAACATAGGTAAATTGGACTTCATCACAGTTTTAAACTTTTGTGCATGAAAGCACCATCAAAAGAGCGAAAAGGAACACACGAAATTGATGAACCTATTTGGAAATCACATATCTAAAAAGGGACTTCTATCCAGAATGTACAAAGAACTCTGACAGCTCAACAATAGAAAGACATAAGCGGTCAGACAATTAAGTTCACGAACTCATCCTAGAAAAAGTGCTACATACCTCATTGCTGAATATCAATCACTATGGTCACCTTTGAAGTACTCCCCTTGGGAAGCTATGCACTGATGCCAGCACCTAGTCCACCCTTCAAAGCGATTTTGGAACTCTTTTTCTGCAACGGCCACCAGAGCTGTCATTGTATTACCCTTGATGTCCTGAATGTCATCAAAATGCTTCCTTTCAATATTTCCTTTATCTTCAGGTAAAGAAAGAAGTCATTGGGGGCCAGATCAGGTGAGTAGGGAGTGTGTTCCAATACAGTTATTTGTTTATTGGATAAAAACTCCCTCACAGGGTGGCCGGATGGCTCAGTTGGTTATAGCGCGAGCTCTGAACAACAGGGTTGCCAGTTCGATTCCCACATGGGCCAGTGAGCTGCGCCCTCCACAACTACATGGAAGGACTTGGAATTGATGGGCCCTGGAGAAACACACTGTTCCCTAATATTCCCCAATAAAATTAAAAAACAAAACAAAACAAAAAACTCCCTCACAGACAGTGCCGTGTGAGCTGGTGCATTGTCATGATGCAAGAGCCATGAATTGTTGGCAAAAAGTTCAAGTCATTTTTGTCTAACTTTTTCACGCAGCCTTTTCAGCACTTCCAAATAGTAAACTGTTTGTCCAGTTGGTGCAAATTTATAATGAATAATCCCTCTGATATAAAAAAAAAAATTAGTGACATCGGTGCAACACGTTCGCGAACTTAATTGTCACACCTTGTATAATGGAACTTCTATCCAGACTATATAAAGAACTCTTACAACTCAACATAGAAAGACATAATCCAATTTAAAAATGGGCAAAGGATTTCAATAGACTTTTCTCCAGAGAAAATATAAAAAATGGCCAATAGGCACATGAAAAGATGTTCAACATCATTAGTCAGTAGAGAAACAAAAATCAAAACCACAATGAGACACCACTTCATAACCACTAGGATGACTAGCATTAGAAAAAAAACAACAAAAAAAGAAAATAAGTGTTGGCAAGGATATGGAAAAATTGTACTGCATTACATTGCCGTGGGAATATAAAATGGTATAGCCACTGTAAAAATAGTATGGCAGTTTCTCAAAAAAGTAAACATAGAATTAATTACCACACAATCCAGCAATTCCATTTCTGGGTGCAGAAATACATACCCAAAAGACGTGAAAGAAGGGACTCAAACAGATATTTGCACACCCGGGTCACACCTGTGTTCATTGCAGTATTATTCACAAAAGCCAAAAGGTGGAAGCGTCCCAAGTGTCTGCTGATGATACTGGATAAACAGGATGTATGAATATTATTCATCCATAAAAAGGAAGGAAATTTGGATACAACCTACAACATGGACGAACCTTGAATACGTTATGTTAAATGAAATAAGTCACTCACAAAGAGACAAATATTGTATGACTCAACTTATATGAAGTGCCTAAAGTGGTCAAATTTATGGAGAAAGAAAGTGAAATGGTGGTTGCCAGGGGCTGGAAGAAAGGGGGAATGAGGAGTTAGTGTTTAATGGACATGGTGTTTCAGTTTGAGAAGATGAAAAAGTTCTGGATATGGGTGCTGATGATGGTTGGACAACAATGTGAATATACTTAATGCCACTGAACTGTACACTTAAGAATGGTTAAAATGGTAAATTTTATGTTATATATAGTTTATCACACGTACAAAAAGAGTAAATGTAGTAAAAGAGAGGTTCTGCTATGAGTTATACTTTTTCTTCAGAATCCACCTCTCACTTGCCTATCCCACCCATGGCTGTGTCTCCCAGAGCAATATTGATATCTGGCCACTCAAAATAATATGCTCATTTTGCACGATGGAGTCATTTGACGGGAACTACAATATCATATGCCAATGTCTGTGTGGGTGTTTTCTGAGTAACCTCAACACAGACCAATCAGACTATCTCTATAGAGCCTGCCCTTCCCCTCACATGCAGTGAGCCATCTCCGTCAAGTGACTTTTGACAGAGTGTGCAGTCATTGTGTATGAGTAACAGAAGAAAAGGGTGAGCTATTGTCCTAAATTTGCGGAGAGAAAATTAGAAGTCATAAGCCTCCCCATGAACTAGGGTTGGCAGATTTAGCAAAGAAAAATACAGGACACCCTGTTGTTTATCTGAAATTCAAATTTAACTTGGCATCTTGTATTTTATCTGGCAACACTCTGAAATATTGGAAGTCGAAGAGAAAATAAATCAAATAATTCAGAGTATTCTGGGGTTACTGAGGTCTTAGCAGGGAGCCCAGACAGGGACAAGTAAAAAAGCACATTAAAAACGTATCGATCACCAAAAAAAAAAAAGAAAAAAGAAAAAAGAAAAAAGAAAAAAAGTATTGGTCTTTAGATGACATACCCATGCTTAATCCAACTCAGGAGCCCCTCCCTGCTTTAGTTCCTTTGATGCAAAACTTTATAAAGATAGGTCGGAGGGTAGGAGAAAAAGAAAGTGAAGAGAGAGAAATCAAAGCTAGAAATGGGTGAGAACATACCCAGATTCCTATTAGGCAGGCCTGGCCTCAAAAAGGGACCTTAAACACTTAACATAAAACTCAGAGGAAATCAGATTTTGACTTGGTTCAAAGCAGAAGAGAAACGATAGTGGTAACTGCCCTATGGCCATGCAGCATGAGGGGCACAGGTAACAATACCAGGGATAGTGGTGGGATCTCTCTTCCTTCCAGTAAGCCATACCATTGCCTCCTAAACTCCAATCACTATTTTTACCTGTGGTACTAACATTCTGAGCCCCAGTTACAATTATGCTACTACTAGTCAGGCAAATACTTCTTAGCTTACAAACTCCTATAGCTTTCCAGCCATTGTTTCATCACTCAGCAATATTATTTACTTCCCTATGGAACCTGGGCCCAAACTGAAGGCTCTGAACCCGGTCTTACCCTCAGGAAACTTAATCTGTTTAGGTCATCCTCCTAGGAATCAACAGAAACAGGTTTCAGGCTTTCTGTTCTTTGAGAATTCCATCTTTCAAAGGCCCATGTTCCTGTTTATTATTGACATTCTTTGCTTAGTCGTAATCCCTGCCTGACTCTGGTCTACTGAGAAATAAATGGCCCATATGGCCTGATTAACTATGGTAGTATTTGGGAACCTTTGATATCTCTCACATTAGATATCCCTGCCCGGAATATCTATATTTCCAGTCTCTGAGGTGGGGGTGGTATCCAGGAGCTAAAGGGTAAAATAGCTGAGGTCCTTCATTCCTCCAACCTGTCCTGAAGCAACGCTGACCAGCTACACTGAGTCAGCTTTTTTTAAAAAATTAGTTTCAGGTGTACAGAACAATGTAATAGTTAGACATTTATACCCTTCACAAAGTGATAAACCCCTCCCCCAATCTACTACCCCTCTGACATTGTATTTAGCTGTTACAGTTCCGCTGACTCTATACCTTATGCTGTACTCCACATCCTGTACCTTAATATATATATATGTATATATATATAAGTGTATATATATGTATGTGTATATATATATGTGTGTGTGTGTGTGTGTGTGTGTGTATATATATATATATATATATATATATATATATATAGTTATAGTTGACATTCTATGACCATAGTAATCAAAACAGCACGGTACTGGCATAAAAACTGACACATAGATCAATGGACAGAACAGAGAGCCCAGAAATAAATCCATGCCTATATGGTCATTTAATCTACGACAATGGAAGCAAGAATTTACAATGGGGTAAAGACAGTCTATTCAATAAATGGTGCTGGGAAACCTGGACAGACAAATCCAACAAATGCAGCTGGACCACCTCCTTACACCATATACAAGAGTAAATACACTGAGTCAGCTTTAAAAGCTGTGGCTGGCCTCCAGAATTCTTTCCTAGAGGGAGTTAAGTAGTTAGTCTCTTACTAAGTAGAGCAAGAGGAGCAGTTCACCTGGGCAAAGCTCTTTCAAGATTATCTGGGCAGCCTCTAAGGCACTAGCCAACAAAAATTTCTGCAGCTCCAGCCCGGACTTTTTGTGTTTTGTTTTTCTTGTAAACAGAACATGAGTGGAAAACAGCTGACATATAGAAGCTTGCATGTAAATGAAATTAGATGTATTAATTGAAAGACTGAATATATTGTTTTATGCTGCCAAAATGAGCAGCACAAGTAATTCCACCCATGCTTTTCCTTTTTTCCCCTTTATGTACCTAGTGACACCTTTTCCATTGAAGCACTCTGCCTCACAGCCTCTGCATTGGACTCATTCATTCACTCATTCATCCATTCATCCACCCATCAAATATCTACTGAGCGCTACCATGTGTCAGACACTGTCCTGGGCGCTGGGGATATAAATGAATAGTGTATGGTCCTTGCCTTCAGGGCAGTCCCCCAGCGTCCACAGGGCCAGCCTGGCGGTCCCAAGTCGGCCATGGGCAACAGGATCACAGTGCCCTTCGCAGCAGGTAAAGTGCAGTGGCAGGGGACTGGCAAACTGCCACGCCAAAGGTTTTCCTAAGGTAAAGCTGGATGCGGTGGGGAGCTCCCTTATCCGCTCGGGCAGATACCAACTTGGGAACCAGGGACACACGGGGCGGAGGGCGCAGAGGGCCGGCTGGGGCTGACTATAAGGAGGTCCCCGCGGCAGTCACAGGGTTGGATGCTGGGCCTTCGCGCTCCCCCAGGGCCATCACAGATGGGGGTACAACCGTGACAACCGAGCGCAAGCCAGCTGAGAGGGTGTCTCTGAAGGGACAGTTTGAGGAGACGGTTGGAGTGGATCTAGGGTGACGCCCAAAGGGATGGGTGGTCCTGGGTGTTTGAGGGTTCAGTGGATGCTAGAGCTGAAGGATTAGAAAGAGGACTGAGGATGAGGTGGGTCTAGAGGGTCGGAGCGGACTAGGAAGATGGGGCTTAGGGCACCAGGGGAAAGAGGTGAGGGGAAGGGCGGAGGTGCTGAGGGCTGGGTAGGTGGGCAAAGGGCCTTCTCCTAGGGAAGGGGTCATTCGAAACATGAGGGCAAGGGGTCTCCCGGACCACGCCGAGTCCCGGAGAGGCGTCCCTACCTGGTCTCTAGCCTCAGCGTGGTCCGTCAGCAGCGGCGGCGGCGTCTCGCGCCCTCCAAGGGTCGCGATGCAGCGGGGACAGGCCGGCGGCCCCCTCCTCTCCAAACGGGTTGGTAACGCCCGGTCCCCCCTGCAGTAGCGGCGCCGATGGTCCAATCTGGATTGCCCTCATGCCGCCCCTCCGGAGGGCGCGTTGGTTTGGCCCATTGGGCTCACGGTGCTCGCCCACCTCCCCCGCTCCCGCCGCGAAGGGCACCGCGAGTCACGCGCAGTGCTTTCCCGAGAGGGGAGCGGCGAGGCTACGTCCGTGGCTCCGCCTTATGCGGCCCGCGCCCCGCCCCTTTGGGGTGTGGCCGGTGAAGCGCGGCTCTCGGGCGCTGGAACCGTGAACCCTGGGGCGAAGGCCTACTGGCTTCGAAGGCAGGTGCATTTGCTCGGTGACCTTCGCCTAAAGCATGGATTGTCAACCCCCGTAGAACCTCTTGGGGAAAATAGAAAAATAACAAAACTAAGGCCTGATCTCAGCCGAGACCGATTGAATCAGAATCACTGGGGTGGTGCCTAGGCTTTGATATTTTTAAAAGCACCCAATGCATAGCCAAGGTTAAGAAGTCCTGTTAAAACATGGAACCGACAGTCTCCTTTGACCAAAATTTTTAATCAGCTCCTCTTGAGTCCTCTGCTGGGCTAGGCGCGACTTTGGGCTTCCCTCTCTGGTCTTGTAGAATCCAGTTTAAGCAAGAATCCTGTTAAGTCAATTTAAAGAAAATCCTCTGTCTTTGGTATATGACCATCCATTACCTTATCACCCTGGCGTGGCTTCAGCAAGAATTCTGTTGAGTCCATCTAGCAAGAATCCCCTTTAGCCCTGATGTTTTTCCTCTTAGTAATTGCAGTGGTCTGAATGTTTGCATTCCTCCAAAATTCATGTGTTGAAATCCTAACCCCCAAAGGTGATGGTATTAGTGGATGGGGCCTTTGGGAGGTGATTAGGTCATGAGTAGGATTAGCGCTCTTATAGATCTCACAGCGCTCCCTAGCCCAGTCCTCCAAGTGAGGATACAAGACGTCTGCCAACCAGAAGAAAACCCTACTTGACACCCTGATCTCCGGCTTCCAGCCTCCAGACTATGAGAAATAAATTTCTGTTGCTTATATGTTACACAGTCTGTCGTATTATGGCAGCCTCAACAGACTAAGACTGTAATTTGCCATCCACTCACCCCTACCCCTGCTCCATGGCTGTAAATCCCCACTTGTCCTTGTTGAGGACTGAGTTGAGCTCAGTTTCTCCCCCACTGCAAGACCCCACTGCAGTGGTCCCTATACCTATCACGATGGTTTGCCCCTAAAGTCTGCCTTACCATCTTTAACAAGTGTCATAAATCAATTTTTCTTTTAACACAACTCATGTACTTCCTCCTGTTCCTTATGGCAGATGCAGTGTGGGACATTGAGGATCCTATTGTCTCCTTCTTCTCGTCAAAGGGAGATGGGGGTCAGTGGTCCCTCTAGGTTCCATGCTCTGTGAAAGAGTTAGAGACTGAGACCTTGTGCTCCAGGCACGCATAGGCTTGTTGGGTCAGTCAAGGAAGCAGATAAATGTCATACTAGGTAATGCACCTTCAGGCTTCACAGAAGTGGTGTGAGCTGAGCTTTGAAGAATGAGTGGGAGATAAAGGGTGCGGAGGAATCAGCATGTACAAAAGAACAGAGGGCAACATAACTGATATGATGGACGTGTGGGATGCAATGGAGAAAGCACAGCTGACATAGTCAGGGGTGTGATGATGAAGTCTCCTGTGACAGACCACGGAGTTGGGACTCACCTGTAATCAGGGAGACACTGAAGGGCTTTATGCAGAGGCAGGAATGCCAAATCAAATATAAATTTTAAACATAAAATGCTGAGGGTGGAAAGGGCTACGACTGCTGGCAGGAGGACCAATGAAAAGCCACGTTTATACAGATAATGGTTCAGGGTAGGGAACTTACCCTAAAGTAGGCCAGCTAGAATCTTCTCCCTGAGAATTTGGAATTGGGGAGAGAAAGAACCACAACCTTCCTCAGGATTGGACTTATGATGGAAATTTCAGAACTGTGTGAATGACTATCTTTTACTTGCCGAATGGCCTGAGTAGCAACAGAAAACCAATTTGCTGAGAAGCCAAGTCTAGATACAGAGACAACTTCGCGGGTTCTGGGGGCCTTACAGCAGCTGGTTCCACTTCTGAGAACCAGAACTAGCTTGATTCCTGCCTTTGGTTGATGACACAGCCTTCTATCCATTCATATAGTTTCATTCAGCAAGTGTGGGTGACTTCCTGTTATTCGTGTTCAGGGATAATTTTCAAAAAGGTAAAATCATAAGTCTTATACAAATACAAACACATATTAAACTCACTAGTTAATGAGGGAACCAATAAGATACCAAAACCAGTTCAAATGATTTAGGTTTTAGAAATGTATATTCTCTACCAGACAAAATTTGCATACCCAGGAACAGGAATCATTTGCATTGTTACAGACAGAAACATTTTGCATTATTACCAGTATTTGAACAGATTTGCACTTTAGAAATCTCATTCTAGTCGGAGTGTGAATATTGAATTAGAGGAAGGTAAGGAGATCAGTTAGGAGACTGATAATTAAGATGAGAAGTGAGAGGGTCTCAATTAGGGCACTGGCTGAAGAGTTAGATTGGAGGAGATAGATTCAAGAGATTTAGGGTGTAGAATGTATAAGACTTAATTAAATGTATCATTGGGGGTAGGGTGGGGATAGAATAGAGCAAATAGTCCAGGATGACTCCCAGGATCCTCCAAATGCTGGGTCTTCTTTAAAACTCTTTGCATGTATCTCAAAAGATTTGGGGCTAGAATCTCAGGGAAATGCTGAGGGCTAGAACAATGTTCCCTTCTTGCTTTGTTTCTGGCAGTGGTAAATAAGGTTATTTCCCCCACAAGTTCTTTTAAGAAAAAGGTACAGGGTGAACCAGATGGTCCTGTGACCTCTCTCTGTTTCCGAGAGGCTGTAGATGAGGAACAGGTGTAAACACGGCCCATGTAAACTGGAATTACCTCTGTCTTTTTTGCTATTGGCAGCTAGTCAATCTAGTTCAAGTAAAAAGATTTCCTCACTAAACCCAACTTCAGAAAGCCCCTCGTGGGGCTCTCTCCTGGAATGAAAATTTAATAATTAAGATGTCCAAACTAATAAAATAATTTTTAAATTTCAAACTTTAAAATTAAGGCTTTTCCCATTTCTCAGCTTAGCCCTATTGCAAGTGGCCACGTTCAGCGGGAAATGGGGACGGGGCTTAGTAGATGTCTATCTTTTCCTACTTATCTCTTCTCCCACCCCCAGCTCGCTACCCCTCTTTCTCCACAGGGTTTGAGCAGGTTGGAGGGATAAAGGATGAGGGAGGTTCTTACTCAACTAATACTGTCACAAACTAATTTTAGTGCTCGGGAGTATATAAAGCTGACTCTTTCTCAAGGAGCCTTTTTATAGATTTTTCAGAGATTCCCTCCCTGGTGGTGGAGATACTTCTATACCTAGTTACTTTAATGTGGGTGAATTCAGCAACTCCTCTAGTTGGTCACTTACAACTCCTTTAGAAATCTCTAGGCATTTAAAAAATCAACTTTATTGAAGTATAATTTACATACAATAAAATGCACAGATTTTAAGTGTACAGTTTGATAAGTTTTGACAAATGTCTGCACCCATGTAACCACCTCAAAAAACAAGATATAGAAAATTTACCTCATGCCCCTTCACAGGCAATCAACCCCACCCTCAGGCAACCTTCTATCTAATTAGAAATCTGTAGGCATTTGACAGCATAGCTCATGTTTCCTCCTGCTGAGGTTTTCTCAACCTTTCAGATGGTATCTCTGACAAGATAAAGCAAGTCTACTTGGTCTCTTACCTGGCTCATATCTGGTCTATGGGGAGCACCCATGCAGCCCTGTCCTGCAAAACAGTGGGAGCACAGGCCCATCTCACCACAGCCACCCAGTCTTGCTTTGCCAAAGAACAGGGAGTTGACTGTTCTCTTGCTTTTTAGATATTTCCAGTTATGAGTCAAGTATGAGCTCTCTGTGTCCCCCAGACACATTAATCATATAAATCTCTCCAAGTAACTTCCTTAAAACCCTCTCAACTTGAGCTGAACTCAAAGCCCACTAGCAATTCTCTCTGAAGATCCCTTTCCGATGTCTGATTTTCTAGCCCTTTTTCTCAAGGTGGGTGAGGTGATGGAAGGAGAACTGACTCTGAGTGGTGAACACACAATGCAATATATAGATGATGAGTTATACATGTGTACACTTGAAACCTATGTAGTTTTGTTAACCATTATCACGCCAATAAATTAAGAACAAAAAGTTGCAAACTTGTTTTTCACACTCCCCGTTTTGCAAGTCTTGCAGGGTCATCTCACACCTCGCTTGGAATGTGGCCGGCACCTGCTGTTTTGGTTCCTCAGCAGGGAAGGAGACTCAGATCTCCCAAGATGCATATAAACCACCGGGGAGAGGATGCTGATTGTTCAGGGGGCTTTGGGGGGGGGTCTTATTAGTCCAAATTGTATTTTTACAAATGCTTTAGATGAGAGACCATAAGTGGTGACCACGTTTCAAAAAAAGAGGCCCCTGAAGTATAAATGAAAACTAGATACCAAAGGCTAAGTTTCATTTTGAAAAGACAGGGCAAGAGGCAAATTCAGGACAAATAAAAGATAGTAGTAGATTTCATTCATTTACTCATTTATTGAAAAACATTAGTAACCTAAGTACTAGCAGTCTGCTGGGTGATAGAAATACACATATGAACCAAAGTTCTAGTCCTCCAGACAGATCATCATGGCCTACCAGAGAAGACAGAGAAGTAAACCACAATTACAACAGATGACTTAGTGATAATACATTCAACTCTCAGGAACTGAAAGAGAAACGTACGAGGTGGTCTAGTGTCAGGAAGAGGCACCCAACAAGAACAGGAGCTTGTGTGCCAGTGAAGGCTCCCAGCGGAAGCGACCAAAGCTGGAGAGTGAAGAGCAGATAGACATTAGCTACACAAAGGAGGGACGTGTATTCTAAGAGGAGAGAATAGAAAGAGCCAAGGCATAAAGGCTTCTGAAGATAATGGAAACTCTGAGGAATTGCAAATAGTGTGGCATGGCAGAAATGCAGATTATGCAGCAAAAAATGGTGATGAAACTGGAGAGGCAGGCAGCTTCAAGGTAGGGAAGGTATGATGAGTCACTAAAGCACTTTAAACTGGCAAATGCCATGATCTGATTTGTACTTTTGAAAAGTCATTTTCTGTGGTGTGGATAATGGATTGGAAAGAAGCAGAATCCGAGGCAGGGAGACCAGAGGGGACGATGTCGCCATAATCCAGGCAAGAAATGATGAAAGCAATGGGACTGGGATAAATAGAAAGGAAAGATTTGAAGACAACTGTAAGACTGAGTAAATGAAACTTGGTAACAGAATGGACTAGATTAGAGAAACAGAAGAGAGGAGTCCAGAAAGACTTCCAGGTTTCTGGCTTGAGCTACTTATTGGGTGATGGCATTTAGGGAAATAAGAAAAATAGGCAGAGTAGCAGATTCCAATTCTTTCATTTCATTTGTTCATTCATTCAACAGACATTTATTAAAGGCCCATCATATGCTATGAATAGACAAATGATTAAAATGCCCGGTGATAAGTGTCACTGGTAGGGGTATGCACAGGGGAGCAACTGAATAAGTTGGGCAGCTATATAAGTCACATTGAGAAATTAGGGGTAGATCTTGGAGGAGACAATGCCTAATCTGAGCTTTAAAAAAAATAGAGGTGAAATTCACATAAAAGTAACCATTTTAAAGTACACAATTCAGTGGCATCTAGTACATTCAAAATGTTGTTCAACCATCACCTCTATTTAGTTCCAACTATTCTGAGTTTTGAAGGGCGACTAGAAGTTTGCTAGATGAAGAAGAGGGTGAGGGATGAGGGAAAGCATTTTGGGACATAAGAACAGCATGTTTGATGACATGAAGACCAGAAATAGCATGACCGGAGTGAATGCAGAAGGGAAAGTAGTGAAAGACAAGGCTAAAGAGAGTCCAATAATAAAGTGTTCAAATTTTAACTTGATCCAGAAAGCATGGGAAGCCCTTAAAGAATGCAAAGATGGGGCTTGACATGATCAAGTTTGCCTTTTAGACAGATTACTTGGAAGTAGTATTGGTGATACTTTGAATAGGAGAAAACAAGGAAGACAACTTGGGAGCGTTTATGCAGTAATCCATGTGAGAGATGATCAAAGTCTGGCAATGGTAGGGAACTGAAAACAAGACATAATAAAGATGCAGAATTTACATTACTTGATGACTTATTAGACATCAGACCAGAGGAAGACTATGGGATGGTTCCTATCAGTTTGCCTTGTGGGACTGGAATGATGGTGGTGGCATCCTGGGATGAAATTTTGGGGAAAATGATAAGTACAGGTTGGTGGGTTGAGTGTGAGTTTCCTGAGATTCAACTAAGTGAAGGGTCTTAGAATCAGTTTAATAAATGGAACTGAATTTCAGAAGAGAGATATAGGATAGAGTGAGAATTGAGAATCTTCTTTTTGTTGGTATATGAAGTCATGAGTTTAGATTAAGTCACTCAGGAAAAGTGTACAGAGAAAGATGAGCAGAGAACCTAGTACTGAGCTTTGAGAACCAATATTTAAGGTGTGCAGAGGATAGAGCTATGTGGTTAAAAGATGTGATCATAGTGAGGTGAATATAGAGTTTAGCAGCAGGGGGCAGAAAAGTGGCATGGAGCTTTTAAAAAGAGAAAAAGGGGGTAGGGGAGATACTGGTTTAATTTGAAGGGAGATGGTGGGGGGGTCTGTGAGACAATGATCGTCGCTGGGGCCCCATCAGACCATACAAATCTCTCCACTCCAAAATAAGCCATTTATTACTCCATAAACTCTTAAAAATAGTTTCCCAAATACATACAATTTCTTCTCAAAATAATTTTATGGAATGAAGACAAATCTTCACCAATTATGTCTCCTCAAGAAAAGATTTTTTAAAATCCCCTGCAGTCTCCTCCTCCCAGGTCTGAGGCCCAAAAAGGTGTCAGTTCTTGGGTCAAAGGCATCAAAGAAAGGGAAAGAAGGCAACATCTTGAACTGTAGTTAAGGCAGAAATCACCTCCTCTGTTCGTCGTTTTTTTTTTTCTTTTTTTTTTTTCAGTCCACAAACTCTCCTTCAGTTTCTTATGACCAACTTTTCACAGCTGTCTCCTCCTTTTGCTACCCAGGGCCAGCAAAAGACTCACCCTGAATCCCCCAAATAAACCTGAGAAAGGTGCCTGGGTGGGACGATGTGGGCTCTGGCAAGGGGCTCTGGCAAGGTTTATGGTTGCTCTGGGCATGAGAAACATGGCCCAGAGTAAGATTCTTAGGTTCCACTTTCTTTTCCCTTCCCCATACTGCCCCTGTGCACCCACTACTTCCACATTTGCTTGTCTGGATTAAAACTTAGAAGGTTTGGTGGAAAGGAGGCCTACATCGCTTTTTCTTGAAATGCTGTAACTCTGACAGATATCTGGGAGCTCTTACTTCACTTTTCCTTGCCTTACTTGGGTATAGCCTTTTAGGAAATGAAGAAGCTGAGCCCCTGGAGTGAGAGTGGAAGAGCAGGTTTATTCTGCTTTCCCAGGGACTCTAAGCTCTCCTTACTAAGTTAGGTGAATACAAGGGAGGAAGAGCAATGACTGACTCCTTTGGGGTTTCCCTAAAGGCTTCTACTTTTTAAAAGGAAAGCTATTTTTTCTTGGGCATCATGGAACTCATTAACTTGCCGGAAGTGATGAGGGGTCCAAAGCCCTGTTTGTGGGAGAATGCATAGGCAGAACGTCGAGTGCTTGAATGTTTCAATGTAGTCTGGACTAGGGGTGGCAGTGGGTGTTCAATGTGATGCATTCCGTCAATAACCTATAGCCAGAGCATGGGGACAGGGTTTTTATCCACAGAGGCAAGGCAAAGAGGGTCATGAATTGAATTATAGATGGGTAGATTCCCTGTTCCACTAACCTTGTCCACATTGGAGGGGCAGAATAGTGGTTTGAGAAACTGGTACCCAGCGGCAGGCAAAATACAGAGGACCATGCTGAGGGCAACACTCAGCCACAACAGTGGCAGGTTCTGAGTGTTCCTTACCACACCTGTAAACAACAAGCCAGGAGGGGAAAACTGAACCAGAGCCTGGAGGAAGGGCGCTGTCAGCCAGAATTTAGATACCTCCAGTCCAAAGAAGGAAGTTACTTTGGAGACAAGTTAGTCTCCTGAGAAATAAGTAAATGCAAAAGAATTGCAGTGAGATCCTTTTTACAGCCAATGTCATGGTGAATTCACGTGCCTTTGTCTCTCTCTGAAGGCGGGGCAGGGCAGGAAATGGGGGAGGCTATAGGAATCCTAGAGCCTTGGCCTAGACACAAAAAATGGGATAGAGAACACTGGAGGGGAAAAATGAGAGGTGGAGCCAGCTACATCTACATATCTACTCTTGCTGTATTTTGTCCTCATTGGAATGGAGATGAGAAATAGGGAAATTAATATGGGAGACAATAAGGCGGTATGCTACAATAGAAAGAATATTGGACTGTGAATCAGGAGACCTAGATTTGAGTAATTTAAATTTTAAAAACCTCCAGTCTCTAAAATGGTGCTAATAATTCTTGCGCTGCCTACTTCAGAGAATGCTTGTAAAAATCAAAATAGATAAGAAATTTGAAAATATCTTAGAAACTCTATAAGGTAAAATATTTCCCCTAGCTAAATTTTGAGTCCTTTTAGGGCAAATACCATGTCTTATTCCTATCTATATCCATAGAGCCTGGCACATAATCATAGCTGCTCCATAAACATTTCCTAAACAAATATATTTGGTTCACATTCCCCACCCCTACTCCCCACCCCCTTGCCACACACTGAGCAGGGCCTTACCTAGGAATTGGAAGACGCTGGGGAACGTTAAGCACAAACCATCACTGTACAGGAAGTTTAAGATGCAGAAGTAGAAACCCAGGCTACCCCAGGTGATGAAGTGGCTTATCACCGTCCAGCAGGTTGTCTCCAGGGCAATCTGAAAAACACCCTACTATGTGCAATACTCTATAACCTGCGACCTATGAGCCACCTCCCTTCTCCAATTCCCTAATGGGAGGATGCTCCCTCCCCACCCGCCCTCCTTCCTTCCCTCCCTCTCTTCCGGACAGTCTCCTCCTCCAATCCCCCTACCCCTCCCACCACTGGCCACACCTGCATTGTGACCACCCAAAGCAGGGAGATCTGCACTATCAGGGAGAAGGACTGGTAGTCGGAGATTTCCTTCCCATCACTGCGCACTGAGTTGCAAATGGTCCTCATGGGGACAAAAAACAGCACGAAGGAACTGTAGACCCCATGCATGAAACACTTCACAAATTCCTTCTTGTTGAAATAGAGGTTGTGCTGGCCTGGCTCATACAGCTCTGGGAAACGTAGGCTCCACGTTTCATTCACATCCTGGAAGCACCAGAAGGTAAGGAGAAAGGCTCAGAAGGTCCCATCTCTGCCAGAGTGGAGGCTTCTCCCCTCACTGAGTCTGCTGCCAGGCTGCCTAGGAGCTTTCTCATGGATTACTTGAGACGTGGAACCAGAGAACAGAGCAGTGAGCACAGAGCCTTCCTGAAGTTCTACTCTCTAGGCAAGGATCTGGGTAGTGAAAGAAAGCTAGGAGAAGGTCAAGATGGTGGAAGGACCTGGAGGCAGTTAGGAGTGGGGACTCAAGAAAGGGGGCAATTGGGACTGGGTGTAACTGGAAGGGAGGACTGGAGCTTGGGGTAGGGGAGGAAGTTGGGACATGAGTCCCCAGTTTTAAGTGTTCCTTTAGTTGAATATTCTTTGTGTCAAAAGCCCATGGGAGGAGGGGGAAAGCCAATGGGGACCAGGGAGTCCCTTATAGGTATCCATGTTCTGTGATACTCCTACTATTCTCATAGCTACTGGTGAACTCAGGTAAGAGGATTCTCTATGTGGATGAGATTGGATCATCTTCAGCTCCTAAATCTGAAACTCTGGATAACAAAGCTTGGGGTTTGTTTTGAGAAGTTGTAGATCCCTAGAATTTAGACCACCGAAGCTGGTTAGAGCTGTTGAGTGACACAGCTTATCCCTCTTGCTGTCTGATGCTGCAGCTACTTCATGGAGAATTTCTTTCCTACCTTGATGGGGACCAGGAACCGTGATACTATGATGTCCTCTTTTAGCTACTTTATTCCTCTTTGGAGGCTCCTTTTCTATTCCATATACCCATGACTGGAGGTTGGGGTAGAAGGCAAGGGAGAGGTGGGCACCAGGACCCTGAATACCCAGGGAATTTCTGACAAGGACAGAGGGTTCCCCTACGCTGACTCCCTGACTCAGAGTATCATACCCATACTCCCATGCTTGGCCCTCAGGACCCCCACCGAGGCCTCCCACTATTGGTTTATCTCATTATCTAGGAATGGTCTCTCCCTTTTTGAAGCCCCTGCCCCAATAGCTCTATGTCCTTTCACTACTTTTGTACACACTAAATTTACTGTACAGCACAATTTCCATGTTTCTCTCTAGAGACAAAACTGATGCAGGAAAACTTGGATTTCTAAAACTGATGATTATTCTCTGTGGAGGAAGACTCTTTACTTTATCCCATGATACCTCTCCAGGTGATGAGCTCCCTTCCTTGCTCTAGAAAGCATTTCATTTACACCTGACTTTATAGAGCTCAGCTCTTGCTATTCTCCTCACTCTTGGGAATATTTCTCAAGGGCCCAGGGGCTTCAACACTGACTAAGGGGCTTGCTACTGGTCTTACCTTGTCAAACAGACTCAAGCCCAGGACAGGGAGGGAGGTGTAGACCAGGTTGTAGAAAGTGATAAACCAGGTATCATAAACTGTCTGGAAGAACACCAAGGAGATTTCTTAGATTTCTCTCTTCTACAAAGTCCCAGCTCCATCTCCCAGCTCCAAGAGAGCCCCCTTTGCCCTCAATCTACCCACCCCTGTACTAACCTAGAGCAGGATCTGAATTTCAGCAATCTGACTGAGAAGGCTGACCTCAGTCTCTGTTTGGTCCTACTCTATTTAGAACTGGCTGCCTGGCTGAGGTAAGGCCACATCAAGCTTGTTTGTGGCCAACCTTACAAGGTTGATTTGAACCAACCCTACCATGACCTGCACTGCCTCTGCACAGCAAGGACCCAGACTGGCTGCTAGGGAATGCGAGCTAACCCCTGCACTCCCGGGCGTGTAAGCCTTTGGGCTATTTGCTGTATCTGCGTTATGACATTCAATAGCTTCTGTAACCCTGGACACTTTCTAACACTGGCAAGCAGAATAGACCTAACGACCCTTCCCCAGCTAGGTGCTCCATCCTAGGGCCTAGAGAGGGCTCCTCTCCTTACCAGCCACAGAAGTGGTGATCGTCGTTCGTTCTCTCTCTCTCTCTCTCTCTCTCTCTCTCTCACATACACACACACACACACACACACACACCTCTCCCACAAACCAGACTGGCTTTGTTAGATACCGTGGGTATACAAGTCTACCTACTACTATCTGCTGACTGCTGACTTGTCTGTTCCGCCTGGAGCCCAAGGCAACAGAGGTAGTAAGTACCTCCCAAGAGAATCATTCCTGGGGTTATTTCTCTTGGGAATTTTTGAGAGACTCCTAAAAATTTCTCATAGAAAAAGGGATTCCTTGTGGAACATTAAAATCCAGGTGTCACCTCTCCCCACTATCGTGGGGGAGATTTCATATTCAAAATGTGGAATTAATTCATTGGAGCAACAATAGTGTGTGTTGGGGTGTGGAAGGAGAAGTAATGGGTAGCTGTGTTTCCAAGTATGGCTCTAGGTGAATGCCATAACCAGCCTGTCTGTCAAGACCTAGGGGTCCTTTGAGGTCTAGCCTGCTCCATAAGGACTACCCTGGGTGCTAAAACAAACAAACAAACAAACAAACAAATAAAAACAACCAAAAAAACCCAACTCCCAGACCTAGGAAATTCCCTCCATTACATATGTTTGGAAACTCTAGGTGTCTATGTCAGGGAAAAGGTGAAAATACCTTATGGGCGAGTTCTGAAGATAGGAGTCAAGGCCATGTCAGACCCAGGCCAGAAAAGTTAGGGTTTAGAAATCTAAGTTTAAGTGTGGGGGTGGGAGATGGGATAAGCATGGGTGAGGAGCTTTACAGGTGGATAGCAGCATATCCTGCATTGGTCTCTAGAGGAGAAAAAGGGTCTGAGCTGGCTGAAATGGGGGATGACAAGACCCCGTTGACCAGAGTGGGAAATGCCACCTGACCTCCTACCTGTGCGGAGAACCCGTTGTAGAAGGAATACCAGAAGTGCACCAGGGTGAAGGCAAAGTTTTTGTAAAAGAAGTAGCTGAGAAACTTGCATATGCGATTATAGGACCAGCGGCCATGGACCAAGAGTAGACGCTGAAGATACTGGAACTGGGAGAAGGTGAAGTCACTATTGAGCATGGCCTGCGTTCCTTCCTGGCTGCTGATGCCGACCCCAATGTGGGCAGCTGCAAAAGAAACCCCAGAAACTTCTCAGCCCCAGACCTTGTTTGCTGGGCTCCCAGCCTGGGAAGTGTAAAAGGAAGACTGGGAGCATGCTGCACAAACCCCTTATTTTACATTTGGAAAACCTGTTAGGCCCAGCTCAAAATGGCCCTCACTTAGTGGCTGGAGCCTTTTCTCCTTAGTGGATTGCCCCTCCCCTACAAGTCAGAAAACAGCTCCTTCATCTTTACTTTGTTTTGGATGGTGCTGCTCAAGAATGCCTGGCATTCTTGGCTAGTTCTAGAAAGCTGTCCTGGCTGGTCTTTGCACCTCCTATAGCCACCTAGTCTCTTTCCTACTGTCTAGAGCAGGGGTGTCCAAACTGCGGCCCGCGGGCCAACTGCGGCCCGCAATCCATTGTTAATTGGCCCGCAGCAAATTCCAAAAATATATTTAATTTACTTAAATAAACCAGGTGAGGCGATACATACTTCACCTCGAGTGAGTGGCCCTCGAGGCTGTTTGTGTATTTTACCGCATGTGGCCCTCGGTGAAAAACGTTGAAAAACGTTTGGACACCCCTGGTCTAGATGCTGAGGTAAACATTTCTTGGTATCTGCTGAAGCCTCTTAAATCAATTAAAAATGCAGGATGGATGTCAATCTAACGTAACATTTAATTACCTAAGTGTATCTAAAACGTGAAATCCGGCCGTTGGGAGGAATAAGTGACGTACATACTTAGTGAGGAACAAGTTCTGCAGGAGGCTTAAGGTGACTTTTTCTGGGTAAAGCAAGGATCATACTCGACGGAAGATAAGACTGAAGTTCCTATAACTTTTAATTAGTCCGTTGTAGTGTAGGCCAAATTCATTAATTCTCTAGCATATACCTATTGCATTGCTTTAATGGAATAACTAAAACCTCTAAGGCCCTAAAAACCAGAGAAGTTCTAGGAACTGGGGAAGAGAGAAAGAACACTTCTTAGTCTGAAGCGGAGTCTGGAATATCTGCTAGTGTTTCCCGTATGGAGAGAGAAGGCGGGCTAGAGGACCTCTAGATGTGTCCATATCTCACAGAACTACAAGTTGCTAGAGGCTAACAACATTCAGCTGAAGTTAAAACCAGTTTCAGCCATTTGCTTCGATTGGTCTGAATCATTAGTTAAGTCTGCTATTCTCCTCCAGCCAGGGTAGTCAGGGCAAGCTCTTGGGAACACTGTCTGCATTGGGCCTCACAGCTAATTCCCCGGTTGGGCAGCCCTGTCTCCCACCTAACTTTGCTCAGGCCGACAGCCTTCAAATAAGGAACAGACTATGACTTCTTCCCAGGGCTCCTTTCTGTGGGCCATCTCAGAAAGATGGTCTGGTAGTGACACAGCCTGTTGTTCTATGAATATATGCGTGAGCTCTTGTGGGAGCCACACGTATCTATGTGTGTATGAGTATTAAGTGAACGAATCTAAATGTGTGTGTGCCTGTGGATATGGGCAGATGTATGCATGTGTAAATAAAAGGGACTGCAGGTGTAGCGGAACGTGAATGAAATCACAAAACATGAACGAACGAAATCGTACAACACATGTGACACGCAGCAGGGTGAACCAGCAACGCAGTGCCCCCCAGATCGGTTTTGCCCATGGAGCAAGGAAAGGACAAGCTCATGCCTTGGGGCTACTGCCCCCACCCCTCACATGCCTTTGATCATGCTGACGTCATTGGCCCCATCGCCGATGGCCAGTGTCACCGCCTTCTTGTACCTCTTCACCAGCTCTACCACCTGGGCCTTCTGAAGGGGTGTCATCCGGCAGCAGATCACCCCCTTGCACATGCACGCTGTTCGCAGCAGTTCCCTCTCCAGGTTCTTTTCTAGAGCATAGGCCTGCAGCACCAGAACACACCCACATTTCAGGCTGCCCGGAGAGGTTCGCCCGACAGGATCTCCCTAGACCCTTCCACTCTCCTGTGCTACAGAGGGCAGGCGTGGCTGCTCCCACGGTGCTCCACCCCCAAGGGAGACCAAACCCCACGTTAGCTCTAGGCATCTTCACACTGATCCAGCCTCCAGTGGGAAACCGGCCAGGGTCTCTCCTGGGTCAAATTGACTGGGCTATAAGGCCCAGTGACTTTTTGGAGGACATGCTTCTGATCACTTCCCTCTGCCCCTAAGTGACAGGCCACATCAATAGTGAACTTTTTTGGATAAGGCAGGAATATGCTCTTGGCTTCTCTTTCCTTATTATTCCTGCCTAGAGAAGGCTCGAGAAAGGTGTTTGTCAGGCAAAGACACCTAAAGAGAAGGGGAACAGGGTTACTCATGGGTCTTGAATTTTCCCTGAAGTGGGTTGGATCTAGGAAAAAAGTTCCTTGGAAGAAGAGAACAGAGTTGTAGCTCTGCGTTGCCCACCAGACTGTAGCCATTGATGATCAAGCCGTAGTTGCCATTGGGAACCTCCTCAGGTATTCTGAAAGGCACTTTGGGCTTCATGGTGAAGTAGTTGTTTATTGGGTCTGATTCCAGTAGAGGCTTGGGTTTCATCTTGTTTATTGCTGAACTGAAAGCCAAGACTAGTGGTTAGTGTCTGACCTGACGCCCAGAGCTTAGGAAGGAAAATGTGTCCCCGAGTGAAAATGGGCAAGGTGGATACGGAGCCTCTGCAAAGCACCAGCCAGGACCTCAGACCTGACAGCCTCCTGAGACCTGCCACTGCCTTACGTCCCTGACCATTCACGCACCACACTTCTCTACTCCCCATACTCAGACTCCTTGAGTCCTAATGCTTCTTCTCAAAATTCTCTCAAATACTTTAGGTTTTCTGTTTTCCTCTCCTCCATTTCTTCTCTGTTTCTTCTCATAGTATGGAACCATACTGGGGAAAGAGATGAGTGAGAAGTCTTGGGTCCAGGGATGGGCTGTGGCAGCTCTCCCATCTGTACCTGAGTTCTTGCCGAATAGTCTCATCATCATTGCCGTCCACGCAAAACAGCCCATCCATTCTGTTGTCAAATATGTTACAGGCATAGGCGATGTTCACAGCAGTCTCTGCAGGGAAGGAGGAACACAGGTCACATTTTGGCCAGGACAGGGTGTCTTCACAATGTGCTGGTACATAGCAACAGTGGGCTGCAGAGCCCATTTGTCCACATCAGTCAGGGATGCAGTCGGAGTGTAGTTTTCATGAGTCAATGGAGACCATATTCAAATATTCACAGGAGCCTGTCAACTTGGTAAAGACTTGCGAGTTATTTATCAGTAACTAGGATCATTCTGGCTTAGTCTTCTCTACACCGCCTTCCCCTGTTTCTTAAAGCAATTCTAGTCTGTATCCACTTCTCCAGGCGAACAGGATGTATTTCCTGGAACAGAACTGTGCTCATTTCTACGCTAGATTTAATGGGAGACTGAGACATGCTTAGGTTGTAGTCTTTCCTTTAATTAAGAAATCTGGAATTTGGAATAAATTCATACTAAAGGAAAAAAAAAATTAAGTCCTGACCCCTGGCCTCAAGTAGTAGCAATAGTCAGAGGAGATACTGCAATTGTTACAGAAACTTCCTTGGAGAAAGACCTTGAGGATGAGAAAGACTTGTTTAAGGGAAGGAAAAAACATTTCAAATGGGGAAACCACCCAAACAGAGGCCCTGGAGTAGGAGTTGCTTTATTTTGGGACATACTGAAGGGAACGGTCACTTGAGGATAGAAAAAGGGATGTGTGGGCAGAAACAGATCATCAAGGTCGTGAAGGCCAGGGAGTGGAGTCCAACTGCCACGTGCAGTCGGTGGGCACCTGAGCAGAGGAGTAACGTCATAAAAGCAGTATATTTTAGGAAGATTAAACTGATGGTTGTTTGTAGGCTATACTGAAATTAATAAGGGCAAGAGACAGAAAGATCAGGTCAGAAGCTTTTTGCAGAAGTACAGCCAGCAGGGGACAAAGGCTGAGTGAGCATGGTGACACAGTCAAGAGGATTTTCAGAGGAATGTGTGGGACATGGTGGGAGAATGGACCTTTGGGACAACAGAGGGAGAATGTATAGTCAGAAAACTCTAAAAGTTTTAGCTTGTGTGTTTCTGGATGACAGAGGTCATGTTTGATTGATTCATCTCTGTGTTCTTAATGCCTACCTCATGCAGCATCTGGCATAAAGTATAGGCTTGGCAAACTGTACGTCAAGAGGGAATGGAGCTGTCCTGTAAGGACTTGACCTGGGTTATAAGGTAGTTTTCAAATCAATGGATAAGAACAAAAGGAAAAGAAAAGGAAGAAATAGCTAAGGGGGACAGAGAAGAGGATCGGTCAGGTGAGGAGCTCCCCTTTACCTTGCTTATCTCCAGTTAAAACCCACATTTTAATTTTGGCTTTGTTCAGGGTGATGATTGTCTCAGGCACTCCATCCTGCAACTTGTCTTCTATGGCTGTGGCCCCTAACAGCTTGGAACAGAGATATCAGTGAGTCATAAAAAAGGAAAAAATCACAACATTTAGTGCTGCCCAACAACTCAGCTGGCAGCTCAGCATCCCCTTAGTAAGCTGGCACTGTCCTGGCAGGAGTGCACCAGTGGTACAAAACTCAGCACGCTACACCTCTCAACAGATGCAGCTTTTCAACCGCACACTGAAATCAAACTTGGAAACACAGAATATGAAAGAGGGAAAAGACTTGCCCAAGTCATACGTGATGCTGTGTGCCACTTCTAAACCATGTGTTTCTCGACACATGTTCACTCTCCCTGGCTTCACAGCACGCTTCTTGGCTTTGGTCTTCCACAGGGATCCCCAGACAATGGATTCCCCACACCTCACTCCAGTGTTTCTTTCAACTTTACAAGAGCTTGATGAACTTCATTTGTTTGTATCCACTGGGGACCTCTAAGGTTTTTAAGGCCTTTTCCCCTGAAAAGGGGAATCACTAGATTAAAAGCATCGTGGTTCAGCACCATGCTTTCTCTCTATGATACCCCAACAGTGCCAATCCCAGGGATGGGCACCAGGATAAACTACTGACTTCTGCTAGGCCTCTAGAAGGACAGTCTAGAAACATCACAGGACTGGCTATGGAAGGAGATTTGTGATCTTTGGGATCTCTAAATTTTCCCATTTGGTATCAGTAACTTCTATTTTTATAGCAGAGCCAGCCTGTATCAGTTTGGTCAAAAACTCAGGGGTCATCCTTAACTTCTCTTTTTGCTTATATCCTATAAGATAATCCATCAGCAAATTCTGTTGGCTCTACCTTTAAAAAAAAAGTGCAGATTTGACCATTCCTCACCACTTCCATTACTTCTGTCTGCTTCAAGGCATTATCATCTCTCAATCATATTATTGCAACCACCTGCTGATTGGTCGCCCTGGATCTGTGCTTGCTCCCCTACAGTATGATCTCAACATGACAACCACAGATCATTCAGAAAGCTTCATCACTTCTCTGGTTGAACTCTTCACTGGTTTTCCATATCCCACTCTAAGTCCTTATAGGCCTGCAGGACCCTCTACTACTTCTCTGTCTCATGTCCTTTTATTCTGTCCTCCTGAGTTATACTACACCAGCTACCCTAGCTGCCTTGCTGTTCAACTAACAAGGTAGGCCTGCTCCTGTTTCAGGGCCTTTGCTCCTGCCATTCCTTCTGTCTGGAAAGCTGACCCTCCAGAGATCTGCTTGGCTTGCCACCTTTTTGAGGTCTCTGCTCAGATGTCTCCTTC
Source organism: Rhinolophus hipposideros (assembly GCF_964194185.1). Lineage (NCBI taxonomy): Eukaryota > Metazoa > Chordata > Mammalia > Chiroptera > Rhinolophidae > Rhinolophus > Rhinolophus hipposideros. Next base: position 51,787,296 of record NC_138057.1, on the reverse strand, counting down.
ACTAAGCACCCTGTTTAAAATAGCAACTATGCTTTGCCCTCTCCAAAACACACACATATGCTGATACTCCCTAGCTTTCTTCCTGGCTTCATTTTATTTTCTCCCATAGCGTTTTTATCTTCTAACATACTATATATGTTATTTTTTTGGTCTGTTTTGTCTACTGCTATATGAACAGGGCTTAAAACAGTGCCTGGCACATACAGGCAGTTAATAAATTATGTCAAATGAGTGAGTGAATATTTTTGTCTTGATTAGTCCAAGAATTAGTTCTGGATGATCTAATCTGTTATTCCTCCCAGATTAGTTTCTGTGAGCAGCTTTGGGATAAGAAACACTGTTGGAAAGATGAAATTTATAACCAGTATATTTTTTTCACTATTTATGGATTTCAAAGATCCAAGATATCCTGAATCAGTTTGGATTCCAGTATCCGGAGAGCGCCTGAACCTATTGATTTGCTGGAAGCCACTCTCAGAGCCCTTGCTCAGTCTGCTGACTGCTGTCCCCCATCATGCTCCCAGTTTGTCCCAGGCTTCCTCACACTAACCATTAAGTCTTTTTCGATCTCTTCATAGACACTTGACATTTTATTTTCCCGATTCACCAAAGACAAACAGGCTTCACTGTGCCTTTTGCTCCAGGCACAGAAGAATGAATTGTCCAGTTCTCGGTAGGCTACCATGAGGGTGCGAAGGCCTTCGCTGGCAAAATCCTGGAAGACATGTGTATGCACTGAGTGGAGCTGGGCTGGGTTAGGGAGTGGAAGGCTGATCCCATGGGCCCCATCTGCTTGCAGTATAGAATTTAATGGTTAGTACCATGGGGCTAGTACCTGGCCTAACCAGAAAGCAGCTGTTGAGCTTTCTCAGCAAAATGTCTTAAGGATTGCGGCAGCATAGCTGGGACTAAAGTTTGAAAGTAGTTCTCAGACATAGAAGATTCTACCTTCTATCTACAGTTAGGTTACTTGCTGTGTGACCTTGGGAAAAACTAAGCCTTCTAGATTTCTTTCTTATAAAACTGGGATAATAATTCACCCCCTATAGACAGGATAATGATGTTTATGAGAATGAAGGGAGTAATAAAGTAAAAAAGAGTTGTTATAAAAATAAGCAAAGGTCTTACTATCATTTTTTACAAGCATATATTCATTTTATTTTCCTCTCTCTCTGCCTTCCTTCATCAAGCATTCAATGGGCATCTCAAATAGCATACATATTGTGTGTATTTGTCTACAGCTGGTTGGCTCAGTTGATTGGCCGTAGCCAGCAGTGTTAGGCCACTGCTGAAATGCTCTCTGGGTGAGCTAGCATCTCTTTGCTCCTTGGCCACCGATATATCCTAACCATAGCTAGCTTATCTTGCAGAGGTATACTCTTGGTCATAAGGAAGGCTGGGTGAGAATGTGGATGGTTTGGGGTAGAACTCATATCCAACTGAAGATGGGATAGAGGCAGGTTTTGTGTATTGAGAATTGCATGTGAATAACAATTCTACATGACCACTGTTACAGTGAGCTTCAGAATAATTCACTTTGGCATCATAAGAGTAAAGGAAAACAGAATTTATCATCTTGGTATTTTGCTTCTTAGTTCCCTGTGTAACTCCTGAGTGTTTGATGTTAGCTGTCAGGTGAAATTAACATAGGTAGTATAGGTAGGGAAAGCCATCTCTTAAACCTCTGTACTGTTGGCAGGCAAGACTTTGAAATAGAAGCCTGAGAGAAGATCTCAGAGACTTCTTAAGAAGGAAGAGGTATGGCAGAAACTGATATTGCAAAGGATACTGATAATAGGACTGGACAAGCTTAACAATACACTGACAGATTCTTAATTCTTCAACAAGTAATTTAGCAGCCAGTGTAACCATTATTTCTTACTGATCTCTCACTTGTGTGTTTTCCTTTTCTCTTCTGTTGGGCAAACCAGAGCCCTGGGGCCAAACCCTGACTGCCACTTGTTTTTGTATGACCTGCTGATCCCTGTCTTAGAAGGCCTGAAGCTATGCATCTGCATGAGTGGGTTTTTGGAGCTTGACTCATAGGTTTATCATCAGTGGTTAACATACAGTAGTGTAATCAGACTCCACTGTTGGTATCTGTTAAGGTTGGTAGCAGGCTGAAAGATCTGCAACAGTTTTATGGCCCGCTTTGAAGCCAGTCTGTGGAAATGCTTTCTGAGAAGATCCCTAATTCATGTGTTCATTAAAAGATGAGAGTTTTCAGACTAGCCCATAAAAAATACTGCAGGCTCTGGGAACCATAAGATATAAGAGCCACCCCATGTGGGACACTTCACTGACTTTTTAAAACACTTGAGATATAATGTACATACCATAAAATTCAGTCTTTTAAAGTGTACAATTCAGTGTTTTTTAAAAAAATGATACCCTTAATTGTGCAACCAATCATCATTACTATCTAATTCCAGAACATTTTCTTCACCCCAAAAGAAACCCCATACCCATTAGCAGTCATTCCCATTCCCTTTTCCACAACTCCTAGCAACCACTGATCTACTTTCTGTTTCTATAGATTTGCCTGTTCTAGACATTTCCTATAAGTGAAATCATACAACATGTGGCCCTTTGTGACTGGCTTCTTCCGTTTAGCACAATGTTTTCAAGGTTCATCCACGCTGTAGCTGTATCAGTATGTCATTCCTTTTAGTGACTAATTAATTCATTGTACGGATATACCACATTCTATTTATCCATTCATCCATTTATGGGCATTTGGGTTGTTTCTACTTTTTTTGCTATTGTGAATAATGCTGCTATAAACATTTGTGTACCAGTTTCTGTGTGGATGTACATTTTCATTTCTCTTAGGAATATACCTAGGAGTGGAAATGCTGGGTCATCTCTTAGTAGCTAAATGCCAAACTTTTTCAGGAACTGCCAGACTGTTTTCTAAAATGGCAACATCATTTTACATTCCCATCAGCAATGTATGAAGGTTAAGATTTCTCTATATCTTTGCCAACATTTATTATTGTCTGGTCATCTTTTTTTTTACTTTAGCTATCCTAGTGGTGTGAAGTAGTATCTTATGGTTTTGATTTGCATTTCTCTGATGGCTAATGATATTGCACATCTTTCATGTGCTTACTGGCCATTTATTCTCTATGTGTTAATGTAGAGTCAAGCCAAAATGGCCTAACAAAATAGCAACTTCACCAATCTATTTCTTCTTTAAAATATTTTTCTGATCTGCCTCTTCCTCATCCCATTCCCTGTTCTATCCTTCCAACCCTATATATCCAGGTAGAAGGGTAGAAATCCCAGAGAATACAGATCTGGTTTCCCTTCTAAGTGCCAGCTGACTAAGGCCAATCTTTCTTTCTGATATAGCTCAAATCCAAGGGGGTGGAAGTAGCATGGAGTAGGTAGGGGGGAGGTACTCTTGGGGACTCTAATCCTATAGATATCAGAGGATGATATCAAACAGCCTCCTAACCAGCCCAGGCCTGGTGCTTTATACTCCATATCCTAAAAGCAATCTGTTTTTATCATGGCTGATGGGGTGGGCCTCCCATACCAGCAGGCCCTATTCTGAAGCAAATTCTAGGTCTGACCATGGGAACTCCTAAGCCAGGAATCATAGACAGAACTATTCTGACTGTGGTAAATGCTCGCACAGACACAATCGTTGTCATGACCCTGGGATCCTATGCCATTCAACTCCTTGGCACAGAAGTTGGCAATGTGATCACTGAGAATCCCACAGAATGAGGAAGTTTTTATTCTTCCATCAATTAAAGAGACACAGACACCAATATACACCCATAAATAAACACACTGACACAGGGACACATATCCAGATACAAGGAACCATCCACAGCTTCCCTCCCCTGCAACCTAAACACTTACATCTAAATGTCCCATGGTCACATCTTTGAGGGCTCTACAGGACGGATGAAGCAGCTGACAGAGAGTGGTGTCTGCACCCTTGCAGAACAACATTACCCGATTTTCAGGTGTCCTCACTAAGGATAAGCAAATTAAGCAAAGTAACCATATAGGCCCATTGTTACAAGAACTTGTCTGGGCCACTGAGGGATGGCAGGTGGTGTTCCCATGACATTTGTTTCTGATACCTTTGGGGGGCTAAACACTCAATGAGTGGCCACATAGGATAAGTGACGTAGTGAGGGCTGGTGAGAATGAGAGAGGACCTTATGGAACCAGTTCTTCCATGGGTTCAATATCACCTGTGGAAGTCTCTGATGCAGAATCACATTTAGCTTCTAATGTCCAAGTTCCACACCAAGGCCCACATCTAGTACCGTAAGGACCAAGGATGAAGAATGAAGGATGAATGACCCAAATGCATCGAGAGCAAGATAGTAGGAATTTCCCCTACATTTCTGTCCTCATCTCTTACTCCAAGTTCAAGCTTTATGGATTTATTCTCTGTTCTTAGCTTTGAGGGTTCTTACAAGCCACTACTCAGGAACACTGAAGAAGGGCCCTAGTGTATGGTAGCAAGCCCCCACCACCCTTGTGTATAAAAAAAATTAAAGGTATGTGGCAGAGAAAGCGGGAACGGCTATGTGTTTGTGTCTGAGACACAACACCTGTGAGAAGGCATGTGGAGCGGAGAAAACATCTGTGTATAGATTAAAGAGAAAGTCAATGTGTGAATGTGTATGAAAGACCAAGGGGAGGACCGGCTAGGAGGGGCACCCACCGATAACAGACATCCTCTTGCGCACATTGCTGAAGTCCAAGATAGCCAGCAGTTGGTAGACTTTGGTTTTCCCCATTTCGACTACCACAATGATCTCAGATGTACGGGAACGGAACACAAAGCCAAAATTCCTGGCAGCAGTGACCAGGGCACCTTCATCTGGGGACTGAGCCTGGTACACCAGCTCACCTGGCAGGAGAGAAGAGGGCAGCCAGGGCCCACGGAGAGGTGCAGCTGAAGTCCACCTGGCAGTGACAGCTTCTTCCAAACGCTTACATAAAGATGGAGCCCAAGAGGGGACACTTTTCCTCTAAACTTCCTCACAGTCTGGCCCTAAAAGGCCAGGTTGTGTACAACAGGTCAGTTTTTTTTTTTTCTTTCATTTCATAGACCTGAGTTAGTATTACAGAGGCACATGGTACATGCAATGTATACAAGTGAACAAAACATAGGCAGTTACTCTCCAACTTTAGTGGGTAAAGATGGCTCAGGGGGCTTGTTAAAAATGCAGGTTCCTGGCCCTATCCAAACTTACTGAATCCAGAATCACAAAATCTGGGAGGAGGGCCCAAGAAATTGAATTTTTAACAAATCTCCTGGGTGAGTCTCATGCAGGTGGTCCTGCATAAAGTGCTCCTGCATAAGACTGTCCAAACTTTAAATAAACACTGCTGCAAGACAATATTGATGGTTTAATAATATATATATATGTACACATATATATATATATGTACATATATATATATGAATGAGTACTGTCACCTTTGAAACTCTCACCCTGGGAAGCTAAATGATTCATTTTGATGAATCAGTCATTCAGTTTTATATTACTCAAGACACTTCTTGAGCTCCTCTTTTAGAATATCACCACAACCTGAGGTATATTTTGGATGATTTCTCTTCTGAAGGACATTTTAATTTCTAAACACAGTTAAGCATCATCAGAGTCTTATACTTGTGAATGAGGTAGGTGGGGGAGTATAATGTTAGGTCAGATATGAAATGTATCTCTGGGACAATAAGACTATTTTCTTGTGTGTTTCCTACCTGTAAACAAAGACAAGTCCAAATATGCTTCAAGTAAGAGCAACTGTTGGAATGTCAGGCCCAGAAAGACTTGTGGTGGGGAGGGAGCACATGGGGCCAGGAGACATGAAATTTGGGTTCTTATCTCATCTCTGCTATTCTTAGCTGTAGGATTTTAGGCAAATCATTTCATCTCTTTTAGCTTCAGTTTCCTTCAAACCTAGGATAATATTTCTTTTCTGCTTACCTCAGAGGGCTGTTGTGAAGATTGTGGGCGATAATATAAATGAAAGCAATTTATAAAACTGCAAAGTGATATACAAATATAAGGTGTCACTAATGGTAGTACATTGACTTTAAAGGATGATTTGTTTGGTTGCTTAAATTCTTGTTTGTTAAGGAAAAAAATCTTCTTAATTTATAATCAGTCATTTCTCGTTGTTTCTTTAAAAATGCTTTGATAAATTCAGGGATGATATAGTCATGTTTGGTTAGTAAGGGAACTAGAACATGTCGGGATACCTTTACATTGTGAAGTAACCAAAGGATGACTCAATTCATTCTTCAGGGAAGTCCTGTCAGAGACAGTGGGGCTGATCTTGGGAACAATTCAGGTGGACTCTGTGACAGGACATCAGAGTCTCAAGATCAGGAGGCCCCTACATGGCACCAAGTTTGACCCTATCCAATGACAGAACCTTCTTTAAAACCAACAGATTGTTTTCTACATGAATATCTCCAGTGACTAGGAGCTCACTACTTGTCTTGACTATCCATTCCATTGCTGGATAATGCTTCCTTTTAGGAAGTTCTTTCTTCGATTAAGCCGTTACAGATGATATCAAACTACCCTCACCTCCAACCAGCCTAGACTCTATGACGTATTCTCAGATCATGAGGCCTCGGGCCCTTTCTCACCTTCCACTTTCTCTTCTGACATCACGGTATGACACAATGAGAGTGAGAGGAAAAATAAGTGTACCCGGCGATCTCCATTTTTCACTGCTTCCACCAAAGTCATGTCATAAAATGAAAACTTAGGATCAGCCAGTTTGTTGTAGGAGAAGTCGACTTTTTCTGTTGTCTGGAACACATAAGCCAGAACAAACTTCTCAGCAGCAGTTTGATATTTTATAGAAGGTCAATTTGGGGGCAATTTCTGGAATGTGATGAGAACTCTTAAGAGGGTGGGAAGAGAAAAGCAAGATAAATGGAGGAGACTCTGTACTGGTTTCTAAGGCCTTTGTAGCTTTGACCTGGACCACACCCATTCATTTGGGCCAGAAAAGATCCACCCCACAGAAGACAAGCAAAGTACTGCTTGGAAGACCCTTCTTGCACCCTTTCTCCCCCAGCTATTCTGAACAATCAATGGCCAGCTTTAGTCTCTACTCTTCCAAGTTCCAAATCCATGACAATTAAACCTGAGAATATGAGAGGGTAACTGCTCCTCCATATTAGTAAGTGGTGTTTGGAAAAATGCTTGTCTCTGGCTGTCCTCTGCCTGATTTTGGGAGCTGGGAAGAGAACTGAGTCCTGGCATCACTGTGATATTTAACTCCACAAGGGGGCTGGAGAGGAATATTGCAAAACAGAGGCAAGGCTGCGTAACAAGGAATCTTCAATACATACGTAGTTCTTGTTCACAGATTTAATTTTGAAACATTTTACTTGACCTGACTCCTTCCTGCTTCTAACCCTCATGGTCCTTAACTTTGACTCAACCTTTGGACCTAATATTCACTACCATTTTTCTGGCTATGACCTTGTCTCCTATAGATATGACTCTCATTCTCCGTTTCAGCGAGGAAGCTGATAGCCTCCTTGGGTAAACACTTTTTTCTGGTTCAGTTTGGCCCTACGGCTCTTTATTCCCTCCCTGGAGTGTGATATTAACAGATTTCTTCAGCCCATACCAGAACTCTCAGGATATTTCTCCAGTTCTTTGCAGTTGTGGTACTCCTTGGGCTGGGCCCCAATATGTCAAGTATACACACAATTGTCCTGCTTGGTGTTATGTTGGGGTAAGAGAAGTTTGCAGCGAGCCATGTGGGCTCTTTTCTATATCCCATGTAGAGGGAGTTTTGTCACAGCAGAGAGGAAGTATGGTTAGGTCCAGAGATAAGACTGAGACCTGGCCAACCACAGAGTTGTGAGCTATGGGAAGTTTGTTCAGGAATTTAAGAAGTGGGTTCAGGAATTTAAGATAAATCCTTATATAGCATCCCCTGAGGCTATATAATGTACTGGCACATTCTTTGAAACTAGAAGCTGGTGAGTGATGAGAGATAAATTGGAGAGGCAGCCATGAAGCAGGCCCTGCATTAGCATCTTATATGCAACAGGGACTCACAGCAATTTTCTGCTGGAAGTGACATAATTGGATTTGTGTCAGAGGAAGTCTTCTGGTAGCAGCATGGAGAATATGTTAGAACTAGCAAGATGAAAAGCAGGGAGACCAGTTAGGATACCATTCAGTAATCCACAAAAGAAATGATGAAGTTGTGACAATAGATATTAAATGAATGGGATGGTTTGAATTGGGAGCTAGAATTGACACAACATGGATATGAAGCATGAAAGAGAAAAAAGTTAGGAATACTGTTATATTTCCAAGTTGGGCCCCTGGATAGATGGTAAGACCATTCACAGAGACAGGTAAGATACCCAGTTAGTAAGGTATTGAGGATGCTTATGATCTGAGGTTTCTGAAGTTTTTGACAGATTGAATTGGAGATACCTGAAGGACATACAGGTAGTAAAGAAAACAGGCATATATGGTTTTGAAACTCAGTTAAGAGAGCTGAGCTAGTTTCTAACCTTCCCTTCCAGACCAGTAATGTTTGAGAATACTAGACCTGGCTAGGTATAGGGCTGAGATAGAACTGTCCTGGAGCTGCAGTACAGCATGATCTGAGAGGCAATATTCATGAACAACTCCGAAATTAGAAGTCAATTAAAAATCAGTTAGACAAGGTTGAAAGGCAAATTCAGGTACTAGACAAAAGGATGGAAACTGGGGATACCAGATGACAGGAAGTGGAGGGTAGATGTGGCAATTGAGGAAACTCTTTGAAATGCTATGACATAACTACAGACAGTTTTTATAGGATACCTTTAGCTTTCACCATGGATGGGGAGAGAGCTATCAAAGGTTCCTTGGATAGATGGATTTGGAGGTGGCAGTGAGTAGGTGGTAGTGAAAGCCACGTAAATATGTGAGATTATCCAGGGAGATATACAGATGGAGAAGAGGTGCAATAATAGAACCCTGGGGAACATCAGCACCTATGGCCAAAGAGGTGGGAAACGGCAAGGAGACGGGAAGGTGAGAAAAAACAAGAAGAGAGTTATTTAACAAAAGTGAAGGGACAAGAGAGCTTTAAGAGAAAGTGGAGTTTAAGTGTTAAAATCTGCATCCAACAGGGCAAACTAAACTTAAAAAAGTCTGCAGAGGAGTTGGGTAAGAGCTTAACAACAAGGTAGTCATTCAGTAACCTTGGCAAGATAGTTTCAGTGGACGTAAGACGGAGTCTGATTACAGAGACTGGTTGGAAAATTAATGAAAGGCGAGGAGTTAGAAGCTGCTATAATTGCCTGTTTATTTATGACTCCCTGTCTTGTCTGTCAACTCCATGAAGGTAGAGAACAAGTCTCCTGTTTTCCTTGAAACTTTAGCACCTATTCAGAGTCTGACATATGGTTGATACTCAATGAATAATTGGCACTGACTGAGGGAGATGGATAATGACTAGAGGATAATACAGGATGAAGGAAAGGGTCCAAGTACTTTTTAAAAAATATGAATAAAACAGATATAAAAATTTATTAGTAGTGGTTACCTCTGGTTAATGGACTAAGGGTTATTTTAACCCATTTATTTAAATTTAGATTAATACTCTATTTTTCCCCCTTTTTAAAAAAATTATTGGGGTGACAATTGTTAGTGAAATTACATAGATTTCAGGTGTACAATTCTGTATTATATTATCTATAAATCCCATTGGGTGTTCACCACCCAGAGTCAGTTCTCCTTCCATCACCATATATTTGATCCCCCTTACCCTCATCTCCCTCCCCCCACCCCCCTTACCCTCTGGTAACCACTAAACTATTGTCTGTGTCTATGAGTTTTTGTTTCTCATTTGTTTGTCTTGTGCTTTTGTTGTTTTTGGTTTATATACCATGTATCAGTGAAATGATAGGGTTCTCTGCTTTTTCTGTCTGACTTATTTAGCTTAGCATTATACTCTCAAGATCCATCCATGTTGTCACAAATGTTCCTATATCATCTTTTCTTACCGCCGAATAGTATTCCATTGTGTATATGTACCACCACTTCTTTATCCATTCATCTATGGAAGGACATTTTGGTTGTTTCCATGTCTTGGCCACCGTAAACAAAGCTGCAATGAACATTGGAGCACACGTGTCTTTATGGATAAATGTTTTCAGATTTTTTGGGTAGATACCAGGAGAGGGATTGCTGGGTCATATGGTAATTCTATTTGTAATTTTTTGAGGAACCTCCACACTGCCTTCCATAACGGCTGCACCAGTCTGCATTCCCAACAACAGTGTATGAGGGTTCCTTTTTCTCCACAGCCTCTCCAACACTTCTTATTATTTGTCTTGTTGCTGATAGCCATTCTGACTGGGGTGAGGTGATATCTCATTGTGGTTTTTATTTGCATTTCTCTGATGATTAGTGATGTTGAGCATTTTTTCATATGTCTATTTGCCATTTGTATGTCCTCTTTGGAGAAATGTTTCTTCAAGTCCTCTGCCCATTTTTCAATTGGGTTGTTTGTTTTTTTGTTGTTGAGCTTCATGAGTTCCTTGTATATTTTGGATATTAGCCTCTTATCAGAGGCACTGTTTGCAAAAATCTTCTCCCATTCAGTTGGTTGCCTCTTTATTTTGTCGATGGTTTCTTTTCCTGTGCAGAAGCTTTTAAGTTTCATGCAGTTCCATTTGTTTATTTCAGCTTTTACTTCCATTGCCTTTGGAGTCAAATTCATAAAATGCTCTTTGAACCCAACGTCCGTAAGTTTAGTACCTATGTTTTCTTCTATGCAGTTTATTGTGTCAGGTCTTATGCTTAAGTCTTTGATCCATTTTGAATTAATTTTGGTACATGGTGACAGATAGCAGTCCAGTTTCATTCTTTTGCACGTGGCTATCCAATTCTCCCAGCACCATTTATTGAAGAGGCTGTCTTTCCTCCATTGTATGTTTTTAGCTTCTTTGTCAAAAATTATCTGTCCATATTTATGTGGTTTTATGTCTGGGTTCTCAATTCTATTCCATTGGTCTATGTGTCTGTTTTTCTGCCAATACCATGCTCTTTTGATTATTGTAGCCCTGTAGTACAAGCTAAAGTCAGAGAGTGCAATACCGCCAGCATTGTTCTGTTTTCTTAAGATTGCTTTGGCTATTCGGGGTCTTTTGTGGTTCCAAACAAATCTGATCATTTTTTTGTTCTATTTCTTTAAAAAATGCCATTGGGATTTTGATGGGGATTGCATTAAATCTGTATATTTCTTTGGGTAATATGGCCATTTTAACTATGTTGATTCTTCCAATCCATGAGCACGGAATGTCTTTCCATTTCTTTGTGTCTTCTTCAATTTCTCTCAAAAATGTCTTATAGTTTTCAGGATATAGGTCCTTCACATCCTTGGGTAAGTTTATTCCTAGGTATTTTATTCTTTTTGCTGCAATTGCAAAGGGAATTGTTTTTTGTATTTATTTTTCTGAGATTTCATTGTTAGTATATAGGAATGAAATGGAGTTTTGTACGTTGATTTTGTAGCCAGCAACTTTACTGTATTCGTTGACTGTTTCTAATAGCTTTTTGGTGGAGTCTATAGGGTTTTCTATATATAGCATCATGTCATCTGCAAAGAGTGATAATTTAACTTTTTCATTCCCAATTTGGATGCCTTTTATTTCTTTCTCTTGCTTGATTGCTCTGGCAAGGACTTCCAACACTATGTTGAAAAGCAGAGGTGATAGGGGACAGCCCTGTCGTGTTCCTGAACGAAGAGCAAAGGGCTTCAGTTTTTCTCCATTAATTATGAGATTAGCTGAGGGCTTGTCATATATGGCCTTTATTACGTTAAGGTATTTTCCTTCTATACCTATTTTATTAAGTGTTTTAATCATAAATGGATGTTGTATCTTGTCAAATGCTTTTTCGGTATCAATTGATATAATCATATGATTTTTGTCCTTTATTTTGTTTATGTGATGTATCACATTGATGGATTTGTGGATGTTGAACCATCCTTGTGCCCTGGGGACGAACCCCACTTAGTCGTGATGAATAATCTTTTTAATGCATTGTTGTATTCGATTTGCTAGAATTTTGTTTAGGATTTTTGCATCTGTATTCATCAGAGATATTGGTCTGTAGTTTTCTTTTTTTGGGATATCCTTACCAGGTTTTGGTATCAGGGTAATGTTGGCCTCATAAAATGAGTTAGGGAGTACTGTCTCTTCTTCAATTTTTTGGAAGAGTTTGAGCAGGATTGATATTAGATCCTCTTTGAAGGTTTGGTAGAATTCACTAGTGAAGCCATCTGGTCCAGGACTTTTGCTTTTGGAAAAGTTTTGGATGACTGATTCAATTTCGTTACTGGTGATGGGTCTGTTTAGATTTTCCAGTTCTTCATGGTTCAGCCTTGGAAGGCTATATGTTTCTAAGACCTTGTCCATTTCTTGTAGGTTACAGAATTTGGTGGCATATAGTCCTCCATAGTATTCTTGCATGATCCTTTGTATTTCTGTGGTGTCCGTGATAACTTCCCCTTTTTCATTTCTGATTTTGTTAATTAGTGTCTTCTCTGTTTTTATCTTAGTGAGTCTAGCCAACGGTTTGTCAATTTTGTTAATCTTTTCAAAGAACCGGCTCTTTGTCACATTAATTTTTTCTATTGTCTTTTTGTTCTCTATTTCATTTAGTTCTGCTCTGATTTTTGTTATTTTCTTTCTTCTGCTGACCTTGGGTTTCACTTGTTCTTCTTTTTCTAGTTCTTTAAGGTGTAACGTGAGGTTGTTTATTTGGAATTTTTCTTTTTCTTGAGATAGGCCTGTAATGATATAAATTTCCCTCTTAAAACTGCTTTCGCTGCATCCCAAAAATTTTGGTAGGATGTATTTTCATTGTCATTTATTTCTATTTATCTTTTGATCTCTCCTCTAATTTCTTCTTTGACCCAGTCGTTCTTTAAAAGTATGTTGTTTAATCTCCATGTATTTGTGTTTTTTCTTGCTTTCTTTTCGCAGTTGATATCCAATTTCAAAGCCTTGTGATCAGAAAATATACTTGGTATGATTTCAATTTTCTTAAATTTGCTGAGGCTGATTTTATGTCCCAATATATGGTCTATCCTTGAGAATGTTCCATGTACACTCAAAAAGAATGTATAGTCTGATGTTTCAGGATGAAGTGCTCTCTATATGTCAATTATGTCCATTTCATCTAATGTGTCATTTAGGGCTGCTATTTTGTTATTTATTTTCTGATTGGATGATCTATCCATAGCTGTCAATGATGTATTTAAGTCCCCTAGTATAATTGTGTTTTGGTCAATTTCTCCCTTTAGTTCTATTAGTAGGTGCTTGGTATATTTTGGAGCTCCTTGATTGGGGGCATAACTATTGATGACTGTTAGGTCTTCTTGTTGTATAGTCCCCTTTACCATTATGAAATGTCCATCTTTGTCTCTCGTTATCTTTTTCACCCTGAAGTCTGTTTCATCTGATATCATTATGGCTACACCTGATTTTCTTTGGATACCATTTGCTTGGAGTGTCAATTTCCACCCTTTCACTTTGAGTCTATGCTTGTCCTTGTAGCTGAGATGTGTCTCTTGGAGACAGCATATGGTTGGGTTTAGTTTTTTGATCCAATCTGCTACTCTGTGCCTTTTTATTGGTGAGTTCAGTCCATTTACATTTAGGGTGATTATTGATACGTGAGGATTTCCTGTCATTCTATCTTTAGTTTTCTGGTAAGTCTGTGTCTCCATTGTTTCTTTGCCTTTTTGTTGTTATCAATTATTTCTGTGTGGTGGTATTCTATGATGTTTCCCTCTGTTTCTTCTTTTATTACAGTATATATTTCAGTTCTGGATGTTTTTTGAGTGGTTACCTTTAAGTTTATGTAAAAGAAAATTTGATATTTAGAGTATTCCATTTTCTTCAGCACGCTTACTTTCTCCATTCCCATATTCCGGTTCAGGCCTTTACTCTTCCCCTTTCTTTTGTTTTCCAATACTTGTTGGTAAACTGTTTTATTTTCTCTCTGACTGCAGCCTTTTTTTCCTCTCTCACACAGTAGTGCTATGTTTTCTCTGCACTATTCCAGCTTCTCACACAATGGGGGGATTCCCTGGGAGACGGGCTTCTCCTCTGTTAAAGTTCGCCTGGGTCATAGGGCACCACGTTCCTGTGGGGATGCGGAGAGCTTTTGAAGTTCCAAAGCTCTTTCTGCACCAGATTCAGAGCCCGTAAGTTTCAGCAGTTCTGTTTACTCCTGCAGGGATCCGCCCAGATAGGTGGGGCCAGGGACAGGGTGAATTGTGAGAGGTGGCCCAGAGCAATGGCTGCGACCACCACCACAGCCGGTCCTGCTTCCACAGCTCCCTCCCCTTTCCCGGAACTAGTTGGGCTGCAAATCTGTGTCTGCGGTCCACAGTTCTCAGAGCAGCAAATATTCTGTTCTTTTGATCTGACTCTGCTACTTTCGGCTTCTAGCACCGGGCAGGTGGGGGCGGGGCGAGCTCTGGGAGGGTAGAGAGGGGGTGGCTAGTCTCAGTGCCTAAGGCTTCCGATCTCTGCTCAGCAGTGAGGGCTTAAACCACCGTTTTCAGCCTTCTTCCCTCAGTCTTTGCTCTGAGGTCTCTGCCGTGAGTGTTGGGTTCAGCCGTGTTATATGCTGCCCCCTCAGCCCTGTGGGCCATAAGCGGAGCCCTAGCAGTCCGAGTTCTTCCCTCTCCCGCAGCTGCGGCAGTTCCAGGATGCAGCGAGCTCGGAGCACTGAGCCAGGTCTGCGTCCTGCGCCCCGTGGCTCCGTCTCTGCACTTCTCCTTCCCTCCTCCCCCGCTTGCGCGATTCACCCACCTGTAGGTGAATTCAGTAGTGGGCCTCTTTGTCTTGCCTGTCTGCTGTGCAGGGAGTCCTTTGTGGAGTTATTGTTGTTCGATTAGTTGTAAATTCCAGGGGAGGTTTACAGAAGCTCACCTCACGCCACCATTTTGATGATGTCTCTATAATACTCTATTTTTTAAAGCAATCTTAGGTTTACAGAAAAATTGAGCAGAAAGTACAGTGAGCTCCTACGACCTCCCTCTCTCCTTTCCACTCCACAGTTTCCCCCGTTAGCGTCTTACATTAGTGCGGTAACTTAGTTACAATCGAACCAATATTGATACATTATTATGATTATTAACGAAAGTCCATAGTTACATTAGGGTTCACTCTGCATTGTACAGTTCTATGGTTTTGACAAATGCATAATGTGATGAATCTACCATAATGGTTATCACACAGAATAGTTTCACCGCCCTAAACTTCCCTTGCTCCATTGCTTTATCCCTCTCGCTACTGCTCCCCAAACTCCTGGCAACCACTCATCTTTTTACTGTCTTTATAGTTTTAACCTTTTCCAGAATGTCATATAATTGGAATCATACAGTATGTAGCTTTTTCAGATTGGCTTCTTCTACTTAGCAATATCATGAAAGTTCTTCCTTTTTTTATGGCTTGATAGCCCATTTTTTATTGCTGAATAATATTCCATCGTATGGATGTAGTGTTTTTTAAAAGAAAGAAAAGACTAGAGCTGAGGGGAAAGAATCACTAGGGGATAACTTTCAGATATTAATAAAGAGAGAATCTGGGATTGACTGAGGCTCCTGAAGAAGCAGGAAGGGATGGAATCAGAATACATAAAGAAATTAGCATTAAAAGAGAAAGTGATACTTTTTTTCAGACTGAAGGTAGGTGTTGCTGTATGTACAGAAAAGATATTTAGCTGATACTTTGGATTTTTCTCAGTAAAATAGAAGGCGTTATCATTTGCTGCATATTGGGATGTGGTAGAAGGCCCAAGAGTGGTGAATTTTGGAATAGCTTAAATGGAGAGTTAGGAATTAAGCTGATTACAATGGCACTGGGAGCCCAGATGAGGTGAAGTCTCTGGATGTGTACTGGTTTTGTGATCTCCACAACAGTTTGGCACTCTGAGTTAGAAACAGAGAAAGGAAGAGTTTGGTTAATTCGAGGTTGAGATTTGTTGGGTGATTAAAGGTGTTTGGGGGTGGGGAAGAGGACTAGTAAAGTATTAAGGATTTTTGTGATCTTGAGTACAGATGGGGGCAAGACAGGAAAGGAAGTAAAGTCACAGGGGATTGAAAGACTGGAGAAAAGGAGAGCTGAGGGTTTGTAAATCTGTGAAAAGCAGGCATACTAGGAGTTAAGTACTGAGAGAGAGAGAGGAATAAGTTTGTGATCACAGATCATGACAAGAGAGTTTACAGTTTCAAGGGCAGTACAAATCTGGACGGTGACATGGAAATGGATGACATAGTTTTTTGGTGTTTTTTTTGAGTCCAAGAGGTCAACTGAAAGACATATTCTTTCAGAGATGTGAAAGCATCTATGGTGATAGCTCATCCATAAAGAAACCAATACCACCTACGATAATAGCAGGGATTGGGGTAAGAGAGGGAAAATACGAGCTAAATTTCAAAGTCCCCAGTGAATGAGGTGACGAAGCCAGAAGATTAGTAGATGTCAATGACAAGAAGAGTGAAAGAGGAGCATAGCCAGAAGTCATAAGCATCACAGGAAGAAAGATTATATGAGGGAAAAATAGGAATGGCTTAAAAGTGGCACAGGATAATGAGAACAATACCTGTGAGTTTTGGGATGCAGAATAGGAGAACTGGAGGCAAAAGGGTGTTCTCAGGGACAGTCAAGTTTCAAGTAAGGCGGGGGCGGGGTGGGGGAAGAACACATTTTTATGAAGAGATGAGGCTGTAAGTTTGTTTACAAGAGAACAAAGAATCCAATGATCCAGTGGAAGACCTGCTATATCCAGTAAGTAGTGGAAGGAGGAAGTAGGGGAAGTAGGGGAAAGAGACTCCACGGTAACAACTTACTCCTAAAAGCTGTAACTTTGTTTATATTGCTAAGGTCATTAGCAGACTCCCTGTAGCTGATTTAAGGCAAAACATTGATTTTCTTTTCCCGTCCCAATCTCTGGATGGATAGGAGGAGGTAGTAGCTGAGAACTAGAGTTAGCTGTTTGGTACGTAAGTCAAGTGGCTAAGGGTTTGGAACAGGTTCTAGTTGGAAAGGGATAGGGTGAGGAGTACTCTGAGGGTAACAGGAAGCCCTATGGAGATGCTTAAAATCAAACCCATAAACAAAACCTGAGATCCAACACAGGAGAAAACAGTAAAAATGTACTAGCTGGAAGAAGAAGAATAAATAGGAAGATATTTTTGTAATTGTGTGGGTTAGACTACTGAGCATGTCACAGATTCTGAAGCTGTAAGAGAAAAAGACTGATAGATTGATTACATAAATTAAAAACTTCTACACAGAAAATATTAAAACAAAAGCTGAAAGACAAAAATGGGAAAAATAATTGTAACATATGTGCTAGGCAAAGGAAAAGTTGTTATTTTTACTATGTAAAGAGCACTTTCAAATAAGAAAAAAGGCAAAAAATATGAACAAGCAGTGTATAAAATGGGTAATAAAATGACTGGGAAAGGGAAAGAAAATAAGCACATAAAAATGATTCAACCTGATTAATCAAAGAAAGGTAAATTAAATACCATTTTTATACTAATTAGATTTCTAAAGATTAAAACATTGTTAATACCCAGTACTGGCAGGATATGAGAAAAAAGGAATCCTCATATATTTTTGGTGGAATTATAAATTGATGCACTCTGACTGGAGGGCAATATGGTAATATTAAATGCATTAAAAATGTGGCTACCCTCTGATCAACCAATTTTGCTTGTTAGACTTTATTCTAAGGAAGTAATTACTAGAAGAGGAGACAAAATGTATGTATCAGGGTGTTTACGGCAATGTTATTTATGTATAATAGCAAAAAAAAAATGGAATGAAAATAAGGATTGGTTAAATACATTAAAATATAAGCAATAATACAGGATACAACACTCATTCAAATTTACTGACATGGAAAGAGGACCTCAATATAGGGTCAAGTGAATAAAAAGGAGGCTGAAAATAGCATGTATGCTATGATTCTTCCCTCCCTCCCTCCCTTTCTCTCTTTTTATCTACCTACCTACCTACCTACCTACCTACCTACCTACCTACCTACTATATCGAGATGTAAATGTGTATGTATATGTACATATGAAAAGCAGCTGAAAGGATATACCCCAAAATTTTACATTGGTTATCTAAACGGGATTGAATGATTTGAACTTTCCTCTTCATACATTTCTGTATTGTCTGGACTTTTTTATGGTGTGCACAGACTATTTTTGAAACAAAAAAAATCAATAAAGCTATTTCCATTTCCAAACACAAACCCAAATCCCCTCAAATACACATAGGTCATTTATACAATGCTTTCTGATATTATGGGGCCAAGAAAAGCTTCCATATTTCAAGGGCTAAGGGAGTCCCAACTTGTGTTCACGATGCTTCTGTGCAGGGCGACCTCACTCAGCTCCCCCAGGCATTTCATGGGGAGCTGTCCTCACTCACCTCAGAGACTTTCACCCTCTTTCCATTCTTGTCATACACAGTACCTGCTGGTAAATAAACAGAGCAGAGACTTCACAAGGGTTTTAAAGAAGGGTTTAACTTTTTAAAAATTGTGGTAAAATATAGACAAAATTTGCCATTTTAAATATTTTGCAGTGTCCAATTCAGTGGCATTAATTACAGTCACAGTGTGGTGCAACAAGGACCATTACATATTTCCAAAACTTTTTCAGCATCCGAAACAGAAACTCCCCATCCCTTCCAATTCCCAGCCCCTTGGAACCTCTAATGTACTTTCTCTGTCTATGAATTTGCCATACAATACTTCCTTTTGTGTCTGGCTTATTTCACTTAGCACAATGTTTTCAAGACCATCGATGCTGTAGCATGTGTCAGAACTTAATTACTTTTTATGACTGAGTAATATTCCACTGTATGAATATACCACAATTTGTTTATCCATTCACCTGTTGATGGACACACAAGTTGCTTCTACCTTTGGGCTATTGTGAATAGTGCTGCCGTGAACACTGGCATATATCCATCTGTTTGAATCCCTGTTTTCAATTTTTTTATTTTGGTACATACTTAGGAATGGAGTTACTGAGTTATTTGGTAATTTAAAGGAGGGTTTTTAAAAGCTTATTTCTACTGATTCTAACATCTTAGATTTCCAGTCAAGCTGCTTCAGATGCCCTCAGGCCACCTAGCCCTCAGTGCTTCTGTTTAAGCTCCTTTCCCCAAACCAATGATAAGAAGAAGGCATCTGCTTGGGTCCCAACTCTTTTCCCTTAACTGTGAGTGAGGTGAGGCTGGAAGTTAGTCACTGGATCTATGAGAGACTTAGTACCTCAGGATGGCCCCAGTCCGAAAAGTTACCTAGAAGAGATATGATAATTGGGCTAGAATATTTAGGATTCTAGGCCAGTGGACAGTAACAGACAGAATGGGGGTGGAAGACAGTCTGCCAAGCACAGAAAACCCCACGACCCTTTGCAACACTACCCAGTGTATGGTAAGGTCTTACAATAAGCCAGAAAATTAAGATCCTCACCCAAATCAATTCATCCAAAAATAAGCTTACAGAGTTTATACATATGAAACCTTGTTTGGCAGGGATAATAGGAAATATTAGAGTGCTCTCATGTTTTTTTTAATTTAAAATTTTAAATTATTTTTTAACTGAGGTGAAATTTACATAACATATAGCTAACCATTTTATTTTATTTTATTTTATTTTTTTTATTTTTATTTTTTTTATAGCTAACCATTTTAAAGTGTACAATTCAGGGGCATTTAGGGCATTCACAATGTTGTGCAACTACAACATCTCTCTAGTTTCAAGGCTTTTCCATCATATCAGAAGAACATCCCATGCGCTCTCGCTTTTCAGATGTGATCACCTTCCTCTGCTAGTTAGTGCACGGGGCATAAATGTCACACACAGGATAATTTAACACTACCACAAAAACAAGCTTATTATTAAGCCACAAAGTAAATGCGGAACTGGGCATGGGAGACACGAGCAAACTCTGACTACCCTTTGATGGCTTCCCTCAAGACTGTTTTTTGGTCTGAGGGAGAATCAGAAGCTAGCAGCTTCAGTAATATGCTGGTTGCACTATCTGATTTAATGAGAATGAACTGACATTCCCAAGACATTGGGAATTCCTTGAGGACAGAGATTAAGTTTGTACATATTGGTATTTTCAATGTCTAACATGATGGATTGTATCTACAAGGTGCTAAATAAATACTTTTTGGTTAGAAATGAATGGGCTAAATGATCTTTGCTTAGTGAATAGAGGAGGTTGTGAGAATAGAGGTAAATGTGTATTTCAGAGGCACACAGATTTAGAGCTTGATAAAAACAATCTGTGGAATGGCTCCCCGGGACTGAGAAAGCAGGAAGACATGCATACCATACAAGGTCCCATTAATAGAACACTTGTTGAAAATCATGATGTTCTGAGTCAGGGTCCCTGTTTTGTCGGAGAACACATATTTGACCTGGCCGAGCTCCTCATTAAGGGTGGTGGTACGAGCCTGTGCTGGTGTGTTCTTTGGTGCGTAAAACATCTTCCGATCCCAGTTGATATAGCAACTGTTGCCCAATCTTATTATCTCAACACTAAGGAGAAAGCAAGAAAAGAAGGGTCCTGGGTCAGAGCAGGACAAGCAAATATCTGATCCTGGTCTCCTTATCAGTTCTGTGGTGGGCCAGCGTCAGCATCTGAAAATCAGAGTATCTTCCTTGGGAACCTACAGTCAGTCTTGGATCATAGGACCCTTCCCACCAGCCAACCCATTGTAGTTCTGACTTTTACCATTATCACTCAAGGCATTACCATTTGGATACCGATATACTTGATTAACTTTGTTGAGGCGTATCTCCCTTTCACTCTTTCTTCTTCCAAAATATATCTAGGAAAAGTCACAAATTTTGAACTTCTGCAGCAATGCAAGGTCTGATAGTATTAAGAGCCAACTTATAAAAGTTTGCCTAGGCTTAATTGGACAGTTATTGCTGCTGTCATGTAAATCCATTGGTGGGGAAGAGAAACTTGAAACACACAGAGCTTCTTTTTTCAGAAGAAAGGAAGGATCAGTGAAAATCAGAAACAGCTTACAGAAGCTGACACTCTGATACATTTCCAGGTAGAGCCAGACTGCCTGTGAGGTAGCTTCCCCTCCTAATACCCTCCTCTTCATTTTATCTGACTTTTCCCTCTTGCCTTCGTCATATTCCCCTTCTATTCCAAATGACATGCCTTATAGATTCTTTCTAGTTAACAAGCATCTTCATTGTAAAACAGTAAAGACTTCTAAGGGGCCTTCTTCCTAACATCCTTCATACTTAATATGTGTTAGTTTAGACTGCCTCATTAGTAACTCCTGTCTGAGACAGTTACATTGAGAGAAAGGGGTTTTTGTTTGAGGGGAGGAAGGAGTCCTCAGGCCCACGTTACTGACTCTCCTGGTCCACATGTGTTGTGACCTCTCTTCCTTCACTATACCAGCGGCTATAGCAGTCAGACTCTCTAAACCCAAACACTTAATCATAGTATTTCTTTCCTTAGATCTTTGCTGCTTCCAGAACAAAATCCAAAGTCCTTAGTCTGGCACTTCAGGCTCTCCTGGATCTGATCCGAAGCTACCACCTAACACCTAAGTCTAGGCTGTTCACTGTCCTATGACCAGATCAAGCTTTTAAAAACCTCCAAACTTTTGTACATGCTGATTTTTCTGCTTGCAGTATTCCTTTTCTATTTTCTGCTTGGTGAGTTCTCAATTATCAGTTCGATTATTAGCTTTTTCTGTATACCCTTCACCCTCTCCAGGCAGAATGAATCCATTCCTTTTCCAGGTACCTGTAGCGTTCACATATATATTTCTATTACGTAATTACCCATATTGTACTATAATTGTTTAGGTATCTGTTTCTGTGACTATGTTGTAAGCTTATCTAGAGAAAGGGCTGTCTTATTATTCATGTTTCTTTCTCTAGTACCTAATATAGTGCTTGGCACACAGTAAATGCTCAACAGATAGTTGTTAAATTAATAAGCTAACTTAGTTAATGTAAGGTGCTTTTTGGGTTGGAATGCCACAGTGCAGGGTTTAGGAAACCTGGAAAGAGAGATGTGAAATTGTGTTTGGGAGTGTGTGGACGTAACAGAGAATGTTGAAAATAGAAAAAGAAGATCAGAGTATAGTAAAGATTTATTTTACCTATTTCAATTTTTTGTCCATGTTGCTCATGAAAAGGCGGAAGAAAACATCCTCTTTTTCTACTCTCTAACTCTTAGGACACTTAGGTCACAATTACACCTACCTACCACTTGCCACATTATTTCTGTGGGAAAATGCTTTCTGAGTTCTGACTAACTGATTTACAAATGAATATTTGGACTGTCTCATTGATAAACTATGGGCTGCCGGGCTTGTGCTTTTGCCTCAAATAGTCTGTGTGTATTTTTTCTAATTATTTCATGTGCTTGTATGTCTTATTTAGTCACTTACATTATAAGCTATTTGAGGAGGGATAATTCTCTTTTTGTATAAGCCACACAGTATCTAGCATGATAGTCTGGTTATGGGAAACATTTACGCAGTCTTCAGATAGTTCTCAGAGTGTTTTGTACACACTATGGAAAGTAGTGAGTGAAAGAGCACACAGTGTATGCTTTCTAAAAGTCGATACTCTAGTAGGGGAATTAAGCAGGAAGTATGAAATCACTGCTCTACCTATAACCCAAAGTGATCCAAGAAGCCTACCTGACGTAGAGGGAAATAGGCACCATGGTGTTGAGAATAATGAAGTAGGACCAGAATATGAAGGTGGCAGAGACAAATGATGAAGAGACATATTCTTTCCACGGTAGAAAATTCTGGAAGTAGTAGCCTGTCCTGCTCTCCCAAATGCCATGTCCAATTGCTAGGATAAAACATATGCTGCCTAAAAACAGGAAAATCTAGGAAAAAAAAATAATTAAATTAACACTTCATCCCAGGCATATGCTGCTTCAGTTCTACCTTTTGGAGCCTTATTTCTCAACAAAGTTTCTCTCTCTTTTTGGAGGGCAGGGGGCCTGCAGTTCATAGGCTCTAGGCAATAGTACACAGGACAGAAAAGAAAGCCCAGCAGGGGCTATCCTTGAGATTTTGAAGGGAGATGATAGTAACTAAAATATATTAATTATTAATTGCCAGGAACTGTGGTAAGTACTTTATATATATTATCTAATTTACATTTATAATACCCCTCTTTTAATAATAGAAGAGGAACTTGATAGTAAGAGTGGAGAAGTATTTTAGCTACTAACTAGGAGAGAGAGGTTTTGAACTAGTTCCCAACGCAACCTCTTAATTGCTCCATTATTGAAGTGAGGTGCTACTTTAACAAGTCTAAAATGTGTGGTACTGGCTTAGCAGTTGGGTGGCTGGGTGGTAAGAAACTGATATAAAAGGCTGAAAATAAGGCAATCACATCAACAGTAAAGAATTTGGTAAAATGGAAGGCAGGACTATGTGCCTGCTGAGCCTATATAATTCTAAGTGGTTAAAAAGAATTAGAATATTAGTATGTGTTGACTGCCTTTGACAAGGTTTTAAAAAAAAGAGTTGACCTAGGAACATAATTGGCCAATTAGTAAGCAGAAATAAAAAGGAACAGAGACATCTGGTTCATCAAAAGACAGGAAAAATCTGTTACTTTTAGATACCAAAAAGGAAGAGATAAGATTAAGATCTTAAGCATATACAGTCCAATAATCCTTCCCAACAGAATTTTGCCTAGAAGCAAAGTTGAGATTAAAAATGATATCTTCTTATTTTACTAAGTGAAGTAAGTCAAACAGAAAAAGACAAATACCATATGATCTCACTTATATGTTGAATCTAAAAAACAAATAAAATAAATGAACAAAATAGAAACAGACCCATAGATATAGAGAACAAACTGATGGTTGTGCATAGAAGGGGGATTAGGGGCTGGGTGAAAAATGGGAAGGGATTAAGAGGTACCAATTGGTAGTTATGATCTAGTCAAGGGGATGTAAAGTATACAGCATAGGGAATACAGTCAATAATATTGTATTAACGATATATAGTGCCAGGTGGGTACTAGACTGATTGGGGTGGGGATCACTTCGTAAATTATATAAATGTCTAACCACTATGCTGTACACCTGAAACTAATATGAAATAATATTGAACGTCAACGTAATTGAACAAATAAATAAAAATAAACCTTCTTACCCAAGATTATTGTTCCAGATAACTACAACTTTCTTGCCATTAAGTTGAGAGAGAAAGGCATAGAGGGGCAAGAAAGCAAAGAAATAAGTCAAACTTGAGAACTATGTACAGAAAAAAACTTTGGGGGAGAGGGGATGACACTCTGGAACTCCTTTTACAAGGCCAGCATTATACTGGTACAAAACCCAGACAAGGACACTAAAAGGAAAGAAAACTACAGGCCAATATCCCTGATGAATATAGATGCAAAACTTCTTAACAAAATAGTAGCAAACCAAATTCAACAGCACATTAAAGGATCATACACCACGATCAAGTGGGATTTAGACATTAATGAAAGAAAACGAAGAAGACACAAATAAATGGAAAGATATCCTATGTTCATGGATTAGAAGAATTAACATTGTTAAAATGTCCATACTACTCAAAGCTATCTAAAGATTCAATGCAATTCCTATCAAGATTCGAATGGTATTAAATTTTTTACAGAAATAGAAAAACGATCCTAAAATTTGTATGGAATCACAAAAGACCCCAAACAGCCAAAGCTATCTTGACAAAGAGGAATAGAGCTGGATGCAACACAACTTCCTGATTTCAAACTATATTACAAAGTCATCACAATCAAAACAATACGGTACTGGCATAAAAACAGCAATCCCACTTCTGAGTATATATCCAAAGGAAATTAAATCACTATCTTCAAGAGATATTTGGACTCCCATGTTCACTGCAGCATTATTTACAATAGCCAAAACATGGAGACAAACTAAGTATCTATCAACAGATGAATAAAGAAAGAAAATGTGGTATCATATAGACATATACAATGGAATACTATTCCGCCATAAAAGGAAGAAAAATCTGCCATTTGTGACAACATGGATAAACCTTCAGGGCATTAGGCTAAGTAAAATAAGTCAGATAGAGAAAGATAAATACTGTATAATTTCACTTACATGTGGAATCTACAAAATACAAATTCATAAAAACAGAGAGCAGATGGGTGGTTGCCAGGGGCCGGGGTAGGTGAGGGGAGAATGGGTGAAGGTGGTCAAAGGGTACAAATTTCTAGTTCTAAGATGAATGAGTTTGGGGAAATGTAATGTACAGCATAGTGACTATGGTTAACAATCATTGCATATTTGAAAGTTGCTAAGAGAGTAGATCTTAAAAGTTCTTACCACAGAAAAAAATTATAACTTTGTGAGATGATTGATGTGTTAACTAACCGTATTATGGAAACCATTTCGAGATATATTTGAGATATGTATATATATATATATATATATATATATATATATATATATATGTGTGTGTGTGTGTGTGTGTGTGTGTGTGTGTGTGTGTGTGTGTGCGTGTGTGTATGTATATATATGTATATGTATAGATATATATGTATATGTATATATATGTAGATGCATAGATATGTGTGTATATATATATAATATGTATCATTATATGATACCCCTTAAACTTACACAATGTTAAATGTCAATTATATCTTAATAAAGTTGGAAAAAAATCTTTATTAAATGTAATCATATAGTATATACCCTTTTTTGTCTGGCTTCTTTCACTCAGCATAATTATTTTGGGATTCATTCACGTTTTTGCATCTACCAATTGTTCATTTCTTCTTATTGCTAAATAGTATTCTACTGAATGGATATTACACAATTTGTTTACTAATTTATTTTTTATTGGATATTTGGGTTATTTCTAGCTTTTGGCTATTACAAACAAAGCTGCACTGAACATTTGTGTGTAAGACTTTGCATGGACATATGGTTTCATTTCCTTTGTTAATATCTCAGAGTGGAATTGCTGGGTCCTACAGTAAATTTATATTTAACTTTTTAAGAAATTACCAAAAGTTTTCCAAAGTGGTTGTACAATTTTACATTCTACCAGCATTATACGGCCTCATGCCTCTAGCGAAGATGTGTGACATTATTGTGAGCCACCTCTAAGTCTACTCAGAAAGTGACATTTTAAAAAACTTTTTATTATGGAAATTTTCAAACACATATTAAGGTATATAAATAGTACAACGAATCCCCATGTACCCATCACCCAGCTACAACAATTATCAATTCATGGTGAGTCTTACTTTATCCAAACCTCCTATTCCCCTGCCCTCCTTTTTGTTTTAAACAAATTTCTCAGATTATATAATTTTATCCATAGTTTAATATATACCTTTAAAGGATCTTATTTAAACACATAACCACAATACCTTTATCACTTAAAAATTTAACAATAAATCCTTGAAATCATTTAATATGTGAGATTTGAGAGTTCGGTGAGGGGTGGGAGAGAATACAACTGGGGAGGACTGAGATAAAA
The DNA here is from genome assembly GCF_964194185.1 of Rhinolophus hipposideros. NCBI lineage: Eukaryota > Metazoa > Chordata > Mammalia > Chiroptera > Rhinolophidae > Rhinolophus > Rhinolophus hipposideros. Next base: position 51,760,700 of record NC_138057.1, on the reverse strand, counting down.
CAGACTGAAATCTGCTTTTATTCCTAGCCTAATGCAGATTCATACTGAGTAGTTCAGCTCTTTGCGTTGGTCTCTCTGAGGTCATACAGCCCTTCTTTTTCAATCTTACTCTCACTTCCTCATCCTTCTCTTCAATGAGTCATGTGAAAGCAAGGCTACCCTCCTGGTACTGATCAAACCTCAGTGATGAGTTCTACTGTCCTTGCCTTCCTTTTTGGATAGTCTATATGGCCAATATTAAATGTGAGGCCATATTCTTCTACCTGCCACTTCTCTAGGCCCTACTTCATCAACTCCAGTGGGGAAAAATGGGGAAGGTAAAATTATTGGAATAAATGATTACTATTATAATTTATTTATAAACATAAATTTATTTATTATACATCATTAGAATAAATAATTTGAAATTCTCCAAAGCTGTGGGAGAAAATTACAGGGTGACCTTCAATATCTCTATAAGGCCATCACTGTCACAGTGGGGCTCCCAGGCTCCACAGGCAGCCTGGGAAAAGAAGGTAGTCCTTGATCCTTTGGCCCTTCCCATCTGGCTGTTCGTCGTGCCCTACCCCACAAGCATGTCCTGGATTTCATGTCCAGTTTCAAGTACTCTGGTTCTTTGTCCCACGAATAGACTCCCACTTAGACGAGGGTTCAGAAAACATTGTCACTGTGAGCTCTGGTCACTGGGGAAAGAGGAGGGATCAAACTCCAGCTCAGCTGTGGGCTCATCAGGAAGCCAGTTTGCTAAACATGCTTCCTGTGTCTGCCAGATTCTCCCCTAAGAAACATTTCCAAAAATGGGAAAAAGCATTTAAATCGGGAAGGATTTCTGCTTCAGCTTCAAGAAATGGGAGCGCATTACACCTAACTACATTGACAATGTCCTGGCAAAAATACCACATAAACCACTGAGCTGATAAGAACCTGGCTCATTCAAGAACATTTCTTCATTTAATAACCAAGTAAAAGATACTTCCTGAGCACTCCTTTGTGCGAGGCACTCCCAAGAACATGGAGATGAATATGACATAACTTCTCCCTTAGAGGCTCATTGATTTGGTAGCTCAGATATTCACTTTTTTCAATAGCTCAACAAATAATAATGAAGCTCCTATTACGTGTGAGGCATAGTTCTAGGGACTGAGGATATAGTGGTGAAAAAGGACAATGTCCTCACTCTCACAGTGCTTACAATCCTGTGGAGATAGGTGGACAACAGACAAGTTAAGAAATGGAAAAACACAATATAATTAGTACTGTGTGCTGTGAGGAAAATAAAACAGGTTAACAGTATAACAAAAGTCTTGATGACGGTGGTGACTTTAGATAGGGCGACAGAGAAGGCTTCTCTGAAAAGGTGGCATTGAATGATGCAAAAGCAGCAAGCCATGGAAGGACCTGAGGCAGACACTGACAGCAGGGTAAAGGTCCTAAGATGGAAATAGGTTTGCTTTCTCATTTGACTTGTAGTTTGCCTGGATGTAGATTTCTAGGTCAAATGATTAGAATTATTATTAATTTATTATATATTATTAGAATAAATATTTCGAACAAATAAATAATTCCACTAAGAACTTTGAAGGTATAACCCTACTGGTTTCTAGGACCCAGTGGTGTTGGTGAGAAATCTGATGCCAATCTAATTCTCATTTTTGTTGGTATCTTTTTCTTATCCCTGTGAACACTTTGAGGGACTTCTCTATACCCTTGGAGCTCTAAAGGTTCATTATGCTTAATGCATGTTTTAAATCTGAAGCTTGTATCCTTCTTCAACTCTAGGAAATAGTCTTCTATTATTTCTTTGACATTGTTGTCCCTTCTATTGTCTCTTTCTGATACTCCTGGTAGATGAATTGGCAGGCTCCTGGTTTGGCACTCCATTAAAAATAAAAGTATTTATATCATATATTCTATCTCTTGGTCTTTTTGTTTTATAGTCTAGGAGAGTTCTTGGACTCTTTAGTTCAGTCCTCTTATGGCTTTTTAATTTCAGTAATTTTTACTTTTCAAAATTCTTCTTTTGTTGTTGTTCTTAGATTGCTTCCCCCCTTAGTTTTAGCAATGATTCTTTTATTTATGTAATTGCTTCTTCTCAGAAGAGAAATCATTTTTTTGAAAGGTCTTTTCTCTTCCCTGAATTATAAGCTGTTTATTCTGGGGTCAGTTATTCTATTTATTCATCCTTATACTCCTCTCTTGTGCTCCTGATTTCCCTCTAGTCCACTTAAAAATATGAGTAAAAGAGTAATTTGTTCCTGTGGTTGGTTGGTTGGTTGGTTTTGTTTCCTTTAGTTAATTTTGTTTCTCCAACAGGCCACTCTCCTGAATGGGAAGATGGAACCATGAGTTCTGTATAGGTAGGCAGTATATGTGGTTTAACAGGTTTCATCCTAAGTTACACAAGGAGCTTGCAGGCAAACTTGAGCCCCTCGAATGTAAAATAAAGTGGGTTTTACTATCAAGTGATGACACCCACGTTAGAAGCTCCAGCCCTCTGCAGACAGATTGTTAAATTTCTTTAGAAAGCACTTCCCTTTTTTTGGACTGGAAGGTAAACACGTTTCTTATTGCTACATGTATGCTTATAGGTGTGGCAGGATGGTACAAAGGGCCAATTGTTGCCCATGTTGTTTTACAGGCAGTTTTAAAATGAATTATCCTGATTATTACCCCCACATCCCATTCCTGCTCTCCATATCTGCTGACTGCAGCGTGGAGCTACTCTTGAACTCTATCAAGAAGAATGCATTTCCACTGAAGCTTTCACTACTCTGGTTTATCTACGAGCACAATCTATCTACTTTCTGCCTTCCAAAAACTCATCAGCATCTCGGGTCTGCTCATGGTTCTTCATCCTCGGTCACAGCTGTTAGGCATTTATTTCCTGTTTGTACTTCTTTATAATCATTGTATCAGATTTGAACAGGAAGTTCTGATGTCCTTCTTCAACTGGATAACCAAAAGTGAACATAGTACCCCAGATAATATTTTATACTTTCTGAAGGAAGCAGTGAATGAATGACTTCATAAATGTAGGAATTTATAGCAAACTATTCTGTCAGCTTAGCTGCGCCTGGAATTTACACCACCTCTCTGCTGCCTCTATCTTGTGAGAGGTTGAGCAGAGAACTCCATTCTCTTTCTGAAGACTGGCACTGCAGATCCGTTTGGACTCCTGCTCTGATCTGCACTGCTGTTCTCTAGGCCTGCTATTCAGCTCTCATCCTAGGACTTCCATTTACTGTTCCCATGTTTCCTGCTTTCCATGTTGTCTTTCTTGTGCTGCTCTCTTGTTTTGCTTGAGTATACTCTAAAAGCTTCCTAAGAGAGGATACATAATGAGTACATTTTTTTTTTTTAGGAAATAAAACAGGTTAATAGAATAAAGGTCTTCGTGGGGACGGCGACTTTAGATAGGGTGACAGAGAAGGCTTCTCTGAAAAGGTGACGTTGAATGATGAAAAAGAAGCAAGCCATGGAAGGACCTAGGGAAATTTCTTTATACTTGCATTTTACTGGTAGTTTCACTGGATTTAGGATTAGAGGCTGCAAATAATTTTCTGGCAGATTTCGGAAGGCACTGACGTTGTTGATCTTCCGCTGTTGCAGTTGAGAAGGCCAATGCCATTCTGATTCCTGATCCTTGTATATGACCTTTTATTTCTCCCTGGAAGCTTTTAGAATCTTCTTTTTAATTTTATGTTTTCTTCATATGGTCAATCTGCCATACTAAACAGGACTTGTCATGTGTTTTAATTTTGTCTCTCCAAGGAGATAGCAAGTATAGCAGAAATAGCATTAACCCTGAAAACTTATGCCTAGATGGATAAATGTGATTTAATAAATAAAATTATGTATGTAAAGCATCTGGCACGTATTGATGCCCTACCCCCCAAAGTGAATTTGTACACTTGAGACCTGGACACGGGTCTTACCCATCCTTATGATTCTAACATTGGGCACATATCGGGTACATAAGAGGTTATCAATAAATATGACTCGCTGACTCGATGAGTCATAGACCTATCTTTGCCATTATTTTTCTGTGGGGTTTTATTTATGATATTTATATTTACTGTGTCTCAATTTGCATGTTTGTCAAGTAGGGAACACTTCTCGACTTGCTTATTAATCATGGATGCAGTGAGGCTACAGTTAGTGAGTGAATGCTATGAAAATATTCTAAGAAGTTAAACTCCCTCTACAGATGTCAAGTATTATCACTGCCCTTCAGACAGGTAAACAACTAATTGAACCTTCCTAGGCATACGGCGGATGTCCTGTTTTGAACAAAAGCCTAGGCTAAATGATTCAACCTACTTTCTAATGATATATGTTCCAATATTGTCAAAGGCATATTTGCCTACGTCGCCTTCCTAAATTCTCAACTATGATTGTCTTCTTCATTAAGAAACCGGGACACCTGAAGCTGAAGTAGACTAATACTGAATGTCAACTACAATTACACACACACACACACACATATATAGTAATATATATAGTTATATATATATGTGTATATATATATATATATATATATATATATATATATATATATATATATATATATGGTCACGGGGTGTGGAGTACAGCATAGGGAATAGAGTCAATGGAATTGTAACAACTATATATGATTTTAGAGGGGTAGTAGACTTGGAGGGTTATCACTTTGTGAAGGGTGTAAATGTCTAATCATTATGTTTTTTTGTACACCTGAAACTAATATTAAGAAATAAAATTAAAAACAACCTGGGAAATGCCACTTTGTTTCAACTGCTGAGAGCTATGCAATAGTAGAAGAGAAAGATAGTGGACACTAGTTTTTGGTCTCAAAGCTGAGTAAAACTTCCTAATTTTCTAAAACCCCCTTTACTAAATCCAAAAGACTTAGAAAAAGAAATGTGCTATTTCTCATCATAAATGGAGAACAGGTAGTTTATAATTCAGATATTTGTGAGAAATGTACAGAGAGAAAAGATATGTTTGAATTTTCAAAGTCTAAGCAACAGAGTAAAAATAAAAATGAAAAGTCATGTAACTAAGTATAGGCAGCATTAGAACAGTTTGGTTATGCAAAGAAATTGTATAAATGAATAAATAATCTGTTTAGATCTAACAAGAATAAAGACAATCTGTAAATGATAGCATGGAAATAAAGTAATTGATTATTTAGTCTTCAATTTAAACTCCTATTATGAATAGTGGTTATTATCTACTGTACTGCTTTTTTTTTTTTTTTTTTTTTAAATTGGGGAATATAGTATTGGGGAACAGTATTTTTTTCCAGGATGTCAAGTCGTTGTTTTTCAATCTAGTTGTAGGGGGCGCAGCTCAGCTCCAAGTCAAATTGTTGTTTTCAATCTAGTTGTGGAGGGCTCAGCTCACTGGCTCAAATGGGACTCGAACCTGCGACCTTGATGTTATGAGCACCGCGCTCTAACCACTGAACCACTGGCCGCCCACTGGCGGCCCAGTTCCAAGCTCAAGCCGTTTCTTCTCACTGGTCCATGTGAATCAAACCAGAGACCTTGATGTTATGAGCACTGCACTAACCACCGGCCATCGTATTGTAGTGCTTTTCAAATTTCGTTTCTTAGCACTAGAATCCTCTATTTTCTAACTGAAATCTTACAGATCAGTGTGAAGCTGCTCTTTTTGAAGCAGGAACTGCAGAATATGGAGGCCAGAACAAAATTCAATTGATCTCCTTTTTTCCCACTGTAGCAGCCCTTAGAATCCTCCAAAGAAATAGAGTTTGAAAATCATCAGTTTAAGTAACGTGTTCTATTAATCTAAGTAAGGTTTTATTAAAGTCATGAGTGAAACAGGTTATGAGAAAATAAAAATGTGCCTTAGTTTCTAAAGCAGGGTCCTTGATCCACCTTAAACAAAACTGTCCTCCACAACAGAGGTATAAACTAGAGAATCTCTTATCAATTGGCTCAGTTCTTTTCTGCTTCAGACATTAGCATGTAGGGTCCTGAAAACTGCTTGGGATTTTCAAACAACTAAATTCCGAGTTGGAAATAACAGTAACTCCCATGGGAGGAAGGGAAGTATGTTTATTTGTAAAGAAACAGAAAAAAGTCTTTAACTTACCCAGAGCACAAAGACATTCATGAGATGGTCTATGTGTGTCCGTTTGAAGGAGGGCTTCCCAGTGTTCTGCATTAATTTGGTGTCTGGCCCTAAGTGAAACAAGGAGATATCAACTCTTAGAATCACTGAACCTACTCAGAGGCTTGAAATTGGGTTGAAACGTACTTTTATGATCATCTAATCAAACCTCTTTCCAGTGCCAGGGGATAAAGCCCTGGAGAAAGGCTCATAGTTGGTGCCAGTAAGTCAAAGAACAGAAAATTTGTGTCTAAGGATAATCCCAACTACTTTTTCAAAGTGCAGCAATGCTGAGACCTCTCTTTGCAGCATCTTTGGTAGTGCAATCTTTCACAGACGAGTGAAGAGAGAATGGGAGCCACAAGCTTCTCTCTCATCACCATCTGGTTTACTGAGCTTAGAAAACGGATTTCCTGATAGAGAGCCCCACCTTCTTTTGAGGAAACCCACTGTGGGACCAGGTTCTATTTAAAGTTTCTATAATTAGGAAAGGGAGAAAGGAAAAGGCAATGGCAGTGATTTCTTCTGAAGTGGAAGCTGGGGAGCTGAGAGACAGAGACTCTCCATTTCTTCATGACAGGGCAGGTAGTAAGTAGCCGTAAAGAGCTTTTAATGGCCTCTTGGACTAGAGTGGGCAATTACTGACCAGAGATACGGCAGCAGAGAAAACATAAAAGGTTTAGAAGAAAGTGTAAGTAGCAATTTCTCTGGCCTTTTACCACCTGATTATTATTCTTATTCATACTCTAATAAAGGAATTTCTTCAATGTTCAAGTAGGGGGAGCTGGAACGTCCTGGTATGTGGACAAACAATGAGAATGCAGCATATAAGCTATGCCGTTCTTTTCTTTTAAGCATTCCTTGAAGGGCTTGGACTAGTGAGAAGTTTGGCTGACGGACTGACGCTACAAGGGACAGTATCTTCCAAGGGTTCATGGAAAGACTGACCCTATCCCAGGTTTAAAGAAGGATGTGGAGATCACAGGACTCAGGCGCCATGCAGAAGGATCAGCACCTCCAGTCGGCACTGCGTACCTCGACATGCTCTCAGGTGGCAGCAGTTCTCCTGTTTTCAGCTTCTCAAAGCCCCCAGAGACTTTTAATTCCATGAAACCAACCGAGGGTCAGAGGGCAACTTATCTAAATTTGTGCTGGGTAGTAACCTTACTGCTACTGCTTTAGGGGAAAAAATAATTGGCTGAAAAATGTGCTTTTTATGTGTGGCAATGTGAGTGGATAGCTGCTTAAATACAATGAAGAAAATACACCTTTTGAGTTTGGGACTAGGCAGTTTAGAAGGTGCCACCACAGGTCAAGAGTCAATGAAGAAAGTTCCACCAAGGCCTCCCTGGACTCTTAAGCTTCTCTCTAGGGCTTGGGTTCCATTATTTTCCATAGAAGTGAGGACCCCCAGGTCCAGGAGTGAATTCTACAAAAGGGGAGCTCTGAGTTGAGTAGTTTACACTGTGCTGAATTTTCCTCAGTGCTATCTTCGGAGTCCCCATCTTCTTTTTATGGTTGTTGTCAGCACTGCCCACTGTCACCAAGGGCACAGGGTAGCACAGAAGGTTCCTCCACTTTCCTGAACCACATCATAACCCAAGAAAATCCCCACTAAGTATAAGGGATTATGGTTCTAAATGACATTTTAGAAAGGGCCACTGCTAGTGATCCACATGTGCTTTTTCTCTGGCATGAACCCTTCACATTATATTTCATATTCTTCTCCATAATGAGCTCTGTGTTCATTCTCTCTTCATGGAAGTAATCCACGTGTATACTCTCCCCTTTCATGAGCTCCCCCCTCACACGCGAATTCTATGTGTACTTCTTCTATATGCATGCCTTCTCTTGTGTTTAGATATGGTTGCAAAGACTCATGAATGCCCTGTGGCCTTGGAACACAAAGCCTTCCGCTAACATAGGCAGAGCGAATATGTAGGCAGCTCAGTGCTTGAGAAATAAAAGCAGTCACCTTTTTCTAAAAAAATGTTTTTTCTTAAATGATCCATCCATCCGCCCATCCACCCACCTCCCTCTCTCCCTTTCTATCTGTCCCAAAGCCACAGTGTTCTAATACGTGAGTGCCATATCTACATTCTGAAAACTAAGTGCCCACACTGTGGCCCTGAACTGAACCCAGTAGGCGGGGGTCTGACCGTGGCTCCAGGGAGACGTACCAGTATAAATCACTAAGCCGTAGCACCAGTCTGTATTCCTGATGACGCAGCCTCGGAGCAGCAGCTTGTCCTGGTCCAGGAAGTAGCTATTTCCCTTGTAAGTCAGTATTCCTGTGAATTTGTCCAACTTGTTATTGGGAGACTCATACCTCAATTCTCCTGAAGAAAAATGAAGAAGTAAGAGTCCTGGCTCTATAAACTTGGCCTTTCCTAACAGGATAGAAAGAGGCTTAACAGAAAAGAGGAAAGAACATCCTCTTTGAAAATATATACACATCTGTTTCCTATCCTCTCTGAGGTGGTGCCCATTTCTCACCATCTCCCTTTAGAAAGGCAGACTAAGGTTTCTAGACATCAAAGAAGAGTGATTTTGTTTGTGACATGGGTTATCCGGAGAGAGGCATGGGTCGTCTGGATGAGAAAACCCACACGGTAACTTATCACTATCACTATTGCTAGATCATAGGAGTTCTGAATCTGAAGAAGTGAAAAAACTATTTAAGTTAAAGCAAACCTAGTGTTTTTTCAAAGTTAAAATAATTTGACTTTTTCCAGATTAGTAAAGGAAAATATGCCCTTTGTAATATGTATAAAATACTAAAATGAGACAGGAGTAGTGAAATTCACCCATTGCCTAGAGATAAGTACTATTAACCTTTTGAAGCACATCTTTCCAAGATTTTTTTATATATGTTCTCATAAACATGTATGTTTCCAAAGACAAGTTTATGTTATATATGCTATGCATAGTCTATTGTAATATTTTTGCGCTTATTAATGTAAATATTTTTTCCATGGCAATAAATATCAACTTGCATATCATTTTTAAAAAGTTATATAGAATTCACTGTTCAAATGTACCATACTTTATTTAATCAGACTTCTACTGATAAAAATTTGGGTGGAAAACTTATATCCTAACTCACCATCAAAGGCAGACAGCAGGTGCAGATTATTTTCCATTTCACTGGTGACTGAGATGGCCTGCTTCACTTTCAGGTTGGTTTCACTAGAGTAAAGGACATAGTCACCAGTGTACAGGACACACACACAACACAGCAGCACAGGGCCAGCTTCTCCTGCTTCTTCATGGAGTTTTAGAAAATAGATGTTTCCAACAGAACTGGAGCTATAGCTTTGAGCCGTAAGAGTCACTCCCACTATTCTTTCTCAAGAACACTGGTGAGGTGGGAAGCCATTGTTAACACACCCACTCCCCTCTCTCCCTGCGACACATCACCATTGCTTTAACCAACCCACGGACAGATGGTCCAGAGAAGCTGAAGCAACACACACCATCGTGGGGGAGGCACCTGCTCCCTTCAAGAATATGGAACAGGTCCTGGTAAGAGCCTGTACGCCGCTTCACGTAAACATGCTTCTCACTTCAGAGAGTTATAGGACTCATGAAGGGAGAGCCCAACAACCCATTTGCTGATACAGGAATGCGGAGACAAAAGCAAAAATGGAAGCCACATTTCAAAAAGCTTGTAGGCACCAAGAGAAATAGTTGAAAGAATGCAGATCCAAACAAAACTCCACAAGACAAGTTCTCTGAAGATGGCCTCTATCCTCTTAAGACCTTATCTTTTGTATGCTAATGAGTTTCTATCGTAAATCCTTCATAGAACATGGAGTTTTATCAGTAAATTATTACCTCCATACTCATGCCCCTCATCCCCCGAAACTTTGGAATCTATTCTGAAATTTTCCAGTTCTGTTAACCTCTTTCCTGCCACTTAGCATTACTGAATATAGCCAGCCAGGGTGTCTCCGGTTTACAGATGGATAGTATGGAGTTTATTTGCCCAGATTCTACACTCAGTGGGTGCTCAATTAATGCTGACAAGAGCGCAGCCTTAAACTTGACATCCCAACAGTCTGGCCTCCTATTTTCTCTTATCTGAATATTTCTAGCCTCTTTGTCACTTCCAGTTGAGAATATAATTCATTCTCTGCATCATGCTCTTCCTCAGTGAGAAATGACTTTAAGCGGGCTCAATAATCTTAATGGGTTATCAGGAAGGAACACTTACCCATCCAGTTCTGCTGTTTCTACATATGTCAGACTATGGGGTTCACTGCTAGAGAGTAATAGTACATCAGCCTGTGGTCAGAAAGTCAGAGAAGATAAGGAAAGCAGGAAGGCAGATTTTAGTATTACAGTGTAACAAAAGCAGGAACAGATGTTCATCATAAGAATTTTATAGACATTAGGTTAACTTTTTTTGTCTAGGACCCATCACTGCTACCACACACACCCCTCCCCAAACTAGTCTCATTACCTGTAGCGACAGTGAGAGGTGGACAAAAACAAGCTTCTTATCACAAGAGCTGTTGAGCTCCGGATGTAGTGAGGCAGATGAAGGTCACCGAAAGCAGTGGCAGCAGAAGTGCTAAAAGGGTTCCCCTGTTCCCACTCAAACCAAAAAGAAAAAAAGTCAGAGCCCAAAGAGGTACTCACTGTGACAGGCTGATTATTTTCTAATTTTATTATATCTCCTACACGGATATTCATCCATTTTTTTTCCTCCATCCTGTAAGAAAACAACCTTTGAATGCCCCTTCTGAGAATTTCCCCGAAGTCCAGTTTTGACAATCAAGACAGAAAGACAAAAAAAAGCAGAGATGAAGTCAAGGCTCAGAGGAGGACCAAACTAGTTTATGCTGCTTCCTTGCTACAATCAAGAATGGGGCCCATTTCTCTTGACTTCAGGTTATAATGGGTTTTCTAAAACTCTGTAAAATTATATGTAGTCATATATGGACATAATTATTCTTTAAGTAAAAGTAATATATGCATATGGTAAAAAAAAATAGTTCAAATAATAAAGAAGTAAGTAAAAGTAGTCTCTTCTCTCCTCAGATTTTAGTTTTGCTTCCCAAAGGTAACCATGTTAGTAATTTTTTGTATTTCTTTCTAGAAAATATCAATACATATAATTACATACAACATGTTTAAAAGTTACACGGGAAATACATACTTTTCTGCACTTGGCATTTTTCATTTACTAATATATCTTGGAGAGCACTTACAGACAATGTGGCTCATTCTTATTCTATCATATGGCTGTGCCAATTTTATTTCTTTATGTTAAAACTGGATTACTTTTGACCCTTAAACCCCACTTCCCATAAAAGGCAGACTGGCAGTAATTCTACAATAATACTGCTCTCTTCCCTCCTCTTTTTTTGTACCTCAATTTCCCAACTGCATAGGGTCCATAAATCTTTCCTGACAAAGGACTAAACAAGATAATGTACATTGCCACAAGTATTTTGGAAATATGAGCTACCCCTTGGCAACAATTCTATTATGACAAACACTCAAAAGGCCAGAAAAGAGAGGGCACATCTAGAAGCCACTGCCTATTTCCCCACTGCATGAAGCCATGTATCTACAGGGATGACACACATCACCAGTTTGACAGACCCTGAAAGGCAGGATAATTTCTTTGGAAATTATCCAAAGGATCATATTCTTTTATCCAAACCAACAAAAAGGCCTTTTGTATAAATTCACTCTTACTTTTAGATAATTTTTTTCCAATTCCAGGGTTATATTTCTTTAACTCCTACTATAAACTAAATTTTCTCTGAATGTTATAATATACACAAAAGTCCTTGTTGCAAAATCACTATTTATATTATATATCCTTGAACCTCTTTCCCTTGGTTTCAAGTGTCATCTCTATGCAGATAAATCTCAATACATTTACTTATTTTGTTCCTAATTTTCAAATCTGGGTGATAGTAGTAAAGGGTAGTAGCTATAAGCTTTGGAGAAAAATATCTGAGTGTTTATTTTTATCTTGATTCAACATTCACTTTTGCTAGTTCTCTGGTGTTCTGTCTACCATGAGTTTCACTAGTAGAACACGACGGTACATTAGCCTTGCTTCTCCTGGAGATTTAAAAGTATGTAAGCTTTTAAATGTATGTTCTAAAACAAAAAAAATTTTTGGTATATTATTTAAAACAAAAATTTTAAATTTTGTTTTATGTATGTTTACATTATGTTTGTATTATGTTTTGTTATATTTTTTATAAAACAAAAATTTAGATTTTGTTACATAAGGAGTTGTCAAACTATTACTAATTTATTCTTGGACATGTAATAATCACATGTCTCAGATTTAGGAGATGGGGAGACAGTTCCTCCTAATTTAAAACATTCACTCCTGTTGTGCCATAAGTACACTTTTAATTTCCAAGCATTGCATTCTAACTTTCAGTTTTGAAAATTTGGTCAGAGAGCTAGAGAAGGCATTGCTTAGACTCCAGAGGAGACCATTCACATTATATTCTGTTTTATGTGAATGGTACCTCCTGGAGTTCTGTAACACCCTGGTACTTTTCCTACTACAAAAACTTAGAAATGCTAGATAAAACAAAGCCAACATTCTTTCAAAAGCAAGGCAATGCTTACCACAAAGTAAGGAGGAGAAAGACAGGACTGAAATTCAGAACAGCAAGCATATTCTGAAGCTATTCTTGCCCTGAGCAGGGAGGAGACTGCCAGTCTTAATATTTAGTAACTTATCCCACCAAAGGGACAAAGATTAAGCCTTAGGAGCTTTACAGGCAGTGAGTTGGAACTCAGAACCCCTCATAAAGCCAGGAACTCTGGAACAGCAACACGATTAGGGAAAAGGTAGTCTAAAAAAAGAAAAATCAACTCACTAGCAAGAAAGTTTATTACCCTGGAGGGTTGAGAGTCAAGGAGGGGAGGACGCTCTCTTGAGAATTTGTAACCTCATGAGGTGTGAGAGTAAGTGATATCCTTGAGTTACTTGCAGAAGCAAACACAAAACCTCTCCAGAGGGATGCAGCTTAAATTCTGGCAACTTAGAATTCCCAGAAAGAAAGTTCCACTAAAGATGTGCATGTAAGATAGGAGGGGAGGACAGAGGAGGGCGGGTGAGGCCTGAATCCTCCTGCCAGGGTGAGGTGCTCAGGTACAGCTGAGCCTTGTGGGGACAGCAGCAGCCCGTGGGCGATCAATGGGGCAGAGAGGCAGCTCCTCAGGCCTGGCTTCCTCATCCAGCCTATTCTACCACCCTGCAAGCCATCCCATCCCTGCCAGGGCTCCAGAGCCAGCCAATGGCTGGATCACAAAGGTACTGCCTATCCCCACCCCCAAAAAAGAAAAAAAAAATGATGTGCTTGTGACCAAAGGTATTGAGAAATGAAAACCACAGAAATTACAACTTGTAAACAGACAAACTTGCAATAGCAGCTCTGCTCAGACCCCTGTGCTCTAGAAAAAGAAAGCCACTTTCTGGAATATAGACTGTTTCAACAACCAGCCTTGCCTCAAGTGTTCCATTAATCAGACACTCACTGGGTTACAAAGTCTAATCAGGGCCCTGCTTGTGAACGCCCACCATAAAACCACTCTATGACAAATTCTTCTCCAATAATCTTATAAAACCCAAGTGCTCAAGTTACTTGGGGGGTTTGTTTGACTAAATTCATCTGATCAGTAACTCCCTAGCCTCGCAAATTTCTGAACACTCAGTTTTGTCTTTTCTTTTTGTTTCTATTTCTTTCTGTCCTTTCTGTTTTAATCTCTTTTTAATCACAACTGAATTTTTTAGTGATATCTTCAACAGACCACAACACTTGAAGAAATAATCCACCAAGAGTAAGAATTAGCAACCACAATAAATAAAAGGATTAGATACCCAAGAACTTCACATAATACAATTACGTGATTAAAGCTATAGCTGCTGGGTGTTCTGTAAGGCCACCATGAAAAAACACTGGACCTCAATCTGAATACTTTCAGGTTTGTACTTCTTTGCAATCAGGCTTCTGTACATACCAGTCATTTTTCCTTTTGTACAATCTCTATTTGCTGAATTCTTCTCCATCCTTTATGGTCTAGCACAAACATCACTTCCTCCAGAAAGTCTTCCTTGATTCCTTTAACCAGCTATAATTGCTCATTTTTATTAACTCCTGTAATAATTTTTTGTACCTTTATGATAGTCTTCATATTTTGCCTCCTATAGGAATTATGCCTGCCTCCCTCCATTTCTGCCAAAGGTACACTGCTCAAATGTTGCAGGACCCCACCAAATATAAACATTGACCTAACACTTTAGATAGCTGTGACCAAATACTACAGCAATGGGGTCAATGCCAATCCTTTCTTTAGATTGTTAACAAAAGATGGCCTGGCCAAAGGCTATAGCAGAATGGCCAATAAGCCATGGCAGAATCCACTGATGTTCTAAAGACAGATGTCTCATGCTGAACCATTGAACTAATATTAAAAAATCATTTGCATATTAATATCACGTCATAATTTATTAATTGCTTTAATATGTTACTTCATTTTTATTTTCATAAGCATCCTCTAAGGTAGAGAATATGATCTCAACTTTATAGACAAGAAATATGAAGCCCAGAGGTGGCACATTCAGGGTATGCTAGATCTAGAAACAAATTCTTATGTCCAACCTGGGGTTCTTTCCACTGTCCTGAACTACCTTTCCAAAGCAGTCAGCACATCAGGCATTAGCAAGGCCAACCCTATCCTAGAGCAGGTCCTACCTAAACTGGTTTCCCTAGGACTTACCTGCCATTCACCAGCACCAGAACAGAACGGTTGTTGACATGATTGTCATTTTGGTGCCTTTTCTAAAATTATAAAAGAATATGTTCAGGAAATAGACACAGAGCAAACTGCGTGTAGAAGGTTAATATTCTGAAACATTACCCAATATAGTTCACCATCTTTGTAATTTTCCTTTACCCTCCAAAACCTTTCTAACATTAAAACCAGAACAAGAGGCTGACTGTCTCTGAGAAGCTGAAAGGGAGGTCAGAAAAAGAATCAAAGGAGAAGAAAGAGAAAATCTTGGCTGTAAATATCAAAAGCCAAAGCCTGGAGGATGAGAACAAGAGGAGAGAATGCAAAATAATGGGCAGGACTAGAGAGTCTCATACTCCTTGGTAGGTGCAGGGAAAGCTAAATATACTCGAGCATACCCCACCCATACCTTACCCCCAACCATGGGTGATATACAGAAGCTTCTGTATTGTATGCAAAGAGGAAAGAGGAATAGAGGTCATCTATTCGAAGAGCAAATAGAAGGAGGACAAATACATAGCGTTTGTCCTGATAGGGCTCACACAAATCCCATCCTTCCAGTTGAGATTACTTGCTGTGAAAAGGGCAGGACTTGGAAGAAGGTAGAGAAAATCCTGAATTTATCAGAATATTTGTCCTAAAGAGACTGAGTTCTAAACCAGAAGTAACTGGGTTATCCTGAATTGGCAAGTTACGTTTTTGGCTCTTTAAAAAGAGTTGGATAGTTTGGGGGTGGGGGGTTATCACTTTGTGAGGAGTGCAATGTTCAACTATTACATTGTTTTGTATACCTGAAACAAATAATAAAGAAATATATCTATTAATAAAGCTAAATAAATAAATAAGTAAATAAATAAATAAAATGCAAAAAAAAGGGTTGGGATGGTAGGGTGGTGGTTATGAGCTATATTAACTTAAGTTATAGAGAAATAAAGTTTTGTTTTTGCACATCTGAGTTGTGACTGAAATTTAAAGCATGCGCTAATTCTGGGTTTAAAGAGTTACAGACTTAAAGAGCTGGAGAAACATCCTGCTCTCAAGCTTTAGTCTAAAAATCTCTTCTGGCAAATTCAGGACTCTCTCAGGGAAGCTGCAAGCAGGTCAACAGGACTGGCTCCCTAAATTGCACGAGCAGGCATGATACTGGGTCCTCACCCTCCTTCCATGCGGGGCTGCTGTAAGGAGCAAAAAGGAAGGAGCAACACTCACTGGGAGCCCGTTTCTGCCTCCAAGGCCAGGAAAAGAGTCAGCCTCTGCTTCTGTTACAAGGCTTTCTAAAATCACAGGGGTCCTAGCTGTGCATGCCTAATAGAAGGGATGTTGGAAAGGGAAATAGGGAGAGCTACAGAGGAGAAATGAGATGTGGAAAGGGGAGAGGAAAGGTAAAAACAGGAAAAAGACGAAGGAGGAGATAAGACGGATAAAGGGAAGATGGATATAAAAATGAGCAGAGGGAATGGAGAAAGAAAGATGAGAGCAAACCCAGAGAAAGCTAAGAGGGGAGTGAAGGAAGAGGTGGGTTATTAAAAAAGAAGTGGAAGGAGTCCTGGAAAACGATAAGAGTGGTGGTAGTAGGAAGACAGAGAAAGGCCTTTCGTTGCCCCTTTCTGGCCATGTAGAGACCACCAGTATTGGGCCTAAGAAAATTACATGTTTTTCTGGGATAGAAAAAGAAACAAGGAAAGGACACATCTCTGTCCGTTCGGTGCTTCTTCCTAGTACCAGGTAGTTCTGGGCTCTCCTTCCTGCCCCCCAGCTGCCTAGGTACAGTGAGGGACTAGGGGCCCAGAAAGCCACTTCACCAGGTCATCAATGGCATCTTTCACTGCTGTAAAGGACAGCACCACCACCAGGGGAATCACCGTTGTGTACCATGCCAAGGAGGAGATCTGGGGAATCAGCTGTGAGAGGGAAGGGGAGAGAAACTTGGGTCAGAAAGCTTGAAGGACAATAAATTCCCCCTTATCCCCACTGCCATTTTCACCTTCATGGGTTCATAGTAAATTCAACTATCTTAGTTGCTTTTCACTTTTTGCAGCCTTCATATAACCCCCCAAATATTAATATCTCCCAAAAAAGGATGAACGAAGAGGAGACTATAAATTGCTACCTATCTGTCTGGAACTCCACTACATTTGCCTTGATAGCAGCGGGCCATTTCTCCTGTGATACTGAAATGAAGGTGCTGGGGCTTGGGGGGTAAGAGTGGGCATGGGAAAACCACATACCTTCCCACACCCCTTCAGCACAAGGGGGAATGAGATGACGTGTCCCTCTCTCCCAGCCTACCCTCTCTCCTAGCCTACCCTGCCCTGCTTCCTTGCCTGGAAGCAGGTACTCTTATGTTCTAAACCATTCTCCTTCCTTACCACTCCCACACATTAACTTCTGTCAGGGAGGTGGGGAAAAGGAGGAGGAATGGAGGTGCAATTGTGGTTGGGGCCTCCTATGGTCAAGCTGAACGGTGACCATGCTTCCCTTCCTGGGGACACAGTGACCTTGTCTCGTTCCTCTTGTAGAGGCTTGTTTCATCCTGGCTAATCCAGGCCACAGCCACTCTAGAGGACCGGGATGAAACACCAGCCATTCATTTGCCTGTTATCTAATGAGAGAAGACATTTCTCAGCTTAGGGAAGAAAAGGACTAATGACACAGCTGACCCCAGAGAGGTTGATAAAATGCTCTGTTTCCCACAAGGCAATACCTGAAAGATGGACAAAATGAGGAAATATGCGTTTGCAAGTCTCTGGAACTGTTCAAATAGGTTCAGGGGCAAGAAGTTAAAGACATTGTATTTTGAGGTCTTGATGGCATTGCTCTGTGAGTGAAAGAAAACAAGTATAATTAGAGGAACAAAAGACCCCTCCACCTCCCAAGCTTAACAGAAAAGACCAAAGCCACTCTGTGAAATGGTAAAAAGCCACAGTTCCCCCACCAAAGGGAGGGGGAGAGGGAAGAAGTGTTTGTCTCCCCACCTTTCCTTTTGAGGCCTAGAGGATGCAAAGATGTCAAGACTGATCAATGGTAGGAGGGCGGGGTGGGGACAGAATGTTTTTCTGTCCTGGATAGAATTCTTTGTTTATTGATGCTATTGATAATAATAATAATAAAATTAACAATAAAAATGTAAGCACTTATTGAACATTTACTATGTGTAAGGCACTGTTCCAAGCATTTTATATGTAGCAACTTATTTAATCCTCACAACTACCCTAGGAGGGGAGAACCATATGGTACCTTTTGGGGATGAGGAAATTGAGGCACTGAGGTTATTTGCCAGAGACCACAGTTAGTTGCAGAGTTGGATTGTGCTGTTCCCTGAGACTCACTCCACTTGTACAGCCATCCAAATACTTTCCTTTCTTGGAATCAGAAATCCTTCAGTTCCAGCTTATTGCTGGCCCCTAAGGTCCTCCTCTGCCATAAGTAGCAGGCAAGTTTGCCATTTGTATTAGCTTTACTCGAGAGCTCTCTAATGAAGCTTTTCTCAGTCTGGAAAACTCATTTTGCGGTGTCTTCACATGCTGGAGGCCATGAAGGTTCCTACTCGGGTCGCTGTCACCATTGGAGAATCACTTGCCCCTTAATTGCAGAGTCTGAATAGTTTTGGCCGACATCTAAGCGATTATTTTGCTGAGTGAAAATGGGAACTTGTTACCTCTTCAATTCTGATCTCAAGATGTTGACAGGACCGTCTTACATTCTACCTTTGGGGCTTCAATCATTTGACTTAAGATGTTGGAGCTTGAATTTGAGAGCTCAAGAAAAGCAGAAGAATGAGACCAAATAATTCCCTAAGAACAGGACTTTCCCCCCACTTCCTCCATCTATAAGGCCAAAACCAAAAGAATAAACCCACCTACAGGCCCGCAGAACAGATACTGTTCAAATATGAAGATTCTTGCTGGGCCTTGCCTTGGAAAGGCATCAGGGTCCTTCTCTTGGAGAACCAAAATCATTCAGTGTTAAGGCTAAAACTTGCCTAAGAAGGCTAGACAGGCTACCCAGCCAAGACTTGCCCAAGATCTATTTCCCAAAGGAAGAGAAGCTGGAATAGCTTAGCACTTAGGAGTTTAGACATCCAAACTAACATTAAGATTTCCTTTGTGTTTCTCCATAATATTTCCAATTAATAATCAATCGAGGAGAGGGGTGGGATGAGGGAGAAGATAAAGGGATTAGAAAGTACAAATTAGTAGTCACAATATATACCATGGGGATATAAATACATCACCATGGGGATATGAAATACAGTTTGGGGAATGTAATCAAATGTAAAGATTTTGTAGGGAGTCACATGGGTATTTGTCTTATTAGGGAGACCACTTCATAGACTGTGTAGATGCCTGACCACTGTGCTATACACCTGAAGCTGAAGCTGAATAATAGTGAATGTCAACTATAATCACACACACACACACAGTCACAGGATGTGGAGTACAGCATAGGGAATATAGTCAATAGAATTGTAACAGCTACATATGATGTCAGAGGGGTAGGAGACTGGGCGTGGTTATCACTTTGTGAGGGGTGTAAATGTCTAACTATTACATTGTTTTGTACACCTGAAACTATAAATTTTTAAATATAACTAATCAAACGCTACACATTTTTCAAGGCTTGCTCTGTTCATAGCCCTATGCTGGGCTATTACTAGGAGAGGCTGAAAAAAATTTAAACAAAATCTATGCCAGAGAAGCTCATAGGTTTGTCTTTGAGTTCTAATTAAAGGATCTCTAAGGATCCTTCTAGCCCTAAAAGCATGTTATTCTAACATAGAAATGGTTTTCTTTGATCATAAGATACTCACTGGATTTCTCAGTGTCTAAGTTCAGAAGGTTCTAATACCTGGACTAAAAGATCTGTTGCTTTACTGAAGCACCTGGTTTTGATTTCCCATTTGATTTTATAGATAATTAATGTATTTCAGGTTTCTATTCACTTGGGTAGCATTTGTTTAGCAAACAAAGACAAAAGCCATGCTGATTCTTTCTCAAGATAGAGAAATCAAGATTCTTTCTCAAGATAGAAGTATCAGTACTTCTTTACTAACTTGGCAACTAGAATGTTTTGCTCTACTTTTAAATGTCAAACCAGAAGCGTTATCTCAAGAATGTAGAACATCTGCTCAATTATGAACTTCCTTAGTGTTTAGTTCTTTTGGTGTAGGTGATAAAATTTTTTTTTAATTGAAATTTATTGGGGTGACAATGGTTAGTAAAATTACATAGGTTTCAAGTGTACAAATCTGTAACAAATCATCTATGGTGATAAAATTTAAACATGATGGAGGAGGTAGGTTTTGGTTTGGTCTGTTTATTTATTTATTTGGGCAATGATGACCTGACTGATGGCTAAATGGGGGAATAGAGGAGAACAGAAAGCCAAGGACATAATGAGAACCAGTAGTAAGGGGTTTGGAAGAGGAAAAGGAGTAGGAACGGAAGAAATGAGAGAAATAGGAGGAAAATGAGTAATGGGTAGGACCAGGGAAATGAAAGAGTTCTTAAACATGTAAGAATCAGTCAAATATGCTTATTCATGAGCTATTCAGCATATGTTTATTAAATGCCATTTATGTGCCAAACATTGTGATGGGAACCGTGGTACGGATTGAATGAGAGTTGAACCCATTTTCCAAGGGGTAATAGTTTCTTGGAAAAAGAGAACTAACATTTTTCACAGGCATAGATAACTCCTACAACGACCATGTAAGGTGAACATTATTATGCCTTTATTTTTTATTTTTTTATTGATGAGGAAACTGAAGATCAGAGAAATTAACGTACCTAAGGATGCAAGGTTAGAAAGGAGAACTGTGCTCAAATTCAGGTCTGTCGGAGGCCAAAACCTAGTTTTACTGCACCACAATCCTGCTTATGCAGAGGAAAAAGAGGAAGAAAACCTGCCCCCATGGCCATACCATAAACATTGTTTTTATCCAGAACTTTTCTAACTCAGAAATCATAAACTGATATCCTACAGAGGCTACAAATATGTATGGCACAGAGAGTGACAAAAAAATGTATACACATTTTAAGAAAGGAAAAAACTGTATTAAAATTGTAATATTCAATATATACCGATATCTTCTGCAATTACAAGAGATGCTCAAAGTGGTTACCATCAATGTCCAGACACGTATGATTACGTTCGCCAACTACTGCTTGTGCAACATTGACCAGTGTCCATTTGTATACATTTTTTGGCACCCCCAGTATGTCTATTTATATACTTATTAAACCCTCACTTAACGTCTCATTGATAGGCTCTGCACCTTTAAGTGCAACAACATATAATGAAACCAATTTTACTATAAACTAATTGATATTGATAAATAATCAATAAATCGATAAATTTGATAAATTGATAAATTGATTAATTGATAAATAAGAGTTAAGTTTTTACTGCAGATTATCAATATTATAATGAAACAATGTTATTTGAGGACATGCTATGTATACAGATATATGTAGCGCATGTGCACAAAATAACATGTATAAAAGCATTGTTTGTAATTGTACAAGACTGGAAACCACCCAGATGTTGATTTATAAGAAACTGGTTATGGGTGGGGGGTGGGTGATGAGGGTAAAGGGGATCTAATATATGGTGATGGAAGGAGAACTGACTCTGGGTGGTGAACACACAACGGGATTTATAGACGATGTAATACAGAATTGTACACCTGAAATCTATGTAAATTTACTAACAATTGTCACCCCAATAAATTTAATTAAAAAAAAAAAAAGAAACTGGTTACATAAACTATGTTAAACCTGCATAGGAAATACCATGCAGCTGGAAAAAAAAAAGGAAAAATCTATTATGAAACAATGATTATGAAAACATCTCCAGGACATATTGTTAAGGTCCAGAATAGTGTAAGGAAGGGGGAAAATAAGAATATATATTGTATTGGCTTTATTTGCACAAAGAGGCACTGATGAATACACAAGAAACTAACAAAAGTGATTCGCTATAGGGAGCAGATATAGGCAAGTATGGGGTGTTAAAGCATGACTTCTCAGTATATACTTGTATCTGTATGAGTTACTGATTCATAAATAAATAAGTGAAAAATGAACAATAGAAAATGGGCAGACATTAACAGGCAGTTTCCAGAAAAAGAAATACAAATAGCTAATTAACATGAAAAGATTATTGATCTCACTCAAAATTAAGATAGATAACAAAATGTTATTTTTCATCTAAGAGCCTGGCAAAGATGAAAGAGACTAGTAAATACCCAATTTGGCAGGAATATGGAGCAGTGAGCAGTCTCTACCATAGGTAGAAATATAATGGATATAATCTTTATAGAGGGCAATCTGGCAGTATGTATCAAAATTTTTAATGTGTTTTCCTTTTGACCATCCAATTCACTTCTAGGAAACGCTCACATATTCACACCAAATATATGCCAAAATATACATATAATAGCCCATTCAAGACTATTTATCACAGCAAAACACTGGAGACATTTTGTTTTTTGGAGGCGGTATGAATGAAGACATCTTGAATGTTCATCAATAGGAAACTGATTAAATAAATTAAGGTGTATCAATATAATGGAAAACTATGCCTCTATTAAATGAATTGGGTAGATCTATATGTATTATAATAGATAGCTGTCTAAGTGAAAAAATAAAATTGTGAAACTATGCTTTCATTTGGATGAGAGAAAGCTACAGTGTTTCTTTTCTAGGAGTTATACATAAAACCCAAAATTTGAGATACGTTCTCCCCTGAGCGTAGGTCACCGGATTAATCCTGGTTCTGAGCCCTCACAGCACCAGCCCTCATTGTATAGGAGTGTGAAGGAAAGTAGAACTTAAGTTATAGGACATACATCTACAGTGAAGTTCCTGCCCCACCAACAAGGGGAATATTAGGGAATTCCAGCCCCTTTCTGAAATAGCCAGAGACCTGATACTCACTGGATATCCAAGCGTACTGTTGAATTCTTTGTTGTTGGCTCGCAGATACCTCTCTTGTTCTAAGAAAGAGGAGAGAAATAATGAGAAGGATGCCCCTCTGCAGACCAGCCTGGCATGCTGGCTGCTAGTGAAGACTTCACTAGATCCTCTTATCTTCTCACTGAAGATATCTGTCTGCAAATGGAATATTGTCTCTGTGTCAAAGAATCAAGAAATATAATCAAAATGAAAATTCTCCAGTATTGAAGCTGGGAAGGCAATGGGACAGGGAATTTCTGAGTTCTCCACTGTGAATGCTTCCCGTAATCCTAGATTATCTCTCCACAGACAACAGGATGGCCTGCGTCAACACTGCTGCCAAACACAGAAACCCAGCCCCCCCCTTCAGTCAATTCCAACACCTTATTTTAAGACATCTGAGGTTCTTTCTGCAGCCTTTGCTAAACTTGCTTAACTAAATTTAAATTAATAAATTACTACTGAGTCTCTATTTCACAGAAGCCAGTGTGCCCAATGCTGTGGGGGGATAAAAAGATGAGTAAGACAGAGTCCCTGACTTCAAAGGACTCATAGTTTAGTACGAGTGAGCCTGATAACCAAAACACATGACAAAAATCATCACATCAAAACACACAGGTGTTATGAACTGTTATAAACAGTGAGCCCATTACCATGTTATGAAAAGTCGTAAAAATATGTATTAACAGTTCTTTCTGCCCTGCATGAAATATTCCTGTAGTCTCTTCAATTCTTCATTGGCTCAACAAACATTTACTGAGTTCTTTACAAGTGTCAGGTCGTGGGCTAGGCCTTAGGGTTACATCATTCCTGACCATCTTGGGACTTCTAGTCCCGGTGGGGAAGACAAACATAAAAGAAAACTTCAATCCAATGTAAGGACAGTGATAGAGGCAGGAATGTGGTGTTAGGGGTGCACAGAAGAAGGGATGGAAGTCAGGGAAAGCGGGATAAGGAAGTATTCCTGGAAGAGAAGATGCTTGAATTACTTGGACAATACGGTGTGAGTGCTTCCCAATTCTCTAGATCCTGGATAGTACATAGACCAAGCAACCTAGAGTCTGTCCTGAGGGTTGACATTACTGCTGAGCCTTTTACTTTTGATAGTTCTAGAAATTCCTAGACTTCGTTTCCAAAGAATTTGTCTCCTCAGAGAATGAGTTCTAGCAAGCCCTCTGCTTCTGCATTACACTGAATATCAATTTTGAAGCTCTTCCAGCCCTCTAAGGTCCTCCTTGGCTCATGGCTCCAAGATTAGAAAGAAATTTCCTTCCTTGTCCTCAAAGATTCTTACTCTAGGCTATGGACTCCTACTTGATCTTGAACTCACTCGCCTCAGCCCTCTAAGAAGTCTCTGCCTCCAGGTCCTAGAAACACAATTCTGCAATTGTTTAATTTTTTAAAGATATAATTCATCTAACATAAAATTTACCCCCTTAAAGAGTACAATTCAGTGATTTTTAGTATATTCATGAGTTATGCAACCATCACTACTAATTCAGAACATTTTCATCACTCCCAGAAGATACCCTATACCCATATTCCCAATTCTCCCCTTTCCCCAGTCTCTGGCAAACGCTAATCTACTTTCTGTCTTTATAGATTTGCCTATTCTGGACATTTCATTAAAATAGAAAGATATGTGGCTTATTGTCATAGTTTGCTTCATATAGCATATGCTTTGAAGGTTCATTCATGTTATATAGCATGTATTACTACTTCATTCCTCTTTATGACTGAGTAATATTTTACTGTGTGGATATAATACCTTTGTTTATCCATTCATCCATTAATGAACATTTGGGTTGTTTTCATCTTTTGACTTATGAATAAGGCCGTTATGAACATTCATGTACAAGTTTTTGTGTGGACATGTTTTCATTGGCTATTCTTGTCTATTCTCTCTTCTAGATAAACTTTGGAATCCCTTTGTCCAGTTCCCTCAAGATCGGAGTTTTGGTTAGAGATGAAGACAAAGAAAATTTTATTCACTAGAATCCTAGGGATAGAGTGAAAGTGGGTTATTAGAGGAGACAGACCTACTTCCCATGGGAAGAACAGCCAGTTGTGGAAAACAACACTGCATTTCATAGGGGGCTAAGATTATAGCCCCCTTTGGAAAGATAGCTGAGGAGAGAGTGAATGACAGACAGGGATCTTTATCGTTCTCATGTAATTTTCTCCAGTCCTCTAGTTGTCAGCAAAATTACTAAACATCATGAAGTCAGAACACGAGTAACTTTCTTATAGAAAATATCTAAGGGGCCAAAGTCTGTACATTGGGCAGTATAAAAACAGAGATAATTATGAAGAAGTTCAGGGATATACACAAATTGTGGGAAAGGTGAAACTGGGATGGTTGGCTACTTTTACCCAAGGATTTGAGAGTATACAGATTTGGATTACACAGATAAATTTGGGTGGAGTTGACATTTTTGCACTATTAGTCCCCCACCCAGTAACATACTGTTTCCCTGTGAAGGAGACGGAGAGAGACTTGTTGGTATAACCCTGGGAAGCACGATGATCGTGTCTGTATCATCATCTTGCTAGCAGTACACAAATGAGTAGCTGTGAGTCTTCCCTGGGTCAGGTTTACCGCCCGGCGCTGAAGCTTGCTGTTTGTTCTGCTGGACTAGTGCATTTCTTCCTTGTTTCATTCTTGTGATTACTAGCATTAGCTGATGAAGGAGGCGGGAAACTGAGATGGGATTGATAGCATGTTTTGTTATGTCTTGTTTTGACTAGTGAGTGGCTTACCTACAGCACTGTGATACAAGAGCTTCTGCTAACTGTTGTAGGTTGGGTTATCCAAAGCAGTGGAACATGTATGGCTCAGATGACTCAGCGGCATCTAGGATGTGGGGCTGCTGCAGGGGCTATGCCTTTGTGCAGGGGCTTCCTCAGCGGCCCAGCTGGCTTGCCTGACTAGGCAGAGTACCAGGCCACTATTGGGGTTTCTACCGGTTTCTACCGAGATTCTCCAATCCCTGAGCAGGCTAATTTACTACTACCATGCTTCCCCGAAAATAAGACTGAACCGGACAATCAGCTCTAATGGCTCTTTTGTAGTAAATATTAACACAAGACCCAGTATTATATTATATTTATTATATTATGTTATGTTGTGTTACATTACATTACATTACATTATACCTGGTCTTATCGTAAAATAACACCGGGTCTTATATTAATTTTTGCTCCAAAAGACGCATTAGAGCTGATTATCCGGCTAGGTCTTATTTTCAGGGAAACACGGTATGTTCAGACTCAATTTGCTCAAGCATTGGTGAGTAAAATCAGTCTCTCCCATACAATTTGTCCCTCTCACCATATCCAACAGACCAGCACAGCCTCTCCATTTACCCAAAAATATTATTTTATGACTATAAAGCTCTAATATTTTCTTAGCGAATTTCATATTTATTATTAAACTTAATCCTAGATATAACCATTTATTTTTAATTTAATAAAGATCTAATAGGTTTTCCCAGCAACTTATCTGGGTACAACGGACTATCCTCTATTCTCTCTGAGCCCACCAGTTCCAAGGGATGCATGGAGTCCAGGCTCTGCACAACTGAATACATACCTCCCTCTTTGAATTTAAAAGTAAAGCAGGTAGATCCCCAAGTTCACAGCCTGAGTTGGTGGAGACAGACTGACACTCCAAAGTGGGGCAGGATTAGCCTTCACCTAGTTCTGTCTCTTTGATACCAGACCTGCCATGAAGGAAGAGGAAGGAGAAAGGAAACTAGGATTTTCACCGGGCAAGAGCAGGGAGGAACTGAAGACTAGAAAGTCAGATTTCATAAGATGCCTTTAAAAAAGGAAAAGAAAGAATGATGAGGAAAATGGTTAAAACTTCAGTTTGTGCAACCATCTAGGAGAAGCACTAAAAGTCTGACAGAGAAAGAAGACGAGCTTAAGGAAAGAAAGTAGCTAGTCATGTTTGAGATAATACAGGCAGGAAGAACGTTTTCACACTGATAAGACTAATTCAAGATTCCCTGGGGTTTGTGAATACTGTTGAGAAAAGACTGGGATGACTGTTTTCCCCATTACCTGGTAATTCAAAGTTTATTCCTGTTGGGCTGAAACAAGAGTGACAAAATGTGAATTATGGATGAGAACTTAGAACTAGAGAAGATCGGAAATCAGCTTAGACAAAGAGAGCCTAAGAGACCACCCAGATGAAAAGGTGCTGGACATGGAATTCCAGGGGTCAAACACTTAGCTCTAGCCTCTGGTGACTGCAAAAAATGCATTCTTCATTAGGAACTGTTCTTCAGACTGTTCAGCAAAGGCCTGGTTTCCCAGGGACCTGAGTTGGGAGCTCGGCTGGGGTTGGTAAAACCACTGAACTGAAAGGGCTAGACATCTTGTTGAAGCAAGGCAACTTGGTATTATAATATGGGCAGTGGCCTTAGAGTTTAAAAATATGGCAAGCTCCCATAGTGGTTAAGAACATGGGCAATTGAGCCAGGCTGCCAAGGTTCAAATCTCAGTTCTCCACTTACCAGCTGTGTTGCCTTGAGGAAGTTAGTTAACCTCTCTGAGATTCATTTTCTTCATCTATAAAATAGAAATGATAATAATACCTACCCATAAGGTGATTGTGAGGATTAATAAATTAAGGCATGCAAAGCATTTTAGAACAATTCATGGTATATTAAAAATGCTCAGAAAGTCTTAGCTGTTCTAGACTAGGCTCTGACTAAATGTTAAGTGACTTAGGGCAAATCACTTTCTATTTCTGGGCTTTAGTTTCCTCATGTGTAAAATGGGGTAGTAAAATCTACCTTATATGCTAATGTGAGGGTTAAATGAGATGCTAATTGTAAAGTGCATACATAATTCCTGAAACATCGAAAATGCTCATTCAATGATTTTTTTTGTCTTTTATGTTGTGCTATGTCAAGGAGATTCCATAAGCATCATTGATACACTTGTCTGTGCCCAAAATAGATTTTGCACTTTCAGCTATCTCCTGTGGATGCACTAAGCTGACCCAGCCAGTAGAGAAGGAAGGGTACAAAAGCCACAGTCTAGTGAGAGGAACTCAACTCAATTCCTTGGTGGGATGGTAGGAGAAGTGTCAAAATAGGAGAAGCTTCTGTTTAAGGATGTCTTTAGAGCTTTGATTCAAATGCCAGGGTGAAAAACTTAGCTCTTACAAATCTTGATGTAATTCAAACTCAGGTTTTAGGGATTAAACTACAGAGGGGTGGAGGTTAGCCTAGACAAGGAAATGGCAAAATCTAAAAAGGAAAATGAGCTCTGTAAGAGGAAACTAGAGTAACTGGTGTCCTGAAAGATAAGTAACCAGGAAGAAGGAGGAGGAAGAGAGAAAAAGGAAGGAAGGCCAGCTGGAAATCAGGCTTAGGAGGTTCTAAGAAAATATCCTGCTCACAGCGGGAAAGCAATCACAAATGGGATTTTCCAGATGAAGAAAGAAGAGCAGTGAGATGATGTTCCGGAGTGCAAGTTTCTAAGTAGTAGATTAGTCAAGGCCCCCTTCCCTTATAGCACCAGACTCCCAGCTCAATGAAGCCCAGCTGCTGGTGAGACAAACTCAGCAATGACCGCTTGCTGATATTCTAGATCAAAAGGCCTAGGTGATTTCTCCAGAGTTACCTAATGACTGAAATGTCCCTATCTCTAAAAATAAGTGAAGATAGTTGCCAGGGGAAGGATAATTGGCCAATTTCTGGAATTTCTGGTCTGATCAGTTAGAGTCCATTTACATTAGGAATACTGGAATTTCTTAAGATTCCAAATGATCACAATGTATCCTACGGCAGTCAAAAAGCATACTGAAACAGTAAAGCTATCAGTAAATTTAGTTAACCATACGGCTTCTAGTCTTGGGTACACAAAAAATTTATATTTCATCTCTCTAGACTGCATCTCTACGATATCTGGAATATAGCTCCACATGACATTTCCATCTAAATAACAAGACTAGCTAGGAGATGTAGCACAGAGTGATCGCAGGAAAGGCAGGGTCTGTGAGGCTACAGAAAAGGCTATAACTAGCTGACTCACCACCATTTCATTAAGTGTTTCTGGTTCCGTCTATCCACTGCTGTGTCTCATGGTTTACATTCAGCTCATTGATCATACTTATAATACCATCTTCCCTCACTACACAAAGAGCTCCTTAAAGGTAGAGACTACGTTTTTTAATTTTTTCCTTTAAATCTCTGTATCCACTAGCTCAGCATTAGGCCCTGGATTTAATAAAGGTTTGTTGAATGAACAAACGCACAAGTGAATAGATATTTAGAAACATGTTTTGTTAAATTGTGGTCAGATTTCTGTCCAACCCCTCCTCTGGAAGATAATCAGCTCCTCCTTGTGGGAGTATCTACACAATCACAGAACAGCTGGGCTGAAAGAGAAACACCAGCTAAGACCAATTCTTTGTCGCTCTTTCTGTGCAAAGGTCAGCAAACAGGAGGATACTCAGCACGGTTGAAGAGGTGGGTAGAGTGCAGTGTCAAAAAGACCTGGAGAGGAAGCTCAGTACCGTCTTGAATGTCACGAAAAGTCCGGTTCCTGAGCTATTATAGCTCTCGTGTTACCTCTGTCTCTGATCATCCCCTATCGAGTCACCATTTCTTCTGTCTGAGGTTAGCAGAAACAAGACTAGAATTGCTCAAAGGACAAGATACTGAAGAAAATCCAATAGTAATAAAATCAAACACACACACACCACCACCACCACCACCACCACCACCACCACCACCACCACCACCACCAAACCGTAATTTTTTAACAGGGTGACATAGAAGATTGGTTTGGCTGGCACAATTCAAGATGTGCTCAAAGCCATAGGCTCCACTTCTATTCCTCTTGGAGACCTTTGGTTTCTCCCCTTTCTCCTCCAAAGGAGAAGCTGACAGGAACGTCCTTCACATTACTCTAGGCAGATGGAAGTTGGGAGTAGTACTTGGCCATCCTGCCTTCATTTGGTATGTAGATCCAACGATTTCTCATCAATGTGGTAAAGGTAAAATCAATCATGTTTCACTGAACTGCTAGACATCACCTTCAGTGCTTCTCAATCATAAAACCTCCCTTGGGACAGGAGATGAGAGATTGGGTAAGTTATGTCAAAGGCCATCAGTTAGAAACAAAAAGCCATTCATACAAAACTGGATCTTAAAGTAAATCCTGTTGATGCTAAAGAAGCAATTTAACTGTAAGACATTCAAAACTTAATCCCCTTTATTTAGGGTTGCCAGATAGAGCAAATAAAAATACAAAACCATACTATGTCCCAAATATTACATGGGACATACTTATACTAAAAAATTATTCATTGTTTACTGAAATTCAAATTTAACTGGGAATCATGTGTTTTATCTGACAACCCTGCCTCTGTTACTGAAATTAGGAAAAGTCCCTATGAGTCAGTTCAATTGTTGGTTTAAATTTTTAAAAGAAACACCATTCTACAAACAAACTCTAAAAACTTTAGCTATCTGTTTTATGCTAAATAACTTTATTGAAATATAATACACATACCATACAATTCACTTATTTAAAATAAAATGTATAATTCAATGGTTTTTAGTACGTTCACAGAGTTGTACAACACAGATGTCTATTTTTGTGTTTCTTTAAATGTGGTATTGTATAGAATTTTACTATTAAGGCTCTGATTAACTTTCTACTCTACATGCCACAATATCTATGCCCTCCTTCCTGCTATTTCTTTTCTTCCTTTTTCCTGTTCCTGTCCTTTCCTTTTACTTTCTCCAAATTAGTTATTTTCCCTTTGTGATGACACTTTTTGCTTTTTTTTTTTCTAATTAAAATTTACTAGAGTGACAATGGTTAGTAAAGTTACACAGATTTCAGGTGTACTTTTCTGTAATACATCATCTATAGATCACATTGTGTGTTCACCACCCAGAGTCAGTTCTCCTTCAATCACCATATATTTGACCCCGTTTACCCTGATCTACTCCCCTCTTACACTTACACTTTTTTCTTTATTAATTTTTCAAATCAACCAAAATAGTACATAAATATATTTTAACTGTTTAAAATTCAAAATCAGAAATATATATAGAGAAAAAATATGAAGTTTCCTTTTCCACTCCCTTTCCCAAGGTAACAACTGCTAACAGATTGGTGCATATCTCTTGGGTCCCTTCCTTTTCAGGGTATTTACATACAAACATATACATATATACAAACACTGGTGTATGGGTGTTTTTTGAACAAATGAGATCCTACCATGTGTATTGCTCTGCAAGTTGCTTTTTTCCTTCCATACTATGTGTTGGAGATTTTTCCATGTCAATATATGAGTGTATCTCATCCATTTGAATTTATTACCTAGTATTACTTAAATATCTATCAGTATTTGTTAATTTTTATTGTGTTGTGGTGATGGTGATGATGGCAATGATGATTATTTGTAGATGTGTATGGATGGTAAAGGAGAGGGAAAGAAACAGTATAATAAATGGGACAGGTTTGCAAACTCTCCAGAACAGGGAGTTTTGCAGGCCTGTGCTAGGCAGGTAAGTTAGTAGAACCATATACTATATATGCAAATCAGTAAAGCGACAGTTCAAGGCAGGATATACATACGATTTAAAACTGAATTTTAGAGACTCAAAAAAATTAAAATCATATATCCATACAAAAACTTGTACATGAATGTTATAGCAGCATTGTTCATAATAGCCCAAAAGTGGAAACAACCCAAATGTCTGTCAACTGATAGATAGACAAATTGTGGTCCATACAATGGAGTGTTATTCAGCCATAAAAAGGGATGAAGTACTGATACAGGCTGCAACATAGATGAACCTTGAAAACATTAAGTGAAAGAAGCCAGTCACAAAAGACCACATGCTGTGGGGGGATGGGTGAGAAAGGTGAAGGGATTAGGAGGTACAAATTGGAGACAAAACAGTTACTGGGATGTAAAATTCAGTATGGGGAATATAGTCAATAATGTGTAAAAACTATGTATAGTGTCAGATGACTACTAGGCTTCTCAGGAAGATCACTTCTCAAATTATATAAAATCCTAACCACTGCACTGTGCACCTGAAACTAATATAAAATAGTATTGAATGCCAACTATAATAAAACACACACACACACTGGGGGGTGCCAAAACGTGTGTACAAGTGTGCTCAGACAGTAGTTTGCCATAATCAGAAGGGTCTGGGCACTGATGGCAACCACTTTGAGCACCTCTTGTAATTGCAGACGTCAAACATGAGTTGTATTCATCTTTTGTTATCTGTATATATTGAGTATTACAATTTTAATAGTTTTCACATGTTAAGTGCACACGTGTATAAGTGTACACATGTTAAGAAAGGAAAAGTGTGTGTATACGTGTGTGTGTATTTATTTATTCACAGGATGTAGAGTACAGTATAGGGAATATAGTCAATAGTATTGTAATATCTATATATGGTGTCAGATGGGTAGTAGGCTTGTTGGGGTTATCACTTTGTTTGTTTGTTTTGTTTTTTTTTGTTTTGTTTTTTTTTTAAATGTCTTCCTTTCTTTTTTTTTTTTTTTTGAGAGCCCACTGGCGCATGTGGGAATCGAACCGGCAGCCTTCGGAGTTAGGAGCACAGAGCTCCAACCGCCTGAGCCACCAGGCCGGCTAGGGGTTATCACTTTGTGAGGGGTATAAATGTCTAGTCATTATGTTTTTGTGTACACTGGAAACTAAAAAAAGACCACATGTTGTGTGATTCCATTTATGTCATGTCCAGAATAAGCAAATCCACAGAGATAGTAGATTAGTGGTGATTCGGGGCCAGGGAAGGGGGGAATTAGTGGCGATAGCTAATGGATATGGGGTTTCTTTTTGGTGAAAATGTTCTATAATTAAACTAGGATCATGGTTGCATAATTTTGTGACTACACTAAAAAATCACTGAAATATACTTTAAAAGGGTGAATTTTATAGCATGTGAATTATATCGCAGTAAGACCATTATTTAAAAAAACTATAGAAACCAAGCACTATTGGAATTCATGAAAGAAAGGTAATGGTGAGGGTGAGAGGGTTGGTGACTAGAATTGCTGGAGAAGGCTTCACGGAGAAGGACTTGCACTAAATCTAAAAGATGAATATAGGTTCATTATAGATGCAGGGGGCAGGTATCCAGGCAGGAAGAAGAACTTAATGAAAGGTTTGGCACTGAGACTAAACGAGTTGTATGATAGTATACTAGGTAGGAAGAGCCTGAAAGAGGCAGGAAACGAAACTATAAAGTTAGGCCTTAAATTTTATCTGGTAGCTGACAAGGAATCTCAGAAAGATTTTGAGCAGGGAAAAATGTGACAAAACTAGAATTTCATAAAGATTAATATGACATATTTACAGAGGAACAGATTGCAGACATAAAGAATTAAAAGATTGCTGCAATAGTCAACACTTGACATGATGAAAACCTAAACTATGAAAGTGGTGAAAAACAGAAAGGAGAGGGTAAAGAAGATACTAGCACCAGTCAATATTCACTCTATGCATTCTAAGTTTTCCACCCAGAAGAGGCTAAGAGTCTTAAAAAAGGCAGAGGTACCTGCCAAATTACTTCGTTTACCACTGTTATTCTGCCAATTCATACAAAAAGGCCAACATCTTGGATGGACCAGTATCAATTGGTCACTGCTCAAAACAGTACAGCAGTAACTCTACCGCAGCAGGTAGGCCTAGCCTATCTAAAGGGAGTTAGGCCTGGGAAAATGCCTTCAATTATTTCTCATTGGTAAAACTTTTGAGTTTTGAGATAACCCACATTTATAAACGTTCATGCTCTTAATTATCTTCCTGAGTGAAAGCGTCGAGCTCACACAGATTATTTTTTTCACATAAACACTTACCTAGGGTTTACCATGTGCCAGATACTGCTCTAAGTGCTTAAAAATTCTACCTCATTTAATCCTCACAACATTCGTATGAGGTAGCACTATCATTAGCCTCATTTCATAGATGAGAAACTATAGCATAGAGAAATTAACAGATCTGCCCAAGACCACAGTAAGTGGTGCAGCTAGGATTCCAACCAAGAAAGTATGGCTCCAGGATCCATGTTCTTAACCACTATGCCTCCCATATGACTTTTCTTCAGAGCACTTATTGTAGATATAATTTGATATTTCTCTGTGCTATTAATGTGCTATTACTTACTAAAGGCTGTCCCTCACTAAACCATAATCTCCGTAAGAGCAGGGATTCTGTCTGGTTTTTGTTGCCACTGTATTGCCAGCAGGTAGCAGTCACTGGCATTCATTTGGTGATCAATACATATTTGTTGAATAAATGAATCAGTCTTTATGATGATTACTGCAGTTTTTGTTTGCCTTGAACTTACTACTCCCTAAAGTATTCTGCTCTCCATATACTGTTCTGTTCCTAAGAAGATGCAGGAGACACTGGTCAGTTAGTTTGTTTTCCTCAGTCCTCTCTCCTTCAGCAGTTAGGAGAATAAGAGATAACTCCCTGGCTTTCCCTTGGTTGGGAGTTCCCTGACTTACTCTTCCTGTGCCCTTGAAATGGATTTCTTTCTGAAACTAGAGGTTGTGCCCTTAGACTGGGCTCCCTCCAGGAATCAAACAACTGCACAAAGTAATGAAGGTAGAGTGTGGCTTTAAATCGGTGACCTTATTCCATTCCCTGCACCTTCTCCATTCCTCAAAAGGAAGCCTAAATATAGAACTACATTCTGGCTTCCTTTTTCAAAATTTAAGTCAAAAAAATTTTTTTTCATGTCAGGCCATTTCATTGTGAAATGGAAGGGCATGATTACCCCAACTCCCTTTAGTACTTTGAGTCACTGAAGGAAAGCATGGAAGCGGTATGGAAATGCTCCCTAAACCACAGCCAGATCCATTTGCTCTGGCCACAAAAAGGCTACATTGGCAATTTCTTTTCACATTGGCCACTTCTTTTTAGCAGGAGGCATTTGTGAAGGACAGGCAGAGGAAAAAGGAACATATGCTTTCCTGGTGAACTTCCAAATAAAAGTACAAAAGATGAGAGATTGTAACTCCTCAAATTAGAATTCTCAGATGACTAAACAGTGGAGCTTGGATTTGCAAAGTACGAAGTATTTACTTCTGCAAAGTATATTCCCTTTCTTAGTCAGTTGTTTGGTAGACTGGTGGTTTGATTAGTGGATTGGCCAGTCTATCTGTCATATGGTGCACACACACACACACACACACACACACTTTTTAGAGGCAGTAATAATGACATACAGACTTAGATATCTCTTACTGAGTTCACCTACCTCCATTTTGTCTCTCCTCACTTTTGCTTTCAAATATAGACATGGCAGAGTAGTACTAACTATAATTCAATGGAATTCCTGTAAAGGAAATAAGATTCAGAATGAGAATTTCTCATGCTGATACTATTTCACTTAAATATATTCTTAATACACTTAATCTCTGAAATTGAAAATAATCTATCTTTAAGATATATATGCTAAATGTTAGAATTCATTTCCTATGTCTTCATCATAAAGTTATAGTTTTAAAGGTTGGGAAATAGATTCTACTTCCTGGCAACCAAGTCTGCACTGATGTCCATAATCTGTCAGAAAATTATCTGAAACTTGGAAACAGGCAAAAGAGATTACTGGGTGATGTTTTAGTGCAGTTCTGGGTTTACACCTTTGATTAGTTTTCTATTGGTTGGACTATTCTGTAATTCTGTTATAGGGCAGAGGTTAACTTGTAGATATTTATGCAGTAGAGATACAAATATTTTATGTCTGGTGGAAAAGAGAACTCCAAAGGTTATGACTTACGCACTTTAGGACTTTCATAATTTTGTGTATAATTCAGAAATTTTATCTTAACATTTCTTTATTAAATTGCATATAAATACTTAGCTCCTAAATTTTCACTTGAATTGGTTTTAACATCTTACTCACTTCTCATTAATGAGTTTAATAAAATCTTTGACATCTGTTCATTTTAAAAGTTATACTTTATCAAACCCCATGAGTTTGCTACACAGAAAAAAACACCCGTCTTTCTCTCTATCCTTAATCCCAGTTCAGAAAAGGCCAATAAAGTATATTTATTTTAGTTAATCGATTTCTTTCAGGTCTCCTAAGTCACTAAGTGTGCATAAGCCAAGACTAGTAAACTTTACAGGCATTTTCATCTTAATTATCCCAAACAAGATTAGATGGGGGGAAATTCACAATCTTGAGGGAAGTGTAAAGTCTAAGTAAAAGGGTTTTCCCAGCCAAGGGATGTTCAACTGCCATGTTCACAAAAATAACCTGGACAACTGTGATCACTCTGGAATGAAAATGCAGCTTCCAGTTCTGCCCTCAGTGAGTCCCAGGTGATCTCATTAGGGATACAGTTGCATCAAATAACTTTAGGAGCCAGAGAATTAATAGCAGCTCGCTGTGAAACAGTAGGAAATGAAGTGCCTGGTACTGTGACAAACTGGTGACTGCAAGCGCCTCCTATAAAAGTATCCAAATACAAAAAGGAAATTAAATATTGTGCAGACAAAACAAATTCATTTGTGCTCACTGGCTGTGAGTTTCGTACCCCGACCTAAGGTTTCTGTTTCTTCTGTCAACAGAACCTGTGCTTTCCTACCCAGTGTTAGCAATTCTTATATCACCACTCTCTGGGCACCTAGTCCTACTCTGAGTTGCCTATACCCCCACAATAGGCTTGGGGTTGCTATTGCTGCCGAGAAAGGAGAGCCAAGGCTGGGATGTCCTGAAGTTCTGGATTCTCTCCAGCCCCTGCAGGGCCATTAGGCTGCTTTGAGAGGGCAGTCTGGCCAAATCCATGCAAGCAGCACAGCTTGGGATGTGAAGTGGTTGTAGGCACTTAGGCAGCCAGGGTCCCAGGGAATGACAATTTGGCTGGAACGAGATGCACACCCAATCTTGTGGCACTCTGCACACACATCACATCACACAGCAGTCACCTGGAAAGCACCCTGAAGCTGTTACACTCAGGACGAATGGAATACTGTGAGGGCGGGGAGGAAGAAAAGGGATGTGGGAGGAAAAAGGAAGAGATGCAGCAAACAAAAAAAAAAAAAAGAAAAAAAGAAAAAAGGATGAGGAGCCAGGTGATACTAATTAATGACAATGTAATTTGGGGCAAGTTATTATTAACTACTTCATGCCTCAGATTTCTTCTAAAATGAGAATAATTTCTTTCTTAAGAAAACAGGAAATAAATTAGGCAGGTATACTATAGTGAAAGACCCACTAAGGAATAAATTTGTGGAGAAAAAGGCTTAGGGATAATTATATATTACAAACTAAGTACAGCATTAGTTTTCATTATGGAGCTGAGAAGAAGAGCTGTGAGAAGATTAAATTAAATAAGGTACAAAAATGTCTACCGCTGTGCTTGACACAAAGCAGTCAATAAATGGTGATGTTTTAAAATTTTAATATACCATCCACCAGACTGGTAAAAAATCAAAGTCTAATAATATTGTGTTAGAAAGAAAAGTGGAACCACTGGAACATTTACATGCCATTGGTAGTTTTGACAACCACTTTGGAAAACAATTTGGCCTTTCTAGTTAAGTTGATGGAGCATCTACCCTATAACCCAGCAAGTACATTTTTAGGTATATGAGTATATCCTAAGGAAACTCTCATAAT
The DNA here is from genome assembly GCF_964194185.1 of Rhinolophus hipposideros. Classification (NCBI taxonomy): domain Eukaryota; kingdom Metazoa; phylum Chordata; class Mammalia; order Chiroptera; family Rhinolophidae; genus Rhinolophus; species Rhinolophus hipposideros. Next base: position 51,723,187 of record NC_138057.1, on the reverse strand, counting down.
ATGTTATACACAGGATGTGGGCAGTGGCACTGATCATGACAGCAAAATTGGAAACCAACCAAATGGCTATCAATGGGGAGTAGAGAAAGAACTTGTGGTATGTTTATGTAGTGTAAAGCTACATACTAGTGAAAATGAATCAACTACATTTAAATACATTAACATTGTTAAATCTCAGGAATATAACATTTAGGGAAAAAACAAATTGCAAAAGAATACATACAGCATTATTTCATTTACATAAAGTTAAAGATCATGCAAGACGATATCATTAAGGTCACATACATTCAAGATAAACCTATAAAGAGAAGGGAATGAAAAATACAAAATTTAGGATAGAGGTTAGGGAGAGGGGGAGTGAGAAGGATGGGATGGAGAAAAGCATTGTTCCTCTTCACAATTTACATGTTAGAAACTTTGTATCTATTTAATACATAATAACAAAAGAACTGAAAATTAAAATGAATATACCGACTGTAGTAAATATTCTTCCTGTCTTACTCAGAAAAGGAATAGTCTAATTTGGTTCACTACATTTTAAAATATGTTTTATTTTGAGATAATTTTAAATTTTCAGAAGATTTGCAAAAATAGCATAGGGAATTTCCAAATACCCTTCACCCCCCCTTACTTTTATGCTAACATCTTACATAACCATAGAAAAATTAACAAACTAAGAAATTAACCTTGGTATAATACCATTAACTGAAGTATATAAATTGTTTATGTATTTATTTTGTTCTAGGATCCCACATTGCATTAATTGTATGTTTCCTCCAACCTGTGACTATTCCTTATTCTTTCCTTGTTTTTCACGATCTTGACATTTTTGAAGGGCACTGGCCAGTTATTTCGTAGAATGTGCCTTAAATTGACTTGTCTGATGGGCCCTTCTCAGTGCATCACATCAGGGGACAGAAACATGCTGTCGTATGTAGATCACTTGGCTAAGATGGTGTCTGCCAGAACTCTCCATTGTAAACTTACCATTTTTCCCGATGTAATTACTAAATATTTGGGGGAAGAGTCATCACATTTTAAAAAGAAGGTTGAAAAACAGTAGAGTCATAAAAGAGGCACCAAAGAAAAGTCAAGTAATAGCATCAGCCTCTTTACAACATGGTTGTAGGAACTAAGCTCGTTCATTTACAAATGAGAATTTAAAGGTAGAAATAACAGGTCCCACATTGAGCTGATAATCTCCAAACTGCCTCAACCTTGGACTGAACTGTATACAGAAATGAAGATGATTTCAATGAAACTTGGGGTTGGGGATGGAGTATTGATCTACTGATCAATCTACAGTCTCACAATTGGCATCACATTGCAAACCAACTTCAAGACCCCCAAGCTACAGCTATGATTCTGTGTTGCCACTATTTCTCATCCCCCCCTCAAACACACACAGATACACAAAACAACTGATAAATTTACTAAGTACAAAGTTTTAGAGGAAGTCTTTAAGTTTATATTTAGCTCGTCTGAAAACTACAGAAACTATAACAAACACAGTGAAGTCTAGCAATGATATATTTGTGGTACCAGCATAGCCAAATACCTTAGTACTAGAATATCAGTTCTCAATGAACAAACCTGTCTTCAGAGACTGGAGTTCTTTACCAACAAAGAAACAAACTCCTGGTTGACTTGAATGCTTTTGAGAATCTCACACAGAAGAGGATGTATACACACCATCCCCCTGACTAAACAGAGCTACATTTTCCCAAAACTGTTGTGTAAAATCATGAAAGCTTCCAGTCTACTTCATTAAGGTTTCTCAGAGTTAGCTATTATACCCAATGCACAAATCCCCGGAGTTACTCCAGAAATCAAGGTTCCTCCACCCCAATTCCCACCACATGAATCTCAGCAAATCTAACACAAGTTATTTTTTTTAGTGCAACAGCATATGTGTGTGTGTCTATGCAAGTTACAGTCCCTGCCTTATCCCCTCCTTATTTCAACTGTAACTTCTTTCTGACAGGAAAATAAAGATCTGGTAAACACAGGAACTTCAAAACTCCAGGAGGGGTGAAAAAGTTGAAACACCTCCTAGTCTATGATGCCATTTAGATGACTAGATCTCCTTCAGCTTCCTACTTCTGATTCCTGGCTTTTGGGAACTTTGCCAATTCCTTGGTTGTGGATTTCTTCATTCTGTGTCCTCTATATAGGGAAAAGAAGTGTGTCTCAAAACACTCATTTACAACCTGCTTCTTCCAAAGGTGATTCACAGACCCATAATAAACTTTAGATTAATTTAGATTTGGTTTCCGGTGGTTTAAAGCAAACAGTTGAAGATGAATATAAAATAAACTTCAAACATAAAATGGAGTAGAAAGAAACCTGCGAAACGCTAGTTTCTTAGCTACTGCTTCTATTTTCAAACTCACGGTCTTCTACAGGAAGTATCTTCTTAGTCTATAAGTCAAACCCCTTTTCTGCCTAGAACTTTAAATTGGCTCTGAACAAATATTGGAATCCACAATCTCCTTCTGGAGCTTGTAATTTTGCAATTTCACAAAGTAAGTTCCTTATTAGGTGATATAATTTTGATGTTTTAGGGGGTGGTTTAGTTTTCATTTCTTTTAGTTTATAAAAATGAGTTAATGTGTACTAAGCTAGTTTTAACTGTTTTGTACATATGGGTAGTTAACAAATGACTGTTGTATGGAATCTTAGAAATCAAGTGTTATGTTCTCTTTTTTAAATTTATTGGGGTGACATTGGTTAGTAAAATTATATAGATTTCAAGTGCACAATTCTATAATACATCATCTACATAGTATCACATTGTGGGTTCACCACCCAGAGTTAGTTCTTTCATCACCATATATTTGATCCCATTTACCCTCATCTACCATAACCCCTCCTCCCTTACCCTCTGGTGACCACTAAACTGTTGTCTATGTCTATGAGTGTTTGTTTGTTTGTTGCTTTCAGTTTTATATCCCACATATGAGTGGTATCACATGGTTCTTGACTTTTTCTGTTTGACTTATTTGGCTCAGCATGATAATCTCAAGATCCATTCATGTTGTCGCAAATGGCAGTATTTCATTTTTTCTTATGGCTGAGTAATATTCCACTGTATATATGTACCACATCTTCTTTATCTAATTTTCTATCAAAGGATGCTTTGGTTGTTTCCATGACTTGGCCACCATGAATAATGCTGCACTGAACATAGGAGTATATATACCATGTTTCCCCCAAAATAGGACCTAGCCGGACCATCAGCTCCAATGCGTCTTTTGGAGCAAAAATTAACGTAAGACCCGGTATTATGTTATATTATATTATATTATATTATATTATATTATATTATACCCGGTATTATATTATACCCAGCATTATATATCATATATCATATCATATCATATCATATCATATATTATACCGGGTCTTACATCATATTAAAATAAGACCAGGTCTTATATTAATTTTTGCTCCAAAAGACGCATTAGAGCTGATGGTCCGCCTAGGTCTTATTTTTGGGGAAACACAGTATCTTTACGGTTGTTTTCAGATTTTTGGATGGCAAGGTCATATGGTAATTTTATTCTTAATTTTTTGAGAAACCTCCATATTGTATTCCATAGTGGCTGTACCAATGTACCAATGTACATCATATTAAAATAAGACCAGGTCTTATATTAATTTTTGCTCCAAAAGACTCATTAGAGCTGATGGTCCGCCTAGATCTTATTTTTGGGGAAACACAGTATCTTTACGGTTGTTTTCAGATTTTTGGATGGCAAGGTCATATGGTAATTTTATTCTTAATTTTTTGAGAAACCTCCATATTGTTTTCCATAGTGGTTGTACCAATTTATTTATATTCCCATCAGCAGTGTATAAAGGTTCCTTTCTCTCCACAACCTCTCCAACACATGTTATTACTTATCTTGTTGATAATAGCCATTCCAACAGGGGTGAGGTGGTATCTCATTGTGGTTTTGATTTGCATTTCCCTAACAGCTAGTGAAGTTGAGCATTTTTTCATATATCTGTTGGTTGTATGTCTTCTTGGGAGAAGTGTCTTTTCAGGTCCTCTGCCCATTTTTTAACTGGATCTTGTTGTTGTTGTTGAATTGTATGAGTTCCTTATATATTTTGGATATTAGTCCCTTATCAGAGGTGTTGTTTGCAAATATCTTACCCTATTCAGTTGGTTGCCTCTTTGTTTTGTTGGTGGTTTCTTTTGCTGTGCAGAAGCTTTTTAGTTTGATATAGTCCCATTCATTTGTTTTAGCTTTTACTTCCTTTGCCTTTGAGGTCAAATTCATAAAATCCTTTCTGAACCCAAGGTCTATATGTTTAGTATCTATGCTTTCTTCTATGCAATTTATTGTTTTGGATCTTATATTTAGGTCTTTGATTCATTTGATTAATTTTAGTATATGGTGACAGACAGCAGTCTAGAATAGATGCAGAAAAAGCATTTGACAAGATACAACATCCATTTATGATTTAAAAACTTAATAAAATGGGTATAGAAGGGAAGTAATTCAACACAATAAAGGCCATATATGACAAACCCTCAGGTAATATCATACTTAATAGTGAAAAATTGAAAGCTTTTCCTCCATGATTAGGAACAAGACAGGGATGCCCCCTCTCACCACTGTTATTCAATATAGTGTTAGAAGCTCTGACCAGAGAAATTAGGCAAGAGAAAGAAATAAAAGGCACCCAAATTGGGAATGAAGAAGTCAAACTGTCACTTTTTGTAGATGACACGATTCTTTATATAGAAAACCCTTGTAATGAAGAGTGGGGAAAAGAAGGAGGAGGAGCACACTAGAGAGGGGCTAGTTGATTATTTATTTAGCAATATCTAAATCAATTTATTTAGCAATCTTCACTCAATCCAGTTAGCAGTATACAGTAGTAAAAGTCAAAGGAATTAAGGCAATCAAAGAATACAATCACAAGATTGTGCAATAACAAAAAGTAAAATGCAGTTAAGATTAAACTATGCACACATTAATAACGATGTTATGTCAAAGAAACTCACTGATTCGTGGGAAATAACTCTGGGAAGGTCAGAAACCAGCCAAACCTCATAGGACGTCCGGCCTCCAGCACTGAAAGACATGGCCGGAAGCTCACCAGGTCTGCGGCTGGGAACTGGAGTGTCTCCCAATGAGGTTTTCAAGTTTCCAAGAATGCCAGAATGATGATGAATTACCAAAGAATCTCTCTCTCCTATTGCAAAAATCTCATCTCACTCAACTGAGGTTGGTCATATATATATATTACTATATATATTGTAGTAATATTATTACTAGTAATAATAGTAATACTACTATTATATATTATATATTACTTTATATATTCATATTATTATATATTACATATATATTACATATATTACACATATATTACATATATTTATATATATTATATATTACATATATATTACACATATATTACATATATTTATATATATTATATATTACATATATATTACATATATTACACATATATTACATATATTTATATGTATATATTTTTACATATATATAAATATATATATATATATATATAAAATGTACCTAGAGCCAGGCTCCTTGGTCCAGCCTCCCCCTACGGGAATAGCCAGTTCCGGAAGGGTCCAGCAGTCAATGATAAAAAAATATTACTTATCCAGCTGAAGGGCTAGTTCATATGGAGAAGCAATATCTACCGTTCCTGCTTGGGACCATCAGCCCAAGGTCTTCCAAAACCTGGCAACGTGCCTGTCATGTTGTCCTGATATAACTTAGCTTTCTTCACTTCATCTGTTGATGTGAGTGAAACAGACAGAACAAAGAGAGGGAATTTTCTCAATCCCTGATTTAGAATTCTTTTAACCCTAAGCTAACCATCACCTCACAGCACAGACAGAACAGAGCTTCATCTCATGTCTCTTCTTCTCGGGAGAATGAGACCAACGGGAGAATTTACTCAACCCCTGATCACAGTACAGACAGAAAAGGCAGAAAAGCGACCTCATCTCATATCTCCCCTGCTCGGGAGAATGTGACTAAAGGGGGAATTTACTCAACCCCTAACCACAGCACAGAAATCACCTCACATACAGGAACGGATAAAAGCTAATAGACAAAAGCTCACATCAACCAATGAAGGCAAACTTTCTTCAACATCTTCCCTACAACTCTAAAGACTACCAAAAAACTATTAGAAACAATAAACAAATACAGTAAAGTTGCAGAATACAAAAATCAACGTACAAAAATCCATTGTGTTCCTATATACCAACAATGAAATTTCAGAAAAATGAAAAAAAAATTCCTTTTGCAGTTGCAATAAAGAGAATAAAATACCTAGAAATAAAATTAACAAAGAATGTGAATGACCTACACTGAAAACTATAAGACATTATTAAAAGAAATTGAGGAAGACACAAAGAAATGGAAAGATATCTCGTGTTCATGGATTGGAAGAATCAACATTGTTAAAATGGCCACATTACCCAAAGCAATATACAGATTTAATACAATCCCCATCAAAATCCCAATGGCATTTTATAAAAAGAAACAGAACAAAAAAAATGATCAGATATTTATGGAATCACAAAAGACCCTGACTAGCCAAAGCAGTGTTGAGAAAAAAGAACAAGGACAGAGATATTACACTCCCTAACTTCAATTTATACTACAAAGAGACAATAATCAAAACAACATGGAATTGGCAGAAAAACAGACACACAGACCAATGAAACAAAATTGAGAGCCCTGAAATAAACTCACAGATACACAGGCAGATAATTTTCTACAAATGAGCCAAAAACATACAATGGAGAAGAAAGTCTCTTCAATAAATGATTCTGGGAAAACTGGAAAGCCACATGCAAAAACATGTTATGTTCTCTTTTAAGTAAACGTTATTTGTTTTAAAACTGGGGGCAAGGGTGAGATAATAGAAAGACTGATGGGGAGTTTGAAAACTTCTGTTCTCAGCTGGATTCCTAAATTATTTGTACTAATAAAGATGAAGTGGAACTTTAAGGAAACATAAGCAGGTGGAAGGAGTTAGGGATTACAGAAGTTCATGTTGAGAACCCTACAGGAAGGATTCTATGGTTCTAACTTTATAATAAAACTCTATGGTTCTAATTTCCTTTTTCCCTTCCTTAAATACCCCTCCATCTTCGCACACAAACCATAATATGCATATTGCTTGCCATGTCTGCATGCGCTGGGTTGCAACCTTTTTTTTTCTCTTTCCTGAATAAATTCTTTTTGGTAATGAAATACCTAGTGGATATTATTTTCAGTTGACAGTATCTATAGCAAATGACTCCTTCAGTTTTCTAGCTTTTCTCATCTATAATAAATGGCAATACTTACCACTTCCCTCTCTCACTCTATAAAATATAATGTAAAGCAGAGGTTTTCAAAGGTGTTAATGTAGAGCAGGGAGGTTTCTCAGGAGCTGAAATAGGATTAGGGATAGAGGGGAGCAAGGAAGAGGAAGGGGAGGGTACTTCCTCTCTCATCTGGAATCATGTTGCTTTTATCTGGGACTTTCCTATATTTTAAATTGAAAAAGTAGATTTTTCTGCTATAAACAAAGTTGGAAAATGGTTTGGATGCTTTTGGATTAAGTGCTTATTTAAGTTAAAATGTACATTTGTAGATGGAACTTAACCTCCAGCAAGGTCAAACGCAGTTCAAAGTTCTTAAATAGTCTCTCTCAATGTACCTAACCCTGGCATTTATGTGGTCTTGGCACAAATTCCCAGCAAAAGATGGAACTATTGGGACCATCTGAAGACATTTCACCTCCTCACCTGTCTTTTCTATTCCCATGGTCATCCACAGTTCGTTAAGATATTTAATCTCCTCCTTTGTTTTCATGACAATTCTTTTTTCTGGTTTTTCTCCCACTACTATCAAAATTAGGCTGGCGTAAATTTAAACCCTGGAGCCAACATTTATCAAATGTGTGACCTTGAGCTAATGAGATAATCGCTCTGCACTTCAGATTCTTTATTTCTCACCTGAAGATAATAACGGCACCTTGATTGCAAGGATTACATCAAATAAAGTATATCAAGCGTTTTCTATAGTGCCTTGTACATAATGGTGCTCTCCCCCCCCCCCCCCCCGAAAGCACTGTTCTCATCCCTGTTTTCTATGTGTGCTCTCTGTCGTGCAGGGTGGCCTGCGGGGTGTCAGGCGGGGTCTCTGGTCCCGCTCCCCACACAAGAACGCCAAACAGGAACACCCACGGAGCTAGAGACAGGGGAGTCATGCCACTATAGTCTCGCTGGCGGCTGGGCTGGAGACACAGGAAGCAGGAGCCACACAATCTGCAACCTGCCGTCTGCTTTTCTGCCAACCAACCAACCCCACTTGTTAGCTGCAATCTGCCCTGCTAACTGCAGTCCACTGTGCTAACTGCAATCCGCGCTTGCTAGTTTAGCCACCATCTTCTTGCTAGCCCCCCATTTGCTGCTAGCATAGCCACGGTAGTTATATTAGTGCCCAATGGCTCACTGGTTACAGCTGACGGCCAACTAGCCACAGCTGATGGCCATCCAATCACAGTTGATGGCCATTTACTACCTGAGCCAGCACCTTTCCACGTGAGGCTGAGAGCCTGGAAACTGCACTCCTGGCTCTGTCCCCACACTCTCCCTGAGTTATGGCGTCATATCCTCTCACTGTATCTCTAGCCACAGCTCCTAAAACTATCTGTAGTCCCAAACTCATACTGTTAGACATTTCTTCTTAGGTTCTCAAGGGCATCTCAAGACAAATATGTTCCAAAATGACATTTCTCACCTTCCCTGATTTTAAGCATATCTGTTCCTGTGCCTTACTATTCTGTAACTTGTTCATGAAATCTAAGATTCACTTTCAGCTCCTCCTGATAACCCGATAGGTCCTATATATTCCACCTGAGGGTCTCTTGAAGCCATCACCTCTTTTCTAATCCCACTAATCCCACTTTCCTCCTGGATTCAATATCCTCTTATTTGCTTCCAACTTTTTAAACTATCTATAGTTTATAGATATATAGATATCTACATAGATAAATAGATATCTGTAGATAGATAGATATCTATAGTTTATAGATATAGTTATAGATGCTGCCCTAAAGCAGAATATTGATCATGATTTTTTACCAGCTCAAAAACTTTCAATGGCTTCCACGGGTTACTGAATGAAGTTTAGCTATTATCAGCCACACATTCAAGATGCTCTAATTTGAACTCGAACTATTCTTTCATCTTTCTCTTTCACTATTTATGATTATTCAAATTGGCCTATGTACAAGTCCCATACATGGCCCACGCTTTCCTGCATCTATGCCACTGCTCACACTGTTCCTTCTAAGGGTAACGTCCTACTCTGTGTCATTCAAAATCCTTCAAAGGCCGTGTTACAAAGGCCAGCTCAAACCCATGAACTTCTCAATGAAGTTTTTCTGCTCCCCTGATCCAGAAATAATCTTTCCCCCTCCCAACTCCCATACCACTTAGTTGGTATTATTCTCCTAAAATTAATAATTTTTTCTTCCTTGTGTTATAATTATTTTTTTCAATTAATTTTTCCTCTTCCAAAGATTGCTAAGCATGACCATGTCTAATCAATTTCTGTGTCCTCCAAAGCGCTCGCATAGGGTCTGGCTTCTAAGTAGGGGATTGGTGAAAAATATGAACTTGAAAAAAGAATAAAGACCAGCACTAAGTAAGTTTATTAAGAGTATCAACACAAGGAAAACCTCTCTGAAAAATACCAGATGTTACAAGATGCCTCCTACTGAGAACTTCATCAAGACAATTGCTATAAAGAATACAAACACTTTATCTGCTGATGTTTAAAATCAGCTCTGGGATCTGTACATCTCTGTTAAAAACAATCCAAAGACACATTCCCCTTAGCTGCCTGACTTCATTAGATACAAATGTGGCAACGATAAAGTAGGGAGAGTCTTTGACTAACATAATCCAAATTCCTCAACTGTGAGGGATATTCTGGGCCCCACATGTCACTTCTCTGCTGGTGGCCTACAGTCCACTACTCTACTTCATGGCAGAAGGCAGAACATTTCTAATATTACCAGGTCAACAAACTGTGGGAGGTTAAGTTACTCTAGTAAGAGGCTCCCTGTCCCCATATGTCCCCAGGAAAGTCTAGGTTTGAACTAAACTGGGAACATCCCTGGATCACAGTGCCAACTGGACTTGTGAAATGGGTTTCTCACATCATATGGAGTTTTACGGGGTCGAAAGGAGTCACAGAGGGACCGGGATGAATTACATTAGACAAAGCCCAAGTGAAAAGAATCACTTTCAGAATTGGCTTTTACTTCCATTAGGAATGTCTGGGCTGGGAGCCATCCTAGATCTTGGATGGCCTCTCAGGGTCACTCTCGTTCTGGAAATTACAGCCTTTCACAGTTGGAAAGGCACTGAGAGGTATCCAGTTCACCCTCCCAGCCAGAGCAGTCATTCCCTGTGTTTAGCAATCCTGACCGCCTTGCTTAAATACTTCCAGCGAAGAAGAAATCACGGTCTCTCAAGATGCCCTCTACATTTTCAGACAGCTCGATTTATAAATTCCTTTATTTATTAAATTTCTCCTCACTGCTATAAGCCCTGAAGGCAAGCAAGAGCCAACAGTAGGAACCACCGAAGTTCTTTCCTTATCTCTTTGCAGCTGGTGAGCAAGCACCCGGCCCTTGAGTGTGCTACTTTTATATAGTACCCTCCAGCCATCATCACCTTCCTTAATGGAGTAATACGGTCACTGCACTAGGTGCTGTGCCCCAGGGTTCTGAGTCCTAAAATCTGGCTGATCCACCCACTACTACATGAGCAGCAGTCAATAAAATAAATTATGAGCACTTTACTTGTTTGTCCTCACAGATGTAGGGCATCTTAGCTCTGCTGCTTGCCTGAAGTCTTAAATGCACTCCACTCCGATCTTATCCAACCTCAAACCTTTTTAGGGATTTCAGTTCTGCTATTTATCTCTCAGAGACTTCCAATAACCTTATTGACATTTACGCTACATATTTCAATTCCGGTCCCACAAATCCAAATCATGTGCTAGCCCAATGCTAACAGTTCTGCTCATTGCAGTTCTGACAACAGATTGAGCAGGTGGGCACAATTATTCATTCTTACCTCCTCAGAAACTCCAATTAACAGAGAATCCTGAACTCCCTGAATTTCAGTAAATATTAATGGACTTCTTCTGAGTCATGTTTAGTGGTTAGTTTTATGGCTGCTTTCAAGAAGCTGTGTGGTGCTTGATAGGGAGGCTATAGACCCAAAAAGAGCATATATAGTGGAATCTGAAAAACAGATTTTAAACATACCCACTGTAGGGATGGAGTCCCAGAGAGCAGTTTCCAGACTCTCGACCTCATGTGGAAAGGTGCTGGCTCAGGTAGCAGATGGTCATCTTCTGTAACCAGCTGGCCATCAGTTGTAACCAGTTAGTCATTAACCACTAATACAACTGCCGTGGCTACGCTAGCAAGAGCGGATTGCAGCTGGCAAGTGCGGTTAGCAAGCGTGGATGGGGGATTGAGAATCGTGTTGATCCTACTTCCTGTGTCTTGCCTGGCTGACAGCGAGACAGGGGTGCATGAAAACCCTTCGTTGGGGTATTGGCAGACGTTGGCTTTTGTATCTCGACCAGCCACCTTCGAGAATAATAGTGGTATGACTCCCTTATCTATGGCTCAGTTGTTGTTCCTTTTCGGCCTCACCATATCCTGCGTTCTTGTGCGGGGAGCGGGACCAGAGTCCCTGCATGACACCCACCCATGCCCTTGAACGGCAGTTAACAAAAATCAACATTAATATTTAACCGTCTATGGAAATATTTCCTGAAGTAATCTGCTTAAGAGGTGGCCTATAAATGTGCTAAGATTAAAGTACAGCCTAAATACATCTCAGCATGGGGCTTAGGGTTCCTCTCTAGAAAGGAAAGCATCAAGTTAAAACAGAACTAATCTAAGAGAAGCTCTACTCTTTAAAACTAACATGTTGGTCATGAGAGAATGAAGGAATGAGTTTTAGAACAGGAAATACTGAAACACTGCTTGGGAAAAAGTTTCTTTGATTAAAATGCCTATCAGTTATTTGGAAAGAAGTATCACTAGAACAGAACAGTTCAACAGACTTTCAGAATACCATATCTTAATGGAAATGCCACGTTAAAACATCTCATTCTTTTTGCTGTAATTCTGGGATCTCTAACTTGGTGTCCTGGGTAGAGTTGGCCACTAGGAGGCAATGCCCTGAATGGTATTAGATTTTCCATGGTAAACTTATAAATTGTCTTGTTGGAAAATTATTTTTTCCAGAAAGAAAAGACTTAATTGATACCCTGGGACCAGGTCCTCCTAGGACCAGCTGTAAACTGAATTTCTGAATTTGTAAACCTTGGACTGGTATGACCACATCAAGATATGGATTTGAGAGGTCCCACCTTAGCAATCTGTTGTCTCAGTTTCACTTCCTCACCTCTTTACAATTCTGTATTTTGTAAAACTTAATGACTAGGGATTCATGAGATCTAAGATTTTAACTCAACCCTGTTAAGACTACTGTGAGTCTCAGTCTTCTCATCTGTACATGAGAAAGTTGGACAACATAATTTCTACTGTCCCTACCAGTCTTAAATTATTCTATGACTCTAGAAATTGTTAGAAACAACAAGATCTCAATAAGGGGCTTAGTTAAAATATAAATTTACAACTAAATAGCATTTCTAGATACTTACAATAATGGGTTAGAAAAAAGATGAGAAAAGTACTGTTTAAATAGCAACAAAATTTTAAATATCTAGGAATAAGCCTAACCATAAATGTACAGATCTATATGAAAAGCCACAACATTTTACTGAAGGCCACAGAAGACCTGATAGAGAAATATCATGTTCCTGGATAGGGAGACTCAACGTTGCAAAATTATAAACTATTCCCCAGATTAAACTAACTTGATGCAACCAGGATCAATGAAAATTTTTGAACTTTAATAATTTAAAAATGTATCTGTAAAGAAAGCACTCATTCATTACCTCTTCCAATCAGGGTTTCCTAAAGGAGGTGGAATTTCATGAGTCCTCTGAATAAAGGAAAACACTGGTATACTTTTTGAGGGCAAAAAACCCCACATAACTTGCTTTAATATACCATGTTTCCTCGAAAATAAGACCTAGCAGGACAATCAGCTCTAATGGGTCTTTTGGAACAAAAATTAATATAAGACCCGGTCTTATTTTACTATAATATAAGACCGGGTCTTCAAAATAACATAACATAACATAACATAACATAACATAACATAAAATATAATAGACTGGGTCTTATATTAATTTTTGCTCCAAAAGATGCATTAGAGCTGATTGTCTGGCTAGATCTTATTTTCAGGGAAACAGTGTATCACCAAGCCTACCATATACATGTAATACTGTAAACTTGGCATTCTCTCAGATTTAATATTTGTATAACTTCAACTTTTATGAGCAACTTTGACAGCTCACACTATACAGTGATTTAACTAAAGCATAAATATGAACTGATTGCTTCCGTGAAGTTAATGTGCAGTAATCACCACTAAGATAGTGGATAAACCAGATGACTACCTAGAATTTGCATCTCAGTTTTTTCATTTTGGTTTACTTGCTATATCATTTATGTAGTGATTTTCATTTAAGATCCAAAGGTTACTTACCTTTTCAATTATATCTTAAATTATTTTTATTCAATTCCATTTTATTCTATGGGAGGAATTATATACTACAATGATATTCACAAACTTAGTGATACCTAATGATTTCATTCATTAATGGGGATGGACACAAACACACACACACACACAGTGGCTGGTTGGTCATAGGCTCTGAAGAAACAGAGGAAGAGCATGACAGGTTGAAAATGGAACAAAAGTGGCTAGGGATAAATGGTCAAGGATTAAGAAGAAAGTACAGACTGGGGAAGAAGAAAGGAGTCTGCAGAAACTTGTTGAAGATTAAATGAAGTGACTAAGGTAACAGGGAGCTTCTTAAATTCATTTAACAAATATGTCAAGTATTATACTAAGGGATGGGGAACGTAGAATCAGACACTATGCTGTCATGCAGGGTCTTAGCTCCCGCTCCCCACATAAGAACGCAGGATGTAGTGAGGCCCAAAAGGAACACCCACAGAGCCATAGATAGGGGAGTCATACCACTATAGTCTCACTGGCAGCTGGGTTGGAGACACAGGAAGCAGGAGCCATACGATCCTCAATCTGAGGTCAGCTTCTCTGCCACCCCACACACCAACGTAGCCACAGCACTTATATCAGTGGCCAATGGCTAACTGGTTACAACTGATGGCCAACTAGTTACAGCTGACGGCCATCTACTACGCAAGCCAGCACCTTTCCACGTGAGGCCGAGAGCCTGAAAATTGCTCTCTGGGACTCTGTCCCCACATATGCCTATCACTGCCTTGAAGTAATTCACTGTCTAGTAGGGGAGCCATATGAGTAAACAATTGCTATACAGTGCGTTGGGTAGTATGATAGAGGTAAGGATAGGGCGTTGTGGAAGTGCAAAAGAAGAGCAGCTAAACCAGATTGCAGGAATCAGGTAAGGCTTCTTGGAGCAGATCCTGAGCTGAGTATTAAAGCATAAATATAAGTTAGTTTAGTGAATATGGTAAATAGAGTTTTCTGGGAAGAGGTGAGTAACAAGATGTGAAAGGGTATGGAGTGGAGCACTTTGTAGAATGCCATTGGGTACTTTAAAAGGCAAATTAACATAATCAGACTTGTGATTTCGAAAGATACAGCATCATTGTGGAGTCTAGCTTGATTGGTGGCCAGAAAAGATGCTATCAGAGGAAAAATATTAAATAGATAGATTAAGGCACTGGCTTAAGATCAAGTAGGGATTCTAGGGCCCCATCTCCAGAGAGTCTGATTCAGCGTGTTTTGGAGATTCATCCATGTTGTTTTTTCTTTCTTCCTTTTTTTTTTAATTGCTGAGTAGTATGCCATTGAATGATTATACCAGTTTATTTATCCAATATATACTGATGGACATCTGGCATGTTTATAGATTTTTGTGATCATGAATAAAGCTGCTATATATATATATATAAAAAAAATTAAGGCACTGGCAACGGAGATGGAGAGAAGGGGTTACATTTAATAGTTATATAAGAGGTAAAAATCAACAAAGTGGAATTTATCTTGGTGAATTCACTAAAGTCCAGTATCCGGACTTCAGTTTTTAGTTCAGACATTTGGTCTTGGCTGTTCATTGAGACTGACCCATAATTCATTTAACATTAATAAGGTTTCAGAGGCTGATGTAAAACCAGAATGGCAAATGATGATTTGCAATGAAATAGATTAACTATCACAGTGATTGTAATATTTGCTTTGGCACAAACATTTTCTCCTTGTAGAAAGATATACATGAGAAACTAGTCACAATCATAAGGTTGCTTGATCAACATGGAATCAGAGGTAGGGAAATTAAATTGTGTGTATCGAATACTTTAGCATCAAGCCACAATGAGGAGATAGGAATGTTCAAGTTTGTGAGTTACCACCTCTCCCCTGGACAGTACATACTTGGATAGGCATAACCAAAGTATGCTTCTCACTCTCCTAAGTCTGTCTTACCATGGTCAATCAATAGCACGCACTTCCATGAATATTCTTTAGATAAATATCTTAATGAAGTCTTAATCTGTCCAGTCTGTCTTTTAAAGGTGATTTTGAATCAATACCCAGAATGAATAGCTTTATTTTGGTTTGTGTTAATGTTACAATTTAAATTTCAGTCTTAAATCTAATTTCCCTTATTTCCAAGATCTTAGAGATGGGGGTGAAGGAACAACTGTTTACTTCCTACAGATTCCAGGTGAAAGATGAACAAGACAATGGGTGAGAGAGGGACATGGATAGGATCCAAACAAAATGTGAGTTTACAAAGAGAAGGCTCTTAAAGGCTAAATACAGAGGTTAAATATAGAAAATTTCATAATTTAAACAAACCAAATCCTGATATTTTACCATCAAACCATCTGAAGAGAAACATTGAAAAGTGTCCTCAGGACAGTCATTTAGCCAAAATCCTTTCCAGAATATATCTTACTTATATCAATACATCTACTATTTATTGAATACCCACAATGTCCCAGGTAATATGGGAAAAGTGGAAATTACCAACACACAATCTCTGCCCTTAGGGAGTTCACTACTTAGAAGGGCATATAGCAAGTAATTACAAGACAGTGGGATAAGTGAGATAATGAAAGTAGCTTCAGTGGGAGCACAGAGGAAATGGTAATCACTTCTGCCTGGGGAAAGGCAAGGTGGGGAAAGTAAGATTTAAGACTGAAATTTAAATTGTAACATTAACACAGACCAAGGTAAAGCTATTTATTCTGGGTATTGATTCAAAATCACCTTTAAAAGACAGACTGGACAGATTAAGACTTCACCAAGATATTTATCTAAAGAATATTCATGGAAGTGCGTGCTATTGATTGACCATGGTAAGACAGACTTAGGAGAGTGAGAAGCATACTTTGGTTATGCCTATCCAAGTATGTACTGTCCAGGGGAGAGGTGGTAACTCACAAACTTGAACATTCCTATTTTCCTATTGTGGCTTGATGCTAAAGTATTCAATACACACAATTTAATTTCCCTACCTCTGATTCCATGTTGATCAAGCAACTTTATGATTATTTTTGAATGGGGAAGAGAATTAGATCTAATGGGACAAATAGATGTAATGCAAATGATAAATGCCTTACAGGGACTTGGGGGAGGGGTTAGTAAACAAAGTGCCAAAATGATTCTGAGAGAGGAGAGTTATTCTAGTTAGAGAGGTCAAGAAAGGCTAAAAGGGGAAAGTACCATTTGAGCTGTGTCTTATAAAAGTCTTGGCAAAGAATAGATCCAAATCTTTTTTTCCCGATTATCAAATCACTTTTTACAACAAAAATGTCATATTAATGAGCAATGACAAAATTTTAATTAACACCTGTATCTAGTTATGTAAAACTTTATGGATATAATGTGATAGACTACACATTAAACTACAAACAGAAAAGTAGAAAAATAAATAAGGTGTCAAAACTTATTCGTAATTGTGCCCTCTGTGTCCCCAGGGTTTTATAATTACTTAACATTTTCTTGTTTGGATCTCTTGGAGGCCAAGCAGTTTTCTTAGTTGTTGGCTCTCTTGAAGGGATGACTAAGAGATTGAAAAAAATAAAAATTTCTTTAAAGATATTATATTCATATTTGGTCTTACCGACCCATGGATTTTAGAATTTTATTATTATACAGTTCATTAAACCTCATTATATTGCTTTAAACCTGCTGTGTCTTTCATTTTAGTAGGAAAATATTTAATTCCCTACAGCAGGAACCAAGGGAGTAAAAATCCCTTAACTGTTATTTTTCTTCCCTATCTGTTCCATCTCTCTTCATTTCATTCTCACAAACCTTCTTCATTCTTTATACAGAACACTAAGTAATCCTTTTTGCATCTGATCATCAGTGCTAGACAAATCAGTGCTTTTTTAAAAAAACTCCTTCAAATCTCTGAACCTGTAAGAAGAAATGACAGAGAATCTCAGTATTTGCATCTGTTTAGCTTTTATAGTTTATAAAAATAATCTCATTAAGCTAAGGCTCACAGATGGTAAGTGGAAAAAATCAGAACTGGAAATCATGCCTTTTCATTCTGAAGTCCTGAAATCAAAAGGCCCATTCCCATCTATTTCGGTGACTGTTCTCCTCTTTAAACCACAGTGATTCTTTTTTCTGCTGTGGAGCATCTCCAATTGAATTTGTTAAAAAAAAATGAAGATCTAATCTCCTTGGTTGTCTTCTTGACTGAGCCACCACATAGGGCCACCCAGGTTGTACACTGCATATCTTCAGTGGTCACCATTAACAGACTGCAATGGGAACTGTGCCCCTGGAGTTATAGTGTCGTGGCCCTGACATTGACTTTCCTACCGTGTTTCCCCAAAAATAAGACTTAGCCAGACAATCAGCTCTAATGCGTCTTTTGGAGCAAAAATTAATATAAGATCCAGTATTTTATTGTATTACATTTATATTATATTATATTATATTATATTATATTATATTATATTATATTATATTATATTATATTATATTATACCTGGTCTTATAGTAAAATAAGACAGGTTCTTATATTAATTTTTGCTCCAAAAGACACAGTAGAGCTGATTGTCCGGCTAGGTCTTATTTTTGGGGAAACACGGTAAGTACCTATTTACAAGGCCTGCACTAGAACTCTTATCTTTAGTACTTGGTCACATAGTGACAGCACGGCAAACCATCAATTAGTCATGCTAGCAGAGAGGACAGTGGCAAAGGAATAAAAGATCATACGTAGCCAGATTTGGATCTATGACTTTTTTAGTAGCAGATTAATTTCCTAATTATGTTGGGTTGGCTCACATTAAAAGTATTTGAATTTGAAATTCCTTAAAGACTTAATTGAAAATGAGAGGAAACATATGAAAGACATGTTGGCCACTGGGCAGCCAAAATTAATCATGAGTGTCTCTGAACTAAAAGCTTAGACATTTTACTTACTTAGACAACAGGAGAACTCTATTATTCGACTTAATAATAAAAAAAGGTAACATAAATTCAGAGTTTACTATGTGGTCAGTGCGTATATATCTTTTTTCATTTACCTTTTAAAATAACCTTGTGAGGTAGATACCACTGTATTATTATTATTATCTCCATATAACAGATGATGAAACTGAGACATAGAGAGGCTAAGTAACTTGCCCAAGATCATGCAGCTAGTAAGTAGCAAAGCCAGATGGAAGACATAGTTTGACTCCAAAGCCTGTGCTTTCAACCCCTATATTACAATTAACATAAAAATGTATACCAAAACCTAGGGGATTACCAGGAGTAACAGGGAAAGGTGGGGAGAAAAACTGTGAGAAATACAATATGAAGAAAGAAGGAAAGCCCTCTTCCACTCTGTGTTCCCTAAAGTACAGTCGCTTTGTATTGTAATAACCCCCTCCCATAAAGTTCATATTTGACAGATGGCCAGTAGAAAAGAACAACTAACTAGTGAACAGCCAAGGTAGGCAGCATGAAATCTATGCACTAAAGTTTTTTATTTATAGGAGAGTTTCTTAAGCCTTCACTCAGAGTCTTTTTTTTAACCTTATTTTATACAGAATTCTAATAAGGATATTAACTGGTTTACAACTCCAAAAACGACCAGAAGCAATGAATTAGAAGGATTCAAGGGGTAATACAAGCAGACATAACAAGAGCAAGAAGTAATAATGAAGACAGAAAATAATACAAAATAAAATAATTCAAATATACCAGTATGGTTTGCTATTCCTCCCTTTATGAAGTGGAACTTGAGCATGGGCTAGACTTAGTGACACTTCTAACAAAGAGACTGTGGAGGTTATGTGACTTTGAGACTACATCTACGTCACGCAAAGCACTGCTGCTTCCTCCTAGCTCTCTCTCGTATCACCTGCTCAGAGAGAAGAGAGTTTCCATGTCATGAGGCTGTTCAAGCAGCCTATGGAAAGGCCCATGTGGTGAGGAACTGAGGCTTCCTCCTAACAGCCATGTAAGTGAGCCATCTTGGAAGGGGGTCCTCCAGCCCCCGCTTTCAGATGACTACAACCTCTGCTGAAAACCTCATGTGAGACCTACGCCAAAACCATTCAGTTAGCTGCTCCTGGATTCCTAACCCTCAGAAACTGTGAGATAATAAATGCATGTTATTTTAAGCTGCTAAGTTTTAGGGTACTTTGTTACACAGCAATAGATCATTAATACAAGCAAGGATGGGTTATGCAACATAGTAATAAATGCCGTGCATAATTCAATAGGTCCGGAAGGCACTAGAAATAATACAGTGCCATAATGTAGAACATTATCAAATTAAAAGTTAAAATTTGTTGAGTATATTCTACTAATATTTAAGAAAGCAAAAAAAATTAATAAATTTTAGGAAGTGTTTCATATAAAATTGTTAAAATAAAAATATTGCTGATTAAAAGGTAAATTTTGTTATCTGAAAAAATCGTTTATTTCCCAATGATGTTTATGTAGTTTTGCAGTTTTGCCATTCCACTCTTTGGGAGTCTTAACTCTGTTAATCTACAAACTGGAAGGATAGGAATAGTATTCTATTTTTCTTTGCATCCCTCCCAAAAAGCTTAGAGACTGGGGCTCTACAAAGGGGAACAATTAAGTTATGCTGTCTTTATGCAGAGGTAAGAGGCCCTGAGATCTCTCAAGTCATTTTCTTTAAATTGTTTTACACAAATAGTACAGGAATAGAGTCATTTTTAAAAAAATTCCCACAAGACAGAAGTATATAAAGTCAAACATTTTTTACAGAAGTATATGAGGTAAAAAAGTCCCTTTTCACAATATTCACCACCGCATGTCACTCCTCTCTTCAGATGTAATCCTGTTTATACAAATACAGTACATAGTTTGGGGATCTTTTTGCAAATGGGATCATATGTGACTGTTATTCTGTAATCTACTTCTTTCACTTAACAATGTCTTGGAAACATTTCCATGAAAGTAAACATAAATCTACTTAATTCTAAAGTATAATTTATTTAACCATCTCCTTACTGTCTCTGAGTTTTTTGTTGTTTTGAAGAATGCTGCAATGAACATCCATCTACATGGTGTTTATTTTTTAATTGTGTTTCTGTAAATTAGAGATACGGAGAATTTCCATTTTCATGATTGCTAATGAGGTGGAGCACATTTTAACATGTTTGTCATTTTTATTATATCTTTGAATTGCCTTTCCATAGCTTTTGTCCATTTACCTGTTGCATCATTTATCTTTTATTTATCTGCAGGAATTATTTATATATTCTAGATATTAATCCTGTGGTTGTGTCCTTCTCTCAGTATGTCATTTGCATTTGTCTTTCTTTTATTTACAGTTGTACAGATGTTTGATAAAAAATCAAGTCTGGCAGTCACTTTCTTCATGATTTCTAGGGAATTTTTTCTTCTTTAAAAAGGCCTTCCTAACCTAAAGGTTATAAAAATATTCTCCCATTATTTTTAATATTTTTAAGTTTTGTTTTTCACATTTAGTTCTACCTGAAATACTTATTATAAAGTGTGGATGAAAGTTAATCTTTTTCCAGATGTGTAATCAGCTGTCTCAACATCATTCATTTCAACATAAAGTACTACCTTTACCTGTATTAAATACCCCTCTACACTGATCTCTTTCCAGAGTCTTTCTTTCCATTAATCTACTTCTATTCCTGTACCAATACCACACTGGTTTAATTATTATGTTTTGATATCTAGTAGGACAAATCTCCTTGTCCTTGAAAAATTTTTTTTTGCTATTGTCTTATATTTTCTCTTTCAAATAAATATTGAAATCAACTTGTCATGTTCTAAAAATTCCTCTGGGACTTTTAGATTGGATTTCTTCAACTTGTAGATTAATTTGAGAGAATGGACATATTTTCAACATCAAAAAACTTCACTATTCATTCTATAAACATATATTAAGCACTTAAGCAACTTCTTCGTGCCAGTCATTGTAGCACTTGACATACATCAGTGGGCAAAACAAAGAGTCTGTCCCTGTGGAGCTTACATTTTGCAAGTAAAAGTAGACAATAAACAATAAAACGATAAACAAGTTAATTATAAATTATGTTGGAAACTGATAAATGCTGTGGGAAAAGGGAAAAAGGATAGTAAGTAGTAAGATAAGGGTGATCAGGAGTATGAGGGTGAGAGGAAATGGTAGAGTGATCAAGGTAGACCTTATGGAAAATATGAGAATCAGCAAAAACTTGAAGAATGGAGTTAGCCAAGGGGCTATCTGGAGGAAGAGTGTTTCAATCAGAAGGAATAATGAAAACAAAAACTGTTTAAGGAACAGCAAGAAGGCCAGATACCTGGAGCAGCAAGGTAAGGAGCAGTGGTAGAAGCAGAGGTCAGAGGGTGGGGGCAGAGTCTATGGGGTCTAAAAGGCTTTTACTAAAAGGACCTTGGCTTTTACTCAGAGTGAAAATGGGAGCCACTGTATTCCATCCAGGAAGATGCCTATGTTTCACCATTTATTAAGGCCACCTTTCTGTCCATCCATAGTCTTACAATTTTCTTTGTAGAGATTTTATGCATTTCTTTTTGTTTATTATTAGAGATTTTAAGTTGCTAATTGGAATAGAATCTTTCTTCCATTATATTTTCTAAATGGTAATTACTATTAAGAAAACTATTGATTTTTGTATATTGATTATATATCTGGAGGCCCCTTAATTTTCACGAGGAGGTTATCAACTTTACCTGGTTAACGGTGGCTGCCTCTGCCCTCTGCCCTTAACAGCTCCCTCCCATACACTGTGGCCTTAAAAGGCTCTTAAAAATGTATCATAGTCTCAAGGTATTTTTCTAGGTTTTGTGTCCAAAACCTGCTCCATTGCACCTTATTAGGATGGCTACTATTTAAAAACAAACGAACAAAAACCAGAAAATAAGAGTTGGCAAAGAAGATGTGGAGAAATTAGAACCCTTGTCCATTGTTGGTAAAAATATAAAATGGTGCAACTGTTATGGAAAACAGTATGAGGGTTCCTCTAAAAATTAAAAATAGAATTACCATATAACCCAGCAATTCTAGTTCTGGGTAAGTGTCCTAAAGAATTCAAAGCAGAGACTTGAAAAGATATTTGTACACCCATGTTCATGGCAGCACTATGCACAAAAGCCAAGGAACAGAAGCAACCCAAATGTCCACTGACAGATGAATGAACAAAATATGGTATATGTAAACAATGGAATATTACTCAGCCTTAAAAAGGAAGGAAATTATGACACATGCTACAATATAGATGAACCTTGAGAACATTAAGTGAAATCAACCAGTCACAGAATGTTAAACACTGTATGATTGATTCCACTTATATGCGGCATCTAGAGTAGTCAAATTCACAGAGACAGAAAGAAGAATGCTCGGGGGGATGGCGAGTTATGGTTAATGGGTGCAGAGTTTCCATTTTGCAAGATGAAAAGAGTTCCGGAGATGGATGGTGGTGATGGTTGCACAATAATGTGAATGTACTTAATACCACTGGCCTGTACACTTATAAATGGTTCAATGTAATGTTAAATGGTAATGATACGTATATTTTACCAGTTAAATTTTTTTTTTGTAAAATAACCTGTTCCATCAATAATTTTGTCTGTTTCCTGTTGCCAGTCTTTTGACCCTGTGAGGCCCAGTTTTAAACCCAACCTTCCTGACTGAACTTTGTCACCACCTGTAACTCCTTGAATCCCTACACATTCACCTTTACTCAGACTATATTCGCATTTTCTTGGCGCTCTCTTGTCAGCCCACTTTTTCAAATCCAATCCTGTTCCTAAGACCCTCAGAATTTGGTCAATGCTCACTTCCGAAGAAAGACCCAAGAAATATAGTACACAATTCTAGAATACACACAGACTGTACTCCAGGTATAACTCTGAACTTAATGCTTTTCAATATATATCAAAAGCTTGAGAAACAATATTTATGAAGAATCACTTGAAGCATATACAGTTTATCCACTTCTTGGGATCAGTCTGTTTGTTTGCTAATTTTTTTTCTAAACTAAGGCTCAATAAAACAAGCTCCAAAAACGATGTGGACTTCCTGAAAATGTCTATAAAAACTTGTGCATTTCTTTTTTTTGCTGGGGAGAAGTCCTATACTTTTAAAAGTTTCTCAATATACTCTGTTAACAAAAAACAGTTAATAATATCCCTGTATATAGTCTAAACTTTGTTCTTCCTTGGATTGAGACAGGTCACCAAAGCATTGCCTCAACTACATTGTTCTGCCTCAAGCTCAGAATGGCTTTTACTAAACAATGCTTTGGCACTGTGCCAAAAGCCTTCATTGCTGGACATTAAAAGAAACAACTTCAGCCCTAAAAATGTTTAGGGAACTACCACAAACTTGCATAAAGACAAAGAGAGCAAGACAAAGATGGGCAGAGATCTGCCTGGATATCCCAAGATCTTAACTAAATATGTCTGTAAAGCCAGAAACGTGCTGATGTCATCATGAGACAAGAAGAAATTATGAACAAGGCCAAGGAGAATGAAATTCTCTATGGAAGAATTAGAATCAAATTTGAGGATGGAAAAGGGGCCACAGATTAAACCTGACAAGCTCACGAGACTGAAAATAACCACACGGGATGGTCTGAAAACAAAAATTCCTAACTAAAAGCAGGTTGTGGCTGGTAGTCACATCCTTGCCTGTAGCTTCCTTGACAAAGGTCAATTTTTACCTTAAGTGAGCCTGACCTCTGTCTTTTTTGCATCTAAGATAACATGCCCTTGGAATGTCTAAGTAATCCCTTTTTTCCATACCCCTCAGAGGTCACAACCCACCACACCAAAGCAGGAAACTACAGAATCTCTTGTTATCTTGTTCCCCGAATACCATCTCTATGTGCTGTAAAATGCTATTAACTATCCTGTACCTACCAATGTAAAAAAAGCATGTGTCTCTCCATTTTACTTTTTATCCACTCCCAGAGATTTCTCTGCTGTCTCCCACCCCCTTAATCTACAACCAATGGATTTCATGTGACCCTCCTCCTTTAATTATAATGTATAAAATAAGTCGCAAAACCACATTTTCTGGAGCATTTTCTCAATCCATTGAGACTTTGCTTCCTGGCAATTGTCATCAGTTTGGCTCAAATAAACTCTTATAAGCTTTCTCTTAGCCTGGATGTTTTCTTGTCAACAAATTGAACACCAGAACTAAAGGCCCTTTCTCCATAAACTCAACCATAATGCAGACATTAATTGTAATATTTGGATAAATATATATGATATCTTAGATATACATTGAGTATACATAAATTAAAATAAGATTCCAACTACATAAGGTATGATGTGATATTTTTAACAATTCTCCCTTCTCAATCTCAGGATAATTCTTGTATGTAACCCTCACATTCCTCTATTTAGCTACAATCCATCCATCCTTCAAACTCAACTTTCAAAATTATAATGAATGTAATTCAAGTGTGACTGATTTTGTTTCACTAAACCGAACAACCCCTCTCCTCCTCAAACACACACACTCTTTGGAAGTCCCATAAATCTTTTATTGTTTACCAAATTATTTAAAAGCATGTACACAAAGAACTATGACAGAAGTTTTTCCCTTTGTTGGAAAGGACCCTCACATGCAACAGTCAACAGTCATTTGGTTGCAATTATGTGAAGAGTTTTAATTCTAGACCTTGGTAGAAAGTCCAAGCTTTCCCCAAAATAACCATGGCAGAAAGTGACTGATATTAATGAGACAAATTGTGATTCTAAGGATGCAGAGATGTGTGTGGTCTGGGATTGAAGAAATGAGATCTCTACAGAAAGGAAAACAAATTCAGCAAAACCTTTCCTATCATCTTATCCTAAGTTCACATGGAAAAAGAAGGGAGGGATATCAGGAGGAGTGTTCAAATCATGATTATTTTACTGTAATATCAATAATCCCAATTAAATCAATTAGCCCAGTAGAAGTCTCTGTGGGACTATTCCTACTTCCCCTTGAAAGTTCACAGATGAAACACTCTCTCACCTCTAGCTTTTGCTAAAGACACTTTCACCACGGTTATCATAACAGATCTTTGGCTTTCAGTTTTAAAAATCTTCAAAACTAAACTACTATAGATATCCTAGGACCAGAGAAGACCTGGGGTGTTTAAAATTACTCATATTAACACCATTTACTTAAAAAAAATACAGCCTATTTGTAATTGTGTAAAATTTAACTATTTAATAAATTTATTATTTTATTTAGGTTATAAAATAATTAAATCACTTACCTGTCTGCCTCAAGTCTTCAAGTAGAACATTCCTCTCATTGCCCTCTAAAAAGAACACTGAAATGTTACTCTCGAATGTGAATTAATACCAACAGTGGTTATAAACCAAAGACTTTTCTATAATAACCTCGAGTTCAACTTTATAACTTTTTTTCCTCCCACCTTTGCAGCAAAAGTAGTCTCAGAGGGAAGACTCAGAGGGAAGTCAAGTTTGACTCCTGCACTAAGAAGTTTCTTGGAGATCTAAAATTGTAAGAAGGTTCTTGGTGGGCTTCGCTTCAATCCTTTAATGAATGCTTTGAGGGCACAAGTGGTCAATTTCTTGGCTTTGTGGCTGGAACATGGTACAGCGCAGTACTAAGCAAATACCATCACTGATTGTTGAACTTTGGGTATCTCAGCAGATATGAACTTAGCACTTACCTGAAATAAAAGGTTTTGTGTATTTCATCTCAGAGAAACACCACCTAAGAATAAAACAAAAACTCCTTGTCAGTTAGTCCAAGCCCTGCTGATATAATTAATACCTACCATTTATCAAAATTTACCGTGTGCTGTACACTTTACTATGGCTTTACATAGACTGACTTGTTTAATTTTCACTAAAACATGGGTCTAGAAAGAGGGCATTTATTCTTTTCTACAGATGAAAAACCTGAGGCTTAAGAAAGTTCAGTGACTTGCTCAAGATCATACAATCAGAAAGTGGTAGAGTTACAGTGGTAAAGATTTGAATCTCTGCTTGCCTGAGTCTTGTGTAAGATCTTATTTGACCACTATTCTATGTTATCTCTTTCATAGACTTGTCCACAGATGAAGAGATGATTGTGAAGTGGGTTTCTAGGGCAGTAACTGAGAAGTGTAGGCAAACACTATAGTTCAGAAGGAGTGAATTTAAAGCCTCAAATGCCCAGACGCTCCTCTTTGGTAGGTCTGGCACTGAGCTCAGGGGGAAATCCACTAATCTTCTAAGTCCCAACATAGAAATTCAGCATCCCTTATTTACTTTTGACCCAGAACCTCTTAGAGCAATCTTTCTCTAAAGTGTGGTGCATAGACCAATTGTTTCAAAGACATGAAAAAGGTCCTTGTGGAAAATACAGACACCTGACCCTCCTCCCTGGATGTACTGGGTCAGACTCTCTGGGAGGGGTGGCAACAAGAAACCAGGAGGTTCTTCTGCCTACTAGATTTTAGACTATTGATTGCCTTGAGGCAAAAGAGCTAGGATAATCAGAAGGAGGTAAATGGAAAGCTAGGGTCCATGATAATCAGTCTAACACTGGGTCAGATTGGTGTTAAGAAAAACACAGAACAGAGATCTTGTGAAAAGGCATAGGGTCATAAAATTGTTTTGGGCCTGGAAAAGATTCTGAAAATTATC
Source organism: Rhinolophus hipposideros (assembly GCF_964194185.1). NCBI lineage: Eukaryota > Metazoa > Chordata > Mammalia > Chiroptera > Rhinolophidae > Rhinolophus > Rhinolophus hipposideros. The sequence goes on along the minus strand of NC_138057.1, from coordinate 51,695,886 downwards.
TATTCCAATGGTTTTCTAACAGTGCTCCATGAAGCAAGAGTTCTAAAATGGGATATGAGAAAAAGGGATTGGCCTTTAACCTCCAAAAACAGTGACTGCAAGAAGCTCCACTGGTATGCATTTTGTAACCTGGACTCTTGTGTAAGATCTTATCTGAATAAACGGTTTTGATGATTTAAAAAACCAAAACCTTGGCTGTCTATAGGAAATTTAAAAAAAATCAAGGCCCAGCATGCATCCCAAACCAATTAAATCAAATTTAAGGGAGTGGGCTTCAGGCATCAGTATTTTTTGGTCCCAGGTTATTTCAATGTATAGTCAAGGGTGGGAACCACTGCACCAATCTGATGTTTTGTCACTTGAGATAAAAGGAGACTAAGACCCAGAGAATTGAAAGGAAATCAGGATTAGAACCAGGCTCTCTTGACCTCTAGTTCACTATGCTAATTATTCTCTCTCCATAACCCAGAATGAGCCAGTTATGTCTCTAAGGTAGAGAGCATCTGCGTCAGATTCTGTAACTTCACATTTATAGAGTACTTCATATATATTCTCCTCAGATTCTAATAAAAGCACTGGAAAGTAGGCAGGGCAAAATTTACTAGATCTGTTTTAGAAATGAAGAAATCAGAGGTCAATTAAATTAACTCACCGTGGCTTAGATGTAGGGCCTGAATTAAAATCTTTGTGTTAACTTCTGGATTAAGTAAATTAAATTTGGCAAGTGTTTATTCAATGCCTAGTATGTGTTAGTTGTAAAGACATGTTCAAAGTTGCAAAAATAAATAAGACATCATCCATGCCCTCAATTAATGTACAAGCTTCTTGGAAAGATAGAGACTACTAATAGAAGCTGAAAAGATTCCTTCCTTGGCTTTGATGACCAAATTCAATTTTCTCCAAACTCAGTCTGTGGCTTCCAATTTCTTCCTGACTATGACTACTAATTCCAGGGCACCTAACGGATTTGTATATAGTTACTGCACCTCTAGGCAAGACCATGTGGCTGAAAAATCCTTAATGGGGTTAGAGAAGAGAGAAGGATGCAAATTTAGTGAAGTTCATTCCATACTCTCCAAAGCCAAGGATATGACTTAGCAGAACGGGAAATTCCAAAACAAGGGACTGAATGGGTAAGAAAGGACAGAAATAATTATTTCCTTTTCACAGAATTTTACTAACTGGGCAGTTTAGAATTTATGTTGTTGAAGATGACTACTGCATACCAAAGAGGATAATAACTTGTAGGAAATATTTGTAACTATAATTCAGAGTGATAAAGGTCACAGATGGACGAGAATGTTCCAAGACAACTTTTTCATGAGGAATTAATGCATCAGACATTGCAAAGTGTTGCCATCCAGATTTTATTATATAGAAGATAATGAGAGAACCAGGAACCCATGTTTTCTTCATGGACTGCAAAAATTAGTGAAGAAAAACCTAGCACAGTTGTTCTCAAACTTGAGCATGTATCTGAATCACCTGAAAGGCTGGGTCCCACCCCAAGAGATTCTCATTCACTCAATCTGTGATGGGGCCCAAGAAGTCATGTTTCTTACAAATTCAGGTAATGGTGATGCTGTTGGTTCAGGTCCCACACTTTGAGAACTGCTGGTTTCTCATCAAGTCCACAAGATACATTCATACCTGTTGACAATTTAATTAGCTCCCTATTACTGACTTAGTAATGTTATTCTCCCCATCAATATAATGGCCAAAAATAAGACTAAATCAAGAAAAAGTTACGTTTAGTAACCTAAAGAGACCATCTATTTAAGAGCACGAATGAATGAGATTGTGAAATTATGCATTTGGGTGTTTCGCAGAGGTAACCAAGTGAGCTACATCTAACAAGTAGGAAACATTGTCCTTTAAAAGCCTTTACCTTACTTGAGGCAGACATGAATTTTGTTTCTTATACTCAAGAGGACACCATTTGGACCTCTCTATACCTTAAATGTTATCCAGGGGTCCATCCTCTTTCTTTTTTTTCTCACTACTCACCTTTTCTGAGTTTTCTTAACCACCTTCCCTACCTTTATTTACTATAAATATCAGAGGTTAGTACCTTTGTTCAGGTTAAGAAATACCTTTGAGAATTTGATTATTGCTATAGATTCTTTATAAAAAGTAAACATATACAATTATACATATACGTTTTACATCCAATTCAAGATAACCAGAGATTCTCACTCAAGTCCACAGGCCCAGGTGAAGAGCTCCTTACCCATATGCTAATGATTCAAAAATCTGTGATCCTGGGCTTCAGGACTACCTATCCAAATGTCTACTTAACATCTATATTTGAATGTCACAGAAAAGCCTCAAAATCTACACATACTGAGGAATGACTACTTAATGGGGTTGGGGTTTCCTTTTGGAGTGATGAGAAAGTTCTAGAACTAGATAGTGATGGTTACACAACATTGTGAATATACTTAATGTCACTGAATTATACACTTTAAAATGGTAAAGTTTACGTAATGTGTATTTTACCACAAAAAAACTACATTTACAAAACCGAATTATCATATCTATTCCCCATCTCTCACACACCCCAAATCTGTGCTTTCTTTTTTATTTCCTGTATCTTTGACAATGATCCTTTACTCTCCCGCTTGTAATGAATCATGAAGTTCTGTACATACTCCCTTGTTAATAGAGCAGTAACATGGAATAGTCACCTACTTCTCTCTGTCTCCCAAGTTTCTTCCTAAGTTCAGACCACCATCTTTAGCCTTCTCATCTCCAGTTTTGTACCTTCCCATCCTTCACTCCAATCCCACTTCAAATGACTCTTCATTATTATCTAGCCAGTGATCTTTCTAAAATGCTATCTTTTTGTTATGCTCACCATCCTCCTGCTCAAAGCCAACTGTCCAATGAATATAAACTGCCTGCAATTTCCAGCACAGCACTAACTTTTTTTTTTTAATTCCAAGTAATTAGAATTTTTAATTCCAAGTAATTAGAATTACTCCAAGTGCTTAGAACTCATTTTCCCTCTGTTTAGACCTGGCTAAGTCCTATTGGGTAAGATTCAGTTTACATCATCTTCCTCAGGACATCTTTTCAAATACCCCAAGGATGGCTCAGGTGTCTTTACTATGAGTTCCCACAGTACATTCCATGTTCATGCACATCTTAACATTTACACCTTAAATTGAAATTATCTGTCTCCTTCGAGGGTAGGGGCTATATATCAATGCATCTCCAGTGCCTAAAACAGGGCCTAGCATGTGGTATGGTCTAAAGAAATACTTTTGAATAAAGAAACAAGTGATCCCCTAGTGAATGATGGAAACCCTAATGTCAGAAGTCACACAATCCTGGAGAACTTTCCAATGACTTCCTACCTTACTCCAGTTAAAAGCCAAAGTCATTACAATGGGCTACAGGGACCTATGTGTTCTGACTTCATCTCCTATTATTCTAGTCTAAGCTTCATTCACTCAGTTCCAGCCACACTTTGGGACCTTGACTACAAAAGGTGTTTCAGCCATAGAGCCATTTAGTCCCGTACAGGGAGGAGGAAAGGAACGGAAATATACTGAGCCTCCAGTATGTATCAGGCCCCATGCTAGGCACCTGCATGTGTCGTATCATAGAATCCTCACAGTGACCCTGGCCAAAGGCATTACTATCCTCATTTCACAGCTAAGGAGACTAAGTCTTAGAGTAGATATTGAATTTGAACAGAGGGAAAGAGTCCATAGTGTGACTTTTCATTCCCTAGATACTGAGTGTGCTGATTAAACTGTTTGCTGTGTCTCCTGCCCAACTCCTACTGCCCTATGATGGAAAGCTGACCTCTATTAACTACCTACCATCATTCAGACTACCTTGACCCTGGGCTTCTGTTTGGGTCTTACCGATGGAAGATACCAGCTGGAGACTGGAGGGCAGGAGGAGGGAGAAAGGTTAAGGTATTTATTTCTCTGCTTCCTCTCTGCCAGGTCAAGTTCTTACAGTGGCTGCTTAGCCATAGCTCTTGCCAGACAGTCTCTTTCAGATTGTAGCTCTAACTGGGCTCTGGTAACAACACTCCCTCCCCTTTTCCCTATTCAGGCCAAGGAGTGCTACTGACGCACCACTATTGTGGTTACCATTCCTTTCTAGTTCTTTTAACACTGACTATAACTTTGTAAATGGCCCTTTGGTTGAACTCTATTCAGTTATACCCTTTTGAATATACCATTTTTCTGTAAGGACTCTAGCTAGGAAAACAATGGCATGTTGTTTTCCTTTGCACTTCAATTTCCAATATCTACAATACAGTCTCCTTTCTTTCCTCTAACCCGAAGCTTCCCATCTTTCCAGGCCTACCTGGTCTCCTAGGAAGTCTCTCAAAATACTCCGTTACCTACAGAGAAATGCTGGTGTAACCACTATTGTGCTGAATCTAGTGTGACATTAGCACTTGGCTATCCTTGAAGTTCTATGACCTTTCAGCTTTGTTGGTCTGACCATCCCATCAGGGCAGTAACTCCTTAGGAGGAGGGAACTTTAGCAGTTAGAATCTCTAAACAAACATATTTTAGCTGGAAGGAACCTTGCAGTTTACCTTGCCTAACCTCCTTATTTTACAGACGGGGAGGCTCAGGCTCACACAGGGAAAGTCTCTCATGGCTATATAGTGGCAGACTTAAGTCCATAGTCTAGATTCTTCCGACTACTTCACCATGCTGTGATCCTGCACTGGGTACTCAGTAGGCACTCAATGTGCTGATGACTCATTGCTAAACGTATACAGAGGTTATTGTTTTGTTCAATGCTAGGCCCCATGTCTAGATGAGGACCTGGTACATAGGATGTGCTCTGCAAATATTTGTTGATTTCGAACCCACGATGAAGCAAGACAAATTCCTTGCAAATTAATCAGAATTCAGAGGATCATTAATAATAATAATAATAATAATCCCTTATACACTGAGAAAATGTGTAGTTTTCAAAGCACTGTCACATTTCAATGAGCTCATTTATTCCCTCTGACGTAAACATGGCATTAGCCTATTTAACAGATGCAAGACACAGCCTCTGAGAAATTAAAGGTCAGGCCCTCTGACTACCACGTAGCAGAGCTAAGACCAGTATTCATGGTATTATACCATCTCTACTATTCCACGTTGCTCCTTCAGCTTTGCCATTCTGCTTCTAGGTATGGCAGGCTCATTCAAGGAGCTAGTCAAAATAATCACAATGGATAGGTAGGTTGTACCCTTATGATGAACGAAGTGATGTTTTGCTTTTTTAAAAACCTACTATGGGGGCCGGCCCGGTGGCTCAGGCAGTTAGAGCTCCGTGCTCCTAACTGCAAAGGCTGCCGGTTCGATTCCCACATGGGTCAGTGGGCTCCCAACCACAAGGTTGTCGGTTCAACTCCTCAAGTCCCGCAAGGGATGGTGGGCAGCGCCCCCTGCAACTAAGATTGAACATGGCACCTTGAACTGAGCTGCCTCCCGGATGGCTCAGTTGGTTGGAACGCATCCACTCAACCACAACGTTGCCAGTTCGATTCCTCCTCGACTCCCGCAAGGCATGGTAGGCTGCACCCCCTGCAACTAGCAACGGCAACTGGGCCTGGAGCTGAGCTGCGCCCTCCACAACTAAGACTGAAAGGACAACAACTTGACTTGGAAAAAAAAAAAGCCTGGAAGTACACACTGTTCCCCAATAAAGTCCTGTTCCCCTTCTCCAATTAAAAAAAAAGAAAAAGATAGATCAAAATGGCGGCATGAGGTGAGCCTCTGTAAAGCTCCCCTGGAATTTACAACTAATCGAACAACAATAACTCCACAAAGGACTCCCTGCACAGCAGACAGGCAAGACGAAGAGGCCCACTACTGAATTCACCTAAAGGTGGGAGAATCGCGCGAGTGGGGGAGGAGGGAAGGGAGAAGTGCAGACATGGAGCCACGGGCGCAGGACGCAGACCTGGCTCAGTGTTCTGAGCTCGCTGCATCCCGGAACTACTGCAGCTGCGGGAGAGGGAAGAACTCGGACTGCTAGGGCTCTGCTTCTGGACGACAGGGCTGAGGGGGCAGCATATAACACGGCTGAACCCAACGCTCACGGCAGAGACCTCGAAGCAAAGACTGAGGGAAGAAGGCTGAAAACGGTGGTTTAAGCCCTCACTGCCCAGCAGAGAATGGAAGCCTTAGGCACTGAGACTAGACGCCCCCTCCCTACCCTCCCAGAGCTCGCCCCGCCCCCACCTGCCCGATGCTAGAAGCAAAAAGTAGCAGAGTCAGATCAAAAGAACAGAATATTTGCTGTTCTGAGAACTGTGGACCACAGACACAAATTCGCAGCCCAACTAGTTCTGGCAAAGGGGAGGGAGCTGTGGAAGTAGGACCGGCTGTGGTGGTGGTCGCTGCCATTGCTCTGGGCCACCTCTTACAACTCACCCCGCCCCTGGCCCCACCTATCTGGGTGGATCCCTGCAGGAGTAAACAGAACTGCTGAAACATACGGCTCTGAATCTGGTGCAGAAAGAGCTTTGGAACTTCAAAAGCTCTCTGCATCCCCACAGGGACGTGGCGCCCTATGACCCAGGCGAACTGTTAACAGAGGAGAAGCCCATCTTCCAGGGAATCCCCCCATTGTGTGAGAAGCTGGAATCGTGCAGAGAAAACATAGCACTATTGTGTGAGAGAGGCAAGAAAAGGCTGCAGTCAGAGAGAAAATAAAACATTCTACCAACAAATATTGGAAAACAAAAGAAAGGCGGAGAGTAAAGGCCTGAACCGGAATATGGGAATGGAGAAAGTAAGCGTGCTGAAGAAAATGGAATACTCTAAATATCAAATTTTCTTTTACATAAACTTAAAGGTAACCACTCAAAAAACATCCAGAACTGAAATATATACTGTAATAAAAGAAGAAACAGAGGGAAACATCATAGAATACCACCACACAGAAATAACAGACAACAACAAAAAGGCAAAGAAACAATGGAGACACAGCCTTACCAGAAAACTAAAGATAGAATGACAGGAAATCCTCACGTATCAACAATCACCCTAAATGTAAATGGACTGAACTCACCAATAAAGAGACACAGAGTAGCAGATTGGATCAAAAAACTAAACCCAACCATATGCTGTCTCCAAGAGACACATCTCAGCTACAAGGACAAGCATAGACTCAAAGTGAAAGGGTGGAAATTGACACTCCAAGCAAATGGTATCCAGAGAAAATCAGGTGTAGTCATAATGATATCAGATGAAACAGACTTCAGGGTGAAAAAGATAACGAGAGACAAAGATGGACATTTCATAATGGTAAAGGGGCTATACAACAAGAAGACATAACAGTCATCAATATTTATGCCCCCAATCAAGGAGCACCAAAATATACCAAGCACCTACTAATAGAACTAAAGGGAGAAATTGACCAAAACACAATTATACTAGGGGACTTAAACACATCATTAACAGTTATGGATAGATCATCCAAACAGAAAATAAATAGCAAAACAGCAGCCCTAAATGACACATTAGATGAAATGGACATCATTGACATATATAGAGCACTTCATCCTAAAACATCAAACTATACATTCTTTTTGAGTGTACATGGAACATTCTCAAGGATAGACCATATATTGGGACATAAAATCAGCCTCAGCAAATTTAAGAAGATTGAAATCATACCAAGCATATTCTCTGATCACAAGGCTTTGAAATTGGATATCAACTGCAATAAAAAAGCAAGAAAAAACACAAATACATGGAGATTAAACAACATACTTTTAAAGAACGACTGGGTCAAAGAAGAAATTAGAGGAGAGATCAAAAGATAAACAGAAATAAATGACAATGAAAATACATCCTACCAAAATTTTTGGGATGCAGCGAAAGCAGTTTTAAGAGGGAAATTTATATCATTACAGGCCTATCTCAAAAACAAGAAAAAACCGCATGTTACCCCTTAAAGAACTAGAAAAAGAAGAACAAGTGAAACCCAAGGTCAGCAGAAGAAAGGAAATAACAAAAATCAGAGCAGAACTAAATGAAATAGAGAACAAAAAGACAATAGAAAAAATTAATGTGACAAAGAGCTGGTTCTTTGAAAAGATTAACAAAATTGACAAACCATTGGCTAGACTCACTAAGATAAAAACAGAGAAGACACTAATTAACAAAATCAGAAATGAAAAAGGGGAAGTTATCACGGACACCACAGAAATACAAAGGATCATGCAAGAATACTATGGAGGACTATATGTCACCAAATTCTATAACCTACAAAAAATGGACAAGTTCTTAGAAATATATAGCCTTCCAAGGCTGAACCATGAAGAACTGGAAAATCTAAACAGACCCATCACCAGTAACGAAATTGAATCAGTCATCCAAAACCTTCCTGAAAACAAAAGTCCAGGACCAGATGGCTTCACTAGTGAATTCTACCAAACCTTCAAAGAGGATCTAATACCTGCTCAAGCTCTTCCAAAAAATTGAAGAAGAGACAGTACTCCCTAACTCATTTTATGAGACCAACATTACCCTGATACCAAAACCTGGTAAGGACAACACAAAAAAAGAAAACTACAGACCTATATCTCTGATGAATACTGATGCAAAAATCCTAAACAAAATTCTAGCAAATCGAATACAACAATGCATTAAAAAGATTATTCACCACGACCAAGTGGGGTTCATCCCCGGGGCACAAGGATGGTTCAACATTCGCAAATCCATCAATGTGATACATCACATAAACAAAATAAAGGACAAAAATCATATGATTATATCAATTGATGCAGAAAAAGCATTTGACAATATACAACAGCCATTTATGATTAAAACACTCAATAAAATAGGTATATAAGGAAAATACCTTAACATAATAAAGGCCATATATGACAAGCCCTCAGCTAATCTCATAATTAATGGAGAAAAACTGAAGCCATTTGCTCTACGTTCAGGAACACGACAGGGCTGTCCCCTATCACCTCTGCTTTTCAACATAGTGTTGGAAGTCCTTGCCAGAGCCATCAGGCAAGAGAAAGAAATAAAAGGCATCCAAATTGGGAATGAAAAAGTTAAATTATCACTCTTTGCAGATGACATGATGCTATATATAGAAAACCCTAAAGACTCCACCAAAAAGCTATTAGAAACAATCAACGAATACAGTAAAGTTGCTGGCTACAAAATCAACGTACAGAAGTCCATTGCATTCCTATATACTAACAATGAAATCTCAGAAAAATAAATACAAAAAACAATTCCCTTTGCAATTGCAGCAAAGAGAATAAAATACCTAGGAATAAACTTAACCAAGGATGTGAAGGATGTATCTGCTGAAAACTATAAAACATTTTTTAAAGAAATTGCACAAAGAAATGGAAAGACATTCCGTGCTCATGGATTGGAAGAATCAACATAGTTAAAATGGCCATATTACCCAAAGAAATATACAGATTTAATGCAATCCCCATCAAAATCCCAATGGCATTTTTTTTAAGAAATAGAACAAAAAAATGATCAGATTTGTTTGGAACCACAAAAGACCCCGAATAGCCAAAGCAATCTTAAGAAAAAAGAACAATGCTGGAGGTATCACACTGCCTGACTTTAGCTTGTACTACAGGGCTACAATAATCAAAAGAGCATGGTATTGGCAGAAAAACAGACACAATGACCAATGGAATAGAATTGAGACACAGAAATAAAACCACATAAATATGGACAGATAATTTTTGACAAAGAAGCTAAAAACATACAATGGAAGACAGCCTCTTCAATAAGTGGTGCTGTGAGAATTGGATAGCAATGTGCAGAAGGATGAAACTGGACTGCTATCTGTCACCATGTACCAAAATTAATTCAAAATGGATCAAAGACTTAAGCATAAGACCTGACATAATAAACTGCATAGAAGAAAACATAGGTACTAAACTTACGGACCTTGGGTTCAAAGAGCATTTTATGAATTTGACTCCAAAGGCAATGCAAGTAAAAGCTAAAATAAACGAATGGGACTATATGAAACTTAAAAGCTTCTGCACAGGAAAAGAAACCATCAACAAAATAAAGAGGCAACCGACTGAATGGGAGAAGATTTTTGCAAACAGTGCCTCCGATAAGGGGCTAATATCCAAAATATACAAGGAAGTCATGAAGCTCAACAACAAAAAAACAAACAACCCAATTGAAAAATGGGCAGAGGACCTGAAGAGACATTTCTCCAATGAGGACATACAAATGGCAAATAGACATATGAAAAAATGCTCAACATCACTAATCATCACAGAAATGCAAATAAAAACCACAATGAGATATCACCTCACCCCAGTCAGAATGGCTATCATCAGCAAGACAAATAATAACAAGTGTTGGAGAGGCTGTGGAGAAAAAGGAACCCTCATACACTGTTGTTGGGAATGCAGACTGGTGCAGCCGTTATGGAAGGCAGTGTGGAGGTTCCTCAAAAAATTACGAATAGAATTACCATATGACCCAGCAATCCCTCTCCTGGTATCTACCCAAAAAATCTGAAAACATTTATCCATAAAGACACGTGTGCTCCAATGTTCATTGCAGCTTTGTTTACGGTGGCCAAGACATGGAAACAACCAAAATGTCCTTTGATAGATGAATGGATAAAGAAGTTGTGGTATATATACACAATGGAATACTATTCGGCGGTAAGAAAAGATGATATAGGAACATTTGTGACAACATGGATGGATCTTGAGAGTATAATGCTAAGCTAAATAAGTCAGACAGAAAAAGCAGAGAACCATATGATTTCACTGATATGTGGTATATAAATCAAAAACAACAAAAGCACAAGACAAACAAATGAGAAACAAAAACTCATAAACACAGACAATAGTTTAGTGGTTACCAGAGGGTAACAGGGGGTGGGGGGAGGCAGATGAGGGTAAGGGGGATCAAATATATGGTGATGGAAGTAGAACTGACTCTGGGTGGTGAACACACAATGGGATTTATAGATGATATAATACAGAATTGCACATCTGAAATCTATGTAATTTTACTAACAATTGTCACCCCAACAAATCAAAAAAAAAAACCTACTATGAAAGGTCCTTCTGTTCTACTTCTGATTAGATACAGCCTGCAGAATACCCCATCCCATCCCCCACTCACCCAGTCCCTATCCTGTGAGACCTGTTACTTCCCTCAGAGAGGAGGGTTACCATGTGTGTGTTCTGGCACGAAAGAGACAGTGCTGACCAGAGCCAGACCCTTTTATAACCAGGTGTTCAAAGAAAAACAATGCTTTGCCCATGGCCTGACCCCACCAGAGAAGAACTGAGACACTGGATTTCTTCAAGATCAAATGCATCAGGGAACTACCTACAGATACTTTGTTTGAATTCTCTCATTAAAACAAACAAACAAACAAAAAACAACACTTTACTACGGATTTCACCCTGGATTTTAGCTACTAAGATGATCTCTGACCTAATCAGAGCATTACAGAAACCAAATGACAACCTAAACACATATCCAACCTCTTTGTATTTCAGTTTCCATTAAAAGCCCAAAGTATTGGTGCAGCAATTACCTTGTCCTACATCGGGGATCACAAACTCAAATGCTGAACAGGTACCACGCAAATAATGTAAAGCTCCGTACATAAAAGAAAATGAGTAATGGAGTCTATAATGAATTATAGTAAACTAATTTACCAGTCCCTTCTCAGCTCTAACTATTTGTCACTTGTAGGAATATGAGCTAAGAGTTAACAGATCTTCCCATTTTTCAAAAAACTGGAAATCTGCATTTTTAAAATGTGAAATCTTTTAAAAAGTAAGCTGAAATTCAAATCTGCAAGCCTGTTGCAAACCATGAGTAGTCAGCCATAGTTTGACTTTTCTTCATGGAATTTATTTCCTGCCCCATATGGGAGAGGAACGACAGCAAATGTGCCACTTTCTAGTCAAATATGGTATAAAATTTAGGGCTTCTCGGAGAATCTGGATAGTGCTGGGAAAGTGTACAAAACTCCGAGTTAATAGGAAATGTGCCTTAGCTGGCTGGGGACCTGGGGGTATCTGTTTTATGTGATAACTGGATAAACGGGTACCCTTTGGTAGGTATTTGTGGAATCAAGACCCCCTTTGCTAGGTATCTGGGCAGATATATCCTCTAGAATTGTCGGGAAAACCTGTATACTCGAGTATGGGGAGGAAGTGGTAACCTCAGGGAGTACTGGGAGAACAGTTTACAATAATGAGGAGAGACAGCTACTGGAAAGTTCACAGAGGGGTATGAATGTCAGTGGTATGGGATAGTCTCCAATGTTGGGGGAGGTGATAACCTCTCCTCCAGCGCCACCTTCGGGCGCCTCTTGCTCACCATCGCCGAGCCGCCATCGCCTCCACGGTCCTCCATTTTAACCCACCTTTCTGCGCAGGCGCGGCACAGCCCCAGGTTCCAGCCCAGAGGAGAGCCCCGCCTCCAGCCACGCCCCTTTCCTCGGTTTCCGGAGTCCTGCAGCAGTGGGCCAGGCTTTGAAGTACCTGAGCACTCTCTTTGTGCTGACAGATGGGGAAGGGAGATGAACGATTCAGACCCCGCCTTTGGGTAGATCCAGGCTGATGAGGGCAGACAGACAAGTAGAGTTTTATCAAGTTATAAATGTAGAGTGCGGTGGGGAGGGGTCCATAGTTGGTTGGGTTTTAAAGGTAGCCAAGGTGTCACAGGCTAGGAGGCAGTGGAAAAGGCTGTGGATTGTTCAGAAAGCGGGAACAGAATGTGCAAAGGCACAGAGGGGTAGGAGTGCACAGTGTGTGTGTGTGTGAACTGCAAAGAGCTTTAGAATGGCTGCATATTGGTGGGGGGGATGCCTGTGCTTGTCTTGAAGGGTCTTGGAGTTTCAGCCTGAAGACTATGATAGGTAACCACTGAATAGCTTTAACAGGAGTGAGATTTACCAAAGTGTGTGAAGAGGGCAGGGGCAGAATGGAGGCATGTGATTATCACAGTAATCCAGAAAAGAACTACAAGCCACTACTCCATTTGTGGTATTGGGAACTGAGGTGAGACAATGGATTCGCGATGTAAGTTTGAGGCAGAAATGATAGAAGGCAACTGATTTGGGAAAGGAGGAAGTTTAAAAAATGACGGGGCAACTGAATTGTAAGGATTTATTTAGCAAGCAAATGGAAAGGAGAAACTGAGAGGCTGGAGTTATTCCCTGACCTGTACCCTCACTCAGTCCCCACCCCGTAAGTGGTAATGGTGCAGGTTGAGAAAGTAGGTGAGCACTTTCTTGCTTCAGCTTTTCTGATTCCTATGCCAGGAAGCCTCACTTTTACCTTGTTTCCTCCCCTCTGGGAGTAGACTTTCTACTCTGGCCCTTCTCCCTTGAATTTTCCCAAATGCAAGGCCACTGTGCACTCCTAGGACTACACCTCTGTCCCATACATGGCAGCCTCCACCCTCCACCAAATTCTGGAGGCATGTCTCTCCCCAGGAGGCCACTGCCTTGTCCTCAGAGCCCAGGCTGTGTCTGTCACAGAAGAAGTGCCTCATGAGTCTAGAAAAGGAAAGACAGCACGGACTAGTTTTCAATGGTACATGTCATCTCCTACACTTCCGGACCTTTTGCAGGAAGCTGATGCCCTGGTCCCGTGATCCTGTTAACTGGATTGGTGATCTCACGTCAAGGTCAAGATGCTAGCACATTGGCTGCTTTATTGCTTGGTGCTTATCTGGAGATGCTTTAGGCTCCACAACTTGCGGGGTGGGGCGGGGGTGGGGTAGAACTGGAGGGGAGTGGAACAGCAGCAAAGGGCCACTGGTCCAAAATCTATCATTATATAGGATAGTCATTTCTATAGCTTTCCATACTTTAGCAGAATTACAACACACAAAAGGTTGCTATAATTTATTACAGACTAGGGAATAATCTCTTGAAACAATGGCACATACAATAATTAACAACAAAGATGCTTAGTTTCTTGTTTCATGTAATGGCTAGTACAGCTGTGGACAACACAGAGTCCACAGGAAGTCCAGGGAGGAAGTCCAGGAGGTGGCTACCAAGGATATTAAAGGAGAATGTCACATCTCTGAGCAAAGGCCTGTGAAGTCCATATGACCCCAAAAGAGTTCGTCTCTGACCTCCCAGGGCCTGTTGAGGGTCCCCTCCATCTGGCCTGTACAGAGAGATCACAGTCCAAGCTCCTTCTGTAGGACTGAACATTTATGAGGGGAATAGCAGCTGACCTAGATGAAAGGGAGTGTGGTCAAAGGCTAGATTCTTTCTACAAGGGGAGGGGCAGCCAGAAGGCAGTGGCCATAGGTAAGGAGGGCTTTCTAAACTGATTTACAAAATTTTTGGCTTTGTTCAGGGGCCTACCCAAGAAGAAAATACAGATCCTCCAACTACCCGCAGGTGCACACACATAACAACAGCTTCTCATGTCCCAAAGCATCACTCCCCTTTCTACAGGAGTGAGGTAGGGGGACTCCTGGGAAGGTGACCCCTGGTGCTTGGGTTTCAAAGAATATTCTGCTCACGGCTCTGAAGCACCATGTGAAACTGCTTCTGCTCATCACAGATATACTCGTAATCTGGGGGAAGATATTAGCACAGCTAATTTCTAGAAGGTATCTTGTTCAATTTCAAAGCCTTGTTCTCACTGGAGCCACACAAAACCAGTGGATTCTTCAAGGGACAGTCTGAATTCTATTCTGTCTGCTCCTGCCATGGCCAGACTCCAATCCAGATTCCAGGGCTCAGTGATACCTATAGGCTCAACTGACTACTTAGTTAGCCAGGCACAAGTTCCTGGCCCTCTAAACTTGTTCTACTAATGATTGATTGGTACATGTGGGTCCAACTTGATAAGGTGTGGTAATGGAAAGGGGTAGAGATGGGAGAGATGGGGTGTGGAGTGGAGGGAATGTCTGCCAAGAATGGCTGACACTCTCAGAAATGTCTGTTCTCTCTTTATGGAAAATCTCCCTATGTGGTAACCCCCACAGCCCAGCATCTAGCACCACAGACCTGCTGGTCAGGGATTCATGACCCCTTCTGTGAAAAGCTGAATTCTTACCACCCCAAATTTTTTCTTAAATTTCCTTAGTTGAAGGAGTCAGCCTCTTGATAATGAAGACCCTAAGCTGGCTACATAGTAACTCCCACTGGCCCTAACTTGTGAAACTGGGGCCATCTGGTTGGCACAGGAGCTTAGCTCCCCTCCTCCATGGAACGAGACTCCGATTTGAGCTTCACAAACTCTCGAGCCACTTCGTCATTGCTCCTCTGAGACAGAATCCGAAGAATGGTCATGCCTGTCTCATCCATGTGGATCTTCCGGCCCAAGGGGCACCAGCAGGCACAGCTGCCCTTGGCGGCCACATCTCTCAGAGGCAGCACAGCCAGCCCTAGGATGCGATCCTCCCGGGCAAAGCAATAATCCTTCACACATATTTGCAACTCATAGGCTTCCGGTCCCTCTTCGTTTCCCAGGAGGCTGTGAGCACAGGGTAGGTGGAAAGCAGAAGGCCACAAATGAAGGAGTCTTCCCCTGAATTCATCCCAACTGCCATCCAGCCCATTCCTCCTCTCCCATCTCAAGTCTTATCCCCCAGACCACCCCCGTCCAGAGTCCTGCAGGTCCCCCACCCCATAACTTACAAGTGAAATGTCTCATTGTACTTGGGGGCCCAGTTGTTGCTTTTTGACTTGGTTGTAAACTTCCTCTTCTTATCACTTTGGTGTGGGCCAACCATGGTCACTTCCACAAAGGGCCGGAACATCCCCGCCGTCTGCCACTTGAGGTCATTGGCAGCCACAACTGCTCAAACAAGGGAAGCTTGTGAGGGATCCCACCAAGTGTTGCCAGTCGTGAGCCCCAGGTGGCATTCCCCGTGGAGGAAGGCTAAGCTGGAGGGCTGGGATAAGCAGCCCCTGCTTTTGACTGATGAGGTCACTGGGCAAGAAAAGGTCTGAGACCTGTAAGTCCATGCCACTCACCTTTCACCGTGACCTTGTGCTCGCCAGTGCCAGGATGTGTAAATAAGTCCACCTGAATAGAGACTTCTCCCACAGGATCATCCACACCAGACCCTGAGGGACAGATGACAGATGATCCCCCACTGGCGCACTCTAAGACTTTAGACCTAATTGTTCCAGGTAAAACTGAGGAGTTAGGAGGCCACCACCTTATACCCTGAAGCAAGAAACGGTTACCCACAATAACATGGCAATGGGAGAAGCAAAGAAAGGGGATAAGGAATGCGGCTGTGTACTAAAACACAAGTTAGGCTAATAACATCTAAGGTAATACTTCTTCCAAAAACATACCTGGAATCTCTGTTTCCCCAAACCTCTCCTATCTCCTCGGCTAAAGAATTTTCCATTGAAAGATATTAGGGGAAGGAGAGTGCTGCCCCCCTGTGTCTTTGTTTGGGAACTATGTCCAGCGCATGGTGTCTTAATGGAACAGTGTGATCCCTTCTAGCCCAAAGGCAGCTGATTCCAGGATTCCTGGAGGCCCCTGCTTGGGAGGGTGCCCTGCTCAGAAGGACTTTTTCCTACTCCAACCTGGACCTCTCCTCAAACAGCTCCCAAATCCCAATGTCTGGCCAATTTGCAGCCTCCCGTAAGCAGAGGCCTCACTTTATTTCGAGAAACACCAGTACCCTGCACCCCAGATAAATCTTTGTCCTACAGTGGAAGGGAGGGGGAATTCTGAGGACAGAACTATTGCTAACCCTGAATCAGATTGTATGAATATAATGTCCATCTCTGAGACCTGAAATAGAGCTTCTGAACTTTGACATCTGGTTCCTCCACCCCCCAGCATAAGCAGCTCATTCTAGTTCACAGGGGACAGTGTGAGCCCATGTTAGAGTCACATCTGTATGGTGTATAACGTACCCTTTTCCGGCCGAATGTCCTCATTAGCAGTAAACCTAATACCTTTCCCATCATGCACTGAGTGAGGACAGGAAAGTCAAGAGGTAGTAGCAGCAGCAGGAGGACAGAGAAAGAAGAATTAGTTAGTGATCTAAGGAGTTAACAGCCATTCAGAGCAGCTCTACAGATATTCTGAGGGAGCACAGATATGGAGTAGGGTGGAGAGAAGCCAGAAAGCTGGGGTCAGTGCCTGGATGCCCCAAATTCGACTTCATGGGCTGAATATCAAGGTGGGGGAGGTGGGACCCAAAGCCCTTAGGACTTACCCTGGGCAGTCTGTGAGCGTACAAAGGTCTTGATAAGTGTGTCTGTGGTCTGTGTGTACAGAGACAGAGCATAGCGTAGGGACTGCAGATCTGGGCTCTTCTCCAGGAAGGTTTTCTTCAGCCCATTGCCTCCTGCATGAAAGTATTGCTGAAAGACAAAAGAGTACCTGCTACTGCCTTACCTCCTTACAGAGAGACACCTCTCCAACACTGTCCTCAGAGGGATGACATCTGAGCAGAGGCTCAATGGAGATGCCAGAAGAGGGTGGTGAGGACAATAAGTCATTCAATAAACAAGATCAGGAATACCACACAGAGCCAGAGTCACAGTCTCTCAGGTGAAGAGACTATTGGGTATCTGGCAAAAATGGTAGAGGATGGCCACATTCCTGGATGTAGTGTTTGAAGGATGGATCCATCTGGACAGGCAAAGATATGGGATAGAAGCATTTCAGGCAGAGGTAGCCAGAAGTGCTTTTACCGCTCTGAGCCCTTAGAGAACCCTATACCTATGTGTAGGTATATGATATACCTCTCCCAAGTGCCACAGATCCCCGCTCCTATGTATCCACCTTATTACCACCTTACCACCTTGAGGCTAGGAACCATATCTGAGTCTCTCTATATCCTTCAGAGTACATGCAGTGCCAGGTGCATATTGGCTGGCTGACTGAATAAATGGGTAGTAGGAAAAAAATCCTTTGAAAATCCAATTGACTTTATACCTATGTGAAAGAAGGAAACTTAAGCCACATCTGGGTTATTAGGATTGGAAGATTAAGTCCCAGTGGAAAATGTTCAGGAATAGCAATGAAGAACTAAGTGAACTGAATGTATTCAATTCAAAACCCAGGAGCAGGTATTCTAGGCCCACGGTGAGTCACCAGAGATCACATACGAGGTGCCTTTTTGGTTCTCCCAAACAGGAATATGGACATAGCAGAGAAAGAAACAGACATAAAAAACACTTTCTTCTGGAGGTGGGGTGGCAAGAGCCCAAGGGACACCTAGCCTGGAGGAGTGGAATGACCGTCTGGAGGTGGGGAGGGCTCCACCTTGATGGTGTCCAGGGCAAGGTCAAGGACGGCACACTGCTTTGGAGTGAGATTCCGTGTTTCTTCTCGCACCATGTGGTCCTGGAAGCACAGAGACAGCAAGAGCATCAGGTCAGCTCGGGGATGTCATGGAAGCCTTGCCCCCACCTGCCAACCCATAGTTCCTCTTCCTTCCCTCGTCTTCAGTTTCCAATGCTCAAAGGCACTTCCCAGGCACCACATCACGCCCCCCACCCCACCCCAGCCTCAGAAGGACCCCACACATCCACAGAACCTTGAGTTTGGAAAGATGGCTCAGCTCCTTGGCAGCAGTGAAGATCAGCTGTGTGCCCTGGGCAGAGAGGGAATCAGTCAAAAGCCGAGGACTCCAAACTCGGACAGGAAGCATGGAGCGCGGGAAGGGAGACAGGAGGAGGAAGTGGAAGGGAAGTGTCCTTACTGTCTGGTCAGTGAGTGGCGGCAGAACAATCATCCTTTCCACTGTGTTCATCACCACCCGCCAGAGCTCCTTCAGCACACGCTTCAGGACCGTCTTCTCACACACAGTGGCGAAGAGGGTGAGGCTGCAGGCCCAGGCAACAGGTAAGGCTGGGGCAGGTATGAGAGGCCCTGTCCCCGAGAGGCTCCTCTGTCTCATTGCCTCTGCCTTGCTTGTCCCCACAGGACAGTCCTGCATGTGGGACTCACTTGCCATCCAGGAAGTCCATGAGAGGCCGGAGCACGCTATCTGCGTCCTGAGCCACGGAGGCCCTGGCGTTGGGAGATGCATTCCCTGGTCCCCGCACCTGGCCCAGGATGTCGGCCATTTGTCGAACACACTCATCAATCCGCACCTGGAAACTACACATGTGCCCACAGTGCAGCCCCCGACCCTGCCCAGACACACACTGTCCCGGGAGCAGCACCAGCTGTTCGATCCCACTCCAGCAAGCTCCTGGTGCAGCTCCAGCAGGGACAGCCAGCAGGAGGGAAGATCCACACTCCTGCAGCTAGATGGGTGTGGGGCAGGAGCCGTGGGACCAGCCAGAGACCATACCTGGTTCTGAGAGCAGTGTATGTTGGGGCCACTGACCTGTTTCCAAACACCATGCTGAGCTCATCCAGAACCGTATTCAGTTTCACCTGCAGCTCCTTCAGACTGTCGGCAGCTTCAGGGTCCAACTGTATCCACAGGAGATGGGCTTGGCTAAGCTGGTTCTCTTACCCTTTTCTCCCTCCTGTACCCCTACTCCTCTCCTTGGGGCCTTTACCCCAATGCCTACTAGAATGTTTCAGGGCAAGCCAGCCCAGACCCCAAGCTAAGCTCCTGGCCTATACTGAGTCAGGAGAGAGTGGAGTTCTGCAGCCAGGGAGCTCGGGAACAAGGGGAACAGCAAACCCTAAGACCTACCTCCTTGCCTCCCATGGCCTCAAACATTTTTTCCAGCTGGACCCTCAGTTGCTGCATGTTGTTCATCAGGATACAGGGCTTTGGGGAAAAACAGAGCTGCTGAGTCTTGGCTCCTTTCACCACAGGACCCGTCAGCCTAGGGTCCCTCCCTCTCTCACACTGCTCCAAAAACCACAGTGAATTTATGACACGTATTACATGTGTCTCTCCCTGAGCACTGAGAAATGGAAGCAATTCAGACAATTCTCCATGAATAAAGACTAGAAGCAAATGTTTCTGCTTTTAAGCTGGGTGGAGGCCGCAGGTGTTCCTGGTATTATCATTTATAACTCTTTGAATATCTCCATTTTTTTATATTAAAAAAATACTAAGCGAAAGTCTAGCTAAGTAGAGGATAAAGTACCAAACGGAGGCTCAGAGGGACTCCTATTCACGTTATTCTGTGGCACAATCTAAAGCGAATGCCTGCTGGGAACAGAAGTCAGGAACACCACCCCACCCTCAGCTCTGAGGACTGCTTCAGAAGCAAGGGTTCAAGTGCCTTCCACTCCCTGCTCTAAGGGTCCCAGGGTTGACTCTCACCATTTTCTCCTTTGTGCAATAAGCGGGAAAGTTCTTTGATAAGATGTCTGCATACTGCATCAGCACCTTCCCGATGGTCTGAGAAAAAAAGAGGAGAAAAGAACCGGGAACCCTTAGCTTCCCTCACAAGGATCTTGCCTGAGAGGTCACACCTCTCATTCTAGGATAGTAACCACATGGAGGTAATGGGGAATCTCACAGTAAGGGACAAAGCTTCCTATCAGCCCTCGAACAGCATTAAGACAAATGCACCTAAGCACCCCCGACACAAACAAAGGAGAATGGGGTCACACCAGGCTTCGCCCGAAGACCACCTCCTAGAGGGGTTGAGCTCAGGCTGTCAGTGTGTGTGGTGGTGGTAAGCGAAGTGGGTAGGGAGGGTCACGGTCACCTTAGCAAATCTCCTCATGTAGTTGGCAAGGATGTTGGGGTCTGGGCATTCCAACTTCCGGATAATCTCAAAGCTCTGGTTGAGCTGTGTGAAGACGTCCACCACCGAGCAGGAAAAGAGCGCGTGCTCTGATGTCTGCTGGAACTGAGGAAAGCCATACACAAGGTCATCGTCCTCAGCCACTACCTTTCTCCAAGTTCACAGGGTTTAAAAGGGCTCTGCCCAGCAACAGGTGGCTCTGGCCAGCAAGAGGTGGCTCTGGCCCTCAATAGCCCGCCTTATGGAGTCAACAGGGTAGGGATGGCCACCTGGCTAAAGCCCAGGAACATTTACTGACCTGGAGCCCTGGCCTCACCCCTGTGCAGCCCAAGCCCCCAACTTACCCCATCCTTCTTATCTCGTTCCAAGGCCCCACGCAGGAATTCCAGGGACACATCCTCATTCTCGTCCAGCCATTGTAGAACAAACTGCTCAAACCACCTGCAGCCAGGCAGGAGAAGTAGGAGTTGGAGCTAGTGGTTGGCATATGCCATGTGCCTGACGGCTCCCCCAGACTGGGGTCTTCTGGCGGGTAGGGCATCGTTTGACACGTGTCTCTTTCTCCAGCAGTGCCCAGATCAGGCAGTCTCAAGACTGGCTTGCTGAACTGAGCTGAAGCTCCGGGTCCCACCCACCCCCGAAGCCACAGCGCCCGCTTGATGACTCACGCTGGGTACTCGGGCCCCTGCCCCTGGCAGGCAGGCAGGTCCTGCACATATTCATTGTGGAGCCACTTCACCTTGAAGTGCAGGTTCATGTAGTCGGCACTCTTACACAGCCGGTCTTTCTCATGCTCTAGGGGGAGGGAGGGAGGCTGGCTCAGGTCCTGGCAGGAGAGGCCATGGTTCCTGAGTTTTCCCAAGGCAGCAGGTCCAGCCAGGCAGCCCTGTCAGATGTCTGATAAACAGAGGGACTCCCACCCACCCCGTCACAGCCATCTGCCCCCACCAGTGAGTACTCTGCTCTCCAAGAGCCTGGCCTAAGTCTTCCCTTAGAGACGAAGCCACACTCCCAGATAAGGCCTCGAGTCTTCTTGCTGTGGCTTTTGGAAGTGTCAAGTAGGGCACTGGCCTCTGGTGAAGAAGAAGAGAATGGGATGTGGGGGCTAATGCTGATTCGTGGGGAGACTGCCCAGGATTAGAGAGGGATGACGGTTTTCCAGGGTCTTTCTACTTTCGGTAGCTTAAATGCAGACTTAAGGAGATGAGCAGTTGTACGTGACATGAATGGGTCAACGGCAACTACACAGAGAAGGGAAAACCAAAGTGGACCCAAGCTGACAGAAATTGCAGTTGTGCAGCCATGGTGTAACAGAATGTTGAAATGAACTGAAGGGACCCAGAGCAGAGCTGGGACACAGAAACTGAACTCTCGAAGAAATATGCAAGAAGAGTCAGTTTGGAAACCATGGAAACACAGTCAGATGAAAGGGCCATCATGCTACAGAAAATGGGATGCTCTCTACGGACTTGAAAGGCTGAATCTGTAGGGCCTTCTGGAAAATCTAGGACAAAGATCACCCACAGCTTGCCCAGAGAGTCTGCAGCCCGGCTTCACACACAGGTTCTCTTCATCTACCCCCTTTACAGATGAAGGAGGAGTTTGAATAAGAAAAGCTGATTGTGTGTGCTTACATGTAGCACAGTGGTAAAAGCAAGCACACGGGGAAGAGTACTGAGCAACCAGAAGGAAGGCCAGTGTCCTCGGGAACTCTACTGCTTAGCTGTGAGTGGCCAGAGGTGATGTTCCCCCAGGTGAAGGCACAACATCCAGTCTGGGGCAGTGGCCCTTCTGAATGACTGCAGCAGACACTCGAGGAGGAAACGGGAGTCTGGGAGTCAGCCTCTCAGGGCTCTGGCTCCCAAGAATTTCATTTCCTGGCACAGCAGACAGCACCGTCTTAACCTGAAGTTTCATTCATAGTCTCTTTTATGAAGCAGTGAGCAAGAGGAGAGGAAAAGATATAAGACCAGAGGTAAAGGGACAAAAACCAAAAGTTCTTACCACCCAGAAAGAGGATTTTTTGTGTACAAATGACAGTGGATGCTTGTGACAGAGCAAAGACACCAATGAATAATAGAGTGAAAAAATTGGGGACATCATAGAAACTCTCTCAGGACTTGCCCCTTCTCTTCCACCCCATACCCTGCTGTCCTGAACCCGTCTAACAGCCTAGAAACATGAAAAGGTACCACCAGGAGGGTCCTCCCCTCTTCCTGTCCAGCAACCCACTGGAAGTGGAGGCAGTGCTGCTCCATCATTCCAGAGCTCCCTAACTGCTAGTTCTTCAAGGGATCTTCAAGTTACTGTACTTACGTATAATTCTCACTCTTTCTGTAAATCCATTATCTGCACTCTGGTCCCAAACCCCAATTTCTACATTAACTTCTGTGGTACAAAAACTAACAGGATGATTGCTGAAACACTGGTCACACGTCATACTATTCTAACAATTCCATGGTGTCAAGCTCCAGTGAAGTTGCTTGAGGTTACTGTTGAGGGGTGGTGTTGGGGGTGTGGTTAATCTGTCAAAAGGGGCAAGCCCCTGACTTCCACATTCCTCCTCCATTCGTCTTTCATCCGTGGAGAGTTTTTTCAACCTCATGATTTCAGCTATCCAGCTTGCTGATCATCTTCCCCAAATCTCTCTTTGGTTTTGGTAATGTCTATAGAAAGCTCTGATGGAACATCTCACTTTACCCAGGTTTAACTCTAGTCCCCAACTTTCACCATCTGAGTATCTCCAGCTGAAGTTGAACAGAGTATACACTCTAATCTTACCCTCCTGTTCAATACTGAGAATCATCAAGTCTTTCTTCTTCCTCTTTATTCACATCCAATTAAATCATCAGTCCCTGTTGATTTCACCTCCAAAACTTCTCTGGAATCTGTCCATTTCTTTCTAGTCACACTATTACCTAACTAGATCTCATCACCACCATCTCTACCGTAGATTACTACAATAGTCGCCCAACTGGTCATTCCTCCTCCAATCCATTCTCCACACTGTCTCCAGGGTGAGTGGCCTTCCTACATTATACATCTGATCATGTCAGTCCCTTGTTTAACATACTTCATCGGCTCCCGACTGCCTCAGGATAGAGCCCAAAAACCTAAACATGGCTTATAACCTTTATGATCTGGCTCTCTTCTGGTTCTACTTCTCTATCTTTATCTCTCATTTGTCTCTTCCCTTATACTCTAAGTACTAGTCACATGGAACTACTGCTTCCAGTTCCAGACAGCAGGCCAGCTCGCTCTAGACTCTAGGTGTCTGAACATACTGTATCCTCTGCTTAAAATGCTCTGTGTCTCCCTTTCCTGTCACTACTACCCTCTCTCCCCACTGGCTAAGTCCCAGGTTTCAGTTTGTACACCTCCTCCTTAAGGAAGCTTTCCCAGGTCTGGGGTACATGGTTTTCCTCTTAGGACCTTATGCTTATTCCTTTGTGGCACTTATCTTTGAATCGTAACTGCCAATTTATGTCTGATGTCTAGATTAGTCTGTGAATTTTTCAAGGGCTGGGGCTATGCCTCATTCATTTCATTGGGGCTCCAGTACCAGCACAGTGCCTAGTACAAAGAAAATACTCAATAAACATTTGGTGAATGGAGGGGGTGGGATTTACCGCAAAGGAGCATGAAGAAATTTCGTTCTACATTTTAACTGGGATAGTAGTTACACAGGTGTATTTGTCAAAACTCATCAAATTGTACTCTTAAAGCATTTTTACTTTATTGTATATAAATTATACCTCAATAAAGTTGACATAAAATATTAGGTAAGATATAGCATTTTCACAGTTGATGTCAACACTCTTGTCCTCCAGGTCTCCAAACTCTCCCCACTCTCTTGCCCTCCACATTCCGACAATCACTAAGTTCTACACAACTTCCTCCCAATGTTTATCAAAGCCCATTCTTCCCTCTCCATTTCTTTGTTCTAATTCCAGCCCCGCCCCATAGCCCTAAATTATTACAACATTATCTGCACTCCCTGCTTCTGGTCTCTCCTGTTCTAGCTGTCCTATTTTCCACTGAGGTAAAATCTTATAAAAATACTACTTTGTTCACATTGCATCTCTGCTCATGAGCCTATAATAGTTTCTTATTGTCTTTAATAACTAAGATTTATTAAGTTCTGAGTAAATGCCAGTCAGTATGCTAAGTATGTTACATACATCTCAGTTATTTCATGAGCTCAATGAAATACATGCTATCATCACTCCCATTTTACAGATGAGAAAATAGGAGTTCATGAAAATGACATAGCTCGGTCTAAGATCACACTACTGAGTAGGTGGTGAAACTGAGATGTGAAACTATGTTAACATTAGTTTTTTTCTCTTCAAGAGTTTTCTACCCCTTTGTGTTTGTTTTAAATATTAGCAGAACTCCCCTTTCAAAAGAAATCTCACATAGAACTGCAGATAAGATTGGTAAAAGCAGAACTGACTTAGCTGGTACCAGGTAAAAGGCCTGGAGCCCAACTTCCTGGCTTCCCCTTCTCACTTAGCTCCTGAGATACCTCTGTTTGAAACCTCAGCCCCATCTCACACTCTCTCTTGTGGAATTGATTCACTTTTCACAGGAATTTATCTTTTTTCCCCCCAAATCCACTGCCAAGAAATGGGACCATACTCCCCATCAGGCGCTCCAAGTGGCCTGGAGCGCCTGGAGGAGAGGGACAAGTGGAGGAGAGGGACAAGTGGCCTGGAGGAGAGGGACAAGTGGCCTCCTCACTGGCCTGACAGGCTAATGCATGGGCTATAGCCCCAGGCTTGATCCAGCGTGGGCAGGAGGCAGCCACTGCTCCGGGGTGGAATTACAGAAAGTGTGTGACAGGTTGTGCTGTCTCAAACTTAACACAGATCTTCAAGTTTTTCAACTTCAAAACTAAATGATCCTGCAGAGAACAGATTGGTGGTTGCCAGAGGCGAGGGATGAGGGTGGGTGAAATGAATGAATGGAATCAAAGGTATAGATTTTCAGTTATAAAATAATTAAGTCTTGGAGAGGTAATGTACATCATGGTGACTACAGTTAATAACACTGTGTTGCATATTAGAAAGTTGCTAAGAGAGTACATCTTAAAAGTTCTCATCACAAGAAAAAAAATTTTGTGTAACTGTGTGGTGATGGATGTTAACTAGACTTATTGTAGTGATCATTTTGCAATAGATATAAATAGCAAATCATTATGTTATATACCTCATACTAATATAACGTTGTATGTTAATTATACTTCAATGAAAGAAACAACTAATTGATCTAAACCTTAACAAGTTTTAAGTCTAAGGGTTACCTATTTCCCCTGCCACTCCACCCAAATAATAGACCCAGATTCTGCTTTGTCCTTGTCCCAGACTGCTCCCCTCCTTCTAGATTCACTTTCACAGAGAGGAGACTGACATATGTATATAGACAGACAGGAAAGGCAGCTAAGTAAGTGAGCACAGATGGGTGCAAATGGGAAGTAGGGAACAATATCTTTGTGGACCAAAGTGGGAAATGAATAAAAGAATAAGCTGAATGAACAAGATGAATAATAATTTTTCTGTGGAAAAGTGAGGGGAAAACTATCTTTCTGGCTTTGTCACACCAATCCAGAAGAGCTTTCTGGAAAGCTAGTCCAAGCAGTCCCCAGTGTGAGAAAATAATCTTAACTAAGTATTTAAAGGCTGCGATTCTTTAAAACTGTAAAGACAAGTTTCACAAGACCATTCTCCAGGGAGTGGGCCATTTGCAAATACCCAGCATGGGAAGAACTGATCTCTGGGCTGGGCCAGTATCATGCTAAAGCTGAAAGGAAGAATCTACATCCACACAGCCATTTTCTTTATTCCTTCGGCTGAAGCTTTACCCACCCACTATGCCTAGAATCCCTCCAGTTTCTCACTGTACCATTCACCCTGAACTTGCAGTTGTCTGGGAGAGAGGAAAGAGACAAGGAACAAGGCACTTGGACTGGGGACCTGCAGCCCATTGCCTTGGGTGCACCCTTACCCTCCAGTGCATATTTCATGTCTTGGGCAAAGAGCTGCCACATTACTTCTGCGCTGACTTTTCCCACATTCAACTCCTGAGGAAACCTGGGTGATGGAAAAAGCCACAGTTAGAAAACAAGGCAAGAACCATTTGATTTGATTGATTCTGAAGCTAACGTGCCTAGTTCTTGTAGGTCAGATTGAAGAAAGGAGAAGCCTAGGAAACAGGGCTAGGCTCACTCTGGAGAAAAGGGGTTCAAGGGCCAGTGGTAGGACAAGTCGGGGCAGAGAATCCCCTTAGGCAAGGTGGGCCAGGGGAGAGGATGACCAAAAGGCAGGGAAGTGAGGCCCAGAGGAGAAAGGCTGAGGCTGGAAGGCAGGCTCAGGCTAAATAAGCTGGAGGAGAAAGGACAAGAAGGTGGGCTATAAGGTAACCCACTTTATTCCCCAAACACAGACACATACACACATGGTCTCTGGATCCCCTGGGACTCCTATGGCAGCCATTCCCAGAGGCCTCTTATTCCAAGGAGGCTGCTTCAGTCTGGGCAGGGCCCCCCATTATGTTTCCACACTTGTCTCCAGAAACAGTTACCCAGACAGATACAAAGGACAGAGGGACAGACGAACGGACAGGAGGAAGAGGTGGCACTGCAAACACACAGAGATAGGAAAGAAAGAGGCTGTTAGAAAGATGGACAAACAAACCACCAACCAGACAGTCAAGTGGGGTGATACTCACTGGTTCAGAACAAGTGTGTAGGAATTCTTATCTTCCTCTATGATTGACACAATGAGCGTGATGAGTTTGGGCCAGAAATCCAGGTTCCGAATGCTGGGTCCTTGTTCCTCTGGAGGTAGTTCCTGCTTCTTGTTCCAGAGGAGACAGTGAGAGTCAGAATAAAATGTGGCGAGTGTGTCCAGTCTTCCTCTTTCTTTCCCCCTCCCCATGCCCCTTCCTCTAGAATCAGGTACCCTTCCTCTCCTAGAGCCCGTCTTCCACAAGACTGCCCCTGTTGTATCAGAGAGGTAACTGTTGGGAGGTCCTTGAACACAAAAAGTTGGTCCCTGAGAATTTTTCTCCCCAGCTCCAGGTCACTGATCTGATAAGCTTGGTCAGTCACAGACATAAAGATGCCCATCCCCCCTTCCTCAGTAGCTATGGGTATTATGACTTCTGGGCCAAAGTAAGCAGCCCCTCCAAGCTCACTAAGTAGGTCCAGTTCCATGTGACACCCACTGGCAGCCCTCCTCTGCCGGCCCCTCCCCCACACACATACATACACACCTCTGCTCTGAGAAGCTACTTCAAGTTCTGCAGGAGCTACTGAACAGACCTAGCATGCTGGTTGGCCTAACCTTCAGTGGGTCAGGACTTCCCTTAACTCTTGGAAGGTCACTGGGGGAAAAACTGCATCTAGGAAGCTATTTGCCTAGCTGGATAAGAAAAGCCCTATGTCTACGGCCATACCAGCCTGCGCCCGATCTCGTCAGAAAAGCCCTTGGGGAGCCAAGAATACCCAGTGGGGAAAGGATGGTCTTTTCAATAAATGGTGTTGGGAATGAAATTGGGCTGCTATCTTATAACACTCACAAAAATTAACTTGAATGGATTAAGGACTTAAACCATAAAATTCCTAGAAGAAAACATAGGGGAAAAGCTGCTTGACAATTGATCTTGGCAATGATTATTTGGGGTATGACATCAAAAGCAAAAAGTAACAAGTGCGACTACATCAAACTGAAAAGTTTCTGCACATTAAAAGAAACAATCAACAAAATGAAAAGAAAACCTATAGAATGGGGGAAAATATTTGCAAACCATATATCTGATAAGAGATTAATATCCAAAATATATAAAAAACTCATACAACTCAACAGCAAAAAACCAATCTGATTGAAAAATGGGTAGAGGACTTGAATAGACATTTCTCCAAAAAAGACATACAAATGCCCAGCAAGCACATGAAGAGATGCTCTGTATCACTGATCAGCAGGGCAATGCAAATCAAGCCACAATGAGATGTCATCTCACACCTGCTGGAATGGATGTTATCAAAAAACTGAGATGTAACAAATGCTGGCTAGGATGTGGAAAAAAGGAAACCCTGATGCACTATTGGTGGGAATGTAAATTGGTGCAGCCACTATGGAAAATAGCACGGAGGTGCCTCAAAAAATTAAAAAGAGAACTATTGTATGATCTACTCCTAGGTATATATTCAAAGGAAATAAAATCACTATCTAGAAGAGACAGCTGCACCCCCATGTTTACTGCAGCATTATTCACAACCTAAGTGTACATCAATGGATGAATGGATAAAGAAAATGTGGTATATAAACACAATTAATTATTATTCAGCCATAAAAAACAAGGAAACATGTCATTCACAAAAACATACACGGACCTTGGGGGCCTTATGCCAAGTTCAGTAAGTCAGACAAAAAAAGAGAAATACTCTATGACCTCACTTATATGTGGTATCTAAAAACATCAAATTCATAAAAACAGAGAGTAGAATGGTGGTTGCCATGAGCTGGGGGGTAGGGAAGATGGGGAGATACTGGTCAAAGGGTACAAACTTTCGGTTATAAGATGAGTAAGTTCTGGGAGATCTAAGAACAGAATGGTGACTATAGTTAACAAGACTGTATTGTATACTTGAAAGATGCTGTTAGAGGTTTAATGTTCTCACCACTAACAACAACAAAATGGTAATTACGTGAAGGTTGCGTTAACTAACCCTATTATGGTAAAATTTCACAATATATACGTGTATCAAATCATCACATTGTACACCCTAACTTAAACAATGTTATATGTCACTTATATCTCAATAAAGCTGAAAAAGAAAGAAAGAAAAGGCCTTATTGGGAAGAGATAAAGGAATACAATGGTGCATTCGGGAAAGGAGAAGCAACTCTATATTCAGACCCCAGACAGGGCAAGGAGGGGTCATCACAGAGAGGACGCAATGGATATTTATCTCCCACTGGGACAAAAACACCCAGAAAGACAGGGCTTTTATGTAGATGCCATACGTCATCACAAAGTCTCCGCAGTCCTTAATAAGCCCGCATTACCAGGAAGTAACTAGAAACCAGGAACCCACAGAATGTGGATTTATGCCTCCTTAGTATCATGAAAACATATCTCTTTCTTCAACATTTTCTGCCATTACCCTGAAGCAGGCCCTTATCATTCAAGGATCTCCTAACTGGCCTTTGATCTTCAAAGATCTCACTTCCACACACTTGTTAATGATCTTTCTGCAAGGAAAATCTCCTAGTGTTATTCCTCTGCCCTTCATGGCCTTCAAAAATGTTCCAACTCCATAGCTTGACACAAAAGTCCCTCAGACCGTGACCTCTCTCAACCTCAGACTTTACCATTTATCTTTTGTTGCAGCCATCACCACACCACCACCACCACTTACTCTATGCTTATTATGTGCCAGGCACTTTGCTAAGACCTTTACATTCACTAACTCATTTAATCCTCATAGCAACTACATTGGATAGAAAGTATCACCACCTTCATTTTACAGAGAAGGAGACTCAAGGACAGCGACGTTACGTAACTTGCCCAGATCATGTAGCTATAAACAGCAGAACCAAGACTTGACCCCGCATAGCTGAACTCCAAACGCTGACGCTGTAACTACCTAAATAAATTGTTTATTCTTATCCAAATTAACATGCTCATTTACAATTCTGTGCCTCCAAACATCCTGTTTCCTCTGCATGGTATCCCCCTCCTCCTCAGCCCCCCTTTTTAAATTAAATTTATTGGGGTGACATTGGTTAGTAAAATTATATAGGTTTCAAGTGTACAATTCTATAATACATCATCTACATATTGGCCAGCCCCTTTCTCTAGCTAATTGCTCAAAATTCATGTTCTTTACCTTTCCTGAGACGTTTTCCCTGATACCCCTGTTCTGGTTAGATACGTCTCTTCTGAGCTCCCAGAACACCCTCTGTGAACCTCCGGTATAGATGTAACAGACAACTACAACTATAATAAAATCTAGTAACAATAGAAAACAATAAATGTAGTAATTGCCCCTCACCTCCACCAAACAACGAGCTCCCCCAAGGTAGAGATGTGTCTTAACTTTACATCCCTAGTGCTCAGTTAATTAAACAAATGTACAGATGAATGAACCAATGAAGATCAGTAGAGGGAAATCAAAAAAGATACCAAGGGTTTACTTCAATGTAAACAATGAATAATAAGAAAATGAGAGTGAAATTTAAAAAGCAGCAAAATTCAAAGGCTAAGTAAGGTCCCTGAATAGTTTATAAACCCCCTTTCAAAGTCTAGGTACATTTTCTGGTAGGGAACAGAAACCAAATACTCAGACAGACCCCTGCATAGATGAAAGATCAAAGTTGAGAAGAGTGTCTTCTCCCAGCCAGAGAGAACCCACAGATGGATGTCAGCGAAGGCCAGAGATGCCAAGCTAAACAAAGGCACCAGGAAACCACCCATGGACTTCGGAACCAACAGGAGGTGTTACAAACCTTAAAGGTAGGAAGCCTTAAAGATAGGGCAGGCAGAAAGTGCACATTTGGGAATGTGAGGAAGCAGCGCAAACAAAATTTTAGTCTTTACTAAAGTGCTCCCAGGAAGCATTACAAATTGGGTATATTCACCAAAGGGTAAATGTCTAAGAGATTTATCTTATCCTTTTATGATCTGCTGTCCAAATCCTACTGCCTTTCAAGGTCTATTTCAAATGTCCCTTGTTTTATGTAGCTTTTCCCAATACCTGATGAAGAGTGACTTCTTCCTTCTTGGAATCCCTTCAGTTTTATCCCTCTTTCAAGTCCCTCCTAACAGATTGCTTTGATTGGAGTTTTATATATACTCATGAGACTGTGAACTAACTGAAGGAGCACTATGCTTTCCTCAGACCTGGCCCAGAACCAACATTCCATACATATTTGTTGGACTGAAGGGAATCTGTTTTGCAAAGGTGTGGTCTGCAAGACATTGCTAAGACGGGAACTGTGAGTACTTAGACCCAGAAATAGATCTTGGCTTGCAAATGGGGGGGGGGGAGGATACCATTAAAAAGATCTAGAAAAATATACAAAGTCACCAGGTACTGAGTTAGGATGCCAGCATAAAACAGGTGAAGTATATCAACCTCACAGAAGGACAGGGTCAGTCAGCTTGATAGTCAGTGGATGAATATATCTCAGAAGACCATGCAAGGCAGAGAGAAGTGCTCAGAGGGAAAAGTTAAACTTCCATGAGCCAGTATCTCAGAGAGACAGCTACGGATCTCAGAGGAAGACAGCCTGGAACATAGAGGGTTCCACATAAGTCAGAATAAAATTAATCTTGGGGGAGAAAAAGGAGTCTGGGATGGAGTGAGAATTCACCTACTCATCCCCTGAAACTGCTCAAATTTTGGTCACTTTCTTCAGCACCAAACTAAAACTTACTGTGGCCACTTCTGTTCAACTCAGTTATGTCACATCTGGTCCAATAGTCCCTGTCCATCTACAAATGTCTCAATATGGTCTAGATGGTCCACACTCTACAAAACTCACTCACCCTCAAGAACATCAAGGACCGTCCTGAGCTCCCTTACACCACGAGCACAGCAAAGGAAAGCTGAGGCTCCAGGAGCCCCTGATAGCTGTCCCACCTCATCTCCAACCTCTTACCAGCTGATACTGGCGGCTGTACAAGTCATGGCAATTGTTGAAGATATACTCATATGTGGAGTTCAAACAGGCCTTCACACAATCCTTTACCACTTGGCTGGCTCTTGGAGGGCTCTGCAGTTCTTGCACCTGTCAATGAACAAAAGAAATATGGGCCCAGGATTCTGCTCACCTGGGTCGGATCCCCTCCTAGAACTCCCCGAAACTAGTGCAGATTCCCCTTTCTGGGTTTCTGGACCTTGTCCTGGGTTGAAATTGCCAAGACAGTTGATAGTGAGAACTGCCAAGCCCATCCTTGTTGATCCATAGTCTTCTAACAAGTAACCCAGGGAATAGGTGTACAGAAATGTGGGCTTAGAGGTGAGGATTCCTGTAGCCTCAGAATGCCAAATGATTCTTATTTGGGCCAGGTCCCCAGCCCAGTTCATCTCTTACCTTCATTCTGAAGAAAGTAATGCTGGTCAGCAAATCCACTGTGGACTTTAAGTCCTGAAGCCGCTCAGGGCTCCCAGCAGGGAAATTATTCTGTTGTAAATCGAGCAAATGTAAGAAAGGAACAGAGAAATATGAACACCTTCCCTGACAGAAGCAACGAAATCAAAAGCTTCGTTACCTACTACCCACTGGGACTTTCCCTAGTTGAGACGGAAAAAAGAAAAAGAAGCTGTAATACTACAGCTTTTCCACTGACACAGACAGGCCCTTGCCAAAAGCAGGGGTTAATAATCCCCAGCCCTGAAAGCAACACTTCCTAGCCCCAACCTCCTTCCCATGCAATGTGTGTGCATTTGCACAAATGAACACACAGACACACACATACACACACACACATTTTTCTTGGGTGAATATTTTTACACCCAAACAGTGAGTTCTTCAAAAGTTACAATCTAACTGTATATCCTGGAATATAAGTGGAGCCACACTACAGATGAGATTGAGATCCAAGGCATGTACTTTCTGTACACTGGACCCCAGCCTCTTTTCTGGAGCCAGCAGATGGCAGAGCTCTGAGCAGAACTGCTTTTGGAGTGAGCTCCTTGGGACCTTCCCATCATGCCTCACTTCACTCCCTTTGGCATCAAGTTTAGGAAGACGCTGCCAAAGACAGCTGAAGGGAGATGTTGAAGCACTTTCCACTTTAAGGGTGGCTCTTTTAAACCTGCAAATGGCTTACTTATATGCTATATACAAGATATACAGGTTACTCGCCTTTATTCATGCAAATGGAGGGCAAATGATTAAAACCTCACTTTCTTTTTAACTTTGAGGTTATTTTTATACTTACTTTTTAATGTGGGAATATTGCCTGTTCTGGAAATCGACAACACTTTAAAGTAAGTAATGAAGCCATTCTAAGAGGATCTAACTGAAGAAGAATTGAAAAACTGCCCATTTCCCTGTCCTGTCCTGTCCCAGGTGCCCACCCTCCTACAGCATCTATTTCCTACCTCCATTCTAGAAATAGACATGACCGCTGCTACAAATTACCTGCCCAAGTCAAGCTACTCTCTCTCTCTTTCCCTTTAGCCGGATTCTCACAACTTCCCTGGAAAATGAGGAGAGTATGGAAACATGTTAAGAAAAAAATGTAATTATCTAATTTTTTAAAGGGGCATTTCTGGAACAGATTATCCTCAGGAGGCTCCCTAATGAGAATGTCATCAGAGAACTTGATAGAGTGATATGAGTGGGGTTGGAAAGCCAACTGCCTATAAAAAAATCAACCACACCTGCAGCTATTCACATACTGCATGGTCCTTGGAGCTTGCACAACCACAGGTGTCAGGGGCACTGGCCATGCACATGCGCGCGATGACGCAGACCAATTTTCTTTGCCTTCGATCTTTGTAGCCAAGATTGGCCTACAGTCTGTCTAGACTGAGCTGATATTATCTGTCATCCCACCCCACAGCCATGTCTTCACTCACCCTGTATGTAGAGAGGTCAATCCTCAGTGAGTTGTGCAGCTGGTCTAGTAGTTTCACAAATCTCTCTTTCTGAGGGTGGGAAACAAATAACAGGGAA
Organism: Rhinolophus hipposideros; assembly: GCF_964194185.1. Classification (NCBI taxonomy): domain Eukaryota; kingdom Metazoa; phylum Chordata; class Mammalia; order Chiroptera; family Rhinolophidae; genus Rhinolophus; species Rhinolophus hipposideros. Next base: position 51,661,549 of record NC_138057.1, on the reverse strand, counting down.
GAGAGAAATAATCTGTTTCTGAGCCCCCTAGACTATAACAGAAACAGAGCCATCTCTGGATGAGAAGGCGACACAGGGTTGGGGATACATCCTTTCCTATCCCTGCCCCTGAGGAGAGTAACAACATGTAAGGAAGAAATGGAATTGGTGGCCCCTGTTCTATCTCTTAGCAGCTCTGCCTCAAACTAGGGAATCTTTTCACACTGGCAATGGGAGTGGAAATCCCTGGGAGGGAAAACAGCTCTTTCTACACAAGAATCAACTCAAGATGACCAGCGAGTACATCTCCACCCCTTTGAAACTCTAACTCATCTTAGTCAAAGGGAAACTCTAAACACATTCTCCAAGCTATTCCTGAGTTTGTAGTCTCCTGACTTATCTTGGGGTAGCTCAAAGCAGTTAAACAGCCACAGTCTAGCAGTAATGATGTGAGAGAGAAAGAGTGATGCATCTGGAAGGTGATCAGGCAGTCCTGAGAGAGTTTCTCTTTAAACCACGTTCCACATCATTTCCCTTAGTTTACTTTTTTAATGTTAAATAAATAACAATCTATTTTAATAGTTGATTTTTATAGAAAAGGTATAATTAATTAAAGGTATAATTAAATGTGAAATCACATGCCTCTAGGCTGTGTGGCATAGCCCTACTAGAACTCATATATTGATTAGATGATATGTCACTAGTACTGATTAAGTCAATATATGATGGGATGAAACACTAGATCTGGTATATGACTTGCCTAATCAATGATATTAATTCATCTACAGAAAGACTATTAACAACAAGAAAATGTGGTTAGTACCATAAACAGGGCTCGGAGACCCAGTGGATTTGGAGGCATCAGTAATTTTGTACCTAAAGAGGTAATCTTTGTTGTGGGTCAAAGATATTTCATTCAGTTTATACTGAAGTTATACCAGGAGATATTCTGAGTAAGGATTTACCTTCTCAAAAGGAAAGAGCACACCCTGAGTAGGGAAAACAGTCCAGACACTAGAAAAGGGATAGGCTCAGGTATACACTGGTATTCTTGCTTAGACATCAGTCTCATGTGAACTTAAGTGGTATGAATAATATTTTAAAAGGTCCATTTGTGGATCTGCAGGACTAAGGAACATGGTAACTTGACCAAGTTCTTGGCCTAGAGAGGTTCTACCTGAGCCCGGGTAGCACCCCCCACCCCGAACCATAGCAGTACTGTTTCTCTCTCATATCCACGTCTGAGGAGAGTTTATCATAAGTCTACATATCCATGTAAAATAAGGATAGTCTATTAGCAGTCTATAGACCCATAAGGAAACAAATTCATCTATCTAGGTAGTATCCATCTAAATTATAGGCTTATCGACCAACTCTATGGTATCAATCATAAAAAATGAAATTTTATTAATTAATAACAAATGGGTAGTTAGGTTTTTTACATCTCACTCACCCCAAAGTTGGAGGCTGCAAAGCGATCAGAAGCAGAGACATTGGTGGAGGCGGTTGTGTGGGCATAGTAGGCATTGATGTTGGCCAGTAAGGTGCTCATCACTGCTGGCACGCCAGGACACATGTACTTGGATGACAAACATGCAAAGTGCCTGAAAAACAGCACCCTTAGCCTCAAAGACTCTTCAGGGCTTGCAGTGATAGTCAGGTAACGAAAAGATTTCACTGATGTGTATGAAGCTTCCAATCACCGTGGCATACAAGGATCTTCATAATTTATTCATTCAAATATATATTCAATGAGCACCTACCACATGCCAGACCCTGTGCTAAGTGCTAGAAGCTAAAGATGGGATCGCTTGGCAGAGAAAGTAAGCGTTAGAAAGTAAGTCAATAATCCAAGGGGTGCTATGCAGAAACACTGTGGAAATATACAGGGAGATCGCCTAAATCAGGACTGTTGTGGGCTGGAAGGGATTAGAAAAAAGCTTCCCAAAGAAGAGATGGGAATAGAGCCGATGGAACTGTAACAGCTATATACAATGTCAGAGGGGTAATGGACTGGGGGGGAGGGGATATCACCTTGTGAGGGCTGTAAATGTCTAACTATTGCATTGTTTTGTACACTTGAAACTAATAAAAATAAATAAATAAATAAAAAATAAATAATTTTATACTAAAAAAATTAAAAATAAAATAAAAAGAAGAGATGATTGAAACAAGTCTTAAAGGATTAGTAAGGATTAAATCAAATGCAGCAGTGTGCAGATAATCAGAAATTGTATTGCAAAGACGAATACATTCATTACACAGTGATCCATTTGGGAAACCTCAGTTTATCTACTGTTCAGGTGTTTCATAGAGGAATACCAAGAAATGAGAAAGAAGAGGTAGATACAGAATAGATAAGAAAAGAATTTATCCTAAATGCCATAATAAAATTTGAAACAAAGGCATGGTGTGATGAGATTAGTTTTTCAGAAAGGTCCCTTTGATGATAAATTGGAAGACTTGGAGAAAGATAAGACTAAGACAGAAAGATCAGTTGAAGAGTAATTGCAATAATTCAGAAGAGAAGCAAGCAATAAAGCACTAAATGGAACAGAGTAACGGTTAAGAGCACAGACTCTAGTCAGACTCTAGGTTTGAATCTCACCTCCACCCATCACTAAATGACCTTAGATAAATTACTTAAACTTCTGTATACCTCAGTTTTCTTATCTGTAAAATGGGGAAAATAATGATTTTTTTCAACCCCTCACTGGGTTGACATACGCATTAAATGAGTTAACATTCATAGAGTGTGTAGACCAGTGCCTGGCACATAAGGAAATGCTACATAGAAGTTGTTGTTATCTTTGTTACCGTTATTGTTGAGCTATAGCAATGCTAATAGATTAAAAACATTTAGGTAAAAAAAAAAAAAAAACATTTAGGAGGCAGAATCTAGAGGTTTTAGAGATTGGATGTTGGCAGTTAAAGGGACAGTAGTAAGAAAGAAAAGTTCAGGATGACTCCTAAAATTTTTTGGACAACTGCATAGAAAATTGTTCCATTTACTAAAATAGGGAATACAGAAAGATAAGTGTATTGGGTGGAGATGATGTTGATTTGGAATTTAGTCATGCTGAACTCACAACGCCTGTGGGAATACCCAGGAAGCAGCTGAAAATGGATCTGAAATTTAGGAAAAGGCCTGATCTGGAGAAAGCGATCTGGGAGCCCTTAGCCCAGAAGTCGTGGTTGAGGTCACAGGTTTGGATAAGATCATCTCGGGAGAGTGAACAGAGTAAGAATGGCAGACAGCCCATTCTTAAACCCCACTTCTCACCACATTTCTTCTTTCCGTCTATACTGAACTTGTTGTAATTCCTTGAAGAGTCTATGCTCTGTTACATCTTAGCACCCCAGCACTTGCCCCACCAAAAATGCCCTTCCTCCTTTTCTGTATTTCCAGATTCAGTTCAAGTGTCAACTCTTCGGTGGCTTCCCTCACAGGCCTCCCCTAAATTTAGATGCTCTCATAATACCCTGTGATTATTTCTACCAGAGCACTTATCACATTATACTGTAACTGTTTGTTTCTTGGTCTGTCTCCTGCTCGAATGAGTTCCCAAAGCACAGAGGCCCATCTTACTCATCTTTGTGTTCTCAGTGTCTAGCACAATGTGTGACACATAGAAGGAACTCAATGAAAGTTTGCAGAATACATGAAGCACAGCCAGGGCAAGAGCTACCCCCTGCTTACCTACGGCTGCTTCCTAAGCAAAGTTCTAGTGGCAGCCTCACCAATAGACAAACTATACCTCTTCTCATAGTAGGCGGGAATTTCTGTTATGAAGTCTTGGTCAGCTCCAAACTCAGCTGCTTTCCTTACAGTTAAGTGCCCTCTCCAACATCCAGGCGAATTTATGAAAGCTTGTCTGTCACACACAAACACATGAGCACATGTGCCCTATCTCCTCAGGCCTGTGATGTTTAGGCAGGTTTGTCCTTGCATACCTTCCCATGTCCTTTTCCCTTCCTACGTGTTTCCCCGAAAATAAGACCTAGCCGGACAATCACCTCTAATGCATCTTTGGGAGCAAAATTTAATGTTATTTACTATAAGACAGGGTCTTATCTAACATAATATAATATAAGACCCGGTCTTATATTAACTTTTTGCTCCAAAAGACGCATTAGAGTTGATTGTCCGGCTAGATCTTATTTTCGGTGAAACACAGTAACTCTGAACTCTGGGGTAGACAGAAAAAGAAACTTCTCCATCAGTCATTGATAAACACATTCCCTTTATACATATCCCCTCTTTGTCTTGGGTTATAAACCCACCTCACTCAGCTCAGAGAGGGAAGCAATGAATCGCTGAACATTACCCAACTAAGGACCTGTCTACCCTGTCAGTGTGCCTTCATTAGTCACCCCAAGGGTTAGTAGCCACTTCCCAAAACCCCAGGGGAGTCTCACGTCATGGCCTGATATATGGATTCAATGCCATAGCGCATGGCAAATTCATCCACAATTTCTTGGGCAGTCTCTTCAAAGTACACCTTCCATGCATCATCTCCTCGAGCCTCAGGGATCCGGACTCCCCCATTGCCCTGAATGTCTGTGAGGTAATGGAAAAGGTTCTGCAGGAGACACAGCAAAGGAAGGAGTTACGTATATATTAAAAACAAAAACAAAATCTGCTGGTAAAATGTGTCTAGGGTTCCACCGAAATTCTATCCTTCAAGTCTTTGCTCAGTTCCTCCTGTGGCCCCAAAAGTCTGTTCTCACATTACTGAAAGAGAACTGAGGCTGGAACTGGGACATGGGCTGCCCAGTAGCACAGTGAGCCAAGGACAAAACCAGACACAGGACCCAGATCTTTCAACCATCTAGCAATCGTACTCATTATCAAAGCCTCCTCCCAGCACTGCTCTCTGACACCCTATCTACGAAGGGCTGGCTCACCTCATGGAGACACGTGTACTGCACATGATACGGTGCTACCTTCTCCTCCCCCTTGATCTCCACACTGATTTGAAGTCTGATAGCTCCTGAGACGGCTGATTTGTCTGTCCTTTTCTCTAGGAGGAAAGAAGACTGGAGATTGACACCAATGCAACTACAGACAGTGTGCTGTCCCCCTCCTGGCTTAACGCAAAGAGAAGGTGGCACTGACCCAAGGGTTCACCTAACAGGGCAAACTTACTCCAATGACCACATAGTCCACAAACACCCCAAATATTCCCAAGAGGAATTCTAGTCCATAAGAGAATAGGTGGCTAACGGCACTAGGGATGAGTATGAAGATGAAAGGGCCTTCAGAAATCTGGAGAATGCCAGCTGCAGTGAGTTCCAGCTACCCCCACTTCTCTGTCCCCCATCTCTACCCAGGGTTGGTTTTCTACAGGTAAGGCAGGCTCTGTATTGCTTTAGCGATTGAGTGGTAGTTTTGGCAGACGGGATTTTCCCCAAGTTCCCCATTCATGCCCTCCCTTCCCACCACCTTTCTCTGGTCCTGTTTTCTCACCCAAGTTGTACCAGACATCCATTTCGCCACTCAGTGTCCGAACCTCGATGATGGTTTGGCCAAGGAAATCATCGGACTCCCGCTTCAGGCGCTGCTTTACTCTCGACTTGATGTCATCATCCTCATCCCATACACGTACTTTAATGCGGTCAGAAGAGTTGTGGCACTCACTGTGAGAGAATTAGGCAGGCTAGGTGAGTGACAGACCCAGCAGCCGCCACTCTTATTACTTCCAATTCCCTCCCAAAGCTCCACCAACTGTACTTGAGGCCCTGCAAAGAAGAGAAGGAGTCAGAGAACAGTGGTACTACGGTTCCAAGTGAGTCAAGCTATCCCAACAAATGGCTCTTCATTCCTCAGTCATACCATTATCCAGTCCTTACTGCTTTGAGACCAAAATTAAAGAGGGGGAAGAGTAATTAGAAACCATTCCGATTTCCTGCGCAGCTAGCTCTATCAGCAACACCGAGAGGAAAACAGCTGGACAGATGCTATACAGCCCAAGGAAGGACCTGCCAGTTCCCTTGCCAGTCAGTAAAGGCGTTCATGTTCACGGCATGTCCATCTGGTCACAGCTGCCTAGCTTTCTCTCTAGCTCGCCCATATATCTAAGTATGTGCTTGGTAAACTTCTAGAATGCTTTAATATCCACTTGAATTGTCATTTCCTCTGTCGTGTTTGCTTTGAAGAAGGGAGTTGGTGCAGGTCCCCCATCTTTCTTCTTCTCCTTCCCCAACAGGTGCTTTCTGGGGCTGGTTGCCTCACCCAAAAGTTGTACTTGACAGAATTGGCTGCTCTTTTCTCTGTGTTCTCATTACATCTTTGCACATTCCATTAAAATACTGTAATTACTAGTCTACTAAAAAACAATAGACAAATCAAAAATGAGCTTCTTGAAGCCAGAGATTGTCTTGTACATTTTTAGATACACAATATCATGTATAGTGTCTTATACAAAATAGAGTCTTAATGAATTATTTACTAAATGGATAAAGGTAGGCAAAATTGATACAGAGCCAATTCATTTAGAATAAATCATAAGAAGGGTTTAAGCAGGAACCACTCAGATTCTCAAACGGGTGCTCCCCCCAGTACCTGTTTCCTCTGGATTAGAGATAGATTTTACTCAGCCCCAAGGAGTCAACAAAAGGAGGTCTCTACATAGCCAGCCTGCTTGGCTGATTCAAAGTCTTGGTCCTAGGCATTAGGGGGTGTGAGAAACCATCTGGAGTCTCCAGACTCTAGTCCAAATCCTAGGCTAGAGCTTGCCATTTTCAACAGCCATCCCTTATTGTCTTATGAAATAGTCCGTAAGAAAGTGAGATAATAGAAAAAGAAGGAAGCTGAGGCAGAAAAAAAAGCAGAGCCCGTTAAGGGAAATGGACACTTCTCCATACCACAGATTTCTTCCTTCAAGCCAGAATTACCCAGTTGTAGAACAAGGACCTTCCTTCCCTACTCCTCAGAAGAGCCTAACCCTTCGTAGTCAGGACGGCAGGGCTGAGAGGTACACAATAGGTGGTCAGTCCTTGGTCTGTCGCTGGGCAGTAGTAAAATTTTTCTAATGCTAAGAAAATAAGCACAGAATGCCGGGGCCCCTTTAATAGCCCTACTTTAGACCAGGTTCGGGTGGAGTAACCCTGTACAACAGTCCATGAGAAGAAACCCAGAGAAAAAAATGGCTGCTGCCCAACTGAAGCATGTGAGAAATGGGTTTTCTCTACTGCCTCTGCTCCATCCCTCCTAAGAGCCAAGCCCAGAACAACAGGATTTAATGCTGCTCCCAAATACACAGTCCCACGTAAGACAAAGCCCTCTGTGACTTACAAATGGAACTTCTCCTCCCAAACAGGATTCAGGTTCCCAAAAATGGTCTTGGTACGCTTCTTGGTTTTGCCCACTTGCACAGTCACATACGGGTCACTGGATCCCGTCTTGTCCTTGGCTTGTAGGCCCTGGGCACACACCACTGCAACCCAAATACAGAGGAGGAGGCTTCAGAGTATGCTCCCAAAGTCAGAAGTCCTCCATAACACAACTCCTCCGTTCTCCATCTTAGAGCAGCCGCTCCCTGCTCCTTTGCACAGGACTCCTAACCTCACTCCTCCACATCTCTCCTAGTCCTGGGCCACCAGCCTTTCCCTCAAAGCCTGGCCCAAGAACCCACCTCCCCACCGGAGCCCTAACTGACTACTTACCCCTACACCCGTCCTTACCTCCTCTGATACATGCATGCTTCAGCCACACCCACCCAGCTCGTAAACCGCTGCTTAACTATTCCCTGATCTCCTACCCCCAGCTCTTGTACTATCAGACTGTTAACCAAGTCTATACTAACAGATTGTTACCAAATCCTTCAAAACACAATTCCTATAGTTTGAGGTGCCAGTCTGGCCTCTCCTAGCATCCCTGGCACCGAGGCCTAGGAGCGGAGGAGTAATGAATAATGAGACCCTCCCTCTCCCCCTCAGTTCTGCCTTCTTTCTCCCCGGCCCCTTGCTCCCTCACACCCAGGTGGCTTCTTTCCCAGGCCCCTCCCCACAGCCTCCGCCATCCTGTGCCCCACACTTCGGCCTGCTCACCAGTGATGGTAATCTTGGCTGACCATTTGGAGGTGCCGTCTAGCACACTCTGCTTCACTGTTTTCATCTGTTGCACGTGGGCAACTTTGCTCACAGTGAAGACATCCCGGATAACTTCAAAGATCTCCGGCTTATTCCGCTCTCGGATTTTCATGCGGTCTTTCATGGCCATGATAATGTTCTGGGTCCGATCCTCAGCTCCATGTTTAGAGCTCTTTTCTGCAGCTCCTGAAGGACGGCCAGAGACAGAAAGGAGATTAACCAATAGGCCACCTACTAGGCCAAGGGTCAGGCTGAGGAACGGGGCCTGGGAGATATCCGGAGGAGCGGGAGAAGCGGAGGCAGACTGGGGTATCGCTGAGAAAAGTTAACCGTGTATGGGGCCTGCTGGAGTTTACTGCCTGGCCAGTGGAGTTTAAAATGCAGCTCTAAGGGTAGCAAAAACTTGATCATTGTTATGGGGGTTTATAGTATATTCAGATACATGCTGAACTTATTTTTTAAAAAAATGAAGCTCAGTCTGTAGACGGCTTTGAATTTCTCCATCCAGATGGTAGTTGAGAGATAACCTGCAAGTCTAAAGCCAAAATATCACCAATGGGTGATATCATCCAGCCTGCTTAGCTGGATGGGAAGGGTGGTGGGTGGGCACGACAACTCCACCAGGCTCATCCAATGTCCAAGCCATGATACAGATCCCACAACTGGTCACAGCATATAGGTGGGTTCTGCCACACAGCCCCAGTGCCTTTAATCTCAGAAAGTAGTGTGGTATGGTGAGAAAAGTGTGGCCTTTGGTATCAGACGGACTCGGGTTAAATCCTGACTCCACTACTCCTTGCTGGGTAAACCGGTTTAAGGAAAGAATATGGCACTTATCTCTCAGGGTTGTAAGAAGCATTGTATTAGTACTTGTACAGGTACTTACAGTACAGGTACTTGGCCCCAGTACCTGGCATCTAGCAAATACTCAATAAATGGTCACTATTATTGTTACCATCTGGCAGAGATGGCAAGGGCCATCTTCACCACCTGTGATCTTAGCCAGCTCATCTCAGAGGCAAGCAGGCTCGCCCTGCTGTCCTGAGGATTGCGGCCAAACACAGACTCCTCTGGTGTATTTCACCAACCAGGCTTCTCAGAAAGGGCCCATCCTTCCTTTACTGGCCCTGCAGACTGGCTCTTACCTCTCTTGCATCTCCAAAGGCTTATTAGGCCTTTATTACAAAACCTGGAACAAAAAATAAAGGGCAACAGCTGCATCCTAATCCTAAGAGGATGGCAAGCAGGTTTTCTGTCCAGGGAAGCCAAGAAAAGGGCATTTCATTCCATTCTGTGCTACAGAGAAGGCTTAGGACAAGATGCTTTCTGCTATATGAAAAATGACCTGGGCTGCATCCTACTCTTGCCATTCAGCAGATCCCATGCAAGACTACTTCCTTGGACTGGACCTTGAGGAGGTCGACACCCTTGCTAGAGGGCAGCATTTCAGAAGGTTTCCGGCAAGCAGCCAATGCGGCTGCTAGTTCTCAGCAATTAAAGGACCTGCTGGCACCTGTGCCTGTCACCCCCCCTCTTGATAGGTTTGGGCAAAGTCATCACCAGCATTTAGTCTTCAGGCAGTCTTTTTAGAGCCTCCTCTCTTCTACTGACTTTGTTTTGCATATCTCTTTATGTCTACTGTGGCCACGCAACTAGCACCAATCAGGGCTCTTCAAAGAAGCGTATTTTAAGAGAACAATTCCTCGAGGCCTCTCCCTCCTTTGTAAGTCACGTATCTTTCTCTGGGATCATGAAATGCTTGTGTCTGAAGGTGACCTTCCTTTCTCCTATCACAATCCTTGAAGATTTCATTGCTATGGCTTGGCTCCAAGTGACACGTGGGAGATGTGGAGGGATGAGAAAACTTTTCCACATTCCCACTCCTGCCCCTCCGGGGTTCAGCTGTGCAAGCCCAGCAGGAACGGAGCAAGGAGGCAAGAATTTGGAGTGCTACCTGCTCCTTTGACAGAAACTGTTTTTCCTGCTCTTATTCTCCCCACTCTATGATGGCAGCACCAATCACATATTTAGTCAGGGCCTTGGGAGTCTGGCACATTCTACCCTGTGACCTCTGCCGGATCCATTTGAAATTTCTGTTCCTGGCCCTGTTGTCTAAAAACTTCATACATAAGCAAGGGATAAATGCTGCCTTCCCTGGGTCCTAGGATCTAGACCCCAGGAGGTTCCTCTGTGAGGCCTGGAACCTCACAAAACTCTCTGTCTTCCCATTCGTCTCGGTGCCCAATTCCATGTTCTAGTCATTCGGACACTATGGCCACTGTGGTGAGTACACGACGGAAGTGCAGCCTCTGGGACTGCCTGAATCCTAGAAGAGATTCTAGCTCCCCAGAGGGCCACAGAAAGCTCAAAGAATTTTTCCTAAAGGTGTTTAAGAGGGTGCTGTAAGATCTGTTATTTGGAAAGGCAATGTCCCCTGACTCAGAACCCTACCTTCTCTGAAAAGGAAAGAACTTCAGAATCAGGTAGACAGAGGAATGATGCCCAGCCATCCTAGCTCTTTATTGCCAGACTACTTTGGAGAGGCCCTGCTGCCCCTGCACCCCACCCCTCATCCTGCAGGGGCACTCACGCTGCAGGCAGTCGGCGTTGAGCAGGTCCTGGCACTTCTCATGGCACTTGACTCCACACTCGCTGCAGCGCATGCCCTGCCGGGCAATGCCCCAGAGCAGGCCTTCGCACTCATAGCAGTAGGTCGGGGTCGTGGCTGTCCAGACCTCAAAGTTGTGGGGTGTGGTGCACGAGATAGGGTAGATTAAGGCCTGCAGGGTCTTCTTATACACGTGGGATTTCTGAAAGACACATACCCCATCACCCACCAGCGACTCTGGGTCTCTGCTGGGAGATTACCAGAACTGAGATACTTGTAGGGCAATCAAAACCCTGGTTTCTCCTCTGGGAGTGGAGAAGATGCTCTAGACTGGCCCAGCCCATAGCCCGGCCTAACAGAGAGAATCCCCCAATGTCGTGTGCTCCTGGTTGTTCAAGACAGGTCTAACCTGCCTGCTGGGTCTCAGCCTTGTCCCAGCATTCCAGCTTCCTAGGGAAACGGACGGTACTGGCCACAACAGAAAACCCTGAGTTCAGTGGTCACGTACTCTCACGTGAGACTTGGGCTGACCCCTGGTCTGGCCCCTTACTTCTCCCCGTATGGAAGACTGAGAATAGATGCTCTCTCTCCATTTCATTAATGATGTGTGCCCAGCACTCTTGAATTCCCAATAATTATGGCTGCAGAGAAGATCACCCGTGGATGGCCAGATCTTTAGGCCAGCGGACTTGTGAAAGCCCACAGATCACTTACCAGCTCTTCATCCTTGAGAGAGGTGCGTGTAGCCATTGCAGAAGTAATCCCTGCCTTCCGGGATTGGACCAATGACTGTGAGAGAAGACCTGCTGTCAGCCCTGGTTATCAGCAAGGGCTGGCAAAATCCTGGGAAGGGAGTTTCAGTGACCAAAGCAACTTGACTCTAACTTATTACCTTATCCCTTCTCTCTATTTTTACTGTCATTGAGAGGGACTGCCCATAACTAATAGGTAACAAGCAACCCAGGTTGAGATCCAAAACCTAAGGCCCTTAGAGGACTGTTCTAACAATATTAGAACAGCACTTCTCTCAGGGTACCTATCATCCAAAGAGTTTCTCTTTCCTTCACAATTTTTAGGTACCCTACCCTTTGTTTATAGAAAGGCAAGGAAAAATAAAAACTTAAGAATTACAGTAGGAAATAGGTAATTAAGAATAGAATAAACGCACAACTCAGAGTCACATTCAAGAACCACTCCATGCTATTTGTCCTCTGATGCCCTGGTATCGCCCCATGCCCACACAATCCCAAGTGGCTGTAGAGGCCAGCAGCCCAGATGAGCATGGCACCTGAAAGGGGCAATGTAGCCTCAGTCCAATCAGGCAGGGCAGGGGTTAAGTCTGAGAGAGGGGGCTGCCCTGCTAGCCAGGCTCTAATATAGAGGGGCCACACATATCTGCCAAGCCCAGGCTTTAGGGACAGCCCCTGGAGAGGCACATGGTTTCCATAAGGCAGGGGACAATGGGCAGAGAGATGCTGGAATATCAGTCCAAGCAGGAGAAACAGTTGGGAGGGGCCCGGGTGGACTCTTATAGAGGATAGAAAAGGGCTCTGGAGACACTCACCATTGCCTGTGCAGAGGAGAGCAGGAAAAGGAACAACATAATGTTAAAGCTCCCCCAAGGGCATAAAGAAACTTTCAGAGGCAACTGAGAGGTTCTTCCCTATAGTCCAATGTAGGGAATATGACCCAAAATGGTAGCTTCTGGTCACCCTGGAGGGCCTGAGATCAGCTTTAACACCTAAGTTTGTTTCAGTTCAATTTCACAAAATTTTATCATTACCTCTCAGTGCCAAACACTGAGTTAAGGACTGGAGGCACAGAGATAGTCTAGAAAGCCTATGTCTTGGGAGGAGACGGTCACTTGACCTCCAAGAAGGAGTTGCACTAGTCACGCTCCTCACACACTGAGCTCAATGACGTAGGTCGGGGCTAGAGGCAGTTTCCATTCCCAGTCCTCACAGAAGGCTGTGGGGATCCCTAGAGGAACTAGAGACATAGAACACAGCTCCAGAGCCCCCCTTTGAGGGCCCAAGCTATAAATGCTCCAAGTGGGAGCTTGAGCTTATGAAGAACCTGGAGCTCTGAAGAGGGAGTGAGGTAGAACAAGTTCCCACTAAAGCCATCACTAAATTTCAGTAAGGCCTTAAATGATTGATCTTCAGACCAATACTTGTCACTAAATGGACCACCACCAGTTGATAGTTTGCCGAGGCTCAATGGGGGCTACTCTAAGGCTACAGCCCAAGCCTGCACAAAATCTCACTCACCAGATCACTGACAAGTGGCAGCGGCTTCTTTCTGCGTAGATCTGGCATGCTGTCAATGCCATAGAGCCCTCCAGCTGGCCTGAGGAGGGGAGAAAATACGTCAGGACCTTCAGTCCTACCTTCAGTTACTGGGAGGTTCAGTGTTCCATTCTCCTTGCTCACCCCCTCCCCAGAGGAAGACGAACTGAGCTCCACCATGTGTCTTTGAGCAGGGTGAGGAAGACAGAAAGTGACGGACATAAATCCATGGAAAGATGAGGAATGGAATCTGCTCTCAGAGTGGCCATCCTGGTCTCTGTCTATGGTTTTAGCCAAAGACTGAGAGCTCTTTTATCCCATACTGACAGTTCAAGGCACCTCTGTTTTTGTTAAGGTCCTTGTGCTCCATAGGGCAAGGTGAGAAAGGGTAGTTAAGAGGGCTCCGCTCCACCCTCAGGCCAGAGACACTGCTCCCCAAAATAAGTCTTTCTTGGCCTGTGCTAGAACAGAGCTCACAAGAACGGCTCTACAGAAGAGCTGCTGCCTAGTGAGCAGGACTCCCAAACAATAACATATACAATGAGATCTTCTCCATCCTGAATAAAAGAGTTACCAGTTCTATCCATCTAAGCCTCCTGAAGAAAAAGGGTCTTCATGGAAAGAGGAGCCCATATACTCAAGTGGGGCCAGGAGAGGTGGGATGGGAGACTTGATTTGAGGGGTGGGGGAAAGACCATTTAGGAAAAAAATAAAAGGACTCTGAGTGTTTGACTTAGCCCTGCAGACAGACACATTAATAGGGACCAAGGAAAACTGATAGCTGGAGCAACTGGAGATTTCTAAAAGTTTTATCCCTTTTCTATGCTTATTAATTTATTGTTATTTGCCCGTTGTTCCGTAACAATATGCAATAAAAATAAAGAGAATGCCCCCAGAAGAACACCATTCTCACACTGAGATAACCTGGATTTTATCTGCAACTCTTCTACTAACTCTCTACATGTCCTCTGCCAAAATACCTTCCTCTTTTTGGGTCTTGGTGTCACTTCTATAAAATGAAGGGGCTGAACTACAAAAATCTTCCTGACCTTTTGGAACCTGCCATTCTGAGCCTCAATGAAAAGGACTCCTGTACTTGGTCTTAAAGACAGAGGTGGGGACAGTGAGTAGCTGGGGTGTACACCACAGCTGGTCTCAAAAGAGCTGTAGCTCAGAAGATCAAGTAGGTACTGCTGGCAACATAGGCAAAGAATGGAGCCACAAACTGGGTCAAGGCCAAGAGTTGGAACAGGCATGTTGATTTCTAATAAACTAGCTTCCTGAGCACAGGAAATGAACTTTGTTTTCGATGAGATTACCAGACCTAGGGAAGTTCTAAATTTATGACAGCTTCCAAGGACTAAGCTGAAGGAAGGAAAGATGACAACAGGGAGGCATTTAGAAAATCACTGCATGGCTCCATTTAAAAATAGCTTGGATATCTTCCATCGGCATGTATGTATTTTACAATTATTAGAGGAAAAAAGCTAAAGCCTTGAAAAAGGGCAGTTGAAGAAGCAACTGGTGCCATGAGTTTGTGGCTAATTCTAAAAACTATACTATGTACCATTTAAGACAAGAAGTTTTTTGCAACATAAGTGAGCTTTTAACAAAAGAAGAAAGAGTACCTCTTTCACATAATTAACTCTTAATTTAAAAAAGACAAATCGTAAGGAGAAGGAACATGTAAAAATGTAGTAGAGGGGCCGGCCCGGTGGCTCCAGCGGTTAGAGCTCTATGCTCCTAGCTCCGAAGGTTGCCGGTTCGATTCCCATATGGGCCAGTGGGCTCTCAACCACAAGGTTGCTGGTTCGATTCCCGCAAGGGATGGTGGGCTCCGCCCCCTGCAACTGGACCTGGAGCTGAGCTGCACCCTCCAAAACTAAGATTGAAAGGACAACAACTTGGAAAAAGTCCTGGAAGTATACACTGTTCCCCAATTAAGTCCTGTTCACCTTCCCCAATAAAATCTTAAAAAAAAAAAATGTAGTAGATAACTTTATGATCTGATCTTTTCTCTTCCGTGGTCATCAGCCACTGAGAATTCTGATGTCAGAAGGCGTTTGTGGGACAAGGAGAGAAGGAAGATCCTGAGAAATAACTGGCCATGTATGTGGGGGGGCAAGGGGGAGAAGAGGCACTTAAACTCTTTTCTCTCTTAAGAATAGTCAGTTAGTTATAGGCAGCAGTTGAGCAGCTCACAATGACTGTCTGGTGCAATCACATAGGTCTGAAACTCCCAGACAAGGAGCACAGACAGAACACACACAACTCATGAGGGTTGCTACTTACGTCCTGCCTAGAGTGGAAAGCACTAAGTAGGTGACTCACAACAGCTGAAGCAGCACGGAGCCCGGGGAGAAATCCAATCAGCTACACTATCGGCAATGGAATGGAAACTGTCTCCAAAGGCAGATGTTTTTCTAATTTCCTCATTCTTCTACCTAAAGAGTATATCACAACTATGATACAATGGATCAGAAATTCTAGAGGCAAAGATGGGAGAGCCCCAAAGCGCCTTCCCCTGCCCCAGGGGAACCATCTGCAAAGCACTCTTTTCTGCCTCTCAGTAATCAGTCTGAAGTTCTCTACCCCAGAGAACCAACCAATCTCTACAGGGGAGCCTCTTCCTTCCCCAAGATCCAACTCTTGGAGCTGTTTCTCCTATTTCCCACGGGGAAAGCTAAAGGAAACATGAGAGACTTTATAAAATCCAAAGAAACCTTGCAGAGAATCACTTACCCTTCCGGGAGCCACTGGGGCAAAGAGGAGTCGCCATCATTTGGAATCTTTAAAAACAGACAGAACAAAGTTAAATCCAAGGAAAGATCAGAGACTACCATCTTTCTTTGGTCAGGCAGTAAGCAGTGAAGTAGGAAGCTCAGAGAAGCATAGGTCACGTACACCATGTGGTGAAACCGCCAACTTGACGTTTCAGCCAACACCCTCATCAGCCAAGGGCAACATGCAGGCTGCTGAGATGAGCAGGACTTCATCTCCCCTCCCCAGTGAATGGGAAGGACACAAGGCCAAGCTCACTGAGATCCCAGGGCTGAAGTCCACTGGGCGCATGAGAGCTGCCAGAACTCATATGCCCCTCACACAATCCGCTGGTACATGGAAGAGTAACCAAAGCCAGGAAGAGAGTCCACTCAGGCTTCCAAGCCTCACTAAAGCAAAAAGACAACTTCATATAGAGTCTGGTCTTCTTCCAGCTGTATTCCTAAGTTCCCTTAGCTGCCCCAGAGTCAGGCCCCGTCTTTTTACATTCCTATCTTATCTGTGCTTGGACTTGACTTAGGTTCCTTGAAGCCCTAACTCATTGAAACTGAGTACTCTCTACATTTCCTAAGCTCCATACACCCAGAGAACCCAAGTAGATTAGACACTTGGATTATCACTCTGGTGAATTTTATGAATTCTCTAATGAGCAGTTGATCACTGAGGCACCAAATAATTCAAGGAAGGAACAGGTTGAAAACAATTTTTAAAGGTTTCTTCACACACACACACACACACACACACACACACACACACACACACACACAAAGCAAATACGTCAGGTAGAGTTCCAAAACTGCCAGGGCTTTCCAGAGAACCAGTGGTAAATACTGTTTAGGCTCAAGGAACCCAATGCTAGCTGGTCTGGGGCTTCCTGCCCCACCTTGTTCCCCCACACCCCCCAACAACTCCCTGCCACCTGAGACCTGAGCTCCAGCTAACTATCCCAGAGCAAATGAGCTCTAACACAAGAGAGGCAGAAGCAAACTGTTTAGCTTCAGACAGGAGGCAAAGTTTTGGGAGCACTAAAGATGGGAGACGTTATAGACAGAAAGAGGCAAGATAGAGTAGAAAAGGGAGCATTAGGACTGGCTAATGAGTGATATAAAAGTGGGTAAGAATTACCCTGGGTCAACGCAGGCTCAAGATGAACTCTGGATTTAGGACCCTTCTCGGGAAGACCTTTCTCAGGTTGTCTGTGCTCTAATCAAGCCTATCTGCCTACTGCCTACAGCACTTCAGGATTCCATTTCACCTCATCTGCCTCCTGCCCTGGGATGATACTAGGAAAGGGAGGGCCAGGCCCCAAAGGCAGCCAGAAGTGGTTGAACCAAGTCTCCTAAGGTTGCTTGTGAGGGGCGGCCATCCCTAAGTCCCTAGATCCTACCAACCAGAACTTATTTTCCCTTAGGAAACAGACACAGTTTACTAGAATTAGATGTTTGCCAGAAATCACTGGGCTTAGGGAAACCAAGTCACAAAAGTCTTTGGGAACCAGAGTTCACTGGCTGAGATCATACACATTTCCTGTGCTGAGAGGGGCCAGTGGGTCTGCAGGAGCCTGCAGACACAGCATCGAGCATGCACACACAGGACACCGAAGGAGGTCTAGACAAAGTACCCACAGGAGGTACATTCACAGATCCGACCTGTGCCCGAGAGAAACACCAGTGAGCACAGAGCCTGCACAGAGGGCTACAGAACATGTGTGCACACCCATCTGGGAGAGGCTTCCGTGTTCACTAGGGCCCGAATCACAGGCAAAGCAAACCCTCACGGTCTTCAAGAACCAGTGCTTGCAGGCACAGAGCATTAGGATACTGTGCAGTCACAGGGCATGAGGGAACCACACCTCACAGGTCCACAGAAACTTGTGTGCTCACGAAGGGGCCAGGAAGCCTGCTCAGAAAGAAGCACATTCACACTTAGGGCTTCAGGCAAGAGCAAAGTGCCCACAGCAACTCCTGCTCTCAAATACAGTGTGTATGCATGCTGGGTTCAGCAAGGGTGACAGCATATGCCAGGCTGCAGCAACAAGGAGAAAATGAACACACTGTGCAGAGTAGGAGAAGAGGGCAGTCAGAGTCCAGGGCGTCAAACTGAGTACAAGTGGAAGCGCACACATGCCACAGTGAATGTGCACCATGCTGGCACACACATTCTCACACTGTGCTCCAGGGGTGTCTGCAGGAGCACGTAAGCATGGAGCATGCACACAAACTGCTTTCAGGAAAAACAGACTATCTACATGAGCCAGATCATGTGCACACACGTGCACGCACACACACACTGTGCCCAGGAGAGAGGGGTGGACAATAGACAACAAAAAGGCCCCAAAGGGCCAGAAGCACAACCTGAAGGGCTCCTCGCTTTCCTTCTGCAAGGAGAGAAAGAGCAGGAAAAAAAAACGGCAGAAAGGTTAGTAGATTCGGTCCTAGAGCAGGGAACCCAAAGAAAATGCCAGCTAAACCTCAAGGAAAATGGAGGAGACAGCAAGGTCCTCTGAACAACTGGGAATTTCACAGAGCCCAGCTCCCAGAATCCTTACCTCCTGTATTTGCTGGCCCCTGTTTTGTAGTTTAGAACACCCTGGGTTTGGCTACTCAAACCAAAGGACAAAGTCTACCTGGGAATTCCAGTAGACCTGGGAATCACCCTTTTCCCTTTTCCAAAGTGGCCTGTATGCAGGGTCAGAGCTACCAGGGTCACAAGACCAGCTTGGTTACCAACGGCTATTCCAACAGGCTTTCTGAGCTGGCTGAGTACAGAGTGAAGTTCATTCCTTCCTCAGAAGCTACAGGAGCTCACTGGATCTGGGATAAGTCCTCAAACCCCAAAGCCCTTTCCATTTTGTAATGCAGGGTTGGCCGTGCGTCTGCCCAGTAAGCCTTGGCCTGCTTTCCCAGAGCCTAAGTGAAGGTAGGCCATGTCAAGCCCAGGGCCAGATGTTTTCCAGCTGTAGACCTGGGGGCATGAACTGGCCGCTGCCCTAACAGAAGTCACCATGGTCTGGATGATAAAACTATGACTGCAATCCCAGGCCTGATTATCTGTCAAATCCAAAAGAATACTCCACAGGAAAATGACACTTCCAGAAGTATCCAAGTAAGCCACAGTAGAGGAAGAATAAAGTTCAGAGATTACTCCTCTCCTATTTGGTAAAGACTGCATGTAATTCTAGGCCACACATAGAATAAGCCCACAGCCTTTCTTCTCTAAGGAAAGTCCAACCACCTGGGCCCATCAGCTCTCCTCCACTTTCTTTTCTCTCCCTTTTAAAGACTCACTGATATCACATAACAAGGAGAAGAAACAATAATAGAAACTAATTTATAAGTTCCTGATTCTTCAAGCTATTTATGACGACCTAATGCGTCACCAGAGCGGCTACAGGGAGATGGGGAGGTGAAAAAGACACTTCCTGGAATGGGGACAGGTCTCTTCTACATCTACTCCCTACCTCCCTCAGAGCACCCTGCTCCATTTGAAGAAGAAATTAGGCAACAGACACTAACTGACCCTGTGACTCAAGTTGGAAAGATTTCTTTCCTCCTCCACTATCTTAAATACGTTGTACATATCATGTCCAAGTTACTTAGACTGTGCCCTTCTGTTCTTTCCAGAGTTCTCCATTATGCCTAAAGAAAAAACTCCAATCTGTTGACAAGGACCTCAGGGTCTTGATCCGTGAGTGACCTGGCCTCTCGTATCTACTGGCTGGGCACAGACTTAATTAAGACTTAGCTCAAATGTGAAAGCTCTGTGAAAATTTCCTTATCTGCCTTCCTCTCAAAAGCAGAATTAGGTGCCTCTCCACCATGTGATCCTGGTACCCATATTCTACGTGCACACTTCTGTGACCATATGTTGCCAGTACTGTTTCACTGTAATTGTCTGTATAAACATCTCCCTTTATACACTGTGAACTTCTTGAGAGCAACAATTATATATATACGAGGTCAGACAATTAAGTTTGTGAACTCACCCTAGAAAGTGAGTTCACATATCTCATTGCTACATATCTCATTGCTGAATATCACCACGGTCACCTTCGAAGTACTCTCCTCGGGAAGCTATGCACCAATGCCAGCACCTAGTGCACCCTTAAAAGCAATTTGGAACTCTTTTTCTGGAATGGCCATCAGAGCTGTCGTCGTATTACCTTTGATGTCCTGAATGTCATCAAAATGTCTTCCTTTCAATATCTCCTTTATCTTCGGGTAAAGAAAGTAGTCACTGGGGGCCAGGTCAGGTGAGGAGGGAGGGTGTTCCAATACAGTTATTTGTTTTCTGGCTAAAAACTCCCTCACAGACAGTGCCGTGTTAGCTGGGGCATTGTTGTAACGCAAGAGTCATGAATTGTTGGCGAAAAGTTCAGGTCGTCTAACTTTTTCAAGCAGCCTTTTCAGCACTTCCAAATAGTAAACGTGGTGAACTGTTTGTCCAGTTGGTACAAATTCATAATGAATAATCCCTCTGATATCAAAAAAGGTTAGCAACATCGTTGCAACAAGTTCACGAACTTAATTGTCAGACCGCGCGTGCGTGCGTGCGTGCGTGTGTGTGTATTTGCCTTCATTAACCTGAAGGCTTAACACATCTCCTAGCATTTGTAAGTAGTAAAAGGAACCTGAATTTTCAGGACTTAGAAATCAACATATTTTCTAAGAAAATGTCTCTTACCTATCACACCAGAGAAAAGACACATCTCTTAGTCAGTAGCCTATACCATTTTCCAGACCTCCAAAGAACTACTAGCTGTTTAGTTCGTCCCACCCACCGGACAAATGTTAAAAAAAACTTTTCTTGTTAGGAACCAAACTTTTTGTGTTTCCTAACTTCCTAACATGTCTTAGGATTTTCCCAGTCAGATTTAGTTTTCCATTTAAGTGATGATATAGGCGTATGTCTAAGGAACATATGCTTTGCAGGAAAATCCCTGACCCCTAAGAATGGTCTCACTCTTCCAAACAGCCCACTTTAAGAGGAAGTGACACGCTTCCTCATTGTTAAGACAACCTTAACTCCATTGTACTTGGGAGTCAAAAGACTTGAGGCACCCAACTTATTTAAGCCTGCATATCCTTACCTGTAAAAGGTGGTAAGAATAGCTACCTCCAAGGTTATTGCAAGGATTCATTTCTTCAGCAAATACTTACTGACAACCTACTGCACACGAGGCACTGTTCTCGTGCTAGTGATGCAGCAGTGAGTGAAACCAATTCCCTTATCTTGAGGAGCTTTTCTATTCTAGTAGGAGGAGCAGACAATTGATGATGACGATGATGACGGTACCTAACATTAAGCGAACAAATGAATGTCTCTGGCATTTTATTTGAGTAAGCTTTTATTTCCAATAACTCTACTGGATAAATACTATTATTATCTCAACTTTTTTGTTGATTAAACTGAAGATCAGAGAGGTTAAGAAACTCGCCTAAAGTCATAGCAAGTGGCAAAGCCAAAATTCAAAACAGGCAACCTGGTTCCAGGATCTGGAACTACATATACCATATCACATGTGACAGGGACCCTGCTGAAAAATTCAAGTAAGGGGAAAAGATAATGTGCCATGTGAGGATGTTACAGTTGCTATTAAAATTTTATAAAAGGTTGTGAGGGAGGCCTCAGTGATAAAGTGACATCTAAGCAGAGACCCGAAGAAAATGAGTCCAGAAGCTCTTCAGAGTTCTACAAGAAACGTATTCCAGTCAGAGAACACACAGCAAACGCAAAGCCTGAGGTGAAAGCATAATTGGTGTGGAGGAACAGCAAGTTTGCAATAGAGTGAGCGCTGGTTCAAATAGGGCTCTTACAAGCACTCTGGCTTTCATTCTGAGACAGAAAATCACTGGAAGGTTTTGAACAGAAAAGTGATATGATCTGACTTGTGTTTTATAAGGACGACTCTGATTGCTGTGGGGGAAAACAGACTGCAGAAGGATAAGGGGAGAAGCAGGGAGACTAGTTAGACTATTGCAATTATCTAGACAAGAGAAAATGGTGGCTCAGACAAGGACAACAGTGGGAGATGTCAAGATAGTGGTAAGATTCCAGATATTTTTTAAAAGTAGAGCAGGCAGAATTTACTAATTGAGTGCAGGTTGTCAGAGAAAAGAAGTCAAAAATGATGGATGTGGACTCAAGCAGCCCAAGCAGTTGCAAGAATGGAGTTGCCATTCACTGGTAAGGTAGACTAAAAAAAAAAGCAGATTTGGCAGCGACTTCAGGAAAAGGATCAGAAATTTGGTTTTGGATATGTCAAATCTGTGATTCCTATTTATATCTAAATGGGGATGTTAAGTAGATGTGGAATCCGGTGTTCATGGAAGATGTCTAGGCCAAAGATATAAATTTGGGGATACTTATGAAACTCATGATATTTGAAGAGATTACCTAAGAAATGAGTATGAATAGAAAAGAAGGAATCGGGATTGAATCTTGGGATGCTACAAGGTTGGGAAGATGAGGAGGGACCAGAAAAGGTGACTGAGAAGGAATGGTCAATAATGTTGGGGGAGAACCAAGGCTGAGAAGTGTTCTGGAAGTCAAGTGAAGAAAGCATTTCCAAAAGAAGGAATTGAGGTATAGGGATAGAATAAGATCAATCGAATAGAATTAGGAGTCCAGAAATAAACTTACATTTATGGTCAGCTGATTTTTGACAAGGGTGCCAAAACCCTTCAATGGGGAAAGAATAGTCTTTTCCAGAAAATGGTGCTGGGATAACTAGATATTCACAATCACAAGAATGAAGTTGTACCCCTATCTTACACCATCTACAAAAATTAACTCAAAATGGATCATAGACCTAAATGTGAGAGTAATTACTATGAAACATTCAGAAGGAAAAAAAAGACTAAATCTCTGTGACCTTGATTTAGACAATGGTTTCTTAGCTATGAAACCAAAAGCACAATCAACACAAGGAAAACTAGATAAACTGAACTTCATCACAGTTGAAAACTTTTGCATTGTACTTCATTATGATGGTTATTACAAAAAAACAAACAAACAGGAACAAATGTTGGAAAGGATGTGGAGAAATTAGAAACTTTGTGCCCTGTTGGTGAGAATGTAAAATGGTACAGCCACTGCAGATATGACAATTCCTCAAAAAAGTCAGAATTACTACATGATCCAGCAATTCCACTTCTGGATATATATCCAAAATAAATGAAAGCAAGGACTCAAACAAATATTTATACACCCACATTCATCGCAGCATTATTCACAATAGCCAAAAGGTAGAAGTAATACAAGTGCCCATCGAAAGATAAATGGATAAAATGTGGTGTATATTCATACAATGGAATACCATTCAGGAAAGAATGGATGAACTGTGAAGACATTATGACAAGTAAAATAAGCCAGTCACAAAAGGACAAATATTGTGTGATTCCACTTATATGAGGTATACAAAGCAATCAAATTGCCAGGGCGGGTGGAGGGGGAGAGGTTGCGGGGAGAACGGGGAGTTAGTTTAATGGGTACAGAGTTTCAGGTGGAGAAGATGAAAAAGTCCTGGAGATTGGATGGTGGCGATGGTCGCACAGCAATATGAATAAACTTAAAATGGTAAAAATGATACATTTTATGTTATATATATTTTACCATAATAAATTTTTTAAATAAAATGCTTATACTTCAAAGGACACTATCAAGAAAGTGAAATGACAACCGGCCGACTGGGGGAAAATATTTACAAATCATATATCCAATAAGGGACTTATATCTAGAATATATAAAGAATTCTTACAAGTCGACAACAAAAAGACAACTCAATTTTTAAAAAAAGGATTTGAATAGGCGTTTCTCCAAAGAAAATATAAAAATGGCCAATAAACACATGAAAAGATGCTCAATTAAAACCGTACTCAGATTCCACTCACACCTATTAGGATGGCTACAGTAAAAAACACAGACATTAAAAAGTGTTGACAAGGATGTGGAGAAATTAGAACTCTCATATGTGGCTGGTGGAAAGGTAAAATGGAAATTGGAGAACAGTCTGGCAGTTCCTCAAAAAATGTTAAACAGACTTACCACATGACCCAGCAATTCCACGTCTAGGTATATACCCATGGTTCATGCAAAAACTTGTATGTTCACAGCAACATTATTCATAACAACCAAAATATGGTTTTAAAAAAGTGTCCATCAACTGACGAGGGTATAAACAAAATGTGGTATACCCATATAATGGAATATTACTCAGTCACAAAAGGAAATGAAGTACTGATACAATTACAATGTGGGTGAATCTTGAAAACATGCTAAGTGGAAGAAGCCAGTCATGAAAGGCCACATATGACCTTTGTATAAATCCATGCACATGCAATGCCCAGGAAAGGCAAACCCACAGAAACAGAAAATAGATCAGTGGTTGACAGAAGCTAGGGACAAATGGATTGGAGAATGACTGATAATAGGTAAGGGATTTCTTTCTGGAGAGATGGATATGTTCTGGAATTGATAATTACATAACTGTGAATATTACAAAAACCACTCAATCCTACAATTTCTAATGGATGTTAAAGTCAATTTATAATATACATATGTTGTGTGTGTGTATATATATACACACACACACATATATATACACACACACACTGTATATATAAATTATAACTCAATAAAGCTCTTAGAATAAAAAGTAATCAGTATTTCATGTTGCGGACTGCCTGATTGAGAGGACTGGACCAGGAGTTTGGTGACATGAGGCCTTGACAAAAGCTGTTTTGGTAGAGTGGTAGGAATAAAAGAATTGAATTTTTATGTGATGCATGTGAGAGTACTTAAAACAGTGCCAGGTACATAACCCCCCAAAAAGAAGAAAAGGGATGAAAAATAAGAACTCAAATTAATGATAAGCTACTACTAGTAGGCTGAGGTCCTGAGAGGTCTCAAGCAGAGCAGTAAAGAACGCTGATTTCTCAAATGTTTTGTTGCGACAGCAGCCCCCTTATCCTGAATCAGTTTACCAGGTTAGGGTGACTGTTTTGTGCTCTATGACAAGTCAGAGGTTGGCCTGCATGCTTCCCTGCTCTGTGGAATGGTGCTAGCGCCAGGCCTAGACCCAGAACTGACGGGTACAGTCACGGCCTGGCAAGCCCTTCACCACTCCCTCTGCAGTCCACAGACCAGGCTTGGCTAGGACCCAGAACTTTGGCTTGCTTCCTCATTGGTGCTTCAGAAAACCTCCATCTTCTAGATATCACTGCTGCTGCCACCACCTGCTTACCACAGGTACCACAAGTTCCTCCTGTGTTGCCCAGCAGGACGTCAGCCCTGAAGGGGAACTTTGCAAGCCGAAGAGTGGGATCCCAGTATCCTGGGTGCTCATGCAAACATAACTCCTGCCCAAGGTTTAGGGAGTTAGTAAGGAAGTACTGCTTTGATAGCTGTTGTTTCTATTGTTGCTATAATGTAATAATTTCTAAATGCCCAGGGAGAAGGAAAAAGGGCTGCAAAGTTATGAAGAGACAGAAATCCCTTACAGAGGAGGAATTATAGAAAGCTTCCTGAAGGAGGTGATGTTTTGACTGTATGCTGAAGAATTGAGTAAATTTTGCTAGGCTGGTATGGTGAACACAACACCGCCGGCTAGAAGAAAGCATGTATATGTGAACATGCTGAGAACACAAAGTTTAAGACAAACTTGTGAGGCTGCAAAGTTTCCTTTTGGGTGGAGTATAGTGGGACAATGGGAGATAAACCTGGAAATGCAAACTAGAGACCAGCTGTAGTGGTCTTGAAAGCCAAGTGAAGGGATTTAGACATTTTCTGATAAGCTCTAAGGAGCAGCTCTAGGGCATCTGAAAGGAACGTGACATGATTTAATCTTTCATTTCTAAAATTTAATTTTATAAGTTGATATTATATTCATAGGATTCAAATTCTAAAAAGCACTAAAGCATAAAGTGAAGAATCTCATCCCATTAGTTTTTCACCTAATACCTTTCCCTATACGCAATTGTGGTTCAGTTTCTTATGTATCTTTGTCACATGCTCTATACGTATACAAACATACTATGGGTTTGAACGTGTATTCTCTCCCTCTCCTTTTTATACAACTGTAAGCATCTTAAACATACTGTTCTGCACCCTGTTTTACTCATATGTCAATTTATCTTAGATATCTTTCCATTTCAGGAAAGAGCTACCTCATTCTTTTCATAGCTGCACGATACTGTATTCCATTATTTGGACGTGCCAATAACTTATTTAACCAGTCTTTGTTAATGAACATTTAGGTTGTTTTCAATCTTTGCTTTTAAAAACAATGCTTCAAAAATATCCTTGAACGTATGTCCCTTCCACATGTGAAAATATACCTGCAGGGTATATTCCTGGAAGTGGTGTTAGGGCTCCGAGGCATACATTCTGATCAATTTTGCCAATTGCTTTCCTTGGAGGTTATACCAATTTACACTCCCATCCCATGAGCGATGTATGAGTGCCGATTCCCTCATACCTTTGTCAACACAATTATGTTTCATAATTTTAATTTTGCCTTAGAAAGATTAATCAGGTTTCATGTATAAGAGGACAACCCCACTCACATTTAAAAGTGGATGAATACAGCATATACTCTTTGGATAAACTTAATTTTGATTGGGAGAATTTTAAAGTTACATACTATTTCCACACTGCCTAGAAAAAAGTTCTCTCATTTCTTATAGTCAAAACCATTCCATTGTCCAGTTCCTAGGTAAGCGGCCTTTAGCTGGAGAGGGAAGAATTGGACTACGGTCTGGGGAGGGCAGATTCAGGCTTTTGGGCAGGACCAGAATTAGAAGCAGTTCTTGGACAGCTCCAAGTCGGAAATAAGGTTCTGGGTTGTCAAGTCCAGTATTAGGAAAAAGACAAGTCAGGATAAGGGAAACGCCCAGAGTGGCCTCATCAGCTGCTAAGGAAATGGCAATCTTATCTCAGCAAGAAACCCCTGGAGAACAATTTTAAAATGTAAAGTAGGATTGCATTAGTCCCTCTAGTGGCTGTGAGTCCCCCATTCCTGCCTCTTACCCCACACCCACTTTATACCGGAATGTCCTAAAAGTTCTGCAGCTGTAAAGGACTTCTGCCCAGATGTTCCTCCCTCTTTGGAAAACATACTTTCTAAAGCTCTCCCCCAGACACCCCACATAGATAGGGAACTCCCTAGGGACAGGACCTCCTTCCCTGTTGCTTTAGAAATTCTTTCACTCCAATTCCCACAGAATTAGCTTAAAATCTATACTCACGTAATTTAGACTGATTCAAGCTGTGGACCTCCCCCTTCACCTTGTGAAACTCACCACCAAGTCAGGTCTGGTGCTGGCCACATGGAGGCCACACCCAGCCAGCTGTGACCCCATTAAATAGAGACTTGGAATACCTGGGTGCACGTCTTCCACTGAGAGATGGTTCGCCTTCTGCACCAGTTCATGCAAAAGATTTTTCTGCCTCAGTCTTTTCTCTCTTAGAACATTTTTAAAGTTGTTGATGCACTTGTTGAGGTAGATGGTCTCTGCACAGACTTGCTCTAG
Source organism: Rhinolophus hipposideros (assembly GCF_964194185.1). Classification (NCBI taxonomy): domain Eukaryota; kingdom Metazoa; phylum Chordata; class Mammalia; order Chiroptera; family Rhinolophidae; genus Rhinolophus; species Rhinolophus hipposideros. The sequence continues at coordinate 51,634,268 of NC_138057.1, read as the reverse complement.
GCTTAGTCTGCCCTGCTTGGGAGATTCAGGCCTGGAACAAGTTTCGCTTCCCAGACCCAGAGCCAGAGCAAAGCCTGGCAATGAATGTGCAAGAGGTGAGTTATTAGAAGCCAGAGAGGTTTGGTCTCCCTGTGTGGAGATGCCCACTCCACCAGAGACCACACTGAGCAAGCTCTCACTCTCCTGGCTTCCAGGGCTCTCCCCTGAGAAATCCTGGGCACCCCCCGAACTTATGGTCCCAAGAAGTCTATCACTGTTCTCTGATTGGGAACCACTCTCATTGCTTTCCGGGTCCTCAGGACTGATTGACCCACTGTTCTCCAGTTTCTGAAACACTCCCTGCAGAGCTGAACGAAAGTGGTGAATTGCTCGGCCTAGTTTACTTGTGTAAAACTTAATTTCTACATCTTCGTCCTCCTGAGAGCCACCCAGGCCACAAGAGGACTTTTCGAAGACATCTTTAAGGACCTGAGCAGCACGTTCCTCGTCTTCATTCAAGTCAATATGAACCATGTCACTGAAAGTCTCAGGCCCTATAAGAATTCCCTCCATCACGCTATCACAGCTCAGAGTTGCAAGCCTTCTGGATTTGTCTGTCAAAAGGTCTTCTAGCTCCTTTGAGCTCAGAATATCAAGCCCGGCTTCACAGGCCAGGAGCTTGTCCTCTGTTTTCAGCAACCCAGACAGTGACATGCAGCTGCTGGCCTCACTTTTATCGATGCAGTTGTCTTGTCTTTTTTCTACTTTACATGCTTCAGGTCCTTGGCTGCACTGTTTAAAAACCTGGGATTTTCCAGATTCCTCCTCTTTTGAGATTAACACTAGAGAAGGTTCCTCAAACTGATGGAGGGCAAACAGAGAAGCCTCTCTCGCTGTCAATTCATCACAGCTGCCACTGATGACATGGCCTGTGCCTGATATTTCTTCTACTTCATTCCCTGGCTGAGACAAATCACTTGGCTTTGCTAAGCTGTTCTTGGATGGGAAGCAAAGGCCTTGCTGCTCAGGGGTCAAGGGACCTCCATGTTGATTCTGGGCCTTTGTTTGATACGTTCCTGTTATGCGCCCTCTGTTTCCTATTTCCATCTGAAGAACTGGTTCGTCTGGGTTTAAAGAATTCAAATTATGATCCTGAAGTTGTTGCAAAAATGACAGAGACTCTTTCTGGGGATTCTTATAACACTGTGGCCCACTTGGTTCTTCACTGGTGGCAATCCGGACCCCTACACTCTGCAAGAGGATGGACTTCTGCAAGATGAAGTCTTTATGCTCTAGATGGGCAAGCTTTACCACAGTAGGCCTCGGGGCTTGGTCTCTGCCTGTCCTGTAAGCCTCTTTGATATACCTGTTGCACTGCATGCCATTAACACAGAGGTGCTTGGCCAGGAAGCTGTGCACCAGCTCCATGGTATTTTCCCCATCTTGCTCAGGAAGTCCATACAAATACAGAATGGCTTCCTCACTGGGTCTGTCCACATGAGGTCCCTGGGCCTTTCTTCCCCCACACACCTTGGCCAGGGAGCTGCTGCCCACCTGCAGGCCTCCTATTTCACTCAGAACTGAGTCTACACAGCTGGAGACTTCATCCACTGAACCCCAGACTTGGCTCAAGTGCTGCTGCAGCTCGGCGATCTCCGTTTGGAGATGGCTGATGCCTTGTAGCTCTCTGATTATATAGTCTACTACATTCCCCAAAGGCTCTCGCTGTTCAAGGCTGGGGCCCCTGCACAAAAGGGGCTTGGCTTGGTTCTTCTCTGAGGGCTCCTGACAGCTGGTGGTAATGCTGGCAGCTGAGAAGTCCTGAGAGCCAGACTCTGAAGCACAGGCAGTGGAGCCCAGAGGAAGCGGGCTGCGGGCCTGCGGCCCAAAGCTGCAGTGCTGGGCCAGGCCCCCATCTTTGTCCCCACCAATGGCTGAGGCTGTTGACCCACAGCAAGGGGGTAGTGAGCTGTCCTCTGGTAAGGATCCAGCTGGACTTGAGGACTTGCTCTTGACGTGACAGCCAGTCTCCGCCTTAGCCTTATCTGGGGAAAGCCTGGAAGAGGGTCCCAGGGTGACCATGATTTCTTCCTCTGACTCTTGCAACAATCGCTTCATTTTCTCCCTCAGGGTCTGAGGGATTCTCTGCTTCTTCCTCTTATTTCTGGTCAGGATGCTTAACACAGACTGTCTTGGAAGGCAACACCCTGTCCTGCTCTTTTCAGTCTATTTCTGGCAATTATTGCTGGCTGATGCCTTGGGCTTAGCCCATAGTGCTGCCTGAAATGGTCCCATGTGTGGTCTCCAAACCTGGCACATGTCCCTGGGGTCCTGGCTTGACTCTTAGTCTGCAGCTAGTGGAAAGGGAAAATAGTACACTCATGTCAGAAAGCAGCTGGATACTTTTAAGCTGAATCAAGCTGTCAAGCAGGAATACAAACGTTACCTTCTAAGACTGTCCTCTGCCTCCCAACGCCGGCCTCAAAGGCTGTAGGCAGGCAGGTCTCTCTCCTCGGCTTCCCATCAGAACACTGATGTCAAATCAAATCAAGTCCTGATGTTCTAGGCAAGTACTCAAAACCATCAGATTGAAACAAACTCCTGGGAAGTAGGCGGTGGTGAGGTCAATGAGTATTGGAACCTTTACAAAATTCAAAACTAGGGTCTGGCTCACAAATGAACAAATAGATGCTTAACACCAAAGCTCAAATCACATACACAGTGAAACTCAATTCACATACACAGTGAACGACGAAGACAAGACACTCAATGCTGTTTCTCCCCAGTTGGCTGTTCTGGTGAAGGCTCAGCTATGCAAAGGTTTGCTTCTGCCTGTGCTTACAGCACGGAGTGTTTTCCATTTTTTAGTGATAGCAGCCCTTCACATGGAGAAAGGACGATGGCAAGTATTTTAAACTTGGAGGAAAAAAAGTGTTTTCTATACCTATTTCTAGAATAAGGTGGCACAGTATGGGCATCCTCACTGTACAGATTCCGGAGGCATTTAGCACGCTTGGATCTAGAGGGGCAGGTGGCCAAACAGGGATGAAGGAGGCTCAGGCTCAGCCAGAATCCTGAACTCTATTTAATTATCCCCAAGGGCTTGGTGCAGCCTAATCAACACACAGGTTCAACTTTTCTGGCCCACATCTGGTCTAACGCCTCCTCAGGGTATCAGGGGAAGTGATTTTCCAACACTATCCATTCCTAGAGTAACAAAAGATTGCTCTAGGTCTCTGACTGGCCTGGAGAGAACAATGCATGGGACAGGTGGGGAGTTGGTTAGATCACAGAGGGCTACAGGGTGCTTTGCTGTTCTCCAAAAAGGTAAAGACCTGCCACCAGTCTTGCCCCTACACCCTAAGCTACGGGCAGCTATACTACAGAGGCGGGGATGACTACTACCTTATGTGGGGTGGGCATCCATTCCTTTTTCACTGGGAATGTGCAGAGTGCAGGCAAGGAGCAGAGTGGAAAGTACAAAGGGGAAAGCAGAGAGACCAGGAATGCATGGGACTGCCGATATTTTCTGGCTCTGCTGGGCCACCCTAGTTGGGGTAAAATGGGCTGGTGGGAGACATGCTACCCTTCATGTTCTTCAACCAGAGATGGTTTCCCCATTTTATAGATTTATTATGGATTTGATCTCGATTTCTAAATCTTCTAAACCCCTGCTTCCTTTTCTTTCCCCAGTACTCAAGATAACTCTAAAAGAGGGAAACTGCGTATGAAGAACACAAGCTGACAGCTCCCATGGCTATTAATTTTCAGGAAAGGCCACCATCAATGGTCTGTGGGCCTGAAAGTTAAAAGCACTGTTTCCCCAGACTAGGAAGAATCAAAAGGATGAGTCATAAGACTAGAGAGAAAGATGAAGCCGATCCCTTTTACTGGAAATAAGTAGGCCAAGAACCAAGAGACAGAAACTAGATTAATTCCCATTTTATTTCTTCCCTTCTTTCTAGTTCATCTGAAAACTCTACTTCATCTAGAAATTCCTCATCTCAGAACTCTACGTATCCTGTGAGGCACTGGAGAGGCCCAATTATTGCTTTACTCAATGTCTCAAGGGGCCAGAATAAGCCATACCCCTAATTTGGCCAGCTCACTCCAGTGTGTGTGTGTGTGTGTGTATGTGAGAGAGAGAGAGAGAGAGAATGAGAATGCTCCATGTGCACAACCAGAATCCTGGGTCTTGGGCTTAGTGCCCAGCTGCCAAGACAGTAGAGCCCCCAATTCTAGAATTCTAGGACTGACTCATCGCATTCTTCCTTCTTCTCCTCCCACAAGTACAAAATCTACATTTCCAAAGCCATCCCTTTCTCTCCTCCCCAACTGTACAAGGTATTGGCACCTGGTATTAGCTATGAACAGTGTCTTTGGCCCTAGAAGGGCTGGAGTTGACAATGAGCCTTTCAAGTTTGTCTCAAGGGAAAGATTACTACTGAACCTCTCTGCACGACCACATGAAGCCATGGGCAGCGCTGACTAAGAGACTTAAGTTTGGGTCTTGCTTCACCAGTGACCTTGAATTAAACACTTGACCTCTGTGCTTTAGTTTCCTCATCTGTAAAGCGGGAAAGTAGGAATATTATAAAGCTGAAATGTGAGACTGGTAATTAGTGAACTGTAAAGCACTGCAATGCTGTTATTACTTGTACGGCAAGTCCCTGAGACAAAAAAGCAGGGAAACTAATATCTAAGCCAAATATGCAACCGCCAAATGCTATGATTTGAGTGAACCATTGACTTATATCCCAGCCCCAGACCCCTACCTCTCCCATTCTCTCCTAATGGTCTACAGCAGTGCCAGGAATCCCACCACTAGAGCAACATTCTGTTAGTCTTACTCTCCTCTAGAAGTTGTGTGACATGTTTTTTTTAAGTAAGAAAAGGGAGAAGCAAAACATTTAGTCCCCAATATTTTATTTAGGTGAAAAGAGGCTTGCCATCCTTCCTCAGGAACCCTGACAGTATAAGGAAGGAGGAAACAGCTGTAGGAGGCAAGCTTTTCCTTTCTAGTGCTGGTGAAGCCCAGAACACATTTCCAAGGTCAGCCCCACTTTGGTCCAGATGAGGCATTTTCTCAGGAACAAAAATGAAACTGACTCTCCTGCTGTTGCTGCAGTGCAGGCCAGGTTAACTTCAGGCCTATCTGCTTCTGCCCCTCAGATCAATGCTCCAGATATTCTTGGCTTAACTTCCTGGATATCTTGCCAGGTGACCCCTCCGAGAGTGCAGTGACTACAATATCTGCTGGCCAGCCACATAGGGGGCGAATGGCACAGCCATGTGTTCAGAGTCCTTTCCTATGGTTTCCTGAAGGACTGGAGGCAAAGCTGCCTGGCTTCCTACGTTACGTACAAACAGGAAATTTCCAACGAGAGCTGTCATTTCCAACTTCTCCTGGCCCCAAACAAAGAACCTAGCTTCCACTTTAAACAAACAAACAAAACCCTCCAAACCTTCTTCTAAATTGGCAGTCAATGCCCCTGGATGAACTCTGAAATTAAGAACACCTCCTGGGGATGTGGGTTCCCCAAAGGCACCAAACCCACTCAGTCATCCAGATATTTACATTTTAAATCAGGGGACAGAGCTCAATGGGATGCCCAGAAGATCAACCACTCACTTTGCTCAGAACCCAGCTGGATACCAGAAGCCAGAATGGGCTGAAAGGGCAACTCTCAGAGAGAGGCGGCTCAATTCAAGTCCACCTTCTTCTTCCCCAGCCTCTGTACTAACCATTCTCACAGGAATGAAATAACAGGGGCCAAAGTGTGAGAAGGCCAATTTGATATCTAAATCAATTCAATCGATATGCCAGGCACTAAACTTGTGCCAGGGATATAAGACACAGTTCCTGTTCTCTAATATATTAAAGTTTGGAGAGGGAGATAGGCATATAGACAAACACAAAATAAAGTGATAAAAGTTATAACAGAAGTAATAGAAAGCCAGTATTTAATTCTAGGGGTGGGGAATGGGAAGGCAGTGAGAGGCTCAGCAAAACTATGACAGGGTGGGCCATGGAGAAGTAATATGTGAGCTGACCGGATAAGGAGGCCTTGGGGTCCACCCAGCTCAAACCTGGCCCTCTGGTTTCTTCAAGGTTCCCAGAGCTGTCACCCTGCCGTATCCTGTTAGCCTATCCACTCTAGGCAACTCTCTAAATTTCATACATACATTCTCAAAAATGACCATACCTTTCTTTGATCTTTTCCTAAGGAATGCTTAAGACTAGGAAAAATGAAGCAGCCCTTTCAAGGGATATCTGTGTTTAAAAAGGGAACAAATCAAAACAAAATGAATTAATCGAAAGGAGTAAAACCTCAATGATGGAAAGCTGACAACTATGGCAGGGACTAAACCCCAATCACACCGTATCAGCAACAGCCTTCCAGAAGTCAAGAGGGAAAAACTCCTCACTTTTCTGAAATGGCTAATTCTTTACTCTCTCTCCGATGTATCAAACAAATGTAATTAGTAATGTGAGTATTCCTTATAAAATTGCTTCTGACCCAAATCTGAACTTGGAGGAAACTGAGGGACTTCTGGGAACAGGCTAGGACTCTATGTACACATATCAAGAAGCCTCTCACTTAGTGTGAAACAAGCCCAGAAGGCAGAAAGCCAAGAGCTCTGAGCCCTCTTCCTCCCTAGGGTAAGGTCATTCCTGGGCCATTTACCAATTATGTTGTATGGCTAATATGGTGGGAGGAACGGATTTCTAGGGTCACAGCAGGTACAGGTATTCTTAGGATGTTAATCTTCGGGAAAGATTCAATGCTTACAAAGAATCTTAGAGAAAAATATCAGGGTCACAAGGTCTGAAGCGTAAGACCAGCCAAAGGGAGTAAAGAATGCCCTAGATCGAATGTGGAGCAAGGTCCCAGGACTGCAGTTCCTAGGACTCGCCACCCCACCTCACCAGTGGTAGGAGGAATCCCATTTATAGGCCAAAAGCTGGACAGTGTAAAGGAAAGAAAGCCCTAGGCATCATATCCAAGAGGGGAGACAGAACCGTGAGTAATGCACAGTAGCAAGAGAGAGGATGCAGGAGTGGTATGTGAAGATTTCAGAATGAAGACGAATGCCAGTCAGGAGAGCTGCGAGTCTGCGCCCTGCTCAGGGCTCCCTTTCAGCAGTACCGAGGTTTATTACACCACAGAGTATAACAGACCATAAACAAATGTACACATACTCAGAATCTGACACTCATGACAAAGACGACTCTGTCTTTTGAACAAACTTGAGTCAGATTCCTCTGACTCCTCTTTTTGACTAGGCCCCTAACCTTAGGCTCTGTTTAGTCCCATTTTAGCAAGAATCTTGCTGGCTCAGTTTACTGAAAATTCCTCATCTTTGATATCTGACCAAATTCCTTATCCCTCAACCTGGCCAGCCTCCAGCAAAAATCCTGTCAAATCAGTTCAGCCAGACTCCCCCTTATCCGTGCTGTTTCCTCGTAGTAATTTTCCATCCACTGACCCTCACCCCTGCTCCTTGGTTATAAATGTCCACTTTTCCTTGTATTCAGAGTTGGCCTCAATCTCGCTCCCCTATTATGATGTAGTAGTCCCCCTGAATAAAGTCTGTCTTACTGTCTTTAACATGGGTCAGAATAATTTTTTCTTAAGTACTCATCACGCCTTTTTCCCCTTATTACCTCATGGCTCTTGTGAGTAGACTGAAGAAGGCATGTGAGCAAGAATCTAGGCCCTGAACACTCCCCCCTCACCCCCCAAAATACCCATATTCTCTACCCCTTACGTTGCTGTAGTTTCTTAATAGAACTTACTACCACCTGATTGATCATATATTTGTTTGCTTGTTTATTATCTGTATCCTAGAATGTGAGTAGAGACTCTGTTTTGTTCATTGCTGTATCCTCAGCACCTAGAACAGTGCCTGACACATATGGCAAAACAAACAAACAAACAAAGAAAATCCTGCCACTGAATAAAAGGAACCAGAAAACAAAGCAGAAAATGAGACAGGAGTCCTTTAGAAGAGTCTTTTAGAAGAGCCCTGGAATCTCATACTATGTTGTGATCGAGCCTATGAAGTAGGGTATCATAATGTTATTCTATGTTTTTCTAAATTTTAAATTTGCAACTCTTTAGGTGGTGCAGCTACTCTAGCTTCTCGAAAGCCCTATCACCCAATTTTATAAACCTCGACCTGAAATGACACCCGTGTTGCTAATTTGTTTTACTTTGGCAGACCCCTAAATAGAAGGTTTCTGCTTGAGGACCCTCAGTGGGAGTGAATGCCATTATATTGGAAGCTGTGCTTTCTTTGTAAATTCTTCTAGCACAGAGCATTACTATGCCAAGCATACAGCATGGCATACAGTGAGAACTTGGTGCCATGGGAAGAATAAACGAGTAATGGCAGGGCTGAATTAGAATCCAAACCTCCTGATTTCTAGTCCATTTGTGTTTCCATAATGGCATGCTGTCTTTAAGGTCTCAGATTCCTTCTAGACTGATGGCTTACAACCCTCTTTCATTGTAAAACTAAGCTGGAAACTTCTCCCCAAATATACTTAAAATTTTCTGGGGATTCACTCAAGACAAATAAAGAGGGTAGTGGTGGGACCAGCCTTTGCTAGAGGCTGGTAATTAGCTGGTTCTCTCCAGTATAGGAGACTGGTAGGAAGAGGGGGCTACTATGGTTCCTGTCATCCCCAGGGTTGCTGTCATGGGGTCTCCACTTGCCCTTCCAGCTGGAAGAGATACCCTGATCCTTGTGCTAATGATGGGTCTAGAGCAGCACTGTCCAACAGAAATATAATATGAGGCACATATATAATTTTAAAATTTCCAGTACCCAAATAAAAAAGTAAAGAGAAACAGGTAAAATTTATTTTAATATATAACTCACCCAAAATATTAATATCAATTTCAACATGTAATCAATATAAAAAATTATTAATCATATTTTTGCATTCCTTTTTTCATACTGAGTCCTTGAACTCTGGTCTGCATCTTACATTTACAGCACAATGTAGACTAGCCACCCCGCAAATACTCAACAACCACATGTGGCCAGTGGCTACCATATTGGACAGTGCAGGTCTAGAATGTTGGGGCAGGGGATATTCTAGAGAGCCTTCAAAACCTGGCAGCAGATGCTCGCTGCAAGGAGTAGGCTGTCATCTCAGGGGCAACAGAACGCTCTATTCTTTCACTCATCCTTTCCCCTGTTCATTTTGATCCTAGCTGGAAGCAGCTTATTTCCATTTTGTGAAAGGTTCAATTCTTTTTAAGGCTACAAAGAACAAAGTATTAAGACCCCAACCTGTAGAGGATGAGACCTGTTCTCGCTCTCAACCTGACCCTTTCTAGATTCTCGGTGGCTCTATGTAGCTTCTTTCCAATACTCTGGGCAAAACCACAGGATAAACTAAGTTACTTCAACAGAAGCTACCCCTTTGCAGGGAAGACTTAGAGACCTCTCACAGACAAGAGCATACTCTCAATGCAGCTGGGTCAAAGGTATGCTATCCTATACAACTCATACTAGAGGGTCATGTAACAATAGTGAAATTGTATTTGTTTACAATTTTACAGTTTACTTGATTCCTATTTTATCATCACAACAACCCTGTGAGGTAGGAGAGAAGGATTATTATTCTGATTTCATAAATGAGAAAAATGAAGCTGAGAGAAACTAAATGATTTGAGCAACATCACTGAGTAGAGTTAGGATTTAAAAGGGGGTCATCAGTCGATAAAGTTAGTGCTCTTTTTACCATACATACATGACAGAAATGTGTGCACACACTCAAGACTGAGAAAACTCAAGATGACTTTTCTGTTTATATGGCATATGCACACACGAGAGGGAAGAATTAATACTCACATCAGACGGGAGGGCAGTAGACACACAAACACAGGAAATGGAAAGGTGTCTGAAAATACACAGGCCTATACAAGAGGAGGAAAGTTCCCTGAGTACATGAAAACATGCAGGAGATAAAGGGACAGATATCTACATATGTATGCACATGGAGGGAGACATGGCTTGTGCATATTCATGTAAGATGAATGAATGAGTTGTTTATATGTATGTATACACAGATAGGAATGGATATGTTATCTATAAACATATGGACATATCAAGAGGGAGAAACAGATTATTTGTATACAAGTATGCAGACATCCAGAGGGGTGAGTGGGTTATTTATCTACATACAAGAGAATACCAGGGAAGAATAGATGGTCAGATTATTAGCATAGAAACATGTGCACGTGAAGATTCTATCCTCAGTGCTGAGTATGCCATTTTTTACTCATTATAATGACCCCACCAGCAAGTTGGCTCAAGCAGTTATGTAATTAATGTAGCTGTTCCATATTCCACCCACAAATGCTTTGCTTTTGTCCCTGCTTGTCATTCCGAGTCAGTCATACACTCGATACCACTTACCTTGCTGCTGCAACCAAAATAAGAGTTAAGAAAATGAAAAGAAAAAAAAATGCATTAAAACCACAAATGCTCAAGTTTTAGAATGCAAGTGCTGTCTTTAAGAGGAAATCCATTCAGAAGCACTCCTTGGTTTGACAGAGAAGCCACAAGATGAACTTTCTAAGCCACAGCACGGCTGCTTGCCCAACCGACAAACAGAGCCAAGGAGCTATTCTCAGTTGTATCCAGCTGGCTGGCTCCACAGTGCAAAGTTGATGAGAGAACAATGCCCAGCAGAGAAATCCCCTCAGTGCAAGGCTGGGCAGGAGTCTCGCTGGCTACAAATCTAGGAATCCAATCTGGTCCACACCTCTCTGCTGAGGGAGATTCTGACGACCATCCTGCTGAAGGCAATAGCAGCCAAACTTCAACTGGATGTGGAATTCTAACTCAGTCGATTCTGGGCTTTGAGACTGAGAGAGAAAGCAGGGCAGCTACTGCTCCTGCTGCTGCTCCTCCTCCTCTCCAGCTGCTTCCTGCATGCAACCTCCCATAGGGCAGCAGCCCTCCTCACACGTTCCTGGGGCACACACCCCCTTCCCCAGCACACTCACGCACACAGAAACCTCGCCAGCAAGCTCACTCACACACCCTTGCTGAGTGTCTCTCCCTCCCGCTAAATATAGATCTTACTCTCTCCCCTCCCCCATTTCTTCCCCTCATTTTTCTCCCCTCCCTCCTTTCTTCTCCCCTGCCTATTCACCTCTCTCATGTCTGAGCTGGAGGATAGAAAGAGACATAAGGAGGAGCCCAATACTTTGAGGAGCTCCCAGTCTCAGCGGGAAGACAGAACACAGCAAAAAACTGCTGGAACACAGTACAAAAGGAGTCTTCCCTTCTACTGAGATAAGCTCTAGGGGTTTCGTTTGTTTGGTTGGTTTGTTAATTTTGTTTGTTTGTTTTTGTATGTATATAATCTGTCTGTATTTGGTGAAGCTGGAGAACAGGTAGTGCCCAAGTGCCGTTATCATCAAATAGCCCCATGTTCTCAGAGGACACCTAGTCCAGTTCTTCCGAAACAGCCACAGCAAGAGAACTGGAAAACAAGAACTCCTTTAGGCTATGCCCAGGCAGTCATTAGAGAGAAGGAGGGGAAGCTGGGTGGGACATGGACCCTCTACTGCAGAAGTCAGGACCACAGGTTGTTTTGGAATCCAGAATTAGGAACTAAGCAACCTAAAGTGATATCACACTGACCAAAACCCGTCTAAGGTTCAATGCCTGGTATCATGACCCCTAATTTCCCAGTCCTTCTTTGCCAGTGGCATCTCTGTCTCCCTGGAGATGTGCTAGTCTAGTGGCTCTCGTATGGCCCTAATTACTAACAATTCAACAATTCTAGTTAGCACTCATCAGGAAATTGAATGTCCTTATCTTCAAAGAGTACTCAAATTGTTCATTGCAACATGATGCCAAACATAAGCTAGGGACCCTTGAAGCCCTGGAGCATAAAGTACCACATTGGGAAATATATGAGATCTCTTTCTATTCCACAACCATAGAACAGGACAAACAGTTTGAGCCCAGAGAACCTCAGAACTCTTCTTAATACAGAGCTCCAATCAGCCAGTAACAAACCAGTGAAGCCATTCCTATTCACCTCATCTGAGCCTGATGCGATAGGAAAAGGATCCCCTCTTTCTTAGGCCAACAGCAGGTTTGATTTATGCAACATGTCCAAACTTGCTACTTCTATTGCCCTGCAACATTCCTCGTGACAATCCACACTAGAACATGGCCCTGTTAGCCAGGAATCAGGGAGTCAGCCTACAGGGGGCACCCCAGAATCTGTCACTACAGAACAGGCAGTTTTATATGGTAGATAAAACAAGCTTTTAAATTAAGAATTATTTCCTTGGCTTATCCAAGATCCTGAGGCGAAAGCGTTGATTCCAGAGCCAACATTTGCCTCCCTACTGCCTTCTTCCAATAACATTGCTTCCCCCTCAACTGAGGAAGAAAATTTAGATTCCAAGAAGATGCTAAACAACCCATTCCTTAACCATCCACCTCATTATGCAGCCAACACTGACAGCAGAGCAAATACCTCCTAACCCAGTCAGGGAGCAGCACGGATGACAGAAGAGATAAGGACTGACGGTGCAACTATAGCCACATCTAAATAAAGAAAAGAGAAAAAAAAAAGAAAAAAACCCTTGAAAACTGTCAAATTTCAGTGGAAGTCACAGCCAATTTATCATGGAGCTTCCCATATCTCAGCCAGGAGAAAGAGGTAAAGGGTTTAAAATAAGAAATATAGGGACGGCTGATTAAGTCAGAATTCCCTCTCCAACTCTGCAGCCACTCATAAGGAGCCCAGAGCAGAGACTGTCATTACTAGATTTGGGTCCGGGCTTCCCAGACCGAGGAGAACCACAAATCTCAAGGCTGGGGAAGATCCTCAAAGCTAGGCCACTGCCTCAAGAACCTACTTCTTCATGCTTCATCCACCCGGGGCTCCATGTCTCCAGATGCTATCCCGGAAGCCAACGTGACCCTGTCTTGTCCAGCTACCTACTCAAACACATTCAGCCCAGCTTCTAAGCAGTTTGGGGTTTCCAAACAAAGGCTCAGCCAGGAGAAGATGTGTTTAGGACATGAGGCACAACCAATCTGCTATCTCTAGTTATAGTCATTGCTTTGACCGTTAAGTACCATTAATTAATTTGTATCTTTCCACCTTCTCATGTTTCAGCAAAAGCAAGAAGAGTAAGTGGGAAAGAGGTACACAGCAGTCAGTGTAAGCTCTGGTGGAAAAAAAAAACACACAAAAAATAGGGCTCCTTCTGCCACCATTCAACAAGGCCCACAGAGCACCAGACTTCATATGATCAACGGACACTCAGACCTCCTCAGTGGACTAGCCTTTTGGGATAAACATGTAATGTCTGTTTCCTGAGCCATGCAAGCAACACCGCAGCCCCTTGTCACGGTGGATCTGGCTCTTGGGAATCCTGGGCAGGCTAAAAGGATGCGGTTGCTTTTTAAGGTAACAAACAGCACAAGCACCCACCTCAGTTGGGAAGCTTCCTCAAAGCTGGGCTGTTCAAGAGCTAGCTGGGCAGAACTGGAAAACAGATTGGGTTAAGAAGGAAAAGGCATTTATCCAGAAGCTGTGAAATGCTCTGAACAGACATTCTCAAGGTCTGCTTCCCAATTTAAATCTTTGCAAGGATCTTTGCCTAGAGACAGATGAGTCAAGATGGAAATTCAACACGAGACACTGACACTCACGCAGAGTTGTGGGAAGGTTCAGAGCTGCTGGAGCTCTAAAGGGGAACCGAATGGGTGGGTTAGTCAGAAGACCACCTGGCACACAGAATTCATTCTCAGCTAAAGCATCTGAGTGTCACAGGGATACTGGAGGAGGGGCTCACTAATCACAATTGTCCCGTCATACAAACCAGTCTAAGTCTCCCTGGGGCCAGATGCAACTGGTCCAAAAGCAAAGAATGTGCCTGCTGCAAACCTGGCCTGCCTTTTCAGGTGTCACTGCCAGACAGTGACTGGGTCAGGATCAGCAGGTTCCAATCTTATCTCCCAATGTTGACAATCACATATGCAGGGTGCAAAGGAGAGGTGGAGCCAAAGTCCACTTAGGCAGGAGTAAGCTTGTGATTCTTTTCCTTTTCTACCACGAAGAAGCAATATGAAGAGGCTGACATGTGGTCACACAGCTGGGATATGTTTCATGAGGAAAATGGTTTGTTTTGGCTTTCAAACCTTTTTTTCCCCCTGTAGAATTCTGCCCTCCATAAACTACTCAGCAATTATATGTAGCACAGAATGATGGGCAATGGGAAATGATTCGCGGGTCCTCCCTCAGGAGCATGCCACCCTAGGGGAGCGATGAGCCTGGCAGAGATGTGCCGATGTCACTGAGGTGCTAAGACATAGCTGCTACACAGCCCAAATCAGACCTGACAAGCTGCAAGGCAGGCCTAAGGAGTCACAAATTGCTGACAAATTGCAGTCCTCCAATCAGGTCAAGCATCATCCCTGATTAGCAGAAATTGGAACGTAAAGAGCTGATCAACTCCTAAGGCCTGCCCAGCTAAACGGTTAGGTTTCCAGCCTGTACCTCCAAAGGCTGTGGCCCCATTTCCGTCCCAGGACAAAATTCACAATCAAAGCTGTCTACATGTCTCCTGCCCTCTCACATAAACCTGGTCAAAAGTCACCACTTCCAGATTTAGGACTAACGCTGGTCCTGAACTAGTATCTGCTTATACATGTCCCAGTGCGAGCTACAAAATGCATAGGTCGTGCCTCAGTCTCTATACCCCAAGGAAGCCAAGGGGCCATATGCTAAGGAGTCTCTAATGAGAATCCAAAATGTGAAATTTCATGGGGAAGTGAACCTCTTACACTCAAAGAAAACTATGTGCTAACTGGCTTAATATTGCTCAAAAATTTCTTCAGTTCTTTGGGGCTTGTTCTGAGATACATCTTAGGGTAAACCCAAATCTGGAAAATTCTCTACAGGAGTAGGATCCTGTTTCTATAAGATTTTCAAAATTATGTCCCTAGCCAGCATACAGGATTCTCCATAAATTCAAAAATATCTGGTATGAGACACTGAGTTATAGGAAGCTAGTTAATATTCAAAGTGCAAAAGAAGACCTAAGGGAGACCCATCTTTCGGTGAGGTTCTCTGACAGAGTAACAACGACTCATGGTGGGGAGAAAGGGATGACTAGATGAGTCAGGAGAGCAAGCCAGACGCCTGGAAATCAAAGAATGCCAGGGAAAGTCTGTTGTTTGTGTTGGCCTTGGAGCTCTGGACTTCCAGCTCACCCATACCAGTCACACACAGAGATAAGCACTCTGCTCAGACACAAGATTCCTGGAACCCCAATATTCTAATCCTCCATCCAGTGACAGAACCCCCTGCAAAACCCTTTGTCCCCCATCACATGTCACCAAGTGAAATCTATTTTACCTTGCTACCTATAAAATCTGTCCCCTTCTCTACAACCCTTAAATCTAAGCTTCATTATTTCTCAATTGAGTTATTGCAAAAAATTCATCCTCCCTAGTCTCCCTTCCTCCAGAACCACCTCCGTCTCACCAGCCCCTACTCCCAATCCATTCTTGACAATTTGCTAGAGGGGCATTTCTAAAATGTCGATAGATTTTTGTCACTCATTTTCTTAAAATTCTTCTGTCACTGCTCAGGAAAAAGTTCTTTCTTACCTGTTCATATCTAGCGGGTGCCAGCTTCCCATTCTCTCAGTATACTCAAACCACGCTCCTTACACTCACGGAAAGTGTCGTCCCACCCTTTCTATTTCCATATGGTACTGTCTAGAGTATCAGCAGAGAATAAAAACAAGTATGGCAAAGGGGCTAAAAACCTTAACAAGTGCTTATCAGAAAACAAGACTTGGAACCAAAATAGTAAAAACTACTTTGGTATCTGTTACGGGTTAAACTATGTTTCCCTAAAATTTATATGCTGAAGTCCTAACCCTTTTTTTTTTTTAATTAATTTTATTGGGGTGACAATTGTTAGTAAATTTACATAGATTTCAGGTGTACAATTCTGTATTACATCGTCTATAAATCCCATTGTGTGATCACCACCCAGAGTCAGTTCTCCTTCCATCACCATATATTTGATCCCCTTTACCCTCATCACCCACCCCCCACCCCCTTACCCTCTGGTAACCACTAAATTATTGTCTGTGTCTATGAGTTTTTGTTTCTCATTTGTTTGTCTTGTTCTTTTTGGTTTATATACCACATATCAGTGAAATCATAGGGTTCTCTGCTTTTTCTGTCTGACTTATTTCACTTAGCATTATTCTCTCGAGATCCATCCATGTTGTCACAAATGCTCCTATATCATCTTTCTAACCCTTAGTACCTCAGAATGAGACCTTCTTTGGAGATAAGATCTTCACAGAGGCAATCAAGTTCAAGTGAGGTCATCAAGGTGGGCCCTAATCCTATTTGACTGGTGTCCTGATAACAAGGGGGAATTTCGACATAAAGACACGCATAGCGGGAAGGCAATATAGAGACACAGGGAAAAGACGACCATCTACAAACCAAGTTGAGAGGGCTAGAATAGATTCTTTCCTCACAGTCCTCAGAAGGAACAAACCCTGCTGACACCTTGATTTTGGGCTTCCAGCCTCCAGAACCGTGAGATGATAAATTTCTGCTGTTTAAGACACGCAGTCTGTGGTACTTTGTTATAGCAGCCCTAGCAAACTAATACAGCACTTTTGAGAATTACTAATACAATTCTACCAAAATAATTAATAAATAATAAATGAATACTCATTAACAAGTACCTAGGTATGGTACCAGTCATGATGAAAAGATATGATTCTTGCTCTTAGGGAATTCATAACCTAGTAGAGGAATGGTTACAACATTAGGCAAAGGCCCCTGAGGGAGAGGAGTGTTATATTTCGCCCTTGGGTAACTGGTAGTGCCATGTACTGAGAAAGGACATACAGTAGATGAGGTGAAGAAAGAAAAGACAATGAGTACAATCTGAACATATTGCATGAGGTGCCTATGAAAATTCTGGTGACAATATCCATGGCAGCTTGACAGATTAGATTCTGTAGCTCATGAAAGAGGAATGAGGTAGAGATAGCAATTTGGAATTCATCAGTGTATGGGTAAAGACATGAATGAGATTTATCTAGAGTAGAGAATGAGATGGAAAACAAATCCCTGGGAATCACCAGGTTTTAAGGAGCAAACAGAGGATGAGAAATGCTATATGGAAAACAAAGATGGTGTTGGAAATAAGTAAAAGACTTGGAGGGAAAGGTATCACAAAAATCAAGAAAGAAGAGTGTTTTAGGGAGAAACCATTCAACAGTTTTTAGTCTCACCTGTCACAAGAAATGCTCCAGGATGTTGGTTTTCATCTAGAATGCCCTTCCTCACGTTTGGCTACTTGTCTGAATAGCCTCAGGCATGAACCAAATATGAACACATTTCCCTAGCATGCTTGAGGATGACAAAAGCAAAGGGAAGCAGAAGCCTTAAGTAATTGGGGAAGATTATTTGCTACAACTCAGCTTTTCCCTTTGGCTTCAAGAGGTCTTATTTTACAGACTATGATTATACTTTAGGACCTGCCTGTTTTGGAATGGTGGTAAATCTCAGCGGCATTGTTTACAGAAAGAAAAACTTGCCACTTGCAAGGAGCTATGGATCTCCTTAACAACATATGCTCGTAAACACACAGGAAGCAAATTATCCCTTGATTTCCATGTTTCTAGCCTCATATTATTTTATTTCTTGGACATTTCCTGATACTTACTAACTGCTGACTTAGTACCCTCTGGGAATTCCTCTGATAAGACTTCTCCAACCACCCTAACTTAAAGGGCTTGCTCCCTACTTCAAAGTCCAATGGCAACTATTTTCTATTATATGTGTTAATCATTCCTTTTGCAACCAATTACTTACGGCTTTGTAATACTACTTCATACTTTTAAAGCAATCATTCCACAAAACTTTGCTAAGTGTCTACTAAGTATTCGAAGCTATGCTAGGAATTGTAATCAGTTCCTGACCTCACAAGAGCGATCTAGCAAAGGAGTTAAAGTCCATATACATGCAAGGAAAATATAAGTGGAAAGCATAAGTAACAAGAAAATAAGTGGACAAGAAGAGGATCTCTGAATCCCTGAACTCTGTTTTCCTACCTACATGTATTAGGTCCCCCAAAGCATTTTAGGCAGGGAAGATCCTCCAGGTGAATATCCACTCTTAATTCTTTCAGACTCAAACTCTTGCATGGCCTCCAACCTTTATAAGCCAGAGTGGGCCATAAAGATGTCTTTCACAGAAGACAAATTCAAAAAACAGGTCAAGCAGTTTGCAACTTTATCCTTTGCTCCTGGGTCCACATCTTTGACTGGACATCCCAGAGCAAGGGAAGGTACAAAAAAGATCAAAGGCCCAAAGCAGTTTTCTCAAGTCTTTTCATGCCCCAGTTTATTCCAACTGACAGAGCTCCCGCCTCCAGCATTACACCCAATTTGAGCGCCTATCTATTTTTTGGCCTGGAGTGAGAGGGCAGCCTTCAGCAACTCTGAAAGGTTAGAGTGAGTGACTAATATGTAACATGACAGACACAGATAAAATGCATGAGAATTTGAGAGAAAAATACCTCCAGCTTTCAAGGTGCTGGTTTGGATGGGAATCAGGGAAGGCTTAGCAAAAGACGTAATATCTGAGATTGATCCTGAAGGATAAATAACATTTGGATATGTGGGAACTGAAGGGAGGGAAAGGCATTCAAGTCAGAGGCTACAGGATGAGCAAAGATAGGTAAAGTAGGCAAAGAAAAGTATGTTGTTGGAAAGGAAATTAGTATTTACTGAATGCTAACAACACGCCAGGCCCTGCTCTATATGTCTTGTCTTCTCTAATCCATAGCCAATCACTGAGGTAAAAATAACATCCAATTCAGAGATGAGAAAAGTTTCTAAGAGGCTGGGTGACTTGCCTAAGCGTAACGTAACACAGCTAGTAAGTGGTGGAGCCATATTTCAAACTCAGGCTCTGGCTGATTCCAAGGCCCAACTTCTTCCAACTAACTGTACAACGTGGCCTCAGGATTGTGAAGGTTAGAAAAGTAATTTGTGCCAAGTCATAGGAAGTCATGGACACCAGGCTAAAAAGTTGAGATTATAATTTAACTACCAACAGGAAAAAAAACGTTTTTTTAAGAAGAAACCTTTTTTTTTTCTTTATTAAATTTATTGTTAGGGGAGGGGGAGTTATCACGTTGTGAGGGGTGTAAATGTCTATTACATTGCTTTGTACACCTGAAACTAATAAAATAAAATGACATAAGTAAAATTTATTGGGGTGACAATGGCTAACAAAATTACATATGTTTCAAGTGTACATTTCTATAATACGTCATCTACATATCACATTGTGTGCTCACCACCCAGAGTCAGTTCTCCTTCCGTCACCATATATTTGACTCCCTTTACCCTCTTCTACTATCCTCTCTTCCCCTTTACCCTCTGGTAACCACTAAACTGTTGTCTGTGTCTATGAGTTTTTGTTTCTTTGTTTGCCTTGTTCCTTTGTTGCTTTCAGTTTTACATCCCACATGAGTGAAGTCATGGTTCTCGACTTTTTCTGTCTGAATTATTTCACTTAGCATAATAATCTCAAGATCCATCCATGTTGTTGCAAATGCAGTATTTCATCCTTTCTTACGGCAGAATAGTATTCCATTGTGTATATATACCACATTTTCTTTATCCAATCATCCATCAAAGAATACTCTGGTTGTTTCCATGTCTTGGCCACCATAAATAAAGCTGCAATGAACCTCGGAGTACATATATCTTTAAGGATAAATGTTTTCAGATTTTTGGGGTAGATACCCAGGAGAGGGATTGCTGGGTCATATGGTAATTCTATTCTTAATTTTTTGAGGAACCTCCACACTGCCTTTCATAGTGGCTGTACCAATTTACATTCCCACTAACAGGGTATGAGGGTTCCTTTTTCTCCACAACCTCTCCAACACTTGTTATTATTTGTCTTGTTGATGATAGCCATTCTAACAGTTGTGAAGTAATATCTGATTGTGCTTTTGACTTGCATTTCCCTAATAGCTAGTGAAGTTGAGAATTTTTTCATATATGGATTGGCCGTTTGTATGTCTTCTTGGGAGAAGTGTCTGTTCAGGTCCTCTGCCCATTTTTTAATTGGACTTTTTTTTATTGTTGAGTTGTATGAGTTCTTTATATATTTTGGATATTAGCCCCTTATGAGAGGCTAATGTTGTTTGCAAATATCTTCTCCCATTCAGTTGGTTGCCTCTTTATTTTGTCGATGATTTCTTTTGCTGTGCAGAAGCTTTTTAGTTTGATATAGTCCCATTCGTTTGCTTTAGCTTCTACTTCCCTTGTCTTCGAGGTCAAATTCATAAAATCCTCTTTGAACCCAAGGTCCGTAAGTTTAGTACCTATGCTTTCTTCAATGTAATTTATTGTTTCAGGTCTCCTGGTTAGGTCTTTGATCCATTTTGAGCTAATTTTGGTACATGGTGACAAACAGCAGTCTAAAGGAACTTTCATTCATTCCCCCACTCATTCACATACGAGCTTGCTGGGGGCCAGGCATCAGGAATATAAAGTCAAATAGATCCAGTCCTTATTCTGTATTTCCATGCTATTTTCATTTAGCTTTTAAACTTTTTCTTGCATATGCATACAGAAAAGTGCACATATTAAAGGTACACCGATGTAAACAGAATTCAGATTAGAACATTATCGGAATTCCAGAAGCCTCCTTATGCTCATACCTAGTCACTACCAATCTCCTCGCCCTCAAAGGTAATTGCTATCCTGAAGTCTGACACCACAGATGACTTTTATCTGTTTCTGAACTTAATATAAAAGGAATCATACAGTATTTCTTCTTTTAAGAAATACATATCTTAAGGGCAAATACTCACACAATTCCAAGACAATATGATAAACACTAAAATTGACCGTAGATGAAATGCTATAGGAAAACGAGTACCTAACTCTACCTACCTGGGGACTTTGAGAAAGGCTTCAAGGGATGTGACATCTAAGTTGAGTCCTGAGCATAAGCACCATGACTGCTGCTCTGTTTCAGGAAGATAAATCTGGCAGTGGTATATACAATGGATTCCAAGAAAAATAAAAGCATGGAAACCATTGGAAGACTAATACTATAGTCTAAGCAGTAAAGAGGGCCTGGACACAAAGGGGAACAGAGAAGATGAGACAGATAAAAGAAACCACAGGGAGAAAAAGAGCAATATCTGGCAAACGATCCAATGTAGGAGGCAAGAGAAGGCAGAATGACACCATGATTTTGAGGGGGTGGGTGATTAGCAGAATGATGGTGATTTTAATACAAATACAGAACAAAGGAAGATGAACGGGCCCAGGGGGAAGTTTCATACATTGGAAAACTGTGGTGAATATAACTGGTAGGTAACTAGACATGAAGGATAGAACCTAAGGTAAAAAGAGAGTGGTGGAAGTACAGTCCTGGGAATCACCTGCTCAGAAAGGCTAGTTGAAAGGCTACTGCTCCCTAGCACACGCTGGGGATGTGGCACAGCACCTGCTTTACCGCGGTTGCTCGATTAATGATTCCAGATTAGACGCTGAGGAGACGCACATGTGAGATTAAAAGAGATGCCTGAGGGGAAGACTATAACAAGAAGAGACAGAGACACAAAGGAAAGGAGACAGGCTAGGTAAGAAAGGAAGGAAGAGAATTGGGAGAATCTAGACTAATGGAAGCCAAGAAAATAGGAAGTTACAAGTTGGGAATTTCAAAAAACACTACGGGATGATGCAGAGAAAAATGAGAATAAAGACTGAGGCAAGTATCTGAGGGGGAAAAAAGTATTTAAATATTTAACTTCATTATTTCTATCTCCCTTCCGGCCTGTAAACTCTTAAATAATAAGAAAATGTCTTACAAATAGCCCGAAGAGCAACAGTTGTATCCACTTATTAGTTGGCTTGATTTAAAATGGAAAAATTTTAGTAGTTGCTTCCCTTTTAGATAATTCTAACAAAAAGATTTTCTCTCACAGGGGAAGAGTTCCTTCCCAGCCAGTATCAAATGTTCCCATTGATTGGATGGTTAAATAAGCATCAGGAGTCAAAGAAAGTAGTAGAAAACAAGAAGGACTGCTTTGCTTATTTGGAAGCAAGTAATGTTATACAGAGGCATCAATCAGACTTAGTCTGTAAGAGTGTATTAAGTACCTCTCTCTACTGATACTCTACCCAAAAAATACTCCCAGCTGGAGTTTAAGCCCACTGCCAATATCTGATATCATCCTTTGGCAGGTCCATGATAACCATGGCATTCCTGGGAGATGTTTTGATATGCTCCTCAGAAATCAGAGCCAAACTCCACCCCTTCAAACAGGCTGCCCCAAATCCCAGTCCCAGATGTGACGTTTTATAATTCACAAGGCTCAGTCACAGCCCAGAATCAGATCTTAGGTTTACAGAAGACCAACCACTGATAAAACATCCAGATCCAAGCCATAAACATGTCCACCTGTTTCAGAGGGAAGAACAAACAAACAAAAATCCTGAGAAATGTTAAGCATTTCTCCTGACAAGTAGCCAAGAACAGCTCTTGGAAAACGTTCCCACAGTGCCAGGGCAGTCATGGGCCCCTCCCCTGGAGGCCTCAGGGTGAGGCACGCCACTGACTGCTGCCTTCCTTCCAGGCCCCAGAGAAGCACTGGTGTACTGGATAGTCTCATCTGAGTGATCCATATAGCAAGTTATCCCAGAAACCAGTGCCACCAGAGTCTAGATCCCTATAAAGCCTGAAATCCTGTGGCACTAGCTCCTTGCCTCTTTAGCCATCGGAAGCAGTTTCATTGAGTTCCTACTCAATAGCAATAAAAAATGACTGGCTTCCCTAGTCTACATCCTGTCATTCATCCTGTCAACAGATACTTATGGAGTGTCTATTATGTGTACAACAAGACAGCTACCTTATCCTTCCCTCCCTTTTGTAGATAAGTGAAACACCTGCTCCTAATTCTTCTACATTACAAAAGGAATGAATGGTTTTGCTTTCTCTTAACTCTGAAGAGCCCAATCACGTTTAGTGGGTTCAGGGTTGGTTTGGGGAGCATGGGAACAATACACAGGACATAAAATGGGTTTTGAGAGATAATGTCTTTTGGTTAGAACATGTTAAATCTGAGATGCTGATGGGACAAGTGAGTGTACAAGTAGTTATAAATATGGTTCTAGAGTTCAGGAGACAGATCTGGAGATCAATCCAGATGGGAGAGCAATCCACATATAAGTGGTAGCTGACAAAATGAATGAGATTTCACAGAAATAATGCAGAGTCATATGAAAAGAGGACTAAGGGAAGAACCCCAGAAAGAGCAACATTTAAGAAGTGAGCAAAGAAAGAAATCAGGAAAGCAAGGCTGAAGAGAAATCAGAAGAGTGTTGGGGATGGTTTCTTAGACGTCAAAACAGGAAGGAATGTTCAGGATTGTTAAATACTGCAAAGAGGTCCAACAAGATAAAGGCTTAACAGCAACCACTAGGTTAGGTACCTATGAGCTCACTGATGACCTTCACAAATGCAGTTTTAGTGAAATCACGATCAAATCATGAGACAGACTTACCTCAAGTGAACTCCTTAGAAACGAGTCCTGCAGGATGCTTCTCCAATATTTCGTGGTCAAATAACTTTGCAATAATGCCGTGCATGTTATACTCCCCTCTTGAGGAATCATAACAAGCCTAAGTTTCTGACAAGTCCTACAATAAAGCAATCTGCTGGTGTTACACTCTATTGGAACTCAATGTTTCCCGAATTTCTTTGACCATGGAACTCTTTATCACATGATAAAGAACCTATTAACAGTTCTAGAGACTAGAGTCATGGGGAACACACTTTGGAAAACAGGATTCTAAGATTATGGTGTTAAAAAAACGGTGTTGTGGTGGTAGAAAACAGTGTTAAGAACACAGGCTCTGGAGTTAAATAGATCTAGATTTTAATCTGGTTCTAACTCTGACCCGCTAGGTGACCCTGGATCAAGTTTCTCTTTCTAAACCTTAGTTTCTTAATCTATAAAATAAGCCTAATAACATAAGCCTAATTCATAAAATTATTGTGAGGAATTCGTTTGAGTAATGCATGTAAAGTACTTACAGGAATAGTAGTATTCAATAAATGGGGTTACTATGGTGATGATGATGGCAGCAGTTGATATTAAAAGGAAAACTGTGATGTAGGTCCTCAAGTTGTCAATGAATGAATGGGAGTTACGGAAAAGTTGGGATCTAACTGAAACAAGAAGGTGGGTGTGAGAACAGGTTATGCGAATCTAGTAGTGGCCTGGAAGTGGCAGAAGAAGCCTGAGGAAGACCAAGCCTCATTCCGGACCCAGTAATACATGGGGCATTAAAAAAGGCAGAGTGCCCCGCCAAAAAGGGCTTTAAGGAACAGTTAGGTTTCAGTCAGTAGAGAATGTATCGGTTCCGGTCTTAGATATCAGGTAAGGACGCCACAGTTTGTCAAAGGGCAGAAGGGGCCTGTTGGGAGCAGCAGTTAGGACCCTTATCCAAGAGAGGTCTCTGGTTTGGGAAGCAACAGTAGGACCTATTGTTGGGTAGGGCTTACCAAGAAGTTTGAAGATGGATGTTAAAAGCTGTGGTTAAGGGAGGTCTGGAAGTATTTAGACTTACGATAGGATATGCACTGCAACATTGTAGTAGTAGTAAAATATCAGAAACAATTGAAAGATCTATCAATAGCGGACAGAGTACATACATCATAATACAACCACAGAAAGAAATACTAGGCAGTTATTTAAAAAGAATGTAGTAGCTCTATTTGTAATTTGGAGAAAATCTCCAAAATATAGTAATAAATGAAAAAAGGTAAAGGACAATATGTGCAATATATGTGCAACATAAAATGTGTACGCACACATGCTTGTAAATGCACATTTTATCTCTGGACCAATTCACACATAAGACACAGGTAAAAGTGAGATGGTGGAGATAGGGATTAGAGAGCGAACCTGGAAGTCTGAAGTAGGAAGCAAACTTTGCACTATACATATCCTTTTTGTATAATTTTATATTTTTACATTTATTACTTATTCAGAACTTTCTTTGGTGTGTTTTTTTTTTTTAAGTGTCATAGTAATGGTTAAGGAGAAGGCTGAAAGATTATGAGAAAAAGGAGGGATAACTGGTGGTCTCCCTGAGGGCAAAGAGTTGAGATAGTGGAAGCTAAGATAGGCAGCCATGATCAGAACAAACTCCTGGAGCTAAAATTATAGAAAGAGTGCTTTCTTGGTGCAACTAAGTTTAAGAGATGGGTTCTCAAGGGCCCTCACCTTCAGCCTCCTCGTTTTTATCCCCAAAGGGAATCCCATTTTCAGGACTTCAATTATAGCCCAAGAAGGAAGTCGCTTTGCTAGTGAGAGTTATAAGGATGAACAGAACTTTGCAGGAGAGAGTCGATTCATTTTGTTATAATGATCTTCCCTGAGAAAATGCTGATCCATCTCTCAGGCTGACCAGTTGCAATCCTGGATCTCCTGGGATTGTTCCATTTAATCTATTTGCTCCGTTCTATCTCTGCTTACTAAAGCTTTCCTTCTTCAGCTTTCTTTAGCAATCTAAGAGCTTCTGTCAAGGCTTCCTCACGCCCTACCTCCATGCCTTCTCCTTCACTGTCCCTTCCACCTGAACACCCACCCACCTGCTGCCACCACAGTCTCTGTTTCTAGAGCTAAAAGTCTCACCTCCTCCCCCAGATTGTTCTGCAGCTAAGCCAAATAAGGTACAGAATCATATCCATTCCACCCACACTACCAACATTACAGCCTCATCAGCATTAGCAACGTCATCCAACAATTATTAAGTACATGTGGCCAGGTACCCAGCCAGCCCAGACACAGAGATGACCTATACGAACTCTTGCTCAAGATGCTGACACTCTTACAGGAATGGCATAAGGGTAGCTAGGTTCCTAAGGTAGGTCCTCAGGTCTACCGAATGCAGAGTCAGCTAAAGAAGTAGAAATGACCTATAAACTCACAGGAAATATTCAAATCACAAATAATCAAAGAAGTACAAATTAAAACAACGGGATATCATTCTTTAGCCAAACTGGAAAACATTTTCTAAAATAATAATCCCCAGTATTGGTGCAGCACATTCAAATACTCAAAGTACAAATTGAAAAAACTTTTCTAAAAACACAAGTAGAAGTTTATCAGAAGTTTTTAAAAGGTATATACTATTTAAGGCAGTAATTTATTTGAATCTACTTTGAGAAAGCTAAGTTACAGAAATAGAAATGAAAACAGACATACGTAATGATATTCATCATAGTGTTATTTATAATAGTAAAGAAACAAGAGGAATTGAATGGAACATCTACATGATGGAATATTGTTAACCTATTAATAATCATTAAATCATGTGTTTGAAAATATTTAATAACCCAGAATAAAGCTCACAAAAACAATCTAAGTGAGAAAAAATTTAAATCCACACATAATATGGTCCAGATACAGTAACTTTATATTCATGTATATAAAAATTATATTAGAAAAACATAACAAATATTAATAGTAATTTTTTTCTGTTATTGGCTTTAGGTGCTAGGCCTTGGGAAAAATAAAAAATAGGATTAAGAGAAGATAAAGAAACACAGGGAGACTTCTGTGGAAATGTTGATGGGCTTTTCTGGCTAGTTAAGCATTCATAAAAGGTTGGCTAAACATTCTGCTATGTTCTATATTGGGCTCTAGAACACCAGCAATAAAAAGCATAGCCCCGGCATTCAAGGATCTTACAAATACACAGAGAAGTAAGATGTTATAGCAAACAAGTAACTCCATTACATCACGGTAAATGCCAGCCTAGAAAAAGTATGCAAAGAGTCTGGAAGCTTTCCCCCAAAACTGACACCTGAGTGGGTTTTTAAGGATGTGAAAGAAAAGTTAGCTCGGTGGAGAAAGAGAGAGTATTGCATGCATTGTTATGTTGGAAGTGTTGTTACATAGAGTAGCAGAAAGGTAAGACTAGAAAGGCACATAGGGTGTATATGAGGGATTTTCAAATTTGTTTTGTGAAGGATCTGGTTTTTTATTCCCAGTATGTCATGGACTGGTATTTTTGGTCTCTACCCTGTTCAGTGAGATGAGACCACTGATCATGTGCTTGACATCACGGCAATCCAAATGGCCTCTAACTACTCACTTTCAATTTCAGTTTGTTTTTTTCCTTTTTGTTTTGTTTTCTTGTTTATTTTTCCTATTTCAGTAATTATTTCTTCAAAGACTAGAAACAAACAGTTCCTGGACTGGGCTAGTCCATGGACCACACTGAGTTGGATCATGAGGTTTATTTTATTATGAAAGCAACGTGGAATGACTGATGTACAGTTTTTCTGGTTTCCTCTTTCTAAATCATGGTTTTACTAGATGATTTACAATCCTAAGAGAAAGGTACTACTCTCCCTATTTTCTGTATTAGGAAAATGTAGCTTATTAAGGTTAAAAACTTTCTCACAATGATACACTGAGAAAAAATATTGGCCACTCATCACAGGTAAGAGTCAATTTCCCTAAAACAATAAAAAGCTCCTGGGAATCAAAAGCCCAACAGAAAAAAATGGGCAAAAAATGTGAACAGACTGTTCACAGAAAAGTAAATAACTAATAGCCTTTACTTATATGAAAACATGCTTTACTTTACTGATAACAAGATATGTAAATTTAAACTCTAATGAGATACCATTGCCTAGGAGACTAGTAAAGAGCCAAAAGTTTGACAAGTCATTCTACTGGTGGGTGAGGAAGAAAAAAACACCCTCATGACATCACTAGTAGGAATAGAAATTGATACCATCTCTGTTGAAGGAAGATACCCTTTGGGGTCATCATTAAAGCTGTTCACAAATCCTTCTCTGTATCTTTCAAGGTATAAGTACTATCCACTTGAAGTTAGGTTATTATGATTTGCATTAGTCAGGGAAATGTGTGCAAAAGTGACATACTGCATCTGCTGGGCAGAAGTCTCAAGAGCCAGAGTGTAATTTGTGGTACGGTCTCTTTCATTTGTTATCCTTGCTTTCCCTCTACCACCAATGTTCTAGATGCTGGCTGCCCAACAGCCTGAATTGCAGAGAGAAGACAACTTCAAGCAGAACTCAATTAACATGTAGAATGACAGGCAGCATGAGCAAAATAAACCTTTGTTGTTTTAAGCCACTGACAAATAGAGGGCCATTTGGCAATATTTATCAAAACTGCCAACTCTGACATCCCCTCAAATACACTCAGACGCAAATACACTCACATGCAAAACGGCATATGTAAAAGGTTCTCACTTGCAACACGGTTATAGAAAATAAGTGGAAACAACCAAATGAACATCAACAGAAAACTAGTCAAATACCTGTAATACATTCATACAGGGGAAAATTATGCAACTGTTAAAAAAAGAAAAGCTCTCTTAAAGTAATTATGGAAGACTCTCCAAATGAAAAGTGTGTTTTTCACACTTTTTATACACACTGAGAACATCTCCGAGATGTTCTCCTACCATCTTTTGTAAAAACAAAAAACAAAACAACAAAAAACAAAAAAAATTGTGAGGAGATTAGAAATACATCCACATTTGCTTGCACTTGTATGAAGAAATTCTAGAACAATAAGAAACTAACAAAAATTATCTAGGGTCAGACCATTAAGAATGACTAGGTAGAAATTCCAACTGCTCAGGAAAAAAATACCCTTGGTGCTTGCTGTACTTAACTTCTTACTGTCTCACAACCGTAATCAATCTGTCAGCACGTCTCATCTTAAGTATAAATGATGTTCTTCTGACTCTATCTTAAACTGTTACCAAATCCTTCTTTAAACTCTGGCTTTCTTTCTTCTCTTGGCCATATCCAATCAGCTTCCAGTTACATTACCTGTGTTAAGAATATGTGTATAATTGTTCTCTTATTCAATTAAGTGAAAATGGTTCTTAATTTAAATAAATCATTATTTTCTCTAAATAATTCCAAGCTTTGGCAGCTTTGGCTATTCTTCTAGAGAAACTGAATTGCCTATTAAAAAGAAAAAGTCATAACAAACTGTGTCTGCTCCAGTATAAATTCTTGTTTTTCTCATTCAGAACTTTTCTTTTACATGGAGGTTATTTTACTTTCCTTTATAATAATTGCAAGGACCTTACTTCTGAAAAAGTAGAAATAAAATATTAGTAAGTATTATGACACTGACTCAATAAATGTTCACTTTAACTGTTTGTCTCATGTCAGTCTAAATCAACAGACTCCCAATGTTTATAATTAATCAGCCTTTATCCATGGAAATTTTTTAGCACACATCCTTCAATTTGTGTATGTTCATTTAAAAATTACAATTATACACGTATAATTGTATTAATATATTCATTACATTATAAAAATTAAAATGTAAAAAGTATAAAAGAAAAACATTTAATATTTTTTAATGACACAAAAATATTTTTGCTGTCACTAAAGTATTAGCAGTAATAATATTTTTAGTGAAAGCAATGTGATATAATATGCCTCATTATTTTTAAAATCTTGGTTTAACATTGTTATAGAATGATTTGAAAGTCTGGTTCCACATTCAATTATTTCAATACTTGGTTTTCATAGCTGTCATAGCTGAAAAATATACTGATATATGAGTCAAATGAAAAACGTACAATTGGTTCCCACATACCAATTATTCAAAGATTTTGTAGAAATTTGGCTAATAACTTTATATTCTCTGATGTCTTACAAAATAGTCAAAAATGTTTTTATATTTTTAACAAATAAGTTCAAACCTCACTGAAATTTTCACTAGAAGGATTTTAAGTATGTTAATAGCCTCTTGCCAAGATTTTAGAACATGCAGTCATGAGTTTTTATAGGTAACCCTCATTGTTTCTGATATTAAAAGACCACACACACACACACACACACACACACACACACACATACACACACGGTAGCATTTTCAAACATCTGTATTGAAAATGCTTTCTCCAAAGCAGCTACTTTTTCAATTATTATTAAAATATTATCTTCTCCCTGAAGGGTCAAATTAACAGTGCTTGTATGAAGTTAGGACAATTTGAGCATCAAAATAAATGATAGTAAGGGATTACAAATCATGTAATAAATTAGGAATCCATCAGTCCATACTGCTATAAATTGATGGGAGAAAAGGGAAATCTCTTCCTTATAGTAAAATGCCAATTAATGTAGAAAGGATAGCGGAAACAGAAAGTTACCATTTGGCAACCATCATTAGTGGTGGTATATACAGACAGACATCATCAATGGATACTTAGCTGGTAAGTAGCGATTTGATGAGGAATAAGATATTGGCATAGTCTCAGACTATTGTACCACAAGACTTATCAATTACAAATGGAAAAACTGTGCCTTGACAGTGAAGAAACATGACTGATAGAAATTTAACTGGGTAATTAAAGTTAACATTACAAGGGGTAGGACAGGTTGACATCATGTATTTTCTGATGCCATTCATAAAAAAAGAGTCCAGCATCATTTTTTATTAATTCCTACCAAGAAAACATGGCCTGAGTCTGGACATGAGAAAACATTGGATGGACCCAAAAAGAACAGCATGCTACAAAATGAAAGGCCTGTACCATCTGTTAAAGATGAGAAAGACTGAGGAACTGTTCCATATTAAGGAGACTAAAGAGACATGACTAGTAAATGCAACATATCAGCCTGGATTGGATCCTGGACCAGAAAAGAAAAAAGGCATTGTTGGGATGGTTAGAAACAT
The DNA here is from genome assembly GCF_964194185.1 of Rhinolophus hipposideros. NCBI lineage: Eukaryota > Metazoa > Chordata > Mammalia > Chiroptera > Rhinolophidae > Rhinolophus > Rhinolophus hipposideros. The sequence continues at coordinate 51,603,457 of NC_138057.1, read as the reverse complement.
TTGCATGGGGTCTTGATGATAGTGTCGTCATTGTTAATTTCCTGATTCGGATGGTTATATTGTGGTCATAGAGGAGATTAGCCTTGTTTTTTGGGAAATACTAAAAGGAATATTTTGAAATGACAGAACATCAAGTCTCCAACTTTTGCTCAAATGGTTCAGAAAAAGATTAATCATAATGGATGGAGGGTGAGGAAGCATATATGGTAAAATGTCAAAATCGGGGTACCTTGGTGAGGAGGTTATGGGTGTTCCGTATACTACTGTTTTGGCAACCTTTCCCTAAATTTGAAACAAATTTAAGAGTGTTTACACATGTGAGCATGCTTGCATTTTAAATATCTGCCAGGTATTATACTGACAGCCACTTATCTTTCTGCCTGAAGACTAGCTACCGACACACAGATAAGGACACTTCAAACTTGTAACACTAAAAGTAAAAAACATTTTTAGTATTTTAGTTTCACATCTTACTGTGTTGATGCACTGGGCTTTAAATTAGGGAAGCCCATTAGAAATTTCTTACACTGTGTAAAACTTCTGGCTCTGTGTAGGTCAGCTAGTACTACAACAACTGCCCCTAAGAGGCCCTGAAATAGTCCCTTGTCCTAAACTCAAAATAAAATGGCCTCAAGATGATTATGATACTGAAAATAGCATTTAACTTTACCTTCAGGCTCTCAACCCACTAGGTCTATATGATTTCCACTAATTAGCCTAGAAGGAAGCCAACGGTCACCTCCCATCTCTAAGGGCTCTAACTTACTTGTAATGCATTCTCAGAAGCACATTGTAAGAAGATGACTAATCACTGACTGCAACTTCAGCACCATATGTCTCCCAATTTCAAAGGAAGAAGTGTCCCAGCTATTACTAGAACAACAGATTTCCTACCTCCTGCAGCTGGAGTCGAACCTTGGTAACTGCCCGGATCCAGTGTGCTCTGGCTTGGGTAAATGGTGAAGATGCATTCTCCTCGGGAAAACTTGTAACAAAGAAAAGAATATTCCTTAAAAATAGCCCAGGTCACAAGGTAACAGTGCTCAAGGCAAAAGTGCCAATTATCTAAAATAAAATGGTTTATATTCATGCCTATACTTGTTTAGTGATTCAGGCATAGTCCTGAATATCTAATGTGAAAAAAGGTCCTCTCTAAAACGACAACTCCTTTTAGCTTTTCATCTGTTCCCTCTCTTCCTTCCCCCCTTTTCACTCACCTAATGAGGCAGCTCACTGGGACAGTCAGGGAGCAGGATACTAGAAGCAATGGCAAGGCCCTGAATCAATGTCTAGAATTAAAACTATGCAGAAAGGTGTGGAGTAACTCTCTCATCTCACCTCTCAAGACCACCAGACTCCCCTGGGGGTCTATATACCATTCTTAGGGCAGAATTTTGTTCCTTCAAACGCTTCCTGCTCCACTAAGTATATTGGAAGGCTTACCAATTCCTAGACTGCAGCATTAGGAATAGAGACAGTAAAAATGTAACGGCTGTGTGCGATGTCAGAGGGGTAGTGGATGGGGGAGGGGGGGTTCACACAGTGTGAGGGATATAAATGATAAACGTCTAACTATTATTTTGTTTTGTGCACCTGAAACTAATAAATAAAAAAGCACAGCCCTTTTTCTGCCATGATCTCATTCTTTGAGTTGCCTCAAGAACACATTCAGCGAAAAGAACAAAAAGTACCTTTGAGACAGAAATACTACCCTGTTTTAGAACAAATCATCATCCAGGTCCTTAACTGTAGAATATAGTTGATTCTTGGTGATAATGCTTCTCTTTTCTCCCACTGGGGTCTACTGCCAAGGCAGCAAACAAGTGTCTACCATCTAGACATGTAAGATAGTATGCTGTACTCTAATGCCATTTACTGGGTCAATTGTTCTAAAACATTTGTAGGTACTTCTGGCCAATGTAGCACTGGACTTCACTTGCACAGCTACTGTAGGAGGATACAGCCAGTAGAGAGGGGCAAATACTCGTGCTGGGTATTTCTGCTGCTCTACCAAGAACTCTACCCAGATATTATCTGCCAAGTCTAAGATCTACAAAGAGCCACCTTTCAGAGGGCTGTCAACCCAGTAAAAAAATCTAGTCCAGAGCTCAGTCTCCTGGATGTCTCATCTATTAGACGAGCCACCAGAGATGACTAAAAATCAGGAAAACGGAGAAGAGGAAATATGTTTATCCCTTCAGTGGTGGAGTGGACGTACCAGCCATTCTCTAACTTTTACCATGTAATCAGCAGCCACTGTTTTGGTCTTTCAGTGAGAAGCTGCATTAGACCTTGAAATTTGAGAATCTCAGTCACACCTAGCCCTTATTATCACTTTACCCCAGTGCTTTTGTCCCCCAGGGGTACTTTTGTCCCCCAGGGGAAATCTGGAAATATCTAGACACATTTCTGGTTGCCGCAACAGAGAGCTACTACTGGCATCTAGTGTGTACAGGCCAAGGATGTTACTAAACATCCTACAATACGTACAATAGCTCCCCGTTAAAAAAAAAAAAAAAAAAAAAAGAGTTATCTGGCTCAAAATGTCTATAGTGCCAAGACTGAGAAACCCTGCTTTGCCCCAACCTATCAGCAACTCTACTGACCAATGTAGCTCAATAACCACACTCAAACTCTGTACTAGGTTTCATTACAAGACTATTGCCTGATACACTGCTAGGCCCTGGGAAGGCTGAGGGGTGGGTTAGATCTGGCTCCTAGACCAATTCTTTCTTAAGACTATCCTCCTGGTTTTCTTAGCTAGTAAATAAAACAAAACAAAAAGCAATGTTCCCAAAACAATTTTAAAAATTAACAGGCTGCGAAGCCTATTTCATTCAAAGCAGCTCCTTTCAATGAAATAATCTGTAGGGCTCAGGTCAGTTCTGAACTTGGGGGCTGCCACATGTGGGGTCAACTAGTAAGCCAAGAACTGCAGACGCAAGAAGGCCTGGTACACTGCAGCTAACTACAAGAGCCCAAGTGCTCTTCAGAGATCCTCAAAATATCTTGGGAATTACACCAAAAATCAAAGAAAGCAGTGTAGAGCTAAGCCTCAGTACCCTGATCACCACCATACCAAGCTGCAGAGAAAAAAATAAAAAGTACTTAGATTCAGCAATATTAAGATCTGGCTCCTAGACCAAGGGCAGGTCCTGAGGAAACCATGTGAGCTCCTCAAGGCAACCATTACCTACCTCTCCTGGGGGCCTAAGACGTGGTCTTTGTGTAGCACCAGATCTGGGGGAGGATGGGTTGTGACATCTTCTTTCATCTCCTTGGGTTCACATGCTCTCCCCTTCTCGTCTTCACCTGTCACCTCCAAGGCTTTCTCTTGTTCTCCAAAACCCGCTTGGCCATCTCTGGAGAAGCTGCCAGAGCTACGGCAGGAATGAATCGAGTCCCTCTCACGACGGTCATCATCTTGTTCATGATACTGGTCTAGTTCACTCAGCTGAGAGCTTCCTGGGCTCACATTACAGGAGGAGCCATACCTACTACTGCTGGTGGGGCTGTGAGAATGAGAGGAAAGACAGATGAGTAAATAAATGCATACTAGGGACGAGGGCAAAGTGATGGATTAATCCAGGAAATAATGATCGTAGCAGTGGCAAGAATCACAAACAGGAGGTTCCTGGGAAAAGAGGACCAAACATCACGATCTAAAAGAACTAGTCTCTACTCAGCAGTGATGACGGGGAAAAAATACATGCTGGGTTCTCCAACAGCACTTAACATCAACTCTACAATTGACTCTGAAGAATACTTTATCTTAATGTGATATTTATAAGTAGACTAAGAATTATTAAAACAATCTGTTGTTTATGTCTAAAATTCTTTACTCAGACTTCTAAAGAAATTTGTCCAGTGGCTGATTAAAGTTCTCTAATTTTCACATAATAAAATGAATGAACTCTAATCCCTTTTTCTCTTATTGGTTAAACTGAGATCCTTTTACCTTCCCCTACAACTGGTAAATGTGAATACCTATTTCTTAGGATAAGCAAAGGAGAATGGACTTATTCCTTCAATTATCTCTCAGCCCTCAGTGTGATGAGGTAACAGAAGCCATCGGGAGATGGAAGCTAGGATCAAGAAATTCCTCAAGGTATCTCACTGACCGCCTCATGAATGTTACAATAATATCCCTGGGTAGCATAGGGAGTGTCCCAAAGACAAACTTACCCATCTGTGACCGAGTTGCTCTCAGGACATAGCTCAGTTCTGGATAAAATGGACAAAGTCCAACTCCAGGATCTGAGTCAAGGCCATATTAACGCATTTCTATACCTGAAGAGAGTCGAGCCCAACCCCTCTCAGTCACCTGAATTCCCATACCCAGAAAGGAAATTTGTTTCCCTATTTGGGCCAGAGGTCAAAGCAGCATTCTTAAATCGCACTGTCTGATGCTCCGTCTTAGGAGAAATAATAGTACCCTTTACAGATGGACCCTGCATAATGTTCCAGACTGAAGAACTACAGTATACAATAGCCCTGAGCTCCTGCAAGACTTTTTACTCAAAGCACTTATCAGACACGAGTCTCAAGGGTAGTAAAAGGCAGAGAGTGGAAGAAGCTATGCAAATCCATGTGGGAAAGGAAACAGAATATAGATTATCCCAAGCCGCACTTTGCACTTTGTATTTTAGTTAATGCCCTTATTGCCATTGGAGAAAGCGTCTTAGAAGACTTGGAAAAACAAAGCAATGTAGGTCTCTCCCCACCATTATAAATATAAGTGCTGAAGGCCTAAGGAAGCATCCCAGCCTATTGTGTGATTGTAATTCACATATGCCACTCAACTACTTGCTGCCTCTTTCTGCCCTCCCTTCTCCATTCCACGTTATGTAAGGCAGAGCACACCAGAGTGAGTAAATCTCAGGGCCTAGACTTTCCTTTAAGCAGGAAGCTCCTTGTTCCAATAAATAAATTATATTTGGCACTAGAGAGAAAGGAGAGGATGAAAAGACCCACACATTATTTCTTGTTACTTAACCTCTAATTAAATGAATCTCAGGTGCTAGGAAAGACACAGGAAGGATAAAAAGCAGGCTACAACTAATCTATCACTAAGTTGTTGCATCATAAATGGTCAATTCCTTAAAATCATTTATGATGCGTTAGTTGAAAACAGGCCTTTTGCTGATCTTTGGTTCCTTGATGCCGTGCAGAGTAACTGGCTGCTGTACATTCAAAACAGAGACAGTGCTAGCAGGCGCTGCCTCCTCTTCTCGTGTTTCTGGCTGGTGAAGTAGCTCAGAGCCAGTGCAGCGCTCTTCCTCATGACCACCTGAAGGACAGGTGGGGCCAGAGAGGTTGCCTTTGGTAGCCCAGTGTTCTCCAGATGCTGCAATTGCCTGCTGGTTTTCCACTTCTCCAGGCCCTGAGAGCCCATGAGTACATATACTTGCCTTGGCCTCCAGCAGCTCAGAGGTTCCAGTGGGCTGAGCAGAGACCTTGGCAGACTCAGCACTGGCCCTAGACATTTGAGAACACTCCAAAACTTTGTCTGCCTCACTAGAGATAAGGTCCTGGTCACCGCTGATAACCAAAACTGGAGAGGATTCTGCAGGCATTCGTTCAGGACCCCCTTTGTTCTCTTTTGGCCATGGGAATAAAAGATCCAGCTTCTTCCCAAACCTTAGTTTGGGATCACTTGCCACTACACTCCCTTTCCCCTCATGACCTCCCCCAAATAGAGTTGACAACTTCTTAAAACCCGATATTAAACCAGTCTCAGCTGCTCTATTGCCAGAGGAGGAAGGTGGGGAAAAGAAAGAGCTCAGTGGTTTCCCATAGTCAGTAGCAGAGGATGAGAAACAAAGCTTTGGCCAACTGGTAATGTTTGGGGTCTCAAAACGTTGTCTTGGCCGCTCTGTTTCCTGGGGGACTGCAGGTGGATCTTTCTGGGCATCAAGTAGCCCATAACTTTCTTTAGCACACAGCACAGCCTCCTCCAGCAGAGGGTGAGAAAGGGACCCTTGGATTTCCAGTGTGGCACTCTGGCCAATGGAACTTGCCTCACTGAACAGTGTAGTATTGATTTCTAGTGAATTGTCTGCCTGTGGCTCCAAGAAATCTTGGTTTGTGGGGGCAGACTGCATAGCTGGCTTTGGCTCAAGAGGAAGAGGAGGCTGAATTAGAGGAGGAAGCTCTGTGGCAATCCCGGTAACATCTGGATGCAACTGTGGTGGCAATGAAATATGCTCTGTTTCAAATGATGCCTCTGTGTCTGTACCCTGCAACGTCCCCATATCTTCTTCATCACTCAGAGACAATACTCCTTGCCCAGTATCATCCCCTGCGACAGAAGATGCAGCCCCCATTGTTTCAGAAGCCTGGGGTTCGGGAATATCGTCAGGAATATTGTTTTCCATTTCAGTTACTTTAGGATCATCTGTCAAGGTCTCCGAGCCTGACTTTGCACTAACCACAGTCATTCCACAGTCACTGAGAGTAGATTCTGAACCGAATGCTGCAGATGCAGCTTCTCTCCACAAATTTTCTGGAGGTACTGATCCTACAGCATCTCTGGAACTACCACTTTGGAGCCATGCAGTAGCTGGGATAGATGATTCTTGTTTGCATGCCTCTGGTTTGGAACTTTTGAAAATTCCAAATAACTCACCTTTGCGTGGCTGAGATGATATACCAGAAGAGAGAGAGATAAAGGCGTTTTTCTTTGGAGGGTTAGGACAGGAGAAAAATCCAGAGAAAGTTTTGGGATGTTCAATTAAACTCCCAGAGAAAGACTTCACTTTGGTCACAAACCCTGACAGCATTTCTACTGAAAAGCCCATCACTGATTTGTCTGATTCTTTATCTGCATCTCTGCTCTGAGGGGGCCTCGCACACCCTGGCTCCGCAGAGGAAGAGGCTGGCTCCTGGGTCTGTGTTAGCATCTCATCAGGGGCCTTTTCTAATGGCAAGTGCAATGGGTCACTAGCAAATCTTTCATTTTGGTGGTGGTTAGTGCAAGTGTCTAAATTGTTGAGCTTTTCAATCAAATGGCTATCGTGTGAAAAAGACCTGGCCAGCGAGCCACTGGGGGAAGCTTCCTGTGTGAAATCCTCTTCTTGAGAAGTTACCCCCAGGGTCTCAGGACCAATGAACAGTATTTCAGTCTGTGCCTGAAATCCTGCTGAATGAGAAATAATGTCTTTTTGCAACTGATTCATCTGGAACTCTGCTAAAGGTATGCCTGATCCATTACTGGAACCTAGTTTTCCCTGATAGGCCTTCCGTACACAGAGCTTATCTTCAAGGGAGGTAACCTCAGTGGGAATGCTCATGGAAACACAAGGAGCCATTTGCTGTTCACGAACTTCCTCCTGGACTGTGCTATCTCTACTGTCACTGGAAACTTCTCTAGTCATTGTGCCATCCATGTCTACAAAAACATTTGGCTTCTTACAGGGCTGGGATGTCACTGGAGCAACAGTGGAAAGGCTATGTTTTTCCCCAGGCGTCTGCTGTTTTTCATCCAAAAAGGACAAGCTGAAGAAACTAAAAGAGCTATTATGAGATGCATCCTTCTTGATACGTGAGTTAGTAATGGAAAAAAAGGAGGGAAGTGTGAATAGCCCTTCTGCTTGAGACTTGGTTTTTGGTAGAGTAGCAGAGGCTGTGTTCTCAGATTTTTCAGATCCAGTCAGGAAAGAAAATATACTCCTTCCGGTTGGCAACTCTGGTTGGGATGGAGATGTGACCGTCGAAAAACTGCAGTCTTTGTCAGAAAAATCATCTTGTTCATTTACATTTCTTCTGTTCAGAATATCAAAAGATATTTTATTGTTTCTTGACATTTCTGTCACTGTAGGCATACCACTAGCTTCTACTGAAGAATCTGTGAGACAACTTGTTGAGAAAGATGGATTGGGTGACTGCTGGATTCTGTGGTCTCTGAAGGGTACTTCTTCAATCAAATTATTACCCTGGATATCCGTAGCTGATGGTCCCTTTAACCCGCTGTCGTCAATAATAGTCCACTTATTCAGACTTTTAACCCGAACCTTCCCTCTGGAGGAAATTGGTCCAGCAGGAAAGTTCCCGACAACCTGGCCAGTTAGCTGTGTGGGATTAGGACTTGTCTTGACCTCATCCTTATTAGTCATTGAAGACATAGACATATTTTCAGTTGTCTGTATAGGAGGTACACTGGTTTTTAAAAAATCCCCAAGGCTATCAAAAAAATTTGAAACACCAAAAGATTCATTTTTTTCCTGAGACGTTATCTTTGTATTTTTATCACCATTCTTTTCTAAGTTTGGTAGTCCTTCTTTATTCACCTGAGTTTTAAAGAGGTTCAAAAATCCAGATGCCTGTTTTTCATTTGCTGTCACACTTACCGAAGAGTCTTCTCCCAGACCAAAAAGTTTCACTGCACTTTTAAATAATGTTCTCTCAGACTCTTTGGAACACTGGTCCTGGGGAAGCTCACAATTCTTGTGTTCATCCTTATAAAACTGTGATGAAAGAGGAACTGAAACAGAGGCAGCTTTAATGATTTCATCATCTTCTAGACCTAATTTAGCCTGAGGAGTTGTTTGGCTTACCTGGAAAACAGATTTCAACAAACTTCGTTTTTTCATATGAATGCTTTTATTTAAAGAGAATTCTTGCTTCATATTTTTAGTAAATTCTGGTTGCTGAACATTGGATACTATTTGTCTCTCTGAATCCTTTTTAAGAAGACTTTCCTCCTCATTTTGGGAGTTACTCTCTGATTGCTTACTCAAGATTAATGACTGAAAACCATCATTTGTGAGCTCTGCTAAGTTTGACTGTTGATCCTTTTTCTGCATGGCCAAAGACTCTAGGGATTCATTCTCATCAAAATTCAAAGTACTTCCAACTGGAGCACCCAAAGCAGAAAATAATGAAGTCACTTTGTTCAATGAGGACGTCTCCTCTGTTTGTTGTGGACTGTTAGTCATATTCTCAAGATGAACCAAAGAGGCACCTTCTTCAGAAGACTGAAGCCAATGAAAACTGGAAAGTTGAACTAATGAATCCTTAGCTATAGGATGGTTCTTACCTCCCTCTGTAATTTGATTTTTATTTAAGATATGATTACTAATAATTTGGGACTGATTTCTGAGATCCAATGCACATTCAAAGTCTTCAGAACCACACAGCCTTTCTTCAAAAGATCCAAAATCGCCTTTAAACTTTTGAGACTTATAGCCTGAAAAATCTAATAGCTGATCTATTTGTCCATAACTTGACTCTTCAAGTACTTGTGAAAAGGTTCCTAAATTTAGATACATGGGTGCCTCACTTCTTGGCAAAACTACAGATAAATCAAGAGGGTCATCAATTGGTTCTTCTTTAACATAACATAATAATTCATCTCCTTTGTCAAGTACTTTAAAACTACAGGCAGAAATAATGCTGTCATCCAATATAATACTTGATAGATCATTTGTCTGTAAATCACAATTCAAAAACTCTTGATAAGAACAACCAGGTATAAATAAATATGCATACTGCCCAGTAGAATCGGTGAGAAGAGAATAGACATATTGACCATCATGGAACATATAATACCCATAGTTTCCATCTTCTGATGGCCACCACACTCCATTTTCAAGACATGACAACCATTCCTGGTATTCATGACCAAAACTTGAGAAAACAAAGTTTTCACCCATTCTTAATGATTCTTTATCAACTATGGGGCATGTAGTCTTCTCATAACCTGAAGAACTTAAGTCAATGGGCAATTCTTCTAGAGAATTCTTAGTTTCAATAATTGGAAGATGATAAGAATTTCCATATAATGACTTAGTTGCCCACATATCATTTCTTAATAAATAATCTTCACTAAATGCAAACTGGTCGAATGATTCACATGGTAAGTCATGCCAAATGACAGTGTTTGAATTTGTTCTCAACTCCAACGTATCTGCATTTTGATCTTTTTGGCAAAAACTTATTGCTGGGTTTTCTGAGTCAGGCCACAAAGAAACATCAGCTGATGGAAATGTATTTTGATTCAACATATAATAAACTGGCTCGAGTTTTCTGGAATTTTCAGAGAAATCTTTTCTATCAGAGTCCCATTCATAACAGCAAGGATTGCTCATCTCTTCAAAAGCCTGACAGTGGTTTGATGTATTAAGAATGTTAGTATTTAGTATAGGTGGATTTAACTGGTTTGAATTTTCATATAGGTTTGCCTCAAGAACGTGGTATGGTGTCGGCCTCTTAGCCAAAGATTTCTCTAAGAGGTCCTGCTGAGTGCTTGGAGCACAGTGAAGTACACTATTCTCAGAAGAGGGGCAATGCTTTTCACTTTGCTGATTTTTCCGCGTAGGAGAGCAATGATTATCAATCCAAGCATCAGATAATGGTATGTTTTCTTTAGGTAAACATAAGAAGCCTTTTGTGAAGCTAGAAGTTTCTTTTTTTTCAGAATGGTTCCTCTGGTTCTCAGAAGTCACACATGAAGTAACAGTGATCTCATCCCAGGATAAATGCTTATTTCCATTTAAACTCTTTCTGTCACCTGAAGACATGGACTTTGCTTCATCTGGTTTACAATCAGTCATACTGCTACTGGGTATCAAGTTAAATATTCCAGAGAGTAAGCTTGGGGTATTATTCCTATAATGAGAGTCAACATTTTTCAAATTTAATTCTTGTGGACTAGACAAGTTTTCAAGAGAAGAGAACCTATTAAACAGGCCAGAAAGGAGGCCTCTTTTAGTTCTTTTCTTGGAAGCTTTATTTACAAATTTGTCTTCACTACTTTCGTTAACCAAAGAGGATTTTGAAATAGAAGTCAATGCTAATGAAGAGTCAGATACTGTTAAAGATGTCACTTGTGTAAGAGTCTTACTTTCTCCCAAAGAATCAGAAGGTGTATGTTCTTTGGGCACAACTCCAGGGGTGGCTAAAGTATCTCTTTCACAGTTCTCTACTGCCATGTGGTTACTTGAATTTAATTCCTCTATATTCCCAAACTTCCCAAGACCATTATTAATATTTGGAACTGAATCAGGCTTTATTTTATTAAGTGTGGCATCTTCAGGATAATTTATTCGGTCATTCATATTAAATGTCTCTGCATCACCAATTTCCCCTAGATTATTATGAATATCTGGAACCAAACCAAATTTTATTAAACTAAATTTGGCATTTTCATGACAGTTTCTTTGGATCTCTTCATCAATAGTCTCTTCTGAGCCATAAAAACTCTGGTCATTGACAGTGATATGGCTGTCAGTGAAAGGAAATTTAAACAAAGAAAAAATGCTTTCTTTCTCTCTTAAATCTTGCTGCTTTTCAGAATGACTAAGAACTCTGAAAAATGGAATATGTGGTTTTCCACTAAAGGAAAAGGAATGTCCATCTTTCTTAGGACCACTTTCACATCCCTCTTCCTCCAACTGCTGGATTTTCCTAGATTCTGACAAAGTTTCCTTTGAACAGGTCTCAGGGGAAGCAAGCAAAAATTGGCTAAAGGATTTTCTGAGTGGCTCAAGGAAATCATCATCACCAGTAACTTTGTCCCCCTCTAATGGCTTTGAAGGAGCCTCTTTATTTGCAGTTCTACTGCCAGCTACACAAGCATGTCCTGGAGTATCTTTGGCACATATTTTTGGTTCACCTGGTAACAGAGACAGGTCTACACAGGGTTTTCTTTCCAACAGACTCTCAATATCACCTTTCTTACCTGCAAAACAAGCTAAATTTGAAGGCTCACTGGCCTCTTGGGAAAACAAGAAATCCTCACTTGTGGGCATTTGGGACGACCCTGTAGTATCTCCATTACTCCTATCTAAGGCAATGATGCTACCGTCATTGCCAAGGGTGTCGTCCCTTTGATTTAACTGTGAGCCACACCCAACAAAGCTTTCCGTTCTTGTCACCTTGTTCTTATCATCTTTTTCGGTTTTGTTCTTTTCCGAAAAGATCTTTAATGGAGTTAGCATGCTGAAAACAGACTTTATAACTGAACTCTGACTCTGTGGAGCACAGTCCCTTCCAGTAGTCTCTGTTGCATCCTGAAAGCTTAAACTTTCAGTTTTGCTGTCTGTGTGCTCCTTTCCAGAGGTTTTGTCATGTCTGCCAAAATCCTTATTATCGACTGTTAGAAAAGATAATGGAGATTGCATGGAAAGATCCTTCTCCAATACTGACTTGACTCTGGGTCTAGATCCTGAATTACTTGTCTCTATTTGATTAAGAGTTTCTGTTTTATCTGGAACTAAAGAAACCAGCTTTTCCACAGAGGTTGTTAGATGCTTTGTGCCTGAGCCTACCTTTTCTGTGAGTGAACTGAACAAAGAACCAACAGTACGTTTCATTCCATTCAGCTCAGGAAAAGAGATAGCCTTGTCCTTGTCGTTCTTGACAATGATTATAGGTGGTATTTGATCCCCAGACATTTTTTGTTCTGTATTATCAATAGTATTATTGTGTTTAGGTGTTTTCTTAGTTTTTGAAAGGGAACCAAATTTATTAATCTCCTCTTCTTTCTCTGCTAAATATCCTGACACTGTTTCTATAAAACACTGAAGCTCATCCATTGTATCAATATAGTCTTCTTTGGGTTCCTCAACAGAAGAAAGGGTCATCTTTTCTTCGGGGCAGCCAGAAAGATCTCCAAGTGTGTTTGCATCACAATTCATTTTTTGTAATGGGAATGCTGGATATGCTCTATAATATTCTTTAGGAAAGCCTCCAATATGATGGGCATTGGATAGATGACATGTTGGTGACGGATCATCTTCTTGTTTATCACAAATAGGGGAATCCAAAAGTTCATCAGAAGTACTGCTAATAGAATCTTCAAGAATATCCAGTGGAATGAAATCAGGGACATGCTGGTTTAAGCCTGATGACTTTTCACAGTTCTTAAAATCAGGAAGATCATAACCATGACTTCCCAACTGAGTGGTCCACATGCCACTCTTCACCACAAATCCATTTTTGTAGGGATACAAAACTGGGTAATTTTGTTTCCTCGTTTCAATGTGGCAAAGGTTACAATTTTCACTATTGGGATATGTACTTTTGAAGCTAGTCTTAGTTCCTGATCTATTATTATATTGTCTTCTTTCACTGTCTTCAAAATGACTATATAAGGGTTTCTTTTTCCTTCTCCTATCTATTGTATCATATTTCCGAGGATATCTGGAACAAATAGATGTTTTAAACTTAAGGTCAAAATTAAAGGCAGTAGAGAATTCTGTTTCTTGGCTCTGAGATGGTATCTTTTTCCAGTTCTTGTACTTCGGTTGTACTTGTTTGCTGTAATATTTATCAGTTTTTGAAGGAGTTCTAATTTCTTCTGCTTCTTTTATATTTATGTTACTGTTTTCTAAGAACTCTTGAGATATTTTCCCCTCTATCTCCTCATATATACCTTCCTGTTCTTCATTGTCAACATCAGAGAAAGCTGAAATAATCCGAATTCTGTCATTTTTAGCCTGCAAGCCTTGTCTGATGTAAAGGGATAAAATTGAAGGAATAGTAAGGCAAAGAAAAAAGGAAAACAGGAAAAAGGAAGAAACAATATAAGACTTAGTGTAATTCAATGAGAAAACTAGAATTAGTAAACTTGTCAATTTGATAAAAACCCTTCAGACTGAAAAAATATAAAGAAATCCACATGTTCTTAAATTAATATTATAGCAATGTAGTCAAATAGTATTTTCCACATCAGAAAAAGAACAGCTATAATAACTTTAAAACACTTCACTTGCTACCATTTTATTTTTCTAAGAAATAAACAAACAAAACGAACATGTTTCATCAATATTTACAATGTGGTTAAATGCCAAGGGATAGAACTGTTAGGTATTCCATGAAAATATATCAAGGGTTTTCAAGAAACCTAAATTTGTTGATAAATTTGGGTCTGAAAATAAGCCAAGCTGTTAACTTGCTGAAAGTTATATTTGAGGCAGTAAAGCCAACAATATGGTCAAACATATTTATTTTTAAAGAAAAAAATATATACATACTAAAAATCTTCGACTATCAGAAGTCAAACCTTGTTACAGTACCAAAAAGAGCAAATTACTTAAAGCACTATAATTTGTTTGTGAAATCTAAGGCCATATGCACTGAGGATTACAGTGAAATGAAAATCATTTCTTATACTGATTACAAAAGCAGAAGCCACATGTCCAGCTGAAGTCAATGAACACAGAAGACAGCTGACCTTTTAGTTAGGTTAGAGACTGCCTGCTTCCCATGTAGAGACAGCCTGCAGAGTAGGAGCTTGTCAGCTCAGTTTATTCTTTTATAGATCTAACATCCAGTGGTATTTATTTAGGAAACAGAAACAAGATCAAAGTGGTCGCTTAGTCACTAAAGATCTTCAAGAGTGAAACTGATACTCTTTTGACACCTGTTAACATTAGAGATACTTTGGCTAAATAACATCTAACGAACTCCAACTCTACTGTCAAACCTCAAATGCTCTATTTTTACATAATTTACATACATTTCCCATTATTCTGGACTCATTAGACAAAAGCCCATTTGACAGAATGAGGAAATTCAATTTTACATATTTTTTTTTTTACATACAGTTTCATTATTCTCCAGTACCCTCAATAACTCAAACTAAACTAACACAGCCTGGAAGAAGTCTTTATAGTTCCAACTTAAAATCGATAGTTAGCCATGGCTGTAGTGAACGAAGCTATTCAGTTTTACACTTCTAATTGACTGGAAGGTACTGCAAACACGTTTGTTCCCGCAAGAATTTTAAATGTTCTTCTTACAAAACTGTATAACTTAAGGACTTAGACTATTTCCAAGAACTCAGTATTTACAGTAATAGAAAAGTTTAAAAATCAATGCTAGTGATATAATTTCTTCATAACTTTTTAAAGGAGAAATCATTTCAAACGTTTAAGATAAAAACATCTATAATAAAAGTTTACTTAAAAATCATGTTAACTACTCCTCTGCTGGAGATAATAAAATATTTACTTTTTAACCTCATTTCATATACTGCCAACAGAAAAATCAAATTTTAGGAATCAGTTAAAGAACAATTTTAGGAAATAAATTTTGCAAATTAAAGTACATCACTAATGCTCCTCTAAGTGTTAATTATAGCAGTAGTCCAGGAAATAAACAATATGATAATAGAGTAATGATTATTAGGTAAACTGCAGTTGTCCAGCAGAGTATGTAGTCGGGTAGGTTGATGTGCCATTCTTACTGCTGGTCTGCACATATAATGTTGCAAATACAGAGGGGAAAGAGAGCCAAAAACATTTTTTTTTACTATTATTTTTTTTCTTAACGTAGGACTATATAAATAACTAAAATCAAATGAACAAATATGCAAATATTTAATTAATAAACCAGCAAGAAGTAGGGATCAACTAGAGGATTCCTAACATATTTCTTTCTAGAATCAGATTATGAAGAGTGAGAATTCTATGTGATGGTTGATATATGAAAAAATTTCATTGAAATTATACTCAGTAATGATAATAACTGAGACAGGATGATGTCTAGCAGATAGACCACCACCTGAGGCTCAGGATAAATATTCACCAGGTTGTTAAAGTGGGCAAAAAAAAAAGAGATCAATCATCCTAAGGTGTAGTAAATTTTAGCAACCAAAAGTATGAGCTAAAATGGTATGGTTTTAAAAAACCAACCTCCAACCAATGAAATAATTGATTCAAGCAAGGATCATCAATGAATGTTAAAATCAATGGATTAAAAGTTGTTGGGGAAGCAGAATATTGACACAATCTTACATATTACCTCAGATATCCTTAATTACAAAGGGGAAAGGCAACTTTACATTGGAAAAATCTGGTATACACCAGATTTCTTAACCAAGAGATCAAACTAAACATCTTCAATAAGGAAACAAGTAAGTTTATGTGCCTGCATTGTGAGGGAAATATCATCTATGTAGTATTTTTGCCAAAAATGTTTAACCTGATTCTAAACATGAAAGAATAATCGAACAAAACCAAATTAAGGGGCATTCTCAAAACAACTGGCCTGAACTCTTCAAAAAATGTTAATGTCTTAGAAGACCGGAAAAAAAAAAAAAAAAAAAGACTACAGGAGATTAAAGAAACAACAAAATCTTGGGTATCCGATGGACATGCGTCCTATTTGGGAGACCACCTCAGAGATAATATGGATGCCTGATCATGGCATTATACACCAGAAGCTAAACATTAATGAATGCCAACTATAATTTTATATATATAATGTGATGGCTCGGTGTGAGGTCGGAGGGATAATGGATGGGGGGAAGGGGGTTCACAGTGTGAGGGATATAAATGATGAACGTCTAAGTATTAACTTGTCTTGTACACCTGAAACTAATAAAAAAAAATAAAAAATAAAATAAAAAAAAAAGAAACAACAAAATCAAATGTAATGCACCATGATTATTGATTGGATCCTAGATCAAAAAGAAAAAATACACACACACACACACACAGAACATTAGTGGGACAACTGAAGAAATTTAAATATGGGCTATATATTAAATATCATTGTATTATTACATTTCTTGAGTATGATCATAGTATTGAGGTTATGTAAGAGAACGTCCTTTTTCTTAGAAGTCATACGCTAAAGTACTTCCTGGGGAAGTAACATGGTATCTGTAACTTACTTTCAAATAGTTCAGGAAAAAAAGAGTATGTGTTTTATTAATATATATTAGACAGAATAAGTAAATGTGGGAGAATGTTAACACAACTGGTGAATCTAGGCCACATGAATATGGGTGCTCAGTGTATTATTTCTCTAAATTATAAGTTTGAATTTTTAAAAGTTGGGGGAAACATGGGAAGCACATACGTATGTATTTACTTTTATATTCATAAATACATGACAATAAACTATGGAAGGATGCATTAGAAACAAACAAAGATAAGAGAACTAGGAGACAGGAAGGGGATAGAATAGAGGAGGACAAAAGGTGTGGGTGGCAGATTCTTTGCTGTATGCTGTACTGTACGTTAACATTATTTTTAACCATGTATTTTATATATTTAAGAAACTAATAAAATAAAAATTTATTTTAAATTTCCAGCAAAAGTACTAAATCTGTTATGGAGTGATCATATTTGTTTTCTTCTGAAATTCCCAGGAAAACATTTAGGTAGGAAGGGTTATCCAAACTTCTAACATCTGTGATTTTCTTTTTTTAATCTTGGTGAAGGGTATATCAAAATCTCGGGGATGGGCAGAGAAGTGAGCAGGTTTTTTTCAGCCATCCACCCAAAGTGGGCAAGCTCTCACCAGTTGAGAATCGCTGATCACAAAGAGAAATACTACTGATGGAAATGTATAATCAAGAATGTGTGGGAGAGGAAAAGAAGACTAAGAAATCTACACACCATGGCTGTAGCATGGCCCACCCTACTGCTATACTTCCACTACCACCTGAGGTTAAAGCACCCAAATCCTTGATGTCAGCTGCATCTTGGGACCTGCATGCTGGGAAAAAAAAGTACTTTGTTCCCAATACCCACCTAAGAGCCCGCCGCTCTGGGTATTCAAGGTCATAACTTTGCACAGAGTCATTGCAAGAGTCCCGGGAACTGCCCTGAAGTAGCAGCTGCTGTGGCAATGGCACAGGCACAGGGAACTGGTGCACAGAAGCGTTGGGCTGGGCAGTCGTGTGGTAAGAAGGCGGGATGCTGTTGCTGGTCTCACTGCGGTAGTCGCTATCTCGGTCGTCCACGGCACTATCGGCATCTTCAAATGCTGTGGGATAAGCACAGTCAATAAAAGCATCCCAGCTTTATTTAGTTCCTCAGCTTTTTTCTCCTTCTAACTCAGATAGCCACAAGCCTGGACCTTGAGAACAAGAGCAAGCTGAGCTGCACACAAGTCCAGTGACCTCAAAGTCACAGACAGAACTGTCTCAATAACCCCAAGTCTCTCTCCTTATCAAATGAGGTGCAACACTTGGTTTAATTTTAGTGCTGATTCTTAGAGGAGTCCCAAGTTGTATTTTCCCAATGTAGAATTCTTTAGAATTCTATTTCTCTAGCTACCATCACCCTAATGAAAACCTGCTTTTAAATGTCATCAATAGATTCTGGTCCTCTATTATCATCAAAAGGCGGCAAAATGGAAAAACTAATTTTTCCATATCTTAGAAAAAGGAATATTTTTGTTTAAAGTTGGCTTGGTGTTTTCAGACTTTAAAATACATGACTGAACCAAACAAATAGGTCCAATATCAAAAGCTGGTCCAGGAAATCAGGGAGATTAAAGCCAAGGCTTATAAGTCAAGCCAAACGCTCCAGAAGTAGCTGAGAAGAGCAGTAGTCTTATTGTATTGCTGTGACATCGGGTTTTTCTATTCATTCCTACCAAGCACCTACTCCCTAGGCTTCTGAGCAAGAGCTTTAGGAGAAGAGGAAAACACATGCACTGCCAATGGGATCTTGCTGACAATGCAGCCAAGATTACCTAACAGCAGTGACTACAATTTCATAGAATTATTTCTGCGTTTCAGGCCAGCACTAAAATGATGAACTAAATGAACAGAGTTACAAATCCTGCTCCAAGCAAAAATAAAAATGTGCAACACTGTGCTTGGAAAAGGAGCTGAACCTTATAGTGCTTTATAGATTATTTTACAGGGAAGCCACAGCTGACACCATCCCCATTTACGTCTAATTTACACGTTTCCACATTTCCTTCCTTGCCAAGTTCCTATATGGCTCACAATGAGGAAAAGAAACATTCACCATCCCAAAATGGAGATATTTTTAGCAGATGATGGACTCCTCATATTAAAAAAAAAAAAATCTTGGTAGTAGTGTGGGCAATGAAAGCCTTTCTAAGATCATAAGATTCGGCTTTTATAATTTCTCGTTAAGGAGGTAAGGACCTGCATCCATGCAGTGGAAATGAAAAAGAGTTAATGAATTAGGAGGAAAAAACTCCAGACACAAATGATAAAACTTGAGGACAAATGGAAGGTAATAGGGAAAGGACCCCTTGGCTTCCACATTAGACAACCTAGTAGATTCCACTAAAAAAGACAGGGAGCACAAACATGTGGGTTTTACAAGCAAGGAAGAAAATTTAAACGCTGGCTTCCAGACAATACTGTGGGTACAGTGGGAAGTAGAGGTAAGATCTCGTGAGCTTTTCCCATCTGAATTTAAGGCAACAGGTGAACATAAAAGAAGAGGATAGTGATCAGAACCCCAGGGGGGAAATCAGTACAAGAGGCTAACCTTCAAAATGGGCAGAAACAAGATCAGTCAAACAATAGGGGACGCAAAACATTCTGCTTACAAAGCATTCTGATCACATATTAGGAAAAAGCTTTTCGAGGCACTGGTTTTAAACCTTGATGCATCTGTTGTTCTGAAGACTTTAAAGGATCAAGAGACAAAAACCAGTATGCCTTTCAAACTTAATTCTCCCTGAATCCACAGAAGGAGTAAGGGTGGGAAAGCCAGTGCTGAATTATTCATGCATACAGATGAGAGGGCAGAGGCAACAAAGGAGACAAAGCCAAAAAGTCTACTTAAATGCCAGCAGAAGTATTAGCACATAACTCAGAGAACCAAGACCGAGTCTCCAAAGGGGCAGCAGTGATACATAATCCCACGGATTGTGAGGCCACGAGAGGGTAGCTCGCCAAGCCAGAGGTAGGAACCCATGATCCAGAACCAGAAACTTAGTGGATGGACCCTTACTTTTTCTTTGTATCTGACCTATTAACTCTGAAATAATGCTCTGCTTTTTTTATTTTGCTAGGCTAAGGGGAGGAATACTCCAAAATTTTCCTAAACGCTGACAACCATTCTATAAATTAAGAAATAAAGGGCAAAGAACATTAAGAAACAAAGTGTCTATTGAAAGAAGAGGTTGGGAGTAGAGGAGAATATGAAAAGTAGGAGGGAACAGGAGAAAGGAATTATAAGGAAGTGAAGTGAGACAAAGGAGAGAAACAGAAAAAAGGTAGGGCAGTACATAAAAGAATATGGAAGGGAGTGATAGAAAATAAACCTGGAAATGTAAACTGGGGAAAGAAATCT
The DNA here is from genome assembly GCF_964194185.1 of Rhinolophus hipposideros. Taxonomy (NCBI): domain Eukaryota; kingdom Metazoa; phylum Chordata; class Mammalia; order Chiroptera; family Rhinolophidae; genus Rhinolophus; species Rhinolophus hipposideros. The sequence continues at coordinate 51,583,436 of NC_138057.1, read as the reverse complement.
AATCTGAGGCAGCGACGGGTCACAGGCCCAGAGCAGGCACTCAAAACTGAATGAGCAACTGAACAAGGAGGCTGCCTGGTGCGGGGCTCTGGATGAGTCCCTGCCTCTAAGTACAGGGTGCGGGGAGAGTCCCACTGCCAGGGGAAACAGGACAGCGAATGCAAACCTTTTCTCATGGCTTACTTTTTTCTACTTAAGTTAAAATCTTAAGTTATCTGAGCTCTCTTGGGTTGCTTTTGAGCAGTTCCCCAATGGAAATACTCAGGGTTCAAATCACAGAAAGTACATACTTCATGAGAAATTCCAGTGACAGGACAAGATTTGGCCCCTCTTAGCTCCTACTGGACACCTAACCACTGGGGCTCAACCAAACCCCGTTATCAGATGGGTAACACAGCCATTAAGGTCAGCCAAGGGCTGTACACAAAGGTCTGACAATTAAGTTCGCGAATTTGTTGCAACAGTGTTGCTAACCTTTTTTGATATCAGAGGGATTATTCATTATGAATTTGTACCAACTGGACAAACAGTTAACCCAGTTTACTATTTGGCAGTGCTGAAAAGGCTGCATGAAACAGTTAGATGACCTGAACTTTTCACCAACAATTCATGGCTCTTGCATCACGACAATGCACCAGCTCACAGGGCACTGTCTGTGAGGGAGTTTTTAGCCAGTAAACAAATAACTGTATTGGAACATCCTCCCTACTCACCTGATCTCACCTGGCCCCCAGTGACTTCTTTCTTTACCTGAAGATAAAGGAAATATTGAAAGAAAGACATTTGGATGACATTCCGGTCATCAAGGGTAATACGACGACAGTTTTGATGGCCATTCCAGAAAAAGAGTTCCACAATTGCTTTGAAGGGTGGACTAGGTGCAGGCGTCTGTATAGCTTCCTAAGGGGAGTACTTCAAAGGTGAGTGTAGTGATATTCATCAATGAGGTATGCAGCACTTTTTCTAGGATGAATTCGCGAACTTAATTGTCTGACCTTATCTCATGCTAGAAAGAACTGGCTGCCCACTCTCCCAATCTAGAACAAAGCTGGCAGGCCTCCAGCCTAGCTGGACTTCTTCCAGGAGAGTCAAACCATGTCCTCAGTCTCTTGCTCATGTCACAAAACCAATGATCTCCCCCAGAAGGAACCTTCTCCTTCCAGCCACTGTACTCTTTAGCCAAGACACCACAGAAGAGGGTTTCCTACACTAAGAGGCTGATGGTACTACTTATCGCTGGGGAAGAAAAATCAGGAGATCCTATCAGAATTGGAACTGGGACTTTGGTTTGAAATCTGTCATACACACCAGTCTTCAAGAAATCAGCCTGAAAGGATGTTAACATTATAATGCAGATAATTATCTCCTGAGATTTAAGTAGGGGAGGGAAGGGGAGTGAAATTATATATGCTTGTATGCATGAATAGCCAGCTTCATAGTTCATAATGTTAAAAGGTGTAATTAAGAAAATTATTAAGGAATTCAAATTCTTACGTACTCTGCTGTTCTCCCCAGCCCAAATATGTCCAGTGACCTAAGAACACCGTAAGTGGTAGCAAAGAAGAGTGACAGAGACAATTTTAGGAAGAATTCAAAGATCATTTCCCCATCCCATCAATTATTATATACCTTACCTTACTTGAGCTTACGCTACTTGTATTCCATTAATTTAACCTAACATATAGAGAGCACCTGCCCTCTACTAAGCTTAGACAAATCTACAAAATATTCTTGTCCTCTGCTATTCACCATATAGAGAATAACAAAAATCTCCTGCACCCATACTCTTTTAAACCTCCTTCTGGCCTAGAACATCATTTAGGAGCTCATACACCCTTCCTTACTTAAAATGAGAAAAATTTGACCTGCCTCTAAGAAACCCTTCCTGTCTCTGTTCACCAAACTTGAGACTACCACAGTACCCCGTTGAGAAGCTCAGTCCTGATACAGTGGGAAAAGAGTGGTCCCCTTTTCTGGGTGTGATGATGTCCAATTTTGCTGCTCACTATTGAAAGTTAAAAGGCCAAAGAATAGTCTTAATCTCTCATTTTCCAATATGTAATAAGACTGTAGCTCGTTGAGTGCTCTGAAATAATCACTGTTTTCCTCAATTGCCTATAACGTTTTAATAAAATCCATCAAAACACGGAAGCTTTGAATGACAGAAGAAAACATTTTCTACTCATTTTTCAAAATCGAAAATTCAATATTGATTACATTTAAATCCTATCCCACACTCAAACTGAATTTGAAGCAAAAAACATGACAAAGAAATCACTAAAAACAGGCCTTTACCCCCACAAACAATGAGTGATTTGGCTTCATATGAGTATTAAAGTCAAAGCGAAATTCTTCTGATCCTGCCACATACTAGTTATATGACCTTGAAAAAGTTTTACAGATGTTTCCTCATCTTTAATATGAGAATAATAGCATAGTCTCATTGGTTACTGTAATAGGAGAAAATTAGCACAGGCTCCTGGAACATGGTGAGCAATTAGCATTTCTTGTTGTTTTGTCATGTTGCCAGATTTTTGTTTGCCTTCTAGGTTCCTAATAAATAGGGAGCGGGAAGGTCCGAACCCTGACAGCTCCAATGTCTGCTGATAGAGCCTCAGTGTCCGGTTGAAAGGCCCTCAGAGCCCTGAGGGTGTGGTTCCCTTGACAGTTTGCTGTAAGACTCAAAATTCCAGAAGCATCGACGCCAGCGCAGGCTGGTTTCCTCACCTGAGCTAACTTCCAATCCTGGGGATAAGGGACAATTAGTCACAGGCTGTTTAACTGTACACCGAGTACGTTTTCTTCCTGTGTACTTACCTTCTTCCTACCACCTATGTCTCTTCTCCTCACCCCTCAGAAAGGATTCATTGGTTTAGTGTGCCATTTTTAAATTTTAATAATTTACTTAACTTCCTAACCATGGGGGATAAAAGGGGTTTAACAGAAAATTTTCCCAGGCTATAGCACAGTTGCCACAGCAACTGCTAAGGGTAATTATCTTGTCTCTTTTTAAAAGAAAACTGAAAAATAATCACATAGAATTTCAGATTAAGTCTTTCAACTTAGATTGCTCCAGGCAAGTGGCAATGCTGTTTCTCAGTGAAACTAAAACCAAAGAAGCTTCTCCTTACAAGACACTGCCACAGCACTGCATAGCAGTTTCCTGTATGTAGTAAGTGCTCAATAAATGTTTATAGCATGAATAAATCAAATAAATGATCTGATTCCATCTACTGGGTTCATCCCTAACCCATGAAAATAACAATAGCTATGCTCTCTGACCAACCAGTTCCCTATTTTCACTTCAGCCTGGTACTGTACATTATAGAAGAAATAACACCAGTTTAATTAAGCAAGTTTCCTTCCCCACCCCCAAAATGCACTAAAACATCTCACTAGCCGGTAGAACAATTATTGAAGACAGTTAGGTTTTACTAGGCATAAGTACCAAGAAAGGGAGGGGGGAATATTCCAGGAAAAGGAAATTCATGCAAAGCCACGTTCAGTGAACTGAAAACAGTTCTAACATACCTGAATAAGGCTTCAGGGATATGGGAGAACCTGATCAAAGCGGGTCTAAGTAATGTTTAGCAATTTAGTAACTATAGGTATTTGGAATTATTTGGAGGGCAATACAGGAACTTTTAAGAAGTAGAAAGGCAGGATTGGATTTTTCACTTTAGAAGGGGACAGTGTGGCCCATGGTTGGTAGGGAAGGGGGACTGGAGAATGGTGGCAGGAAGGCTGGTACGGAGGCTACTGCACTGACCTCATAATGGCTTGAACTAAGGAGCAAAGTGGATACACTGATGAGATATTTTGGAGGTAAAATCAAAAGGGTTTAATATGTAACTGACGTGGGAAGTGAGAAGAATAAGGATTATCTAATATTGCCTACGTTTTTCAGCTTGAGCTACAGGGTGGATACAACATCATTCATTAAGAGAAATACAAAAGAGGGGCAGGTTGAGGGAGATGATGAATTCATTGTCAGATATATTGACTTTGGGGCACCTTTGAGATATCTCAAATGCACATGTCAGGTAGACAGCTGGATACATGGGGGTGGAGCTGAGGAAAACGATGTGGAGAAGACTGGGAAGTTTTCAGCACACAAGCTTCCATGAGGACAGGAATTTTTCTACTTTGTTCCTCACTGCAGCCTCAGTTCCTGGCAGAATGTAGAAGCTCAACAAATATTTGGAAATGAATGGATACAAATTACAGTTTAAATAAGTAAGAATAATGAGGAGAGAGTACCGGACTGGCAGGGGGAGACTATATAAAGGGAAGAAGGGAACATAAGGAACAGCCACATTTAAAAAGCAGATAGAAATAAAATTAACAAAATGAAAAAAGCACTGACAATATGAAGGGCTGGTGAGGCTGTGGAGGAACTGAAACGCTCATACGTCACCGGCACGAAGGCAAAGTGGTAGGCCAGTTTGGAAGTGCTCTGGGCATTTCTTATAGAGGTATACACACACCGCACAACCCAGCAATCCTCCTTCTTATTTTCACCCAAGAGAAATAAAAACATGTTCACACAAAACCCTATACCTGGATGTGTGTAGTTGCTTCATTCACAGTCACTGAAAACTGAAAACATACGTGTCCTTTACCTGATGAATAAACTGTGGGGCCTCCATGCGGTAGAGGACTCCTCGGGAATAAAAAGGAAGGAACTGCTGACACACACAGACGAATCTCAAATGCACTATACGTGAAACAAGCCAGACTAAAAAAATCTACATAGTATATGATTCAACTTATATGACTTTCTGGAAAAGGCAACACGATAGGGACAGAATATAGATTCGTGGTTGTCATGGGCCAGGAGCGGGTGAGGATGAACTACAAAGGGAGTTACGGAACTTCTCAGGGTTGACGCAACTGCTCTATATCTTGACTATGGATGAGGTTACATGACTGCGTATGTTTGTTAAAACTCATAGGACTGTACACTAAAGGGGAGAACTTTACCGTATGTAAATTATACTTGAAAAAATCTGACTGTTTAAAAAAAAAGAGTCTATAAAGGGGCCTGTGCAGAAGCCAGAGAGGAAGAAAACCGCGGCAGTGGCAGTGTGGTCCCTGAAGTCAGGAAAAGCAAGGTTTCAAGGAGGGAGTGGTCAACAAGCGTTGAATGCTACAGAGTAGTCAAAATAACACTGAAAAAGGCCTACTTGATTTAGAAATAGAGCGGTTACTCACAACTGTAATGACAGAAATGTTAATGAGTGAAAGCTAGTGTTCAGAATTCTCAGACTGTTCAGAAGCAAGTGAAAGCACATGCAATGCAATAAGGAGCTATCGAGAGTCCACAATTCAGACGGTAAAATGTTGAATGTGAGAAGCGTGGACAATATCACCTACCATAGCATGCCAAAAAGGAAGTAAGCGGGAAAGACAATGGCCAGGTGTGTTACAGAAAAAACTCAGAGTACACTAAGAGCTTATTAGAAAACCAGCAACATCCTAAAATGAGGCATTCACACATATCAAATGAGTGTCACACTGACAGTTTTAATGAGCATGCTAATATTTCCCACCTCCCCAGAGAGCCTCAAACCTCTTCCACTCACATACTTAACAAATGAATAACCAATTACTGGCTAGCTCAATGGCACCTGATGCTAAGAGTCAGGCACTCTAGAAAACTAGTCTCCACTGGCAAGGACATTGAAATTTACAATGCTATGAGCTCTCTTTAGATGTGTTAGTATACCTCAAATCCAAAACCACTGAACTCCGGACACTTCGAAAACCAGAAACCACAGGACCATTCCTAAAATTCTTCTCTACTTTATCTCCCATGTCCAGTCTGTTATCAAGCTTAGTAGTTAATTCCACTGAAGTCTCCTTCCTATTCTCCCTTCCTTATAGGTTTCACTGTCCTTATCAAGGAATTATACCTCATGCCTGAATTACTGTATATTTTGGCTGGACCTTCTAATCTGCCCATTCAATCTACTCAACAGATGGCAACTAGATTAACTCCAGCTTCTAATCCAGCTTCTAATCACATCATTACCCTTTCAATAATTTACAACAGCTCACTCTTTATAAAAAGAGTATATTTATCCCCCTGGCTTTCAAAACTCTCTATAATATGATATGATACCAAATACATAACAAACCTTACCGTTAACCAGTCCCCTAAAACAAAGCCTTTGTTACTGGCAAACAGGTATTATCACAGTTCCTATGCTTGCCACACTCAGGAGACAGAGAGTGGAATGAGCCCTATTTCTCCTATCTATCCCTCGACTTCTGGAGTTGGAATATCCTATACTTCTACTGCTTGTTGGTGTATTGGAAATGGTTTGAGCTTTGGAACCAGATAAACCTAGGTTCAAAGCCATCACTTACTAGCTGTGTGACCTTAGGCTGGTTAATTTCTCTACACATCTGTTCATCATCTGGACCAATGTTCATCTCAAAATCCTGACGCTGAATGAAGGAAGCCAGACACAAAAGACGACATACAAAAGACGACTATAAAGACATACTATAAAAGACGACATTTATATAAAACTCTAGGAAATTTAATCTATAGTGATAGAAAGCCCATCAGTGGTTGCCTGGAGACAGGGGTGGAGAAGGATGAACTGTACAGGGCATTCGAAAACACTTAGAGATAATGGAAATGTTCTGTATCTTGATTTTGGTGGCAGTTTCACTGGTATACACGTTGCTCAAAACTAATCAAATTGTAACTTTAAAAGGATGAATCTTTTGTATTTATATTATAGCACAGCAAAATCCATTTGTAAAAAACACCTGCCTTAGAACTTGATTATTTTATTGCTTGCCTTTGTCCAATCCATCCCATCCTGAACCTGGGTTCTAAGTTCTTGATGTAAGATCCAAGTCTTATGCTTCCTTTATGTTCCTCCCAATGCTCAGCACAGAAATCCTACACTGAAGGAGATAACAACTGAATAAAGCAGGTTCTTCTTCATCTTAGAAAGCAATGCCCGTGTCTAGGAGTTTTTGTTTCTTTGTCTGGTTCCTTTGTTGCTTTCAGTTTTATATCCCACAATAGTTTAGTGGTTACCAGAGGGTAAGTGGGGTTGGGGGTGGTAGATGAGGGTAAACGGGATCAAATGCATGGTGATGGAAGGAGAACTGACTCTGGGTGGTGAACACACAATATGATATACGGACGATGTATTACAGAATTGTACACCTGAAATCTATGTAACTTTACTAACCATTGTCACTCCAATTAACTTTTAAAAAGCAGTGCTTTTCAATTATAATAAGAATTATTTAAGACTCTTGTTTAAAATGCAGATTCCTAGACCCTACTCCCAAAGATTCTAATTCAAAATGCCTGAAGTAGTTTAACAATCTACATTTGTTGTGGTTGTTATTGTTGGAATCTGCCTTTTCAATAAGCAACTTGGGGACTCTCATGCCAATGATTCCTGAATTACATTTTTAAAAGCACAGCTATAGAATTTCCCATTGAAAAAACGCCAGTCTCTCAGACAGAAGCATAGTGCTCCTGCTCTGACGGAAGAGGAGGCGAGATGAGTGAAACAATTCTAACAGGTCCAGGAGCCAATTAAAAATCAACCCTGTTTCCTAGAAACCAGTTTCTCTTTTCATTATTATTATTAAAATTTATTGGGGTGAAAATGGTCAGTAAAATTACATAGGTTTCAAGTGTACAATTCTGTATTACATCATCTACATATGACATTGTGTGTTCACCACCCAGAGTCAGTTCTCCTTCCATCACTGTATATTTGACCCCATTTACCCTCATCTCCTCCCCCCTTCCCCCTTTACCCTCTGGTAACCACTAAACTTATTGTCTGTGTCTATGAGTTTTGTGTTTCTTTATTTGTTTGTCTTGCTCCTTTGTTTTATATCCCACATATCGGTGAAGTCATATGGTTCTCAGCTTTTTCTGTCTGACTTATTTCGCTTAGCATAATAATCTCAAGATCTATTCATATTGTCACAAATGGTCCTATTTCATCTTTTCTATGGCCAAGTAGTATTCCATTGTTTATATATACCACATCTTCCTTATCCATTCATCTATCGAAGGACACCTTGGTTGTTTCCATGTCTTGGCCACTGTAAATAAAGCTGTAATGAACATCGGAGCACATGTATCTTTACAAATAAATGTTTTCAGATTTTTTTGCGTATATACCCAGGATGGCCAAGTGGTCTAAGGTGCCAGACTCAAGTTCTGCTTCCCGCAAAGCTTCTGCTCTTATGCCTGTTACTAAGCTACAACAACATACTTACAGGCTTCTTCTGCCTATTTCATCTTGTTTCTTAGTGGAAAATGTAAGAAATCAGAAAAAATCACATTAAAAAATAAGGTCTATAATTATCAAAAGAAACACCCCCAGGCAACAGTTACATCACCAATTAGTGGTCTAGTGCTGGTCAATTTTTCCATGACAATAAAAAGGATATTTGAACCCCAGACTTCAAGTGAACAGCTATCTGTCTAGGCAATGACAGGACTCACCCATCAATTACTAAATTACCATGTATGTAGTTCACAAAAGACAATAAAGACAAACATTAGGAATTATTCCCTTCCCTTTTTCAAGACAGTAGATAAATACCATAGACCTTCTCTTTCCATGGAAGAGAATAAAGAACCTATATTTAAGAAAAGCACTTCAAATCTAACACAGGGAAATAACCAAAGAAATTATTGATCAACAATCCAAACTATATACAAGCAAACCAAACTTAGCATTATAAGAATAATTTACCAAAATCAAGTAGGAGATATTATAGGAAGGCAAAAATGATTAAGAGAAATTGATTAATGCATTCATCACATTAATAAGTCAAAGGAAAATACTCATGAACACTTGGGTAAGTGATATGGCATTTTTAAATGTCCAATATCCACTTCTTATTTATGTAAAATCTATACTGAAGTATAAGATACAGAAAAGTTCACGAATCAAAGTGTACTGCTCAATGAATACTGTGTACACACTCATTAACCAGCACACAGATCAAGAAACAGTATTTCCAGCACCCCAGCAGACCTCTTCCTATCCCTTTTCACTCAACTAGCTTTTGAACTAGCTGTTTTCTCTGCCCATCACACTTTCTCCAGAGAACCACATTACTAATTCCCTCACCTCCTTTAAGTCTTTACCAGAAGTCATCTTCTCCCTGTGGCTCATGCATTAACTACCTTATTTAAAATCATAATACAATTTCAATTCTAACATTTCCAATTGCTTTTCACTGTCTACTCCATTATTGGTCCACTCTCTAACATTTCATATAATTTCCTTATTCATTGTGTTTATTGTCTGTCTTCTCCCACTTAAGATCTTTGTCTGTTTTGCTTCTTGATATATCCTAAGCACCTAGAACAGAACCTGGAATGTGTCAAAAAAATGTTTGCAGAAGGAAGAAATCAAGGGAAAGAGGGAATAGAAATAGGTAGGAATAGAAATAGGTACAATCTTTCTACAGTATAATTTGACAGTATCTAACAAAATTTTAAATGTGTATATTCCTTAACCAAATAATCCCACTTAATAGAAATGCATTAATTTAGCTAATGTTTGTTGAGCAAAGGAATTGGAGATACACAGATTAGCATTTTCCCTACTCATGAAATTTATAACCTAGAAAACAAATATTAATCAAATAATCACACATGCTGAATAAGTGTTATGAAGGAAGGTACATAAAAGAATATATAATGGGAGAATGGAGATCCATTTGCACATTTATAAAAATACATAGTTGTACAAAGTTGCTCACTATAGCACTGTTTAGTAGCAAAAATTTGGGAACAATCTAAATATCCACCAATAGGAGAAGTGTTTTAAATTATAAAATATTCCAAACATAGAATATATCAAATTTGAATCTGATAAATTTTGGTAGGCCCAATTACCAATTTATAGAAAATAGAGAGGACAGAGGAGTGTATTAAACTACACCATGGGAATGCATTGAGCAACATTCAGAATATGGGAAACTAAGTCAAAATTAGAAGTCAAACAGCTTGATTACATCAATAAAAAATACTGCAAGGAAAAAATTGATAGAAGAGGAACCCATTGATTAAAAAAGAATTATTAGATACATCAAGAAAACAGGCAAAAATAAACTCTAATGTTTAATGATGCACACTTGAGTGACAAAAAGGAAAGCAAGGAAGAAAAAACAACTGCACTATAAAAGTCAGGATAATAGTTACTTTTAGGGAGGAGATTATCATCTCGCAGGGGCATGTGGAAGGATCTCTGGCGTGCCTGGCAAAGGTCTATTTTTGGCCTATCTTATTAATTCATTACACTAAACTTTGTCTATATATATGTTATATTCTACAATTAGATTTTTTTAACACATCAAACAAAGTCTTCAAAGGCTCCCCATTGTCTTTAAGATAAGAAAGAAATGGCTTGCTGTCGCGCTCAAACCCTTAATGATGTGAGCGCTGTGTGCCACTCTGGGGTCATCTCTGACCCTTCCCCACTTTTATCCCCTGCTGTCAAGCCATCCAGAATTTTCAACATGCTTAAGTCATGTTTTTTCATAATATATTGGTGTCCTGGTACATAAACTCTTTTCTCCTTTACTTGACTGACTCCTACTCATCCTTCCAAACTCAATTTATGTCAGAGGTTTACGGAGAGGGATGGAGGCACAGGTACAGCACAAGGGAATTTTAGGGGAGTAAAATTATTCTGTACGATTCCCTTAGGCAAGTTAGGTGTCATTATACACTTATCAAAATCCATAGAATGTACAATACAGAGATTGAACCATAATGTAAACCTATTAGACTTTGAACATCCAGACTTTGGTTGATTTAAAAATTATTTTTCAATTTATATATTTTCTCTGGGATGCCTTTCCTAACCATCCCAAATTTGGATTAAGTTTTCTTCCTCTATACCCCTCTACTATTCACTTATCAAATGATACCAGTATTAGTTATATGTTTCCAGCTCTCGAACTTAAACTAAGGTCAAAGACTTTCACCTCTAAACCCCGCAAGGCCTAGCATGGTTCTTGGCATGAGGAAGAGGTGTCCAATAATTGTTTGTGTAATGAAAAATTCTATCAATTCTTGATATCTATAATTCTGTCAATCATGTTTTATCAATCAAATTCATTTCTTACCATTTTGTACCAATGAAACCTATAATAAGAAGCCATAAGATGACCATGCTTTTATGGGAATAACAGACCATTTTATATCTATACCGCCCCAAAATAAGAAAATGTTGCCAAGGATAAACACTTGAGTATTGTAATCAAATGAAACTTTGACACATTAATCTGACATTTTAACATGCATAATTGTGTGGCATAGTAATTAAAATAGAAATGATAATATGTTGATGTAATGACTGCAATTAGCCACCTCAAATTCTTTCTGGAAGAAGGCAGAACAGAAATAAATAAATGAGTCAGAAGACTACAATTAACATTTTTATTTTTATCAGCCAAACCATATTGTTACAGTTTCTCTCTTTTCTTTGTTATTTTGCCAGCACCTGTAATCAGCTTCAATATCAACTGCTTCCACTGATACCACATGTACAGCATAAAACCCATCACCCACTCTTACTGACGGGTGTCCTAGACCCATTGCACTGCCCTACTGCAAAAATAGGACTCCCTGTACACTCTACAGATTCCATAACTAGCACATTTTCTTGTCTCTGAGAGGTCTAGTGCTGGAGTAGAGGTAGCAGAAGCTGGGGAATGACTGATCCTTTACTGCCACTACCCAGAAAGGAGGATGTTCCAGCTGGTAAGAGGTTCCTTGGCTAGGACTGAAGGAGTGGAGTGGGTTATCTTCATATTTTTCATTTATCCTATTATGAATACCTTTCTTTTCAATAAATACATTCCAACTAGCATCTTCAAAAGTCATCTCTGAACTCATGTCTTCTTAACTATTTGCTTCTTCCTCTGCCACCTCGACACTTCTCTATTTCCAAGGTATTATTATTAAAAATGAACCGAGAGAAATTGCCCAAAATTAAAACATAAGCAGAAAGACAAGATGATAAACCACAGAAGCAAGTTTGAACAGAACACCAAACAAAGAGGAGGGCCCAGTTACCAACAGCCAAAATAGAAAGTCAGGAAATAAGAGAACCTTATAAGGTAGAGGGCAAGACAGGCTAAGGAGGCCACGAGAAAGGAGATTCTGAATGAATCATGGCACAGGAACTCTGTCCTATGGCTGTTCTCACTGTGCTCTCTGCAATATGATTTGTAGGAATGCTGGCTATACCTAAAAGCCAAGGGAGGAAAAAGAACTCTCACACTTCCTAGTGGGGGTGAAAATAGAGGTCAATTTTGGAATACCATCTACAATATTAGATGCATTGTTAAATGCACACTGCTTTGACCCAGTAATCCCACCACTAGATATTTATCCAATATGTATACATGCATGAAATTATACATGTAAAGTGATATCAACTTCAGCACTGTAACATCAAATATTGAAAGCAACTTAAACATCCATTAATAGCAATCCCAATCCTCGATATATATCCAAAACAATCAAAAACAGCTATTGAAAAAAATGTTTGTACACAATTGTTCACAGCAATACTACTCACAATAGCCAAAAGTTGGAAAAATTCCAAATGTCCATCAACTGTAAATGGAAAAACAAAATGTGGTTTACCCATACAATGAAATATTCAGCCATATAAAGGCATGAGACATGCTACAATTTGGATGACCCTCAAAAACATTAAGTTAACTGAAGTCAGTCACAAAAGGTCACATATTATATGATTCCATTTATATGAAATATCCAAAATAGATAAATCCATAGAGACAGAAAGTAGATTAATGACTGCCAGAGGTTGGGGAGTGGGGTAGATGAGGGATGACTGCTTAATGGGTACAATGAAAAAATCGTACCCATAGGGATGATGAAAAAATTTTGGAATTATACAGAGGTGATGGTTCCACAGCATTGTGAATGTACTAAATGTCACTGAGTTATATACTTTAAATGGTTGATTTTTATGACTAAATTTCATCTCAATTTTTTAAATGTCCATTAATAGGGACTGGTTCCCTACATGTAATAGATATCATATATGTTGCTAAGTGGAAAAAGGCAAGGCATGTAACACTGTGCAAAGCATACTACCATTTCTGAGGGGGTATCTATATGTATCTGTATACATATGTAAATGCATAAACTCTAGAAAAATCCATAATAAATGACAATAGTTGTTGCCTCTGGGCAGAAACTGAATAGCTAAAGGGAAGAGAAAACCATGTTTTTCACAGCATACACTGTATCTTCTGATACAAAAATGAATCCTATGCATGCAGTTCCTTAAAGCAAGAATAGGGACAAGTCCTAGGTTTGAAATAACCAAGAATCAGCCACCTAGGAAACACCAGAATGATTAGGATGCTTCAATGCAAAAGCCAGAATGGAAGACTGATAAAAATGGTAAATAGTGAAAGAAAGATGGCAAAGAAAGAATATGAGCTCTACACCTCTGCCTTCTATGATTTGAAAAATGAGAAAGGGAAAATCATGGAAATTGATGAGTGAGAGAATCTATAGGACAGAGGCCAGCTGGCCACGCAATCCTCTTTTACTGCAGGGCATGTGGTCCTAGATAAGTGAAAGTAATCAGTGACATAAATCTTGCTCTTATGTTTCCAGTGCTCACAGAAATAGGCTTTCAGTAATAGCCACTAAAATTTTAAGTAGCACAAAACTTTCAATCCTACCACAGATTAAAAAGGAGAGTGATAGGTGACAAGAAAGATACTAGGTATTTGAAGTAAAAGAAAGGGTTCTCTAAAAAAAAAAATAAAATAAAAAAAAAATAAAAAAAATAAAAAATAAATAAAAAAAATAAAAAAATAAAAAATAAAAAAATAAAAAAAATAAAAAAAATAAAAAAAATAAAAAAAAATAAAATAAAATAAAATAAAAAAAAAAAAAAAGGAAGGGTTCTCAAAGGAGTGAACCTGCCTTGTACATCTTCACTCTTTAAGGAAAACTGTGTACAGTATAGGGACTCGTTTCTTACTGCAGATGAGCAAGCACAGCTTTGACATCACTCTACTCCCTCCAAGCCAATGTGCTTGTCATATAATTTGGCATCTTTTTAATTCTCTCCCCATACTTTTCATTTACCTTACAATGAACGATCTTTCAATCAACACAATGCGATTAGCTCTTTAAAAATCATCTCTGGAAATCCTTCTTGAACAAACTTTATGCCATTCTTAACCATTGGCTTTTTCCTCTGTCACCTCAGCACCTTCCTCTCTATTTCCAGGGTATTACTATGTACCTGCTCAGGACCACTACATAAGAAACATATTCAAGTTGCTGCATTTGTGTATTTGTCTTCTTCTGACTTGAGTCTACATTAGGAGCCAGGTCTCCTGATTCTTTTGGCATCCTCCCATTAATTCTTCCTTGGACCCCACAAATATACTCTCCAGTTTATGTATCTATTCATTAAAAACAAGAATACTCCAAGAAAATAAAGAAGCCTTCGGAAAGAAGGAAACAAAAAGATGTAATGGATAAGCTTGTACTCAGAAGCTGTGGACTTCTTTTCTGTAATGCTTGTCTGGAGTCTCAAAGCTTCACAAGAGAAATTTAGAAAAGTATGACAATTCTTTCTGTCTGTTACCTACTAAAAAGTTTTCATTTCTTGCCCATCGGTCGATGACTGGATTAAGAAGCTGTGGTACATTTATACAATGGAGTACTACGCAGCCATAAAGCAAAAAGAAATCTTATCATTTGCAACAACATGGATGGATCTAGAGAACATTATGTTAAGTGAAATAAGTCAGAAAGAGAAAGACAAGGACCATATGATCTCACTTATATGCGGAATCTAAAGAAAAGAATATGTGTATGAACTAATCAGAAACAGTTTTGGGGACACAAAAAACCGAGATTTGTTAGATGGGTGGGGGGGAGGGGGTTGGGGATGGGGGGAAGGGTGAAGGGATTGGGGGGCGGCTGGTGACCACAGGATGGCCTCAGGATTTTTTAAGAATTACTTTGGGGAACTTATTCAATAGTGTTTGGGGATTTTGTTGGGTGTCCGATGGACACGTGTCCTGTTTGGGAGACCACCTCAGGGATGCTGTGGATGCCTGGTCATGCCATTGTACACCAGAGGCTGGACATTAATGAATGCCAACTATAATTTTATGTGTATAATGTGATGGCTCGGTGTGAGGTCGGGGTGGTGGTGGATGGGGGGAGGGGGGGTTCACGGTGTGAGGGATGTAAAAATAAAATAAAAATAAAACTAAAAAAAAAAAAAAAAGTTTTCATTTCTACTAATGATAAACCTGAACACTCTGATGCTTATAAATTATCTTATAATATATTAGGTTGGTGCAAAAGTAATGTGTTTTTTGCAATTATTTTTAACCTTTTAAACCGCAGTTACTTTTGCACCAACCTAATAGCTGACAAAGCTTTAGTCATTACCAATCTCACATCTCAGTTACCTGAATGAGTCCAGCAGTTTTAATTACAGAAGCAGCCTAGGAATCTATAAGCTCTGGAGAAAGGAAATTTCCAACCCAAAGAAAAAGAATGCCACATTCCAGCAAACACTGCAAATTATACATTATCAATAATAATTGTTTTCCTTCTTTTTTTCCCCCAGAAAGGCAAATTGTCTTTCCTTAAAACCAAGGTGGGATGAGGGTCCCCGGAGCAAACAATCAGGCTTCATTCCCTGGTACCTAACACATCAGAGAGTGAGACTAATAGCTGTGCAGATTCCAAAAGAAAGAGAACACTATGTCCTTACCCCTGCAATTCACCAGTCTTGTGGAGAAAAAAGTCCTGTCACTCAAGGAGCAGTGGAAAATCTAAGAAAAAGTTTAGAATACATTACTGAATTGTACTAGAAGATAATGGGTGATGGGCTCATGGTTCCATTAGTTCCATTATTACACTCCAAAACTTATATATGTTAGATATGTAATCATTATGTTGTACACATGAAACTAATTTTAAAAACCTGAAAAAAGGGGGTGGCCGGTTAGCTCACCGGCTAACCGGTGGTTGGTTAGTTGGTTAGAGCGTGGTGTTGGTAGCACCAGGGTTGCCAGTTTGATCCCCACATGGACCACTGTGGGCTGCACCCTTCTTTTAAAAAAAAAAAAAAACTAAAAAAAACTCTTACATATGTTACACGTATTCTTTCACATATTCAAATACTGCATAATTAAAATTTTGGCTTATTTTTTAAAAAGAAAAATTAAGATGTTGGGAGAGAATACACCAAACTGTGAAAAGTAGTTATCACAGAGTGGACTAGAGAGGGGATATTCCAGAAAACTTTCACTTTCTATATTACACATTTCTGAATCATTTGAAGATTTTTATAGTGAACGTGTTATGTACTATGTGTCCCCGAAAATAAGATCTAGCCGGACAATCAGCTCTAATGCATCTTTTGGAGCAAAAATTAATATAAGACCCGGTATTATATTACATTATGTTAATTATATTAATTATATTATACTATCTATATTATATGTTATGTTACGTTATATTATGTTATGTTATATTATACCTGGTCTTATAGTAACATAAGACCGGGTCTTATATTAATTTTTGCTCCAAAAGATGCATTAGAGCTGATTGTCCAGCTAGGTTTTATTTTCAGGGAAACACGGTATTTCTATAAATTTAAAGTAAAAGGGGGACTGATTTAATATGTTGGGGGGAAAAATAGTAATTCTTCATGACACCATGCACAGTAACCAGCAAGAACCCAAAATTAGTGAGGAAACTAACACATTCTTTGGACAGAAACTGCAGGAAGTTTTTAACCAGGAACAAATGTGTGAAAGTCACACTAGCCGTGTGAATGAGGACAGGGGACACATTCCTATTGTGTTCAAGGCCATGATTTCAGGGAAAGGAAGCTTTGCCAGGAAAAGCAATCCAGAAAGTAAACAATCTATTCCCTATGTCTTCAATAAATAATAAATTCTTAAAACAGAGAAGAACCCAAAAGAAACACTGATCAGGAAGGATTAAAATCTCACATGTTTAGCTGTGAACATTTTAGTGTAGAACCTGGTAGTCTAAGACCAAGTCACAGGATGAAAAGAATAATCAAAAGATCTCTCTCATGTGTGTACATACATGTATGTTTGAAAAAGTGTGAAACCTCTCAAATGATTCATAGGAAACTGCTAATTGTGATTGACTTTGGGGACCTCTCCACTCCATATTTTAGTACTATTATGCATATTATCTGTTTAACAAATGAATTAATTTTAAAATAAAACAAAAGTCAGTAGCCAAATAAGAGACCTGGAAAAATGACTGGGCTTCTCTTTACAATACCATGCAAAGTGGCCGCCAAGAAATTGTAACTAACAAGGAAACCAATATATTCTGGAACTTTTAATCACAGATGACTTGAAATGAGACAGAATTTTGAATAGAACATTCAAAATCCATGATACATAGTGAAAGCCACATTACGACAAATGACTGGAAAAGTCATGAAGCTGGAACTTCATGATTCATTTTATGGGGCAGCACTGCAATGGACAGAGCTAAATGCCAGCTGGTGTAGAGACAAAATAGCCCACTTATCAGGCCTTGAATTTAAGTAAATAGCATGAGCATTGTATTATGGCTTTGAGGAGTGCATAAATTTTTAATTAAATCCACGGTTGCAGTATCCCAGAGGAGCTTGGGTACAGAGGTGAAGTCAATCATTTCTCAGGTCTCTGAGGACTGTCTTGGGCACCCACCCCCCAATTTCAGTGCAGGACATTGTTTATGAAGGCCAGCAAATATCCTAGCAGACTGTGCTAATGTCTTGAAGGGGCCTGCCATGCAACAGCAATATGCAAAGGGATAGAGGACAGGCTGAGTTCTATCCCTTCAAAAGTTATGATGAGGGATTTTGGATCTCTTCAAGACACTGTTGAGAACATGAATTTATCTACTATAAGCTCCTGAAAGGATAATAGTACCAGTTGAGACTGTGAGGCCACACAGTTCTCTAAGAGTTGGATCTTCTGATAGGCAGAGAGTATCAGCATGGTGGCTAGTGTCTTCTAGAAAATACATAGTGCAGAAAACAAATCGTTGGTAAACAGACCACAGGATCTGATACCACTCAAGCTTCCTTTTTATCTAGAGCTGTGTAAGGTGGTTAGGTCTGACAGTCAGAAAGTGCCAGGTTCTCTCAAATTGGTGTTCTTTGGCATAGAATGCTGGAGCGATAGTCCCACAGTCTACTCTGTATGATCGTCTCTTGACAGTAAGTACCTGCCAAGTGGGTCCACTCCTTCTGGCATGGTCTGAAATAGAACAAAGGTATTCTGGACCAGAAACAGATGGACAAAATTTCCTGTTCTACTGGAGTCCACCATCACATAACTAGGAAAACAAGTCCTGGCCCCCATCAAGAGGCAACCAGAATGCTCCATAAGCTTAAAACTTGTCTGTGGCAAGCAGAGAAATAGGACAAAGAGTGGTATTGGCAGTACCTGCCCCAAGTTTAGTGTTTGCCTGATTTTAGTGGGAAAATTATATCCTCATCTGTAGAACAGGCGGGAGTCTAATCTTCCAGGTGGAGAATATCTGGTTACATATATAGAATGGCCCATTTCTCTGCCTCCCCAAACAAGGTAGAATATTATAAATAAATCAACTCATAGCACGGCAGTGGACAGTTTTAGATGGAGATCAAGAATGACAGGAGGCTATGAGAGGAGTATTTGAATGTAGTGCAGACTAGGGTTAGGGCATGTCAGGCCTGATGGCTTAACAGCAGTGGGAAGTACCGAACCTCCTGCTTCCTGTCTAAGAATCAACAATATCAACACAATAGACCAGGAAATATAACAATAAGAAGTGAAAAGGAGAAGGTAAGTCATTTTACATAAACATTATCTCTTCCAAGTGTATTTGGAAAAGAAATCCTTTTGAAGTTAATGGTGGTCAAATAAGATGTCACCACCTGGTAGCAAGCAGTGTACTACTGAGAGTACTGAATGTTTGGTGACTGTTATTCATGGATATGATTCACACCTAACTGTTCTGAACTGATTCACTCTTTAAAAAATTTTTAAACACTATGTTGTATTATGCCCTATTTTACTAATTTAAAAGACTGATACACACTCAGAAAATTTTGGTTTATGATCTGATATGTCACTATTTATAGGAAATACTGTAACAAAACCAGTGAAACAAACCCTTCACAGATAATCAGAGAGATCTCTTTGAAGTACCAATGGTGGGCTGTATCTCAAACAGAAGTTCAAGCTATCTTTGAAATATTACAAATAGAAATAACACAGACCCCAAAACCTTTAGATTTCAGACATAATAATTGATTATGAGTGACCTTAGGGATATCATCAATAAAAGGGACACCAAAACTTTAAGAGCTACTTAGAACACTCAATCAATCACTGTTGTTGTTGAAATAAACTGTGTCAACCTCGACAACCAATTATCATTCAATTGAGTCTCAAATCCAAACTTAAAAAGTAAATCTGCAATGACCTGCCTCTATATTGTCAGGCCTGGGATCATTTTTAATAAATATTTATTGGTTTTTTAAATTATCCTACAAGAAATGCATTTCGAAAATTTGGAAAATACAAAAATATGTAAAGGAAAAATAAAACAAGACTTATCTACTATCCTACCACTGAGAGCCACTATTATAACTATTTCCCAGGGGTTTTTTCTATGCCAATGAGTATATAATTTATTTTTTAGAATACTGGGATCATACTACTTAATCAGCATAGGATCCTACTTTTTAAAACTTATTACCATAAATATTGCCTGTATTTAAAAAAAATATTTAAAAGCATATTATTCCATCATATGGAATGCCACAATTACCCAGTCTTCCATTATTTTTGCAATTTTTCTCCATTATAATTAAAGCCTATACATAAATCTTCTTTTGCAACTCAAGTTATTTTCCTTGAATATTTCCTAGAAGTGGAATGAGTTAAAAAGGTTGTACTAATTTATACACCCTAGCAAAATATATGAGTACTCATCTCATTAAATTCTTGCCAGATGCTGAATCGCTTTTGATTCATTTCTCAATTGCAGTCAGTGATACCATCATTGATAATTCAGTGGGTGGGTAAAGCAGGCATGTATGAAAACTGAAAAATAGCAGAAAGTTGTAGAACTTAATAATCACAAGACTGTTTGGTATGGTGGCATCATGTGCTACTGCATTCTTTGACAAGACATAGGTAGAAATATCCATACTGAAGAATGAACTTCGAGTACTTTAGAAAGTTTAGATATATTTGGAAAAGGAACAGATCAGTTTCTCTTCCGACATCAACTTCTGGTTATGTTTAGCTCTGGGCTAAGGTAAATGTTCACATTATACCATTTGTTGCAAATGAGATCTGTATCAAATATACAAATTGCATACCTCAAAATAGCTTTATAAATTGAGGAGCAAAAATTACTCAAATATGAACAAGCTGGCATGCAGATAAGACCTGCAAAAGTAAACATGATGTGCTGAGGTTCAAGCATGCAAAAAGCATACATCTCTTAGTATCTGCCACCAACCCTCAGACGAGGACACATCTGAGGAACATGTCCTAAAAGAAAGTATATACATTCTCTTTTATGTGAGTATATAAAGTTAAATTTGCTAAAAAAAAAAAAAAAGTCCTGCAAGAAAAGTAATGGGCTGTTGTGCTGGTAATGAAAATGATTTCAAACAAAGATATAAAAAAAATTCAATGGGGAAAAATAGCCTTTTTAATAAATTATGTTGGGAAAATTGGATACCCACATAATCTTAGGTCCTTAATTCATACCACATACAAACACAATGAATGAACCTTAATTGGATCCTAAATTGCGACAGAAAGGGCAAAAGAAAATTGGAGAATTTTGTCTACAGTATGGATATTGGAAGACAGGAAATTTTGTTAAATTTTTAGGTGTGATAGTGGTTTTGTAATCCTATGTGAGTTATCTTAGGGTTAAAAAAATAACTTTCAAGAACCTTAAACTTTAATTAGCAGGCCTGTTGTTGGTAATAATAGCATTTAGTATATTAATCCTGAAATTTGCTTGTGCACATTATTTGACAGAGCAAATGAGTAAATAATTTGGTGTTCCTGGGAACAAGGGTTCTCACTGAGAGAAGAGACACAAACATGGCATGGGAGAAGGTCAGGAAAAACCCTGTGGTGAGGGTGTTAACTGGTGATATCAGTATGAAGTGTGTATGTGTTTTCCTAGCTCTATCTATTCAAACAGCCAAGAAGCAATCGCACTCCAGTGGCAATGAGCATATAGTTCTAAGATCCTGACTCCTAAACACCATTTTTCACCAAAAGGAATAAGGGTGCATTGCACAAATGACTTATTGTAGGAATGAGGCAGGGAAAGGACAAGATGAGCCTGGAACATCTATCTTGTACCAAGGAAGGAAGGAAGCTGGTCAAAGAATGATAGGGTCATGTCAAAAAGACACAGGATCTGACTAATTTAAAGGGACTCCCATTGGCCAAATTTGGGACAATTTGAGTAACAAAGAGAATAACTGAACTGGATTATAAAACACTGAGTTAAAAAAAGAATTCATGAGTCCACAGTGATAGTCATTAAAAAAAGAGAGAATAAGAGAGGAGGGAAAGCTCTTCTTTAGAGAAGATTGACAGCTACTCAATGTAAAAGTAATGACAGAATTAGAAAAATCATCATTTTGCAACCACCAGTGTAATAATAAATTTAGGCAATGATCATAATAGAGTCTAATATTAACGAATGAAAAGTTGTTGAGAAAATAGGATATATATACACAGTCTCCAAGTATAATAGTACCCAGCCCCAGATGACTTGCTAGTTACAAAGGGGAAAAATACCTTACCAGTGGAGAGATCTGGAAAACATCATCTGAACCAATAATTAACATCAGCATCACAAATAAAGGAATCAAAGATAATTTTGTAAAATTGGAATCCACTATGTAGCAACCAGAATCTAATCAGAAAAATTCAGATTTTAGGAAATTTTATAAGTCAATTTAACTGGATCTTATAAAATGTCCATGTCAGTGTGGGACTCGACAACTTTTTAGGAGAACAGCTGTGGTTGAAGAGATTACTCCTTCCCTATCTCCTGGGAGGAGGAAGATAAATGTTTCTCTTCTCTGAATCCAAATAAGGAGAAGCTCCAAGACTCACAAAGTTTGGGGATGCTTGCAAGAATGGGAGCCAGACATGTTAGATGTCAGCTTGGGCAAGAGAAGTGCTGATCTGAACCCTGTATCCACCTATAGGTATGATCTAGAAATCATTAGGACCAACTCTTCCATTTTATACATCAAGAAACTCAAGTAGTGGAAAGATTTTCGAAGTCACTCAGAGAAGCAGCAAATCCAGATCTAGAACAAGGACTTAATTACTCTTCTTAATAACTTTTAACTATTAAAAATAGTACATTATTAAATATTTAGAATATGTAAGAAATGCTGAAGGGGTTAAAAAGTCATAATCCCACATACCAGAGACAAATTTGGTTAATATTTTGGTGCTTCTTTTTCCAGATATTTGTCCCCAAATTGTATAGATACATTTACATAAGTATATTCGTCTGCTAGGGCTGCCATAGCAAAATATCACAGACTGGGTGGCTAAAACAACAGAAATTTATTTTCTCAGTTTCTGGAGGCTGAAAAGTCAAAGATCAAAATGCTGGCAGGGTTCACTTTCTGCTGAGAGATCTCTTCCTGGCTTGCAAATGGTCACCTTCTTGCTGGGTCCTCACATGACAGAGAGAGCTCCGGTGTCTCTTCCTCTTTTAAAAAGGGCACCAGCCCTATCAGTTTAGGGCCCCACCGTATGACCTCATTTAACCTTTAACACTTCCCTCCTCACAGGCTCTACCTCTAACTACAATCACACTGGGGGTGGGAGGCATTAGGGCTTCACCATGAGTTTTAGGGACACACAATTCAACCCATAGCATTCTGCCTCTGGCCTCCCAAAATTCATGTCCTTATCACATGTGAAACACACTCACTCCATCCCTTCAGCCCCAAAAGTCGTAAATCATTCCAGCATCAACTCAAATCTAAGATTCAAAGTCTCATTTAAATATCAACTAAATCAGATATGAGTGAGACCCCAGGTATGATTCATCCAGAGGCAAAATCCCTCTCCAGTGCTGAATCTGTAGTTATGTGCTTCCAAAATACAATGGGGGGACAAGCATAAGAGAAATATTTCCATTCCACAAGGAAGAAATATGAAAGAAGGAAGAGGTGACAGGTCCCAAGCAAGTCCAAAATCTAGCAAGGCAAATTCCATTAGGTCTTAAGGCTAGAGGAGGGTGGTAGATGAGGGCAAACGGAATCAAATATATGGTGATGGAAAGAGAACTGACTCTGGGTAGTGAACACACAGTGTGGTATATAGATGATGTAATACAGAATTGTATACCTGAAATCTATGTAACTTCACTAACAATTGTCACCCCAATCAACTTTAATTGAAATAAAGAGTCAGGACAACCAAATAAAATGTATGATTTGTAATTAGATCATACGGGGAGGGCGGAAGAGCTAAAAACATCTGTGGAACAATTGGGGAATTCTTACTATGGCCTGTATAGTAGATAACATTATTGTAACAATGTTAAATTTCTTGATTCTGACAATGGTATTTTGGTTATGTAGACTGTTCTAGCTCTTAGGAGATACATGCTGATGTGTCATGAAGTCTGAAGCTTATATCCAAATGATTCAGAAAATACATGTGTGTATTTTTGTGTATGTGTATATAGAGACAAAAATAAAGAGAGGTGGGAAGAGGGGGAGCAAGTGAGGCAAAATGTTATGTTAATCATTGATTCTAGTAAAGGGTAAATGGGTGTTCATTGTACTAGTCTTTCAACTTTTCTGTAAGTTTAAAATTTTTCAAAATAAAAATATATGAGGAAGTAGACAAAAGATAGGAACAGGCTATTCACACACACACACAAAAGAAATTAGCCAGTAAACAGATGAAAAGTGTATGAGAATTAATAAACTTGCTGATTATTTATGGCCGCTTATATCCTCCTGCCTTCTTGGTATTTGCTCTTTAATCTTCAACTACATTTCATAAAATGACTCAGGAAGAAATGGGAAGTGAAATCTTCAATCATTCCATTTCACTTCTCATTAGCAGTCCTGGAAAAAGGTTTAAAAGATTAAAAAGATCAAAATTAGCTCATTACAGTGAATTTTGGAGAGGACCTATTGACTTGTAATTCACAACGTGCTCTTCAATTCAGATTCTTCTGATTTTCTATAACCCTAAATGTTTCATAAATTCTAGGTTCTAAATAGCAAAAAAAAAAAAAAAAAAAAAAAAAGCTAGTAGTAAATCATATGAAAAATAGCAGATTTCTTTAAATAAAGAAAAAATGTTGACCTCTGCCATTGGTCTCACTTTTATCAGGAAAGTACCCTATAGAATGGAAGGCAACCAATGGATTTAAAAACCATGAATGATATTAATAGTTTTCATTCTCACAAACAATATCATGGAAGTAGTATAATAACACAGTGGTTCAAAACATGGGCTGCAGAGTCAGGCTGTTTGTGAATATTTACTTCACTATTTACAACCCATGTTACTTGTGACAAATTAGTCAATCTCTGTATGCTTCAGTTTCTTCATTTGAAAAATGGAGACAAGAGTAAAATCTATGTCTTAGGGTTGTTGTGAAGATTAAATAAGTTAATACACTTTAGCTCTTAGAGCAGCATCTAGCATACTCAAAATATGCTAGACCTCAAAATATGTTAGTTGCTATGGTTCTTCTTATTACTAATATTATTATAAGACTTACAACCACCATCACCACCACTTTCAATCTGCAGTTGATAAGTTTGACATTTGATTCAGAAAAACTACAGCAACCCAAAAGAAGCACAACACACACAACACACAACACACATACACAACCCACAAGATGAAAGAGAAACTAGACTCCAGGTCAGTCGTTTAGTGTGTCTTCAAGCTGTTTAGAGAGAAACTGAGGAGAAGGTAGCAATATACCAACAATGTATGGCTCGTTTCAAGAAGGAATCTGTGTGGTCTGGATGAATTAATCTCAGGAGAAATGACAAATTCTCTCACTCAGTCAATCATTTATCAAACTTTATTGAGGTTTACTACATACTATGTATCAGGTATTGAGTCAGATGCTAGGAATACAAAATGGAAGAAACTTTTTGTTCTTTTCAAAGAAATATTCACAGATTGTAATAGATGATAGGTTATATAATGGATGTATGCACAGGGTACTATGGAAGCAGAGGAGAGACACCTAAGCTTAACTTAGGGGAAAAACAGCAGGAATGTTTCCCAGGGAGTGACATTTAAACTGAGCCTTAAAGAATAACAGGTAAATTGGGACAGAATGAGTGAGTAAAATCCTTCCTCCTGGGATAAAAACCAGCAAATGGAGAAGAAAGATGAGCACCACTGCCCTGCCCACAACCACACAAAACCAAAAGCTAATGGGCGGAGCCACTGGAGAGATGGGGGTAAACAGGTGTAATATCTTCTGTTAATACACACTACATCTACACCCTCCCAATTCAAAATAAGCCACATTTGGAGAGCTCACAGAAAGCTCCGTTTGAGAGTCACAGATAAGTTTCTCACTTACAACACTGGGCGGCAGCAGTGGGCAATGGCTTCCTCGGGCTTTCTTCTTGAATAGAATACTAGAAGCAGAAAAGAGAAAAAAAAAATACATATAATAAGAGGCCCAAGCAAAGAAGAAAAAAATCACAGCTGTGTTTAGTGTTTGAATGGAGTCAAATTCTTCACAGAATAGAAACAGATGATCCTGCAGCTAATTTCCCTGTGGGATCCTGACATACAGGCCAGACTATCAGATCGGGGCAATGGTCCAATGAGACAGGATAGCAGAGTAGGATACCTGTTCCAACCAAGGGCACTTGGGCACCCTTCCAGCTCTGCCAGACAGCTGTAGAAAGATTAGTTTTAGGAGTCTTAGAGAAGCCTTTGTGGACTTAGAAAACTCAGTCCTCTAAGTTTCCTATAAAGTATAGATTTCCCCATTTAAGTGATAGAACTGAAACCTCTCCGAGACAGAGTTTTCTCATCTTTAAAACAAGTAAGTGCTTCTTCCCTCACAAGTTCACCTGGGAAGTAAGTGAAATTATTTAAACATGTAATGCAACATCTGGTATCTACTAGTCTCCTTCCCACTTATACTGCAGCCTCCCTAATCCAACCCACCACCATCACCATCAAAAACAAATACAGAGTACTGAAGCCATAAAATATATATATTCTATAAAAGAGTAGTATTAAGTTCAAATCTTGAGGGTGGGCAGGATTTAGAAAAGCAAAACGAAAAGAAAAGGCATCAACAAATTAATACAGGTACATAGAGTCTGGAAGACAGAATAGTTTGGTTCAGAGCCTATTGGAGGATTGGAAAAACATCACTTGGTCCAGCAACTTGTAAATATGAGACCTGGAGTTTTCGTCCTGACTCTGCTACTTATTAAGAAGCTATGAGCTCCTGGGCAAGACAGAGCTTCTCTAACACTATCAATGAATGAGGTATTTATTCAACAGTTTTTTCTTGAGTACCTATTATGTTCAAGGCCTTGATCCAGGCACTGAGGGAACCAAGTTGTAAATCATGGTAAGAAGTCTCAATTTTATTCTAGTGTATTGAGAAGCCATTTAGAGTTTTGAACATAAGAAAGGTACGACTTGCTTGTACTTTAAAAATCACTCTGGCTGCTGTGTGAGATGAATTGTAGGCAACAAGAAGGGAAATAGACCTACTATTACAAATATCCAGATAAGAGCTGATGGCTTACATAGTAGTGTTAGTGGTGAAGGGCATCTCAAGTAATTGGATCCAAAATACAAAACACTTTTTGTATATAAATATACTTTTATATGTAAAGTACTCTACAAGCAATAAACTCTGATACAAATATCAGAGGTAGATACCACTATTACTACTTCCATTAGAGAAGATCAGAAGTCAAGCATAATTTAAAGAAGATAATAGTATTAGTAAAACTGTCAATCATAAAAATGTTCAAAATTTCTTGAAGGGTAAGCAACCCACTCCAAAGTAACAAAGGGACTTGGTTATAAATAATAACCATTATAAATAATAATGACTTTGTAGGTACTACATAGGCATAACAATGAGGAAATCATAAAACTAAGTATTAAACTAGAAGAATTCAGACTTAAGAGATGACAGTAGATATTTTCAGAGATATATTTAATGAATCGCTTCCAGGCCCAAAGCAGAAAGTGGAGACCAACTAGAGCCCAATTAATACTATTAAGAGAGCTGAGGGAAAATGTGTAATACCTACTTACCAAAAAAGAAAAAAAAATAATACAAGAAAGGAAAATTACAGGCCAATCTCATTTATAAATATAGATGCAAAATCCTAAAGTTACCAAGCCAAATTCATATTATTCTCCATCAGCAATGCTATGATAGTTATATGTGAAAATGTATTATATGTGTGCATATGTATTGAACATATAACATAACCAGGTGGTCTATAAATGCAAGGATAGTTCAGAATCTGAAAATCTATTCACGTAATTCCCCACAATAAGCAGATTAAAGGAGAAAAGCTATGTGATCTACTAGATGCAGAAAAGGCCTTCATAAAATCCTTTACTTTTTCATGACAAAAATTCTTAGAAAAGTAGAAGGAAATAGAATTTCCTTAATCTGATAAAGCTCATCTATCAAAATCTATAGCAAACATCATACTTTAAAACTCATGAAGCTGCCTGATCACTGCACTGTACACCTGAAGCTGAATAATAATGAATGCCAACTATAATTTTATATATGTATATGTGTATATATATGTATGTATATACTTACAAGAAGCGGAGTACAGCATTAGGAATAGAAACAGTGGAAATGTAATGGCTCTGTGCGATGTCAGAGGGATAGTGGATGGGGGAGGGGGGTTCACACAGTGTGAGGGATATAAATGATAAACGTCTAAGTATTACTTTGTCTTGTGCACCTGAAACTAATAAAAAAGAAAAAAGCAAAAAAAAAAAAACAACTTATGAAGCATTCCCCTTATACTCAGGAGAAAGAGAGGGCTCCCACTTTCATTCCAACTATTAAAAATTACACTGAATGTTTCACACAATGAATTTCTTAAAATAAGGGGTTATCATAAACAAGGAAAATCTGAGAAAAATGTCACAGCCAAGAAGAGCCTAAGAAGGAGACATAACAACTAAATGTACTACAGTGTCCTGTATGAGATTCTGGAACAGAAAAAAAAAATGTATGAGGTAAAAACTTAAGGAAATCTGGGGGGTAAAAAAAAGGATTTTTAGTTTTATTTTTAAGTTAATAAAATAATATATAATAAATATAATAAAAAATATTAACTTTCAGTTAATAATAATATATCAATATTGGTTCATTCATTGTAACAGATGTACTACACTGATGTACGATGTTAATAATATGCGAAACTAAGAGTAGAGGTTGGGGAAGAGGTGATATGGACTCCCTCTACTATCAGCTCAAAATTTCTGTAAACCCACAACTGCTCTAAAAAATAAAGTCTATTAATAAAAATATATGCATGTATACATATACATACAACACCCTTAAAAATAAAACATCAGAATTAGAAAGAGATAAAAACTTATGCAAAAACTAAAAAACCTAAGAGAATCTCTAAACTAGTAGAATAAGAGTTGCTGAACCAAATCAATATTTAGAAAAACAAATAAAAAAATGAGGGGGCAGCCAGTTAGCTCAGTCGGTTAGAGCGCCATGCTTATAACACCAGGGTTGCCAGTTTAATCTCCGCATGGGCCAGTGTGAGCTGCGCCTTCCACAACAAGATTGAAACAACTACTTGATTTGGACTGATGAGTCCTGGAAAAACAAACTTAAAAATAAATAAAAGTTTTTTTAAAAAAATGAGCAACAAAGCACTGCCTTAGCAATGACCTATTAGAAAATGTAATTTTTAAACATGCCATTCACAATGATTAGGAATAAATCTAACAAAAGAAGTGTAAAAACTGCATGGAGAAAATAGGTTTTCTCCCCCTACAGCTCTTCTCGCCTTCTAACACTTAAGCCATGTTTATTACATTTCCTGCTTATTGTTTGGTCTGCTCCTATCTGATCCATGAAGACAGGGATCTTACAAAGTGCCTGGTACATATGTGGTAAATAAACAACTAAATGAATGTCACCAATAAACAAAGAAATGCAAATTAAAACGATAATGTTCTAAATATATTAGATGAGTAAAAATTTAAAGTCTGGTAATACCAAGTTTCATTAAGGATACAGAGAAGAAGGAAAATGGAAATGTGAATTGGTAGTTATTTTAGAGAGCAATTTAGCAATATCTAGTAAGGTTGAACAGAGTATATCCAACAACCAAGCAATTCTACTTCCAAGTATATACCCAGAGAACCTTTCATTATGCTCAAGTCTTCAGGATGGGCAGGATTTAAAAAGGCAAAACAAAACAAAACAAAAAAGCATAAACAAATTAACACGGGTAGAAAGAGTCTGGAAGACAGAACAATTTGGTTCAGAGCCTTATGTATGTAAGAACAGACAAATAGGCTCAGAGATGTTCACGGGAACATGCATTTATAATAGTAAAAATCTAACTGTCCGTGAGTAGGAAAAGTAATAAATGGTGGTACATTCCTACTCTGTAAAGTGTAGATCTCCAAGCCAGTCTTAACTCAGGACCTAAGAGGATGTTATGTATGGGAATCATTAACATACTGTAAAATAAAAAGATAAGACTCTACACTGTATTTTTAAAATTATTTTGCAAGTATGACCAAATCTTGATAATTATTGAATCCTGGAGGTAAGTATACAGGTTTCAATTTACTATTTCCTCTATTTTTATGTCTGTTTAAAATTTTTTCCTGCTGGTAAAATGATTAGATGAGAGGCTGGTGGAATCACTTTATAATGGATGCAATAGGCTGACACCAGTTGAATCCACTGTTGAAATTTAACATCACTAAAAGTGTGATAAGACACCATCTGCCTACCAAAAAGGGAAAAAAAACAAACTTCAGTCTAAATATCAATCTAATCCTCAAACTACTAGACATAATTTTTTCTTTAAAGGAAGTAAGAGGGATAGAGGAACAGGGTAAATGAAACCTTGGAGACATAATCAGCCAAATTCAGAATGTGCAGAGTTCTACGTAACCAGTTGGTAGTTATGACTTTGTTATGACAGCCCTAGGAAACTAACACACTCATCAGACCACTGCATTTTGGCATCCTGCACTAACCTATGGATACTGGTTATTAATTGCAAAATCCAATGGCTCCATTTCATTGCTTATCATCTTTATTCTCAGTAACATCTGACACTATCAAGAATTTCTACCTTATCTTTTTTGTTGTTCTGTAAACTTTTTCTGGTTCTCTTACTCTCAGGCCACTCTTTCTCAACCTCTTCTGTTTCTCAAGATTCTATCTTTGAGATTTCTCAAGGTTTTGTCCTTGTTCTTCTTTAATATTCTTTGTACATACAGAAGAGTGAGTTCTTCTATTCCTATGACTTCAATTGCTACCATTATGTTGATGAATCCAAACTGAATGCCTATAGCTCCTTACCCCATCCAACCCTGAGCTTCAGATTCTCTCATAAAGTTGCTTACCAGACACTGTCACCAAAATATCTCCTGGCACTCCAAATTCTACCTTATAATCAGACCAATTTTCTAATAGCTCACCATGTCCAAAAGTAAAATAACTTATCTTTTCTCTCCACTACCAATATCAAAAACATTCCCCATTCCTAATATCCCAGATTGAGCTGCATTCTCTTCTGAGCACAAGACCTATCTCTGGAGATAAGTTAGGACAGCAGGACAAAGCAATGCAATAGTTGAAACATCCCTAAAAAGTGCACACAAATAAGGATATATGTTCAAAAATCTGAATACAAGCAGAAGAAATGACTTCTGTTTATCTGTGTAACAAGAGAACAGTTTCCTTCGTCTAAGCTCCTTCCCCAACAGTCTAGAGTCAGACTAGTAGTGCCAATTTAGCCACATCTGGGGAACAGTAGGAAGAAGAGGAAAAGCAGGAGAAAAATCCTTCTAATGAAATGTTAGGCAACCTTCCAGCTGCCTTTTTTTTTTAATGCAGTTTAAACTCTTTCATTCATCACCATGCTCACAGGTCCCTCCATTGACACACTATAAAGTGTCCTACAAAAAGACTTTTCTCCATCTCTCTATTTTGCAAGTAAGGCAGTTCCTACCTCATTGTCAGCTCCCATGGCATTGATTTGCTCCAATTTGTAGGTCCAATATCTGGCTTCCTCCTCTGGGATATCTACCATGAAAAAGAAGAAACCACATTACCAGGTTAATAACTTAATCATGGGTCAATACTACTTTATTCAATCAAAATATCAAAATTAGAAGGGTGGTAGTGATGGACTAATTTTACTGGTGGTTTTGTTCTTGCCATGAATATTTACTTGAATCTTCAAAAAACCAAAATAATGGACTATTATTCCCACTGGATCAGAAGACTACTGTTAAAATGTCAATACCACCCAAAGTGGCCTACAGATTCAATGCAATCGCTATCAAAATCCCAATGTTTTATGCAGAAATAGAACCCCATCCTAAAATTCACATGGAATCTTAATGGACCCCAAATAGCCAAAACAATCTTGAAAAAGAAGAACATAGCTGGAGGATTCATATTTCCTAATTTCAAAACTTACTACAAAGCTACAGTAATCAAAACAGTGTAGTGCTGACATAAAGACAGACATATAGACTAATCGAATAGAATAGACAGCCCAGAAATAAACCCTCATATATATGGTCAAATGATTTTTTGACAAAGGTACCAAGAACATTCAATGGTGAAAAAGAGTATTTTCAGCAAATGGTGCTAGAAAACTGAATATCTGTAGGCAAAAAATGAAGCTGGACCCTTAATACCATACAAAAAATTAACTCAAAATGGATCAAGACCTAAATGTAAGACCTAAATCTGTAAAACTGCTAGAAAAAAACATAGGGCAAAACCCACACAACATTGGATTTGGCAATGACTTTTTGGATAGGACAACAAAGGCATAGGCAACAAAAGAAAAAATAGACAAGTTGGACCAAAAAAACTGCTATCAAAACAATATCAACAGAATAAAAAGTAATATACAGAACGGGAGAAAATATTTGCAAATAATATATCTGTTATAGGATTAATACCCAGAATACATAGAGAACTCCTTAAAGTCAACAACAAAACAAAAACTCAATTCAAAAATGGACAAAGGACTTAATAGGCATTTCCCCAAAGAAGATATACAAATAGCCAATAAGCACATTAAAAGATGCTCAACATTACTGATCATTAGGGAAATACAAATCAAAACTACAATGAGATACCACTTCACACCCATTACGATGGCTACTATCCAAAAAAAAAAAAACCCCAAAAACCAGAAAACAAGAAGTGTTGACAAGGATGTGGAGAAACTAGAAACTCGTACACTGTTGGTGGGAATATAAAATGGTACAGCTACTGTGAAAAACAGTATGGAGATTCTTCAAAAAATTAAAAATAGAATTACCCTATGATCCAGCAATTCCATTCTGGGCATATACCCAAAAAACTGAAAGCAGAATCTAAAAGAGATATTTGCACATTCAAGTTCATAGCAGCATTATTCAGAATAGCTAAAATGTGGAAGCAACCCAAATGTCCATCAATGAAGGAATGGATGTGCAAAATGTAGTACTGTATACATACAATGGAATATTATTCAGCCTTAAAAAGGGAAATTCTGACATATGCTACAACCCTGAGGACATTATGCTAAGTGAAATAAGCCGGTTGGTTACAAAAAGACAAATACTGCATGATTCCAATTATATGACATACTTAGTCAAAATCAGAAAGATAGAAAGTGGAATGGTGGTTTCCAGCGACTGAGGAGAGAGGGAAACGAAAATTATTGCATAATGGGTAAAGAGTTTCAGATTTACAAGATGAAAAGAGCTATAGATATAAATGGTGGTGATGGGTACACAATATTATGAATGTATTAGTACCCCTGAACTGTACTCTTAAAACTGGTATGTTAGTTAATTTTATGCTACATGTATTTTAAAACAAAAAAATAAAGAAAGAAAAACAAAGTAACAGTATATCTTCATTTCTATACATTGACTATTACAACTTCCTCAAAAAAGAAATTCATCTTTTAAAAAGAGCAAATATATCCATATATGCAGCACAAAAGAAAAACAATTAGGCAATACTGGGGGTGCCAAAAAATGTATACAAGTGGGCACTTTGGTCAATGCTGATCAAAAGTAGTTCACCATAATCAGAAGTGTCTGAACGCTGATGGTAACCGCTTTGAGCGCCTCTTGTAATTGCAGAAGTCAAACGTGACTTTTATCAGTATTGAATATTACAATTTTAATAGTTTTCCTCTCTTAAAACGTATATACATTTTTTGTCTGTATACAGATCAGATCAATTTTGGAGACATTTAAACTGATACACCTAGTAGTCCTCATGAAGGAATCAAATATAGCCCTTTTTCCTTTGTCTTCCTGTTCAACACGTCACCTCCTTCCCCTTAAACTGCTCTTCAGCAACTGGTGGCAGTATTTTAAAACCTTATAATAAAATCTTCAAGTAATCTACTAATTCATCTACTTCCTCATCCATAAAATGATGTACCCTGCACTTGTTAAAAAGAAGTGAGAGGGGAGAAAGAGCTGCTAGGCTGCAGATCTATATATTCTGATGTAGAACGATTCACCAAGATACACTGTTAAGTGGAGAACAGCAAAGGGTAGAGAATGTGTTAGAAGATGCTACTATTTGTGTTTTAAAAAGAGGTTAAATCTATACATGCTTATAGATTCAAAGACTAACTGGAAAGATACACAAGAAAGTATTAGTCATGGAAGCTATAAGGAAGAGAACTGATTTTTGACGGAGACTTAATTTTCACTGGATAACTTTTTAAACCATTGTGCATGTATTACTGCCTCACACCTCAAAATAATTTTAAAAAGAAAAAATATTCAGTTAAAAGGATGTTTACTACAGTCCTATGTATAATAGCATAAACTTTGAACAATCAAAATACCCAACAAGATGAGTGGTTCAATGTATTATTGCTTAAATGAAAAGCCCAGGCTCTAAAGCCAAATTACCTGAGATTACATTCTGGCTTTATCTCTTACTAGTTATGTGACCCTGGGCAAAAGACTTAAATACTCTGCCTCAGTTTCCTCATCTCTAAAATGGAATATGTAGTTCAACCTCAAAGAACTGAAATGCAGATTAAATGAGATAACATATGTAAATGCTTAGTGATATTAACCACTGGCAGACAGCAATTGGTCAACAAATGTATTATTTTATTAACATGCATTCATACAAAATAAAATAAACCACTGAAAATATTATAGAGGAATAACATTTATTTTATGTAACATTATAAGTATGTACTTAATGAATAAAGCAGGTTAAAATATAATATACACAGTGCCATTTTACAAGAAAAACTATATATGTGCATTTTTAAAAAACCGAAAAGAAACATAGCAACATGTAAAAATTATCTCCAGTTGGTGAAATTTTAAGAAACTTATCTTTTGTTCTATATTTTCTGAACTTGCAACATTATAAAAAAAATACAAGTTACTATTTTTAAAAGACCATGCTATATAGTTGAATGGAATATTTACAGGTTTCTAAATGATCCAAAAGAAACTTCCTTTGTCAAAATATGGCATGCTGCAAGCTAAAATTCATCCTTTAAAAGCATACTTTAAGTTTTTTAAAACCATATCCCAAATGTGATTACCAAAGAGGCAAAAACTTAGCACACCCACATTAACTAGCGTCAAAGACAAACTTTACTTACCTGAGATTTTACCTTAACATTTATTTTTTAAAAATTTATTAGGCACCTATTATGTGCAAAGCAAACAGTAGAGATATCAAAACAAACTACACTAGTGCCCTCATGAAACTCAAAATCTACACAGAAATGTATATTGCTACCTATGACAATACCGTATTTCCCCAAAAATAAGACCTCTAACTACAAAATGAGCCCTAGCATGATTTTTCAGGATGCTCGTAATATAAGCCCTACTCCCAAAATAAGCCCCAATTAAGATCAGCCAGATGGATGCATTTAGTATGTCCACTGCAACACACGACAGACGTATTGAATTATAAAATAATAATATTAACATCTAAGTAAATATAAGTAATATTATTGACGTTAATACTTAAAATAAATGATAATATAAATTATAATGAAGTATTTGTAAATACCCAAGCAGGTGCCTTTGGAGGAGAGGTAAACGCCTATGTAAACAGATGAACTCGATACTAATTGCCAAATGACCAATCGGAGTACAGACACAACGCACGAATAATGTGTGCACTTGATAATGAACGGACGTGGTTGTGTCTAATATGAATCTTCATAATTCAACATGTCGTGTGTTATAATGGAAGTATTTAATGCACTCATGTGAAATAAAGAAACGTTTTCTGAATTTTGATGCCTGCAATTTTTCCTCGCTTTCGTGTGGACCATCATTTTTAACTGTCATCATTTTTGTTGCCACTCCTGTCTCATAAGTCTTCAATTAACATTTGATTTAATGGTAGATTTAAAGGGAATACTATTTTGACCCCCAGACAAGATGAGTGCAAAAAGAAAGAGCTATTCAGTCGAGTACAAGAAAGGAATCGTGGAGAACTCCCAGAGCAAGAATCTTACAGCTGTCTGCAAAGAGAAGAAGTTGGATTTCCAAATGGCCCTAAAATGGCGAGCAAAGTACATTAACCTCAGTCAACAGGTGGACGAGGGAAATGCTAAGAAGCGCAAATGTGGAGGATCAGGTCCGCAACCATTATTTCCTGAGCCGGACAACATCATCTGTGAATGGATTGCTGACAGGAGAGCAAAGGCTTGGTTGTGGCAGGGCTGATATTCAAGCATTTGCCCTTGCAATGGCACCACAGTTAGAAACATCCCCAGAAGAATTCAAAGCATTACAACACTGGCGGGATGGCTTCCTTCAGAATATGAACTGTCTCTAAGAAGATCCACACCACTGTTCAAGCTGGAAGATACTGAAGTTATTAAACGTGCACTTGCATTCAAGTCCTTTGTTGATGGCATTAACTTTTCTAAATACCAACTGCAGTGTTTACAGGCCAACGATCTCAAACAACAAGTGATCAGAGGGGGTGCCTCATCAATCTACATTCCCTCCATTGGTTATGAAAGTGCACATGTTACCTCTATTTTGGCAATTCGTCCGGATGGAAAGAAAGCCCCACCTCTAATCATCACTAACAGCAAGAAAGATAAGGTTGAAGGTGTTTCTGGAATTTATGTTCTTGAAACCAAAAAAGACTAGTGCGCACAAGCAGTTATAAGGAAGTGGGTCGACTTAATGCTGCCACTTGTTCCGAGAGGTGGCCAAAGAGGTCTGCTAGTCTGCGACTCAGCCAGCACTCACCACGCTAAAGACATGAAGAACTTCCTTGCAGAGAGAATAGGTCAAATAATGATTCTACAGGAATGACTGCCTATCTCCAGACTCTTGATATTGCAATAAACAAGCCGTTCAAGGGCAATTTGCGCGTAGAAATCAATGACTACGTTGAAAATAGAATGGAGAGGATTCAGCGTGGAAACTTTGCGAAGCCTAACCTGAAAGAGGTCGTGACTTGGGTGAAGAATTCATGGGATAAAATAACTGCCAGCTGTGTTGACAATGCACTCTGAGCAGGCTACATGGACAGGAAGTGCTCATTTAAGGAGAGCTCTATTGCTGGACATGAGAGATTGGAGCCAATGGTTCTACAGGAAATGGAGTCGCAAGAAATTCAAGCCAGAATTCGGGGTTTGGAGAGTTATGACGACGATGTTCCAGGAGAAGATGACATGACTGTATTTGAATAAATGTAGATTTTTGTACATGAATAAATGAATAAATGTAGATTGTTGTACATGAGAAATAAGATATCCACTGAAAATAAGCCCTAATGCGTCTTTTGGAGCAAAAATTAATATAAGGCCTGGTCTTATTTTCGGGGAAATACGGTATAAGTGATGCAGTGATGAGAGGAATGTTTGAGGGGCCGGTTAGCTCTGTTGGTTAGAACACAGGTTGCTGGTTTGATCCCCACATAGGCCACTGTGAGCTGTGCCCTCCACTAGACTGAAACAACTACTTGACTAAGAGCTGATGGGTCCTGGAAAAACACACTTAAAAATAAAAAAGTTTTAAAAAAAGAAAAATGAGCATAAAATGTAATGAGGGATGGACTGACGGACTTCAAGCATGACAGTGTGAGGAACTCCACAGATCCACTCCATAGTGAAACTCTATATATAAAAAAAAAAAAAACCATTTAAAGTCTCTGGAAATAGCCCCAAGGGCATACAGCAAATGAAGAAACATTTATTCTAGAAAATCTACTGAAACTTTAACACAGCCAATTTCTGTGGTATTTTAACCAAGACCCATTCCCACCTTTTACCCGCCCACTTCAGCAAGATAGAAACTCCATTCCAGACTAGTACAGCCAAGACCACAGCGCTAAGCCATAAGCAGAAACCCCAACTGCTTTTCCCTTTACCTGCATCTCAGCCTGCACACACACAAGAAAGTTTTCCTTACTATTTTTCTAAAGTAATAGTTGTTATGAGTTTAGTTATTCCTGAGCTTACTGGAAAATCATGTCCTTTTTGCTTAAATCACCATAAGATTCAAGATCCAAGTAGACTAAAATCATAAAATAGCAGCAATAACAATAGTATATATGAATATCATTAATGTGAACAGTCAAAATTAAAATTAAACCAAATTAAATTAAAACACGATATTTAAACCAATTAGACAGAAAAAGGTTAAAAACTGCAAAATACAAAATGTTGGCAAAGATGTGCAGAAAAGGGACACCTCAGAACAGTTAGTAAGAATATAAAATGGTACAACCTTTCTGACAAGCAACTTGGCAGTACTATGAAAATAATGATTCACATACCCTTTGACCATTCTTTAAATTCTGCTGTAAGGACTTCGTCCTGGACTTATAAATGGGCAGATATATAAAGATGTTCATAACAGCAGTACGTAATATCAAAAAAAAGGAAACAACCTACATGTCAATTAATAAAGGACTGCTTAGACAATTTATGTTATAGACAGCTGTTCAGATCAGCAAGATAAACCATAGAGTATTACATGAGACGATATCCAAGATAACATGCTTTTGTAGTTATTAAACACTACATATAATCACACACTGCTTAACAACAGGTACGTTCTGAGAAATGCATCATTAGGCATTTTCGTCATTGTGTGAACATTACGGAGTGAACATCCACACACCTAGATGACATAGCCTACTACACACTAGGCTGCATGGTATTTATCCCATCATCGTATCTGAGATCCATCGACTGAAACGTTATGCAGCACGTGACTGTTTCACTATATACAGTATACAGAGTATGATCCAAATTTTGTCAAAAAAAAGTTTCTTATGTCTAAACCAAGACACAAGAAAGACACTATCAGTTGTTTACCTCTTTAACCACTGCAAAGGGAATGCAAAGGAGGTTGAAGGAAGTGGGAAGAGAAACAACTTTTATCCATATACATTTGTATATTATTTGAATTTTTACCAGAAGCATGTACTTTTTGTGATTTTTTTAAAAATTACTATTCTATTTATTAGTGTTACTTCAATGTTGAAATTGATAGATCATAAGGTACATATTCACTTCAATAAACGTTAAAATATCAATAGACTAAATTATTGATGTCCTATGACAAGCAGGTATTTTATTAAGTAATTGTAATAAATAGTCATAGAAAGTAAATGACTTGAAGAAGGTGCTTTTAGTGTGGATTCTTTAACAAGCACCATTCTAGAGTCTACTTTGTACCACCCCTGGACTAGGCACTATAGGCAACTGAGTGGAAGAAGACAGAATGCCCTCGAAGGAGATGGCTAACAAGACAAAAGACACAGTAATAAAATGACTAGCAACTTCAAACAATACAGTAAAAAAGTATTAAATGGTTTTTAAAATATAATCAAATAGACTCACCAAAAGGCAACTCAAATCTTGTATCAAGCAAAATTTTATGGGGAGTTGGGTTTTTAGTTCCACAGATCTCATCATCTTTCATTAATGTCTCTGCCTCCAAAGTGGACCACTCCCCAGGCCCTTCCTAGAAAGAGAGATCTAAGATTAAACTTTTTCATGACTCCCCTCTTGGTTTAAGAACAAGGCATTTTTCTTTCGATTTCCTTGTTAGAGAACTTGTGAGGACCACTCGCATCCTGACAAGGCAAACGCACCACTGTCACCACCAGCCTGCCTCTCCTGCATGTGGTTTCTGTTATCCCTCTTGGGTGGGAGAGCAGCTTTCCCTGTCATAAGCTCTCTGCAAGCCCATGAGTATAGAATTTCCAGAGTACCAGACTGAAAAACCAAGCATCTCTATGGATCAATATTTAATCTGCACAATTCTTAATGACTGTGCCTCTTCATGTGTCACTATTCCTAATCAGCAAAGAACTACTACATAACTACTAAGTAGGCCTGAACAGGGGCCACAACAAAAATGAACTGCCCACCTGCCTGGGGGAGTAGAAACTTAGCCTGAACTAAAAGAAATTTAGGAAGGAGAGGCACGCCTTCACCATCCCCACTCCCAGAAAAAACTCATAGTCCACGTAAAAGCCAAACAGGAATATAATAAATTCTGTCCAGGTTCAAAGTGAGTGTCTATGGGGAAACTGCTGAGTTATGTTCGAATCTGGGAAAGTAGAATGGGAGTTCAGTCTTAAAGATAATGTATAGAGATAGTGTGAATACCAATTGCCGAGTCTGGTAGCTCCTTAAACTCTGTTAGGGCTACATGTAGAGGAAAGACTGAAACCAGTTCCCTGGGGATTGGTGACCCAAACAAAAACAAAAAAAGAATAGGACCTAGCCAGGCAGCTGAGGAAGTTTAATGGGACTCCTCCCAGGCAAGTGTCTCAGGGGGGAAGGTAGAAACCACAGGTACTCCAGATTGATACCACCCCCCACACACACACTCACAAGGGGCTGTCTACCTGATAAGTCTAAAGAGGTACTCTAGCACCTCTGAGTTCAGTCGTAGAGCAGAAGGAAGACCAGACCTAAACACAATCCCCTGACTATCTGGGTGAAGTGAGGAATAGGTGCGTTGCATGCCCTCTAATTAGAAAGGGGGCAGAGCAATCTGAGATGCATGGATGAATATTACTTGAATGGAGCTAGAACGGGTAAATGGAAGGGCTAGAACCATACCTCCAAGTGGGCAATGCAATAACTGACCTCA
The DNA here is from genome assembly GCF_964194185.1 of Rhinolophus hipposideros. Lineage (NCBI taxonomy): Eukaryota > Metazoa > Chordata > Mammalia > Chiroptera > Rhinolophidae > Rhinolophus > Rhinolophus hipposideros. The sequence goes on along the minus strand of NC_138057.1, from coordinate 51,542,939 downwards.
TCTGACTGTCGAATAGTCTTCAGTGCAATCCACACGGTCCCCACCATGGTGTCCCAGATCAGGCCTTTGTTCCATACCTCCACACTTAGACCCAGGTCCAGGCGACTAATCTCACTAAAGGAAAGAAGAAAGCCCTTTAAAGAAAGCCAGATAATATGAAGGAAAGAGATATATTTCCTATCTTGCTAAACCTTGAATATTTTCTCATCGGGATCCTGTCATCAGGGAAAATCAAAATGCCTCAGGATACTGCACCCACTGTTTAGGTTCCTAGAAACCTATGTAGAGTATCCATAGAAAAATGTCTTTGTCAGTCTGCCCCCTCTCCTTTGGAGCTACAATCATGATGAGATTAATGCAGTTTCACAAAAAAAGTAAAGCCAAGCAATGAGGGAGGGCATTACTGCCATGGCTGTCTGCTTACAGTCTCCCGTAGGCAACAGTTTTATTTGTTTCATTGTTAATACCAGCTCTGCCTACAGCTGATACCTATGGATATATACAGGAAACTTTTACGAAAAGGCAATCTTGTCATAAATTCTTGACAAGATTTATGAATGAGAGTCCAAGCAGAAATAAAAAGCCGTCTGACAACATCTAAGTTTGATGGGAGCATGTGGTGAGAGGCAGGTGAGGGACACTAGGGTGTCAGATCACACCACACAGCCCCTGGAGAACCCACTCGTCATTATCAGTTAAAGCAGGCACTGTCACTTATAAACAAAATGATTATCGCAGGATAATGATAAAGACAATAATTTTCCTGTAATAATAACAAGGAACAAAATTATTTGAAAATAAATCATTCCAGAAAGAGCCAGATAACCACTGAGCAAAAGCAGTGTTACACATGGTGGTATATCAGCTTGGAAGGGCTAACTCAAACATAATTATTGTTTTAAGGTGCAACAAGCCAACACTTATGTTAATGCTAAAAGCATTCTCCAGAAAGCTCTTATTAAAAACAAGGTTATTTTAGAGCAAATGCAAGAAAGATAAGAAAAGGCCAACTCCAGCAGAAAGGTATTCTCAGGAAAACAACAGCTATTCAGCACATGTAGAAGTTTCAAGTTTGCACCTTAGAGAAAGCTTGGCTTCCCAGTTGTACCATTAAGATAAATGTTCTCAGATTCACAATTTGGGGATGTAGTATTATAACCATAGAATTCATATCAAGTTTGTTGAAAATGAGTGAAGCAAAGAAAATTTGCTCTTTTTACATAAATACAATAGAACAGAGAATGTAATAATGAGCTCATTTCTTCATTTAATTGTTTCCTGAGCAGACACAATACATATGGTTTGGTACCCAGGGAAAGACACACAATAAAGGACCCAATTCCTGTCTCTAAAAGCTTCCAAGCTATCTCGAGAGCTGTTCAAATCCACAAAGTAGGTAACTAAACCCAGCCACTAAGCTAGGATGTTCACAGTGGGGAAACTGAGCTTTTTATCACACAGTTTCACGCAGCCTAATTAATCGATTAGCCTTGGAAAATATATGTAACAACCCATATCTTTTGAATAGGGGGAAAAATTGCTTAGAGATACATAAATAGTCCCAAGGCAATTCCTAAATAGCATCTCAAGTCAATAGATAAATAGCCAGAGGTCTTTAACAGCTTCACTTGAACAGATAAAGAAGAAAATCGGTTCTTCGGGGGAACTCTGGGGAATAAGGCCGAAACAATGAGGATATCTTCTACAAGCCTCTTGTCTCATCTATGTCTCAGCAGACCCAACTAAGAGCAGTCTGAGAGCTCTGTCTATGCCTCATTCCCAGAGCTCTGGGGAAGTTTCTTCTCTCTATTAATTGACTCAATCAACAGTATATGTGTGTATGTGTGTACAAGATTCCGAGCTAGGCAAATTCACAGTAATAATTGAAGATACCCTTCTTACCCGTAAGAAATTGAACAATCAAGTTCTGGAAATAAGATGCAGAAACATTAAAGATAAATAATGAGAAATACCAAATAAATGTTAGACACTGCCACATACCGCGTTTCCCCGAAAATAAGACCTAGCCAGACATTCAGCTCTAATGCGTCTTTTGGAGCAAAAATTAATATAAGACCCAGTATTATATTATGTTCTATTATATATTAATTATATTATATTATATTATATTATATTATATTATATTATATTATATTATATTACATTATATTACATTACATTATATTATACCCAGTCTTATAGTAAAATAAGACCGGGTCTTACATTAATTTTTGCTCCAAAAGACGCATTAGAGCTGATTGTCTGGCTAGGTCTTATTTTTGGGGAAACATGGTAATACCATCAGGGAGAAGAAAAAACGGAGAAAAGGGAGACTGAGACCAGCAATGGAGTTACCAGTGACAAAAAGACAGTGTAGGAGGATAAGGAATAGGAGCAGAAAGGTGGAGAAAGTTGCTAATAAAACCCACATGTAAAAGGGAAGAGGGTAAAATTCACACAGCATCTCAAAGTGGGAGACAGGAAAATTCACACATATCATAGCAAGGTTGAAAGGGGAAGTGCTATGGAAAGTTGGAAAATAAGCACACAAGAATAAAGCTAGCTAGGCTAATGAGAGGCCGCAGAAGATCACTGTTTCACATGCTGGGAACAGTTATAGATGTAAATGATTACTACAGCCAATTGGAAGTTGGAAGAAAGTAGGATTGCCAGAACTGTTGTATGGTTACCATAGTGGTACGGGAAGAGACTTGAATAAACCGACACTGCACACTATGTGTGTAAAGAAAGGAACAAGCGGTCTCATTCTCACATCACTGTGAGAGAGGTCATCTTGATAAAGGCAACCAGTAAGAAAAAGAAACTGGACACCACTGGACTCTTTCTTCTTGAAGCCCAAGACACTATCATCTCACGTCTCTACTGTCTCTTCGTCTACCTCTCTCTGTTCATTCCTTCCTAGTTCCTTTTATCCCCTCTTTGAATGCTGGTGCTCAACAGGCTCTACTCCAGACCCTATTCTTACCCTGCACAACCTCTTCCCTAAGCTTTCTCATCTATGCCCATGGCTTCAACTGACCAGAATATTTGCCCAACCCAGATTTCTTCCCTGAGTGCCAGGTTCTGGCTTCTGTCTTCTGTACCTCAACTCTTCTATACTTACCTGTCTTGTAAGAACCTCAAATATAAGCTTGTGCATAACTGATCCTACATTATCTCTTATCCTACTGAGTGGCACACCACTCACGCAATCATCCAAGACAAATCTTGGTTTTACCTGCTTAACATTGTCTATCTATCCTTCTCTCTCCATTCCTTTTGCTATTGTCTTAGCCCCAGCCCTCACAATCTTACTCTTTAACTAATATAATGAAGTTTCTTAAATGGGACTATAAGAAGCAATATATTAAAAGCCCAGAAGATTAGAATGTTTCCACATAAAAATAATAATCATCCCTATGTCTCGAGACACACTATAAAACTCACAAAGCAATTTCACTTCAATTGCAAATTTCACAGCAATTTTTAATACATTTTCTTGTTTGATCCCCTCATGTCCACCTTCCCATAAAACAAGCATAAGCTTATAGGAAAGGTAGAACTTTACAGATATGAAAACTGGAACTCACAGAAAGTAAGTAATTCACCCAGCCCTTCAAAATTATATTCTACACCTCTCCCCCTTTCTAGAACAAGGGGAAAGATTCCTGAAACTCAAGGGGGGAAAAAAAAAGAAATACCAAATTTTTAAAAGCCAGCACTTCTAATATACTAAATTTTGTGTCATATGTAAGAAATTCTACTAATGTTCACTCATTTTTATTAATTAGATGAATGTAGGGCATTTTACTCCATAAAGCAAAAGAATTATAAGCACAGAAACATTCATCCTCTAAAGCAGATGACTCGGGTACACACAGACACAACGTCTCTCATACGCATAACTACATTCCTTCAAGGAGCCCTCTGAGAATCAAAGAAAGATTAAGTTATATTTAATTACATGCTTAGTATGTGGCACTATCTCCTAATTCTGACCACTGAGAAAAACCACCTAGGTCATATTTACACAAACATAAATTAATTGGGAGTTTACTCACATTCATAATTCATCTCTAAGAATACATTACAAATCCACAAGAAAACAAAACTGCGGATATACTTCACCTACCACACACGTCACTTGTTCCTGTAACTCTGAAGCTCACAAAAAGAATATTTAATGTTAATATATTAAAATGTTTTAAAATATTTAATATATTTATAAATCTTAGACATACACAAAATCTTCAGCCTCTAATTATTTAATCCAATGTGAGTACCCTGGAAAGATTATCAAATATTGCAGTCATGCTGCTACTGCAAAGTACTTACAACATAAAATCTTGTTCCCAGGAAGGTTGATCACCACGAACTGCTACAGTTGTGCTCTTCACATTCTGTACTTTCAGGGTCACGTATGTGTTAAATTTATCTTTAAAACAATGCAAAGTGAAGATGTAATAACTAGTGCTCAGATTGTTAACCAATCTCACAAAGCCCTTGGAATTAAATAATATCCGAATTAAAACAAGACATGTATAGGGCTGGCCCGGTGGCTCAGGCAGTTAGAGCTCCATTCTCCTAACTCCAAAGGCTGCCGGTTCGATTCCCACATGGGCCAGTGGGCTCTCAACTACAAGGCTGCCAGTTCGATTCCTCGAGTCCTGCAAGGGATGGTGGGCAGCGCCCCCTGCAACTAAGATTGAACACGGCACCTTGAGCTGAGCTGGCACCTTGAGCTGAGCTGGCACCTTGAGCTGAGCTGGCACCTTGAGCTGAGCTGCCACTGAGCTCCTGGATGGCTCAGTTGGTTGGAGTGTGTCCTCTCAACCACAAGGTTGCCAGTTTGACTCCCACAAGGGATGGTGGGCTGTGCCCCCTGCAACTAGCAACAGCAACTGGACCTGGAGCTGAGCTGCGCCCTCCACAACTAAGACTGAAAGGACAACAACTAGAAGCTGAATGGCACCCTCCACAACTAAGATTGAAAGAACAACAACTTGACTTGGAAAAAAGTCCTGGAAGTACACACTGTTCCCCCAAAAAGTCCTGTTAAAAAAAAAAAGACATGTATAAAGAAAAAATGAAAATATATATTGTACAGTATAGCATCATTCTAAGCATAGTAGAGTTGCAAAAAAATTATAAAACATACACTACTTTCAAAAGCATCATTTACCCAGGAGACACAAATATACATACATATAAACTAAAACAAAAGCTTCATGAAATTCAAGATGTGATACATTGATATTTACTATTCTAATTTATTTAATCTATTAAAATCTTAATCATAACCAACTAAATAGATTTGATAGCCCACCGGTGGTTTGAAAAAACTAATATAATTGATCTGGTAGTAAAGACGTGTAACTTTAAATGTGGGAAAGAATTAAACACCCACCAAAAGAGAAAAAATGATAAAGGATTGTGGAAGAGTTACCCTCTAGCTGTTGAAAGGGATAAGAATTCAGGATAAACTCGCATAAAGGAAGTGGATTTAAAGCTGGATCTACTTGGTTATCAGAAATGTCATCACAGAGTTGGTAAAAGGATATTCTCTAACCTGAGAGTATAAGTTGCGTGCCAAACAAAGGTAGGTGGCCTGGGACTCAGAAGTCTGACTACTGCTTACTTAATACATGACTTTCTGCACTCGTCCTACTACCTTCACATCAGCCGTGATTAGGGGCACTAAACTGAGAGCTCACTTTTCTATATAAGAAATTAATCCTAGTTTTATAAAATGAAAAAAGGAAGATAATAATTTTTGACTCATCAAACTGGCAAAGACTGCTTAAAATAATTATCTAAAGTTAGATTTGCCATGTCATGAACTTCTAGCAGAAGACAAATCTTTCTCTTAAGTATCATTAAAAAAAATATGTAATTTATATATAATCCCCATCTATATCCAGTGCACCGATGCAGGAGACCACTGAACTATGTTTTCTATCGTATGATTTTGTACTCCACTTCCCATATCCAACCATAGGTGATTAGACCAGGGGCAGACGCCACCCATGAGCAGCCGATCCATGGGCTGGCCAAAAGCTGAGACCAATATGATTCTCTCTCAAAAGATTTTAAATAGGGAAAACAAAGAAATAGTGAAAATTGGTGGTTGGTGACGAAGCTCCAAGGAGAGGCATACAAATTCCAATGGATGTGCCATTATGGGCTATAAGCAAGCATAGAAAGCCAGCTGGAAGAGAAAAGGGAGCAGAACAGATTCTCAGAAAAAAAGGGAAATCCTAACCCAGAGCCAGGAGAGAGAGTAGTAGGCTCAGAAACTGCTAGTTACTGTTGCACCCAAGGTTCAGTTTCACAGATTTTCCTGGGTTCCCAAGCATGTTCGGGTTTTTTTCCAGTAATCCCCAGGACTCTCCCTTTTCCCCAGCAGTAACCAGAGTAACGTAACATTCACAATTAAAGAAATGTGTATTGAAATAAGGAGATAACCATTTTCTACCTTCAGATTGACAAAGATTAAAATATTTCATATTATCTAATGTTGATAAGGATTGGGGAAAATAGACACTCATGTATTTCTGGTCTGAGCATAATCTAGTAAAAACTTTCAGAACAACTTGCCAGCAACTACCTAATTTAAAATACGTACCTTTGGCCTAGTAATTCTACTTCTGGACTCTAGTGTACATATACATTTGCAAAAGCAGGCAATGATAAATGCACAAGAACAATTACTGATAAGGATAGCAAGAAAATGGAAACAATCTAAATATTTATCAATTAAGGACCTAAGGTACAAATCTACAAAATTCTGTACACTTCAAAAAGGAAGAACCAGATATATGTATATGTATATATATGCACAAGAAAAGACTTTCATGACGCGTTATCAGAAAAAAAGCAGGTTGCATAAAGATTATGTGTAGCTAATCCATTAGTGTACACATGCATATACACAGAAAAAAAATCTGAAAAAGTATATAAAAACCTCTAGTCACTTCTAAGAAATAGAACTGAGATGGTCAAAAAGTAAGTGAACTTTAACTTTTCACTTGATATACAGATATAGATTTCTTGAATGCTTCTCAATAGCATTGATTTTTTTTCTCAGCTTTACTGAGGTATAACTGACAATCAAAAATTGTATATTTTCAGGTATACAACCTGATACTCTGATATATATATACATATATATATATATATATATATATATATATATATAAATAATACCAAGCTAATTAACATATCACCATCTCACAGTTACTATTTTCTTTGCATAAATGAGTGTGTGTGTGTGTGTGTGTGTGTGTGTGTGTGTTGAGAACATATAAGATCTACCCTCTTAGCAAATTTCAAGTATACACTTCTTGTTAACTTTAGACATTGGTGTACATTAGAGCTCCAGAAATTATTCATCTTGCATATCTGAAACATTGCATGCCCTTGACCAACATCTCCCCATCTGATTTTTAGCTAATAATTTAAAGAAGTAATTTAATGAGTTAATTAATTTAATCAACAAATTCAATGAAATTGGTTTTTTAAAAGATTGCTTTTAAATCACAGCAAATATGGGAGGACATAATTATAGGCAGGTCTTACCTGGTGAACCCTGGAATTTGGCTCTTTTAACTGCAAGAGAAAAAAAGGGACACCATGAAGAATTTTTGCAAATTAATGTATTCAGCCAACATTTATTGAGCACCTATTAGGCTACAGTTAGAGTCAGGACTAGATTTTTAAGTCTAAGTCTTTAGAGGAGAAAAGAAACTGGGACTTCTGATCGAAGCTTGAAGACAAAGTTAAAAGTCACCCAATCTAATCTCATACTCAACGCAGAAATCTCTAACAGCCTCCTAATAAGGAGATAGAGGGAACTAAGGTACTTCTATGGCAAGCAACCAGTTTCATGTCACATATCTTTTTACGGTTTAAGTTAAATATGTTCCTTATTTAAAACCTATCATAGAAATTCCTTCTATTCCATTCATGCCAAAAGAAGAGCATAACAGGCGAGATCTAGACAACTGGTTTTAAAGAAGAGTGAGAAGTTAACTTCTTTCTGGGAATAAGCAGATATATACAGGACGTGCTATGCAAGAGTTCTGTTTCCAAAATGTCAGTGGAGAACTGCACAGGGGAAAAAAAAATCCCACACTGGGACTGAAGTATGCTAACTCCTAGGAAAGGTCAAAGACCTGATAATTTGACCTGAAAAAAAAGTTGTTAAATTCCAGAAAGCACCAAATATCTAACAAATATTTCTATCAATGAAGATTAGGGCTAAGTGCCACAGGGGGGGAAAAAAGACAAAAGGAAATCAAAAAACACAATGCCTGAAGATACTTGAGGATACAGATAGATCTGCCATTCTCCATGTCCTGCATTACAACTGAAAGCTTCACTTTGGTGTCTATACAACTCCTCCTTAATACTTCCAAGAGATGGGTGATTCTGGACCTCTCACAAGGCCCTCCTGTTTTTCAGGCAGCACTTAGTGCTGAAATCTATTTCTTTTTACTGAATCAAAGTACCATATTTTGCCCTGTATAACACGTTCCCATGTATAATACACACCCACATTTTCAGCTAAACTTTCAAGGGAAAAACTCTTGTTTTAATTTTTTAATTCAAATTTTTATTTGTTTACATTTAGTTACTTGTTTTTTGAATTATAAAGGAATTTTAGCATGTATTTTTTCACATATTATGGTACAAGAAATTTTATGTACCAAATAATTATAAAACACAAGAACAGGTACAAGGTACAAGAAATTTTATGTACTGGTAACAAATTTACAATATTAATACATCATAGAAGACCAAGAACTCTTCGTTGTTGCAAGTTCATGGTAAATTCAACAAAACTGATTATTGTATTCCAGGGTATTATTTTGCATTATTTTTCCTTACAAATTTGGGGGGAAACGTGTGTACCATACACAACAAAATAAATACGCTTCCCACAGGACTGCCCTTTGTAGTTCGATGTCAATTCCTCTCCCGAATTTTTCATTAATTGCATTTCATTCAAGATTTACTATAAAGTTACAGTAATCAAAACAGTGTGGCACTGGCATAAACACAGACTTAGACTAAGGAATAAAATATAAATATAAATATAATATGTACAGTATATAATTATATAAGTATAATATATATTATCCTTATACCATATGCAAAACTTAACTTGAAATGAATCATGAATAGGACTAAATGTAAGAGCTAAAATTATAAAACATCTCGGAAAAAAACATAGGAGAAAATCTTAGTGACCTTGGGTTAGGCAAAGACTTCTTAAATTAGATACAAAAAGCATGAAGTTTGAAAGGAAAAAAAATGGATAAACTAAACTTTGCCAGAATTTAAAACATGTTCCTCAAAAGACTGTTAAAAAGGTAAGCCATAAACTGGGAGGAAATACTAGCAAAACAAATCTAATAGGACTGATAAATGACTCTAAGAAGAAATCTCAAAACTCAATATTAAGGAAGCAACCTACATTTTAAAACTGTACAAAAGATTTGAACGACACTTCAAAAAAAGACATAGAGGTGACAAATAAGATTCTCTACCTCTAGTCATCAGGGAAATGTTCATTAAAACCATGTGATACCACTATACACCCACTAGATCATTTAAAATTTTTAAACCTGACAATAACAAGTGGTAGGGAGGATGCGGGAGCAACTAGAAATCTCACATTGCTGGTGAGAACACAAAATGGTACAACCACTTTGGGAAACAACTTGGCATTTTCTTATAAAAGTTAAACATACATTCTTCCAGCAATTAGCCATCTAAATATTTACTCCCGAGAAATGAAAACTTATGACCACACAAATACTTATACATGAATGCTCATAACTTCCTTATTAATAATAGCCAAAAACTAGAAAGAACCCAAATATCTGATCATCTATACAATGGCATACTACTCAGCAATACAAATGAAAGAACGACTGATACAAGCAACAAGGATGAATCTGAGAAGTAAATTTTGCTAAGTGAAAAAAGCTAGACACAGACTATGCTTTCATTTATATGACATGCTAGAAAAGGCAAAACCAAAATAGAAAGTATAGCAGTACAAAGGCACATAGGAAATTTTTTGAGGTGATAGAATTGTTCTGTCTTGACTGTGGAAATGTTTACATGACTACATTTATTGGTCAAAATTCCAAGAATACTCTTAAAACAGATGAATATTAGAGTATGTAAATTATACCTCAATAAAGTTAAAGAAAAAAAAGAAAGAAAGCCCTCCCAGAAATCCCATACTTGGGAATTTATTCTATAGATACCAGAGGTGCAGAAAGAAGCATATACCAGCTAATAAAGAGGAATAAGAGGTCCAAAAACCAGTAAGTCATGGGAATGTAATATACGCATCGGGAATATAGTCAATAACATTGCGATAGCGTGGTACAGTGTCGGATGGTGGCTGGACTTATCATGGTGATCACTTCTTTAGGTATATGAATGTTGAATAAGTATGGTGTACACCTGAAACTAATATAATATTGTATGCTAGCTAAATTTTTAATTAAAATCTTTTAAAATTAGGAAATTGATTAAATGTTAAATTATCTAAATGTGACAAGCAAAGCTTTAGAATTTTCAGAATATAAGGGAATGAATATCTTGGTTGGTTGGTTGGTTGGTTGGTTGGTTGGTTGGTTGGTTGGTTGGTTGGAAGGATGGAAGGAAGGAAAGATGGAAAAAAGGAAAGAAAGAAGGGAGGGAGGGAAGGAGGCAAGGAGGGAGGGAGGGAGGGAGGAAAGATCGACATACATATTTTATAATAAAAATCATGAAAGGAAATATTGCACACAACTCTGAGAGTGTGATATGTGGGGAGAGAAGGGATTGAGACTGTAAAGGGGGCTTCAACTTTATCCATAATACATTATTTTTAAAAATCTGAACCAATATGACAAGACATTATGCTGAGGGAAAGAAATCAGTCATGAAGGGACACATATTCTATGACTCCTTTTATATGCTATATCCAGAATTAGAAAATCTAGAGACAGAAAGCAGATCAGTAGTTACCAGGGAATGGAGGGAGAGATATTACTTCAGGAGCATGGGTGTTTTTCTCAGATGATAAAAAATTTTTAAAACTAGAAAGAGGTGGTGATTGCACAACATTGTAAATATACTAAATAGCACTGAACTGCTTACATTAAAACGGCTACTTGTGTTATATGAATTTTGCCTCAATTTTTAAAACTATGTCTACACAAAAGCTTGCACATGAATGTTCATGGCAGAATTATTCATAACCGAAAAGTGGAAACAACCCAAATGTCCATTAACAGATCAACTGATAAACAAAATGTGGTATATACACACATATACACATATAACAACAGAATATTATTCAGCCATAAAAAGGGACAAAATACCGATAAAACCTACAACTTAGATAAACCTCAAAAAACATTATGCTAAGTGAAAGAAGCCAACCACAAAGGACAATTATATTGTATAATTCCATTTATACGAAAGCTGTTGCAGAATTCCAGGTGAGAGAATGGTAGCCTACATCTAGTTAGTGAGAACTAGAAGGGAGACAAAGCTGAGAAGGGAAAGGTCATGACATTCTTTTTGACAAGGAAGCCAAAGACTGGAAGAGCTGAGCAGCCACTACAACTCATGGCTGGCATCTCTTCATAGAATGGAGATGCATTGAATGCTGGCCACTCTATACCCCTAGATAAGGTACAGTACAAAGCAAGTAAGCATGAAAGAGATGAGGAGAGCATAGCAAATACACAGCTTCTCCTCTAATATCCTGCTTGCCCTAGCAAGCACTACACAAGCTCCCCTTAAAGAAACTTCTAATGGGAAGGAGGGGGGACTATTGTTTTTTCTAGCAAAATTTATAATGCTTACTGACTCTTTAAATTATATGCACATAAAACTTTGATTAAAATGTAAAAGGAAAAAAGCAACATCAGCAGAAAAGAATAAAGTGGGGGGGGGGGGAAGGTTATATATAGAAAACATTTCGCTTAATGGCCAGTTGTAGTTGGTCCTAGAATCTAACTACAGAGGTTGAAATCCAACCTACTTCCATTTATTATTAGTGTGATCTTGGTCAAGCTAATTATTTGTCTGTCTCATTTCCTGCAAAATACAGATAACAAGAATGTGAGAGCTGAGTTAATAAATGTAAAGAACTTAGAACAGATTCTGGCATAGAGTAGGCAGTTAATAAATGTTAGCTATTATAATTGTTATAAAAAATGACAAAAAGGTAGATTATACAAAAAAGAAAACATTAATAAATGTAACTCCTGTCCATAATAAGGACATTCACAAGGTACTTTATTTCCACAGTTTCAAAATATTCCTCATTCTTCAACACCAAACATGAATATTATCTCTCCTACTAAACTTTCCCTTATTTTTTTGCCAAACAAATGCTGTCAAAAAAATACTGTCTTCCTGCTCCAAATTCCCACAGCAGTTAATATGCACCTCATGTACCTCTTGCTTTCTTTCACCCCCTAGAAGTTATTTACATCAAAGTCTTAACTCCTATAATGGGCAAAAGCTCTTTAAGGACAGGATTCATTGTTCTATTCATCAGATTATTTCTCTAAAATTCCTTGTGTATAATCTTGATAAACAGCCTCTGAGACAATTGCTTTTTTGGAACCCTTAAAACTCCCTGAAATAAATATCATAAATACCTCTTTGCAACAGAATTTTCTTTGGTAACCAGATAAACATAATTAGAAATCTATAGGCCTTACCTATAAAGTTGGTTGATGCAATCTAATTATAATAAAGCAGTTTTGAGTTTAGATGCCAATGCTACCTCTAAAATATAAACATGTGACTGTCTTTTTACTTTTATAGTTTTCAAGGATCAATGGATTATCTGTGCCTAGTCCCAGAATGCCTGGACATATTAAAGAGTCAAGACCGTATTTGCTTGGCCCCACAAACCCAAAGGACCAATGGCCATTTTTCTGAAACAGCCTGAGACAATGTAACTGGTGGTTGAAGGACTCCGGTTCCTAGAGGACTCAAAGGCTATCAGAAGAATTTTACTAATCCTTTTTGATGTCAGTATATACAAAAAAATATATAATCTTCAATTTTCATGTTTGACAAAGTAATCATCTTCTGCCCTTTCTTCCCCTCCTGGATCTTAGGAGGCAGCATTAAAGCTGGTTTAGGTTTTATCCAGACTGTAAATCTGTGTTCTCGGTACAAAGGGCCACTAATTTAAAGGATCTCAAACATCAGTCTTTATTCAGATTAGCCCAAATGTATACTGTGTGTCAAGTATACTAGGCACTAGTGAAATACAAATTAAAACACAGGTCTTTTAAAGTCTGTAAGAAAATAACTGTAGAAATACAAAGTTACAACATAAACGCTACAATGAAAGTAAATACAAGATATTCCTTGGAATGGGATAGGATTACAGTGATGATAACGAGAACTACGAAATAACCTTTTTGAAAACACACTGCCACTTAATCCCTTAAATGATCACTTAATCCCTACAGAAACTTCATGAGACGAGCAGTAGTATTATTTCCAACTCAGGCAGTCTGACTCCAACTCAGGCAGTCTGACTCCAAAACCTATTTACACTCTTAATCACTAAGGTAGGTTGCCATTTTCCTGGTCTGGATAATGTGGATATATTTCCATGAGGTATCCTTGTTAGCTTCCTCCATTTTGAGTGGAAGAGGCTTAAGGAATTTAGTAATCTTTTCATTTCTTCGTGCACACAAGAGGGCCTTACTGAGGGACAGGATTAGAGAGTTGAAAAGGTATAGATTATATTCTCCAAACTGTCTTTGGTATCCCCGTGGCAATATTGTGGCTACCAATTTGTGCTTTCTAATCCCCTCACCTTCTCTCTCATCACACGCACTCGCATCTAGCAACCCTCAATTTCTTCTCTGTATCTCTGAGACTATTTCTGTTTAGCTTGCACATTTATTCTGTTCTTTAGATTGCACACATAAGTGAGATCATTTGGCTTTCTCCGTCTAACCCATTTCACTTAGCATAATGTTCTCTAGGTCCACCCATATCATTGCAAATGGTAAGATTTCATTCTTCTTTATGGCCGAGTAATACTCCATTGTATAAATGTACCAGTTTCTTAATCCAGTCGTCTACCAATGGGCATTTCGGTTGTTTCCATGTCTTGGCTATTGTGAATAGCGCTACAATAAACGTAGGAGTGCATGTATTTTTTCGAATTAGCGTTTTGGATTTCTCTGGATAGATACCTAAGAGAGGAACTGATGGGTCATAGGCACTTGTCTCATTAGGGAGACCACTTCATGGACTGTGTAGACGCCTGAGCACTGCGTGGTACACCTGAAGCTGAATAATACTGAACAGCAACTATAATTTAATACATATATAGTCACGGGATGTGGAGCACAGCACAGGGAACAGAGTCAATGGAATTGTAACAGCTACATACGATGTCAGAGGGGTAGGAGGTTGGGGGAGGGGAGTTATCACTTTGTGAGGGGTATCACTTTGTGTCTAGTACATTGTTTTGTACACCTGAAACTAATAAAAAAAAAGAAAGAAAAAAAAAAGAAAAGGTATAAGGACCTTCACACGAATGTTTTAATTGGATCTGGGTTCTTAAAAAATATTTGTCCCTGTCTTTGGAAGCTTTTCTACTGCCTAATGATGTTTTTCTAGGTATATTCATATTCATATTCTCTCTCTCTCTCTCGCTCTCTCGCTCTCGCTGTGTGTGTGTGTGTGTGTGTGTGTGTGTGTGTGTGTGTGTTTGGAGGGTGGGGAGTAGAAGAGTAGAAATACTTTATAAAAGAATCCTTCAGTATCATAATGTTAGCTCTCCTAACACAGGAACAGAATACATTTTAAAAGAGAGAAAGACACACTGGGAAGTCACTGGAAGATCAGGGCAGACAGGTGACATGGTCTAATTTACATTTTTAGAAGACAGCTCTGGCTACTGGACAAGGTAGTTCAGGGAAACACAGATAGAAGAAAGAAAATATGGTGGAAAACTATTGCAACGGTCCCAACAAGAGGCTTGCATTAATGTAATAGAGGCAGAAATAGTAAAAAAAAAAAAAAAAAAAGATATGGTAAAATCAAATATGTAAAGGATTAGGGATTCGTTTCAGGAGCCAGAGCAGATCAGCATTGGCAGCCTCTGGCATGTGGGTATTTTTACATTTTATATTCATCTCTTCAGTACTTACTGAGTGCCTGTACGGTCAAGCACTGTACCACAGAACACACACAGAGATAAGATACTCTCTCTGACCTCTAGGGCCTCACAGCCTAGTAAATGAATGGCTGCACCAGACAGTGTGTTGTTGATGGCCCAGATTCAGTTTGATACTAACCAGAATTGAAGGACAGTTTTCTGCAGTTTAGAGATCAAACCAACAACTAAATTGGCACCCGGACCATTAAGGGGTACAACAGTCAACATCCAAAAACAAATCAAACCAGCAAAGGACCTAATATCCTCAATTCAGTCCTGAATTGTTAGCATAGACCCATCTTAAACACAACTTCCCAACCTGTAACTGAGCTCTTTGACTCTCTTCAGTTCTTATTTTCATGGATTCAGCTCATCACTACAATTTGAAGATTGGTGCAGCTTCTCTGAATCTAAGTAGGCAGACTAACAGAACTATTGATGTAAGAACATACAAACCTGTAGAGAATTTTTAAAAATTTATTTGAACCAGGGCCGGCCCAGTGGCTCAGGCGGTTGGAGCTCCATACTTCTAACGCCGAAGGCTGCCGGTTCGATTCCCACATGGGCCAGTGCCAGATGGCTCAGTTGGTTGGAGTGCATCCTCTCAACCCCAAGATTGCTGGTTCGACTTCCGCAAGGGATGGTGGGCTAAGCCCCCTGCAACTAACAACAGCAACTGGACCTGGAGCTGAGCTGTGCCCTCCACAACTAAGATTGAAAGGACAACAACTTGACTTGGAAAAGTCCTGGAAGTACACACTGTTCCCCAATAAAGTCCCATTCCCCTTCTCCAATAAAATCTTTAAAAAAAAATTTTTATTTGAGCCAAACAGAGGACATACCTGGAAGCAAGATCACAACAAAGAAATGCTTCCAAGAAATGACAAGTGGCTTCTTTTATTCATTTGGAATTAAGGATAGAACATAAGGAAGATTACATGAAGGTGAGAGAAAGCAAGGCAGGATTGGATTATAGGATAGTTAACAAGATCATATGCACTCTTGAGGATGGTCTTTAGAAGGAAGGGTCTGAAAAGAAGCACTTCCAATGGGTGTTAACATAGGTGGTTTCACTTCTGAGGGGTCTGAAAAGATGTATTTCAAAGGGGTGTTCACCTAGATGCACAGAAACAATGGACAGGGCTTACTTAACTCAAAGATGAGCCTTTTAATGAAGAAGTTATATGCCTGGGGTGACCTGACCAATTAGGGATTTATGATCAGATCACCCTATGAGGTTCCTTTTCACAGATCCCTTTTTTCGTCCACAGAATTATAAAATTATGAGACAGGGAAGCAGTGATTCTCTCTTCTCTGTACTCTTTCAATATAGCACCAATAACGCCTTCTCCTTACAAAGTCCCTGTGGTCCTGGGAATATAAGCAGTGCTAGGACCAGAAGAAAGGAATCAAGGTAGCTTAGCTACTTAAGTCCTGGATCTGCTCTAGGATTTAAAGATGAAAAGATCAAAAGTGAGTGCTAAGATTTGAGGAAATCCCTCAGTGGAGGGAACTTTGCTCTGCTCACTGGAGAAGGAAAGCAGAGAAAGGATCAGTACAGAGGCCCTGGCTTAGAATAAAGAGTGTATATTAACCCAAATAATCTACTGAATGTGTCTCCCTTAAGACCCAGTGAAAGGTTTCTAGCAGGAGAGCACAGAAATGTTCAAGGCAAAGGAACACTAAAAGGAGAAGAGTGAAGTGGGAAGGACGTAAAAGAATATACGCACACAATGGAGGAACAACTAGCATAAGCTCAAGACTTAAGAAACAGCTTGGAGAAACTAGTGATTGTGAAAAAGGAATGCTTGAGTTGATAAAGATGCTCAGTGTTTCCACGAAAGCTGTACAAGAAAAAGAGAAGAGACTGACAAAATTCTAAGATGGGCAGAGAATATTTGTAGGTATGAATGAATATACAAACACCTTCAGTGCCTACCTTTCAGACTTCAGAAATGATGATGGCTAAGAAAAAATTCGCTACAAATATAGAATAAATTGAATATAGCAAGTATATAACTTTTTTAACAGTGAAGCCCCCATTTCATGGTCTAAATGAAGAAAAAAAGCATCTTCCAAAACACAATCTACAGGACATGAAATTTTTTCCTTAATGACAGCCAAAAAGTATGCTTTAAGAGGCCCTTAAGGATCAAAAGCAGAAATGTTTAAAATAAGTAGATTTGAAAGAGTGAGATTAATACTATAAAGTAAAATAAATGTTATGTTATGGAAACTACGACGTGTTTTATTCATTTAATATTTTATCGTGGGCCAATTATGTATCCAGGCACTGTAAGAGACTTAAGGGAGTCAGAAAAGTGAACTAAGACATCACCTCTGCCCGAAAAGAACTCCATCTAGCAAGGAAGCAGCCATATTAGCCAAATATGGAACAAGTAATATAAGACAATTGTTTATACATTTATCTCTACCTTCCCCGCCTCCCATTGATTCTTAACCATTCCAGTCTGGCTTCCATTCCCACCAATACACTGAAACTGCTTTTGACAGGGCCAAGCACCTCCATGCTGCCAAATCCAATGGACACTTCTCAATTCTCATGTTACTCTATTGTAAGTTGACAACTCTCTCTGAGGTACACTCTTGTCTGACTTCCATGACAGACTGTTGATTTGTGTGTCGCATATTGCGTTGCTCCCTTTCCGTTTCCTTTATCACCATTTCCTCTTCTTCTAGTCAACTCCTCAGATTGCTGGAGTTTCTCAGAGCTTGCTCTCATCGCCTCTTCTCTTTATATTCATTCTCCACATGATTATCATCTACTCCCATAAAATACACTCCATGGTTACAGTTTCTAAATGTCCACCTGTATACCAGTCTTCTGAAATCCAAACTCCAGGTTTCTCAAAATCATTATTTCTACAGATGAACTTTTTTTTTTTAATTGGGGAAGGGGAACAGGACTTCATTGGGGAACAGTCTGTACTTCCAGGTCTTTTTTCCAAGTCAAGTTGTTGTCCTTTCAGTCTTAGTTGTGGAGGGTGCAGCTCAGCTCCAGGTCCAGTTGCCATTTTCTAGTTGCAGGGGGCACAGCCCACCATCCCTTGCAGGAGTCGAACAGGCAACCTTGCGGTTGAGAGGACGCATTCCAACCAACTGAGCCATCCCATCCGGGAGCTCAGTAGCAGCTTAGCTCAAGGTGCCATGTTCAATTTTAGTTGCAGGGGGCGCTGCCCACCATTCCTTGGAGTCGAGGAATCGAACTGGCAACCTTGTGGTTGAGAGCCCACTGGCCCAGGTGGGAATCGAACTGGCAGCCTTCGGAATTAGGAGCATGGAGTTCTAACCGCCTGAGCCACCGGGCCGGCCCGTGATATGTTTTTGGATTTGGTTTGGTTTAGGTTGTAGAGGGGGAGACAAATTTCAGCAGGATCACAAAGAAGTAGGCATCCTTCAGATGGAAAAATGAGAACAGAGGGAAATACAAAGAAGGAAAGAGCATAAACAAAGTCATAGCAATACTGTGTCTCCCCGAAAATAAGACCCAGCAGGACCATCAGCTCTAATGCATCTTTTAGAGCAAAAATTAATATGACTCAGTCTTATATAAAACCCAGTACTATATTATATAATGCCCGGTCTTATATTAAAATAAGACCGCGTCTTCTATTAATTTTTGCTCCAAAAGACGCATTAGAGCTGATGGTCCGGCTAGGTCTTATTTTGGGGAAACAAGGTATGTAAATGTATGGCTTCTGTGACTAGAACAGTATTTCACACATCACCTTGGGGCAGAGTCCCAAGTGAGTTCTCTAGGAAGTTCTGGACCTCATGGTGCTCTTTACTAAACACTAAGAACATTTTTAAGAATGTACAGACAGGAGGAATTCTAACCACAAGAGTATTAATCATAGTTACATTTGTAATATGAAGAAATTAGAAATATCCTAAATTACCCATCAATAAGGAAATATTTTAGTAAGTCACGGTACACACAATGAAATATTATGTAAACATTTAAAACAATGATATAGATCTATATTGATATAAAAAGATGTCCACAAAGTTATGTTAATTGAAAAATTAAATATACACAATATTCTATTTATGTTTTATATATATTTAAATATGTATTTGTTTATTTGCATAGAAGCTGTCATATAAAAGAGCTAAACTTTGCTACAGGAAAAATAATTATTAATAAATATTTACTGATTGTTACTACTGGCAAGTTACTACCATTCTAAGTGCTTCACATGTATTGTCATTTATTCCCTACAATTAGGTATGCACTAGTATTACCTCCATTTTACATATGGGAAAACATGAGGTCCAGATTAAGTAACTTCTCCAAGGTCACACGTCTAAGTTACTATGTTTAAATAAAACACAGCTTCTAAATCACTGAGCTACAGTAAAATACTAAAAGTCATTGAATACTAAAAATCAATACTAAAAGTCAATACTAAAATACTAAAAATCAACTGAATTTTTAAAAAATTAGAATCCAACAACCTGATGCCTCTAGGAGACCTACTTAAGATCAACAAATGTAAGACTAAAAATGAAAGATTGTAAGGTTAGTTACATCTGTGAAATAAGAAAATTAACAGTCCCTATCAAGGCATTCAAGAAAGTTTTCTTAACAAAAATAAGAGAGATAAATAAGGCCATGAATATCACAGAAATAAATGCCTATTACAAATTTTTTAAATTTAAATTCTTTGCTTTTGACCTAGCAATTACACTTCTAAAAATGTATTGTGATTTTGTTTTCTATTATGAAACTGGTATATACTTATTGTATAAAATTTAGAAAACATCAAAAAAGATAAGTATTTTCTATAATTCTACCATGTTACTTAATCATTTTAACATTACTCTGTATATATTTTTAGTCTTTTTCAATCAACAGACATTATTTTTGCTTACTTAGCTATTTTGGAACTTACTGTACCTAGTTTTGCAATCCATTTTTCCTCATTCAAAATATTTGATGAATATCTATCCATATTATTAGATATTCACTTATAACGTGATTTTTTTTTGCTGCTGTTATGGAGTAAATGTGTCCCCTCAAAATTCGTACAGTGGAGCATTAACCCTCAAGATTAGAGAGGCAGGGCCTTTTGGGCTAATTAGGTTTAGATGAGGTCACGCGGGTAGGGTCCTCATGATCGGATCAGTATCCTTATAAGAACAGAGGAGAAAGCTGGCTGTCTCTCTCCACCAGGTGAGGACACTGGGAGAAGGTGGCCATCTGCTAGCCAAGAGGAAGGCCTTCACCAAGAACTCAACAGTGCTGGAAACTTGATCTTGGACTTCCCAAACTGTGAAAAATAAATGTATTGTTTAAGCTACCCAGTCTGTGGTATTTTGTTGCAGCAGCCTGAGCTAAGACAGCTACATAAATAGTATTTACTATCCACTCCTACAGGACTTTTACCCTGCTTTCAATTATCAACTATTACCGTTGTGAGTTGAACTGTGTCCCCCTAAAATTCATATGTTGATGTCCTCATCCCCAGTCACTCAGAATATGACCTTATTTGAAAACAGGATTATTACCGATGTAATTAGTTAAAATGAAGTCATTAGGGTGGATCCTAATCCATTATGACTGGTATCCTTATAAAAAAAAGGAAATATGGACACAAAGACATACATACAAGGAGAACACAATTGAAGATGAAAGCAGAGATGCTTCTACAAGCCAAGGATTGCCAGGAAGCCAGGAGAAGCCAGGGGAGAGGCATGGAACAGATTATCTTTAACAGCCCTCAGAAGAAACCAACCCTGCAGACACCTTGATCTTGGACTTTGAGCCTCCAGAACTGTGAGACAATAAATTTCTGTTGTTAATACCACCCAATTTGTGGTATTTTGTTATGGCAGCCCTAGCAAACTAACACAATTATAAATAACCTCTGATGCCTATCCTTACAGATAATCAGAGATGTATAAAAATTTTTACTGAGTGGCTCAGTTGGTTAGAGAGTGAGCTCTTAACAACAGGGTTGCTGGTTCAATTCCCACATGGGCCAGTGAGCTGCGCCCTCCACAATTAGATTGAAGACGAGCTGCCGGTGGGCAGCCAGATGGCTCAGTTGGTTAGGGGTGAGCTCTCAACAACAAAGTTGCCAGTTCAATTCCCGCATGGGATGATGGGTTGTGCCCACTGCAACTAGATTGAAAAGGGCAACTGGACTTGGAGCAGAGCTGCACCCTCCACAACTAAGACTGAAAGGACAACAACTTGACTTGGAGCTGATAGGTCCTGGAAAAAACACTGTTAATAAAATTTTAATAAATAAATAAATAAATAAAAAGGTTGTTTAAAAAAAAAACATTTTTTTTTTTTTTTTACTTAGGATAAAGTCCTAGAAGTGGAACTGCAGTCAAGAAGCACAGTTTTATAGCTCTTAATACATATTATCCCTCAAGCCTGGTCATTTCTCAATAGGCTTTCATATATTCTTTAACTTCTCCCTAGGATCCCCAGAAGTGGTTAAGGAAAGAATTATTAGTTCCCTTTTACACAAAGAAAAACAGGCTCAGGGAATTAGTACTGTACTAGTAAACAAACCTAGCATTCTTTTCAATAGACCAGAGCTGCACTTCCAATATGGTAGCCAGCAGGGACATGTGGCTATTTAAATTTAAATTCATCAAAATTAAATTAAATTAAAGATCGGTCACTAGGTCATACCAGCCACATTTCAAAAGCTCAATAGCTTCATCTGACTAGTGACCACCATAATGAAGAGCACCGACGTGGAACATTTTCATCATCGCAGAAAGTTCTATCCAACAGTGCTGGGCTAGAGCATACTGTGGATCCAAAATGCAGCCTTACAATGCCTGGTGCAACAGATCTTTGAATACATACTCACTGGTTAACCTGGATTCTCAAGAAATTGCTTATGATGACTGAGCAAAGGACATCTACAGCACAATAAGGGCAGGAATCAAGCTAAGACACACTGAAGCACAATTATAACAAAAGCCCATCTGAGAAAGAAAGCACAGGGACCTTCTCAAGAGTAATTGCAAATGCTGTGACTCGTCTTGAAAGAGCAATGGACAAATAACATGCATGTAAGGAGGTAGATTGACAAAGAAAAATGTCTAGGTTGAAGATTTGGTTCCATATTATGGAAATAGACACACAATAATTCTACTTTATGTGTTTTAACCTTTGTCTACACTAAACTGAATTTTCATCTTACTGGAAAGCCTGGACCATCACCTAAGTAGGTTAGAAAATTCATTTTTCTCTAGACCCCCAAAACAATGCGCTATCGTTAATAGATACCATTGAATATTTAATCTATGCCATGAATTGTACACTAGACTTTTTAAAGAAATGTATATTATTTAAATATTTAATATTGAAAGAAAAAAATTATGACCACCCATATACCTAATAGCCAGACTGACCGGATCTCAACATTTTGCCATATTTGCTTCAGATGATTTTTCTCAAAATTTGATAACACATTACAGATACCACTGAAACCCCTATCCATGCCATTCCTTCCCTCCTTTCCTTTAAGTATTCATTATCCTGGCATGGTACCAGTCTGTGTCATTTCGATCTAAATTTTTATTTTTACTACATATATTTATATCCATAACAATATACAGCACTGCTTTTGCATCTTTCTAAATGTTAAATATATGGTATAATACTGTATCTGTCTGGAACTTGCTTTTCTGCCCATTTTGGTTTGAGATTTATCATTATTGATAAATGAAACTTAGTTTATTAATTTAATTTAATTTAATTTAGCATTCCATTTGGTGAACACACCACCGTTCATCTAAAGTTTATCCAAACTTCTACGGTGAGACTCTTAGCTTGTTTCTAAATTCCTGCCATTAGAAACAACACTTCAGTGAACATTTTCCTGCATGTCTCCTTTGACCAAGCACAAGAATTGCAATCACTGTAGTGGATACATACCTTCAACTTGACTAGGTCTTGCCCAATTGCACTGCTAGTTGTCAAATAAACTTACATTCTCACCTACTGTATGCGAGTTCCCAAAACACTTTTCAAAACAAAACGTTCAAAAAAAAAGGTTTTTCAAAAAAAAAAACACTTTTCAAAAAAAAAATTATTTAATGTGTCAAATAATTTTCCACATACAATAACAAATGAAAGTAACCAGATTCTATTTTATAACTCTTGAAATAAAGACCAAATCTGCATAAACACAACAAAATCCAACAAGGCCAAAATATCCAATACGGTTTCTCCAAGGCCATCTTTCTTTCAGTGACTATCTCTGAAACAAGAGCTATGCTCGGCACTTAATCCTAACTTTACACAATGTTTTTCAAACTTTTTTTAACCCAGCCTATTCTAAGAACTATCTTACACCGCAACAAAGTTCCTGTCTTCTTACATACATATGTGTGTACAGTATGTATGTTATGAAACAAAAGTCACAGAAAATAATACTTTTCCTTATTAGCTAGAACTTTATATTTTTCCCCTAATGCTGGTCACCCACTAAACTCATTTCAGGACTAATGAATCCTGCTTACAGTTTCAAAAAATACTGCTGTAGAGTGTACAATTTCCACTTTACAGATTAGCAAAGAGAGGTTAAGTAAGTTGCCCAAGGTCTCAGACTTAAACAGCAAAATCTGAAATTCAAACCCAAACTCGAAAGCCCACGCTTCCTGCAGGCCACAGCTTTCTCCTACAGCATTATTAATGCCAATTCCACACCAACTGAAACAGCTAATGCTTCAACTTATGCCCATATGAACGAAGGCAAAGAAAAAAATACAAATAAATTCTGTTAAAATATGGTGGTGTGGATAGAATGATAAACAAAACCAAAGCTGCAAACCAGTAATATACCTATGATTTCATTCATTCATATACAGTTCTGAAAAAAGCCTTAAATATCACTGCTAAGCTTCTACCTGGCTTCATAGCTGTTTATCATAATTTAAAGAGAATACTGATGAAATATATATAAATATGCTACCCCATCTTTGAAAACACTAAATTAATTTCTGCAAGAATCAACAAAACTTACTACCAATAAGCTCCATCTCAAGCCAAAAGACAAACAAGTACTTACGTCAAACTTCAACAAAGCCAATGACTAATTCTAAAGTAAACACAGTCCAGTTTATAATTAAACATGTACAAGTGCTCAAATATATCTTTTTAAATGTTTTCTAAATAAATAAGCCTCAGTTGGAATAGAATTTACATTAATATACAATCAGATTTCCATGGTTACGATTTATCAGACCTAATTCAAGCTGGGTTATACACGGACAGCACAAGGTGAGTCCAGCCCTCTCGCCACCTAATTCCTTCATTAGGCAACTAAGAGTTACAAGCAATAGTGGAGTGTAAGGAAACATTAGGACATTATTTAATTCACTCAGTTTAATGTTTCAACTTTTAATACCTGAAACCATTATAATAAAATCTCTTACCTTAAACATAAATAACAACCATGTCTTGGTCTTTATTAAAATCCATCAAACATCCCACAGGGAAGCCCACAGGTTATTAATTGCTGATACACAGCTGACACATACACATTAAATCAAGTCAAATATTGAGCATTACAGTGTGAAAGATTCTGTGGTCCTGTTTAAGATACCTCAAACTAGCTGCAAGCTAGAATTAAAATCATTAAAGTGAAAGGGGGAGGTTTTTAAGAGCTTACTTCTCCCTTTGCAACAAAGTGTGTGAATGTGCACATATTAATGTGTGTATGTGCACATGTGTATATGTGGTTTTTTTCACAGCTTGTCTCCCTTTTCCAGTTGCAACAGAGTGTAGACCTACCATAGGTCTCAAGAAAGGCAGAAAGCAAGTTTTCTGGACATTACAGAAACAGCATTTACAGATCATAACAAGAAACATCCGCTGTCAGACTAAAAGGAGAATAGAGGTTCTAAGTGACTCTAAACAAGTCCTGCTCTGAAGAGGTGCCTGGATCATTCCAGCCAAGCAGCAGATACTGACACCACAAGACATGTTTGGCACGGAATGTCAAATATTGGTGTTTAATTTCATTTCAGTGACTTATGGTGGTTTATTTCATTACAGTGATCTAACAGTGAGCAGATTGGAATTATTGATGCAGCAATTAATACATTCCCTTCCTTGTCTAGTTTGATTGTTTATACACATTTTCAAATAGCTTATAAGCTGCTATCATAATTTCAAATGAGTCATTACATTGGCACCTTTAGCTTATTAGAAGTTTATCTCCCTGGAAGTTTCTCACTAGAAGTTTCTCAAAGATCCTTTCCAGTTTCCAAAAACTAAAGATACAAACACAGAGAGGCCTTGTCAAATTCTAATCTATAATATTGCACTAGGAAAAATAAATCAGGATAAACTGTATACAAAGTATGATGCAATTTTATGGAAAAGAAAAAAGTTACACAAACACACACACTACAACACACACAAACACACACACTACAGAGAAGACCAGTGGAATTGTCATTTTTATTTTCCTCTTGATGTTATTTTCCAAAATGTCTAGGGTGGGCATATATTGCTCTTACGTGAGGGGGAAAAAATGGTCACCAAAAAGCTTTCCCTTACCACCCCAGATGAAATCTGTTCTATTTTAGTTGTTTATCTACAAAGTTGCTTATCATATTCTGTTCTATATCATAGCTACATTCTCTCCTGTCTTCCCCATTAAGAGTACAAACTAGTTGGAGGATAGACCACATTTGTTTATCATTGTGAGCAACACAGTATGATGTCTACAATAATGGCTTAATACGTGTTCACTAAGGCCACGTTGTGCTTCAGCTGAAAGCAGCAAGGCATGTTAGGCTAAGTTCACATGGAGCATGGGACCTTACTCCCCTGAATAAACTGTTGAATCCACAACAACAAAAACTGATATGCATACTAAACGCATATGCAGTTCTTTTACCTAGATATACTTAAGACTAGTAAATGTTAAAACCTTCAGGTGTCATTTGCCCAAGGCCAGCAGACCAGACCTAGCCAAGTAGGAAAGTTTACATTTTGATCTCTTGAGTTGACTTGATCTAGAATGTCCCAATGTAATGATTACCTTTCTCACCTTACATGAAAGGTGGCCATATTTCAGTGGAAGCCCAATTAATTCCCAGGTATGTTTTACATCGTAGGTCAGGATTTATGAATAGTTATCAGCTCCTAAGCTTTTCACAACAATGTACCTACCACTATACGTTACCTGAGTTTTTTTAAAACTGCAAGGGTACTTTCATTTCTACTGTCAATTTGACCCTCCCTCCAATCCAATGAGACTGGCACAGGTCTTACAGTATCTTTCCCATGTGACAGAATATGATTCTGAATGAAGTTAAGAGACTTATGGATAAAATTTTTGTCATTACCTAGTGAGACTCAAAGCAGAGTTCTCTTGAATCCAAAATCCTGGATTTTCCATTATACCACATGTCCTTGCAAGAAAAAAAAGGAATTCAAGTTGTAAACACTATTAAATTAGAGCCATAATGAACTCTCTATAAAACGCCTGCTATAATACTGCCTCCGAAGACATACCAAGCAAACAGAAACCGCAGCTGTAGTGAGACTGATTCGCAACCCACAGTGCACAGTCATCTTCCCCTAAATATTATTTATAAAACACGACTTCTTTCATGTTCCAAAGCACTATCCAGACTTACTGATTGTGTAGTATAGAAAGTCAGAAAAATCTAAATTCAGCTTTATGGTACATAAACGTACTAACTTCTGTGGGCCCAGTGTCCTCATGTATAAAATGAGACTACTAATAAAGATAAACTAACAAGGTTATTATGAGAAATATTGATCCTTACCTGCTTATTAGAGAGCTTGACAAAGAGTAAAGGCTTACTAAATGTTAGCTTCAGCATTTCACCGACTCTAAGATGGTGGGATATTTTCTCATATTTTAAGAACTCTGAAGTCAAAATGTGTCTTAAAAACAATAATATATCACAGCTCAATCAATAGTATTGTTTCTCAGTGGTACATAAAATCAGGATGCAGCTTACAATCTCTGGCATCTTGTAATCAATGAAATGCATTACACTATGATGGCCGTGCTGAGTAAATGTTTACCCTGCCACCATTCCTCCACCCAACAGATGCACAAACAGGCCAAATCTACACCTCAAACCTTGATCTCTCAAGTCAGGTTTCCAACTGCAACACACGGACAGACTGCTAGCACCTCAAATGTATCAAAACCAAATCATCATCTCCACAGAAGCTGTGGAGAAGCTTTTTTTTTCTGTTTCCTACCCCAGTTAATGACACCATAATGAAAAATCTGACTCCACCTCGACCTCCTTCCTCTTCCCCTCCCAGCTTAGGCCTTTCCTGTCTCCACTGGAATTAAAACATTCCATTTCTACTCCCCGTTTTATTTTGTTCCTCTATTTTAGAAATTACCAAACTGTATCTTGCAAAATATTTAGTTATACACATGGCTGTCTCCCCATCTTAGCTCCTAGTTTCTTGAGGGCAAGGCCCATTTCTTACTTATTTTCTATACCCAGGGTGCCTAGTTCAATGCCTCACCCACAGTGAAATGCTCCATATGTTTATGGAACACATCACATCCTCTTTGTTTATAAGTTCCAGGACACATAAGCCTCTATAAAGAGAGAAAAAAAGGGACTATCCACGAGTAAAAGTTGTTATAACTTACAAAGGGATTTCACACACATGATCTCACTTAAGAGTTTAATTCTCAATTCTATGCGGTACATTGAACAGATAGTAACACTTTTGACTGGCTTAAAAACACTTAAATTGTGTGTTAAAAGTCAAGAGGCTTGCCAAAACTTTTTAGTGGAAGAAAAAACAATTCAAACTCAAATCTAATTACACATCCCATGCTTTTCATTTACAAACTTCCATCCTTCTGCCCTTTCCTCAGTCTCATTCCTACTAGCTGTACTCCTTAATGTGGCCTACAAAGCCGTAGTTGGGCTCTACCTATCTCCCCAGCCACATCTTGACGCATGTTTTCCCTTCCTCTGTTCTCACTAGCTACATTTGCCTTCTTTCAGCTCTTGCTCCTCACTACAAGGCCTTTGCACATACTATTTCCTCTGCCTAGAATATTCTATTCCTTCCCTCACCTGGTTAATGCCTCTCCCACATCTCAGTTCAATCTTCACTTCATCAGGTAAGGCTTCTTTGACCTGAGTTAGTAACTTTCCCTATCACAAGTTCTCATAAGAACATGTACTCTCCTTTATAACACAGTTGTATTGTTTCCTAGTTGTAATTTTATATTAATTTGTATAATTCTTCTTTGCTGACGTCTAGCTCCCTCACTAATCTATATAACCTGCAAGATGGCAAGGATTTTTTTTTTTAATCACAATTTTGCCTCAAGTACAATACTTGTTGAAAGAATGAATGAATGGCCCTTTTGGTTCTCTGAACAGCACCATGGCGTCAGCAAGAACAAGCACCTTATGAAGGCAGCAAAAAGGGAGCCAAGAAGAAAGTGGCTGACCCATTTTCTAAGAAAGATTGGTATGATGTGAAAGCACAAGCTATGTTCAATAAAAGGAATATTGGGAAAACACCAGTCACAAGACCTCAAGGAACCAAAATCACATCTGATGGTTTCAAGGGCCCTGTTTTTGAAGTGAGCCTTGCTGATCTGCAGAATGATGAAGTTGCATTTAGAAAATTCAAGCTAATTACTGAGGATGCTCAGGACAAAAACTTCCTCATTTCCATGGCATGGACCTTACCCGTGACAGAATGTGCTCCATGGTCAAAATAATGGCAGACCATGACTGAAGCTCACGTTGATGTCAAGACTACCGATGGCTATTTGCTTCATCTATTCTGTGGTGGTTTTACTAAAAAAAAAAAAAAAAAAAAAAAAAACCCAAAATAAAAAAACACAACAATCAGATTTGGAACACCTCTTAGGCTCAGCATCAAGAGCTCCACCAAATCCAGAAGAAGATGGAAATAAGGACTCGAGAGGTACAGACAAACGACTTGAAAGAAGTGGTCAATAAACTGATTCCAGGCAGCATTGGAAAAGACACAGAAAAGGTCTGTCAATCTGTTTATCCACTCTATGATGTCTGCTAGAAAAGTCAAAATGCTGAAGAAGCCCACGTTTGAATTGGGAAAACTCAGGGAGCTTCATGGTGAAGGTAGCAGTTCTGGAAAAGCTACTGGGAATGACAGGTGCTAAACTTGAACAAGCCAATGGATATGAGCCCTCAATCCATGAATCTGTTTAAAATTCAGACTTTCAACGGTGATAAAACCTATTTGTGACGTTTTAAAAAAAATCGACTAAATGAATGAAACGTTCAGCACTCTCCTCAAGCTCGCTAAGTCATCCCCACCACCTTACTTTCAGCTGATAAATCTTGCACCCTACTTTGTTGAGAAATCAGGTATCATCTCTCCCTACCCCCTTCTGATCTTGACTTTCCTTTTCACAGATTCCTTCTCTTCAAGCTCTAAACATTCAGATCTCCTCTCTTACAATCCTCAACCCTTCTCTTTATCGCAAAACTTCTGAATATGTAGCCTACACTTGCTGATTTCACCTCTTCACTTCCTAAATACCTCTCAAGCACTGTAATAGGACGCCTACTCTCACACTAACGAAACTGCTCTAGTTTTCAAATCCAATGATGCTGTTTTTTTATCCTCAACCAGTATCATTCATCTCTATCAACTGATCATTCCTTCCTGAAACTCCCTCTACTCGAGGATTCAGACACCGACACAGCATTCTCCATTTTCCTGTGCTTCTGACCACACCTATCAATGCTTCTTCTGTCCATTCCTTTAGCTACATTAGCTCATTTTTCTCCTCTTTTATCCGCAATAGGCAATTTTATTCAAGCTAATGTCTTTATTACTAAATACCTACAACTCTTAAATATTTATCTCTAACAAGCCACAAATGGACATTTTCAAGTACCATTTTCAAGGGTCATCTACAGCAAGATTATTGATACTTTCAACTCCACATATCTTATATGTAATTTATCTTACAGACACCATAAACTCAACTGAACCTGACAACTTCCCTTTCTCCCTATGTATTTTCTTCCTCAATTGAGAAGTCTAGGTTGACTTCCAACTTCCTGATTTAGATGAATAGATGTCACAGAGCCAGATGAGGACCGTTCATACTATTTTTACATTAAAATGGATTCACTCTATGCTTGGGATAGTGCAAATCATTTGCACAACAATCATCTCAGCAATACTTAGCTGTAGATCATTTCACCACCTCTAGTACTATCATCCTCAGTCAAGCCATTTTCCGTCTCTCAGCTGCACTACGCCATTAGCGAGTCTCCACCTCTCACCTGGACACTTCAAATGGGCCCTCTGCTTCCAACATTGTTCGCCAGGGCTTCCCACCTTCCTCTGTTCACCACAAACTAGCCATTTGTAAAACATAAATCCAAATATCACTCTTGGTTAGAACAATTCAATGACTCCCATTGCTGTTTAGAATAACATGCAAACTCTTTGGTATAAACTATAGGATCTTATGTAATTTAGTCTTTGCCTACCTCTCTGTATACCATCCTTTCTTCCAATAGCTCTTTTCTTTTTCTCCTTCCCCTCAAAATATTTGCTTCCAATTCACTCTGCCTGAAAAACTTACCTTGGATCTCTGACTAATCGCTCCTTCTCAGAAGCATTCAGGTATCAGCTCAAATGTCACCTCCTCAGTGAGGCCTTCCTGGATAACCTTCTTTCAAATAGTTCTCCCACTCAGATCACTCTCAGTCACTTTACCCTACTTTCTTTTCTTCACTGTACTTATCATTGTTTGAAATTTGATTACTCATTAATTTTATTTCTGTATCTTCCCTTAATAGAATTAAACTCTATTAAGAATAAGAGCTTAATAAATATTTTGAATGGGTGTACAAATATTAAAGATGTGGAAGGTGAGGTTCAGTGAAGTTAAGTAACTCATAAGTGGTGGAGCTAATATATTTACCAGCTCACTTCTGTCTAAAACCAAAGCTTTTAACATCTACCCTATATCACAGTAGTAAAAGCATAGTGAGAGTTAAAGCTAGAAAGACAAGCTGGAGAATATGATCAGATAGATGATGAAGTTTAAGATTACAAAAGCAGAGAACCATTCCAAGGAGTGACACGCTCTATGATGTGATCATGGGTGTGAATAGCTGAAATAAAGTAGATATACACATTTCTATTTATATTATTTACCCCCCTTCTCCTTGGCAAGCAGATTTCCTTTACCCTTTTGCAGAGGAAGGCCCTACAAACTTAGCTTATAACTAATAGATGGTAATCATATAAGTGAGCTAGCCTTTTGATTGAATCATCTTTATCCCACTTTGAATCACATAAAAGCAATTATCTTCCCACTGTCCAACTGCCAGTCCCTCCTTAGCTGCCAAGCAGAGCTTCTTCACTCACTGCCCTTTGGTCTCTTTCTTCTCAGCATCACTCTCAATAAAAACTGTAGAAATTAATAAACAGTTGCAAGAGAAAATTAATAGCCCAATACAATCCATAGGACTATCTGTTCTCCACAGTCCCAAATAAGTACTTAATGACAGAAGTAGAAGAAACAGAAGCAGCAATAAGGAAAGAATATATGTATATTTTTTTCTTTTTGGAAATCTGTATTTCCTAATGACTAAGAACTGTTTTTCTCTATTTATATGATTCTTTAGGAGTAAATGGTTTGTATATATACACTCTAGCATTATAGGAAATATAAGACTCAAGTACATGTTAAACTACGCTACAAGGATTCAATCAACAAAATCCAGACTGGGAAACAAATGATCTAGTTTCTTCAACAAATAAATTATAAAGAATAAAATGCAAAGAGTATGAGAGATGGAGATGAAACCTACAGATTGAAGGAGACATGAAAGGCCTATCAACCAATAGCAATGTGTGGACTTTACTGTGGTCCTGGTTCAAACAAACTTAAAAAAAAAAACACAAAACAACTGTAACGTTTATGAACCAATTGGAAATCCAAACATGGGATATTTAATGGAATTAAAGAATTTTCTATAATGTGATACTGGTTTTGTGGTTATTTCTTTAATCCTTATCTTTTGGAGATACATACCGAAATATTTACAAAGAAAGTGATATGATATATGGATCTGCTTTAAAATGATACACAAAGAAGGGAGACTGGATAATGTTATTAAATAGCTGATAATGTTGGAGCTGGATGACAAGAACCCGTAGTTTCATTATACAGTTCTATCTACTTTGACATTTTAAATTCTCCACAATAAAAAAGTTTTAAAAACAAAATATAAACAGTAGTATTGAGGAATGAGATTTTCAATGTTTTTTTGGTTTTGTCTTTGGTTTTACCTCAATGTGTTCCTATATTTTCAAGTTGTCTTCTTTAGACCTCTTTTACTGCCTGTAAGCTCTGTGAAGGCAGAGACCATATCCGTCTTCTTCATCTCTATATTCTCAATGTGCCTACTGGTGTCTAACATATATAAAGCTGATAAATACTGCTGAGTGAATAATTTCTTTAGAAAAACTGTATTCCTTTTTTAAACGTATATAAATGCCACTAAATTCATTGAGGGACTACTAGGCTACTACCTTTGCTCGGCATCATAAACATGAGCTCACTGTTTCTTTCAATGAAATAATGGCCACAAATGTTAGGCTTAAATGTTGAGAAATAATTTTGAATATAATGGATCTCTTCAGGTCATTTAAAAAAGAAAAAAGGACATTATCAAGCCTGAAGGATTATCATTAAAAAATATGTATTAATGCCTGTGGAGTGGTTTAATAACCTAGCCAAAAGATGAGAACTAAGTGCCACTCTTCCTTTTTAAAACAATAGTAGAAATACAGTACTAGAATAAATTGACAGATTTTTGAAAAACTGTTTTATACTATCCACTAAAGTCAAACACATACATAACCCATGACCCAGAAAGCTTAATCCCAGATATATACGAGTATATACCCATCAGAAATACATACGTGATAGGACCAAAAGATACAAAAGTACAAGACCAGGTGGAGTATATATAATAAATGATAGTCCAACATGGAAAAAAACAAATGTCCACCAAAGGGTTTTAAATGAACTGTGGTATATTCACACAAGATACAATCAATGAAGTACACTACGGCTATATACATCAAGTGGGAGCATCTGACAACATAATGTCAAGCAAAAGAAGCCAGCCCAAAAGAAATATTGTATAATTCTATTTATGAAAAGTTCAAACAATAGTCCTCCCTATTCTGTGGTTTCGCTTACTTGTGATCAACCACAGTCCAAAAATATTAAATGGAAAATTCCAGAAATAAACAATTTATAAGTTTTAAATTGCCTGCCATTCTGCTTGGAGTGACGAAATCTCACACACTGTCCCACTCCATGCTGCTTGGGGTGTAAATCATCCCTTATCCAGCATATCCACCGCTATATACGCTACCGCCCATTAGTAGCCACCTAAATTATCAGACTGGCTATCAGAGAGAGGCCACATTCATGTAAATGTTATTGCAGTATACTGTTATAACTGCTCTATTTTATTATTAGTTATTGTTGTTAACCGCTATTGTGACTAATTTATAAATTAAACTTTATCACAGGCACACACGTATAGGGGGAAATACATAACACAGCAGGTCCTCGAATAACATCAGTGTATTCAACATCATTTCGTTACAACATTGAGAACAAAAACAATCATTTCCCAGCCAGGGCCTCTGTCTACATGTGTTTTCGCCGGGTACTCCCATTTCCTCCCACACCTCAAAGCTGTGCAGGTGAGGTGACCTGGCACGTCTGAATTGTCCCAGGCTGAGCCAGTGTGAATGCGCCCTGTGATGGAAGGGCGCCCTGTCCCAGGTGGGCTCCTGCCTTGCACCCTGAGCTGTAGGGACAGGCTCCAGCCACCCACAACCCTGAACTGGAATAAGTGGGTTAGAAAAGAATTCTTACATGTTACTGATTTTTGTTGTATGTATAGCTCATATATTTCAATGTTTACTATTAGATGAATTTAGGGTCTTTATTTAGAATTACGGTGATTCTGTGACCAGAAATACTGCGATAGGAACCTAACTATTGTTTATATCAATTAGCATGTGGTAAAATTGGTTTCATTATATGTTGTTTTGCTTAAAGTCACAGTTTCCAAGAACCTATCAATAACATTAAGTGAGGACTTACAGTATATATGGGGTTTGGTATTATTCATGATTTCAAGCATCTACTGAGGGTCTTGGAACCCATCCCCTGGGGATAAGGAGTGGGGGTACTACTGGATGTCAATTACACTTTAATTTTTAAAAAATTCAAAAAAAGGTGAAAGGTCATGCTCAGTTTTGCTGTGAACCTAAAACTGCTCTAAAAAAGATAAAGTTTGTAGTCACACAACAGCCTAGCCGTTTGTCCCCCCACACCTTTCCTTAAGGAAAGAAGAGTCTGTGGGACTGTACTTCTCTGGGACTGAATTTGTTACATCTTGTGTCTCTCTGTCTGGTCTCCAAAAGAGGGTCTGCAGCCAATGACGAGTAAGATTCCCCGGTGGGGGGGGGACAAAAAGCCAGGTGGGACCCCGCAGAGACCCCCCCCCCATGAGCTGCCTTGGAAGATCTGGGAAGGAGCCTTGCCTCCCCTCCCCCAAGCTTGAGAAAAGCTGCTGCTGACTCTGGTTACTCCCTCTCACCTAATTGTGAGAGAGGTCTTTGGAGGGATAAGATCAAGCGCTCTGTGCTCAGCTCTATAGAATTGTTGAACATGAGGGACTTTGCCCCCTAGGAAGGTGCATACCGCACCTTAGTCATCATTGGACTCTGCTTCGGCTGTTTTGGGACAAATAATTTCGATTTGAGATAATTTTCTGACGGAGTGAAAGAGTTTCACAGACCGTGTCTAAAACAATGCCACTTCCTTGTATGCTGATCAATAAAAGCCATCAGTCAGTCCGATTCGGGGCTCCAGTCTTTCAAGGCTGCGAGACCCTTGGCCCTCTGAGATTTAACTGCATTAAGTCTCTGTTTCTTTCTGTCTTAAAATCTTAACCCAAAGCCGCCCCTTCCCTCACTGCCCGTGTTGCACTGGACCTGACAAAAGTTTATTAACTTAAAAAACCTAAACTATGGTGTTGGAGTCACATAACATTAACCCTTGGGGAAGTGGGAGTAATGACTAAGAGGAAAGGTAAAGAGGAATTCTGGGGTTGTTAGCAGTGTTCTATTCTTGACCGAGGTAGTAGTCACATGTGTGTTCACATTGTGATAATTCAGTGAGCCATACACTTAAGATTTGTGTACTTTTCTGTACATATATATAGTCAATAAAAAAAATATACAAATAGCAAATCTTCTCTGACTTTTAATACACACTCCACTAGAAGAGATATATAAAACACTCCCCAAACTTAAGGAATCTTGCTTTAAAAGTTAGAAAAAAGAAATACAGTATTTTCCCACTCCAGCAGGGCCTTCTTCTGTTTATCCCAAGTCTGATCTAATAGTCCTAAGGGATTCTGGGTTTATATAGGAAAGGAGATGTTTTATATAAAACCTGTCTCGATTCCTTGGGTTATCTTCTATATAGATATGTATCATAAACAGGCAGAGAGAAGGTAAGGTACTCAACAAATATTTGCTAATGATACATAGCCCAAACTTTAAACAAACTCACATAGCAAAGTCTGAAGTACACAGTACAGGTAAAATAGGATAGAAACTCAGCCTACTAGCCTAAAGAGAACAACTTCTCGAAACCCCACTTTTAGAAACTACGCAATTACAGAATGTATTGCTTATAAGGAAGAGAACAATTTATGACAACAGCTATCTATGGCAAAGGAAATTGGTCCTTTCCCCCTTCAATGCTGCCTGGCTCAGACAAGGTACAATCAACTTCCTGATGCCATAGCTAAGTGAAAGGAACCCAGCAGCAACCCCACTTGTAAAGGCAGGGAATAGAATGTAATGTAAACCCAGCAGCAAGGAGTAAGCTGAGGCAGGTGACAATAATGTCGGAGGGTGTCATGCCAGGCGTCAGGTGGGATCTCAGCTCCCCACACAAGAACGCAGGACATGGTGAGGCCAAAAAGGA
This sequence comes from Rhinolophus hipposideros, assembly GCF_964194185.1. Taxonomy (NCBI): domain Eukaryota; kingdom Metazoa; phylum Chordata; class Mammalia; order Chiroptera; family Rhinolophidae; genus Rhinolophus; species Rhinolophus hipposideros. The sequence goes on along the minus strand of NC_138057.1, from coordinate 51,506,642 downwards.
ACACCCACGGAGCCATAGGTAGGGGAGTCACTATAGTCTCGCTGGTGGCTGGGCTGGAGACAGAGGAAGCAGGAGCCACACTATCCACTACCTGCTGTCCACTTCTTTCTGCCAACAAACCTCACTGGCTGCAATGCGCTGTGCTAACTGCAATCCGCGCTTGCTAGCTCAGCCACCATCTTCTTGCTAGCCCCCTGTTTGCTGCTAGTGGAGCCACGGCAGTTATATTAGAGGCCAATGGCTCACTGGTTACAGCTGACGGCCAACTAGCCACAGCTGATGGCCATCCAATCACAGTTGATGGCCATTTACTACCTGAGCCAGCGCCTTTCCACATGAGGGCGAGAGCCTGGAAACTGCACTCCTGGGTCTGTCCCCACAGGGGAAAATGAGAAGTACTTGACCAATCTGTTCTTATTCCTGAAAACTCTGAAATCATTACTATTCCTACTTTCCACAGTGACAGTAAACCAAAATAGCTGACCCTTGAACAACTCGGGGGTCATAGGTGCCTAACACCTCCCTGTGTTTAACTTTCAACTCCCCCAAAATTGAACTAATAGCCTACCACTGACTGGAAGCCTTACTGACAACATAAATAGTTAACACCTATTTTGTATGTTATATGTATTATATACTGTAGTCTTACAATAAAGTATGCTACAGAAAAGAAAATGTTATTAAGAAAATCATAATGTTCATCTGAGAGCTTTTTCAAATTGTCACAAGTCTCTAAAGAATTTTCCAATCTGTTTATTGAAAAAATCTGCGCATAGATGGACCTATGCAGTTCAAACCAGTGTTATTCAAGGGTCAAATGTTTATCTTTGGGTCTTCCTGGGCTAGAACTGACACACAACCAACGTGTCCATGAGAGTTCACCTTCTAAGAGTTTCCCAATCATATCCTTTCAGTTAATTAGATGGCTGGTAAGTGATAATAAATTATGATAAGCTTTTCTAAGGCAAATCACAACATAAATCAACGTGGTATAGTTCTCATCATTAGTGACTTTGTTTTGTTCTGTTTTAAAAACACAAGTAATAAACGTTCAATATGGAAAATAATTTTTAAATAATACGAAGACGATGAAAAAGACAAGTACAGGTCAAATCACAGGTCAAACTTACAAGAGCTGAGGTCTTTGGTCTTTTTCAAATTGTCACAAGTCTCTAAAGAACATAAAATGTTACCTACTGGTAAAAAACCTGCTTCTAATAGAGGATGCTGATCTGAGACGCTGAGGCATCTGGTTTGTTAATGGGTCCAGGTGAGTATAATTATTATGCCAAGAAAACAGCAATAAACAAATCACACAGCTTTCTAGATGGAAAGCTGATCGGAAATCTCCAAATATAAAACCTTCTGTAAAGATGTTCATTGTAGCACTGTTTATAATCGAAAATGAAAAAGTTTTGAATGTCCATCAATATGAAATTGGTTAAATTATATACACTCATATAATGGAACACTCCACAGCCATTAAAAAGAATGATTTAGACTCATATAGGCTGATTGGAAAATATATGAGGGTTGTTTTTTTAAAGTTGAGTATTACTGTATACATCCAACTGTAGAATCTATTCACACAGATGTAATGAAAATTTCTAGGATATACAAGAAAGAGTAAACAGTAGTTACCTCTGAGGAATGGGAATGGGGACAGAACTTTTTCCTCTCATTTCACATCCTAAACTGTTTGAATTTCTTATCCTATATATATTTGTTACCTTTATTATAAAAACAAAACAATGAAAGTAAGGAACAAAAAAGTTAACAATGGTGTTGAGAGGGTGGTAGGACTATGATGATTTTTATTTTCCTTCTTACATTTTTCTGCATTTTCTCAATTGCCTATGATTAACAATATATTCGCTTTTTAAATCCCCAAAACTATATTTTATTTTTATTTTTTAACAAGTCAACTGTGATCACATCTGGTTCAAATTAGAGGAAGGAAATCCATAGCTCAATTATAAATACTGGCAATTACAAAGAAATACAGAAAGACTCTATTTTCAAAATGCTTATAATGTGTTTGTAGAAACTAGTCATGAACACCAAAATTAAAGAAAACCCTTGATTTAGTTTACTAGCATTGCTCATGTGGCACTGGCTCCTATGGAAGCAAAAAGATATTAGTATTCTGAGGAAAGCTGTGCCAAATATTTGCAGAAAGATTGAGTTCTATAAAAGGATGGTTTCTTAATTTTCAAGTCTAACCTCCCACTCAATGTCAACATTGCTCTTAGAAAACTCTTACCACTCAATCTCTGCTTAAAGCGTCCTATTCAAAAAATCCTTAAGTAGTCCATTCCATTTGTTAAGAACCACCCTAATTGTTTAAATTCTTCCTTACAGTAAGCTAATATGTCATTTCCTATGACTTTGAATCATTGGTCGACTTGTCCCAGTTCTGTCCTCCGGAGCAACAGTTTTATAAACAACTTTCATCTATTATGATCCTCTCCCTTTTAAATCTTCTCAAAACTAAACCTCTCAATTCCTTCAATGGCTTCTACACTCTTCATTATTCTAATCATTCTTCTCTGAAGAAATTCTAGTTTCTCAATGTGCTTTTTAGAATCAAATACCCAAACTAAACACAAAATTCCAGATTTCATCTGACCAGTAAGTACTATTATCACCTTTGTCTGGGTCACCGTGAGCTAACTGTACAAGGCTAGTTGCCAGGCAGTATACAACTCATTGCAAAATTAATGGCACTGTTCAGACCACAAATAATTTGTTTTAAGAGTTTAAAGAGTATAAAAAAGATCACTGTAGACTGAAGAACTTTTAAACAAAAAATGTAGACTATAAGCTGGGAAAGGAAGAATACATTTTTCATAAGCAGAAAATATAGAAAGAAAACTATTTCAGGGGGTACAAATGCCAAACAGTGCAGAGGCAGGAATGAATCAAGTTCGTGCCAGAGAAAAGTATCTGTATACAGATAGGCAAGAATATAGGGCCCAAAGGGAGGACTAGAATCAGACTACTTATACTGAGAGTCCTTTAACCTGAAGGCAATAAGTCATGATTAAAGTGTTAGATCAAGAAACTGACTTTTTGATTGAGATGTCCGGGATTAAATCAATACCAGTTTGCCAATTTCTACATCAAGTTAACTGTTTAAATTTTGACTACAAGGGAAAAGTTTCTCATTCAATTCTACCCCAAGACAAACAGAGTTGTTCTACAATATCATTCATTACTTGTTTCAGAACATGAACAGTCCTAACTGCCAAAATATAGTGCAAGGAATGTCATTTTAGATTTATTTTTATCTATTTCTGTAAGTTTCCTGACGATGAATAATTTACCATTTAATATGAATACTTCTGCATAAGGCAGCTCCTTGTTTCAGTAATTAATGATCTTCAGGATTTCTATTCAAGACTCCAATCCCCCAGGTTCAAAAGAGGAGAAATTTAACTTATGAACATTAAAAGGTTAAAAGGCTGGCCAAACAGCAGAATTTCTAGACAATGAAAGCTGTCCAATGTTAGAACAAATGAAAACAGCAGCAGCTCCTTCTCTGAAGTGATTTAAATTCAATTAAGTAGGAATTTCCGGTTTAATAGTGCTCCTGCCTAAAGAGTCTTTCATGAGGACTAGCTCTGCAATACAGTGTGGCGGTAGAGATTTAAACTGTCCAAGAGACATTGCAAAACCCAATCTCTCTTGAATCCTGCTACTCAACAGTAGGGATCTAAAGGAATAGATTCCCAGCTGCTGAGAGAAATGTCTTACTAAAAGCAAAGCAAAATTCTCATTAATGAAAAATCAACCATGAAACAAGAAAAATTCTGTGTGTCTCATAATCCTCGGAAATAGCTAAATCCATTGTGGGTTAATACAGATTTAACAAAACAGTGGAAGAGAACAGGGAAAAGCAGTTCGGTTTGCCAGCAGCTGGGGAAAACGCTTATCAGAGCGATCACAAACAACAGTGCTTCTAATCCACACAGCCAAAAGAAACATGAACTCCCACTATCCAGTAAAGGATGCCAGGAAAACTCTTATGGATAAATTTTCTCTCGCACTCACAATCAAGCCACCTTATCCCATCTTGTTCAACACAAATTATGACAGGCTATAACTTGAATTTCCAAAGATCAAATTCAATGGCTACTCCAAGCCATGCTTTTTCTGATCAGATAATCTCTAAAATCACGGTCTTTGCCTTCATTCAAAACCAGCATTGAGTTTCTATGTCAGGCACACAAAAACCAGTAAGAAACAGTCTATACCCTCTTGTAGCTTAATCCATGCACCTTGCCTCATCTTAAACCTAAAGCTCCTGCCTTAAAATATCTTCTTAGATGGATCAAGTGTCCTCAGTGAAAAAGCAATGAAGGCCCTTCACTTTTAGTTACTGTGACAGAAGCTAAGTAAATCAATCAGTAATCAATCATATTCCGTACTCCGTACGTTCCGCTCAAAAAGGAGAGAAGCCAACACACCAGTGCAAATCGAATATGAGAATAATCTTAGCCTAGACTAAAAGGAAGGGGCAGGGGACACGACAAGCAATAGAGGAGTGTAAGCTAAGAAATACACTGGAAGAATGGATGCGACAGCTGTACCACTACGCGTTCAAAGAGTGATAAAAAGAACCTACTAAGCCCACTTTAGTTTTACGATGCAGGGAGGAGGGGGAATGGAGACTGCCCACTATTGTCAGACACCAACTATCCGCGGTTTCCTCGCTCGTCCACTCTCGCTAGAGGAAAGGGCCAGTCACTGTTGGTTCCATAGGACCTAGGCCTGCCAGCCAAGAACACTGTCACATGGCCACCGGAATGGAGAGGTAACAGTCCCTTACAGGAGCTTGAGGAAAAACAAGAAAGAGTAGAAAGAACTCTTTAAGTGTTTATAAATAAGTTAACACAATTGTCCCCCGAGGCACGGACGGGAAGAGAAGTTTGGAAAAAGTGGTAACCGGACCCCACTAGAAGCGCGTAGGGATCCCTCAGCGACCCCCGGCCCACCCGCAGTGCGCGCACTCACCACGCACGCAGAGCAGCGACATGGCCGAGGCGCCGGCAAGCCACCGCCGCACCCGGCCGCTCCCTCTTTCCTTTCAGCAGGTGCCTCGGCTGCTCCCGCTATCGGCCCCACGGGTCTGGCCGCTCCTCATGGTCCACGTCGCAGGCAGTGTTCTGCCGCTCCCTAGGACCCGCTCCAATTCTCACCGTCTGAGGGGATTCCCGATAGTTGTTAGTACCGGCCGACAGGCGGGGGACTGGGCGCGGCACCGCGGCGCCATCGCTGGGAAGCAGGAGCGATCAGGACTCCCTCCCTTCACTCCACACGGGATCCGCGCGAGTGCCTGGACATCGCCTACCCGTGGCCCCGCCTCCCAGCCAATCAACTCACGCCCAGTCCACCGACCCCGCCCCTCCACGAGCAAGTAGGAGTCTGGGTCCCCCTCGGCTTTCCTTACGTGCAAGAATGAAGGCAGCTCCGCCCACTAATGAGGCTTAAAGCTAAGAGGGGCGGGGCTTCCTCCTCACCTGGAATTGAAGCCGTCAGCTCCTCCCTCGAGGGCGGGCTTCCACACAAGAACAGGTTCTTTTCATTGAAGACTTTCCATTGGACTTCCTTAAAGGGTCTATCCCTTATATCTTGACGGCGTACTTACTTGTAATAGCAACAATTTCACAAAATCGTACCACAAGGCAAGTAAGTTTTAATTACCAACGACGGCAAACAAAAAGCCTACTTTTAAAAAATATACAGTAATCAGTAGGTAAATATTTACTGATTGAAGGATGGAGGGAAGATAAACTTTTTTTTAAAAAGGTTAACTTATTTGGTTGGTTGCCTATTAATTAATTAATTTATTTATTTATTTACTGGGGAATATTGGGGAACAGTGTGTTTTTCCAGGATGTCAAGTCATTGTTTTTCAATCTAGTTGCCGGGAGGTGGGGCGCGCAGCTCAGCTCCAAGTCAAGTCGTTGTTCCCAATCCAGCTGTGGAGGGCGCAGCTCAGCTCCAAGCTCAAGCCGTTGTGTTCAGTCTAGTTGTGGAGGGCGCAGCTCAGCTCCAAGCTCAAGCCCTTGTGTTCAGTCTAGTTGTGGAGGGCGCAGCTCACTGGCCCGTCTGGGACTCCAATCTGACACCTTCACTGGATCCTGTGGAAATCCAACCGGCAACCTTATTGTTAAGGGCTTGTGCTCTAATCAACTGAGCCATCCAGTAGCCCCAAAAGTGTTTTCTATAAAAGGTACTGGATCAAATGGATAACAATGGGGTGAGGGGGAATGAATCTTGACTCCTACCTCACACCATACCCAAAATTTATTCCAGATGACTTATAAAAGGTAAAATAATAAAGCTTTTAGACAATAACATAAGAGAATATATTCATTTCTTTGGGTAGGCAAAAACTTCTTAAATAGGGCATAAGATGCATTAACCATAAACTGTGAAACTGAATAAAGGAAACCTCATTTAAAATGGAGTCCAGAGGCCAAGAGGTAGAGCTCTCGCGCACTACCACTCAATGTCAACTACATACCCCAAGAGGAAAAGAATGCACCTAGCATTCCCAACAAGAAGTGTCTCTACTATCCCAGCAGGAGGATGATTTCTCCTTGCCTAGCAACAAACCAAGCCAATGGGAACTGTTGCAATTCAGCCAATGAGAAGCTATTACTGTCTTTCCTCCATTGGACTTTCTTTCAAAGCACCCTCTCCCAACTTCCTCCTTTTCCTCTATAAAGTACCATTCCTCTGCTTTGTTTGCTGGACTCGCCTATAGTTTCTGCTATAGTACGCTTGACCTGAATTACAATTCTCTGCTAATCCTGAATAAACCCATTTTTGCTGGTAAAAATAACTGGCTGTTTTATTTTTGAGGTCAACAAAAGTTAAATTGGACTATATTAAAGTTAAGAATTTCTGTTTATTGAAAGACTGTTAAGAGAATAAAAGGGCAAGCTACAGAGTAGGTAAAGGTATTTACACTAGATTTCTCTAACAAAAGAATCATATCCAGAATATACAAAGAGCTCCTACAAATAGCAAAATGAAAGACAACCATATGGAAAAATGGGCCAGGGACCTGATCAGGCAAGTCACAAAAGATAGCCAACAGACATATGAAAAGGTACCTGGACTTTACTAGCTATCAGGAAAATGCAAACTAAAGCCACAAGGAGATATACTACACATATACTAGAATACCTGAAATTAAAAAGACTGACAACATCAAGAGTTGGCAAGGAGTGGAGAAACTAGATTTCTCATGTATTGTGGGAACGGGAACTGTTACAATCTCTTCGGAAAAAATGCTGGCAGTACCTACTAAACTGAACATATACATGTCCTATGATTCAGCAATTCTACTGCTAGGTATCTACCCAACCGAAGTACGTGTATGAGACAGCCGGTTGGCTCAGTGGTTGGAGTGCAGTGTTCATAACACCAAGGTTGCCAGTTCAATTCCCACATGGGCCAGTGAGCTGCGCCCTCCACAACTAGACTGAAAACAACAACTTGACTTGGAGCAGAGCTGCGCCCCACACAACTAGATTGAAAATGACTTAACATAGAGCTGATGGGTCCTGGAAAAACAAACTGTTCCTCAATATTCCGCAATAAAAATTTTTTTTTAAAAAGTACATATATCAGTCAATAAATTTATTTTTTAAATGCAAAAGAAGGATAAACATCAATTCAGGATAGTGGTTACTTCTGAGGAGAGAAGATGAAGAACAAGGGAGAGAAAGGAATGAGATTAAGTAAGAAGGGGTATGTAAAAGCTTCAACTTTATCTGAATTATTAATTTCCTTAAAAGAGAACTTGAAGCAAATGTGGTAAAATATTAAGATTTGATAAAGCTGTATGAGAATAATGTGGGTGTTTGTTATAGTATTCTTTATAATTTTCTATATGCCTAAAATATTTCATAAAGAAATTTTTTTAATCTTTAGAAGAATAAAGACTCAGAGAATGTTTAGGAGACATTGATTTTTAAAAACTAGATTGTAATGCAAATATACAGTATGCCAATATTGTGTATGTAAACATACCACATATACACACACATAAATTGATATGATGTAATGAAACTGGCACTTTATCTCTGTGGTACGCCTTTTCAAAACCCATCACCATAGTCTAATCATGAGAAAAACATCAGACAAATCCCAACTGAAGGACATTCTACAAAATACCTGACCAGAAAACTGTTAAGGTCATCAAAAATAAGGAAGTCTAAAAAATTATCACAGCCAAGAGGAACTTAAAGAAAAATGACAACTAAACATAATGTGCTGTCTCCTGGATGGGTTCCTGGAACAAAAAAAGGATGCAAAGTAAAAACTGAGGAAATCTGAGTCAAGTATGGGCTTTAGTTAATGTATCAAGATTGGTTCATTAGTTGTAACAAATGAACCATACTAATGTAAGATGTTAATCATACAGGAAATTAGGTGTGGGGTATATGGAAACTCTGTACTATGCTCACAATATTTCTGTAAAAATAAGATTTCTAAAATTAAAAGTTTATTTCTTAAAAAGTCAAGTAATTTATCCAAATTCATAGCTAGTAAATACCCAAACCAAAGTTCAAGACTGTCAATGACTTCAAACCTCTGTGCTTTTTCCACTACACAAAACCGTTCTAACTTTACTTTTTCCAGGATTGTATCAATATTTGTATGGCTATCTAAAACAAATTCCTTAAGGGCAAAGAAAAAAAACAATTTTTCCCCCTGGCACACCATTAGTGTTCACTAAACTAGCTTAAGTTATTTAGTGACAGAACGAAAGTCACAGAGACAGACTTAAAGAATCTGAGACTTTCAGAGAACTTGATCAGGTCAGATCTACCATACAGCCATCTCCATACCGCCGGCTCCTCTGAGAGGCCCCATGGTCCCTGTCTGGACTTAGGACCCATTCAGTTCTGCAAAGGTCCTGTGCTGCCATCTACCGGTAGCTAATAAGCACCGACCTACCCTGCTGTATTTCGGGAACCAGTGAGGAAGAAGTTGAACAGAAGACTCAAGCGCTAATTAAATTACAGAACTTGTGTAACTGTTACATAGTTCACTCGACACTGTACAAAGCAAAGGCCCTACTTTTCTCCGGCGATTTCAGGCCCTTCTATCTCAATATTAACACTTAGGCTCCTAAAATTCAGACTTCCTCGCTGATCCACCTCTATAGGTACAGATCTGACCCTATTGCCCATCTTCCAGACCTCAAACTCTCCGGCACAGCATAGGCTGCAGAAATCCGTCAACCGCACAATCTTGAGACCCCACCGCCCAGATTCCCCCAAGTTCACACACCCCTGAGACTCCTTGCACCCTACTTTGCAAACACCATTGGGGCAAATGAGCACGCTAACCCAGTCCTCCCTACAAAGAGGTTCAAGTTCCGCAGGCAGCACACACCAGCGCGAAAGCCTGGGGAGAGGCCGGGTGAAGCTCGGAGCCCTCAGGCTAGCGCTTTGGCTCGGGTTCCGGCCCCCACCCCCTCTCGGATCAAGTCAGCCTAGGCCCACAGCCCGCGGGAAGGGACGAGACCCCGCCCCTCTAGACCTGTCATCACAGAAGCTGCACGTGGCCGGGGTGGGGCCTCAGGCGACCTGCAGCCATCACTTTGTCTCCCCCGCCATCAATTGGGGCCACCGCCACCAATCAGAGCCAGCGGATCCGGGCTGGAGAACAAGCGCCCGCGTGAGGCTAGCGGGAGAAGGGGCGGGGGGAGGAGAGCCTCCGAGGTGGGAGGGGGCTAGTGGTGGAAGGTGGCCTGGCACTGGTTCTGCCAGGCTGGAATTCTAAGGGGTGGGTCCTAGTGAAAGGCAGAGACCAATAGGGGGCGGGGCCAGGGTGGGACCAGGGACAAGCGGAGGATCCTGGGGAAAGGCGGAGTATACTGCAAGGGGCGTAGCCACAGGGGGCGTGGTCTGGGTTAAAGAGGAGGAGCCCGAGGAATTCGAGAAACTAGGAAAGGGGACGAAACCAGGGAAGGTGGGAGGTGGGACGTGGGAGAGGTTGGGCCCGGGCGTTGCGGGGGCGGGGCTCGGACTAAGGGGCGAGGTTTGTAGGCCGGAGCTGCAGCTGGGGCTGCTCCGTTACTGCACCAGTCCACTACCTCCCTAGGTGCAACGGGACTCCCGGAACTACAGGTGTGGGGCGGGGTGCGGGTGGAAGAAGGGACAAGGACGGGGGTACGCTAGGGTAGACATAAGGAGGTGGGGGACACGTTAGGGAAGGAGAGGATCTGTAGACTTCTGGGGGGAGGAAGACAGAGTTGGCGAAGGAATTGGGGCTCAATGTGTGGGCTAGGAGGTGCATTCTTCAGGGGCTCTTGTGGGGGAGGGGCGGGAGTGCTTTGTGGGAGTGGAAAGTACTATGTGCCGGGGTGAGGTCGCTATCTGATGTGGAGGGTTGAAGGCATACTTGAGGGGGAGGGGATCTGAAGACACTTTGGGGGAAGGGGTGCTGTATGATGAAGGGCTGGTGGTCCAGAATGTGAGAGCCAGGGAGGGAACTGTGTGGAGAAAGACAGTATGGGGCTGTGGGCACTGTATGAGGGGAACGGGTCGTAGGCTCCAACTGAGGAGGGGAGAACCCCTAATGCTTTGAGAAAGTAATAGTCAGGGGGCATTGTGGAGATTCCAGGAAGATGTTTGTGTACTGTGTTCTAGGAGTGAGGGTGATGGAATTGGTGTGTGAAGATGCCAGTCTGTAGTGCTTCTGGCTCCTCAGCTCCTAACTCCACTTTCTGGCCTGAGCACTCTTAGAGAGGAGCCAGGCCCTCTGTGCCACCGGGTCTTGTGCTCAGTCTGCTTTGAATCTGTCTGGCTGAGACTGGGGTTTCTGCCCCCAAGTTGGTGTCCCTGGGGACCCTTCCCCTGTTTGGTTCCTGTTAACCCCCCCACTCTAGTTCCTGTTCCTTCCAGAGCTTGCCTTGGTCCCTATCTTTCCCCTCCCCCCCCTTTGCCCTGCCCTTATGCTCTGGGTGTGCTCATTTCCCACTTCCTTCCTCGCCCTGGGGCCTGGCCTGGTCCTTGCCCGTCTAGGCGCTGTGCCCTGCCCCAGACTTTATACTCAGTGGCCAGAGACCCCAGTAACTAGCAACAAGGCCCAGACTCCACCCCTCACTACTATCAAGGTCTCTCCCAACAGCCCCCTAAGTGACTGGTAGCCATATTTTTACCACCCACAAACTGATTATCTCCACCGTTTTCCTTCTGCTGGTTGAGGTACCTTAGGGGCCTCAAAAATTCTGAGCTTCTGTGGGAGGAGGGAAATAGTGAGGAGTATTGGGAGTCTTTGATCTATGATTTGAGAGGTGGCCCACCATTGTAGGCTGAAGTAGGGAAGGGATGTGAGATTCCAGCCTCAACTGGGAGAGGAAGAAGGAATGACTTCTCACAGTCCTGGCTTGGAAGCTGACTGTCAGAACTGAGACTAGAGCCTGGTCCTCTTCGGGGCTCCTCTCCTTCCCTGAGGGGAGTTGATGTAGTGCCAGAGTTCTTTTTGCCTCTGGGCTGACTGGGAAAGGGTGAGAAAGGCCTGCCTTCCACAGTGCGGCTGAATGAGTGTGACAGTGTTGCTGAAAAGGGGCCCCAAGCCAGCCTCCTCTAGTTAGGAGACTATCTGGGGAGGGAGGGGGTCCTGAGGCCAGACAAAGCCTAGGGGTAGAGTGGGGTAAAGGAGGGCAGGCTGATGCCTTTTGAGGTGGAGCTGATTGCTATGGCAACAGAGCTTCCCAGACTGTCTGTCAAAGAGGCAGGCCTAGGGCAGACTTACTCCAGCTTCCTCAGGATTGAGGCATTTGTGGGAGTGGGTGGGGCATGAAGAGAAAAGGCATTAGTTTGCTGAGCTGAGGCTGGAATACACATCTTTTCTTCTTTGGTACAAGCAGCAGGGCATTCAGACGCTTGGACTCATCTTCTGAAAATGAATATGAGTGAACAATAGCCATTAGAATTATAGCAGTATAAGGCCAGAGTTCTAGAGGTCCTCAGTGTCATCATTTATGCAAATCCCTTGTTTTACAGATTTGGAAATTTATGGCCAAACAGACTGATTGTCTCTAGGTTTCACCGTGAAAGAGCAGGAGTTAGGACCCAGGTCTCCTAATTGTTGTTCCTGATTGTTTCTTTCATCCACTTTATTGAGCACCTATTATGTGCCAGGCATTGATGTTGATTCTGGGAATACCAGCATGTACAAAACAGACGAAGTTGATGCTCTTGTGGAGCTTCCATTCTAATAGAGGGAAAAAGAAATGAAGAAGTGTATGTGTGTGAGGAATAATCACTTTCTGACTTTTATTTAGTATTAGAGTTATTATAAGCAGTGTTGATATTCATTTATTCAAGTAATTACAATACAGAGTCTGTGTCTGTGTGTGTGTGTGTGTGTGTGAGAGAGAGAGAGAGAGAGAGAGAGAAACGCCAGCTCTCTCTCTTGATAATTGCTGTGGAAAAAAAAAACAAAGCAGGGTAAGAGTTAGGGCAGCTAGGTAAGGCCTCTTGATTGTACCATGCTGCTTTTCCAGGACACACTGAGGCCTAGAACATCTTTGATCTTTGCCCCTGAACTATTGCCCCTCGACCTTTGCATGTAACTAAGGCCTCACCTTTGGTAGTAGCAGTAAGATAGAACAAGGTGGGGTCATCAAGGGATTATGCCTTTCCTACAGTGTTCCGTGTCTACCTGTCTACCCAGTAAGCTTTTACTAAGGCAAGTAGACTCTTACATTTGTACTCTGCAATTTTGTTCAGGGTGTTGAAAATTTCTTTAATCCTATTCCTTATGATTAGGGAACCAACAAGGAAGTCATTCCATGGCAACTGCATTCTTTTTCAAGATTTTTCCCCTGGTCTGAGGTGAAGAGAAGGGAGCCTTGAGGAACTAACTTACTTGTTGTCCTTCCTAAGTCTAGGGCACAAGGAGGAAGTAGGAGGAGGGGAACCTCTTTTTACTGTCCAATGACGACCTCAAGGACGTTGGGCCTCCTGTGGCTTCTGAACTATAGGAAAACAGATGCCCCCTCTTCTGGAGGCACAACCAGGGAGCTGCCCTGGCTGATGCCAGTTCTCCAGGGCCTCAGTTTGAATCTTCCCTCTTTTGGCTCTGGTGTTTCTCCTGCTTCTGTGGAAGACTGGGAGAAAAAGCCTCCTAAATTCCAAAGTGTCTGATTTGCTGAAAAGTGCAGAGAGAAAGGTATTTTCTTAGGTTGCCACTAGAGCAGCCCCTCTGAAAAGTGTCTTTTAATGCCTAATCCTTACAGAGGTTTCCATGCTGGTCATTCAAAGAACAGGAAGACAAGAATTAGGAATGCTGGTTCTGCTGCCACTTAATTTGGCTGGACCTGGGCTGGGCCTGGGGCCCAGTGACTCAGGGGGAAGGTGGAGAGTTTCGAGGGAGCTGTGAGTCATCGGGGTGAGCTTGAGTTGGGCATATGTCCCCCACTCTGGGCAGAAGCCTTCCTACCTTACTTCCCCTGGGTGTTCTGCCTCCTCGAACAGAGGCCTGTGAATAGAAAGAGTACTGACAGAAGGGATGAAGCACAAAGAATGTTTAGATCTCTGAATTAGAATGTCTCCCTTGGGGCCCTTCCAATGAAGGCAAAAAAACATCAGTAAGAGAGTAAAAACAAGAGTAAGAGAAAGAAGAATATCATTTCTCAATGGAAAGAGATAGTATCCCACTTCAGGACTTTTTCATCTGCTCTGGCATGAAGGAATCTTCCTAGACTCCAAGAGTTCTCTGATCTCTGGAGCTCTGGTTTGCAAAGCAGGGAGAGATGAATGAGAGTGGGGATATTTGGGGTCTGGTGTGGGAAGAGCAGGCCGATTTTGGAGGTTGTCCATCTGTGGTTGTGAAAGCCCTTGGGCATCCTATTAACCAGCCTCGGAAGAGGAAGGGCGGGGGCGGGGTGAAAAGTAGGAGGCCTACGCCTTTAAAAGGGTTAAATGGCTGGGCAGAGCCCTGCTTTGGATTCCGGCAGATGAGGGGTTAGGAGATGGGCGGGGCAACCCTGGGTAGGCCTGCCCTCTTGTGGACCAATGGGCGAGCATCTTTTGGTGAGGGCGTGCCTCACACGCGAGGTCGTGGGGAGGCTGGCCTCCTCTGGGCCAATGAGCACGGTTGCTGCTATGAGGGCGTGGTCTGAGGGGGGCGTGGCGGCCACGGCCGCCCCGGCGGGGGTGTTGGGTCGCTGGGCGGGGCGGGCGGCCCCATCAGCTGGTAGGAAATGGCCTGTGAGTCAGAGGGGCAGCAGAGTCGGCAGCGCGGAGCCGGGGCGGCCACGGGGAGGGACAGTCGCGGGGAGGGGCGCAGCAGCGTCTGGGGGGCTGCGGGCGCCAGGGCCCGCTAGTGTTGCACACGAAGCTGAACAGAAAAGAGCCTAGCTGAGCAGAGCTCAGCCTGAGCCACCCTTTGTCTGGGTTGGGGGCCCGTGTGGGGAGGATCGGGGATTCGAGGGGAGGGACAGGACGGAGGGTCCGGAGCAGCGACCGCCGTGGCGGAGCCAATTTGGGAGCGGGGTGAGTGTGTACTAGGGGAAAAGAGCAAATCCGCGAACCTCCAGTAGGGAATGGGGCCTGTCCCAGGCTGTGGGGATGAGAGGGGTGAGAAAGGACCTGGGAGGCTAAGCAGGGGGGCGGGGGGGGTGGATGATCGTCCAGGACAAGGAGTGTGGGAATCTGGGTGACTCTGCCGGGTTCAGTTTCGAGATGGTGCTGAGATCTGCTCCCTCTCCACTGAGGGTGAAAAGCTCTAGGCCAGTGACCAAGGAGGTGGTGAGAGAGCAGAGATTGACCTTCCTACCACAGTGGTGGTCCACAGAAACAAGCCACTTAGCTTGTGTGGACCTGTACAGGGACAAAATGTAGAGCAGCTGGCAGCAGTTCTCTCTAAACTGAATGAAGGTGGAAAGCACATGGAGAGGAATTCTCCTTTCTATGCTTCTTTATCAGGGTAGAAATGCATATCTTTAATACGGAAGGGAAGGGGAGAGCCTGGGAGCTTGTACCTATACAAACATCCACCTACCGTACCTTCCAGGCCTAGCAGGTGTCTAAGGATATAAACCCCATAGTATTCTGGGACTTGTTGTTTTTGCCGGCCTTGCTCCTTTGGCATGTTGGGAACTGTAGTCTTTGCCAGTCAAAGACTGGCACAGCTGTTTGACGCCAGCTGCTGCCCACCCCCTGCACAGAGAGGAGGTTTGGCCTACCCTTCCCCCTAAGTCCTGCCCCGTGAGTCAGCTTGAAGCCATGGTCTAGAGCCAGACTGGCTGGGTGGCAGGAAAGTGAGTCTTAGAGCTTCTCATTGACAGGGAGGGAACTGAGAGGGCTCTTGGGTAATGAGCAGATGCCCAGGCATGCTGGGGTCAAGTTGGGCATCATGTCATCACCTGGCTTCCCTAGGGCAAAGGCTCAAGAAGCCAACTGGGATGACCTGGAGGTGGGAGAGCTAAGGAAAAGGCCCTTCCTGAGTCTGTATGACTCGGGTAGAAGAAAGGAGGGGTAGAGAGAGTACAGGTTGTACCCTCTGACAACACTGCTATTGGCATGCTGCCCTTTCCAGCCACCACACCCACCACAGGGAAGCAGAATTTTCTTAGGGATCCCAGTTCTAATGAGAACTAGATGAATTAGGGTAGTGTGGGGTGTAATAATGGGAACTTAGTGAAGGAGAGCTGTTCAGTCCCTGGATGCAAATCTCCCCTTTCTCCCCACCCCCACCTCTGTTTTCACTGATTCTCCCTGTACGATTAATCTCTCTGCTCTCATTCTGGGAGTTTTTCTCTGCATTGTCAGGACTGCTACCCAAATCTCTGGGGCTTGCAATCCACTTTTTTGAACCCTCCTATGTGATTACCCCTGTGGTTAGAGTTGGGTGGAGAAGTGGGGCACAGACCTATCCTCAAGAAGAACCCTATGATCAGTCTAGATGTCTTACCCACAGAGCAAGCAGAACTGTCACTAGGTTACAGGAGATAGTGAGACTGCACTATGTGAGGTCTCAGAGGAGAGAGAGATACCTGTGGTCTGGGGTGACCAGAACAGGCTTCCTGGAGGGGATGGCACTTGACCTAGCCAAGGAGGAAGGGTAAGGCTTGGGTAGGCAAACGGGGTATTCCTTGAAGAGGAAAGGGCATCATGGATGTCAGGCAGAAGCTTGATCCTGGGAGCAGTATTTCCTCCCATGAAGGAAACAGGTCTTCAGTTTGACAATCCCCTCACCCAGTATGGGCTCCTGAAGGTGGACTTCTTGGTGAAGACTATCATGCCCTGGCAGAAAAGCCGTGGTTTGGTTTTTTTGGGTGTTGGATGTGTTGGGGAGGAGTAGAAAGGTACCACCAGTTGCTTCCAGCTGTCTGACTGCCACTGCCTTATCTCGAGTTTGCAGAGCATGGGGGAGGGGTAGACCCTAGAAAGCACCTTCTGGTAGTACCTCCTCTCCCTCCCACCCCAGACTTGTTTTTGGTTAGATTTGTTGCCTCCTGTTAAAGGCACAGACTGCTTGGGGCAATTGGGAGTTTAAGGCCGGAGGGCCTGCTTTGAGCTGACCTGAGATTTGTACCTCTGAGTGCTGAAGGGGAGGTGAGTTTCTACAAGATCCCTGTCCTTAGGGCTCTAGGGTGGTACATGTCCCTTTGGAGATAGACATGTGGGAAGGAGTTGTGCAAGTTGGTGGACTTGACTAGGAATTCTGAATTCTTGCCCTGGCCAATCTCTTAGCCGGCATGGTCTCTTGGAGCTTGGGGTATCTCACCCCCCTTTCCATTAAAGCAGGAGTCCCCAAGGAGGTGGCCCTGACAAGTGGTCATCCTGCCTCAACTTATCAGATCCTTATTACATTGAGCCAAGACTTGCCTCTGTGTGATTCCTTATGTAGCCCAACTCTGCCCTCTGGGCCCTGGATTCCAAGACTGCCCTTCTGTTTCTGAAGAGCTCCTCACATGGGAAGAGGATGTCTTGTGGCGTATTCTATTAGCCCACGATAGGAGAGGAGCCTTACCACTGACTGCAGGGATCCTTATGTTTGTTCTTCTTTCCTTAGGGTCCAGCTGAGCCCAGGAGCTGCACGGAATGGTGGCAGTCACCTTGCCAGTGCAGCGGGCATGGACCAGACTGCAAGCTAGGAGAGCAAGACATCAGTCAGAAAGAGGGAACACACAGCTAGGCTTAAGGCCTCTTCATCGGGGTGAGTGCCAGGGAGGGGGACAGGGAGTAGGTCCAGTAAGAAATCTGAGCTAAGTATGTCACCCTTTCAGAAGTTCTAGGAGTAGCCTCTATACTCCATTAATCCACTTGGGGATTTAGACACCTTTACCCCCATGAACCCTGCAAGGTCACCTCTTTGGGCCAGGGGAGGATCTGAAATTCAGCTGGGAGGGAGAAGACACTTTGATTCCTCTGACTACCTTTTCTTCTTTTCTTTTGCACAGATGTCCCCAGGCCCCCCAGCCCAGGCCCAGCATAAAGGCTGTGGGGGGGGGGCCCCCTGACCCAAGGCGGGGCTTCATGCGCCACGTGCAGGCGGAGCCATCTCCATCCTCAGAGCCAGAGGCTGGCCCTTCACAGCCTGCAGTCAGGCAGGGGGCCCTCCAGGGTGGCCTGCTCATGGGCTACAGCCCAGCAGGGGGGGCAACATCCCCCGGGGTCTACCAGGTATCCATCTTTTCCACTCCAGCTGGTGCCTCCGAACCTCCTAGGGCCCTGAAACGGTCAGCCCCGCCCACTGAGGGTCCCCGAGAGCTGAAGAGAGGACCTGGGCTGGGGGCTAGGGAGGGCCTACCCCCTGAAGAACCATCTACTGTGGGGCTATTGGGCTCAGAGGGGTTGGGGCTGGGACTGGGTGTGGCCAGCCAGCATTTCTGCCATCATGGCCTCTGTGTTGTGGAACAGGGAAGTAGCTCCACCTCACCTTGGACTTCAGGGACCCGGAATCCCCCCTGGCCCCTGTCAAATGCTTCCTGCAATACTTTGCACACCAGAGACTGGGCTTCCCCAGATCCAGGGGGACAGGGGTCCCTGGGGGCATTCCCAGGGCAAGCCCTTCCAGGCCAGCTGCACACACTTGACACTGATTTGCACAGTCTTGCACAACTAGGGAGTAAGAGCCCAGTGGCTGGGGTGGGCAATGGGGGCAGCCCCTGGCCTAGGGAGTCCCCTGGCACTGCCAATGGGCACAGTCCCGAGCACACACCCCCTGGCCCTGGACCTCCAGGCCCCTGCCCCACCAAGCGAAGGCTGCTTCCTGCTGGAGAAGCCCTGGATGTCAGCTCTGAGAATGAGGGGCCAACCCCTCAGAGGCGCCGGGGAACCCTGGGTCACCCTCCTGCTGCCAACAGTTCTGATGCCAAAGCCACACCCTTCTGGAGCCATCTGCTGCCTGGGCCCAAGGAGCTTCTGGTAAGCCAGGAGAGGAGATGGTCTACTATTTTTTTAAATTTATTTTTAATTATAGCTGCCACAATATTATCTTAGTTTCAGGTGTACAATATAGTGATGGAACATTTTACCTTACAAAGTGATCACCGCAATAAGTCTAGTAATCATCTGTCACTGTTCATAGTTATTATATCATTGACTCTATTCCCTATGTTGTACATTATATCCCTGTGACTTATTTTATAATTGGCAATGTGTACTTTTCAATCCCTTTCCCCTTTTCTGCCCAACTCCCTACCCACTCCCGTTCGGAGATGGTCTACTCTTAAGTGGATATGTGTGTGGGAAAAGGTGAAGGGGGCATGATCCTATGAGAGCGTGTGATGAGCCCCTGCTCCCAAACATACCTGGCCTCCACCAAATCTCCTTCTCTAATCTTTCCTCTCCATAGGACCCTACAGACTGCAGTCCTACGGGACGGAGGCTGAAAGGTGCCCGTCGTCTGAAGCTGTAAGTGACCACCTGTTCCCTCTGCCCTGTGTCTGAAAAATGGGGACTGAAGTCTGTAATCCTCTTTCTCACTGCTGGGTAGGGGACCCCAGGGCAGGAGCCCTAAGTAATGGCAAAGGGTGAGGCCTAAAGACATAAGCAGGCATCCCAACACACCTCAAGCCAACCCACTATGTGTCTCCTCCCTTACCAGGAGTTCCCTTCGAAACTTCCGGAAGGGACCAGGCCTGCTGAGCCCCCCCAGTGCCTCCCCTGTTCCTACCCCCACTGTCAGCCGTACCCTTTTGGGCAACTTTGAGGTAGTTCCCCTTGGATTTTGTGATGGGGGGGGTCTTGTGGGAAGTGGGATGGTGGAGAGTGACTCGGATGGTTAAGGAAAAGAGCTAGTGTCTCTCTCACACTGTGTTTTCCCACCCCAGGAATCACTGCTGCGAGGACGCTTTGCACCATCTGGCCATATTGAGGGCTTCACGGCAGAGATTGGAGCTAGTGGATCCTACTGCCCCCAGCATGTCACGCTGCCTGTCACTGTCACCTTCTTTGATGTTTCTGAACAAAATGCCCCGGCCCCCTTTCTGGTATGACCTGATTTCCACCCAAATTCAGTTCTTGAGGATGAGGGGTTGGGGTCAAGAGGTATTCTTTAGGTGTTCCTCACCTAAGAGAGAGTCAGGGCAGTGGGGAGAACTCTAGTGTGGAGCAGGGGCCAGCTCACAGAGTGAGATTGTGGAGATGAGTGAGCATTCAGGGCTCTCTCAGTGCCCACCTTAGCTGATGGCTCCATGCTCTTCCTAGGGTGTCGTGGACCTGAACCCTCTGGGGAGGAAGGGTTACAGCGTGCCCAAGATGGGCACCATCCAAGTGGTGAGTTTTCCCTGAGGGGATGTGAGGGGGGAGAGGAAAATAACCCTAGGCCCTACCAACCTTGCCTGTCCTGCCCCCAGACCTTATTTAACCCCAATCAGACTGTGGTGAAGATGTTCCTCGTGACCTTTGACTTCTCGGACATGCCTGCTGCCCACATGACCTTCTTGCGCCATCGCCTCTTTTTGGTGCCTGTGGGTGAGGAGGGAAATGTTAGCCCCACCCGCCGCCTCCTCTGCTACTTGCTGCACCTCAGGTGAGGACAGGGCCCAAGGACAGCTGGGGCAGCCCAGGTATCCTTTCCCCAACCCAGGTGGCCCTTCCCTGAATAGCATCTCTCCTTGCTTCTCTATCGTCTGGGTCCTTACTTTGACCACCCTGTTCTTTTCTAGGTTCCGGAGCTCCCGCTCAGGCCGCTTAAGCCTGCATGGAGACATCCGCCTGCTTTTTTCCCGCCGGAGTCTGGAACTGGACACAGGGCTCCCCTATGAACTGCAGGCTGTGACTGAGGCCCCTCACAATCCACGTTATTCACCTTTGCCCTGATTGCCAGTGCCCTGAACCCATGTGGGCCAAGGACCAGCCCATCATACTCCATGCTGGACGGAGCAAACACGTGGAGAGGTGGCGAGAGACCCTTCAGGCTTGAATTAAAGCCCTCGCCATGCTCATGCCCAAAGTGATTATTTGGGTGTTTAAAACTTCTGATCCTTACCACAATCTGCCCTACTCTGGGTTCTCCACGTGCCTGCCCCCCCCCATGGAATTCCCAGGCCAGCTTAGATACTGGGGAGGAACCGAAGCTAACCTGAGGCTGCCCCAAGTTCCCAGGCAAGTCACGCCAGCGCTGCCTCCTAGTCCTGGGCAGGGACCTCTTATTATTTTATTTATTTTTAATTTATAATTTATTCAAATTGGATTGCCTTGGTAACCTCCCAAACCTGACAATTGGCATTGCCCTTCCTCCTTTCCCACTCTCAGATATTGCTCCAATCTCAGGAGTTGAAGAGGCTGATGTTGGGACTGGGGAAGAACTGCTCTCCCTCAGCTGAGGGCAGAGAGGTTATCCCAGACGGACTGAGTCACTAACCAAAGACTCAGCTTCCCCTGTCTTTCCCTGATTTTTTCACTTCTCCTACCCTCTGACCCCTCTCTGAAGGCCAACTGTGTGTGTGTGTGTGTGTGTGTGTGTGTGTGTGTGTGTATGGGTGTGTGTGCACGCGCGGAAGCTGTATGTGTGGTATGTGTGTGAGAAAGAGAAAGAGCGTGCATGCGCACATATATGGGGTTTAACCACCCCTCATCTAGGGCTCTAGACTCCAGGTGTCCCTCTCCTGCTTGTGTCCCCTTACTTTGGGGTCCTGACTGAGGAAGGTGTTCAGGGGGCAGAGTCAGGGCCATGGACCGGGGTGCCTCCTTTCACCTGGCCAGACTCTGACCTACCTACCTCAGCTGGGGTGAGGGGCACCCCTCAAACCCAATCATGTGGTTCCCAACTACCCCATTGCCCACTCCAGACTCTGACCCAACCTTAGCCCTGACTTCTGGGGCGAGGCTGAGGGGAACAAGCATTTGCTGAAACTTGAAAAAAAAAAAAACACCACCACCACCACACACACACAGGAAAAACAATTGTACCTGGTACTTTTTTTTTTTTTTTTAGGAAAAAAGAAAGAAAGAATAAATTCTTATTTGGAAACTTGAACTAAGCCCTACTTTTTCTGTCCAGGAGAGTATGGGAATGGGGATAGAGGGCCTAATTGGAACTGGGACTCTGCCCTCTCTCCCAGAGAGGGGGCCTGAGGCTCTGAGGTCTTCCCTGAGGCCCTGCTGATTCTTAGGATCTGAGATTGATTCCAGATAATGGGGTTGGGTTGTGAGGAAGGTTCAACCATAAAAGCAGAACTCTCTCGATGTGGATATGGATTCTTATACTGGTTCTATTGTTAATGATTTCAGCCCCTCTGAACTTCATTGCCCTTATACATAAAATGAAGGTTACCATGCAAGTCTATTAAAGGATGTGCCAGAGCTCAGGGAGCTGTGCAGGGTGACACGCTCCAGACAGGGCTGAATGTTGGGACTCTGCTGAACTCCATACGAGGGGACCAGGGTCCATCAGGCCCTGGGAAGAAGTAGAAAAAGCTATGGTGTCTTGGGAAAAGAGGGAAGGGGTAAATCTCAGCCCAATCATCCTGCAATGTTAGGCCCAGTCACTATGACAACGGGAATCGGGTCAGTCCCCAGTGGGAGGGCTGGATACAACACAGCAGGACTGCCAGAGAATGTCACTATGGCAACTATGGTTATTGGAGTCAGCGCCAATCCTCTGGTCGCTATGGTGACAGATGGGGGCGGTCATACGCTCCGAGGGTGAACTGAGTCTCTCGGGTGGGTGTAAACAACTCAGTGGGAGATGTTTCTGGGCCACTTGAACACAGAAAATAGCTTCCATTTTGGTCACCATTTCTGAGATCTTGAGCACGATCAGAGAGAACCAGAACAAGTTCCAATCTTGGGCTGCCTGTAGGTCTGCGTTTCCCAGGAAACAACTTGATGCACGCCTCTGCCACGTAACGCTGATTGGCCGAATGTGGAATGCAGCGTGCACGGAGAGAGAGGACGACCGGAAGTACATCCGGGGGAGTGAAAATACAGTAGGAAAGAAAAGGCTCAGGTCCGGGCTTCTAGAGCGACCGCTCTGCTCCGCGTCTCGTTGGTTCCGGAGGTCGCTGCGGCCGTGGGAAATGCTGGCGCGCACCGTGCGGGGGTCTGGGGCCCTGTTGCTCAGGGTAAGAACGAGGCAGCCTACTCCAACTGTTGGGCTAGAGATCGCCTGCGTCCTCAGCTGGAAAGGAGGTGGACTCTAAATTTGGGGAGAAAACTGGGGTCAGAGGTCATGGTCCCACGTGAGTTTCTCTGAGGACCCTGTAGCGGGGCGGTTTAGGGAGCCGCCTCCGGACAGGCGCCTAGAGGAGCGGCGTGCCCGGCCGGCTGGGATCTCATAACTGTCGTCTTCCCTTCAGGGCTCCGTGCAGGCTTCTGGCCGCGCTCCGCGCCGCACCTCCTCAGGATTGCCCCGAAACACCGTGGTACTGTTTGTGCCCCAGCAGGAGGCTTGGGTGGTGGAACGAATGGGCAGATTCCACCGGATCCTGGAGCCTGTGAGAATCTCTTCTGCCCACCCCAGGCCAGCCTGACGCCCAATTACCTCATGACTTGGGGGGATGGAGATGGGACCTCCTTGGGGCCTGCCCTCACCTTTGGCTTGCAACTCTTAAGACCAGACTCAGCAGGGCCTAGAGTGCTGACCATCATACCCGTGTTCCACCTTTTCTTATTGCTCTAGTATCCCACAGGTTCCATTCTTGGGAACCTTCCCTACCCACTCTCTCAGCTCCACCTGTCTGCATGGAGAAAGCTACTCTGCTGGCTCCCATTCCCTTGATTTTCCCATCCCATTCAGAGGCCCAGCCTCACATTCCTACTGTGTTTCCCTAAAAATAAGACCTAGCCGGACCATCAGCTCTAATGCGTATTTTGGAGCAAAAATGAATATAAGACCCGGTATTATATTCTACCCAGTATTATGTTATGTTATATTGTATTACATATCATATCATAGTATATTGGACCCAGTCTTATAGTAAAATAAGACTGGGTCTTATATTAATTTTTCCTCCAAAAGACACAGTAGAGCTGATTGGCTAGGTCTTGTTTTGGGGGAAATACGGTATTCTCTTGGGCTTCCCTACCGTTGAAGCCCCCAGCCTTCAGCTTTTCTGGGCATGTTCCATATGTTGATTCCCTACACACTCCAGGCCTAGCTTAGATCCCAACCCTACAACCCCCCTCCTTCTGAAGACCCATGACTCCTCTTCCCAGGGCTTGAACATCCTCATTCCTGTGTTAGACCGGATCCGATATGTGCAGAGTCTCAAGGAAATTGTCATCAATGTGCCTGAGCAGTCGGCTGTGACTCTCGGTGAGGGGTGCAGGGTAACATGGGTGCTCTGAGGCCATTAGGAAGTGGTTGCTGGAGATCCAGAGCTTAGGAGAAAGAGCTGATTGGGACCTGGAGGCCTGACTTTCCTCCTTTTCTCTCCTGCTCCTGCATCTACAGACAACGTAACTCTGCAAATTGATGGAGTCCTTTACCTGCGCATCATGGATCCTTACAAGGTATCTCCTTTCGTCTTTATTTACCTCCTGAGTTACTCTCCTCACGAAAATCCTGCATCCAAGCATCTTACACTATCCATGTTCCTTTCAGGCAAGCTACGGTGTAGAGGATCCTGAGTATGCTGTCACCCAGCTAGCTCAGACGACTATGAGATCAGAACTTGGCAAACTCTCTCTGGACAAAGTCTTCAGGGTAAGGAGATCTGAGCCAGAGTTGGGGTTTGAAGACACATGCTTGGCACTCTTCAGTCCTTTCTGGGGATCAAGATCAGTCCTAGGCCTTTCTCAGCTTGAGGCTTACACCTCTCTCATACCTGTCTTCCTCCAGGAGCGGGAGTCCCTCAATGCTAGTATTGTGGATGCCATCAACCAGGCTGCGGACTGCTGGGGCATCCGCTGCCTCCGTTACGAGATCAAGGATATCCATGTGCCGCCGCGGGTGAAAGAGTCCATGCAGATGCAGGTGGGGGCCAGGGAGGACTTCAGGATGCTCTAGTCACACGAAGACCTGGATTCCCTTCCCTACTCTGATAGGTACGGTTGCTGATCTGTATAAGAGTTTATTGTGACTTCCTGTTGATTTGGGTTGCTGGGGACTTCTAGGTGGAGGCAGAGCGGCGGAAACGGGCCACAGTTCTGGAGTCTGAGGGGACCCGAGAGTCAGCCATCAACGTGGCAGAGGGGAAGAAGCAGGCACAGATCCTGGCGTCTGAGGCAGAAAAGGCTGAACAAATAAATCAAGCAGCAGGTCAGCAGAGGGTAGAGCCTGAGGGAGGAGCAGGGTATGGGTCTTTGAGGGTTGGTGCTGGAATAGGAGCTTTGGGGTACCCTGACCTCATGGGTCAAGTTCTGTCTCTTTTCTTCTAGGAGAAGCTAGTGCAGTTCTGGCCAAGGCAAAGGCTAAAGCTGAAGCTATTCGCATCCTAGCTGCAGCTTTGACACAACATGTGAGAGGCCCCTGGTGGGAGTTGGAGGGCAGGAATTGACAGTGGAAAAGGTTCTTTTATCTACCCTTGGGAAAAGTTCCTGTCTTTGTGGGTTCCACTGAGCCAGGTTACCTGATCTCTTGTATTGTGATCTGCATATCCTCTTTTCAGGAACCTGACTTTTCCTCTCTACTCCTCCACCCTACCCATTTCTCTACATCTGTGATCTCTGATTTTATCCCTCCTGTGGCCACAGAATGGAGATGCAGCAGCCTCACTGACCGTGGCTGAGCAGTATGTCAGCGCATTCTCCAAACTGGCGAAGGACTCCAACACTGTCTTGCTGCCCTCGAACCCTGGCGATGTCACCAGTATGGTGGCTCAGGTTAGAGTGCCCTGAGGACCCGGTACAGAGCACCAGTACCAGAAGCTGAGATTCAACCACCACCATCTCCACTTATACACCATAGAGGTCTTCAGAGTGCCCTGAGACCTAGACCTTCCTTCATTCTCTGTAGAGAACAAATCTCTAAGAATGAGACATCCCTACTCACCCCTGGAGATAGGGAAGCTCTTGAGTCATCTTTTTCTTTCTTTTTTCCCCAGATACCTGTGCTAGTATTCTGAGGGTGGCCCTGCTCTGATAGATTGTAAGATTCTTAGAACCAACTCTAAAACTTATAAGACTGATGTGTGAGAGAAGGAGAAACTAAAAACAAGCTGACTGACCCTGTCCCACCTTTTTAGCCATTGGCGGGTTGTGTTACACCTTATTCCATATGTCCTCATGGCTCTCTCTTCCTCTCCTCAGGCCATGGGTGTGTATGGGGCCCTCACCAAAGCCCCAGTGCCAAGGGCCCAGGACTCAGTCTCCAGCGAGAACAGCAGAGATGTCCAGGGCACAGATGCAAGTCTTGATGAGGAACTTGATCGAGTCAAGCTGAGTTAATGGAGCTGGGCTTGGCAAGAGAGGCTGGGGACAGGAAAGCAGCTCTCCCAAACTCTGGCTTTAGCCTCCCTGCTGAGATTTTGGTTATTATTTTTTTATTTGAAGTTTAATCATGTAATAAACTCACCAGTAGCAAACCAGAAACTGTCCTCTCTGATTGGGAAATGAAGTTGAGAAAGTCATCAGTGTTTTCCATGGATGTCCACTCCCACCCTCTAGTTCTGTCAGGTCTTGGGAGCCAATTCCTCCATGAGCAAGAATGAACCTGATGTAATGTGAAATCACCCTTCTTGTCTCCAGGAGAAGCTGTGGGATAGGGTGGAAGGATTAGCCACATGTCTATTGAACTGCCCGCTGGAGAGTGTAGTCCCCTTCCTGCTACGTGTGGGACTGTAAATTTGAGCAGGTATTTGGGGGAATTTCTCATGAGAAAGAGGACTGCCTTGGCAGGATAGTACTGCTGAGTGCTTAAAGGGTCTTCAGGGACTGACACTCATTTATTCAAAAATATTTGATAATAGGGGGCCGGCCTGGTGGCTCAAGCCATTAGAGCTCCATGCTCCTAACTCCCATGGCTGCCGGTTCGATTCCCACATGGGCCAGTGGGCTCTCAATCACAAGGTTGCCAGTTCAATTCCTCGATTCACGTAAGGGATGGTGGGCAGCATCCCCTGCAACTAAGATTGAACACAGCACCTTGAGCTGAGCTGCCGCCAAGCTCCCAGATGGCTCAGTTGGTTGGAGCGCATCCTCTCAACCACAGGGTTGCTGGTTTGACTCCTGCAAGGGATGGTGGGCTGCGCCTCCTGCAACTAGCAACGGCAACTGTGGAGCTGAGCTGCGCCCTCCACAACTAAGACTGAAAGGACAACAACTTGAAGCTGAATGACACCCTCCACAACGAAGATTGAAAGCACAACAACTTGACTTGGAAAAAAAGTCCTGGAAGGACACACTGTTCCCCAATTAAGTCCTGTTCAAAAAAAAAAAAAATTCCGTAATATCTATGATGTGCCAAGCTCAGTGCTAGACATGAGTTACAAAAGCAACTGAGACCCAGCAGTCTCTGCTTTCACAGAATACGAGGTCAGGGAGAGGAGACAAACAAGGAAGCAGACAGCGATACAAAGTGGTAAGTGCTGTGAAGGAAGAAAATTCTGGTTGAGCGATCCTAGGAGCAGAAACATATCAGCTTGTGGGCAGCTAAGTTGCCAACTTTGCCATTGAGCTCAGGCTGGAAAAATGAATGCATTTGCCAGGCTCGGGTTTGGGGCTGGATGTAACTTCTCCATAGCTCCAGAGAAGTTGGAACATTCAGTTATTTGCTGCGGCTGAATGGTGAGATGTTAGGGGGATGTGACTATATGGCAAGGGCCAAATCACAGGGAGATAGAGTCCTGAAGAGTTTGAACTTTGTCCTTAGGTAGGGGGAGATCCATGAAGGGTGTTTTTTTTCCCGTTCCCGTGAAGAATTTTTAAGATTAAGGTAACCACAGTACTGTTTTAGATAGAGCAGTTCTGCAATGTGGACGGGATTTGAGGGAGAGATGGGAGGCTGGATGGACAATAATAAAGCTGCCTCAGTGATTCCAGAGGGTGATGAAGCCTGAACTGAGGTAAGGGGCCACCTCAATGGAGGAATACTTGACATATTCCTGAATTATAATTTATTCATTTATTTATTTGATAACTTTATTGAATCCCAACTATAGACCAGGCACCAAGGATACAGTAATGAAGAAAACAGTTCCCTGCTCTCAATGAGCTTATTCTGTTAGGAAGGGACAAACCATTAAGATGTATAGTATTTCAGATGCTGATGAGTTGTACTTAGAGAAAGTTAAAGGAAGGAAGATGGAGAATTTGGTGAGGAGGGGTATAATATTAAGTAGAATGCTCCAGAAAGCCTCACTGATGTTACATTTGAGCTTAGATACAGAGATGAGGGGAATCTAGGAGTAAATTTGGGCATCTGGTAGTAAAGCTGACAGGAGATTGCAAATGCAAAGGTCCTGAGGCAGAGCATGCCTGTATTATAACAAAGAGCAAAGGAGCTGCAGTGGATGGAACAGAGTTAAGGAAGGAATGAAGTGGCAGCTAGGTGAATCAGAGGGAAGTAGGGAGCTGGTGTGTAGAATTGTAGGGCTATATAGGGCCACTACAAGAACTTAGGCTTTACTCTGAAATGAGAAACCAGTGGAGAGGTTTTTTGTTTTGTCTATAATAGTAGCTTTACTGAGGTGTAATTCACATACAATACAATTCACCCCATTTAAAGTGTGAATTCAGTAATTTGTAGCATATTCAGAGTTGTACAACTATCAAAATTTTAAACCATTTTCATCACTACGCCCTCACCTCCACTCTATCACAAAAACCCTATACCCATTAGCAGTTACTCCCTCTCCCCCAGCCCTAGGTAACCATTAATTTATTTTCTCAATAGATTTATGTGCTCTATTTTGTGATTGGCTTCTTTACTCAGCATAATGTTTTTAAGGTTCATCCATGTATTAATAGTAGCATTCCTGTTTATGGCCAAACAATATTCCATTGTACGTACCATTTGTATATCCACTCAATCATTGAAGGCCAATTGGGATGGTTCTACCTTTTGACTGTTAGGATAATGCTACTATGAACATTCATGTACAGTTTTTGTTTGGATATATATTTTCATTTCTTTTAAGTATATACCTAGGAATGGAATTACTAAATCATACAGTAACTCGGTTTAACCTTTTGAAGACCTGCCAGACTGTTTTCCAAAGCTGCTGCACCATTTTACAGTCTCAACAGCTGTGTATGAGGGTTCAAATTTCTCCATATCCATGCCAATACTTATTTGTCTTCTTAATTATAACTATCCTAGCGGGTTTGAAATGGTATCTCTAGCATTTCCCCGGTGGCTAATGTTGAGCATCTTTTCATGTAGTTGTTGGTCATTTACATATCTTCTTTGGAGAAATGTCTATTCAGACATTTTTCAATTGGATTATTTGCTTTTTTATTATTGAGTTGTAAGATGCAGTGAGAGACTTGGAGAGAAGGAATAATAAAATCTATCAGTTGGAGTAAGCTAAGCAAAAAGGGGGAAATAATTATTATTTATCGCTATTTTACAGATTAGATAATGCCCAGTGACAGTGAGTGGAGGAGCTAGGGTTCGAGCGGTTTGATTTCAGAGGTCTAGTTCTTAGTCTTACCTAAGAATGGACAGTGGTTTCCTGAACTCGTCTTCTGGCTTAGGTTTTTGCTCCCAATTCTAAATTACTATTACCTCCCATTAAACTCTACCTCTTGCTAGCCCTGCGCTCCTTTCCGAACTTCCTCGGTGGTGCCGACAGGTGGCGATGGCGCCCCGCGGGCCGCTCTGTCCGGCACCTGCACGTCTGTGGTACCAGGCCGCAGGTGCCGCCGCTGCACTTCCGGGTGCTGTTGAAGGTGAGCCGGGGTCTCCGAGAACCCGCTTACAGTATCGTCACCCCGAAGTAAGGGAACTAGTCCCCAGCTCACAGCCTAGCGTGCCCAGCACCGGGGTCAGGTGTCCTGGCGGACGTCGTGTAGCCACCGGAGGAGGCAGAGCCTTCCCTACGACTGGGTCCCGGCGAGGCCCAACCGGCTCTGGACCCCACGCCTCTGCGGTGCTGCGCGGGGTAGGTCGCGCCTCTGGTCTCCTGGCGATCCTGGCTGTTCGGAAGCGGAGTGTGACTCCTCCCCTTCGTCCCTTCGGTCCGCTTCTGGTGGTGCCATCACCCGGCCCGCAGGGCTTCTCTGCGGCTGCGAGCCCTGGCCACCCCAGGGGTGTTGAAACTGGCAAGGAGGCGAAGAAACAGGCTGTCAGAGAGCAGTCTACCACTTGGAATAAGTTTCCCTTGTGGATTGTGTTTTTCATCATTAGGATCTCCTGGAGTACATGTGCAAATTCCTATGCCCCACCCCCAAAGATCCTGATTCTGTAGATCTGGGGTACGGCCTGGAAATCAGCATTTTTAATAGCCATTCCGGGTTGGTGCCCATAGTCTACAGATTTCACCTTCAGAAACACTGGTGTAACTGGTGGATAGGAACTTCGTATTGGCTTGACTATGGAACTGTTTATCTTCAGGAAGGTTTCCAAGAGTAAGTGATTCTAGCCGGGCTTTGTACTGAGGCACCAGAATATCCAATGGTTCTTGGTCCCACAGTGATGAATTCCTTCCCCCGCCGCCACCAGGATGCAGAAGATCTCAGTGCTGCTCTTCCTGGTCTGGGTCTGCTTCCTCTTCTACGCGGGCATTGCCCTCTTCACCAGTGGCTTTCTGCTCACCCGTTTGGAGCTCACCAACCATAGCAGCTGCCAAGAGCCCCCTGGCCCTGGGTCCCTGCCATGGGGGAGCCGAGGGGAGCCCGGGGCCTGCTGGATGGCTTCCCGATTCTCCCGCGTTGTGTTGGTGCTGATAGATGCTCTGCGATTTGACTTTGTCCAGCCACAGCGCTCATATGTTCCTGGGGAGCCTTCTGTCTCCCTGCCCTTCCTGGGCAAAATGGGCTCCTTGCGGAGGATCCTCGAGACTCAGCCCCACCATGCCAGGCTCTACCAATCTAAGGCTGATCCCCCCACCACTACCATGCAGCGCCTTAAGGCCCTCACCACTGGCTCGCTGCCTACCTTTATCGACGCTGGCAGTAACTTTGCCAGCTACGCCATCGTGGAAGACAATCTCATTAAGCAGTTCACCAGTGCAGGTCAGTCTGGGTTTCTCTGGAGGCCAGAAGTCCTTTGGCAAATTTTTCAGAAGTCAGAGAGCCAGAACTTTGGGTGTCCCGCTGCATGCTTGACTATGGTGTGGGAGGACAGGGGAGGAGAATGAGACCAGGCCTAGGCTTTGTCCTGGAATTTCTAATCTGCATGGGGTGTTGGTTTTACTTTTGGGGCATTCTCAGTAAAGGGGCAGGAGAGAGATGAAGAGGAGAGATGTGGGTCTGGATACCCTCATAAGTGTGGAGGAGAGAGCAGAGGGTCAGGCCCTGTCCATTCACTGACATGCAAAAAGCAGTATACACCCAGGAAACACAGCAGCAGAGATAGCCAGAGACTGAGAACTAGAAGAGCCTTCTGTAGGAACAAGGAGTGAGAGGTCTGGGTGGAGTATGGCTATCGGGAAGTTTCCTGGTAGAAAATTTTAGACTTTGAAGGATAAAGAATTGCTGGATGGGGGCCAGCCCGGTGGCTCAGGTGGCTGGAGCTCCGTGCTCCTAACTCCAAAGGCTGCCGGTTCAATTCCCACATGGGCCAGTGGGCTCTCAACCACAAGGTTGCCAGTTCAACTCCTGCAAGGGATGGTGGGCTGCGCCCCCTGCAACTAGCAACAGCAACTAGACCTGGAGCTGAGCTGCGCCCTCCACAACTAAGACTGAAAGGACAACAACTTGACTTGGAAACGAGTCCTGGAAGTACAGTTTCCCAATAAAGTCTTGTTCCTCTTCCCCAATAAAATCTTTAAAATAATAATAATAATAATAATTATTATTATTATTATTATTATTATTATTGCTGGATGGAATTTCTGTGCCGTAGAGTGCATAGTTGGGACTTCTGACGGGTGTTTAAAGGGCCTTCTCCTTTTCCTCTGCCCTGACTCCTGCTCAGGCTGTGACCCACTCTTATGTCCCTGCAGGAAGGCGTGTGGTCTTCATGGGAGATGATACCTGGAAAGATCTTTTTCCTGGAGTTTTCTCCCAGGCTTTCTTCTTCCCATCCTTCAATGTCAGAGACCTACACACAGTGGACAATGGCATCCTGGAACACCTCTACCCAACTAGTAAGCATGGGGCCAGAGGCAGGCCTAAAGCTGGGAGCTGGGAAGGGCTGCTTCAGTCCACAAATTTTGAGTTTCCCGTGTGTGCAATGGCCTGGGTTTATGTCCCTGGACATAGGAACATCAGAGCCTGGCTGGGTTTGAGGAGTGGGCTTTAGTCCCCTATGCTCAGTGTTCTCCCCTTCACAGTGGACAGTGGTGAATGGGACGTGCTGATTGCTCACTTCCTGGGTGTGGATCACTGTGGCCACAAGCATGGCCCTCACCACCCTGAAATGGCCAAGAAACTTAGCCAAATGGACCAGGTGATCCAGTGAGTGTGGGATATTGGCTGGGGGATTGGGTTTGTGTCTGAGAATCCTAGGACATATGGTCCCAAGAAAAAAAAGTCCTTACCTTAGATCCTCTTTCCTGGCTGAATTCTGTCTTCTCTAGGTCTTTTTCTGAAGTTAGAGGCCTCATCCATCTTGAGTAGGTCCGTGTGTAGCTTTGGGTAGTAGGATTATTACTGAAGAGGTATCTCTCTGCCAAAAGTCTAGGCCCTACTATTGCTGGGGGTGAATGGGCCCCTGAGAAAAGTCTTTATCCATCCCTACCCCCTGACACCTTTCTTGGTCCCCAGGGAGGTTGTGGAGCGTCTGGAGAATGACACACTGCTGGTGGTGATTGGGGACCACGGGATGACCAAGAATGGAGACCATGGAGGGGACAGTGAACTGGAGATCTCGACTGCACTTTTTCTGTACAGTCCCACAGCCCTCTTCCCCAGGGACCCACCAGAGGTGAGGCCTGAGCTGTGCTTTGTGTTGTCTCCAGGTAGTCAGCCTGCATCATGACCACGGCATCCTTATGGATCCCTATATTTTAGGCCCCCAAATTCATGACGCTCGGCATCCCCCACTCTGATTTCTCACCCACCCCCTTATGTCTTCTATTCCAAACACTGACTTCAGCTCTGTGGTGAACCTGTTGACCCCTGTGTTTGTCCTCTAGGAGCCAGAGGTAGTTCCTCAAATCAGCCTTGTACCTACACTGGCCCTGCTGTTGGGCCTGCCCATCCCGTTTGGGAACATCGGAGAGGTGATAGCTGAGCTGTTCTCAGAGGTCGAAGACACCCAGCCTCACTCCTCAGCTCTGGCCCAAGCCTCAGCTCTCCACGTCAATGCCCAGCAGGCAGGTAACGGGCTGGGCTTCCAGGTGACAGAAGTAGAGAGGGCCTGGGAGAAGCATAGTGATGCACTCTTATCCTTTGTTCAGTCTTAATTCCACCTTCCATAGCCATGTTCTCCTTCCATTGCCCCCCCCCTTCTCCCCTGTCCTGGACAGTTTGGGCCCCTGATTTCTAGGTACCCCGTTTTGTAATACCTATCCTTGCCTCTGTCCCAATTTATACCTGACCTGTTCCCCTTGGCCTCTGACCTTTTATGCCAGGTGTCCCGATTTCTTCACACCTACTCAGCTGCTGCTCAAGACCTCCAAGTTAAGGAGCTTCATCAGCTGCATGACCTCTTCTCCAAGGCCTCTGCTGACTACCAGCGGCTTCTACAGAGCCCCCAGGGGACCGAGGCAGCACTCCAGACTGTGATTACTGAGCTGCAGCAGTTCCTGCGGGGAGTTCGGGCCATGTGCATTGAGTCGTGGGCTCGTTTCTCTCTGGTCCGCATGGCAGGGGGTGCTGCTCTCTTGGCTGCTGCCTGCTTTCTCTGCCTGTTGGTATCCCAGTGGGCAACAGCCCCAGGCTTCTGCCTCCACCTTCTCCTCCTAGTGCCCATGACCTGGGGTCTGGCTGGGGTCGTAGTGTGTGCTGGACTCCTGGCATATGCTGGCCTGAAGCTGGATCCAGTGGTTCTAGGGGCCATGGCTGCAGTGGGCTCACTCCTGCCTTTTCTGTGGAAAGCCTGGGCTAGTTGGGGGTCCAAGAGGCCCCTGGCAGCCCTGCTTCCCATCCCTGGGCCTGTCCTATTACTCCTGCTCATTCGCTTTGCTGCTTTATTCTCTGACAGCTTTGTTGTAGCAGAGGCCAGAGCCACCCGCTTCCTTTTGGGCTCACTCATCTTGCTCCTGGTTGCCCAGCTTCACTGGGAGGGCAAGCTGCTGCCACCTAAGCTATTCACAACACCCCGCCTTGGCTTTTCAGCCCCAACAGGCCCCCCACGGCACAATGGCATGCATGCCCTAGGGCTAGGAGTTGGGTTGCTTTTATGTATAAGGCTAGCTGGGCTTTTTCATCGCTGCCCTGAAGAGACACCTGCTTGCCACTCCTCTCCCTGGCTGAGTCCCTTGGCATCCATTGTGGGTGGTCGAGCCAAGAATTTGTGGTATGGAGTTTGCGTGGGGGCGCTGGTGGCCCTGTTAGCTGCTGTGCGCCTGTGGCTTTGCCGCTATGCTAATCTCAAGAGCCCTGAGCCTTCTGTGCTCTTTGTGCGCTGGGGGCTGCCCCTAATGGTCCTAGGAACTGCTGCCTACTGGGCACTGGCATCAGGGGCAGATGAAGCACCACCACGTCTCCGGGCGCTGGTTGCTGGTGCATCATCTGTGCTGCCTAGGGCAGTGGCAGGGTTGGCTGCTTCAGGGCTCATGCTTTTGCTCTGGAGGCCCATCACAGTGCTGGCGAAGGCTACAGTAGGTACTCCAAGGACCAGGACTGTCCTCACTCCTTTCTCAGGCCCCCCTACTTCTCAGGCTGACCTGGATTATGTGGTTCCTCAAATCTACCGACATATGCAGGAGGAGTTCCGGGGCCGGCTGGAGAGAAGCAAATCTCAGGGCCCCCTGACTGTGGCTGCCTATCAGTTGGGGAGTGTCTACTCAGCTGCTATGGTCATGGCCCTCACCCTGTTGGCCTTCCCACTTCTGCTGTTGCACGCAGAGCGCATAAGCCTTGTGTTCCTGCTTCTGTTTCTGCAGAGCTTCCTTCTCCTGCATCTGCTTGCTGCTGGGATACCCATCACCAGCCCTGGTAAGTATATATCTTAGCCCTGATTCATCCAAGGATATTTGGGATGTGAGTTTGGCCCCTCTTGTTTTCAGGGAGGTGTTACTCTTCAGATTCTTCACCCTAACATGGTCTCACGCTCAACACAGTTGGGAGGGTCTCTCTGATGTCTTCTCCTTTATTTGCTATAACCAAACTAATTGATTCCTCCCACTGGCTCCTGGAGCTAGCAAGGTTCATGGAGGAGGAAGACAAGAAGTCATTTCTTGATGAAATGCACTCCAAGATGCATTTCTAAAGGAAATACTGCATCCTCATGAGCGCATTTTCTGATTTTCCAGTCATGGGAGTGGTGAATTATGAGTATATAATATCATAGTGAGTTGTGTGTATATGAGAAAGAGAGTGACCACAGTGGGGTTCAGATTAGAATAATGGGGCTTTGTGCCACAGATGGAATTAGAGTGACAGAGAGTTGACTTCAGGAGGTTGGAGTGATGGGTATATGAGAATTAGCACTGAAGTAGTAGGCGTGTGTGACCGTGGGGCAGTAGACAATGGATTAGAGACTGGGTATGACTGTAAAGAGGCGTATCTCTTCCCCCAGGTCCTTTTACTGTGCCATGGCAGTCAGTCTCTGCTTGGGCCCTCATGGCCACACAGACCTTCTACTCCACGGGCCACCAGCCTGTCTTTCCAGCCATCCATTGGCACGCAGCCTTCGTGGGATTCCCAGAGGGTCATGGCTCCTCCACCTGGCTGCCTGCTTTGCTGGTGGGAGCCAACACCTTTGCTTCCCACCTCCTCTTTGCAGGTACTTCCTCATTCCTCCTTTGTTTCCGTTGTCGACTCTGGCTTTGTAGAAGGAAAGGAAACCCCTGGATTTGAGTGGGGAGATGTGATTTTGTTGGATCTTCAGCATCCTTTGGCTTATGCTAATTGGAGGCTGAGCCAACCACCGTGGTCGGGGGCCAGGGTGGACTGGTCCCTGGGTCCTCCATTAATTCTGGCCCTGCCTTCGTCTGAGGCAGTAGGCTGCCCATTGCTCCTGCTCTGGCCCTTCCTGTGTGAGAGTCAAGGGTCCCGGAAGAGGCGGCAGCCCCCAGGGAATGAATCTGAGGCCAGAGTCAGGCCTGAAGAGGAGGAAGAGCCTCTGATGGAGATGCGGCTCCGGGATGCCCCTCACCACTTCAACGCGGCGCTGCTGCAGCTGGGCCTCAAGTACCTCTTTGTCCTTGGTGTTCAGGTGGGTGCAGGGGAGAGATCACGGAGTTAGTTACCTTTTCTCATGTGTGTACATCACAGTCTTTCTTTCATACTTTGCCAAAACCCTGGGAGAGAGTCTTGACTGAGGTAAAGATACGTGAAGTGGTTGCCCAAGGGCAGTGGCCTCAAATGACAGTGTTGAAACTTGAACCTGGCTCTCCTTCAGCCTAGTCTTAGATTGTTTGCTCTGTACAAGCTAGATCTGGAACCTGCTGGTTTTATTTGGGGATTACTCCCTTGGTGTTCAGACTGGAAAAGCTGAGGCGATGGCCAGGATTCTTTCCCAAGCTGTGGTCATGGATCTTCCTCCTTTCCTTCAGAAAGGTGTGACTGTGACATCTTCCTCCACCCTGGGAGGCAGAGTCTAAGTGTTAGCAGCACAGGTGGATAATGCTTGCCCAAGGTCACACAGTGAGTCATGGTGAGGCCAGGAAAAGAATTAGGTCTCCTAAGTGGTTGTCCAAGCCCAGGTTTTTTTCTACTAACAAACACTACTTTCCTACTCCCCATTATTCACAGGGGCCTACAGCACCTCTTTCTTTGACCTGATTCCTCCTTCCCTTCCCAAGTAACTTGACTCCTCTCATCCCTTAGATTCTGGCCTGTGCCTTGGCAGCCTCTGTCCTCCGCAGGCATCTCATGGTCTGGAAGGTGTTTGCCCCCAAGTGAGTGGATTTGCTTGAGAAGTAGAGGTGTTGGGGAGTGTGAAGCTTGGAGCAAAGAATGAACATCTCGGGTGGACAAGGCTTTGCCTCAGCAGGGAAAAGGCTCTAGACCTACTCTCAGTGTGCCCTGATATTCTCCACCTTTCTTTGCAGGTTCATTTTTGAGGCCATGGGCTTCATTGTGAGCAGTGTGGGACTTTTCCTGGGCCTAGCTTTGGTGATGCGAGTGGATGGTGCAGTAAGCTCCTGGTTCCGGCAGCTAGTTCTGGCCCAACAGAGGTAGCCTAGGCTTATATGCTGGCTCCTGGCCATGCGGAGAGCTGGAGAACAATCTAGTCTGGCCTATACGGGTGCTGGATCATCTGCAAGAGAGGCTCAGCCACACCTCGTACCACCAAGCAGCAGGAGCTCCTAGCATCTGGGACTTCATTATTTTATAATTAAAAATCATAGTGTGGCCTGATCCCTAACTCTTGCTTTGGATGCGTCTGAGGGACTGGGGGGTAGTCTCCAAAGTGGAATAAAATAATAAATATGTGTGTCTGAGATGTGGGGGAGCCCCCACTGTCCTATAGGGACTAATGGAGGGTCAGTCTCCCTTCCTCCTGGGCACAGATGGGATCAGCCATCTTCTGCAGACCTGGCTGCACCTGTAAACCTTTGGGAAATGGTTGGAGTTGTGTGAATTCTCTTCCCCCAGCTCTTTTCAAATCATTCCTGCCATTTGCCCACCTGCCATTTTCCTGCTATTATCCCACCTGCCATTTTCCTTTGCCGTGCTGCATATTAAATTCTTATGCTTTAACTGTTGACAGAGACAGCTAAAAAGACAAACCCAGGCACCTTGGAGCACAGGCTTTCACTGTCTAAAGCCCCAAAAGGACTGTCTCCTCCTCTACTGTGTTCTTTCACTCCAGAACACCCTTTGCTCTTCATGTCTATGGAGGCCTCCCTGGCTTTTCAGTCTGTGTTGCCTTTTATCAGGCCTACTTGCCCAGCTTAAAGCATCCACCTTATCCCATTGATTATTCCTAACTTGAAGCCAAAACTGAATCCAATGATCCTTCTGCATATCTCCTGTGCCCTCTCTTCACTACTGTGTCATGTGGAAGTGCTAGCATGAAATCCCTGTGGAAATGTCTATTCAAGGAGTGGGGAAGAGGTTCTGAGGAGAACGGTCAGGACTGGAGCTTGAGGTTTGAGAGTACCCAGAACGGGGAGATGAGACCACTGAAAGAACAGACGTTAAAACTGTGGGATAGCACCTACCTTTATTTGGCAGGAGGAAGAAGAGAAGCTGAGTAGCAGTGATTGTGAAGTAAAGGCATTCACTGCTGTGGTAGCTAAAGGAAGAGTTCTAATTATTGTTTTATTAGTTTCAGGTGTACAAAACAGTGCAATAGTTAGACATTTACACCTCTCACAATCTACTACCCCTCTGGAGTTCTAATTATTAATGGCTAACAGTCCCTAGCGCTACAAAGGTCAAATAGAAAGATGATGAAAGTGTGTACTGTTTCAGGCAATTAGAAGATAGGACATTGGTGACTCTGGCAGGAATAGGTTTAATAATGCAAGGGGGAAGTTAGGCCTCGGCTTGCCTGTAAAGTGAATTCGAAAAAAGCTCCTTCCCCTTTCTCAATCTGGTGGACACAACTCCCAAGCATCATTTAGTGAACAGACAGTGCCTTTGTGAGAAGCTCCATGTGTTGCAACCATTGGAAGGACTTCAGACTCCAGTCCTTCATCCTGTCCTCAGGATCCCCCCTCCCCTGCTTTTTCTGTGCAGGAGCCCCTTTCCCTGGAGCCTAAGGATAATCCACTGATCTGCCAACCACTGTTTCCTTTTCTACTGATCTATCTACAAGATTCTTTTAGAGAAAGATATGTTAGCACATTGATTTACACTAAAAATTCTTATCCCTGCCTTTTGATATCAAAGAGCCCATTCCATACTAACTTATGGTTTCTTTTTTTTTTTTAAAGAGCTTTACAACTCACCATAAAATTTACCCATTTAAAGTGTATAATTCAATGACGAATTGAATTATAATTCAATAATTAATATATTCACAGAGTTGTACAACCATTACCACAATCAACCTTAAAACATTTCATGAACCCATAAAGAAACAAGATACTCTTTCCTATCACACTCCACTCCTCCCCACCTGTACCCCTAACCGTAGGTGACCTCTAATCCACTTTATGACTATATTAGCCTATTCTGGACATTTCATAAAAATGGGATCATATAATGCATGATCTTTTGTGACTGGCTTCTTTCACTCAGCATATTTTCGAGGTTCATCCATATAGTAGCATGGATCAGTAGTTCATATTTTTTTAAATTGAGGTAAAATTCACATCATAAAATAAACCATTTTAAAGCGTACAATCCATTTAGTACATTTACAGTGTGCAACCATCATCACTATTACCAGAACATTTCCATCACCCCCAAAAGAAATCACTCATTAGCAGTCACTCCCTAACTCCTTTTGTCCCCAGCCTCTGACAACCACAAATCTGTTTTCTGTTTCTAAGGATTTACCTATTCTGGATATTTGATATAAATGGAATCACATACGTGGCCTTTTCTGTCACTTTTTAAACTCAGCCTACTGTTTTCAAGGTTCTTCATGTTGCGGCATGTATTAGTGCTTTATTTCTTTTTATGGCCAAATATTCTATTGAATGGGTATTACTACATTTTGTGTATTCATCCATCGATGGATATTTGGGTTTGCACCTTTTGGTTATTATGAATAATGCTGCTATGAACATCCATTTACAACTTTTTGTTTGGACATATGTTTTCATTTCTTTTGGGTATATACCTAGCGTTATATTGTGAAATTGCAAGGTCATGTGATAACTATATGTTTAACTTTTTGAGGAATTGTTTTTAAAAAGTTTAAAGTTGTTTAAAAAGTTAAACTGTGTGTTTTTGTTTGTTTGTTTTCTGAGGAGCTGCCACTCTGTTTTCCAGAGCCGCTGCACCATTTTATATTTTCACCAGCAGGGTATGAGGGTACCAATTTCTGCACAGCCATACCAGTATTTACTGTTATCCATCTTTGATTCTAACCATCCTGGAGGGTATGAAGTGGTATCTCATTGTGGTTTTAGTTTCTATACTCAATGACTATTGATGTTGAACATCTTTCTTGTGTTTATTGAAGAACTGTCCATTCAGATTTTTTGTCTTTTTTAATTGAGCTATCTTTTTATTATTGAGTCATAAGCATTGTTTATATGTTCTAGATACAAGTCCCTTATCACATATGTGATTTGCAGATATTCTATCCATTCTATGGGTTGGCTTCTTTTCATTTTCTTGGTAGTGTCCTTTGAAGCACAAAATTTTTAAGTTTTGATGAAGTTCAATTCATGTTATTTTTTCTTTTGTTGCTTGTGCTTTTCATATCATGTAAGAAACCACTGTCAAGTGTTACAATTTAGTTTTAGAAAATTTTCATCATTCCCACAAATTCTCCGTACTTTGTTTACAATCAACTCCCAATCCCACCCCACGCCACTGATCTGTGTTTTTTTTTTTTTGGTCTTTATAAATTTGTCTTTTTTGGACATTTTTTATAAATGGAATCATGCAATGTGTGGTCTTTTGGTCTGGCTTCTTTGACTTAGAATAATGATTGTGAGGTTCACCCATATTGGTGCGTATATTGCTTTTTGCCCCTTTTTATTGTTGAGTCATATATTCCATTGTATGGCTGTGATCAACTGATGGACATTTGGATTATTTCTAAGTTTTAGCTATTGTGAACATATATTTTTAACTGCTATGAGCATTTGTATACAAGTCTTGGTGTAGACATATGTTTTTATTTCTCTTGGGAGGATTCCTTGGAGTGGAATTGCTGGGTCATATAGTAAATTTTTGATTAGCTTTTCAAGAAACTGCCAAACTGTTTTCCAAATTAACTGTACCATTGTATATTCCCACCAGTAATGTATGAGGGTTCCAGTTTCTCCACATCCATATGATTTGGTATTATCTGCTTTTTTGTTGTAACCATTCTATGTGTGTAACGAGGTGCGATCAAAACATACGGTGAATGTTTAAATAAAAAAAATTTGTTACAGAAAAAATACATTGCCATTAATCCCTCTCAAAATATGGGGGATTAATGGCAATAAGGGTGTTGCTTCCAATGCCCTTGTCCCATCATTCTTGCCACTTTCTGAAGCAGTTCTGAAGTCCTCTTTTGTAAGTGTCTTTACTTCATCCTCCATCATGACAATGCTCCATGTCACACATTGCTTCTGGTACAGAAATTTCTGTCACATAAAAACATCACAGTGTGTCCTCATCCACCTTATTCCCCGATCTAGCACCATGGAACTTCTGGCTCTTCCCCAATGTCAAAATGACCATGAAATGAAAATTGTTTGAATCAATTCAGGATATTGAGGCAGCCACAACAGCGCAACTAAAGACAAACACGAAAGAAGATGCCCACAACTGCTTCAGAAAGTGGCAAGAATAATGGGATGGACAAGTGTGTTCGAAGTGAGGGGGAGTATTTTGAGAGGAATTAATGGCAATGTGTCTTTTACTGTAATCATTATTTTTAAATATTCACCGTATTTTGTGATCGTACCTCGTATGTGCATAGTGGTAGCTCATGGTTTTAATTTGTATTTCCCTAATGGCTAATGATGTTGAGCATCTTTTTAAGCGCTTCTTAGCCATTCATATATCTTTTTTGGTAAAACGTCTATTCATATTTTTCTGCCTGTCTTAGAATGGTTTAAATACGTTTTATTGTTAAGCTTTGAGAGTTACATATTGTGGATACAAATCCATATGGAAGCATATGGTTTGCAAATAATATTTATCACTTTGTGGTTGAATGTTCTTGGTGTTTTTGTAGCACAAGTGTTTTTAATTTTAAAAATTTTTTATTGGAGAATATTGGCGAACAGTGTTTTCCCAGGGCTCATCAGCTGCAAGTCAAGTCGTTGTCCTTCAATTTAGTTGTGGAGGAACCAGCTCAGCTCCAAGTCCAGCAGCCCTTTTCAACTTAGTTGCAGGGTGTCGCGTCCAGTGCAACATGGGCAGTGAG
The DNA here is from genome assembly GCF_964194185.1 of Rhinolophus hipposideros. Classification (NCBI taxonomy): domain Eukaryota; kingdom Metazoa; phylum Chordata; class Mammalia; order Chiroptera; family Rhinolophidae; genus Rhinolophus; species Rhinolophus hipposideros. The sequence goes on along the minus strand of NC_138057.1, from coordinate 51,465,059 downwards.
GGTGCAAGAAGGGGCGGTTTGGGTTAAGTTTTTAAGAAAGAAACAAACAGAGACTTAATGCAGTTAAATCTCTCAGAAGGCCAGGGGTCTCTCAGTCTCAGAGGACTGGAACCCAGAATAAGGCCAACTGGAGCTTTTTGTTGATAGGTATACAAATACAAGAAAGTAACATTGTTTCTTACATAGTCTGTGAGACTCATACATCATAGCAGAAAAATGTTTATTTCAATCACCCTTTGTCTGTAAACAGCTGAAGCACAAGATCCCATGCCTTACCTAAGGTATGTACCTTCTCAGGGTCAAGTCTCTCATATTGTAACAGCTCCGTTGAGATAAGTGGAGATAACTGATCTTTATTGTCTTCATGACTTCTCTCACAAACAGGTGCAAGGAAAAGCCAGAGCCGGCAACAGACTTTCCCAAACAGGGGGAATGGGAGGCAAGGCTCCTTCCCGGATTTTCTAAGGCAGCTCATTAGGGGTCCCCACTGGGTTCCGCATGGCTTAGGTTGTATCTACCGTGAGATATCTTACCCGTCTTTGGCTGCAAACCATCTTTTGGGGACCAGACAGACAGACATAAGGTGTAAACATAAGGATGGAATAGAGTCCCAGAAAGGCACAGTCTTACAGGCTCTTCTTTCCCTAAGGAATGAAGGGGAGGGGGGGCAGTTGGCTAGGCTGTTGTATGACTACAGCAGGGGGCACAGCCCACCATCCCATGTGGGAATTGAACCGCCAACCTTGTTGTTAAGAGCTCATGCTCTAACCAACTGAGCCATGCACTGCCCCCAAGTGTTTTTAATTTTAATGAAGTCCAACTTATCCATTTTGACTTTATTTTATGTATGGTAGTAGTCGTACTTTTATTTTAATTTTGTTTTTACATCCTATTATCCTAGCTCCATTTGTTGACAGGATTGGGCAGATACCTGAGGGTAGTGCAGGCTGCACAAGCACAAGAGCCCAGCTGCCCGCAGTCAGACAGCGTGCGGTAGAGCATGCTGGTGCTCCACGGTGAGCAGAGAAAGGACAGGTGGATTACCTGAGGGCCATGGTCTCCCGTCAGTCCCTTTTGGAGACACTTTTTCTGCCACAGCCGTGATTTTTAGGCGGCTCTGGGCGGCACTACGACTCCCAGCATGCATCGCGCGAGCCTGCCCTCCGCGCGGGGGAAGCCAACACCCCTGGAAGTGTGGCTGCGAGGGAAGGGCCGAGCCTGGGGTTCTGCTTACAGAGCCTGGGGCTCTGGTCCTCGGCGAGGGCCGAGCAGGCGGAACGATAAATTTATGCCTCCGGCCTCGGACAGCCCTCCCGTCCCTGGCCTGCCTCCGCTTTCCTCACGGGTCTGTCTGGATTCATAGCTTCCTTGAGTTTCCCGCCGGGACAATCCCTTGAAGGCGACCAACCGCAGCCGAGAGTTGTGCTGTCCCGGCCAACCAGAGGCGAGTGTGGGAGAGGCGAGTGTGGAAGCCCCTCCAGGCGGCGAGGAGAGAGTACATTTCTCTTTGAAAAGGCAGGTCGTCCTGGCTGGGACCCCGAGGGCAGTAAAGGAGACGCGGCGGGGTGCGGGGCTTCGGCGGGGCCAGGCTTACCTTTCAGCAGCCCTCTCCAGGTGTCGGGGCCCAGCTTCAGCCACCATGTCCCACCAGACTCCTCTGGGTACCTCAGTGCCACCAGCCAACTGCCTGGATCTGTGGCGGGAAAAGAATGACCAGCTAGTTCGACAGGCCAAGGTAACGCGGCGGTTGCTGGGACCCTCGCTTTGCAGCCCTAAAATAGCAGAAAGAAGGTTTGCAATGAATTTACCCCAGCCCCCGTTCGGAGGCGCTGAGCTTGACCTACCCCTAACGGTAGAAATGACAGGAGAATGACATCCCTTGCCACTGCTGCAAAGGGAGAGGAAAGGATTGATCCTTAGTTACATTCCATCCCACATTTGGCAGGTGGCTCAAGACTCCCGTCTGCCTCTGAGGCGACAGCGGTTGGCTCAAGATGCACTGGAAGGGCTCAGGGGACTCCTCCATTGTCTGCAGGGTAAGCAGGGTCCTACCCGGGATGGTCAGTTCCCCTCCTCCACAGCAGAGACCAGTTCTCTTCTGCATTTCTGAGATTGAGGTGATTATTCAGGAGGCAGGGGGCCCTGTTTCAGGCAAAGACAGGACTGGAGTGAAATCGTCTTTGTACAGGTGAATCTCATTATACACACCCACACACACACAACAGCAGCATTTGAAGAAGTGGTTTCCAGGATGGTCTAATTTGGAGAACTTTTTGTCCTTTCCAAAGTTACTGTCCAAAGGGTGGGTTCTTTATTGCAGCCATTCTGGTTGAGGTGGGGTAATCTCTGGGTTGGGATCTTGTTCAGAGAATCTTTCATGGGGGAGCAGGCTGTGAGACCAGCATTTGTTGCTCCAGGGCTCCCTGCAGCTGTTCCTGTTCTCCCCTTGGAACTGACTGTCACCTGCAACTTCATTACCCTGAGGGCAAGCCTGGCCCAGGGTTTCATTGAAGACCAGGCGCAGGATATCCAACGGGGCCTAGAGAGAGGTGAGGGCCAGAGATTGCCTCCCATGCCCCTGCCAGCCTCAGTCTGAGTTTAAGTCCTTGCAGGGGCACAGGAGGAGCAACATAATCTGTCATCTCCACAGAGAGATGCCCTTCTCTGATCCTCTATGTCGTCCTCAGACCAGGAGCACCTTTGTGACCTTTGGGCTCCTGCAGAAAAGGAAAGTCAGAGATGAGGTCCTACCTCAGCTGTGTGTGTGTGTGTGTGTGTACTCTACAGTGCTGGAGACCCAGGAGCAGCTGGGGCCCAGGCTGGAACAGGGGCTCACGGGACTGTGGAACTCCATCCTCCATGCTTCCTCCACTCTGCTGGAGCTGCTGCCTGCGCTTCATCACCTGGCTGGCCTGCAGGTTGCCCTCTGGCTGAGCACAGACTGTCTTGGGGACCTGACCCTCCTGCTGCAGACCCTGATTGGCAGCCAGGTAATTCAGGAAGTGACCTGGATCTAAAGGTCTTTTCCCTCTTCCCACCCCTCCCAGCTGTAGTAGCATCAATCTGTGCTGGAAAGGCTGCGGGGTTGGTGGTCAGAAGACCTGGGTCTGTCAGGGACTCTTAGATAACCTTGCTCTGGTCGGACCCTCATTGGGGATTCTCTTGAGAATGTTTTTAAAACAGCTTAGTGATCTCAGGTAGGGTTAGGACTCTCATGACTTTGCTGAAGTCACTTCCTAGCCTCAGTTTTTTCATCACTAACCCAAACCGTGTCCTTGCCCTGTGTCCTCATGGGCTTATCCTAAGAGGTGCATGAAAATAGATTATCATTGCCCCAGGTTTTTCTTCCTCCCTTTATCCTTGCCCCACAGTTATATACCTCTTATAATTGAGGGAACAGGACTCAGGAGGACCCTTGAATTCAAGATACAGCCAGAGAAGGCTGAGACAGAAGAAATCGTTTCAGGCTTAGAGTCTCTAATGGTCCTTCTCTCCCCAGAGTGGGGCCTCTGAGGATCTGCTGATGCTTCTTAAAACTTGGAGCCCCCCAGCTAAGGAGTCAGATGCCCCACTGACCCTGCAGGATGCCCAGGGCTTGAGGGATGTCCTTCTAACAGCAGCTGCCTTTCGCCAAGGTCAGTTAGCAATCTGATTCATTCTTTCCTCCCCACTTCCCACCTTAAAGGGCCTCTAGGTTAATGCCTTTCCTGTTATGTCCTGTTTAGCTTAACAGAGCTCTGTGCTCTTGTTCCCCATCATTACCTCCACCCAACCTGACTCCCCCAGCCCCGCACCCCCATGCCCTGTGGGCCTCTCTAAGCTCATACCCTAATTGCCCTCAGGCCTCCAGGAACTGATCACAGGGAGTCTGCCAAGGGCACTGAGCAGTCTGCATGAAGCAGCCTCAGGACTGTGCTCACGGCCTGTGTTGGTCCAGGTGTACACGGCCCTGGGGACCTGTCTCCGTAAGATGGTAAAGACAGTCCTAGGGTGGGTTGGGGAAACCACAAGTGTTATGGACACCTTTTTCCATTGGGAGGCTGGGCTGAGGCTTGTGTCCTCTCATCCTGCTAGGGCAATCCACAGAGAGCTCTGCTGTACTTGGTTGCAGCACTGGAAGGGGGATCAAACTGGGGTCCCCCACTTTTGGAGGCCTCCAGGCTATATCGGCAACTGGGGAACACAGTGGCAGAGCTAGAGAGTCTGGAGCTTCTGGTTGAGGTAAGGAACTATGTGCCACATGAAGACATGGGAATTGCTGAGGTGCTTGTGTTGGGGAGACTAATCAAGGTATAAGTAGAAGGAAATATTGGTCCCAAAGATTATAGATGTACTTTCTTCTTTTGTCCCTTTTAGGCCTTGAGTGTCACTCCTAGCTCTGAAGTCCCCCATCTTCTTATTGAGGTCGAGTTGCTACTCCCACGACCTGACCCAGCCTCACCCCTTCACTGTGGCACACAGAGCCAAGTCAAGCACCTGCTAGCAAGCCGATGCCTACAGAAGGGAAGGTGAGGTTTCACCTTGCTCATGTGAGCTCCTCTTCCTACTTCTGATGCCTCCCCTGGGGTGTGACTATGCTTATGTTCTCGTGAGTTGGGGTGGGGGAAATTGGACGAGTTGGTGGCGGGACATAGGGCCCCACTCCTCAGCCTCCTGCCTTGCCACTGGACCTGAACTGAGGACTCTAACGCCAAACACTGACTTGTATCTTTAAAACTCTGAAGTCTCCTCCCAAGTCCGTTCTGTAAATAAGGCAGATCCACACTGAGCCAGGGTTGGAGCCTCAAGACCCCCCACTCCCCACTCCTCAGAGCATCCTTCCATTAGCTAACATCCCTTGGGGGGACCCTGCAAGGGCCTAAAGTGAGGCTCATGGGCTATGACTTCTCAGGGCAGAGGATGCTGCCGAACATTACTTAGACCTTCTGGCTCTGTTGCTGGATGGCTCGGAGCCAAAAACGGTGAGTACGTCTTCAAGTTTCTCTGCAGTTGGGGTAGGAGAGGGTTGGAATCTTTTTTGGAGTAGAGCAGAATTACTGTTTTCTGTTTTGTTTCCTCTGCTCTTCTGTCTGTCCAATCTGGGGGGGTCAAACCTGGAAGGCTTCCCAGAGTAAGGCGTCTAGGGCAGCTAGCAATGGGTGATCTCCGTGTGGTACCAGATCCTGGTGAAGAGGTTGGGGGGGGGTGGTTCATGTCTTTTTAAGACACTGCATCCTTCTCCCACCCCAGTTTTCCCCACCCCCCTGTCCCCCAGGGCCCTGTATGCCTGAGGTGTTTTTGGAGGCAGCAGCAGCGCTGATCCAGGCAGGCCGAGCCCAGGATGCTTTGACTGTATGTGAGGAGTTGCTCAGCCGCACATCATCTCTGCTTCCAAAGATGCCCTGGCTGTGGGAAGATGCCAGAAAAGGAACCAAGAAGTCGCCACATTGCCCACCCTGGGTCTCTGCCACCTACTTGCTTCAGGGCCAAGCATGGGTGCAACTGGGGGCCCAAAAAGAGGCAATTAGTGAATTTAGCCGGTGAGCCCAGGAAGCCAACCAGGGCCCTAGGGAAAGTGTGGAGGGATAATTTTCTGATTGGGACCTGAATTGGTGAGCTCCATTCTTACCTACTCACCCCAGAGTTTCTGAGGATGACTCTTCTTCACCTCTGCTCTATGTCCCACTTCAGGTGCCTTGAGCTGCTGTTCCAGGCCCCACCTAAGGACAAAGAACAAGGTAATCTAGACTCCATTTTTCTCTTCCCTCCTGGATGTGGTGGTAGTGGATATTGGTTCCGTTTCCATGTGTCCCAGCCCACCAGGGTATTTCAGAGAAAGGGGTTCCACATCGAGATACAGGGAGACCTGGGGTTTTGGTGACTGTGTGGCTGGGAACACACTTCTTGATTTTCGGGGTGGTCCCCAGGGCCTGCTTCTAACTGTGAGCAGGGATGTTCGTCAAATGTGGCACTACAACAGCTTCGGGCAGCAGCTCTGATTAGTCGTGGACTGGAGTGGGTGGCTAGTGGCCAGGATGCCAAAGCGCTACAGGACTTCCTCCTCAGTGTGCAGGTGTGCCCAGGTATGTGTGCTTGCATGACATCAGCTATGCACAGATGCACCAGGACAGAGAGGCCCATAGGGGAGATACTTGGGGATAAATGTAAGAGTGATGTTTCCAGATACGAGGGGTGAATAGAGTTGTGTTATATATATTTAGGGATATACCCAGGTGTGCAGACACATACAACACATACACGAGTGTACATGAAGGCCTTTCAGGAGTTCCCCAGTCTTCCCAATGTCCTTAGACACAAAGCTAGTGACTGCACTGGTAGAGTGTTGGGCAGGAGTACGGAGGGTCAGCTGAGCCCTTTGTCCTGGGCAGGCAGTACTTAGAGCTAGGAATGATTGGGAATGGTCTACTCTTGGTTCAATGTGTGGCTGTAGGCAAGAAAGTTCCCCACTGTATGCCTCAGTTTCCCTTTTTATAAATTGATGCTTAAGGCTGTGTCAAGTTCTAAGGCTCTGTACTATGGGTGGCGCTACAGGTAATCGAGACGCTTCCTTTCACCTGCTTCAGACTCTGAGGAGGCTGAATCGGAGGGATGAGGCCACTGCTCTCTGGCGGAGGCTGGAGGCCCAAACTAAGTTGCCACAGGAAAATTCTACATGGTAAGACTGAGGCCTGGTGGATTGGGGCTGAGGGGCACTTGGTGTCCTGGAGTCCTCGGGCCTCCTGGGTGGTGGTGAATGAAAAAGAGGGAATGGCCCAACCTTCAGTCTTAGGTCCACTCTTCTTGCTCTCCAGGTCACTCCCCCTATACCTTGAAACATGTTTGAGCTGGATCCAACCTCCTGACCGTGAAACCCTTCTTGGAGAATTTCGGACATCTCTGCCAGAGCCTTGTGACCTGTAGCTGCCATGTTTTGAAGTGTCTGAGCTGGGGTCCCAGTGGGCCATCTTTATGTGGGGAGGGCTTTCTGTTTACTATCCTTGGGGAATGTGACTGGAATTGACCATTCCTATATAACTCTGGCTTTGGAGAGGTTGGTGATAGTCCTGAAAAATTTTTGGCCTAGTTACTGCCATCTGGTTCCAGAGGACTCCCCAACCCCTTCACCAACAAAGCATTGACTTCGATTGTGGCCCCAGTTTTCCTGTTTCTCCTTTTATTGTGTTGAGTAAAATCTCTTTATCGATCTGTTGTCTGCCTACTACATATACTTGAGTGGGAAGTCTCACAGCTGTCTGATTCAGTTGAGTGCTGGTTGTCTAAGATGCCCTCTCCCAATATCATCTACTTTATGACTTGAGATCTGGGTAGAAGAAAGGGCTACAGGAATCCTTCTCAGGAAGCAGTGGCTTTAGTCCTTCTCATTTCCTAAAAGCAGAGCCCCGAAGCCCAGGATCCTGTTTGAAGTGACAGAATGAGTGGAGTTGGGTCTGGAAGGTGGTCTGGGCAGGCCTCTCAGGACAAGGGCAAGTATTTGATTCTTAGAGGGGACAGACAAGCAAACCTGTGTCTCTGACTGACTGCTCACCTCCTCCCTAATCCTAAATTCTGGAAATTTGGGATTTGACGGTCTCATCAAATGTGTCTGCGTGGATAGGGGTGAAGAGTGAATTGGGTCAGTGTGCTGCTAAAGCTGCCGAATGAATCTAGTCAGGGCTAGCTGGCATTTGGGGCCCCAGAACTAAAACTCTCAGCAGGCAATTTTATTGCTGCTTTGGGCTCTATTAAATCTGCTGTTTGTTCTATGGATGGATGCCTTTTGTCCCCTCTTGACTTGAATGCCCTCCCTCCTTCACCCATTAACATTAATACCCAGTGGTAAGAGGAAGCATATACCTTCAAGCCCTAAGGAACTGTAAAGCCTGTGGGATTAGGGTTACCAGAGGGTGCAATGGCAATAGGGTAGAATGGATGAAGAGCTGGGGTGTTAGTCAAAGGGTCCAGAGTAGGGGGGGCCTGAGCCAGCATTTTGAAGGAGCAAGTAGAGGGCTTAGGGTGAATCCTCAAGTTTTTGAAGAAGATGGGTGTGTAGGTTTTCACTACAACAGCACTAGACTAATAGGGTTCAATCCATTGTGCCAGGTTCTTCCAGCAGGATAAACTCAGGAGCCAATGAATTGGAGCCAAGTGGGAGAGTCCGCCTCCAAGGGATTAAAGGTTTTGCTTTCGCCAGTCGATCTGGCCTCATTCCTTTCGTTGATTGGTCGAGAATCCCAATCCGTCGAGGAAGCGTAGTGTTGCAGCCAATTGACGTGGCGTTACTAGCCGTGTTGCATCCCTGAGGCGGGAGCCCGGCCGCAAGCGAATTTCCTGATTGGCTGTGGTCCGCGGGTTGCTGGGGAGAGGCGCGGGGAGGCGGGCGGGAGTCCTTACGGCAGGCACTGATTGGCTGAGGTGAGAGCACCTCTGCTTCCGATGATTCGGCTCTTCTCGGCTCGGTCTCAGTGAAGCGTCTGCAGCCGTCGTTTGAGTCGTCGCTGCCGCTGCCCCCTCGCGGATCAGGAGCCAGCGTCTTCCGCCCGCCCACCGCCCGGGTGCCGCTGGGAGGAAGCGAGAGGGAGGCCGCCTGCGGGTTTGTCGCTCCTGCTCGCCCCGCGCCCAGGAGAGCCGATCCCCGGCCCCGTCGGTCGCCTGCCACCCCTTGTAGCCGTTACCCCGCGGGCCGCCACAGCCGCCGGCCAGGAGAGGCGCGCGCCATGGCCTCCGGAGCTGAGTGAGTGTGTGTGCGCGCGCGCCCGCCCGCTCGCTGCGGGTTCGCGCACCCGGGGACCCTTCCGTGCTGGGTAGGCCCAACCCGGCCTGGCCTTGGGCGCGTCTGAGAGGTGGAGACCAAGACAGAGGGAGACCGAGAAGGAGAGGGAGGAAGGGGCCGAATGAGGGGCCGCAGGCCCGGCTGGGCCTGGCTGCGCACCCGCGCGCCCCCTAGGCGGGGCTTGCGTTGGGCCCGGGTCGGGGCCTGGGCCAGATCGTGCTGTGTCATGCAGGCCCCGGCCGGCCTGATTGGCTCCCTTAGAACCGCCGTCCCGGCGCAGTGAGGTCCGCGGGCCCACGTTGCCGCCGCGGAGTCCTGGGGCCGTGGGGCGCCCACCTGCGATCCGACCTCCGGCTGAAGGCCTTTGGTCCGGGAGAGAGCAGGCCCTCGGGCCCAGCGCCCTAAGTGGGCCCGGTGGGCGTGGACTTTGGGCCACGTGAAGACCTTCGGAGCCCGGAGACTCGGGCGGAGGCTGGGACTGGGGAAGGCTCGGCGAGCTCGGGAAAGCTCAGCGCGGCCCCTGTGGAGCCGGGTCGGCCCGGCCCAGGGTTAGCGTCCTCTGCGAGCTGAGGAGTGAGGAGCTGTGAGGGAGAGTGGGACCCTGCTTTTCGCTCCTGGACTTCCTGTTTTAGGCCAGTTGTTATTCATGTGAGAAAGCTTTAGTCGGTTTTCCTTGACGTTATGAAATGAGCGCGGGAAGAAAGGAACTTTTCCTTTCCCTACTATTTTAGTTCTTGCCGCATCGTTGGAATCTGAGTTGCATTTTGTGGGCCTTCCCAGATTTCAGCCTCCGTGGTGTGAACGTTAAAGAGTTGTCCTAGCTCTTTGAACACTCACGGGTTTCCCCCCCAAGCTGCTATGTTGAGAAATCCTGGGCCCTCCACCTGTAAGGAAAGCACCAGGTAAAACTTGACTACCTCTGTCCGTTGAATTTAGAATCAAGAGCTTTAGATACCGGGGGAAAAAAAGATATCCATCTTCTATGCAAATCACCTTCCTGATTTGAAGAGAGTTTAGGGCTTTTGAGGTGTGTGCCTTTTTTCAAGTTTCAGAATCCAAATGAAGTACTACTCGGTCGCCTATGTAAAAAAAGACTACTTATTAATACTTAAACTATTCTTAGATTATTCAGTCAGTCTTTTGTTTTTGAGACTAAAAAAAGAAAAGTCTTGGAACCTGAGCTTCATAGTTGGTTTCTAACCTCCAGGCCATCTTGATGACTTAACTGAATTCCCTCCAAGCCCCCTGTGGCCCATTGGAGCTCTGGAAAGGGCCTGACTCACGCAGAAGACAATGGGGTGTGTCCCCAAAGAAAGTTCAGGACTGCTGTAGGCCCCTGATCAGGCTGAATTCTCTTCTAGAGGTTACTTCCTTTGATCTCAGTAGGTAGATGTGGAATTAAGGGAAGAGCATACTACTCATCCCCAGTGCCAGGGTCAGAAATGGTAGGCAGATGGGAGGTTTTCCTAGACTGCAGCTTTGGGGTTAAAATACGAACTATGATGACTAGAACTATATTATTTGTCTCCCATCCCAGTTCTATAGATCAAGCAGGAAGATCGGCAGCCCTTGGAGGGTATTTTGAGATGTGAGGGAGAGGGAGAATGGATGGGTTTAATTTGTCCTCAACTGTCATATGGACCATACTTGCCCTCCAGGATGTTGATAAGCATTGCAAGAATTTGCCTATTCTACAGCATTGTGCTCAGAGTTCTGGGTTGGGGGAGGCACGTCTAAGCCTAGGAAACGCCATTCTTGGAAACTAGTTTAAAGTCTATGATTAAAGATGCAACTTATGTGAAAGGGTCAGCAGAAAGTTTACAATTTTATTAGATGAATAAGATTTATATTTCTGTTTGGTGTATCAGGAGATCCAAAGATGTAAAAATCCTATAACTCCCTAGCTGGTATTCTAGAGTATAGGCATCTCTTTTTTTTGCAAGTTGTGGAGATGTTTCTAATAATACTATTTTGTCTTGTTTTGTTGACTGATGTATCCCCCAGATTCTAGAACAGTACCTGGCTTACAATATATACTCATTAACTTTTGAATGAGGAAATAATTCATGGTAAACCTTTTTGTTTACTTCTCGCTTCCTTCATTGTCTGGCCTCCCTAATTTGGTTAATGCACATGTTTTCCTAAGCCTTACTAAGAAGGGGTAGCTCTTCAAAGGGAGAGCCCACTGAGTTTAGCTAGTGAAGGCTGGAGGTAAGCTAAGAAATTGGTGTTGGGTAAATGATCCTAGCTTCTAGGAAATAACTGAAACTGGACAATTTAAACTGAGTTTAGACTCAGGCAACCTTGATTTGGGTGAGAGGGATTTGGATTTGTCCCATGTCTCAGCATTCCTTGGTTTTGACTTTTTGAACCAACTCCATGGAGTTGTGTCTTTGCAGAGATTACCTTTTGAGCTTGAGCCTCTTTCTGAAGGCTCTTCCAGATTTGTTAGTGTTTTTCCCAAATACGATGATCTTTATGTTTGGCATTCCTGTGATATGTAGACAGTTCTGGCATTCAACAGGTTTAGCCAGTGAGGAGGGTAATGCTAATAATTCTGCTTCAGTGTCTCCAGGCTTGTTTGGTGGGACTTGGGGCCTCCCTGAGCCCTATGAGAAGTTGTGTTGCTAACTTCATTCTGCAAGGTTAGTTAGCAAGGAAAGAGGGTGTGCTTGTTCTGCAGTGCTAATTATAGTTCCCATTAATGCTATGTGCTGGGTGTTGTGTTGAACATTTTTGCATTCATCTCATTTAAAACAATCCTCTGAGATAGGTACTACTATATTCCCCATTTTACAGATGAGGGCATCAGTTTCTAGAGAGGTTAAATAACTTGCCCAAGATCATAGTTAAGTAAGAAATGTCAGCATTGGAATTCAGACCCAGCAGGTCTAACTACAGAGCCCCTTTTCTTAATCATTATTCTATCCTGTTTAAGATGATTTTCGTTTCTCTAATTGTACTTCGCCTCCACTTCTATTTTATTTTCTTAGGCTGTAGTTTCCTGACCCTGGGGCAGATCGTAGACTTTATAGCTAGGAGGCCAGTGCTCAGAATACAAGAGCTACTGGAATGGGAATTGTAATATGTGCTAGACATTACTCTTTATGATCTGGACTGAATTTCTTCCATCTGAACTCTCTGCTGTAGGGACAGCTTCATCTCGCTATTTTTATTCCTAAGTGCATTTTAGAAATTGGTGGGGACTCGGGCTAGAGCATGTATTGGGACTAACTTGATTTTCTTTTTCTAGTTCAAAAGGTGATGACTTATCAACAGCCATTCTTAAACAGAAGAACCGTCCCAATCGGTTAATTGTCGATGAAGCCATCAATGAGGACAATAGTGTGGTATCCTTGTCCCAGGTAAGTTAGGTCCACGGTCCAAACCTGAGGGCTTTTCCCAGGTTTCTTTTCTCATTTTTCTTGCAGTGACCACAGATAGAGTGGGGTTTACTGGGAATTCCAACCTCCAGGGCTGCGGTTCACACCCTGGCCCAGTGACCCAAAGGCCTTAACCTTCTTTCCTCAGCCCAAGATGGATGAGCTCCAGTTGTTCCGAGGTGATACAGTGTTGCTGAAAGGAAAGAAGAGGCGGGAAGCTGTGTGCATTGTGCTTTCTGATGACACATGTTCTGATGAGAAGATTCGAATGAATAGAGTTGTTCGGAATAACCTTCGCGTACGCCTAGGGGATGTCATCAGGTGTGTGGGGGGTTCTTGGCTCCTCAGGGATGGGAGGCCAGAGACTGCCTGCATTATAGGCAGGACCTCCACGAAGGCCTTGGCAGCTGCAGACATCGGAAGCCTCCTAACCATGGAAAGACTCAACGTTTCAGGGTTGTCTTTAGGTTTTCGTTCTGCCTTCCCAGGACTTCAAAATCTGCCTCTGCATGACCTTTGGGACAAGTTGGCATTTCTATGACTTTGATGCCTTATTTTTTCCTATCAGAGGTATAATTTATGCCTTAGACCCTGGTTTAGGATGCTGTACGAGGGTGTGTATCTGCCAAATAACCTCCCTATTGTGTTGGATTAATGGCTATGTTGGGGCTGGAATGAGATGGGAGTGTGGGCTTGGAAGGTGGACTCCTGGCAGGTCTTTTTAAGGATCCACGTTAATCTAGGAGAGAGGCATAGTTTGAGCCAGACCCACGATAGCTGCGATCTTAGTGATTTTGGACTTAACTTAAGGCAAGAGGCTTCCCCATCTTGGAGTCATCTCTAACTACTGCTACCCAACCACCTGTCACCTAGCCAGAAATCTCTTAGGCTTCTGATTCTTTTTTATAGATTCTAGCTTTCTTGTAGCCTTTTTCCTGGAGGTGCTTAGTCACTTTTTTGAAGGTACTCTGACCACCTGGCTGAGATGATTTTTTTCATTTCTATTTCTCTGACACACTTTTCGGACTAAGGCCTCCCTTTGTAATATTGGATCACCAGTATTAGCCAGAATGGTGGGTCATTCTTGGATATCTTTCACTGAAGACTCTCCCTCCCGTGTCTTCTTTGTGGGGGTTCCAGATGTGTGGGTCTTCCTTTTGGTTCATTGATTGGGATTGGGCGGCACAGCAGCTTCTAGTGGCTTCCCTTCCTACCCCACTCTGAGTGTGACCTGTCTTAGTTCTGCTTAGCTGTTCCTTTGTCCTTACTCCCACCCTGCTCTCCTGTCTCTCTTTACCTAAAGCCATCCCTGCCTTTTCTCTTTCGCTCGCCATCAGCTCTCTGTGCCAGGCCCTTTCGGATGCCCAGTGCTTGGGGCTGCAGTGTGGTTGGTAATGTGGAGTCTGCTTGTCATCCTCAGCATCCAGCCATGTCCTGATGTGAAGTATGGCAAACGCATCCATGTGCTGCCCATCGATGACACAGTGGAAGGCATCACTGGCAATCTCTTTGAGGTATACCTAAAGCCGTACTTCTTGGAAGCCTATCGACCCATCCGGAAAGGTGAGAGATAATTCTAGGGACTGAGCTGAAGGATGGTGGTTCGTAGGGATACTTGGGAGTAAATCTTGGAGCATCTGTCTCATTCTCATGTATATGCATGCACGTACATTCTGCACACATGCACATGTGTGCTGTCACTTCCCCCCTGCCCTCCTTCCCACTCTCCCATTACCCTATTCCCACTGCCTGCTCCAGGAGAGTAAGCTGTCTTTTCTTAAATCTGGAGGAGGAGGTGGGCCATTTTGGCTGTGTCGCAGTCCAAAGTTATTTAATATTTAGCACAACTCTACCATGGGTGGTGGTTGTAAAAGCTAGGGTTGCATCCCCCAGAAGTCAAAACAGTATGGACTTCTGGCAGATCAGGTTTTGTTCACTGTTTTCTTGAGTGGCACAGGGACTCCTCACAGGTTAGCTTTCTCCTCTTGCCTCATGCTTAAGACCATGGGGGTGGGAAGAAGAAAGGGCAATATCTAGTGAACACGACATTCTAGACCCCAAGTTCTGATGAAGAATTCTCACTTAGTCATAGTCGACACTTCTGACTGCCCTCATGCTAATTATTCTCACAGGAGACATTTTCCTTGTCCGGGGTGGAATGCGTGCTGTGGAGTTCAAAGTAGTGGAGACAGATCCCAGCCCTTATTGCATTGTTGCTCCAGACACAGTGATCCACTGTGAAGGGGAGCCTATCAAACGAGAGGTGAGTTCTCTCCCTAATCCCAGTACCAGATTGCACGATTCCTCAGTGGGGCAGTCATGTGGTAGCTATCAAGATGGGGTGCTCTTTAGAACTAAGCTTTCTTCCAGAGGTGGGAAACCTCCTAGCTGTTCATTTCTGGGTCTGGGTGTTTCTTGGAAGTACCTGATACCAGTAATTTTAAAAATTGAGATAGAACTCAAAGGATCTAAGTGGTTGGACTAAGTTTTGAAGAAGTGATGCTGATGATGGCATCCGGGCCTCTGTCTTTTTGCCAGAGTTTCCAACTTTAGGTCTTAGGGGAGCCCTTCACAGTAAGACTGAGGACAGTGTGAGGGAAAGGCTATGCTAGAAATCTTTGCCTTGGGATTTTGAGTTTGAGGCACTATCCCCTTAGTGCAGATTTCTTCTCATACAGCAGATTTCTCTACACAAGACAGATTGTGGAAGGATTTGGAGAAACTTAGCTTTTACTGATAGTAGTATTCCTGCCTTTTCCTTTTCTTTTGTTTCCTCCATATTCAGGATGAGGAAGAGTCCTTGAATGAAGTAGGCTATGATGACATTGGTGGCTGCAGGAAACAACTAGCTCAGATCAAGGAGATGGTGGAGCTGCCCCTGAGACATCCTGCTCTCTTTAAGGCAATTGGTGTGAAGGTGAGCATCTTGGGCTCTGGGGGATAGTTTAGGGTGGTAATTAACAACTACTTGGTGTCTGATCGTGGGACCTGTTTTCATGTATGTTTCATTGTTTTGGATTCGAGAGGTGGTAATAAATTCTTTGAGATTATAGAGGGCTCTAAATGTATTAAAGATACTAATAGTCTAGAACAGAGCAGGCCAATGAAGTTCTGTTGCATCTGTATTTTATATGTGTAAAAAATATATATATTTTATTATTATAACCCTTTAAAAATGTAAAAACCATTCTTGTGGACCCTGTAAAAACAAATCTCACCAGTTTGCCAACCTACAGTGTTGCCCAATAGAAGTAGAAAATAAGGAAATTTGCAGCGTAAAGGGCCTTGAGTAATATATTTGAGAACTGCTAGTCTACAATATCACTTCCCAGCTGTTTTCATATCATGGGATGCACTGAGGATTAATTTATTACCCCATCCTCTAGTATGCACCATACAAATAACGTTATCTTCTATGTGGGCACTTCCCATGTGCTGCCTGTGGGTGAGGCCACAGAAAAGACAGCTTCAAAGAGCAAAACTTGAGATTGGTGGTAAGGAAAGCATTCTAACGTGATAATGAATCCTGGAGGGTTGTGATTATTGAAATCATTGGGCCTCTGGCAACTCTCTTTCTTAAGAGACTAAGCTAGTCTTTGGCCCTTGGTCTGTCTAAAGTCAAATCTTTGGCCCAATGGCCTTTTGCTTTTCCTTAGTCTCAGGATCTTCAGATTCATTCACATTCGAGTTCTAGACTCACGCTGACGTTTCTTGGGGTGGTTTCTCTGCCCTTTGTCTCCTATGCAAGTTGTAGTCATAAAGGTCAGCTTTCTAGCAGTATTTTCTCTGCTGATAAGAGGACTGAGTATGGCTTGAAGTAAACTGTCTCCCTAGTAGCTATAGCTGTGGGCTCATTCTTACTGGTGTCAGGGTTAAGCTTATTCTCACCCTTTCTGTATAGAGCCTTAGTCAAACCATTTTAGGGTAGATGGGGTTGGGAGAAAGTGGGAGTCTCAACTCAATCACACCCTCTGTACTGGTCCTTAGCCTCCGCGGGGAATCCTGCTCTATGGACCTCCTGGGACTGGGAAGACCCTGATTGCTCGAGCTGTGGCAAATGAGACTGGAGCCTTCTTCTTCTTGATCAATGGTAGGAGACTTGGTTCACCTTGTGTTTGCCTGGACCCAGTTTTGAGCTGAGCATGACTCAGTCTCATGAGCTGGAGAAATCATGGACACAGTCATTTGCATACATGCCCACATGTACACTTGGCAACTCTCTTCTGCTGGGGTGCATTACAAGATGGATAAGGAACAAGAGGAAGATACATTATTCTTGTGCCGCTGATTGATCCCCTTTTGAGAAAAATTCTGGACAAGCTACAGACATTTTGGGGGAGCAAGTTAGGATGAGAAATCAAAACGTTCATGCTTATTTATTGGAGAGGGTTTAGGGGAAGGTCAACTGGCTCTTTGAGAATGGTATTTAGCTGGTAGAGGTCCAACTGGTGTGCTGCTTCTGCTCTGGCCAGAGGTCCCAGAGCATTTTCTGTCATCCTCACATTTTCAATTCAACTGTGAGATAAGTATACTGAGTTCTTTGGCTTCTCTCCAGCCTGGCCTGGTGGCTCACTGGGGATAGTTGGTAGTAGAGTCTGTGAGAAAGTAAGTAGAGGTTACCATCTCTGGACTGTCTCTGGATTGGGCAAACAAAACATCTGATTTCTTTTGGGATTGAGGAAGGATGTAGTTTTGACATTGCCTCCATTCTGTATCCTTTCAGGTCCTGAGATCATGAGCAAATTGGCTGGTGAGTCTGAGAGTAATCTTCGTAAAGCCTTTGAGGAGGCTGAGAAGAATGCTCCTGCTATCATCTTTATTGACGAGCTGGATGCCATTGCTCCCAAAAGAGAGAAAGTAGGAACTTACCCAAGGGATTAGTGGGGGGTTGACAGGTCCTGACTTCACTTCTGACCAGTATCCTGTCCTGACAGACCCATGGGGAAGTGGAGCGGCGTATTGTATCACAGTTGTTGACCCTCATGGATGGTCTAAAGCAGAGAGCACATGTGATTGTCATGGCAGCAACCAACAGACCCAACAGCATTGATCCAGCCCTCCGACGATTTGGTAAGGACCCCAAATCTCCTTCATCCCTATTCTTGCTCTTAAAGAGACTATAGCTCTACTGGTCTTAATCTCTGATTCCCACACCTGTCCTTTACCTGAGTCACCTAATCCTGAGGATTTTTTGAAGCTCCTTGTGGTGATAGGGCACACAGGTCCTTTCCTTTATCTCATGTTCTGTCCAGGGTGACCAGCCCTCCTAGTTTGCCTAAGACAGGCTTCCCAGGACGTGGAACTTGGAGTGCTAACATCAGGATAATCCTGGGCAAACTGGGATGGTTGGTCACTTTAGATCTATTCCTTCTTCCCTCCGGACCAGAAATGAGCCTTGTCTGTGTTCATGCACTGTCCCACAGGTCGTTTTGACAGGGAGGTAGATATTGGAATCCCTGATGCTACAGGACGCTTGGAAATTCTTCAGATCCATACCAAGAACATGAAGCTGGCAGATGATGTGGACCTGGAACAGGTGGAGTGGTGATGAGGGCTGGCCAGGGTTTAGGATAGCTGTCTCTAGGCAGGTGAAGGGAACTGCTAGGACTATAAACTTAAGATGTGAAAAGACTGGTTTTGATTCCTGGGCACGGGAAAGGAATCAACCGAGATTGAATCCAGGAAACTGGACTTGGCATGTTTCTTGGTTGACACTGCATTAGAATAATAGACCGGAATTTTGGGGGCAGCTTTATTTCCAGGCCTGGCTTGAATTCCGAGTCCAGCTTGAATATTTAAATTCCAGCTAGTGAAAGGGCTGTTAGTATATATTTAGAGAAATAAGAGAACCCAGAGATAGGGGTCAGGGGAAGGGGCCAAGATTCTGTTGTCTTTGAGCTTCCTGAGACAGCTGGGTTGGAAGAGACAGGATAGTAAGTAGATCTTCTCTCTGCAGGTAGCCAATGAAACTCATGGGCATGTGGGTGCTGACTTAGCAGCCTTGTGTTCGGAGGCCGCTCTGCAGGCCATCCGCAAGAAGATGGACCTTATTGACCTAGAGGATGAGACGATCGATGCTGAGGTTATGAACTCCCTGGCAGTTACCATGGATGACTTCCGGGTAAGGACTGCACTCCCATCTCAGGCACACACACATGCACTTTGACCCCTTCTCTGGTAAGTCTCATCCCCCGTTTTTCTTCCCATTTTAGTGGGCCCTGAGCCAAAGCAACCCATCAGCACTTCGGGAAACTGTGGTGGAGGTGCCACAGGTGACCTGGGAGGATATTGGGGGCCTGGAGGATGTCAAACGTGAGCTTCAGGAACTGGTCCAGGTAGGGTTCCTTGGTTCAGGGTGAATCACTGCTTCAGTACTTTGTAATTGAGCTGGGTGGTCTTGGGGTGTTGGCACATTCATTACAAGAACTGTGAGAGCATAATTCAGGCACCTGCTATTACCAGGTTTGAGGCACTAAGGAGCCCGCGCCTATGGGACCTGGATCTTACACTCTGGTGTGGTAGGGGGATGCTTCTGTTTGGTTAAGTTTCTTTCAAACTAAGGGTATCCTGAACCCTCTTCTTTTCCTCCTAGTATCCTGTGGAGCACCCAGACAAATTCCTCAAGTTTGGCATGACACCCTCCAAGGGAGTACTGTTCTATGGACCTCCTGGCTGTGGGAAGACCTTGCTGGCTAAAGCCATTGCTAATGAGTGCCAGGCCAACTTCATCTCCATCAAGGGCCCTGAGCTGCTCACCATGTGGTTTGGAGAGTCTGAGGCCAACGTCAGGGAAATCTTTGACAAGGTAAGCTACAAGCAGCTGGGATATCTGTTCGCTTGCTTCGGGGCAAGGTAGTGATAGAAGCTGTTTCTTTAGGAGAATTAAAACCATCTCATTCTGGCAGCTCAGCCAGGGCAGTGAAGGTCACTTTATCTTCTTTTCTTTCTCAGGTCTAAAAGACCCAGTTGTGCTAATGCTTGAGTTCCATCTGTCCCTCCCACAGGCACGCCAAGCTGCCCCCTGTGTCCTGTTTTTTGATGAGTTGGATTCAATTGCCAAGGCACGTGGTGGTAACATTGGAGATGGTGGTGGGGCTGCTGACAGAGTCATCAACCAGATCCTGACAGAAATGGATGGCATGTCCACAAAAAAGAACGTGTTTATCATTGGCGCTACCAACCGGCCTGACATCATTGATCCTGCCATCCTACGACCTGGCCGCCTTGATCAGCTCATCTACATCCCGCTTCCCGATGAGAAATCCCGCGTTGCCATCCTCAAGGCCAACCTGCGCAAGTCCCCAGTTGCCAAGGCAAGTGCAAAGTCATGGGCCATGGGGACTGATGTGAGTCCTCAGGCTAGTGTGGAATGCTCTTTGGTTCCTGTACAAGATTCCATTGGGGATTTCTGGCGTTAGGGTTATAAAGGGAAGGTGGAAGAATTGAGGGTATTAGGGTAATCTAGAATCAGGAATGAAACAGGGTTGTGAAAGATGGGACAAACTGGAATTGGAGGTGCTAGACTGGCCCAAAGATTGTGTGTCACAAGGCGAGGAGAGGCTAAATGGTAAGATACTCTATTGCTTCCTTTAGGATGTGGATTTGGAGTTCTTGGCTAAGATGACTAATGGCTTCTCTGGAGCTGACCTGACTGAGATTTGCCAGCGTGCTTGCAAGCTGGCTATTCGTGAATCCATCGAGAGTGAAATTAGGCGAGAACGAGAGAGGCAGACTAACCCATCAGCCATGGTGAGTTTGCATCCTTTCCCCATATGTGCCAGTTACGGGGAGCCAGGGGACGGTCTCCACTAGAGTTAAGAGTATAAGGTTTTGGAAAGATC
The DNA here is from genome assembly GCF_964194185.1 of Rhinolophus hipposideros. Lineage (NCBI taxonomy): Eukaryota > Metazoa > Chordata > Mammalia > Chiroptera > Rhinolophidae > Rhinolophus > Rhinolophus hipposideros. The sequence continues at coordinate 51,445,086 of NC_138057.1, read as the reverse complement.
ATCTGACGGAGATATTTAGCAGGACATCAAAGAGAAAGAATTACTGAGGTTTAACTCCTTCAGTCTGGAATTATGAAGGATGAGAAGAGGTGGGCAGGCTATATGCTCAATCTGAATTAGGCTCCATGAGGAAAATCAAAGTGTGATCATGCAGATAAACAAATAGAGCAGGGCTTAGAACCTGGGATCCATAAATGTGTCTACCACTGGTGGTCCCATGGACCTCTTGAAATTAAATGCAAATTTTGGGGTGTTTGTGTGTGTGTTTTTTAAGCTCCATAAAGATAGGTACTCCATATCATCTTGCTTATTTCCCACTGTATCTTGGGACCATGTTAGAGAATGAATGAATGAATGGCTTTCTCTAACTTTTGGAGGAGGTCTGTGACATCCCTCCTTTCTCCTGTAAAAGCTTAAAAACTACTGATAAGACTACTCCTAAGTCACAGCAATTGGAGTGGCTTCTCAGTGGAAGAGAGAGGGTTTGAGCTGGGTTATTGAAGGGAGAGTAGAATTTGGGTAAAGAAAATAAGCAGTCTGAATAGACTGCTGTGAAGTGGGATTACAGGAATTAGGGAAACCCGGATAAATTTAGAAGGGCATGTTACTGGAAATGAGGTCACTAGGTAAGGTGTAATTCAGATGTGATAAGCACTGAGAGCCATTGACATTTGTAAAATTATGTTTACTGAGGTATAATTTACATATAGTAAAAATTTGCCTGTTAAAAGTTACCTTGGGCCACTTTACTCAGCTTTTTTGCCACCCTAATCCCCTGGCTCTGATGTGATTTCTTCATCCCTACAATTTTGCCTTTTCCAGAACGCACTCACAGGTTTTTAAGCAGGACAGTGATTCATTTTTAGAAAAATTGGCCTGGCATGGAGACCAGTGGGCTACTGCAGTAATGGGGAGCCAGAAGGCCAGGGAAGGGATCCAGCCTGGGTCTTAACTGTCCCTGGTGGTCTGGTCACCAACCCTGCAGGAGGTAGAAGAGGATGATCCAGTGCCTGAGATCCGCCGAGATCACTTTGAGGAAGCCATGCGTTTTGCCCGTCGTTCTGTCAGCGACAATGACATTCGGAAATACGAGATGTTTGCTCAAACCCTTCAGCAGAGTCGGGGCTTCGGTAGTTTCAGGTAAGTAGGCTGCACGTGGGCGATGTTTAAGTTGTCTTGGGGACACTAGAGGGGTAGTTGTGAAAATTTCACACAGTCCTTGTCCTAACCCTTTTTCTTGGGGGGGGGCGCTCTGTTCTTTCGCACACAGATTTCCTTCAGGAAACCAGGGTGGAGCTGGCCCCAGTCAGGGCAGTGGAGGCGGCACAGGTGGCAGTGTATACACGGAAGACAATGATGATGACCTGTATGGCTAAGTGGAGGTGGCCAGCGTGCTGTGAGCTGGTCTGGCTGGACCTTGTTCCCTGAGGGTGGGGGCGCTCACCCAGGAGGGACCAGGGGTGCGCCCACGGCCTGCTCCATTCCTCAGTCAGAACAGTTCAGCCACAGTCAGACTCTGGACAGGGGATTTCTGTTGCAAAAAATACAAAACAAAAGCGATAAAATAAAAGCGATTTTCACTGGGGAGGTGGAGAGTGAATTACCAACAGGGAATTGGGCCTTGGGCCTACGCCATTTCTGTTGTAGTTTGGGACCTGTGTGGGTGTGAAACAAGGCACTACCGCCACTCCCCACAGTAAAGTATCTGCACTTCTCTCAATGCTTCTCGAGCCCTCCCTTCTTCTCCCTACCCAAGCTGGGCAGGAGAATGAAGGGCCACAGTTGCTGGGTGTTTATATAGAGAGTAGGTTGATATTATTTTACATGCTTTGAGTTAATGTTGGAAAACTAATCACAAGCAGTTTCTAAACCAAAAATGACATGTTGTAAAAGGACAATAAACGTTGGGTCAAAATGGAGCCTGAGTACTGGCCCCTGTGCCTGCTTCTTTTCCTGGGAAGGGCCTTGGGCTACCCCTCACTGCCAAGGCACTCTTTCAAATGTGAAATCCTACAATACTGCACCCTCTTCCCCTCCTGATTAAAATCGCTATGATGATGCCTCACCCCATGTCTGCAGTATCGCTGGATAGGACTGTGGGAGAGGGGGAACAGCCTAGTGGAGCTCCAGATGTGGAGAATGTGGCATCCTCCACCTGTGTTTGATGTGGGTGGTAAGGCTAGGCTTGCAGAGCTTCCTTTTCCTGACCAAGGACTGGATTGGGGTGCGCTCCAAAAATCGTAGATTTTCAGTCTCTTTCTGGAGGTGGATGTTCTTTTGGTGCACCTGAAAAATCCCAAACATTCATGCTCTTCATCACTTACAGTTATGTCCACCTTTATGTAATTTGTATTATAAAAAAATAGCTTTTTCTAATATAAAATTCTAGTATTGGATGTGTTTTTTCCTAAATTAAACATCCTCCTCTGCTCCCAGTTTTTCAGGTGATTGCATAGCTTTGTTCAGATGTAGGGTATCCTCTTCACATCATAATCATTTAGTGCTTCTGCGGTCAGTACCATGATGTCTTAACCAAAGAAGAGTATGGTACAGAGAAAAGAATCTACTGAGTCATATTTGTATTGGTCATCCTAGTACTTCTACCAGGCTCTGGTCTACATAAATAGATAATCTACCGAGACAAGATAATTATGTTAGCTGCTCTGATTAAACTGGAGCATCTTGAGCTCATGGGCTGTAAAATAGATATTTTTGCACTTTTGGGATTTGAATGGCTGTCCCTTGTTTTCCATGACACTTGCTTCACCATGGTCTTTGATTCTTTGGGTTTCCCACCAGTTTGGTACCCTAATGGCTTAGCCTTCAGTCTTCTTCCCACTCTGAACATTGTTACCATCTCATCCCTGTGGGTTGGCAGCCTAACCTCAGGGAGGGCCAAAGACACAGTCTTTTGGGGAAAGACATTTAGTGTATGCATTAAGCTATGGGGGCATAACAGAAGGCAAGTGGTATTTTCCCACAAAATATGTAGAGATACTGGTTGATAAGTGATAGAAATTTGTGTTGGAATGATTGTTTTAACTTTTAACTAATAGACACACAGTGTGTCTATCGGGAAGATAGTTGGAGCTCTGTAGATTCTTTAGGAAAAATGAAGAGCAGATTGTAGTGAGAGGCCTGGTTCTATTAGGTTGGTGCAAAAGTAATTGAAGTTTAAAAGATTAAAAATAATTGCAAAAATCTCGATTACTTTTGCACCAACCTAATAGTTCTGGCATTTGTGCTTATAGCAGCGTAGCTTTGAAAGAGATGCTTAGCTCTTAGGGTGCCTCAAGATTCTTAATCTGATAAAATGATTGACAGTGGTGCTTTGTAAACTTCAGAAAGTAGTGACAGACTGTTGCCACCTTATACCTATAGAAGTTTGCATACATAAACCAAAAGGCAAGTTGTATGGGAAGTCTGTCTTCCCCCACAGCGCTCCTAGAAAGAAGTAGGAATGTGATCTTAACTGTAGTTAATCACTTCTTTGCACAGGATAAGTGCTAAGATTTAAAAGATGGGTTTCTAACCAAGAATAGGGAATCAAATAGATTGACTATCAGCCTAAGATCTTGAGATATATTTGGATCCAAGATAACTATTTCTACAAGTTGCCCTGAGAATCTAGTAGTCACACAGTGCCCATGAGGAGCACCAGTCTGCCAATCATTCATTTGAGCTTTAGCAAATATTAAATGGTTTGTTCTTGCCCAGCCCTACAACCTACTGAGAGCTTAAAAGCATTTAAGAATATAGGACTTGAAAGTCCTGGAAGTACACACTGTTCTCCAATAAAGTCCTGTTCTCCTCCCCGATAAAATCTTAAAAAAAAAAAAAAGAATATAGGACTTGGACTTTTCATAAAGATGTGTAGACTCATTAAATGTCCTTGTGTCAAGTAGAAACTCAAAATTGCATTGTCTTTGAGATCATTTTGGGGAGGGTCTTTAGGGGATAATAGGTGAGAAAAGGAAAAGTATCTTCAGTTCCACCCTTAGCCAGCAGGTGGTGAGTTTTGGACTCAGGCCCTCAGTTTAGGGCTATAAATAAAACTTTGGAGCAATAATGACAGTAATAAAAGGAGGCAGAGGAACAGCATGTACCTTCTGACTGGCTATTCTCAACCGCATACAGAGTAGAGGGAATACTGTAGAATGGAAAAAGCACTGGATTGGGAATGTGGACTTGATCTCACAGAATCTTACTTTCTTTGAAGGTCTTAATAGCCATACTATCAGGAAACGGGTGCTACTAACGGCACAAGTTGTGGGGCTGCAAGAAAAGGGAAACCATACCAAGATAAGAGAATCAGATAAGGCTCTGGAGGTAGTCTCAACTGGAAATTAAAGGAAGATGGGAGACTTGGCAGGGAAAAGTGCAGGAGAGCAGTTTGAGCCAAAGGCACCGCATGCTTAAGCATTAGATTGACTAGCAAGGGAGTCTTGAAGAGAATTTGCAGAGGTCAGAAACCGTATGTGGAGAACCTCATATACCGGGAGTGAACTTTAAAGAGATTGTCTGTCCTCTTGGGGGGGAGGGGTGGTTAGGCAGGGAAGTGAGTCAGATTTCAGTGCTAGAAAATGCACCTTACATTTTTTAAATTGTGGCAAAACGTAAAATTTACCTTAAAATTACCAAGTGTGCATTACAACATTGTCAACCACGTGCATCATTGCGCACACACAATTCACTTTTTAAATAACCTTTTACTTTCATAGATGCAGTGATGTACATTTTAGCTATTCAGAAAAATATAAGCAAAATTTGAAAAATTATTCCCAGTAACCAGAGATCATCTTAACTTTGGTTCATATCTTTGAGTCTGTGCATGTGTATACATGTGTATGTCTGTACATGCGGTATTTTTAAATCAAAATGAGATCATCCTGCTTTATAACTTTTTAAACATAAATATCTACCTTTTCCATTCAGTAAATTGTTATTTAACCCTCATTCAGTTTCCCAGATGACCCAAATATGTCACAACTATCTTGACCAAACTGATATTCAGTCAAGGACTACAGATTGTTTTGAGCCAAGATTATGTTCCTTTATTCAAACTTTCTCTTGTTTTGCTACCTAGGAATAATATTAAGTAGGTTTTTTCCTCCATTTTTTAATGTAATTTTTAAATGTTTTATTTTAAATTATATGATCAAAACTTTTATATTTGTTAAACAGAGTGGGTCACTTGACCAGAGAATTGTAGCCATATGGGGGATGGATTAGAAGGAATAGGGCTACCAGTTTGGTGAGAAATCGTATCTGAACTGTGATGGTTGAAATGGAGAGGTGAAGATAAATTTGAAATACATTTCACGGGTGTAATTGACAGGGTTTGATCATGGATTAGATTGGGGAGTAAGAGGAAGGGAAGAGTCAGGGATGACAGGTTTCTGGCTTCATTACTGTGGTGGATGTGGTACCCTTCAATAGGAATGGGCACATTGGCAGAAAAAGAGGGAAAATGAGGAAGTTTTGGACTGGTTGAATATGAGATGATGTGTAGTAGGCTGTGGGACATGTGGATATGAAACCTAGAGATGCTTTATGACCCTTGTTTTTAAATATGGCACTTAATGGAATGGCTTTAAGACATTCTATATTTTTTTAATGGTACTGGCAAAATTGGACATCTGTTTTTTTGGGGGGAGGCAGGTAGAGTTGATTTTCACTTCCTACCACTCAAAAAATTAGGTTAACAATCTAAACATAAATACGCAAAACTATAAAAGTGCCAAAAGATGTTTTAGAAGCCATAAAGGAAAATGTTGGTAGATTTAACTACATAAAACTTTTAAGGTTTGGTACAATCACCTTAAAATTAGAAAATAAGCTACAGGCTGGGAGAAAATAGCTAACATACATAATGGGTTGAGTTAATATCTGGTAGGCAGGATAATACCACCCACCCCCCCAAGATGTCTACATCCTAATCCTGAAACTTGTGAATATATTTCACATGGGAAAGGGAATTACGATTGTAAATGGAATTAAGGTTGCTAACAAACTGACTTTTAAGATTGGAAGAGTATCTTGGATTATTCCGATGGGCCAGTGTAGTTACAGGTGTCTTAAAAGTGGAAGAGGGAAGCAAAAGAGCAGAGTAATGTGATGGATGTGAGAACTTACCTTTGCTGTCTTTAAAGATGGAGAAAGGGCCAGGAGCCAAGGAACGTGGGCAGTCTCCAAAAGCCAGGAAAAACTAGGAATGAATCCTACCCAGTGCCTGCAGCAAAGAATGCAGCCCTGTCAATCTCTTGATTTTACCTTTCTGACAGAGTAAATTTGTGTTGTTCTGTGGTAACCTGTTATGTCAGCAGGAGAAAACAATATCCAACAAACTGCAGTAGAAAAATGGTAAAGGATATGAACAGGCAATTACTATAAAAGAAGAAATCCAGTGGCCACTAAACATGAAAAGGCACTTGTTTTGTGACCTTGGGGATTCCGGGTGAGCTGACCCAGAGAGGGAAAAAGAGAGGGCTGAGAATAAATGGAAAGATACGTGGAGAACTTGTGGGTCAAGTGGATGAAGAAGGGGACCATACCCAGGACCAAAAACAGCTGCGTAGACCAAGAGCAGTTGTACTCGTGAATGGATGTATTTTTCTTCTGCTCATTTCACTTCTGCTGTGAAGTTTTCTCAAGGGCAGCACTGGACTGCTCCCCTAGCCTTTCAGCCTTACCCTGCAGAGTAGGGATGTGTGGACTCCAGACTGATCATTGGTGAAAAGCTTGAAATGAAAGTTAAGCCTGCAGAATCCTGAGCTCTACTTTAGAGACCTGATCTTGAGGGAATATAGTTGCTGTCAAAGTTAACAGATAACTGACAATCCCAGTATCCCAGACTCCAAAGAAGACATGAGTGGGATTTGTCTCATTCATCTAGTTTATTAGGAGTTCCTCTGCTTGTCTCCCCAGCCTCCAACTGGTTTGGCTTCAGGTCTTGGGGTACTGGGTGCCAGTACTACCAGCCTTTCCTCTGCTGAATGGATTTGGTGGGCAGGCGTCCATGGGTACCCAGAAACTTAGTTAACACCCTTTGGAGACCCCTGCTAAGGGGATCCGGAGGTGTGGGGGAAGAGAGATGCTTCTCCAAGGGGGCCCAAGGGCAGTGCTTACACTGCTGAGGTGTCAGCATGTCACCAGTTCCAAGCTCTGCTCCTTGCTTATCTTGGGGACCTGCAGCCTTTGAGTGAAGCTGCTGGGGGAGCGCAATATGTAGAGAGCTCTTATTCCTGTGCTGAGATCTTTGGGAAAGTCCATTTGCAGGGGTCTCCACTAGTCCTCCAGCCTGGGCTGGGTAGCTCTTCCCGGTAACTGGGGGTGACCTCAATCTTGCATCCCCTCTGCTATAGTCTGTTTTGGGTTTCCTGGGGTGCGCCTTGTCCTGTCTGTTACCTGAGAGTAGAACTTCAGAGTTTGAGGGCTCTCCCAGGCCTGGGCAGTTCTTCCCAGATTCCACGTAACATGGTCCCTGGGGTGAGACCTGGGCCACCATCTTTGCCTTCATTCCTTCCTCTGTTTGAGATTCTTGTTGTGCCCTGTCAGACTCTGGTGGCTGAGAATGGGCAGAGGAGTGACAGCAGTGGGAGACCCGGACAGGGCAAGTTACTGTGCTCTGAACTTTTGGAGGATAACAGCTTGAAGAGTGGGGGCCCAGTCTGGGGAGATGGGTCTGATGTGGGGAGCAGGAAGAGTGTCTCCAGGTGCCTGAAGTTGTGGAGCTCTGGGCAGGGGAGCTACCAAATGATTGACTTGGGCCAGGGGAGCTGGGAGCAGGACTCCGCTGCAGTTTCTTTAGCCTGAGTTCCAGTTCTCTACTCCAGTGCCAGGCCTGGACCTCAGAGTCGGTGGGCCCCTCTGGGGTAGCCTCTCTCCGGGAGGATGGAGACTCCGCCTTAGCTCCTGGGAACAGCTCTCCTTTGGGTGGGCCAGGCTCATTGGGCTCAAGCTTCAGAGCTTCAGCTAGCGGGGGAGGCCAGGGTATTGGCTGCAGGGGGTCCACTGCTGGAGGGCTGGAGCCCTGGGGGACCACTCTCTGTTGCACATGCCGCCACACAAACTCAAGATCAAGGTGTGGGGCTGGTAAAGGAGCAGAGAGTGAGCTGAAGGTTGGGGCTCGGAGCCCAGTGGCCCAATAGTTCTCTCTCTGCTTCACTGCCTCCCCCTCAGGCTTACAGTTGCCTTGGTCTCCAACAGGCTTACATATGTGAGACTTGGACATAGAGTTTGAGGGTGGACTGGGGCCGCAGAATGGGGATGCAGGAACCCAACAGGTTTCTTTCTGTTCCATGTCCCCAGCAACAGGCTCAGAGGCAGACAGGGCTCCCAAGGGGCTAGCTTCATGTGGGTCTTGGGGTAAGCTGTCCGCTGGAAACGCAAAGGCCCAGGAATTCTTTCTCCTTGGTATGTCCCCACAGCTAGTCTCAGAATCAGACAGGACCTCCATGGGGCTAACTCTCAGGGGTTCCAGTATGAGAGCTGGGTGTGGGCTGAGGGCCAGAGATGGGGGCTCAGAAGCCCAAGAGTTCCTGGATTGTTGAGTGTCCTTCCACGCAGCTTCTGAACTAGTGAGGTCTCCCACAGGATTGATTCTGTGGGGTTCTAGAATGGGAGGTAGAGATCGGCTATGGTCAGGGACTGGAGACTCAGAGGTCCAGAGATTCTCATTCTGCCCCATGCTCTCCCACAAAGCCTTGGCCTCAGACAGGACCCCCTGGGGGCCCACTCCTGGGGACTCCAGCAGAGACGCTAAGGGAAGGCTGGAAGATGGAACTGGGTCTGCAGAGACCCAAAGATTTTCTCTACTCTGCATGCTCTTCCGTGGAGTCTTAGATCTTGACGGGCCACATGCAGGGCTGGTTCCATAGAGCCCTGGGTTGAGGTCCAAGGCTGGGGGCTCAAAGGCCTCAGGGTTTCCTGAATTTTCTCTGCATCCCCTGTGGGGTTCGTATCCAGATGGATCTTCCAGGGGACTTACTTCCCACAGTTCCGGCAGGGAATCTGGGGAAGTGTAAGGGGCTGGCGTTGGGGACCCAGAGGTCTGAGTGTTCTCTCTGAGTCCCATGGTTCCCCAGAAGTCCGTAGGTGCAGAAGGTTCTTCAGGGCTGACCACCGGGGATTCTGACAAAGAATCTGGGAGTTGGCAAGGGGGTGGCATTGGGGGCTCAGAGACTTGGGGACTCTCTTTATGTCCTGTGATTCTCCACTGAGTCTCACATCCACGTGGAACTTCCAGGGGGCTAGTTCCTTGAGGCTGTGTCATGGGGGCTATAGATTGGCAAGGGACCAGGATTGGAGGCTCAGAGACCTGAGCGTTCTCTCGTTGCCTTATGGTTTCCAAGAGGTCCTTAGATCCAGAAAGGCCTCCTATGGAACTGGTTCCCTGGAGTAATGGCAAAGAGGCCAGGGGTGGGCCGGGAACTGGGATTGCTGGTTCGGGGGCTTTGGAGTCTTCATTTTGCCACATGGTCCTCCATGCGGCCTCGGACCTAGTCAGGACTCCCAGAAGGCTAGAGGGATACAGCAGAGAGGCAGAGAGTGAACCTGGAATGTGTTGTTGAAGGTCGGGATCCCGTGGCACCCCCCTCCGGACGTTAGATAAGGGTCTGGTTCTTTGGAGTTCAGGATCTGGGTGCAGGGCTTGATTCTCAGAGACCCAAGGGACCTCTTTCTGCTGTATGAGCCACTGTGTATGTGCCTCAGTGCCAGATAGGATTCCCTTGTCCCTGGGAAAGGACATAAGATGGAGGGGTAGTGATGGGACGGAAGGGGATGAGGGAAAGGGAAGTTGCTGAGGACCGGGGGCCACCTCTTCCAGATCTTCCATAGCACGGACTTGATGGGTAGGAAGCGGGCTTGGGGAGCAATACTGAGGAAGCAGCAGGTTGGACCTGTACAGGGAGGCAAGCTTGTTGAAGCAGACAGAAGGACCAACAGGCAACTTCAGGGGAGAGGGGCCACCTGAGCTCGGCATGATGGCCTCCAAGGACTCACTGTGCAGAGAAGGGAGGCCCCAGAAGAGCTGGTTTTTTGTCTCATGTAGATGGTTCCCTGATGCTGTCTTGTGCCTTACAGGCACGTTGGTCAGGATCTGAAAGATGGGGAAGGATCTGGAAGGGCTTGGGGTCTGCATTAGTACTAGCTCTGGTGTCCCTATGGCGTTGTAGAGGCTCTTAGAAGTGCAGAATGGCTGGGATGGGGCTGTGGTGTCTTGTTCTCTAATAGGAGCTTCATTGGGAAGACAACATAGATCCAAAGATGTCTCTTCTTCTTTTTCCTCCTCCACTACTTCCTCCTCTCCTTTCTCCTCTTTTTCTTCCTCCTCTGACTTCTGCTTCCACAGACAATCAAGGAAAGCCACACGGTACAGAAGTGGTAGGCCCTGGTTAGTGGAGAAAGATACGTTCAGGCTTGAAGCCTTTTCAGATACAAGTTGTGTCATGAAGCCCTCAGTCTCTGTGCCACATCCAGAGTGAACAGTTACTGAGCTGGCCCCACACCTGTGGTCAGTATTCACTTATCCATCTGATGTTAAGGACCAGTACAAGCCCATATTTGGAGTTCAGCATTCCTTACATAAGCCTACACCTAGGGGCAGTGATCACTTACTGGGCTTCAAATCTAGGGTCACTCACCCAGTCTCACATTTAAGGCTTATTACAGTCACTCATTTGGGCTCACATCAATGTCAGTGATTCCTCACCAAAATTGACATGTCAACAGTCATTCAGCCCTCTGTACATCCACGTCACCCACCTTGCCTTGCATCATGTCCCCAGAGGAGCAGGGCTGAAGCTGTCGCCAGCTCCCAAGCTGCCGCCATCTCCGGATCTGCCAAACCATGAACAGGAATAGTGTCACTAGATTCCCTGTACTCTGGAGGCAGTTGCTGCCACAGTATCTGCAGGCCAGGGCATGAGTCAGCTGGCCCCAGAGAAGCCCCTTATCCCCCTGAGCCCCAAGTAGGCCCTCCAGCAGCCATTCCATTTTCCTCAGCCTAGTGGCAGTTGATCCTGACGTCATCACTGCATCACAGAATAAAGAACTCCCATCCCCCACATGGCTAACAGCCTTCTCCCTGAATTTAGGGCCAAAAAAATGGCCTCCGCCAGACAACTCTTAAACTTCATACAGTGAAACCTGGGTGATCCCTTTTTGTCTTGACTGCCAAGCTCAGAATTATGCTTTAGGCATTGTGGTTAACTAGGAACAAATTGCCTCATTCAAATCCTGGCTCTACCACTTCCTACCTGGGAAATCTCAAAACTACTTAATTTTTCAGTGCCTCAGTTTTTTCACCTGTAAAAGGGGGATAATATTTACCACATAGGGTTGTTCTGAGGGTTAAGTGAAGAAAACTATAGGCTTAGAATTCTACATAGTGCATGCTATATTAAAATTTTATTTCTTTAATAGAATCTGTTCCCTCTTTTTTTAAAAAAAATCTTATGTCAGCTGTCAACTCTTATTTGAAGAAGGTAAGTTGAATCCTGAGAGGAAATAAAGAAGGCAATACTGAATACTTATTCTGCGCTAATTATTTTACACTTGTGGTAGGATAATTTACCAAGTTATTATTTGCTGTCTCCTCCTTACCAAAGGAGACCCCCAGTAGGATAAAAAGATAACTTTGCTCTCCTCTTTTCCAGAAATTCTAGATATCTTATGGAATTGTTAATGGATTTTGTGTTTTCTAGTCCCAAATCAAAGTTGCAAGACACCTAGTCTACAATCTTATCCAGGCTCTTTTGTGGGAGGGGAATTTAATTTAACTGGGTGTTGTGGAAAAGAAGGTGGAGTTGCCCAAGGATAGCAATGGGCCCAGGGACTTGGGAAATGAAATGTAGCAATGGTTTCCCTGAGTGGCGGGCTGTACAGATGTCCCCTAGGAGGCAGCAGGACTTCTGATGGGGAGAGCTTAGTAAATGATTAGGACACTAAACATCTAGTACATAGCCGTGGGAACTGTAGCAAAAGATTCTGGTGTACATACTCAGCAGAGATGCTGTGGAGCCTTTGAATGGATCGTATGGGTTTAGACAATGCACATCGCAGTGGCAACCAGGACAGATTCAAAGAACCATGAAGTTCTTTCCTAAGTTCTTTTCTTTTTCTTTCCTTTTTTTTTTTGGGGGGGGGGTAGTTTATACCACACTAAAGAGAGGAAAAGCCCCCTTCCATCATGATTAATATTGGATATCTTTGAACCCTAGTAAATGGGAGTTTTGAGCCAGATTTAATCTAATTTAGAAAAATTAATGTGATGCTTCTTGTTCCTCAGTGTTATGGAACAACTTATATTCTAACATTTATTATCCCTTTTAATCTTCAAAACTCTTTGAAGTAGGTATTGTTTTCTCCTTTCACATAAGGGGAAACTGAACACAGATAAATTATACACACACAAACACACACACACACACACATATGAGGTTGGACAGTTAAGTTTGCAAACATCCTAGAAAAAGTGCTACATACCTCATTGTTGAATATCCCTATGGTCACCTTCGAAGTGCTCCCCTTGGGAAGCTATGCACCGACGCCAGTGCCTAGTCCACCCTTCAAAGCAATTTTGGAACTCTTTTTCTGGAATGGCCATCAGAGCTATTATTGTATTACCCTTGATGTCTTGAATGTCATCAAAATGTCTTCCTTTCAATATTTCCTTTATCTTCAGGTAAAGAAAGAAGTCCTTAGGGGCCAGATCAGGTAAGTAGGGAGGGTGTTCCAATACAGCTATTTGTTTACTGGCTAAAAACTCCCTCACAGACAGTGCCGTGTGAGCTGGTGCATTGTCGTGATGCAAGAGCCATGAATTGTTGGTGAAAAGTTCAGGTCGTCTAACTGACCGTTAGACGAGCCTTTTCAGCACTTCCAAATAGTAAACTTGGTTAACTGTTTGTCCAGTTGGTACAAATTCATAATGAATAATCCCTCTGATATCAAAAAAGGTTAGCAACAGCGTTGCAACAAGTTCACGAACTTGTCAGACTGCGCACGTACCTGTCCATTGTACTTTGAGGAATCATTTGTATATGTTACAGAAAATAAAATCCAACAGATGTAAACAAAATGGGAATGTATTGATTCATAACTGGACAGCCCAGGGGTAGGGCTGTCTTCAAGTAGTAGGATTGATGAAGGAGACTCAATTCAATGTCATCAGGATTCAGTTTCCACTTCTTGTCTCTCTGTCTTCTGTGCTGACTTTATTCTCAGGTTCTGTGTGGTAGCAGGTTCAAGTGAAGTTAAAAATGTGGTGTCACTCTGACAACACTGTGACTTAGGGGTTCCAGTTGGTTATGTATCTATCCCTGAACTCGTTGCACTGCTCGAGTTGTATGGTCATAGCTGAAGCTTCATCATCAGGAATTGCTCTGCCTTCCAAAATAATGCAGTCTGGCATCCCACCCTCCGACTTCAACCTCCATATTTGTCTTAAAGATGACAATTCTTCAGCCTTGTTAGGATATCCATTCTGTTGATCCTTCCACTTTCCCCCTGACCATGAGTAACCTCTTGCCTTCATTTCCTCCCTCTCCATGATATACTTCATGGTGCATCACTTACTCAACATTCCACATGCTTCTCGATTCATTCTCCTTTTATCATTACTACCTGGCAAAATCTCAACTCAGCTTCTGCCAGACCTGCCCTCTAGGAAGCAGCTCAGCGCTACTGGATAAAATCACACATATGAGTAAGTGGGTGCCACCATAAACTTATGGTCAACTAATGGTCAGCTCCATGATCACTGGAAAAGCACTTATTCATGCATTCCATTTATTGAGTGCCTGCTATGTGCTAAGCACTGTTCTAAGTACTTGGGATACATCAGTGATCAAAACAGGCAAAGCTCCCTGCCTGTGGAGTTTACTTCATTTATTCCTTAAAAATTCTCACATTCTACTCAAAACTCAGTTCAAACTTTCTTCATTTTCCTCAACTTCTTTTTTCCCCGCTGTAGCAAATGTATCGGACCTCCACTTTTCAGAGGAGCCAGAAGCCATCAGGTGGTAACTCGCCATCGTCAAAAACCATTGTCATTGCATACAACCTCCTTCCTTCCTGCTACAATGAAAGGTGTCGCTCTGGGGGTCCTTCTTGGACCCTCCCAAGCAAGGATGGGTGCCCTTATCCTCCCGTTTCCACCAGCACTTTCCACATTAGATTGTAACTTGTGTCTTAATTATCTGAGGGCTGGGACCGTGTCTACCCAGTTCACTGCTTTAACTCCAGCCTCTGGTGTTTAGCCTTTGGTTAGGGCTCAGTGACTTCTGCGTGAATGAATGAGCAACGGGCGGGATTTCTGTTTCGGGACGGGGCCTGCTCCGGGGCGGGGCCTCAGGAATCTCCTTGGGCTTCCTAATGGCCACCGGCAGATCCACACTTCTGTACGCCGAAGTCAGCTTCCTTGGCTTCCTTGAGACCAGAGCCGAGATTCAGGCAAGGTTTTTCGGACGCCCCAGCGCGGTTCCCGCCGCGGGACTCCCTCATCTCGGATGGCTGGGCCTGTGCTCGGGCTGGCCGTGCCCGAAGCGGCCGCAGAGCCTCTGAGCCTACACGCGCGGCCGCGGCCTCCTTCGCTGCCCAATTCGCCAGAAGTTTTCCCGTTCCCTCCGCCTCCCTGTCCCTCCCTTACCCTCTCTCCTCTTTCCTCCCCCCTCTCCTCCCACCCCGCTCGTTCCTCCCCTTCCTTCTCCCCCTCCTTCCTCCCTCGCCATAGGAAGGCCAAGATAAGCCCAGCTCCAGTTGCCGCGTGGGCACGGCCTTGTCCAGTGTCCCTGATAGGCCCAGTGTCCTGAAAATGTCACACTGGTAAGAGGACAGTGAGACTTCACTGAGCTGCTCCTCTGGAAAGGAGGGGTCAGTTGCGCGAACACTCTGTACGGGGCCAGCTTCCGCAGAAGGGGTGATGCCTACGTCGGGGGAGTGGTTTCAGAGGAGATGAAGGAAGCGGTGGAGCCGAGGGCTCCCTGTGGGAATGGTTGGTGGGAGCCCGGCCTGAACTCGTCAGGGCAGAGTGTCAGTGGGCTGAGGTGAGGCTGAGTCCTGAGGGGCAGAGGCAGACCTGGGATGGAATCTGCCGGGCCCTCCACGGTGAAGCATTCTAGCAGACAGGACAGGTCGCAGGCTTCTAGAAAGGGGGGAAATCCAGGGCAACTGCCTTCAAATCTCAGGTATTGATACTTTACTCCATTTATTGAGGGGCTACTACCGTGTTTCCCTGAAAATAAGACAGCCGGACCATCAGCTCTAATGCGTCTTTTGGAGCAAAAATTAATATAAGACCTGGTCTTATATATAAGGTATATATATATAAGGTCTTATATATAAGACCAGGTATACTATAATAATATAATGTAATCTAATGTTATATAATGTAATGTAATGTAATATAATATAATATAATATAATTAATATATAATACCCGGCCTTATTTTAATATAAGACCGGGTATAATATAATACCGGGTCTAATATTAATTTTAGCTCCAAAAGATGCATTCGAGCTGATGGTCCGGCTAGGTCTTATTTTCGGGGAAACACGGTATGTGCCTGGTGCTGTGTTTGATGGGAACTCTAGCTGTGTCACACTAGAGGTAGGAGGAAATGTTGCTGTGTGGTCTTTTTTTTTTTTAAAGTTTTCCCCATTATGATTGTATTCCATAGTGAATTTAGAAGATATGAAAAATTATAAGAATCCCATAAATTTCCAATCAAAATAATTTCTATTGCATTTTGATGTATTTCTCCCCAGACTTTGCTATTCATATTTTTACATTGTTTAAATAAATGTTGGGTTTTGTAAGGTAGGAAAGCAGTAATTATTTTAGCATAAACCTTTTCTACATACCGTAAACTCTTTCTAAACATCATTTTTAATGACTATGTTATTCTCTGAAGCGGTGAGTTAGCCACTCATGTGGTTATTTAGCACTGACTTCTATGAGCTTATCTCCTAAATTCCAGTTGCTGGCTAAACATCCCCGAGCTCCACTTCCCACAGGTACCCCAGGCCTAACATCTTTATAACTTAGGCCATTTTCTTCTTCTGTCCCAACCTGCTTTTCCTGTTGTATTCCCCCAAGCAATTAGTATCACCTAGTCACCCAAGCAAAAAACATAGGAGTCATTGTACACTGCTCCCCCTTCATCTTTCCCATAAGTAATCAGTCATCAACTTTTGCTGCTTTTCTCTGCTGTTTCTCCAAACTGTCTCCCTTCCGCATCCTTACTGTCACGCTGGTAGTTCAGTTCCTCATCATTTCTCCCACAAACATTTCTCACTAGCTGATCTCCATCCCTCCAGCTTTGTCCATGTCTAATCCTGTCCCCTCTTTTCCTACTGCCAAAACAATCTACCCAAAACAAAAATGACGGATACTCCCCTCCTTAACATCCTTCAGTGAAGCCATTCTTCCTACGTGGTATAGAGAACCCTCCACCTGTAGATCTCTCTCTTCTTTAGCTTCTCTTGCCATTACCTGCTTGCATTTGTTATTCTAGCAATAGAGGAATGCTTGTGATCTTTCCTGAGTGCCCCCATGCTGATTATTGCTTCCATAGCTCTGCTCATCAGGATTTTGATTTCTCTGTCTGGAATGCCCTCACCACTTTTCCACCAGGCTGATTCTTAATTGTCCTTCTATCCCAATTCAGGCATCATCTCCTCAGGGAACCTACCCTGAAGATCCAGGTTGGGCTAAATGTTCCTTCTCTCTGCTCTACATAGTGATTATCTCTGTCTTTTCAGTTTAAAACATTTTAAAAAAATACTTTAAACCTACTTACTTTGTGTACTTTTTCTTATAATTTTAATATCTACAATCTGAGTATATCTTATTTTTCAGTTTGGAGTCTCTCTAGACTTGTTTATTGAGGTCTGTTTCCTTGTATGTTTGATATATTTTATTAGGACCTACATATACTTGGTTAAATTTTAACTTTGTGAATGCTGAAGGGCCTGTATTGAGATGATGTGTCTTGGTTTCTCCTGGGTCCTAGGGGACACTACCAACCTGGAACTATTCCTATTTATTTATTGGATTGGGATTTCACAGACTGTGAGCGTGGTGTAAATTCAAATCCTGGGACTGCATGAGACTAGGGCTATGATTATAAATTATGAGGGGAAATTATTAGTATTAATATTGTTAGTTTTTTTCACTCAGTTTTGATAATTTTGTCTTTTTCAAATCTGTCTCTCCTCCCCATTCTTAGTGTCACCAAAGACAGATTTGTTTTCTTGTTGGGTCTTGTTGCCAGCATGCAGATTTTCTTTGCATCTTCAGGATATTGCCCCTTTGGGTGCCTGGCTTTATGTGCCATTCTTAGAGTCAGCTCCCCTACTTTGTCAAATCTAAATACTGTTCCTCAGTGGGGCCAATAACCAGCAAAGCTTTAGGTGTCTGAGTTCTTTTTAGGGCAGTCCTGGTGTCTGTGCTGGCCTTCCGTCTAATTTTAGGTCTAAATTTTCTTTCTTCCTCCCTCCCTCCCTCCCTCCCTCCCTCCCTCCCTCCCTCCTTCCCTCCCTCCCTCCTTTCCCTCTCTTCCTTCCTTCTTTTCCAGCATTTGGGTGTTTTGCAGTGGAAGGGCATTTCATAATATCTAGCCTAGTTAAATTGACAGAAATGGAAATCTTATAGACTTGATTTTAAAAATTGGATTGTATTTCAGGTTTACTTACAGATTTTTACAATGAAATCTCTGTCCAAGACTTATTTGCTTTTTTCCTGGTTATTTTTAAAATTAGGTTTTTTAAAATCAGAGTCATGTATGCACTTTGTTTTAAAAGTCAGATAGTGATTTAAGGTCTTTTAACAAAGCAGGCTCTTTGTCCCCACTTTCTTCTACCATAAATCCTGCTTACTGAAGGCAAGTACTTTAAGTTCTTTGTGTTTTGGTTTTGTATCGTTAACCTCCTTGTATTTATGTATTTATTTATTTATTTTTATTTTTTACAAATTTTCATAGCAGTTTTATTCATAATAGCCAAAAATTGGAAAGAACCCAAATTTCCATCAGGATAAGCCAATTGTAATATATTCATGCAATGGAAACTACTCCCTAATAATTAAAAGGAACAAACTCCTGATACATGCAATAGCATTGATGAATCTCCAAAGTGTTACATTAAGTGAAAGAAGCCTTTCATAAAAGGTTATCTACCGTATAACTTCATTTATATGAAAGTCAAGAAAGTGTAAAACTATAGTGACAGAAAGCAGATCAGTAGTGCCTGGGAGAGTGGAAGATTGAGTATGAAGGGACAAAAAAGAAACTTTTTGAGAAACGTTCTATATCGTGACAATTTCTGTATCCTGATTATGGTAGTAGTTAACAAATGAAAGTTTTTGACCTCTCTAGTTTTAAAATAATATACTTTTACCAATATTTCTTGATATATGAATTTTAAATTATATATTCATTTGTAACTATGGAAGATAAAGATTAGGCTTCAGTACCATCCCCATTTCCCTTCCCCCAAACTCTTAATATGTTATAATTTTTGGTTAAATTATTGTTAAGTATTTGTATTAAATAGACTATATAAATATTGTTTACTGTTGTGTGAAACAGCATACTCTAATTATTTTTACTCTATTTTTAATCTATAATTACTCTATACAACTTTTTGTTTTTCTAGTATACAGTTTTCTCATTAACTGGCTTCCTATATATATCTGTGGTCTCTCAAGTCTGCTTACAACCTGTAGTCTGTCAAGCCTGCTTACCAGGCCAAAAATCATCAAATAAGCATTTGCAATTCCTTGCCCCATGCCCCACCCCCACTTTCTGGGTCCGTTGATGTTCATGGCGTGAATTGGCTTACTTCCCCTGTCCTCTCCTGCAAGTGTTTAACTTGGTAGTTACTTCTGCTCCTCAGTAACTCTACTACTCTGCTAACTCAGTAACCACTGCTCCATTTTATTTCCGATACATCCCATATATATCCCCTTCCATTCTTGTCATCTTCAATAGTTTATTTTCTTTTTCCTTCACTTTTAATGAAATTCTGGGTGAAAGATGATAAACAAGTATGTGTGACCCATCATATTTAACTGGGAATCCAAACACTTCATTTTAAATGTGTGACAGACCATGATCCATTTTCTCATCAATATTTGATAGTATTTATATAGAGATTTCCAGTTTTAAACAACATATGTAGGTATTTCTTTATATATTGGCATGTTGTAGTTACTGTGTCATTATTGTGCACATAATATTGTGTGAAATATCGTGCACTGAAATTGCCTTCGTCAGATTTCTTTCATGTTGTGTGGAGGAAATTCACTTGAGTACGTCCTCAGAGTTGACTACAAAGTGAGGCAGAACTGATACCCAAAGTTCAATGTGGCTTGTCAGCAATGTGGCATAAATCGGTGGTGGAAAAGTGTTTCTTGAGTGATAAACACCAAAAGAATGCTCTGCAGCGGAGAAAAAATGAAAAAGCTGTTGACTGTGTAAAAAATTTTTCACAGATAGTAAAATGGACAATATTAAGAAACATTTTCAGTAGTAAATACAAAGCAAATTTGATAAGAAGTTTTCTTTCAACAGTCATTTCAACATGTGAACAATATAAACATTATTAATGAAACATCTTTCATCCTTTTTTGGTGCTGTTTTCAAAATCAAATTTCAAGTGTATATTTTACTCTTGCAGCACATCTCCATTCACACCAGCCTCAAAGGGCTCAATAGCTACATGGGGCTAATGGCTACCATATGTGACAATGCAGGATTAAATGATGACAGTTCAGGATACTTGCAGAACAAAGTCCCTCAACACATATTCATGAGTCACTTTACCTTCTCAGGTGTCTCTGGATCAACCGTTTCCTTTATGATTGAACTTATCTAGAGACCAATGCCCAGATGCTAGAGTCTAAGCTCTAGACCCGAGGGACAAAATCCTATACATGTAACTGTTGGTCTGAGATTATTTGACCTGAATTTTCAGTAAAGACTACTGACTAAAAATCAATCGAGGATTACATACAGAAAACATTTGTATGAGATTTCCAAAGAAGAAAAATGGAAAATACTTAAATCACTTTAAGAATGAATTTTTGGGTAAGAACCCAGAAATGTAGAAAATCATATTATTCATATATAATGAATGTCTACAGCTTGCCTAGAGAGGGAACAATAAGAATTGAATCCAATCCCCTTATTCATTTCTTTCAGCATCAATGCAGAGGGAAGCAGAGGAGCAAAGACAGAACATTTGTAAGTAAGCTTCTGCCTATTCTGTCTGGAGCCCTCAAGGGTTAAACTTAATTTTTCCTTTCCATGAGACCCAGGTGCACAGTCTCTGAAGACATCAGCTGCTAGGACCCATCCCTCTCAGAAACCAAAGCTCTCAGCAGGGAGACTCATAGGAAGGAGTCAGAACCTGAAACACTTCTTGGGTTCCCTGCTAGGCTCATCTATGGGAATGAAAGAATGATGGTCACTGAGTCTTGCCCACTAGGTGACAATATGAGATGCAGTGGAACAAATATCTAGAGGTGGAGATTTGGGTCCTGATTTGGGACAATTTGTTTAACTTTTTTAAGGCTCAGATTTCTTTAGATATGAGGTGTGATTTAAAAAAATACAGGGAATATTAAAATTAAAAAAATTAATTACTAAAAGACACATTTCCATTAATCTCCCTCAAAATACTCCCCCTCACTTCAAACACACTTACCCCTTAATTCTTGCCACTTTCTGAAGCAGTTCTGGAAGTTCTCTTTCTCGAGTGTCTTTAGTTGTGCTGTCATGGCTGCCTCAATGTCCTGAATCAATTCAAAATGTTTTCCTTTCGTGGTCATTTTGACTTTGGGGAAGAGCCAGAAGTCGCGTGGTGCCAGATCCGGGGAATAAGGTGGATGAGGACACACCATAATATTTTTCTTTGACAGAAATTGCCATACTAGAAGCGATGTGTGACATGGAGTGTTGTCATGATGGAGGATGAAGCAAAGACACTTACAAAAGAGGACTTCAGAACTGCTTCAGAAAGTGGCAATAACGATGGGATGGATACGTGTGTTTGAAATGAAGGGGAATATTTTGAGGGGGATTAATGGCAATGTGTCTTTTACTGTAATAAATTTTTAAAAATTTAAACATTCACCTTATTATTTTTTTAAACTTTTATTTATTTAAGTGTGTTTTTCCAAGACCCATCAGCTCCAAGTCAAGTAGTCGTTTCAATCCAGTTGTGTAGGGCGCAGCTCACAGTGGCCCATGCGGGGATTGAACTGGCAACCTTTAAGAGCACCATGGTCTAACCAACTGAGCTAACTGGCTGCCCCTCACCTTATTTTTTGATCACACCTCATACACTTTGCTTGCACCCCTCATAGCATGGTTATGAGGATCAGATGGGAGAAAGTATAAAACACTATTCCGTAGTTGAGCTTGTTGGTTGTTGTCACTATTTGACCTTGTGTACTAATGCTTGGGACTCTCGGAGTCTATTCTCCTAAGAGGCTCCCTCAAAGGACCATTTTAGTTAGTTTCCTATTAGATCCCTTTGCTCCTACCTTCACCACTTATGACCGAGTCTCCTGTTTTCCCAGCTTGGAGAGATTACCAGAAAGGAGCTCGTGTAACACGGGACTTGCTTGCTCTTTGGAAAAGCAGGTATTGATGTGTCTCTTTTTTTTCTTTCCAGTACTTCTCTTCTTGCCCTATGTGATTCCAGGGCTCCAGTGCAGCCAAGGTTGACATGGGAGGGTAAGCCAGTAGCCACTTGGAAACTGGAAATTTGGTACCCTCAATGAATCAAGAACACTGCCTGAATACCTCTTGGAAGCTTTCCTTCCTTGATCTAGGCATTAGACAAGCACTAGGAAGCTCAGATTCTGTGGCTTGGGGTGTGGCAGACGTAGAGCTTACCTCTCAAGGTCCTTGAATACATAAAACTGTTGATAGAGTTGCTAGAGTCCCAATCATGGCCCCTTCCCCAGTCCACCTTTCTCTCTCAGCCACCCGCGTTTCAGGGATGGCTAAGCTGGGGTTGCTTAGCTCTTTGAAAGAAACCTTTAGGCAGGTCAAGAGACAAGCTGATACCAAAAAATTCAATTCCCACCCTTGATGGTTCCTGCCCTACCCCCTCACCTGTGACGTGGAAGGCCAGGGGGCCCTGAGATGTTGATTATTGTTCACACAGGACCCTCAGTCCAAGGAGAAGACTAGACAAAGTTTTTAGCTCCTTACACGCATCAGCATGGGTAAATCGTGGCAGAGTGGGACTGTATGGGAATCAAGAGAGGCAGTCCAGAGTCACTCCAAGTCAATCAGTGGTAGGACATGACTCAGGGATGAGAGTGGAGTTATGTCTCAACAGACTCCAGCCACGGAGAAGTGCCCCAGTGGCAGAGAACAGAAAGAAGAGTGACTGGAGGGGATCACCACAGAGGGGAGTGTCTTGGAGTTTCTACTTTAGGAAAAGGAGGTTGGAGATTAATTTAGGGATTTCTTCAAAGGCCTGAGAGTTCAGGGAGATAGGGAAGTCTAAGAAGACTCTAGCTCCTAAGCCCAAATCAGAAGATGTTCTGAGCATCAGTGAGCTGGGAGATGCCTGGAAGCTCCCGGTAAATGGCCATCTAAGTGGTCAAGGGGCTCCAGTGACCAAGGAATGCCCCCACCTCGAGAGTGCTGGGTACCCAAGATTCAGGATGACCAAGCCTTAAAGAACATAATACAGTCATACAAATGAGCAAATAATTGGTATAGTACTGTCATTACAAAGTTACATACACACACACACAACTACTATAAAAGGATTCAGGGGCTTGTCAAAGTGAGAAAATCCAATAAAGACCTCGCTTCCCAGGAATTGGCTGATCCAGTCTTTCCCTCAGCTCCTTTACTATTTTGACTTTTATATAGCTCTCTGTGTGTGTGTGTGTGTGCACGCGCGTGCGTAAGGTTACACAGGCATTAAAGGACAACAAATCCCCCATGCAACCTCCAAGAAGCGTAAGGCTAAAATTGCAGAGCCAGCTTCAGGGCTTTCTCATTGAAGTGCTCCTGGCCTCAGACAGCTTGGCTTCTAAGGTCTCATAGTTGCACCCCCGAGAGTACTCAGTGGGGACGTGACAATTTCTTGGGTCCTGTGTGTCCACATGGAAGACAGAGGAAGCAGTCTGGCCCAGCAGACCTGGATCCAAAGCTTCAGATCTCAGGGAAGAGCCAGGACAAGAATTTAGCCCCAAGTGAAGAGAGGGACAACCTTAGAAGACCCTAAATAGGAGAGCATTGAGTAAAGGATGCAGGATTGGGGCTCTCCCAGCACAGGCCAGGGGAGTAGCAGACACCCTTGTGAGCAAGAACCTTTGGTTTCTGCACTGGAAGGGACAGACTTCTTCTGAAAGTACCTTGGGTAACAGGATGAGGAGCTTTCTTCACTGGCATTGTCCCAGGATAAAAGGCAAGGGCAAGAAGATCCCTATTAAAAGCCTACTCAGTGTCAGCCCATGTGTGGAGCCCAGGACCAGGTGAAGGGAGAGCTGTCTTCACAGCACTGGGGACACTGCGCTCAGGAGGGCATGGCCATCATGGACCTAATCCTGGAGAAGAATTGGGCCTCAGGCACGGAGGAAAATCAGCACCAGGAGGAAGTCCAGGCCTAGGCAGAGTCTGCAGATTGGCATTTGTGCAACTACAGGGCTCGTTCCTACCAAGATCCAAGGAAAGTGCCAAGTGCATCATGCAGTCAGCACGACACTCCGGCCCTGAGGACCAGAGTTGTCTCAGCAGGGACAGGTAGCTTAGAGACCAGGACAGATATCCCTGGGAAATTATGAGATTTAAGGATCAGCCACGGAGTTCATGCCTCCCAGGGAGCCTGTGTCCCCAGCCAGGTCCCATGAGCCTGGACCAAGGAGGCTAGGTACCTCCAGCTGCCCTCTTCATGACCCCAGGCTGTCTTTAGGGATTTGTCTCTTCTAGTCAGCCAGAAAGTCCTCCATTCCCTCCTAGGAGGGAAGTTTTTCTCAAGGGAAAATTCCGGTCCATATGGAGAAAATCTATTAGTTCTCATGCTAGCACATCCTTCAAAGAGGATAGTCTGTTTTTCATAACCAAGGATATTCTTTCTAAATAAATTTGTTTCTTCTAATAGGTGGGTGGTATCTTCTGTCTTTACTATTTGGGGTATACATTTTGGAAATCCCAGGAGTCTGGGCTTAGAGGAAGGGAGGAATTAGCTTTACCGTATATTGAAAGCCTGCTTGGGCTTCTCAAAGGTGATCAGGGCCCTGGAAGAAGGTTGACAGTGGCACTGCACATCCACCCTCAATCCCAGGTTCATTATTTCTGCTGAGCTGCCATATTTTTAAAATATTTTATTTTTTTCATAATACTGTCATTACAAAAAAATACAAAAAAAAACTACTATAAAAACATTCAGGGGCTTGTCAAAGTGAGAAAACCTAAAGACCCCACCCTAAGACTTGCTGGATCACTCTTCCCCTAGCTCCTTCACTGTTTGACCTTTATACAACTGTGGGAGTGGGGTGGGGTCACACAGGCATCAAAAGGCTGGAAATTCCCCACGCAGCCTCCATGAAGGGTAAGAAATAAGTAGCTTCACATATCACAAAAAATGGGATTTGGAAATTTGGGGGTGGCTAGGCCCTGAGTTCAGAGGTGTGTGGAGAAACCTGTGACCCTGAATCTCTTGCTGAGGAATAGCTGCTACCTGACCCCAAAGCCCTTTCCCTTCCTGATGAAGGCTGGGAGTTGGATCCCGCCCCCGCCTCTTAGCTTTAATACAGTAGGCCCCCTTCCTCTCCCTCTGCCCTTACACACTCCTGCGAGCAACAGGGAGGACAGAACTTCCAGCTCTGTGGGGACTGGGCAGGGGAACTGTCAGGGAGGCTGCTTGAGGGCCCTATTCACTTCCCTGCCCCAAATAAAAAGTGTCTCGTGCTCAATGGCCTGGTTCATGGGTTATGGACCTTCCCTTTCTATCTCAACCCTGGAGAGGCACAGACAGCTCTAGGTGAGTGCTTTGTGTGTGTGAATATGTGTATGATAACCCGGGACACTGTGGACCTGGGGGTGAAGCTGGGGTGGGAAAGCAGTGTCCTTTCTATTCTCTTCCTCCCCCAACAGGAGGAAGCTGAAGGGGAGGGGGAGGGGAAGTATTAGCAAAGCTGAGAGGGGAAGGACATGCTATATATACAGGCATGGACAAGGAATCTCTACATCTTCAAGTAGCACTCAGGTCACTCTCCAGCCACTGGAGTGGGAACTGGATTCAAAGCGAGTGACGTGAAAATTGACCCCTGGCCTAGGCTAGTTCTCCCCACCTCCCTCCCACTCCCCAAGGCAGCCCAGCTCTGAAAGGGGTCAGGAAGAGAAACATTTTCCTGAAAACCAGTGGCTTTTTTTGCATTTTAGAAAAAGTTGCTAGTGTCCCGTGGACATCCAGCTGGGTGTACGTGGGTGGGGTGAGTGTGGGGTATTGCTGTGGTAGACTCTGGGCCGGCGGGGGCAGAGCCTAGGAACAGGGTAGGTGCTGCTTAAGGATCTGTCGTGTCTGTGGTGTTAATCTGTCTGGAAAGCGAACTTTGAACTCGACAATGAGGTCTCCGCGCTGGGTGGGCACCTTGGGGAAGGGGAGACCCTCCCCACGGAGTCTCTTCACGGTGCCTGGCTTGATGACGTCATTGCAGGGCAAAGGGATCACTCGGCCATCAATGGTGGGAATGTTCACAGTGCAGCCACACAGCGCCTGAGGAAAATGAGGCAGAGTGAGAAAAAGGCAGGGGAGAGTGATTGGGAAGAGGGAGAAAGACTGAAGCGGGGAAAGGATGGCCCTATCACCCCCTCGTCACACACGCCACCTGACCCGGGACGCACCTCCTTGAGGCTAATCAGAGCACTGTAGAGCACGTTGGTACCATCTCTGCGGAAGTGTGCGTGGGGCTTGTCTTTGAGCACAAAGACTATGTCGGCAGGGATGTTGTCAGGTGTGGCGTCGCCCTCTTTGGGGAAGGTGATCTTGGTGCCTTCCTTCCAGCCTCGCTTGATGACAATGTGCAGGATCTTGTCCTCGGTGCGCACAGTTCGCCCGTCGGGGTTGAGGCGCCGCCTCGTAATCTTCATGCGCTTGGTGGAGCCATGGTAGATCTCCTCCAGGGACACCCGCAGTTCATGCACCACAGGTGGGTCCTGCACCTTGCGTCGAGGGTACAGTGGTTCTGGGGTTCGCCTTGGACCCCTGCTCAGCCCATTGAAGCCAAAGCGGCCGAAGGCACCAAATGGGTCCTCATCATCATCCACATCCATGTCATCTGGGTCAAAACCACTGAAGGGGCGAGTGGAACGGCTGCTGGCAAAGAAGATATCGAAGGGATTGGAGCCACCAAAGAAGGAGGCAAAGGTGGCATGGGGGTCCCCGTGAAAGGTGTAGTGAAAGGAGCCACTGGAGCCACCTGATGAACCACCGCCAGTCTTCAGGCCTGGAGGGAGGAGAAGTTAGGGGCAGTGGGGCTGTCCTGGCCCCACCCCAGGCTCCTCCCCTCGCCCTCTAGCTCCCAGCGCCTGGGCCTAGAGAAAGAAGACATCTTTAACTGCCACAGAGAGGGCTGTTCTAATAGATTAAGAAAACTCTCTGGCAAGATTAATTTTACTCTTTATAATTATGTTTATTGAGGAAGCTCATCTTGAGGTTCAAAGAGGCTGAGTTACCCAATAGGTGGAAAAAGCTAAGACTAGAAGCCTTGGAGGATGCGACTTCCAGTCCCGTAATCTCTTCCATGTACCCATAACCCAGAGATGTCTCCCACAGTCTTGAGTGGCTGGCTCCCAAATTTTTACATGTCATACCTGGCTCCCCAATTTTTGCTTATCTCCAAAGACACACCGGGCAAGAGGCAATCAGACAGGATCTGACCAGACGGGGTTAGTAAGTGACCTGTCCCAAATAACGTGGGGATATAGTCCCAACTCTTACTCTGCTTCTAGCGTGGTTTCTTCTTTCCCTGACTTCTGACCAAATGGGAAATAAGGAGGGCCCAAAAACTCAGGAAAGCTCTGGAGATGAGGAGCTATTTCTCTAGAAAAAGTTTTCCCAGTGTTGCACAACTCCAGGGGGTGCCATTTGCACATTGGATAGACATAGATTACAATGGGAATGGAGTTCCCTGGAGCTATAGAACACCAAGGCCTATACCTCATACTTAATGTCAGAGCAACCAAAATGCATGAATGAGTGGGCACACTGTGGGTGGTGACCTCTGCTGCTCTCTCTGGAGTCAGGTCCTGACTAAGGGGCTCAGATTCCTGGAGGCAGCCTTAATGGGGGGATGGTACTGGTGGTGATGAGGGTAGTAGGGGGCATGGGAAGGAGTGAGGCAGGGTTAACACTGAGAAATAATCTAGGATGTGTAGACTCAGGGTGGGGCCCAGGCTAGGGGAAGGGACTCTTCTCTTTAAGGCCTTTTATCGAGAATTTCAATTGGCTGTGGAAGCCTGAGTCTAAATTGGCCTCTTACTTCTTGGAACCACAAGGGCAGATTTGGATTTCATTAGAGAAGCCAAGTGGCAGGCAGTTCAGAGACTTGTGGCAGCTGCCTCTTCACCCCTCCCCTGAGACTCAGGGTCTGTTCTTCTGTGGAGGGTCTGATTATTAGGTGAGTTCAAGAAGCTTGGCAGAGCACAGTGTGACAGGGAGGTTGGACTGACGATGACGGCAAGGGGTAATTTCTCTGTAGGGATTCCTGCTGCACTACTACCACCTCCTTTTAAAGCTGGGAACAACTTGTCCCCAGCGAGGGCTGAGCACAGTCTATGTGCACAATTGTTCTGTCTGGTTGTTGGGGAGGAGGCAGAGCGAACAGAAACTTTATAACCCACATTTCCAAGGCTGCCTTTCCCTTCTACGTCCTCAGGAGCCTTCCTGGGATGTATATCTGCATTAGAACTCGGTGTCTGGGAATAGGGGCTGAGCTTTGACCTTCACTTAGGCTTGGTCATTCAGGAGGGGTGAAGTTTCCAGGGAGCTCTCCCAGCTCCCACCTTCTTCTTAAACAAAGGTGAGGCCAAGTAGAGGAATGAGTGCAATTCCTAGACAGGTCACATGGTGGCATGGTATTTGCACAGCTTCCCTCTTCCCCACCCCTACTGCTCCCATCCTTCCATCCCAGGGAGAAAAATTTCTTAGCTGAGAGAATACTGAGGATTCCAGAAGATACCTGGTGAATCTGGGAGTTGGCAAGTCTAGTAGGTGAGCAAGGAAAAATGGAAGGAACTAGACTGAAGAATCAGAGGAGGGGTCTGGGAGGACTGGGGAGCACAGCATGGGGCATGGAACACACAGCAGAGAGGAGAAGAAAAAGAACATTCATTTGAGTGTCTGCTCTGTGTCAAGGTATGATACATATGGTTAGCCCATCTAATTTTGAGGCTAGAATGGGGAGAGTGAGAAGGAGAATGTGGAAAAAAGGTGGATGCCACTGGGGAGGGAGGACAGTTCCTCCCGGGAAGGAGAGTCCTCAGCTGTGACTATGTCTCTTAATATAGCCTGACAGGTGCCTGTGGCTGGCGGGTGGCAGGCGGCTCTGAGGGGCAGGCCCAGAATTAGCAGCTACATCATGCCCGTGGGATGTGCTGGGAGGGGCCGCCCTCTCGGAGGCTTTATTTGGGCTTTTCCTGCCACTGTGTGCAGGACCACTAGCTACCCCAGGGAGGGGGCAAAATGCCAGCAGCAGTTCCCTTTCCACCCTTGGATCCCTGCCACTTCCTCAGGGAGGTGAAGCTCCGCCTCTGTTCTGATGACCTCAAGTGGGCAGGGAGGGGGCAGAAAAGGGGACAGCCATCTCTCCAGCTCAGAGCTCCAGTGGTTAATTCCCAGGTAGCTTAAGGGCCAAACTTTTATGCTGATGAATGTAAATGCTTTGTCCTCAGAAAGCCACACACTCCCTTTCCCTAACCTTCCCCATCAGCCAATGAAGCAGCAGGGACTTCAGGCAGGACTAATAAGGCTGGGAGGGCAAAAAGGGAGGGGGGAAAGCCTCTGGTTTGTGCTGCAGACCTCCCAAGGCCTGAACTTAAGGAGGGAGAGGGGCAGACAGAGGCGGGGAGAACTTTGGTAAGCCGAGGCTGGGTAGTGGGTGGTCTGTTTTCTCCTCTGGGTGTCAGTGTTGGGAACACTTGCCTCCCTCACCCCCTCCTCAGCTTCCAGTTCTCTGCTGTGAGAACTGGGCCACCCAGGACCCCAAACAAGGACAGGGGTCCAGTATTAGGCTGGAGCACTGCCCTCTTACCTTCCTCCCCGTACTGGTCATACAGGCCGCGTTTCTTAGGGTCACTCAGCACATCATAGGCCTCTGCAATCTCCTTAAATTTCTCCTCCGCGTTGGGTTCTTTGTTCTTGTCTGGGTGGTACTTCAAGGCCATCTTCCGATAGGCTTTCTTGATCTCATCCTCATTGGCTCCCGATGGGATCCCAAGAATCTTGTAATAATCCTTTCCCATCACAGCCACTGGACCGGCACTGGTCTCCTTGTTTCTGAAAGAAATCCAGGGCCAATCCTTGATGCCCCTATTCCTTCTGCCCCAGCCCTGCTCCTGATAATCCTACAATCCCTAAAAGTCACTGTGTGACTTTCAGCAGCTCATGCCTGTTCTCTGGGCCTCTGATTCCTCATCAGTAAAATGAAAGGTTTGGACTAGATGATCTCTTCCAGCTCTGACATTCTAGGAGTCTGTGATTCTTTCCTGAGTTCCTGGGTTTTCCCAGCAGGAAGCTGGGGGCTGCGGCCCACTTCCTGGGGCTAGGCTAAGGCCCAGGCCCTTGGGCCAGACCGAGGACCCCTGAAAGGCCTTGCTGAGTGAGGTGGCACCATGGACTGACAAGCCCACGGACAGAAGCGAGTGAAGATCAGTGTACTGGATGAGGTCACCTGAGCAGCGTGGGTTCCTACGCCATGCCTCAGGCATGGTGCCCGGCTAAGGTCAGCTGCAGCAGTAGCCCAGGCCTGGGGACAAGCCCAGGTCTTCAGCCAGCTGTCCTGGCCAGCCAGGCTGAGTCAGGGTGTGGGTGCCTGGAGTGCTCTCTGCCATTGGAGACCCCAGGCCTCCCTGCCCCCGCTTCCCATACTATGCTAAGCCTCACGTGTGACTCACATCAGAGGATGATTCACAGCCTTTGGAAACTGCTGTTTCTAATTCCCTCATTATTGGGGGGGCGGGGCGGGTGACACTGTCCTTCCCCCAACCAATGCAACAGTTCCCTTTACTCATTTCCCAGTGTCTACACACAAAACTGTGTGTGAAGACAAGTCTGTGTCGCCTAAGCACCAGTGTTAGTGAACAAAAGCATCCTGGGGGTAGGACCTTTTTAAACCTTAGTTGTTAGGAGATAATTGGGCATTAACTTCTGTTTCCTTAATACCTTCCCTACCAGTCCCTGCCTCTCACCTGTCCTGTGGTTTCCCATCTGGCCCAGTGCCAGGTCCATGCTCCTCTGATAGTCCCGTCTAAGCTGGCTGCAAGGCCACTTGTTATGTGAGGGAGAAACAAAGGGCTCTAATTCTTCGATGCTAATGTCCCTCCACCAATGTCTCTAATAAGTGGTGGCTATGAAGGGAACGGGACTTTTCTGTAGCTAGAGCTATTTGTGGGAATGGCCAGAAGCCATTCTCCAACCTTTCTGAGATTTGGCCAACCCCTGCCAAAGCCCAGAGAACCGGAGTCTTTCTAGCAATGTCCTGGGCTGGCAGCCACTGTTAAGGCCTGCTTTTCTGCCTCTGACTGCTTCAGCGAGGGGTACAGGGTTTCTTGGCAGGAGTGAGGGCTGTAATTGGTAAGAAGAGGCCTCAAGCCTCCAGGTGGGTAGGACAACGGCCCTGGCTCCTGCCCCCACAGGGTCTGTCACAGGTGGCTGGGTTGATTCATGGTTCTGGGAGTCACCTCACTGATGAAGAGAACGCTCCAAAAAGGCGGGTACACCCCCTTCTCCCCCTACCAGCGTGTCACGCCTGGCTGGGGAGGCTGAGGTTGGAGGAGGCAGAGAAGAAAGAGCATCTGGGGGAGGCCAGCCATTTTCGGAAGCAGCAGTAAAAGCCGTCTGAGAGGGAGCTGGGGGTGGTCTGCCATCTCTGCCTCAGCCCACACCCCCCCCTCCCCGGGACTGGGAAGCAACCCTAGCACAGGGAGAGGGTGCCCCCAGAGAACGATAGCAGCTTCTAGGCAGAGGGCACGTGGACCGTCTTGCCAATTCTCCCATTCTCCTTGCTGTCCCTGTATTACCTCTTTCTTCATCCAGCCAACTTCCTCCCTGGCACCCACCTGCTAGGCGTTCTAGACCTGTAATCCTCTTGCCTCTACAGACACAGGGCAAGCTCTTTCAGAATTGCCTTTTTCCTCCTCCTTTTCTCCCTCCCTCCCCCTACCCACAAGCCACGTGTTGGAATGACAAAGGAGCCCCATGGCATGGCACTGCCTTTGATGGAGAAGAATGAAGAGGGTGTTAATGGAGAGGCAGGAATGAAATATGAGGAGAAATGGCAAGAGGGTATAGGGAAGGGAGACGGTTGATACTGAAAATGAAGTACGGATGGAGGGGGATGAGGTGTGACAAATGGAAATGGCTGAGGTGGAAAATGGGTTACCAATGGGTTGAAAGAGAGATGTAGAGAGTTGAAATACTGGAGATGTCTGTGGAAAATGGATGCCTGAAGGGTTTGGTATAGGAGAAGAATGATAAAGGGGTGCACTTCATTCAAATGTAGGGGGAGGTAGAAGGGGTTCTTTATGTAATGAGGATGAGATGAGGATGAGATGGAAGAAGCAGGAGGCAATGGAGGGGGATGTGATGTGGAGAATTTGACTTGGTATGAGTATGAGTGCCATTCTCCGGAGGGACTTACCGAAACTTTACAAACCCATTCAGCGTCCAGGCTCGAAGTTTTAAGGGCTCCAGCTGAATTTTAAACATCAAGCTGGCTAAGAAGTCTTCTCCCCAGAAGTGTGGGAAGCTCCGGAAAGCTCCTCGGGCCTGCAGTGGGGGTGCTGCTGGGGATGGGCAGGAGAGCACTGTGCGCTTAAACATGCCCAGCCCAGCCCCTCACCTCAGATTGCTCCACTGGAGCTGCTGGGAGAGCTGTAGCTCTGGAAGCCACCTCCTCAGGTTCTCATAGGCACTTGGCCCAGCAAGGCCTGTCCGGTGCAGCAGGAGCTGGACCTGATCCCCAGGTGTGGAGAGTGAAGGGATAGCGACCACCTGCTCTCAGGGGCAGCAATGTCTGGCTGATTGTGAATGGCTGTATGGCTGTGACTGTAAGGCTGGCAGTGCGAGCGTGTGCTGTGACAGGTGTGGTTGTCTGTGAGGGCCTGAGAGGCAGTGAGTTCCTCTTGCCTCTTTCCTGGGAGGACCCGACCCCAATCCCCAAGAACCTACTCAATGAAGTCACTGACGGGGAGTCTCCTCCCTCACAGATGGGCGGGGAGGGGAGGGGCAGGGCAGCGCTCCGCCGGGACAAAAGGCGCGGAGAGGAGAGAAGGGGAGGAGAGGGGAGGGGGCTCCGGCGGGGGAGGGTGGTCGGTGATGTCACCGGTACTGGCTGGCAGGGCTGGCTCAGAAACGTCTCCACCCCACGGAACCCAATCTGACCCGGCCCGCTGCCCCCTCCCCCGGCTCAGACGCTGGCTGCCCCCTGTAAGAGAGTCGCCGACAACCAGCACCTTGCAGAGCCCGGGTCCCCGCACCCCCAGGGAAGAAGGAGCCGATGGGCCCTCAGTGTCCCAACCCCCTGACACCAGGACCTCTGGCTTCAAGATGCCCCCACTCCCGGGATCCCCGAGTGCTAGCTCGGCACCCTCACCGGTGAGTTGCTGCGGGCGCCTCCGCGGTGGGTCAGACAGCCGCTACCCCCTCCCCCGGCTCCGGCTCCGCTGCCTCCACTTGGGACAGGAGTCGCCTGCCCGCCGGCCGCAGACAGCGGGCCCGGGAACCCGCCCCCACGGCTCCGCCTCCGCGCCACCCATTGCGCTGTGTGCCCGTCACTCAGCTCAGCCTCTGCTGTAATTGGACAGCTTTCAACGAGTGGCTCGGTGATACCCTCCCATTCTCCGCCCCTGTCACCCGGCCACACACGCACACATTCCTGGCAGTGATTGGTGTGGGTCTGATTGGTGCAATTTGGGATCAGTCAACCACACCTCTTCACTATCCCGTCGTGTCATTGGTGAAACGGACAGAGGGCGGCAACTCAACGCGCCCTTTGATTTTATTGGTTGGTGTGTGGCGCTCAGATCCCAGCTGGGAGGGGGACTGCGCAACTATATTAGTCCAATCTCCGGTTTGAGAAGGTGGGACGTACTGGCCACTGCTCGAATCCCGGGAGAACCTTCTGGAACCCGTGCAACGTCAAAGGCAGCCTTAAAGGAAAACTGCACCCACCAGTTGGTGACTATGGGCATTCTCTTCTTTCATCATTTAGGAGGATAGGGGATAGAAAGTGCACTCTGGGAGCTGTAGTCTCTGGACCAGGGTCAAAAGGTCACCCCTTCTTAACCCGTCTTCCAGGGAGACTTCGATCTGACCTGATTTAGCTTTACCTTACCTTGACCCGGAGTTGACCTGATGTGACCTAACTGAATTTCGAAACATTCCCAGATAGACGTGCAGAGTTTAAGTGCCCTTCTGCTCTCTGCTTCGTAACGTGGTAGTTCTCAGGTTTAGCACCTCCGTGATTCCCTTTCTGAGTACCCTTTTTATTCTCTGTATAATCTCCACATCCCAGCTCCCTCGTGAGCAGCCCCCTCTCAGCAACCCCCACAATCCATATTAAAGTTCTTCCTATAATCTTTCATCCTACTTCCCCTTTGAGTTCCACATTTTAGCCCCCCATCGTTTTTCCTTCCTGTTGGCCCAGTATAATGTCTTTCCCCCATGATCTTCTGTCTTTTCCTATTCTTAATTCTGTATGCTCCCCTATCCTAGCTCCCCTTTATAACCCCTCATCTCAGCTCCACATGGTCTTTTTTCTTAACACCCTCAGAATCTCCCATCTCAGTCCCACCCCACCCCCACTCCCCATTAAATCTCAACCCCAGTATCCCCGCTGTTCAGAGCAGGCAGGGCTGCGGAGGTGGTTGCCAGCGGAAGCCGACGCTTGAGCAGACACGGTGCCTTGCGCCCACGTTACTGTCTCCCAGGCCCATCTGTGCTAGAGGGAACCGGGGTGGGGAGGGGGTAACCCGGGGGTGAAGAGGGGAAAGGAATTTTTGGAGGGTTTAAGGACAAAGGAAAGGCAGAAGCTCTCACCTCTCTTTCTTTGCCATTTTTTTTCAGATACAGAGTTTTTTTTCAGAGACATGCAAACTGGACAGAACTGGAACGTGTGGCTTGTAGAGGGCATCAATACCTAGGCTATAGAGCAGAGCAGGGCAGGAGAGAGGTCTAGGGGTCCTGAGGCAGGTCTGCACAGTCTCTACTACTTGTCTTCTTTCTAGTCTTCCCTGTGGGGATCCCCGGTGTAAAGGGGTGTGAAGAAAGGAAAGGAAGTGGGGTAAGAGGAGAATAGAGAGGAGGTGGGGTTTGGGGAATGAAGATAGGAGGGCAGGGGAGGTGAGGTGAGTGGGAGGGGGAGGGAAGGAGGGAGAAGATGAGAAGGGAAGGGGAAGTGGGGAACAAGGAATAGAGGGGAGGGGAGGTGGGTGAGCAGCAAAAGACTGGGACAGAGAGATGGGGTGAGGATGATGAGGAAGGTATGGGAGTTGGGGTGATGACGGAATGGAATAATGTGACATGGAGATAGGCAAAGTAGGATGAGGGGTCCCAGAACAGGTGCTGGCTTTTTAGATTTGGGGGCTTTCATCCCCCCCACCTCCAGATGCATGGGGGCCTGGGCTGTGGGTGGCTCTGCTTCTTCCCATTCCAGTTCTGTCTATGCTGCCTCCTCCAGCCTTGCCTGTGCCAACACGGAGGCAGAGAGTTTAGTCACCGGCCCTTACCTGGTCCCTGCTAATGCTAACGTGTAGGCTTAGACCTTTGAGGGTGCAGGGCTGTGCCTTCAGGTACTGATGGCATGGACTCCTTTGTCTGCCCTGGGGGTGCTTTTGCTGCCCTCTATCCCCTTGCCCTTGGTGTCAGTTGTGTGTGTGTGAGGAACCAGGGTGCACAGTAAGGCATAGGGAATAAGAATGTAGGCTCGTGAGATAGATTGTAGACTTTGTCAGGTTTCTTGCCATATCTGTGCCTCATTTCCTTCTTTGTAGAATGGGGATAGACAACAGCAGTACCTCAGAGGGTTGTTATGAGGGTTAATTAAGGTAACACATGTAATGCTCCTAGTTCTGAGCTTGGCAGTAGTTAGTGCTCCACAAAGTTAACTGTTACTCTGTTTGTTCACGGATAGCTGGTGTGAGTGCATCTGTAAATGTTTGACTCTGATTGGGAGTTATTTGTACTGTTGTATCTATAATGAAATTTGTGTAATTATTTATGTAATGATTTGTGTGTGGTAGTGTGTCTGATTCTGTGTTATTTGCTGTAGGTGTGTGATTTTGTGTTAGTGTACGTGTGTGATTAAATGACTGCACAGGCCTGTATCTACACGACAGAGCCGATGGAGTGCGGCTTCATGGCTTTTGACACACTGACATCGTGTCTGCTGGTGTATGACTGCACCTTTGATCGTGTGGGTTCCAAACACCCTACTCACCCTTCCTTCCCATGGAGACGTCATAATCCTAGGTGTCCCTCATTTCCTCACCCTGAAGGAACCGGAACCCGGGGGCAGGGGTGGGGGTGTGTGCCAGTGAGGAGGTGTTTAGACAGGAACACATGTTCCCTCCTAGACTGTACGGGAGGGGGAGCCCCCTATCTTGCACATATCCTGAAGGCTCCAGAGGAAGTCTCCCTCTCCAACTGGTTCTCAGTTCCCTGTCTTGTCACCATGGCAACAGTTGCCAGGGGCTCCCACAGTTGCTAAGATCTGGGTGTGGGAGGCTACCAGGCGGCTGTTGCCAGTAGAAACAGAGAATCCTGAGGGAAAGAAAGACTACTCCCACAGCTGCCAGCGCTCTGCAGTGACAGGACCGGCCCTTGGACTCTCCTGTCCCCAAATTGTACTTGATTTGTATGTGGAAGTACTAGGGTTATTGGGGGGCTTTAACAGGAAGCTGGAACTAGAATACCGGGATCTACCCTCTGAAGAGACAAGGGGCTCTAGCGTGCCCATTACCATCTTTAAGTTTGGGATGTCCCTAGAAATTAGTGACCCCCTCATTCTGTCCTCCGTCTCTTACACTTCTTGCCTGGCAATATCTCTGCCTGAGTTCTCCAGTGGCTGGTGTGTATTACCTGGGGCTTCTACCTGGTATAGTAAGGAATGCTGCATTGACCCCCTTACCGTGGATGCAGACTGACTTCTCCCTGAAGTCAGACTCTCAGCATCTCATCTGGATACATACGTCATGCTGACACTTGAGCCCAGACTTCAGTCCCACACTGAGTCCCAACTTTGGCCTCAGCCTGAGACACTGACCTCAGTCTTAGTGCTGAACCAGACAGTTCCCCAAACCCAGCCTCAGCCTTAGCCCACCTCCTAGACATGGGTGAACCCCAATCTTGATACAGATTATTTGAACTCATCCACAGATTCAGTTCTGATCCTGTACTCTGATTGAACACTGACCAGAGACCTAACTCCCTGCTACTCTCCGGGCACCTCCCTGCGTGTTTGGAACCTACACTGATCACTACCAGAAAGATTCAAAGGGGTCATTTGTTGTTGTTTTTTTGCCTTGGGGGGGAGAAGACAGTGCTAGGAATGACCAGCAGAGGGCGTGCAACATCAGGTTCTACTTGCGAGCTTCCCAGAGCCAACCTGGGAAGGGGATATCGAGTATTGAGACCTTGGATCTTTTTTCTCAGGTCGGGACCCAGAGCTGCAGGCAAAAAAGTTGGTCTAAAAGATTGAACTAAAGAAATTAAGGTTCCTAACCCAGTGATGCTGATGCTTTGGGGTCACGTGTGTCTGTACAATCATGGATATCCCTAGAGCTCAGCTGGGCTCAGGACTGGGCACTCACCAGAAGGTGCTTAACCATTTAATGGCACCACAGGTCTCAAGAGGAGAGGATACCTGCTAACGCATCCCACTCCTGACTCAACACTTCTGTCATACACAGCTTCACTGCTTTCCCTGGGATCTGGTTATCTTTTGGTCCTATTGAGCTGAAGTCTGCCTCTCTTGCACCGTTGTCCTTGGCTCTGTGCTTGAGGTCACATCAACCTCTTGGTCGTATCTGCAAGGCATCAGCCTCTGCCTCTCTCAAGTCTGCTCCTCTCCAGGGTCAATACCCTGCAGGCCTTCATGGGTTCCTCCTCTGCCTCATTCCATTCCAGCCGCTAAGACTATGCTCGCCTGTCTGGGTTTCAGTTGGTGGCGCCTGGTTTAGCTTTTGGATTACCTGGATTAGTTTTTTCCTGGCATGCTAGTGCAGTGTACAGAGGAGTCAGGCTGCTCCCTCCTCTGACTCTGAACTTTCTATGTGGCGTCATGTGACATCAGATTTTTGGTAGCCATCACATACTATTTACCCATATCAGGTGAAGACCACAACCTTTTTTCTCCCTGAGTTGCTAAATCACATCTTGCCCATTTGTACCTGTTGTGATTTTTGAAAGGGGTGTTATACTTATTTTTAAAAACAAAGATACTTGAAATAAACGAAATAAAAACATTATGGCAATACCTTCTGAGTTTTAGGGCAATCCCTGCGTTTGGAAATCTCTGTCCTTGATGCTTAAAGGTGGGATAAGGAAGAACTAAAGTGCTTACTGTGGCAGCACATACAATATACAGAGATGGTTAGCACGGTCCCTGTGCAAGGATGACTGCAGATTCGGGAAGTATTTCATAGTTCTGCCTTTGATGAATGTTAAAATGTAAGATTGTAAAGTGAATGTGTATATGAATGACTTAGTATGTTACAAAGCAAAACAGAGAGGGACTGAAGATTCCCAGTCGACTTGGCTGTGACTTCAGCACTGTGGACAGAGACCACTGGCAGCACCGGCGCGCTGCCTGGGACAGTGGGTGGGTGAAGATGATATACACACAGCTTTCAGCTCAGGCCAGAAATCCCTGCTGCTCACTAAGTGCCTTAAGGTGTATAAAGTCCTTTCCTCCTACCAAAAGTATCCTGTCCTCACTCAACTATCAGCCCAGGAGGCAGATGGGAAAGGGACTATTTTCTAGATTTTTACAGATTAGGAAACTGAGATTCAGCAAGGTCAAACTCCAAGCAACCCTTTGGGTGGGGTGGGATAGAGAACACTAATTACTCTATGTTTAGCAAATTTAGCAGCCACTGTTTCCCTTTGGGTGATGACTTTCCCTAGAGATAAAAGTGGAGTGCATTTGACCCAAAACAGGACAGGGTGGGTGGAACTTTGTGTGGAACCGAGGCTCCGGCTAGCCCGGGGAACAAGGGGAAGTCGGTAGGAGGAACAGCTCTAGGAGGGTCTAAAGTTCCAGCCAGGACTCCCAGACTGAGGGTGGGGAAATCTTGCTTGTCGTTAGAGTCCACAGAGACCTAGCTTTTATGCTTCTCTTTCTGTCCTAATGCTTGGCTTCACTGAGCCTGGAGACAAGAAGGGACCTGTAGGATATTACTAAGCTAGCTCCAAGCCTGATGGACCTCCATGAGAAAACTCCAGGGAGGAGCGGTATGGGAATCTTGTGAGTGAATGGGGTGTGTTGTGTAGGTGGTAAATTCTATGACATGGCTACAGGTGGAGCTACCTGTGTATGTCTGTTCCAAGGGGGTGGAGAGGTGCTGGACCACACAGCAGCTATACCTTGAGGTGTACTTTGACAGGTAGCACAATAAAGTGGTTAGGAACATGGGCACTGAAGCCAGAATACTTGGTTCCCCCACTTCCTAGCTGTGTGACTTGTGTAACCTTGAGAAACTTTCAGCCTCTCTGTTCCTCACTTTTCTCATCTGTAATACAAATCTCAGAGTTGTTTTGAAGATTACTTTATGCAAAGCACTTAGAACTGCCCAGTGCATAGTAAATGCTCAAAAACGTTAGTAATTATATGTATTTGGGACCCCTATGGGTTGTAGGTAACAGTGTCTGCCTCTGAGCCAGTCTAGAGATGCTTTCCTGCTACAGGCACTGGCTCTGTTCTTACCAGGTGAAAGGGGTGAATGGGGATTCCACAGTCCTCCGAAAGCTGCTCCAGACTGTAGTTCACCCAACCCTATTATGTCACATCAAACAATTTGCACAAATGGGGAGGAAACTCAGACCAAGGAGGGCCCAGATCAGGAAAAACACGGCTAACTAGTTTTCACCTACTTTGTAGCTCAGCAGGAACTGAGAAGGGAAAGTGTCTAAAACAAGCCCTTGGTGGGGAGGATGGGGCATTACAAAGCAGGCAAACTCAGACGCCTTACCTCTTCCTCAATTTCTCCAAAAACTCTGGCTCCTCTCTTCAGTGCCTCTATATCCTCTCTGTATTTGTGGTGGAGCCCCTGCCTCCTCTCACCCCCACCCATCACTTGATTCTTGGGAAGGCCAGTACCAGGAAAGCTCTAGAAAAAGAGCCACAGTGTATTGTGTTCTTGGCGGCCACAGCTGCTCCTGTCTTAGACTCAGACTCAGGGATGGGGCAATGATAAGAAACCTCACAGAAACTCGGCAGGTGCCCCAAACAGGAAACAGGAAGCCAAAATAGCATCACAATCTCTTTATTATGATTTCTACTGTGCCCAGCCTGTGGGAGCATCAGCTCCTTCTGGAGTGAAGGCTGAGCAGTTGGGAGGAGCATGCAGCTGTAATGATGGGAAGACAGGGCTTGGGGATGTTCCCCTCAGCTGTCAGTTACCTTCCTCAGAGAAGCACACAGAAGGGCATGAGGGACCACATGGCTCTGAATCCTCCACTGTTACTTGAGTGCACTCAGAACTCCCTCACAAGCCTGAGTTTGGCTGGGACAGATCCTAAATGAGGCTAAGCTTGAATGCCCGTGTTTCACCATAGATATGGAAAGGACTTGCTATTTATACCTTGATGTTTACATCTGTGGTCACGCCATCCCTTTTGTACACACTGGGAATGGGCTTCTTAGTTCCTGGCCCGGACCAGACCTGACATCCTCTCCATGATCTGGGTCATCAGGGCATGTGGCCCAGGGGGAAGGTTTGCCTTGGTGCTAGTTGGGTCTAGTGGAAATTCTGTAACCTATTTATTTTTTCCTTTCAAGTTTGCCAAAAGCAGTGGCAGTAGGAAAGCAACAGCAGGCAAAGTGCCCAGTCCCACCCCACTCCGGGGCTGAGCTGTCGGGAACAGGCATGATGCATTAATGATCCCACGCAGGGATCTCTGTTGTCTGGGCTGCAGGCAGAGGCCCAGAGAGAGATCCTGGGCAAATTCAAACTAAGTGGCATGAAGAAAGGAGCAATTCTATTTCACTGTAACAGAGAGGTAAAAGGGGGTTATGGTTACAGGTGCTGCCAGGATATCCTGAAATTCTGGCGTCAAAGTTATTCTGCCTTTTAGCGCCAAGTATATATCTGCTTTTACTCTGCTGGTTGGAAGGGGACATGCTTGCAGGGTCATTAGAGCCTGCTACTAGTCCTACTGAGAGGTTACTCTTGGCTCTGGGTGGTCACGGCGAGCCTGGGCCTGCCAGACAG
Organism: Rhinolophus hipposideros; assembly: GCF_964194185.1. Lineage (NCBI taxonomy): Eukaryota > Metazoa > Chordata > Mammalia > Chiroptera > Rhinolophidae > Rhinolophus > Rhinolophus hipposideros. Next base: position 51,404,398 of record NC_138057.1, on the reverse strand, counting down.
CTTCTGCTGAGCTTGGCTCTTGGCTTTAGGACTTCCTGGCATCACTCTTACTGAAGCCATGAGACCTGCAGTAGCTGAGGTTGTGCTTTGGGCTGAGTCCTTGGCACAATCCTGGGCTCACCCCCCAGTGAAGTACACTCTTACCAGGCAGTTTGATTCTGTGCTCCCCATATTGGTGATAGGAATAGGGGAACCCCGAGATTTGGCCACTCAAACAAGGCCAGGGTGACATCCCACAGGGAGCACCAGGGCCAAAAAGGCCAGTGTCAGCCCTGCAGCCGCAGTCACTGGGCTGAGGGCAGGAAGAGGCAATGTGCTCATGGCTTTGGCTGTGGCTGTCCTCAAAGGAAGAAGAGCACTTGAGAGTGGGTCAGTAACTAGGAAAGAGGGAACTGCTCCATGCTCTATCCCTGGGATCCAAAGGTGCAGAAGCTGGTCTCAGGAGAGGAAGTCACGGAGCAGACCTGGAGTGGTTACGTGGCCATAGCTACTGCCTCAGCTGACCCTCTCGCTGCAGCTCCATGGTGTCATCCAGACACCCGTCTTCAAATCTGAGCATGGGGAAGAGGACTGCTGGGTGAAACCAGGCTTAGGGCGGATGCTCTTCAGAGGAGCCTATATGTAACCCCAGTCTCCCGTGGTTGGGAGGTAGGGTGGGTGGTACTTGGGAAGAGCACTGATCTGTTTTGGGCAGTCAAGAAGGAAAAGACTGAAACATTTTCTCACACCCTTATTAGAAACTAATTTTTGTGCTTGGCAGAATTTCAAACAGTCACAGTGATAGAAGGGATTGAAAAGGAAAGGGAATGGGGTTCACTAGGTTTATAAGTTTGAATATCTCCATACAAACTGCAGAAGGGCTCCATGAATTAGGACACTGCAAAGGGAGGTCCCACACAGGGGTCTGGGGTTGGGCTTCCATAACTCTGGACTGGGGGAGCAATGGAACCTCTCCTTTGAGAAGAAGCTAGATGCCCACGAAGCAGCAGCTGGTTGCTTCTCCATGCTTTTCTGCTTCCTAGGGCTCTTGCGGACTGGAGACTCTTCCTTTGCTGTGTGCCCTGGGCCTTCTGCAGCATACCACTACCAAGGAAGCTTGCTGTCTTGGGTTAGGGAGAGCTGATCCCAAATGGGCCTGACCTATTGTGGAAGAACTCTGGGGCTTGCTTTGCTGGGGGCTGGGATCCAGTGGCCTGATCTGGCCCATGGTCTTTCATCACTCACCCACAGAAATCTAGGAACTGCAACTGCAGAGACGTGGGCATCTCCTTGATCTGTGAAGGTCAGGTAACGAGAAGGTGGACTTCCAGTCCCTGTGACTGGTGATGAGGCAGGAGAAAAACAGCTGTTCAGCTTTCAAAGCCCAGAACTTGTCTTTACTCAAAACACCCTGTCCGTGAGATCAAGCAGCCCAAGGTCATTGGCATAGAAGGTGATTTTCCAGGAGAGTAAGCAAGGTGCCTTGTACTTAATGTGCTTTAATCTTCTCAGTCAAAACCCCAGGCCTGGCTGCTTCAGAGGCCAGTCCTTGGGCTCTCAAGTCATGTGCTTTCTCTTTCTTTCTTTTTGGTTGGACTGAATAACGACCCATACTATTGGTAAGTCTTGGGAGTATGGCTAAGGAGTATTTACAAAAAGCTGTGAGTTTTGAAAAGTTCAAGGTCATACACATGAACCTAGATTTGTCTTTTGTCAGTTTCATTTCAGTCCAAAATAACCCAAGCACAGAAGCTTCTCACCCTGCTTCTAGTTCAGGCAGCTTCTACAGGAGGAGACCATATGCCACACTCCTGGTTACAGCTCCTCCCTTTCCTCTGAGCACCTCAACACTGAACTGTATGCTGCTTCTGTAAACACTCAATTTAGTGCAAGTTACTTGAGCAATGGGGTATGTTAGCTTCTGCATGATTGAGCCAACCACCTCTCAAATAACTCTTGATAGTCAGATCTGGCTAAACCTGTCATTAGGTTGGAAACAGAAACCTGAACCCAAGGGCCAGGGCTGACCCACAACATGCACCGACTTGAGAACTTGGTGAGAATTTAGGAAGAACAGTTGGGTCCTGGAGGCCAGGCTTGAGGGCCTGGTGGAAGCTCTGCTTGCCCCCAAAGTCCTCCCAGGCCAGGCACGGGGAGAACATGTAGTGAACAGCAGGGAGAAGCAGCAACTCAGGCCGTATGTTGATGAAGCGAAGGGAAAACTACCTCCTTCTGTGAGGCTTTGCCGGGTGCTCTTATCTGCTTGAGAGAGCTGAGATGCAAATCCCCGTCTCAGCTCCAGCCTCTTACCCTCATGGTCAGGGTGGTTGAAAGGAGTTCCTGCTCAGGGCTTTTGTGGAAGAGGCTGGTTCTGTTCTCCATCAAACAGCACACTTTTCTAGGTCTACAGCTGACTTGAACTGGAAGGATGGAAAAGCATGAGCCTTCTCGTCTTCTCTTCCATCCAGACCTTGTCCTCAATGGAGCTCAGGCTGTAGGTTTCTGTGGGAGCTGACTTGGGTGAAGCCTCTGACACAGATGGCTGTGGTACCTGCCACCACACTTGTTCCATTCAGGCCCCCTGGGCGCTGGGCCCTGAGCTGGCATCTGAAAAACAGGGGCCAGCATGGCTCACCTTGGTTTTTGACTATTCTGCTAAAGACTTTTGGGCTTGAATGACCTGGTTGAGAGGTTCCTAGAATTCCGGGTACCTGGAAGGGACTGCCCCCCCTTTTCTAATTAGGACTCCACAGGTTAGTTGCCTTCTCTGTTACCAGGAATTAGAATTTAAATCAATAATGGGCTAAAGTGCAGTGGTGGTTTTCAACCATTTCCCATCCCAACGCACCTGAGGGACATGGGACATACCTACCAGAACAGCAGCCCGCCACAGAAGGGATTTTCAGTGGGGGAACAGGGAGCCTGTCAGCATCTCCAGGACAGCATGTGAGTCTGATATCCCCCTTATTAAAAATCACTTGGCCAGAGTCTTATCTGTTGGGATCGGAACTGGCCAATAGAAGGGGTGAGTAGAGATCCCCTCATCTATACCAGGGGCTTCACTAAGGAACTTGAGTCGTTTTTCAACCCAAAAGAACCAGGTCTCTGAAGCCATAGACAGGCGTGTGTGTTAGTGTGTGTGTGTGTACACATATCCATGTGCAGTGGTGGGTCCCGTCTATCAAGTGAAGGTGTGTGTGTCCCCAGGAGTGGGTGCTGCCACAGCTCCCAGGGCTTCTCCGTGTGGCAATGCATTTACTGCCTCTGTTGTGAGGGGAACAGTGATTTCAGTGCCATAAAGCTCAGTGACAAATTGAGACGTTGGGAGTGCTCCATCCTCATAAGTCTCAGAACCAGAAGTTGGTGGGGGAAAGGGAGAAAGGAAAGGGAGAGAACGCCACTGTCCCCGAACTGAGCTCTTCTGCTCCACACTATCCTGGGGGTTTCAGGTGAATGGCTGTGCTGTTTGGGCGAGCCGCCAAGATGTAGATGACATTCTCCCGCAGGAAGGCTGGCCAGTCCACAAATCTGGAGTGGAATCAAAAAACAGGTTGGTGAGGCTGGTTGCAGAGCCTGGAAGCTCATGAGACCCGACCCCCATGACAGCACAGCTTGAGCCGGACAAAACTCAGGGAAGCCCTGGCTTGTGTCTGACATGGTTATGGCTGGCTGTGCTTCCGAACTGACAGACCAGCTTGCTGGCCCTCTGGATCTAGGGTCAAATGTATCCTCTTGGAGCCAGGATTCTAGGGTGGGCACTTGCTCTTTGGGGGTGGGTAATGCCCTCACTTGTATGTGTTGGGGGGGACAGGGGTGCAGACAGCCAGCTGAAGAGGTGCCACTCACCTGGACTCATGCTCTGTGGGCAGCAGGGCCTTGTCCTGACTCTTGCTGCTGCTGCTGGCTGGGCTGCTGTCTGCGATGGGACCCACGTGGCTGACACTGTTGGGCACGAGGACACGTGATTAGGAGTGGGACAGTGAAAGGCCTGGCCCCTCCCAAACTCAGGTGAAGCCATGGCTCTGGATGTGTGTGTCCCTCTCCTGGCTGCTGGCAGGAAAAATAGGAAGGTACCTTTCATAGCTAGGCCTGTTAGGTATGGAAAAAGGAGGACGGCACACGAGTGGGGGCAGGGATTGGTAAGGAGCGGACCTGACACTACAGGAAGCAGCCTCTGGGAGGCGTTTGCAGAACCACGAGTGCTGGGCTTGGCGACACGCGGCCTCACTGATGGTGCTCCCGCTGCCCTGTGCTAGGAAGGTACTTCGGGCTCGCTCGCGTTCCTTGACTGTCAGAAGTCTTAACAGTGAGTTCTGGGGGAAAAACAGACAAGTGCAGATTTCGGAGGTGAATATATTTTGCAAACTGTCAAGCCACAGAGCATTCTACCTCCATCACCACCTCTGCAACCTTCCTTGCAGCTGCCCAGAGCCTTTCTGGCAGCACCAACATTCGCAGTGGGTCCGGGGCGAGTCAGGCTTCCTTGGGAGGTTTCCCCAGCCTAGGCGCTGGTTCACCTGTCACTGGAACCTGAGCCCTTTCCTGGCACTGGTTCCTGCTCAAACAGTACCCAGTGCACCCTGCCCACTATGCTTCCCACGTCTCTCTGTTACTTAGTATGCGTTGGACATACACCCCCCAGTGGCCCTCACCTGGGGCCGCAATTGCTGCAGAAGTAGGAGGGACTCGTGGGACAAGAAGTCAGGCCACTCTATGTGTCCGCGATGTTCAGGGTCCAGGGCTGCAAACTGGCGGGCTGCCTGTTCCTCTTGCTCCTCGCTTAGAGCCCTGTCACTGTCCCCCCGCTTTGCTGCTTGGTGGCGGTAGCGCACGAAGTCCTCCAGCGTCAGGGAGCAATCTGTGGGGAGGCACCAGGTGCTAGCCATGGCCTCCTTCCTCGCCTCCAGGGCACCTCCACGCACCTCTAGGGTACCCTGCAGAGCCCCCACATCCATAGCTCTTGTTGACTCTTTGTCTCCCATAACCAGGCTAACTCAGGCTGTGGCCAGGGGTGGGGGCCCCCACTGGCCAACAGCTTGGAAACAGGGACCTGTTTACCCCTAACACCCAAGTTCCAATATACTCCTTTCATGGTTCATCCTAGAAAGCATGAAGGAGAACTCTGCCCAGTCGCTGTCCCTCCAGCAGCACCGCCCTGCCTTACCAGGGATGACTTTGCACTGCTGAAAGGTCTCTGTGAGGCTGTACATTTCCTCCTCAGTTAGCAGCAAGTTGAGATTGTCCTGAAAAAAAAAAGAGCTGAGTCAGTGGCCAGTAAGAAAGAAAGGCCCAAGATCAAGAGAAATGGAAATATTTCAACTGAAAAGTAATTCTGTGATCATCTCATCCCAGCCTCTCATTCACAATCAAGGAAACGGAGGCCCCTGGAGAGGGAAAAGGACTTGCTCAGAGTTGCCCAACTCTGGGGCAGGATCTTCCCCAGAACCCAGGTATCCTGACTTCAGCCCTTTTAGTAAAATAGTGATTTTTAAATTATTTGCAGAGTTACCCTAGGGCTTCCTTGGAAGTGCCTCGGGAAGCTGCGGCAAGGGAGACGCGGGCTAGGAAGTGGGTAGGGCTGTGTATCCCCGGCTCCACCGACCAGAGCAGCTCCGTGCTCATCCCTTTGATGGGTCTGGCTTCTGTGTTACACTGTGCTTTTTAGTTAAAAAAAAAAAAGTTTAATGCTAACTCTGCACCTAGTGGCTTGTAGCACTTTAAATAATTCCAGAACAGTTTTGAAAGAGATGCCATCATGACAAATTCCTAAAACCAAACGATTTTTTTGTGGAACCACAGAAGTTTTAATGGAGGGAGAACAGGTTTTGGGAGAAAGATAAGTTCCTTTGGGGGCATGTAGACTATGAAGTACGTGTGGGATATCAAGATGAATATAAGTCCAAGAGACAGAGAAATTTAGGCCTAGACACACAGATTTGAGAATCTTTAATGTTTAGATGGTGCCTGTAGCCACTGGAGTGGATGAAATTAGAGAGAGAGAGAGAGAGAGAGAGAGAGAGAGAGAGAGAAAACAGTGATAAAAGAAGAGTGCTAACAGCAGAATCCCTAGAAACACCAGCGCTTCTGAGACCAGAAATTAACTAAGAGCACTTAGAAAGAATGGTCAGAGAAGACAATAAGAGAATCAGTAGAGAGTACTGGAAGCCAAGAAAAGAGAGTTGTATAATGCAGGAGGTAATGTTAACGGTGATTATAGAAGTATGATGGGATTTAATTGATTTTTCTATTTTCCACATTTTGTGTAATAAATCTCATTAAAAAATATTTAAACACTAAAAAAAAAAATAGAAGCGTCAATAGGGAAGTCCTATATACGCCTGAGAGGTCAAGTAAGAAGATGCCTGAGAAAGCCACTTGATAATTAGGTCACTGGTGACCTTAGGAAGAGCCAATTAAGCAGGATGAATGCAGAAGCCACATTACAGGTGGTTGAGGAGCCACAAAGAAATGACAAAGTCCTTTCAAGAAGCCGGGATATAAAGGGAAGGAAAGAAAGGGGAAGAGCCTGAAAGAAGCCTTTATAAAAAGTCCGGTGGAAAGTGGTGGTAATGCTGCTGGGACTGTGACAGAAAGCCAGGAAGGGAACTGTATATTTCTGGGGATTAAGAAGGAGACACTTTCAACTCAGGCCCACGTCAGCAGAACACTGCAAGGCAGAGCGAAAAGGATGGTATTTGGAGGGGTGGTGACTAGAGAAGACTGTCTGTAGAGCAGGACCTTCTGTGGCATATGCCAGCTGGGGAAGATGTTCAAGTGGCTGGAAGTAACTGTTCTGCGTTTCATTTTATGGACAAGCCTACCAGAAAGCAATATTGGAAAGTGGCACATCTTTGCTTTCTTCTTGGCAATGGGAAGAAGAGGGGAATCAGCAAATGCTCCTTCCTCTGAAATCAGTGAATAATGTAGGTTATCTGTAGGATAGCAGCTCAATAAAGCAAGAGATGAATTCTCTTCAGGTGTGCTGAGAAAAGCATACGAATCTGGCTTTTTGTCTTTTTAAAAGTTGGAAAGTGTTCATATGTAATTTCCAAAGTTCTGAATCAATAGACTTGTTATTTAATTCACATAATGATCACATAACGAAGAACAAACTGTCCGAAGAATTAAGTGGTAGGTCATGTGAGTATCTCAGGAATAAGAAGTTTTCCTGTGACAGAATCAATCCCTACCAGCCGCAAGCTGATTAGGCTTTCGGGTTGCTTTTTCAGATGAACAGATGAACACAATGAACAACTACAGGCTATTAGAGAAAGCACCGCTCCAAGCAGAATTACTTTTAAGTAATTAGGCCTCACCCTATCCATTCAGTCCTCTAGCTCAGTGGTTCTCAACTGCAGATGATTTGCTCCCCCAGGACACATTTGGTAACATCTGGAGGCATTTCTGGTTGTCTTAACAGGGGGTGAATGCTAGTAACAGCTAACGGGGTAGAGGCCAGGGAAGCTGCTAAACCTCCTACAATGCACACAGCCCCCACAACAAAGAATTATTGTGCCCCAAATGTCAATAGTACTGAAGCAGAGAAAGCCTGTCCTAGCTCTAGGAACCTTATATCTCCTACTGGAAAACTCTTTAGGTCATTGCCTAGAACCCAGTGTTCTAAGACGGGGCCTCTAGGAAAAGTGCCAGGGCCCCTGTGATGCAGCAGCCCGCCGTCCCAGCAGTCCAGGCTCACACAGTAGTGGCAGCTCCAGCCCGTTTCCGTGTGGGCCATCTCGGTCACCTCTGCGGCACTGTCTCCTTGGATGTAGCCCATGCGGCGCAGGCAGCCGTCATGGAAAACCCTGGTGCAGACCCTGCATGGGAAGAGGCTCTCGGCCGTCCAGACCTCACAGACGTCACACATCTCATCGTTGATAACCTGGGGAAAGATGGCGGGAATAAACAGGGATGTGTAAGAACAGGCAGCAAGATTCTTTGGCCACCAAGCAGAGAGCTACCCACGTGGGGCTGAGGGGGCTGACACTGGAGCAGCCTAGAGGAACAACTGCAACTGAAGCCAGTGTTAAGGCGACAGCACTTTCTGGAAAATAAGCACCAGTAGTCTCTTCTAGCTGCTCAGGCCTCTGTGACTATGTTTCTGAATAGGAATGCTACTAGCAGTTTTTGAAAGAATAATCTGTTGTGAGAGATTGTCCCAAGCATTGCAGGACGCTTAGCATTCTGGTTTTCCTAGCACCAGATACCAATAGCAGCTCCCACAGTCATTGTGACCTTCCCAAACTCCCCCCACCGCCACAAATTTCCAAATGCGCCCTACAGGGGACAGCGCTATGCCTTGGGTGGGAGGGCTGGCAGAAGACCTGCCGTGGTCACCTACCGCCTCATCTTTCACTAAGACTAATCCAAGATGCACCCAACACTTTTATTCTTGTGGAAGAAACTCAAAGATCATTCTAGAGTCAACTCCATCTTTCCAGTTTTGAGTCTCATTTCAACCACACCCAGGGCTCCCTGTCCTGCTCTCTGATCTCAGAAGGTCTAAGACTTGAGGACTCTGCCCTAACTGGACACTCACAGGCTCTCTGGGCTCCAAGCAGATATCTGGAGGCTTGTCATCATCCAGCTTCCGGGTGGGGCGGATGAAGGCAGGGGGTGTGAAATGACTGGTCCTGTCAAACTCCTCAGGCTCCACTCCACGCCCGTCTCGGAGCCTCTCCCAGGCCGCACGGTTGATGCTGCTCTCTTCTTGGAGCACTGGGGTGCTAGCCTCTGCTCCTTTCTCGTCCTGCACCTCCTGGACAGAGCCCTCTCCATTGCCACGGCAGGACACAGGAAGCTCGCTTGGGAGTTGAAGGGAAGGCCTGTCCCGCAGCCCGTCCTTGAAGGCAGACACAGCCAGGCTCACCTTCTGCACCTGTTCCACTGTCTGCCGCTTGGACATCAACACCCCCATGGCTCTGTGGACAAATAGCAGAGGGGTCCAGACTCAGCCACTGGCTGACCATGTCGAGCCAATCAGTTTCAAGCATTCATCTAAATGGCAAGTGCTACGAAATAGTTTTTCCCATTCTGGAACTCGGTAGTGGTGGGGTAAAGAGAGCAATTGTTAAAGAGTCAGAAGACCTTGATTCCATTTCTAACTGGCCCTGTGACTTAGGCTTCCCCATCTATGAAATGAGGGCCATCTGCTCAGCACACTTCACAGGCTGTCATGAAGATAACGTTAGAAAATGAGCTTAATCATGCTTAGTAGACTGGAAAGCACCCTACAGATGTGAGATGGTATCTCTGTCTTCCTTCCTGTCCCGAAGCCAATTAGGTCCAGGGGTTCCAGGCCTCTGCTGCTTTGAGATAGTTGGAGGCCTCAGAACCCAAGACTCTTTTCTGCCCACAAGATGACCCAAGGCTTAAAGCAAGACTGCAGCAACACATTTCAGACTTCTGATGGAAAGAAAGCTCCTCCAATAAGTGCTGTGCACAATCCATCCAGGGATAATCCACATCAAATGCCTATTTTTTGATTCAGAGTGAATGAACTCCTATTTTTAGAAGACTCCTGAACAGGCAATCCGGAAACTCCACCACCTTAGTATCTATGTGGTCAAGGTCACAAACACTCTTTTGCCCCTCTAATTAGTAGCTGTGCCTCTTTATGGATCTGTTTGTCTACCAACAGACCCAACAAGAGACAAATGGCCCATTACAAGCTCTCAGGTGCTTCTTACACTTCTAAGCCTTCATTAATGCCACTCCCACATTTTTTGCTTTGATTTTCTGAACTGTTCAAGAAAGGTTCATGTCCTTTATAGGTTACAAAGTGACGTCATCCTTGCTCTTCCTCTGCAGTAACGGTACAGCATTGGAAAGTGACGGCACGGCATGGCACATTGCAAAGCTGTTTGTTATTTCCTAGTCTGAGGGGTATGAACATAATTCAGTGGGGGAACAATTGTTCTAAGTGGAGCAGAAAGTCCATTTTAGCCCTGCTCTCAATCCATTATAATCAAGGCTTATTGAACAGTACTATGCGCAAGGCACTAAGCACTCATCATAGAAAATAGAAGACAGGAGAACAGCCTCCCCACTCAAGCTACTTACTATTAGAACTCAGAGAAGAGTAAGACAAAGAGCTTGAAGTGCCTGAAGGAAGGTGAGACCACACTATTGGTAGTCAGAGTGGACCTTGAAGGATGGGTAGGAAACTTCCCTCTATTTGTTTGGGGGGAAAGGTGACCGAGGGTAGGAGGTGAGGTTAAGGCCAATTAGAAGGCTACCATAATAGTCCAGGCAAGAAGTAGAGGGTTTAAACTGAAATGATGGAAGCATGAAAGATACTGAGTCTATTTTGATACCATGGAAACAGAATTAGATAAAATTAGGAATAAAATGATAACTGATTGGATCAAAGGTAAAGGGATAGAGGGCAGTTTTATATTTCCCAGCTTTATCAAGATATGACATGTAATTTATATAAGTTTAAGGTATACAATACGATGATACACATATAAATTGTGAAATGCTTACCACAATAAGGTTAGTTAGTATCTCCTTTACCTCACGTAATTATTATGTTGTGGTTGTTATGGTAAGAACATTAAAGCTCTATTCTTATAGCAACTTTCAAGTATACAATACAATATTGTTAACTGTAGTCACCATGCTACATTTTAGATCCTGGAATTTAGTCATCATATAACTAAACGTTTCTACCCATTGACCAACATGTCCCCATTTCCCCCACCCCTCAATCCCTGGCAATGAGTTCGATGTCTTTAGATTCCACATATAAGTGAGATCACACAGTATGTCATTCAGTCTTTCTCTGTGTGACTAATTGAGAGGGCAGTTTTAAATCAACTAACTAGAAGAACAGTAGTGCCATTTACAGAAACTGGGAAACAAGAAAGAGGGACAATGAAATCGGATTTTGTACATGTTGAATTAAAGATGTCTCTGGGCCATTCAGGTGTTATTTTATCTCCTCCATAGAATTTCAATGGCTTTCTATAGCTTTCAGGATAAAGTCCTCCAAATCAGTCTCTCTGTGAGGCTGTGTGGTCTGGCCGCCCTTCTTTACTCTGTGTTCCAACCACACTGGCCTTCTTTCCATCTTTGTTTGCCATGCTTCCTCTATTTTGGGGAACTTTGAACATTCCTTCACATCTGACTCGTGCCTATTCATGTGTCAGAGCTCAGCTCAAGTATCGCTTCTTGGGGAAGACACCGCTGATTCCCTGGCCCAGGTCGGAGGGCTCACAGCACCCGTGCTCTTCAGTTCTAGACCACGTATCTTTGTCATTACATATTCAATAGGACGATTATCTGATCAATGGCAGTTTCCTCTATTAGACTGTGTTTACCCTGCCCAGTGCCTATCTCTACTGCCTAGCAATGTGTCTGGGAGAGAACAGAAGCTTAATAAACATTTCCCAATTTATTAACTGTGGAGAAGTCTTTTTGATATTTTAATAAAGACTTAACACACATAATATGTGATGACAATCACCTTTCCAGAAACAACTCTTATATGCGCCACAGTGGTACAAAAGCACATGGGTGCTTGCCCTGTCATCAGTTGTTACCATTAAAACCCAATCCATATTTTTGAATTTAAAAACTGACAGATAAGAAAGGAAAGCTCCTCTATCCCCATTTGTAAAATTAAACTATGTGACTAGGAATATGAACTCTGAATAAGTGTCTTTTACAGGGTGGTGGCAAAGGAGATTTGTTGAAGAAATATTTGATGTTCAAATTCAGGAAATTGTTTAAGGTGTTCATGCCCCAGTGGAAAATAATAAATTGTAATTTAAAAGTCATTCCCCCCCCAATTGCAAACAAATATTGGACAATGGGGACAACAATGGTTAAATTATGGTACAATGGAAGGCTAAACAACGTGAAAAACATTGAGGTAAAAGTATATTCATTGATTGGAAAGATGTTCAAAACATATGAACATATTAATGAAAAAAACAAGTTACAAAAATGCTCGTTTGATTGAATTTTAATAAGAATGCATATTTTTTCATCTTTTTATTGATCTGTATTATCTAATTTTCCTATTTATATATTAATTATATAGGTATAATAAAAAAATCCTAGGGTTGGCAAACTGGTGACTTGTTTTAGTTCTCAATCTGCTGTTCCGTGACCCAGAACACATTGCTTTACTGTTTTGGGGCTTCATTTCTCTATCTGCTAATGAGTGTGTTTGGAATATGTAGTCTTAAGCATTTAGAATGCTCATGTTCTTTTCCATATTAGGTCCATGTGACCTACTGAGGGTATCCAGCCTGGGTGGGGGTGGGGCAAGGAGTGGAGAGGAGAGTTTATGCTGGAGCTTTAGCTGAGATTGTGAACCCAGGGGGTTCTTTTTTTTTTTTAACATTTTTAAAATTAGTTTCAGGTGCACAAAACAATGTAATAGACACTTATCATTTATATCCCTCACACAGTGACAATCCCCCTTCCCCATTCACTACCCCTCCAACATAGCATGCAGCCATTACATTTCCATTGTCTCTATTCCTATGCTGTACTCCGCTTCTTGTAACTATCTATCTATCTATCTATCTATCTATCTATCTATCTATCTATCTATCTATCTATCTATATAAAACTTGTAGTTGACATTCATTACTGTTCAGCTTCAGGTGTACAGTGCAGTGATCAGGCATCTACACCATCCCTGGTCTCCCTAACGAGACAAGTGTCCATCGGATACCCTACCAAATCTTTACAACATTACTGATTACATTCCCCAAATTAACTTTCGTATCCCTGTGGCCATCTTGTGGGGTTCTTGAAGAGGCAGGGCCTATAGTCCCCCAGACACTGCCCACATACCTCGAGAGCACCAGCTGCACTCTACGTTTGCATGGGAAAGCAAGTCCTCCACTTGTAGTCAGGGGAACAGGTACACCATACCACGAGGGAGAAAACTGACACACAGCCCTTCCCTGTGCACCTCCCTTAAGAGCAATATGATTTCCAAGGCCAGTGGTTTCGTCAGAAACCTGACGTGGTATGCTTTTCAAAATTTCTGATTGTGACCCATAGGAAGAAATACAGTTTACTGTGTGACTCTATACACATGTAGTCATAAACATGTGTTCATAGATCTGTAACTGAACCCAAAGTTTTTTGAAACAATCCTACTTTTACTACACGTGATTCCTGAGATTTTCTGTGCTCTATTCTATAATTTCATTAAAACGATCCTTACAGTGACTCTCTGAAATGATTTTATGACTTCCTACTGGGTCTGGACCTGCAATTTGAAAATACAGCCTTAGGATCATTTCACAGTTTTGATTAGAGAACCACACCTTTGCCGTTTGATTTGAAGATGGTTACCTGTGAAAGACAAGGAACACATTGTGGGGTATAAGGTAAGCTTTCCCCTGGGCGGCAGTGATGTAAGAACAGAATTCTCAAGCATGTCTTAAGAATCTATGTGGTTGGAAGGTCTAGCAGAGATGGACAGATACTATTATATCTCTGGCTGAAGAAAACTCTATACGAGAGGCTGATCCTCTGAGCTGTGGACATATTTAATAGAATATTTATTAGAGCATTGTTTATAGTGATTTAAAGGTGGAAACAACCTCTACAGGAATATGAAGTCTAGAGCGATGATTCTTAAATGATGAACTGGCTGGATCCTAGGCAGTTGCGAGGTGTCTGTAAGAAACTCCAGGAAGAAGGAGAGAAATGAGTGGATTGAAAAAGCACATCAATTATAATATACATATTTATGTTTGGAAAACAAATATTAGAAGGCATTACCTGTTTTTTTTCCCCAGTAACCTAGGCTACAAAACAGCAGAGGTTTATATATCTTCTTGGTTCTTGGGGATACACAAAAGGTACTAGCTCTCTAAATAGTTTGGGGAACTTCCTCCCAGAAGCTGAATCAGAAGTTTAAGGAGCAGTCATAAGACATTTACGTTTATCAGCAAGAATCACAGATTAAAAAAAAAGTTGAGAAACGCTTATTTGCAGACCTAGAATAACCATACAAAATTCACTTTTTCAAAAATGATTCACTGGAGGAAAATCAGTGGTACGCACTTGGTTCTTACTGCTTTTTTCAGATAACGTAATAAGAGTTCTAAACAAAGGCCAGCCAATTCGGAGGGTTACTCTGTAAGTGAACTGACTCATGAATAGTGCATCAGCAAACTAACCACAGACATCTCCCACGCACGGTAGTCCTGCTACAACCACTGTTCTCTGGAAGGATAATGACAATCACTAGTAAGCTATCTCAACTGTTAATCACGTCATTGCAATGGTTTTGGGAGTTTGTCCTTAAAGAAAGTTCAGTGAAGACTGAAGATGATAACCACCAGCAAAACAAACAAACAAACATTAAAAACAAATTAAAAACAAACAACATTCTAGTCAGGACCACAGGATCTGCTATTCTTTTTACCTAAGATAAAAAGAATCTTAGGTAAAAAGAATCTCAGAGCCTTGATCTGTGGACCAACTAAGATGTTTCAATTTTCTAGGCCACTTTATGCCCATAAGGGCAGAAAATGTACAGAACCATTAAAAAGAAACCTAAATCCAAACAACCCCCCAAGTCATTTTGAATCGACCTGGCTTTGATTTTGAGATAAACTGTAAGGACACAACAGAGTTAAGCTTCAGGAGTGAACCTAAAATCCTTAATGCTTAACGGAAAGAATCAAACCTGTATACCAAAGACATTTGATTAAAAGCAAGTGTGCTGAAATATCCAAGATGTCTACTTGTAGTGTTTGGGAAATTAACAAAATAAGCTCTAGTTTCTAGAAAAACAAGTGGTAGTGATTAGCAATGGGTAAAAAACAAATGTCTGGTGAGGAAAAACCTGGCCTCTCCTGTGCTAGAAAAAGTCCTAGGAAGAAGAGCGAGTTAAAAGGAAATCAAGTTGCAAAGATCCCATAAATTATACCTAATGATTACTTCTTTGGCTGGTGGGTGGAATTGGGGGTTTCTCCTAACAAGGATGAAAGAGGGATAAAAAGACATTGTCCCTAGAATGACGTGACTGTTAGTGAATCTGTGGTATCTAGGAAAGGCTTCCGAAAAACCTCAGGCGGCAGGAGCAGGTGGTGGTGAATGAGGACAAGGTAGAAGGCAGAATAGGGCTGTCTGACTATATGATCTGGAGGAAATGAAAAGAGATGACAACCAGAATCTTTCTTTGGGTAAGAGGAGTCTATCTAGATGTATTTGTCAGGCAGTAAGACATAACCATATGTGGGCAGCTTAGAACGTGTGTGTGTGCGCAAGACACACCCATTCTCTGCAAAGCACATGCAGTGGGATAATTTATAAGGGCAAAGTGGTGGGCGTAGGAGGAGGAGGGGTTGCTCCACAGCAGGAGCTGGAGGAGAAATAAGGAAGGCGAAGGCAGCCAGGGTACCTTTCTTCCCAAGATCTCCATAAAGATCCGTAAATGTGACGAGCCTGGGAGGCATCCCTCCTAACGGACGGGAGCCTTCCCATTCAGCATGCTAAAGGTAAAGTGCACTTTCAGTTAATTCTTGGAATGGGAATGGTAGCTGTTTGGAAAAGGCTCAAAAGTAACTAAAAGTGATTGCGTGGAGGTTACGAGGGCTTCCCTAGGTAGGAACAAGGCGGAGAAAATCTCTGAGTCTGAGGACGGAGAAAATATCCAGAGTGGGTTGAGCAGGTGAAAAAAGGAATTCCAGTGGTTCTCGCTGTCTTCCATGGAGCACGTGTTCTATAAATCTTTGTTGAACGAATCTTGCAGAGATGACTGGGCAACATAAGAAGTCTGAGATCATGGTATCAGTAGCCTTTCTTTTCCTTAGTTAGCCATAGAGACTGATCATATTAAGTCTTCAAAATTCAGTTCTAGAAATTACACAGCTCACCAGCTCATCTCATCACATCTACTCTGCTTCCCAGAGGTGGACCCTGATTGGTGGGTCAGGGCTGGCAGAGATGAGAAGAGGTAACCATGCAGTAATTATGGGTGATTCCTTTGACAATAGGGGAGAGCTCCAGAATTTTGCAATGTAGCCAGTGTCCACAACCACAATGATAAGACAGACTCATATTACCAAAGTTAACGGTCCATTGCATTTGTTATGTCCCATGGCACTGTAGCCTGGCTCGCAGGTGCGTGGCTGCCCTAAGAGCACGTGTAGGAAGCCCTCTTAAGCTGGGTTGGGGATGGGAGTGAGCTGGAGAAATGTAGCATGAGCAGCATCTGCACATGAGGTGAAAAATTTCAAATGGTTGACAACTAGCTCCTGGAAGCATGTGCTTGAAACACTGCCTGAGAGCCTCGGAGAAAGCCACATATAGGCCTAACACAGAAAGTGACCAGCCACAATGGTATTGAAATACAAGCAGAACCAGGGTCTAAAAATGCAGAATGCACAGCACAGACCTTAAGCTCACTGTGCACATCAACATCAATCCCAAGAGTTTAAACAAAAACCATCAAAAAGAGTCCCCTTACCCTCTGCTGGTCTTTGAGGAAATTCAAGCCCGAAATGATCTGACTTCTCCAGTGATGAGATGTTGCTTTAGGAACTCAGCGCCTCACCACAGTGCTCCTGGAGCCTGCTCCTAGTCAGCCATTCTGTTGCCTGGCAGTAGCCTACAGACTATTTTAGTTTTCATGTCTACAGACCCTGAAGGGGTCTACCTAGTACCTCCATTTCTTCTTTCCTTCGCCCATGTTTATCCAGCACAGCAGCACTCGCTTCAGTCGGCCCAGAAAGGCACAGTCGCCCCAATTGCACAGGGCTCTTTAGGGCTTTCCAAGGAGCAGAGGTCTGAAGGCTGAGTAAAACTGTCTTCCTGCACTCAGCTCAAGAGAATGAGGTGTGAGGGAGGAGCTACTGCTGCTGTTTGATATTTACTGAAAGCCCACAGAGCTCTAATATACATGAAAGCACAGTTATGGCATGATCTTTAGCCTCTGGGGGCCTGGGATGAGTCTTCACGAAAAGCTACAGTGCTGGCTTCCCACAGAAGCAGAGCACCAGTGAAGAAACAGCACACCATCAGTGACTGGCTGATGTGCTTGCACTTAGCAAGCCGAGCTTTCCAGCAAGATGGAGAGACACTCCTGTTCTCTGCTCTGGGGCCCTGAAGCTCAGATTCAGCCCCATTTAAGGCACTTATTACACCTTAATTACCACGACTTATTTATATGTTGATTCTACCGATATTTGCTGAGTGCCTACTATGTGTCAGGCACAAATATGCATGTAATAACTGTTGGAACAATGACAAATGGAACCTCACTCAGCCTGAGAGTGCAGTGTGAGTATGTGCGTGTGTAGGGGGCATAAGTGTGGGATAAAAAAAAAAGGTGTTGCTTGAGCTAAATTTTGAAATATGAGTGGGAGTTACCCCAGTGGATAAGGGGGGAAAAAGCATTCCAGGAAGAGGTAAAAGCACATGCCAAGGCATGGAGCTATGTGGAGATTCCATCATAATTTAGATGGTAGGAAGCCAGCCAGGTGCTGGAGAGAAATAGGTAAGGAAACCTGTTCTCACATAAGAATCAGCCCGAAGAACTAGTTTAAGATAGTATGCTTAACATATTTGTTTAGAAGGGAATATAAATTTGAATTTCAGGAAGAAAAAAAGCCAAAAACCAGAGAATTGGATTTTCTGAGGCCGAGAAGCAGGACAGCTCTGGTAATTCCCAGGACTGGCCAGTGAATACATTGCTTGGCCTTTGGACCAAACAGTAAACTTCTATTCACAGCCTAAGAGCTAGTAAGTGGTGATTGTAGTGAGTCATTGGGGTTTTCCCTCTGGAAGACCCATAAGCTTAATTAGGAAGCTTAAAAAAAAAAAAAAAAGAAAGAAAAGAAAAAAGAAGAGAGAGAAAGCAAACCAGCCTAAACACTGTTGTTTTAGTGAGAAAACCCCAGTAAAATGAAACATTTCTCAAAGCAAACAGAGATAACGTTTGTAAAAGGGCTTTGTAAACTAACATGTTATCAAATATAAGGTACTGTCATGATTGTCATAGGAAGTCAGGAGTGGAATGTGGGCAATGGCAGGAGGCTAAGAATGTGGCTGCCAGAGGAGGCACAGAACAGCAGTTGCATTTCAGTGATGTCTGAGAAAAGGCATACTCTACATTGATTCCTACAGATACTCTGTCAAGCTGTAATTTCCCCCTTACTTTTCTTACTCTTTATAGTAAATGATTAGAGAAATGAAGACTGATTTTATGTAAACTCAAATGCAAGGAACTCTCATATTTATCAAGCATAGTGGCTGGCAAGTAGGCAGCAATTAGTAAATGTATGTGGGTCTCTGAAGGGATTGCTGGAAGGGTATGAAGAATGGAGGGGATGTTATAATGGAAAAAATAATCATGTCTGCAGCTGGACACTTGATGGTTTGGCTTCTTGGTCCAAAGCTGGTAAGCAATTCCTGTCAGAACTTGTTCATTAAGGTTGAGGGGTGGAGTGGACAATGATAGTCCCATCAAAAATGAATAAATCAATCTTGGAACTGAAGGTAGCAGAAACCAAGAGCACTACTGGAGAAAAGCTTGTGGGACTGGAAGATAATAGATTCTGTAGCTAAAAGGAACTATTTGCATAAATATGATCCACTTAGGAACAGGTGTACTGGGGGAAAATAATATAGGGAGTGTAGCAAATGGGCTGGGAAAGGTCTTACTATTCATGTTCGAGGAAGAGGAAACACTGTCAAAAAGATCACAAATGTGGGAGGAAGAACGTCATAAAAAATGTGGTTACAGAAGATGTGGAAGATTAAAGGCTGAAAAATCCAGACACACTGATAAACACTCAAATGTTTTTTTTACCAAGGGGTGAGCCATTCTCTCCCTTTTTATTCCCTTTGGATAGAGCTTTTTGTTGTTGTTTGTTCTCAGAAGATTAAGGTCAGCTGGGTACGTCCTTCATACCCATTCTGGAATAATTTGATTTGCAGACGCATGTTGTGATTAGGGGACTTAGACAGTATTCTTAGGAGGCGATATTCAAGGTCCAATATTTGGGGAGCATCTGGAGCCATTTAGCAGTTTTTCCAGGATCACGAGTGGGTGCAATACTAAGAGCCCTCAATGAAAAGACCAGTTTAGGAATAAAACCCCAATGACAAATCTCTGAATTGGAGCAAAGATCATATTTGCAGGCTTGCTTCCTCTGATTTTATTAAAAAAAAATACATCCCTATTTATTTTGGTGTGCTAAACTAAGAAGGGTTTGAACTGAAAGGGGATTATAAACAAGTCTGTAATGGAGAGGCTCTTAACCAATATAAACCTTTGTCAGTTTACTGAGCACTACAGGAGGTACCACACCCATGCTTCAGGCAGCCATCAAGTTAAAAACAAAAGCTAACAATTGATAAACCAGGTTGTTCTATTTTCTCACAAATCCTGATCTTTCTTTTCATTATGTAACCCCAGGAGCCCAAGGAAGCCACTTCTACTAAAGGAGGATATCACTAAGTTTGGCTGGGTGGGAAAAGGGAGGCAGAGAAAAAGGAAAGCTCTCCCAGAATGGCTCTGTGGTGAGTTCCCTTGCTTAGCCTCCTCACTACTCCATTTCTGGACAAGAAACCAGAGTCTATCCTTGGTCCCAAATTCGCACCGTTGGGATTCAAGTGGAATGAAAGTACTACCACAGCTGAGGCGGCAAGATGAGGATTCATGACTACGTCAGGTGCAGACCCTTTGCATTTCCCAGACAACATTAAGCCTTAGTCCTGCACCTTTTCTGCCCTTCTCTGCATGTAGAAGCACTGGTGGGCAAAAGTGTCCTGAGAGTTATCTGTGGACCAATGTCTGCTGATGCATACAGTCAGATGGCCACGGACAATGTGGTTCATGCCTCCTAAAAGTGATCCCTCTCTCCTTCCTCTCTCAAGGATTCTGTAGCAGAGAGGGTGGCCTCAGGACACTCCGTCTTCTGAAGGGTTCCTCTAGGTCCCCAGAACAAGTACTGTTAAAGACCACACCCAGAGACCACTCCCAGACCCAATTAAGTCTAGAGCCACCCAGAGCCATCTTTAATGAGATGGCCAGAGAAGGAAGCCACACCCTGAACTCTAGAGATTCAGTGGAAATCAGTTCCTGCCTGTAGTCTCACCCTCAATTAAAATGTCTTCATCCACTTATTTAATCATCACATTTACTGAGCATATACTGAGCAAAGCCTTATACTTGGTACCTTAATGCAACTTATTTAAAAAATGTGGCATTCTTGTTTCTGCCTCTCCTTGATTCTTTCCCCCCCAAAAAACTTCGAAAAACAGATTTCATGATTCCAAGCTTTGTGTCCTTGGGCAAATTGCTAAATATCTGAGTCTAAAGAGCCTAATGTTTAAAAGGGGATCATTTCATAAGGCAGTTGTAAAGATTATATAAGATGTTAAATATCCCTGGTATAGAACTCGGCACACTGGTTCTCAATAATTCTACATATTCTTTCTTCTTTCCTTCAAAGGACTTTCTTTACAGGACCTGCCAGAATCAGTTAATCCACCAGAATTTACTTCGTTCTTCCTGATGGTCATGCTCAGGGGCTCAAATTTCCTTTCTTTCCTTCAGAGGCCGCATTGGTCCTCCCCTCCCTTGTGCCCTGTGCTCTTATAGAAGTTCCTGCCTCCACTAAAAATCCAGCTTGTAGCCAACTGGGCTACCACTGAGAATAAGTCCTAATGGGGGGCAACGGTCAAAGGCAGCAGACCCACAGGGCCCCTGCCTCCCCACCACGTTGGAGGGACAGAAGTTAGGACACACTGAGCTTTAAAGGAGGTCAAGGCCAAAGGCCTTTGGGCATATGGGAAGTTACTCCTGGCCTGGATCCCATGACTGCATCCTTTCCCCCAGGCAAAGGTGCCTTCCCAGGCAGTTCTAGGGCCCTCCGTGGGGGCCCATCCCCACCGCGCTGGCTCCTGAGACTCCCTATGTTCCCAAAGGGTCTTCCACTGAAGCAACTCCAGAGAGAACCCTTGCCCACCCGTAGTTACACAGACGGTCCCTCTGCGACGGTGCCCTCCACATCTGGGCCTCCCCATGACAGCAAATGCACAGCGAGCCCTGGGAGTCTCCGTTCAATCAGAGGGCTTCCACGGGGGCGGCTCCCACATCACACCTCAGAGTACCTGAAGGGCTGTCGGCGGCCCGCAGACCCGCCCCGTGGGGTGCTTACCGGGACCCCGACGCCCCCGCCCCCGCTTACCGGGACCGTCAGGGTGCGGGACGCGGGTCCGGGGCTGGCAGACACTACACCGCGGGCCCCGTGCCGCCCATGGTCTCTCTCTCCGGAGCGCGGAGCTGGGGCCGAACGCCGGGAGCAGGCGGCGCGGGCGGAGCGGCAGGCTGGGGCGGCGGCGGCGCGCACGGCCCAAGCACACCCACCCTCCCCGCCTCGCGCGACTGCGGCGCGTGCGCCCGCGCGAGACCACCTCCGCGGGCCAGTGGGCGCGCCCCAGCCCGCCCCCGGTTCCTAGAGGCGCGGCCCTCGAGGCTCCGCTGGCGACCTCGTGCGGGAATCAGGAGCCGAGGTACAACGCGAGGGCGGTGGCTGGCTCCGGGGAGCTGTCGGTCCGGGTGCCGATGGGCGCCCCCATCAGCGCCCGGTGCTGCAGAGCCAGGACTGCGCCAGCCCGGCCGCCCGCGGCAAGGTCAGTGTCCGCCCGGTGGGGGCGCACCGGGAGGGGGCACCGCCAGGGGCTGAGGCCGCTCGGAGCCCCCGCCCTCCCCGGGGCAAAGAGTCCTGCTGCCCGCACCTGGCGGGGGACTGAGAATGATTCATCCAGCAGACTCGGCCCGGGCTCTACCTCCCCTACTAACCACGCCCAGCTGCCCACTCAGGCATCAGGGCCCACGACCCTGGCATTGGAGCACTCACCTTCGCAGTACCCTCGCTGCGGAGTGTCCAAATGAGCTGTAAGTGCTTGGCTGACCCAACTCTTCCTTTGCGCTGTTTTCTTAAATTATTGGCCTTTCATCGCCAGCAGCAGAGCAGTCCTCTAATGTAACCCACTTTTTGCTGCAGAAACCTCTTCCCTTTAGACTATCGGATCAGCTAGCTTGTCAGGAGACCAGCAGTTCTGAGGGCTATAATATGCATTCCACCAAACTACACGCTCTGAAGAGGACGAAAAAAGACCAAGTCATAAAGCACCTAGCAACTAATTATAAAAGTAACTGAAGATGTGGAAACGGTATGCCAACAATCCTTTTATTTAAATTAATGGCGTTTACGTTTTTTAACATACTTTCATTTTCTTGTACATTCAGTTTCTATATCTCAAATGCAATTAATATCATTTTTGAGCATTTAGTATTTGTTAAACACTGTGCTAGGTGCTGTAGGGGATTAAAAAAAAAAGAACTCATTTTGCCCTTCACTTCATGGAACTTAACCAGTGGGGAATATAAGGTAAATACAGGACTACATATTGCTGTCACTTGCCAGGTACTATTCTAAACACTTTAATATATGTCATTAATTTTTATACCATCCCTTGGAGGGTATGTACTATTAGTTTCTGTGTTTTGCTGGTGATGAAAATGAGGCACAGGGAGGTTAAACAAATTGCCTACAGTCGCATAACTGATATGTGGTAGAGGTGAGATTGAAATCCAGGTATTGTGATTTCAGATCCCAAGTTCCTAAACATTTTACTGTCCTGCCACTGAGAAAGGAGAAGCTGCTGGCCATTAATATATGGAGTTCTAAAATTAGTACATACTTATTTCTCAGGAACCACTACCCTGTTTTTGCTTGTGAAAGTAACACAAAAGAGTAGACAGCTTTCCATATAGCCTGGGAGCCCCTACCATTCTTTAGAATTATATCACAGCAACAATTTCACAGGTAGAGTTCTCTGAACTGTTTTCAGTAAGTGTTTTATTTCTAGGCTGTTCATCAGGCTCATGTAGAAGACAAGGGTGTAATAATAATATCAGCATAGAAATCTCTGTTGGTTAATTTCTTCCTTCATTCAGAAAAATGTGCGTTGTGCACCTACAGGATGCCAGGTATTGTGCTGAGAACTAGAAAAGGTGCAAATAAGAGTAAGGCACAGTACTTTCCCTCAATGAGCTGACGTTCTCTCACAGTGGAAACAAGCATTGACAGAGAACCATAATACGAAACAGAAAACGAGCTGTGCTCAATAGAGGAATGAAATACAATGGAAATTCCAAGGAGGAGAGAGCATTATTTCGTAAAGAGAGGTGCTTGGGTTAAGGAAAATGCATAATTATTATTTAACTTATTTTTGATATTAAAGTATTACAAACAGTATAAAATTTATCAAATTCCTTTAAAAAATTACATGCAAAGTCCTTCTCATTCAGAAAAAACAACTTTTTATTATGTTATAAGGATTGTTTGGAGTATGGAGAGGTTAATAAGTGCAAACTTTTTGAAGATAGTTTATCTCCTCAAGTCGGGGACACAGAATAGGATGATGATGCACAGGATAAAATTTTCAAGGTCAAAGAAATAGCAAAAGAAAAAGCAAGGTGGGAGTGAACAAGGTAGGTCTGGGACTCTAGACAGGATCAAAGCTTGCTAAAGAGTAGTCTGTAGCACACAGAACTCCATTTGCAAGATAGACTGTGTTTTTGTTTTTGTTTTTGGCATACTTTTTAGTTATGGCAAACATACGCAACTAATATTCTAGGAGGGTCTAAGTTCAAATATTTGGTTCCATTTTGCCCATAAATTCTTGTCAATAATACTGACAAATATGATCATATGGATATGACCATGTCCATATTAGTGTCTAGAAAGCAGAATCATTGTATATTCAACAAATGTTTAATAAATACAGACTTGAAAAAGGCAGAGAAGAGCTATTTGATAAGGAACTCTACATACATAAATGTTTTGATATGGTAGGTGATAGGGAGGGCCTACAAGTTTAGAGCAGGGTAAGTAGCTTGTTAAAGACCACCCTAAACTACTCATTTAGCTGTATTTTTCAGATAAAGGACTTAATGAGAGTGTGTATGATCTTTTGTCAGTAGTTTAAACAAAAATTTTTCAATCAAAATATGAGAATGAGAGTAATTTTTCTTTAGGCCTTAGACAAAAACCTGTTGGAATATTAAAGAAACCTGGGGGGGGGGGAGTGGAATAATCAGAATGCCACTGTTTTGTCCTTTTCATATCCTGATAGTGACCTCCAGTGGAAGAGAATCAGTGCACCCTTTTTGCTTACAACACACATCTCTTGGGGCAACTACCTAGCACACATTTCCCTTTCACTGTGAGTGGCTCTAAAGCACAAGGACAAGGTCCCAGTGGCCTTCTTAGACTTAGGCAACTTGCCCCCTGAGTGCTCCCAATTGATCCAACTTAAATTGGTGCACTCATAGTCTCTCCCAGGAGTTTGAAACTCAGAACCAAGCAGCACAGAGCTTGGGAATTACTGGACCTGAGTCAGTGAGAGTGTGTCCTGTAGAGAAGACCCACCCACTACTGCTGCTGTGACCCCAGAGCTCTGTGTGTCCTGCTCTTCCTGAGTCTTGGTTCTTCTTCTCTTCCTTCCATTTCTTTTTCTTCAACCAGCCAGTTGAAGGATATTAGGACTGTTTCCAGTTTTTGGTGATTATTAATAAAGTCACTAGAAATATTTATATACAGGTTTTTGTGTGATAAGTTTTCATTTCACTTGGGTCAAAACCTTAGTGTATGATTGCAGAGTGGTATGGTAAGTATATGTTTGACTTTGTAAAAGTTACAAAGTATTTTCCAAAATGGATTCATTATTTTGCATTCCCATCAGCAATGTATGAGTGTGCCAGTTGCTCCACATCCTCTCCAGTAATTGGTATTATCAGTTTTGTTTTTAACCATTGTAATAAGTATATGTTAGTAGCTCGTTGAAATTCATTGAATTTTTTAGTGAGTAATAATGTTGAGCTTATTTTCCTGTGCTTATTTGCCCTCTAGATAGCATTTTGGTGAAGTGTCCATTCATATCTTTTGCCTGTTTTAAAAAAAAAATGGATGTCTGTCTTCTTATCATTGAGTTTGAGAATTCTTTATACATTCTGAATATGTCACTTTTCAGTGATGTGATTTACAAAAATTATCTCCCAATGGATAGCTTGTCTTTTCATTCTCTTGACAGTGTCTTTTGCAGAGCAGAATTTTTAATTTGATGAAATCCAATTTATCAATTTTATTTTTTATGGGTTATGATCTTGGTGTTATACCTCAGAACTCTTTGAATAACCTAACATCACAAAAGATTTTGTCCTATGTTTTATAGAAAAAGAAGTTTGATTGTTTACATTTAGGTCTATGATTCACTTCAAATTAAGTTTTGCATGAGGTGTGAGGTATAGATTGAGATTCATTATTTTGTATATGGATGTCCAGTTGTTCTACCATCCTTTCTTAGAAAGACTTTTTTTAAAAAAGAAATCTTGACATATGTTTTCTTTAATTAAAGTTTATTGGGGTGACAATTGTTAATAAAGAAAGACTTTCTGTATTGAATTGCCTTTGCACCTTTGTCAAAAATCAATTGGCCATTTTTTTTTAACTTATGGGGATGCAATGTACAGCAAAGTGAAGTAGTATCATAGTAACTTTGTATGGTGACAGATGGTTACTAGACTTATCGTGGTGATCACTTTGTAAGGCATATAAATATTGAAACACTATGCTGTATGCCTGAAATTAATATACTGTTGTATGTCAGCTATCCTTTAAGAAAAAAATCAATTGACCATTTTTATATGGGTCAATTTCTGGACTCTATTCTGCTCCACTGATATTTCACCTATACTACACTATTGCCTTCATTAATGTAGTTTTATAGTAAGTCTTAAAATCAAGTAGTGTGAATCCTCCAACTTTATTCTTTTCAAAATGGTTTGCATATTCTAGTTCTTTTGCCTTTCCATATATACTTTTAAATCAGTTTGTTGATTTGTACAAAAAATCCTGTTGGCATTTTAATTGGAATTGCATTAAATCTTTAGAATGTTTGGAGGAAAATTGTAATCTTTACAACACTGACTCTTACAATCCATGAACATGGTATATCTCTCCATTTATTTCGGTTTCCTTTGATTGATTTTATCTGTTTTGGATATATAGATCCTGCATGTATTTTGTTATATTTATACCTAAGTATTTCATGTTTTTGTACAGTTTTCAAAATTTTAATTTCTGATTATTCATTGCTGGTATAGAGACATACAACTGGTTTTTGTATTGCTCTTGTATCCTGTGACCTTGCTAAATGCACATGTTAAGTTGAGGAGCTTTTTTTGTAGATTCTATGGGATTTTTTCACGTAGATTATTTGTTGTCTGTGAATAGAAATGGTTTTATTTATTACTTTTCCAATCTGTATGCCTTTTATTTCATTGATGTTGAATAGGAGTGATGAGGGCAGACCTCCAATCTTAGGGGAAAAGCATTCAGTTTTTGAATATTATGTATGTTAGCTATAGGTTTTTTTGTAGAACTTTATCAGTTTAAGGAAGCCTCTAAGAGCTGAGTATGGCCTCTGGCCAATAGCTAGCAAGAGTTTAGGGCCTTCAGTCTTACAGCCACAAGAAATGAGTTCTACCAACATTCTGAGTGAGCTTGTACATGTATTCTTCCTCAGTGATGTTACTTTCTTATTGCTGCTGTAACAACTTTCCACAAACTTAGTGGTTTAAAACAACACAAAGTCATCTCGTATGAGGGCTGACAATTAAGTTCGCAAACTTGTTGCAATGATGTTGCTAACCTTTTTTGATATCAGAGGGATTTTTCATTCTGAATTTGCACCAAATGAACAAACAGTTCACCAAGTTTACTGTTTGGAAGCGCTGAAAAGGCTGTGTGAAAAAATTAGACGACCTGAACTTTTCGCCAACAATTCATGGCTCTTGCATCATGACAATGCACCGTCTCACACAGCACTGTCTTTGAGGGAGTTTTTAGCCAGTAAACAAATAACTGTATTGGAACACCCTCCCTACTTGCCTGATCTGGCCCCCAATGATTTCTTTCTTTTCCCGAAGATATAGGAAATATTGAAAGGAAGACATTTTGATGACATTCAAGACATCAAGGGTAATACAACAACAGCATTGATGGCCATTCCAGAAAAAGAGTTCCAAAATTTCTTTGAAGGGTGGACTAGGCACTGGCATCGGTGTATAGCTTCCCAAGGGGAGTACTTCGAAGGTGACCATAGTGATATTCAACAATGAGGTATGTAGCACTTTTTCTAGGATGAGTTCTCAAACTCAATGGTCAGACCTCTGTATCTTTTCAAATAATTGTTTTAATTTTCTTCAGATAAATACCCAGAAGTGGAATTGCTGGATCATATGGTAGTTCTATTTTTAAGTTTTGAGGAACCTTCATACTATTTTCCATAGTGGCTGCCCAATTTACATTCCCACCAACAGTGTACCTTTTCCTTCACATCCTCGCCTACACTTGATCAGGTTATTTAATTCTTTTTATATTTTGCTGTATTCAGTTTCCTGTTATTTTATTGAGTGTTTTTGTGTCTGTATTTGTGAGGGATATTGGCTTATTATTTTTTTCTTTTGATGTCTTTGTCCAACATTTGTATTCCTGTAATACTGACTTAACAGAATGAGTTGGGAAGTGATCCTCTGCCGTTTTTTGGAAAGTCTGTGAAAGATTGGTATTATTTATTCTTTAAATTTTGATGGAATTCACCATTGAGGTTATCTGGGTTTGGGCTTTTATTTGTGAAGGGATTTTAAATCACTGATTTAATTTCTGTACTTGTTATGAGTATTTCCATTTATTCTTGAGTTAGTTTTGGTAATTTGTGTCTTTCTAGGAATTTGTTTTGTATAAATTGTTCTAATTATTGGCATCAAGTTTATATCATTTCTTTATAACCCTTTTAATTTCTTAAGGTTACTAGTGAAATCTCCTCTTTCATTTCTACTTTAGTAATTTATGTCTTCTCTTTTTTCTTGGTGAGTCTAGCTAAAGGTTTGTCAATTTTGTTCTGTTCAAAGAACCAACTTTTGGTCTTATTAATTTGCTTCCTTGTTTTCTGTTTTCTATTTCATTGATTTCTATTTTCTGTTCTTTGTTATTTCCTTTTTTCTGCTAGCTTTTGGTTTAGTTTGCTTATCTTTTCCTACTTTAAGTTTAAAGTGTAGGTTTTCAATATAAGAATGATCTGTGCATTTTTCCCTGCCTTGTCATCTCCTTGGAATGTTGCAAAGTGCCTCTTTTTTAACTGTTAGCACTGGAACCTCCTTCCTATGGTTTACGAATCACCAATTCCATGAGTTTTGAAGGTTGTCAATGGGGCAACCTCTGTCTTGCACTGGACATCTAGTATCTAGTACCAGCATCCACTATTTAGTACCAGCATTCCAGTGTCCAGTACAGCAGCACTGGCAATTTCAGTGCTGGTATATGCACCTGCCTTACCTTGCCTCACAGTTTTGCTATCTGAAACTTATCTTTTTTCAAAAGTCAGGTACAATATTATTTCCTTCACTCCAAGTAGGTTAGTACCTCTCCTCTGGATTTACATAGCACCTTGTGCTTATCCCTATTATCATTTCTACCATTTTGTAATATTATTATCTGTTGTATTTCTGCCTTTCTTACTAGGCTATGAATTTGTTAAGGGCAGGTACCATGTTTATTCTCAATGTCTGAGATTTAGTGAGTACTCAAAGACATTAACATAAATGTTTGGTGGATATTACTTTTTATGTCCTTAAATTCTTTATTTGCCTCAAGTTGGAGTCTAAAAGCCCATGGAAACCCTTAGTCTTTCCCTAGAGCTCAGTTGCTTAGTTTCTAACAAATGAAATTTAGCTAATTTCTAGGATATGTTGGCTGGTTCTAAGATATTAAAAAGGCAATTTTCTCTGTTTGAGTATGTCTTCCACACTTAGGATGAGTAGTTGATAAGTATGCTATTTTTTCTGCAGTTATCTTTAGTGGGTGCCAGAAGCATGTGACTGATTAATGAGACTGGTTTAAAGTCCAGGAAAAACCCTAGAAAAATATAATGTTCAGAGTTGGAGAAAAGAGGGAAAAATAACAATATAGGTTAAGAAAATTCTGGCCATGGAAAGACTTTTTTATATGCTCTTTGAAAACTGGGACCATGTTACTCTTCTTTGTATTCCTTACAATAGTTCGAACATAATAGATATAGATATATGTCTATATAGTAGATATATATCTACTATATAGATATATATAGATATATATACTACTATAGATATATAGTACTATATAGATATAGATACTACTATATCTATAGATATAGTAGTATATATACTACATATATATTTTTAAATATATTTTACTTTCCTCTAAGTCCTTTATTACTCTAAATTTTTTTGATTCTCTGATTCTGGACAGCTCACAAAATATTTGGACAAATAGAATATATACCTCTAGAGGAAGCAGACAACGTGATTTGGGAGCAAGAAGATTGCAGATTTATGCAGCCTTAAAGTCTTACATAGATTGAGTAAGGAAACCAGAAATAATTTTTCTAAGTCTGGACTCTGGGTCTGCTCTTTGTACATGTGGCAGCCTCTATTGTGAACAGTTTCGAAATTCTTTGGTGATTTTTGGGAACACTCTTGTACATGTTCTTAATCTGCTCTAAGAGATCCTGTGACTTATGGGAAGGGACTAAAAACAAATTGAAGCATCTGGAAGCCCCTGGGGAGCCAGCAAGTGGTCCTTTGAGAGGATTCCTACTTCCAGTAAAGCATGCAAGAATTGAAATGAAGTGTTAGAATTAGTGATCCACTAGCTCAAGAGCGAGTTTCAGGGAATTGTCACCCCCAAGAGAAGACAGGTAGATGTAGCTCGTAGGCAAGATTCTTGTTATGCTGTAGCCTTTCTAGGAAAGCAGTAAACAATGATAATAGACTTGGGAAAAAGGAATCTCTGAGCTGGCATGAGTGTGACTATAGAGTGGGGTTATAGAAATGAAAAGTTCATAGTCTAGTGGGAAAGACAGGTAAATAGAGCGATGTACCATGAAGTGACTTGCACAGGCCCCTTCCAAATCCCTGAAAAGGGCTTAGCAATATTATGTTAGTAATATTTTTTCTTAAATATACCCCCTTTCACACACAAAACCAAACTGCATAAGCTTCATGGCTCATAAAACCTAGAGCTACCCTTGTATTCAAGTATATCAACAGTTACATGTTGTGTTAAAATATCATTAAGATATTTTTATAGTTCAGTGGAAGCACTAAAGAAAGGCATCGTGCTGAAGGTGACATTTGAGTAGAGAGAGAATTCATGCACCAAGAGGGCAGGAATTTTTGTGTTTTTATTCATTACATAGTCGCCAGTACCTAAAATATTGCCTGGCACATATTAAGTGGTCAATAAACGTTTTGTTGACTGAATAGGAGTGAGTCAGGGTAGACAGTTGAGCATAGTGTATGTGTGAACGGGCTAGTAGCCTGATGAGGTAGGTGCCGGTGGCAGGGGGGTGGTGAGTTATAAGACTGGAGAATAGGAACCAAAGCATGGACGTTTCCGTTATACCGAGCTCGCATTTTGGACTACCCTACAGGCTATGGTGAACCCATGGAAGTCTTTAAGCTTGGGAGTGGTATGATCTAATTTGATTTTTTCCTTTTTTTTCTAATTTGATTTTAGAAAGATCATTCTGGAAGCTGTGTGGAGAACAGAGCAGATGGGGTTGAGGTTTGAGTTAGGGAACTGCTGCAGTAGTCCAGTCAAGAAATGATTAGAATCTGTGCTGAGACAATTGCATTATAGATAAGATAAGGGAATATATCCAAAAAACATTTTAGGAAGTAAAATGGGACATGATAAGCACAGTACATATTGAACTGTGAACATTTTTGAACTGTTGAATCCAGCTGAAGACTTAGTGATTCATTTGTTTACTCCTTCAACAAATATTTAATGAGTGCCTACTATGTGTCACGGAATGTGTTAGACACGGAGGATATAACAATGAACAATTTAGATAAGGTACCTGCAGGAATCTGTGAAGGATACAGACAAATAACTTTAACCTGGCAATTACTATACTGTATTGTGATTAGTGCTATGAGAGGGTAAGTTTATAGTGTTGTAGGAACACATAGAGGTAACTTACACAGACTTGTGGGGTTGGCAAACAGTTTCTGGGGAAACTTATGTCCAAGATGAAACAGGAAGAATGAGTAGAAATTAGACAAGTGAAGAAATATGGGTGCGATGGGGAAGGAGAGGAAAGACTCCGGAATGAGTTCTTGAGACCGGAATGAGATGACTGTGGACAGTGAAGACGTGAATGGCGATACAGACAGAAGGTGAAGGTACTAGTGAGAAGATGAGTTCAGTTATGCTGTGTTAGGCTTGAAGTGCCGGTGGGACATCCAGATGGAGATGAAGGACATATGGTTTGGAAGTTCACAAGAGAGGCAGAACTGAAGATGCAGCTTTGGGTGTCCTCAGGGTAGTCCTTGGAGCCATGGGTAGAGTGGGGACCATCCAGGGAGAGCGCATAGAGAGAAGAACATTGAGAGAGACCAAGGACAAACTCTTTTAAAGGGCCAGAAAAGTAAGAAAAGCCTTGGAGAGAGACTGAAGGAGTGACTGGACAGAAAGAAGAAAGAACTGGAAGAGAATGAAACCAGAAGGAAGACAGAGCAAGGAGCCAGCGGAAGGCAAAAGGAGAACAGAGCAAGAGGTGACCACATCAAGAATGTGGCTGAGTTCTATAATGGTGAGCATTAAAAATACTCATCGAATTAGGGAATGCGGGTGTTGCCGGGCACTTGGCAGGAGGAGTTGGTGGCAGCACGTAGTTCTAGGGCGTAATGGGGAGTTCTGAGCTATATCCTGCCAGTATCTAAAAGTATGATAAATGCCCGTGCTAAAGAGAATCGGTGAGCACGTCACACTCAGCCCAGGTTTTCCACGTGCCTGATGGATTCTCACATGGTAGATGTCTCTTACTGAGGTAATAAATGACAATGAGCACTTATACTGAGTATCTTGGAGACAGAGAAGAAAACAAAGAGCCTTTTTTCTTTATCGTATTCTGCTGGGTTTCTGGTTTTTCTTTTATATAAATTTCTTTTCAGTATCTTGGACAAAATGATTGCGGGCAGGAAAAGGTTGACTATCTATTTTCCAGGTTTCTGATGAAAAAGAAGGGATAAACTCCCCAGAAGATAACTGTAGACCTTTGTGTTCCTGGTGCCTCTACACAAGATTTACCATTTACCTGTATATCAAATCCATTTTCATTGTCTGTATAAAATCATCAATATTAGACTTAAGAGGGAGTGGAAGCTCCATATTCTAGCCTTCAAAGGTATTAAATATAGCCAGAAATTTTATCATATTTAATAGTTTTCCAAAACTCCAGTGAGTGGAGGAATAATGAATGTTAGTAAAATGACGTGTGAATTTTAAAGCATTTAGCCTCATGTAGCAGATACAAATTGACCTCAAGAGAGGCCATATAATACGTTGGTAAAGAGTATGGATTCTGGAGTCAGAGAGATCTGTATTCAGATCCCAAAATTGCATTTAGTTGATATGTACCCTTGTCAGTGCTTCCTTAATATCTCTGAGTCTCAGTCTTCTCCTCAAGTGTGAAATGGTGGTTAAATAAAATAACGCATATAAGGCTCTTAGTATAATGCCTGGCATAAAGTATGCACACACTTAATAAATGTCAATTATTTTATTGCCCAGGATTACAAAATTGTTCAGTGCTGGAATTTTCACAAACATTACTTTGTCCTTTATATAATATTCTTTTAAACCTATAGCCACATGGACATAGTAGGGGTGGTATATACTATTATGCACGGTGGGAGATTATCTGTTAGTTTGGAAATATAGGCTTTCTTATTCTGCCATTGACTCACTTCTTTTAATCTTTAACCCGTTACCTCAAACTTACTCATCAAATCAGTTCTCAAATATCTGAGCTCTTTTTCACTTAGAAATGACAGAAACCCAATTCAAACAAATTTGAGCAAAGGAAAAGAAATTCGAGCAAAGGTTTATGTAATTGAGGTGTTAGGAGCTGAGCTGAGTGTGAGTTCTTAATGTCCTCTTTTAGGTCTGGTTTTTCTCTCTGTGACCTCTCCGACTCCCACTTTCATTCCTACTGCAGCTTGACTTCTTGCTCACAGCAAGGGGATAGTGGGAACATGGGGAAGGGTTTCAGGATTATGACCCCTAGTTTAGCACTCCAGAGGAAAGAGAAAACATCTCTCTCTCTGAATGGGTATTGAAGTGGATATGGACTCTTACTAGAGGAATAGTGTCTATCACTTACAAAAAGACCTGTCTTATAGTCCAGAAGTTCTCTTTCTATTGGTCTTAACCTTGAAGGTGCCAAGATATTAAGGAAGTAGCTTTTTAGTGATATGAGATAAGGTCCTCTCAATGAGCAGGCCAAGAACCAACTACCATTAATAATAGTTATAACAACAACTAACAAAATTTATGTGTTAGGTACTTGCAATGTGCTAGATATTGTTAAGCATTTCCATATATTATTTTATTTATCGTCAAAATAATCCTGCAAGGTGTTATGGTGGCCATTACACCTAATTATGCTCTCCTACTGCAGAGCATAATTGATTGGGAACCCTAGGTGCTGCATTCTGAACCCACCACTGCATTTGTACTAAAGCCACACTTCCATGGATTGTTCTTAGCCTGTGACTAAATAGGGCAGGGATCCTAAGGTAGGCCATTCCGATGAGATGTAGGACTCCTTTGATAGGCTATTTTGGCTTGAGGATTTCCCATTGGCTTTGCTGAAGTTTTTGTAGAACTGCATGAGAATCTAAGACTCTTACTATCCAACCTTCCTTTTCTCCCTCCCTACTACACAGGAGTCAGACCTGCGTCATATTTTGATAGCTCCCCCAGCTTTCTCTGATTCCCTCCCCATTTTCTGTCACAGGAGTCCACCCTGTCTCCACCACAAATATCTTATGCATCTAATTTCATCTTGACATCTGCTTCTTAGATGATTCAACCAACACACATGGTCCAAGAAAACAGGTGGTCAGATGGGGTTCTGGTTCTGGTTCACTAATTTCCCAGTGGGCAAAGATTATTACCTCCTGATAATAATCTGAGCCCTTGATGGGGCACTATTCCTAGAAGAGACCAACTTGGTGGCAGGTCAACTACATTGGACCTGTCCCACAATGGAAGGGCCAGTGGTTCATCCTCACAGGGTTAGATGGGGTGTGGGTTTATATTTCCTAACTATAGTGCTATAGCCAGCATCACTATTTAGGGGCTTGTGGAATGCTTGATCTATAGGCAGGGATTCTCACACAGCATAGTATCAAAATATGGGACCCACTTCACAGTGAAGAATGTGTGAAGTAGTCCGATGGTCATATCACATACCACACCATCGAGGGCCTGCTGGCCTCAGAAAATGTTGGAACAGCCTTTTAAAGGTCCAGCTAAAGTGCCAGCTTGGTGGTAACACTCTGAAAAGATGGAGCACCATGCTTCAGGATACAGTATATATATAGAGAACTATATATAGTGCTAAGTTCCCAATAGGAAGAATATATGGTTCTGGGAACCAAGCGGTGCAAGCAGGAGTAGCCAATCCCCCTTGCCATTACTCACAAAGACTCAGTGGGGGATTTTGTACTTCCTGTCCCTGCAACTCTAAGCTTTGCAGAGTTGGAGGTCCTGATCCCCAAAGAAGGTGTACTGTTGCCAGGGAACACAGCAAGGATCTTATAAGCTATGGCTGCCACCAGAGTATTTTGGACTCCTTGTGTCCAGGGACCAATCTGAGAGAAGAGGATTCATGATATTCACAAAGGTAATTGAACCTGATCAGCAGGAGAAGATAAGGCTGCTTTTATACAATGGAGATACTAGGGAGGAAAGGGAATGTGTGTGGAATCTTTGTGATGTAGTTGGGCATCTCTTGCTATTCCCTTGCCCTTTTGAATGGACACGTACAGCCACTCCAGCCTGAGAAGGGTGTGATTACCAAAAGTATGATTACCAGACCTTTCAGGAATGAAGGCTAGGGTCACACTACCAGGTAAGCCACCAAGACCAGCCAAGGTGATAGACGACAGTGAGGGAAATTTAGACTGGAGAAGGCAGAGTACGCGTACCAGTTGTAGGCCTGAGATCAGCAGCAGTGATGAGGACTATAGTTCGTGCCACTAAACTAGCTCTTCCTCAGGAAGAGAGGTGTCTGGGAAACTTGGAGGAGCTGCTCCCCAATCCTCTGTGGAGAAGGAGATAGGTGTGATCACGAGAATGTGCCTCTCAGATCTACTACTATGGGGAGCATAATTGACTAATGTTCCCAGCTGTGTGTTCTAAATACAACACTGCATTTGCTCCACTGCCATGTTTCCCTTGGTCTATTTCCAGCCAGTGACAGTACACAGCAGGGATATTATGGCAGGCCCATGGGTCAGAGAACTCCTCTGACCCATGATTTTAGCCTAAAGATTCTACAGTTTTGTAGAAACTTTCTGAAACCTTTGTCGCAATCTAAGGCTCTTCCCATCTTACCTCCCTTCTTTCCCTCTCCCCTACTCATGGGTCAGATGTGCGTCACTGTCTGACAGATCTCAGCCTTCTCCAGCTCTCTGCCCATTTTCTTTCACAGTCATTTTCCCTAATGTCTTGCAAGTCTAATCTGATCTTGTTGTCTACTTCTCGAAGGACCTGAACTCACACAGGTAGGTATAAATTTACCCATTTTATAGATGAAAAAACTATACTTCAGAGAGGTTGTGTAACATGAACAAGGTTATACAGCCAATGAGTGGCAGAATCATGATTTAAATCCAGAATTACCTGGCTTCAAAGCCTGTGTGCCAAGATTTCATATTCCTGTTTCTCCTGCTTCTGCGGTTTCTGTTTGCTTCATTCTTCCCTTAGTCTCCTAGAAAGGCTTCTGAATATTCTAGTCTGTCTCTACCCTGCAAAGACAGGAGGAGTTTTGACTACACTTGTTAACATAATGTGAAAGGAAGGACATTGTACTCCTGGGGTCTGTAACAGTTCTTGAGGTAAGAGCTCCCCTGGGGAAGGAGAAACTCAAGGGACAGTGTTGGGGCAGCTTTGCCGGGCTTCCACTCCCTGCCTGGAGAGTCTCCCTGGAGAGTTAAACAGTGAAAGTCCAGAGTTTTGTTTTATAAGAGAAATTATATGCCATTATGCTCATTTGCTTATTAGGACATGTCCATCTTTCACATAGAATCTTCTATGATTTTGTAAGTTTTCCTCTTCTTAATTAAGTAAAACACAAAATTTCTGAGGTTGACACTGGGATGAAAATCAAATCAAGAGTCTTCTGGACTTTGTGGCCCAGGCACTGTGCCTGTGGACTTCATCTACCTTTTCCTGATCACAGTTGCCCTCGCCATACTGGCCTCAAGGAGACAATGCTCTTTGAACATTCTGATTCTCACCTGGACACGGGGCTTTTGTGAGATTCTCTGTAAAAAGATGGAATATCTGAGTGAGACATTAGTAAAGGATAACAAAAGGGAAACCTAGAGAGCACCATGAATCTATCGTAGGCAATATGTCTTGCAAGTCAGCGTTATTTTCAGAGTCTGCAGTATGTGTTCCATCCCTGGGCAGTTCACACAAGTTTTTAGACACTTCCTGGCCCTTGGTGGGCCTCCGTTAGGTGAAAGCCACTACCTTTTACAGGAGTAAGCTTTCTGCCTCAGGGCCTGCCTTAATTTTTCTGATTTCTCTTTCTGTTTTTTGAGGACCCTTATTTACCCTAGATTTTTGACACAGGAAATCACTTCGCCAGACTGCTGAAACTCTTTCCCTTACCAGCAGGGATGCAGCTTCCATAGCATATCTGTATGATTATGGTTTTTTTATTAGTTTCAGGTGTAACCTCTTATCCATCTTCATCATCATCATTCTCATCTTTCTTGCATCATTCTCATATTCTCATCAGCACACAAGCATGCTGTGATATACCACTTAGAAAACAAGAACAACCACAAACCAACACATTCTATTCTGCAACCCTTTTCAGTTTATGGCTCTGTTCTCTGTTTGCCTTTCTAGCCAAACTTATTGGTCTCCACTGCCTCTCTTCCCATTCTTTCTTGAACCTACCACATCCATTAGCCTTTCATTCCTACCATTCCGCTGAGAATGCTCTTGTGACAGTCCC
Organism: Rhinolophus hipposideros; assembly: GCF_964194185.1. Lineage (NCBI taxonomy): Eukaryota > Metazoa > Chordata > Mammalia > Chiroptera > Rhinolophidae > Rhinolophus > Rhinolophus hipposideros. Next base: position 51,367,270 of record NC_138057.1, on the reverse strand, counting down.
CAGTGAACTTCAGGTTATGAAATCCAACATTCAATGCTCAGTCCTCACCTTGCTTATTGATCACGCCCTCGTACCTTAAAAAATGATCTTCACCTGACTTCGGAGACAGCACATTCCCCTGGTTTTCTACCCATATCATGAGCTGCTCTTTTTCAAAATTCTTTTTCTTTTTTGTACTTCTTTTTTTAAATTAGCATATATATTTTTTAATTTTTCAATTACGGTTGACATTCAATATTATTTTTAATACTTCAGGTGTACAGCATAGGGGTTAGACATTTATATCCTTTACAAAGTGATCCTGCTGATAAGTCTAGTACCCACCTGGCACCGTGCATAGTTATCACCATATTATTGACTATATTTCCTATGCTGTGCTTTACATCCCTGTGACTATTTTGTAACTTCCCCTTTTCAAAATTCTTTTCCCATATTTCTTATTATATTGAAGTGCCCCAGGCCTCACCCTATCAGGGGTTGGTCAAGTACTTCTATAAAGGACCAGATAGTAAATATTTTCGGTTTGGAGGCCATATAGTCTATATTACAACTACTCAAGAAGCCATAAACATAAATGAATGTTGATTATTGTCATTATTGCTGTGTTTATTAGGTGGCTTATTATGAGCCTCATATTGCTAAATAAATAATAATTTGTCAACCTGGTATTTCATCATAGTTACCTGAGCATAACTGGAGCTCAGAGAGAGGAAAAATTCCCTTCTTGTATAGGAGAGGGAAGGGAACTCTATTTTGAAATGTCTGTATATTTCTCCCTTGTACCCAATTTTATTTGAAATTCAATAAATTTTGAAAGGCTCAAGGCTCAGTCTGAACTCTTTTTTTCTCATTAATGTCACTATTCAGCCTTTGTTGATCAACTGGGAGTAGGAAGTAGGTGGGGGCTAGGGGTGGTCAGGGAAGGGAAGAGCTTCAGCAGCTGGGAGGGGGCGGGAATGAGGGACAGCTTCTTAGTAGAGTCTGAGACAGAGGGAGGTGACTTTATTTGTTGAGATGGGGTGATTAAACTCCCAAAGTGAATTTTGAAAGACAGCTGCACACAGAAAAGAGACGCTGATTAGAATTAATTACTGTTGTTGTAGATGTTTTGCATTTCCACAGCACTTTGTATTTACAGAGATTTTTGTAATCACTTATTAACTCTCCCCCAGCAGAACCCTGTGACATGGGCAGCATTATTACAGATGTTTATATTTGTCTTCTGGGAAGAAATTTGAGCTGCTTTGGATGCATACTACAATTAAGGAATCAAAATTCTGATTGCAGCTCTTTTACTCACTGGTGACTTGAGGGAGCCAAATAATGAGAATTTGAACATTGTCTTACTCTATTTTATTATGATGAATAGCTCATGAGATGGTTCAGTGATTTGCTAAATTAAAAAAGATATCATATGTAGGAATGTAATAACTAACCTCTCTAAAATTCGGTTCCTCTAGGTTTTAAAAAAATAAAATTAATAATAGTGTCTGTATCCTATTTTTACATATCAAATGCTTAGCATAGCACTTAGCATATTTATTTAATAAATACTTTATAAATGTGATTCATTATTTATACTGTAATAAGACCCATGTAGCATATGCATTCTTATTGCCACCACTTGATTTCGTGTTCCTGTCTTTGGATAAAGATGAAAGTGTATGTTCACTTATTCAGCAGTATTTATTGAGTGACTGTTATTTATTAGACATTGTTTTTGGAGCTAGGGACGTGGTGGACAAAAGAGGAGTTCCTGCTCTCATAAATCGTATATTCTGGCAGCAGGGGGCGGATTACATTATCGTGGTGCAGGGGCTTACCTTCTAGTGGGAGTTAGGCTGGGATAGAGAGATGAGAAACATGATTAGGGTATATTTAGAAAATGTGGGGGGGAATTTTTTTCTGAATTCATATAAAAATAGTATTTTTATAGAAATAAGTTAAATATATATTTATAACCTATTCATTTTTTATAAAAGTAAGTATATACTTGCATATTTTAAATATACTTATGAATTTATAAAATATTTATAAGAAAATATTATTTTATTTATTATATAAAAATAATGCCACTACACTGGACATTTTTTAAATAGAAAAATTATTCATAATTTCATTATAATATTGTTCCTTTTAAATTGCCTTAGCATATATTTGTACATAGTTTATTTAGCACACATTTACTGAGCATTTTACCCATGCTGCTTCAGCATGGAAAAAATGGGCTCAGTTTCCTGATGTGAGAACATGGCTTGGAGTTGCAGACAGTTCAGTGGGATGGCAGCAATGGGAAAGAATATCACATAAAGGCATTCTGAACTTCTCCCAGGGGCTTGCTTAGAAGGAATGAGATAAAGGGAGAGGACTATTGGCCATGCTGAAAAAGAGCAGGTAAAGATGAGTAGACTGAAGCAAAATTAAATTCCTGGGACATGCCAAGTGCCTAAAGACCAGAGAGAAGATTCCAGAGGTAACTAGGAAGCTCAGGTTCTCATTGTTGCCTTCTCAACATCAGGCAATTTCTGGGGAAATAGCTACCCCTACCCTACCTCAACATGAAGACCTGCACTTCTTTCTGTTAGAGTATTGGGGTTATGGATTGAGATGAAAGCCAAGAGTCCCTTCCAAGATAACCCTGACACAAGTTAATTTTGAGTTCTACATGCCATGGGTTTGGCCTCTTGCTCTCTTTTCCATGTGCCACCAATGTCTTATCAGGCTGGGTTCTTGCCTAGATACATCTAAATTGGGATGCAGCTTCCCAATTTATTCCTCATTCTTCAGACACTGAAATGAGTTTACGAACAATTTTTAGATTTTTACATTAGAATTAAAGTTATACAATTGAAAAAGATGTCAAAAAGGTCATCTGGGAAGTTCCTCTCCATGTTCCTGACTCTGTTTTTTACGTTAGAATTAAAGTTATACAATTGAAAAAGATGTCAAAAAGGTCATCTGGGAAGTTCCTCTCCATGTTCCTGACTCTGTCTGAAAAGTTTGTCCTGCTTAAAATGTCAGTTCCCTGATGGCAAGATTCCATAAGTAAGAATAACAATCATTCAGTCACTAGAAATCTTCATAAATACCAGGAGTGTTTCTGATCTTTATGGAATTGTGCTTGGGCCTCTTCTGCTTCCTTCTAAGCCCCTTTCCTGAAATACTCCCTTGATTCTGCTCTGGAGGTGGTAACTAGTCGAAAAACCCTCAAGCTTTCTTTATTCTGGACATGAGGCCCATCGGATTCCTGGGGCCTTCTTTAATGGGAAGGCCTTCATGTTCTGCCTTTCTGTAGGAAAACCCTATAAGAGTAAGGAACAAGAGATGTTAAGTCATTTCAGGAGAAAACTTCCAGATGGTACCTCTGATCTCGGGTTCCTTCTGTTTTGCCAAAGGGAAAGTCAACCAGGTCATCCTCTGACATGAAGAGACCCAGGCATAAGTCCACAGCAGCACTGAAGTACACCGAGAACCCTCCACAAGCAAATGGCTCATCTCAGGCACAGAAAACTTAGACTTCAGGTTTGGATTAAATCCCTAGACACATTAAGGAGACAACCAACAATTTTTCTATTGTACATGGAAATGCTAATTTCACTTGCAAAAGAGAAGTACCAAAATAGTATTATGATTATAGCAGAAATGTAGGAATATAAAATTTGTAATGTTATAAACAAATTAAGCATAAATTGCAAATACCTCATCAGAGTAGGCTGGGTATCCAGAGCTCAGCTGAAATTCTCTGAAAAGGTTACTAAGGTGAGTGAAGGGCCTCAGTGTTAGGGAAAGGAGGGGGTGTAAAGAAAGGAAATAGAGAGAAGGGGAGGCAGTCTTAGGTTTATGATGTCTCCTCAGCATTTCCCATGGATTTGAATATTTACAGTTGTGAATTCTCCCACTGCAGTATGTATACTTGAGAGTTAATTTAAAACTATTACTTGGGATAATACAGAGTGCTGCTTATGATGATCGTAACAGCTTGAAGATGATTTTAATATGTTTGGGCTTCTCTAACAAAATACCATAGACTGGGTGGCTTATAAACAACAGAAATTTATTTCTCACAGTTCCTGAGGCTGGGAAGTCCAAGATCAGGGTGCTGGTCATGGAAGCCACTTCCTAGTTCACATACAGCTGTCTTTTTGCTGTAACCTCTGGTGGAAAGCAGAGAGGGGAAGCAAGATCTCACACAACTCTTATAAGGGCGTTAATCCCATTTATGGAGGGCACCACCCTCAAGACCCTGTGTAATCCTAATCACCTCCCAAAGACCCCACTTTCTAATACCCCCACATTGGGGTTAGGGTTTCAACAAATGAACTGGGGGGTGGGGTGAACACAAACATTCAATCCATAAAGAAGATATTTAATAACCTGCAAATCTGATTGCTTCAATCCTCTGCTCCAAATCCTCCATTGGATCCCAGTGCCGGTAGCACAAATCACTCATTATTGATTTGTTCATATTATTTCTTGATTCTTTCCACAAATATTGAGTAGCAGACTCCGTGCTAAGTTCTGGAGATATAGCAGTAAGGAAAACAGTCAAGGGAGTCTCACCCACCCCTCTTGGAGCTTGTATCTTGTGTTAGAGACAGGAAATAAACAATTTAAATGGAGATGATATTTTGATAATAAACTAATATGTACTTTTCCCCCATACATCCTAACCCCAATCATATTTCCTAAATCCAATCATATTCCCCTGCAACCATTCCACCAATACGGTCCCCAGCTAAAGAAGGAACATATGATAGAGGGAAACTCCCTTCAGAGAAGGTGAAATTAAAGAAACTACTTTTGTTGAGAGTAGAGATATGGATGTGGAGGATGCAATAGAAATGTTCAGATAGGGGAAGGGTGACCAGAAACCTTTGAGCTTGGTAGCAGGTACCAGCCTAGGAGGAGCTCTGTGTTTGACATGAAGGTAGCAGAGTGGAGTGTGGACTATAGAGAAGCATCTAGGAAGGCAAGTGTGTAGGTAGAACTCCCAAAATGATGTTTCTGGTTCCCAATGGTCTATATCTAGAATGTAGAGATTCAAAAGTCCCTGTGTGGACCCAAAGTAGTGTGAGGACAGCAACACCAAGGGGCTCCTCGGTAATTGAGATGATGGCAATAATGGAGATTAGTGTCCCAGAGTTCTGGTAGTAGTGTTTCCAGCTCCTGTCCCCTTGTTTGTATTTCTGACTCTCATTTTGAACAGCATTGGTTCTGGTAATGTTTGTTGATTCCAAGTAGATTCCAGAAGCCGACAGACAGGAATGGATTAGAGATAAGCCGATGAAATAACTCAATCAAGGGCCAGCAGAAAAAGAGCATAGAGATCAGCTCTACCACCATGTTTCCAGGGAAAAGTAGTAAATTTTCCCTTACTCTGCAACACTGTGCTGAGAAGGAGGGGGAGGGTAAGAACACTCCTATGAGGGCTGAATTTTTTAATTGACTTAATATTGACCAGAAGGAGACTATCACACATGAAAATATCAAAAGACATAGGAAAGAATGAAAATAAGGCTAGACTGATAGAAAAGATCTAGCTTATAAGAGTCTTTTTTTTTTTTTTTGCCACAAAACAGGAGCATAATATTTGTTGATTCATTTGTTTTAAAACAAGTTTTATGATGTCACACGTCTGCTTAAAATACTTCAATAGTTTACCATTGCATTTAGGATGGATTCTAAATTCTAAATAGGGCCTAAAAGCCTCCATGATATTGTGGCCCTGTCTACCTCTCCAACACCTTCTAGCACCACTTCTAGTCTCACCAGTCATAATAATAATAAGCTAATATTTATTAAACAATTACAGTCCTCACACACACTATGTTTATAAATGAGGAAACCAAAGTCCAGAGAGGTTACATACTTGTCCAAGGTCACACAGTAAGTGGAAGACATAGCTGGGATTCAAACCCAGGCCATTTGACTTTGGAATGTGGGTTCTTCACCACCACTCTACTGCCTGTTTCAGTTCCTTATAGTGCAAGCTCTTTCCCTCTTCAGCACTTTGTATATGTTATTCCCTCTGTCTATAACGCTCTTCCTCAAATTAACTCTCAGTTTCAATCTAAATGTCACTTCCTCCACGAAGCTTTCCCTGACAGCCACATACTCAAGGTCAGATTACATTCCAATGCTATACACAGTAGCCTACTTTTTCCTAAGTAGCTCTTATTTGCAATTTTATATTTACTTGTGTAATAACATAGTGCTGATGGAAACTTGAGTCAAAAATTTTAAACTTGGGCCGGCCTGGTGGCTCAGGCGGTTAGAGCTCCATGCTCCTAACTTCGAAGGTTGCCAGTTCGATTCCCACGTGGGCCAGGGGCTCTCAACCACAAGGTTGTCGGTTCAACTGTTCCATTCCCGCAGTGGATGGTGGGCTCTGCTCCCTGCAACTAGAAACGACAACTGGACCTGGAGCTGAGCTGCACACTCCACAACTAAGACTGAAAAGACAACAACTTGAAGCTGAACGGCACCCTCCGCAACTAAGATTGAAAGGACAACAACTTGACTTGGAAAAAAGTCCTGGAAGTACACACTATTCCCCAATAAAGTCCTGTTCCCCTTCCCCAATAAAATCTTTAAAAAAACAACAACTATGAAATCTGAATAAAATGTGGACTTTAATTAATGATAATGTATTAATATCAGTTCATTAATCTTAAAAATGTGCCATACTAATATAATAATAATAATTAATAATAAGGGAAACTATACGGGTGGAAGGAAGTAAATGGGAACTTCCAGCACTGTATGCTCAATTTTTCTATAAATCTAGAACTTCTAAAAATCAGTTGATCAATTGAAAACGTAGGTAAAGTACATTTCAAAAATGAAATTAAAACCAGACATTTGTGAAATGTTTGGAAGCCCTGAAACACTTTGCTGGAACCCAGGATTTTGAGAGCACAACAGGAAAACTACTGGTCCAATCAATAAAAAATGATGCTGAAGGTAACTCAGTTTCCAACACAGGCAGTTCTTATTTTGTAGGGTGGTAGTGTGGGACCATCAAAAGGGCTGTACAAGCTGAAACCATGCAAAGTGATCTTAATTATGGGGGAAAATTACTATTATTTAGTGACTTTAACATTTTTTTTGGTCAAAACATTAAAAACTCTTTTGTTGTCAGTACTAATGAATAGGGAAATGAAAAAAGTAGTAAAACTAATATTTATTGTAATTGGAAAAATTGAGACTTAAAATGTTTTGTTTTATTTGCAAGAAAATTTATTAAGATAACCACCACGAAGGATTTTCCCTTCCTCTGTCTCTCAATTCTTAATATCTGAGGGCATACAGATTGGTCTTTCCTATTTGTGGGAGACATTCTGGAGAATGTCCAGAGGGTGCCAAAAAATGCATACACATTTTAAGAAAGGAAAAAACTGTATTAAAATTGTAATACTCAATATATACCAGTAACAAAAGATGAATACAAGTCATGTTGTATACATTTTTTTGGCACTCCTGGTATTTTATATCTTTTTTTTTCAACACTGAAGAAAAAATGTATAGGTGGGAACACGTCTATAATTCATTAAATGAAAAATCCCCTATGATTTTTGTTTATGAATACTCCAGTATTCAAAAGCTTCTGAGTTTTTTAATCAAATGATTCAGTGGTATTTAAAATTTGCCAAAGTTATAGTCATTTATATAAGAAAACAGAATGTTTCTTTTTGCAATATTATTGTGCATGTTCATGGAAAATATGTATTTCTCTTTGAAAAGCTATCCTTTTAAGAAGGTGGCATAGTATAACAGTGGAGATAATGCTGTCATACACCCTCTGAACTGTCCTGGTGAGATTTAATAAAACACTTTTTACCAAAAAAAACCCCAAACTTATCAAGAGTGGTTTGAATAATACTTGCCTTCTTCTTATAATGTAACTTAGGGTGGAAGTGAGCATCTCTTCCATGCTTTTGCAAATTATCATTCTCCTTTATAAGTTTGGATCTGCTTCCATTTTATCCTTTTCATTTTCAATATGAAATACCTCTGAGCGTTACTTTAATGTGAATACTTTAAAGTACTTGTCAGCATCATTTCTTCCTTTCCTCATTTATGTTGATAAGTTCATCTTCACTACATTCCTCTTGCTTCCCATCTAGGGTCTCGCTATGGTGACGGTGTCATCCATGGTCAGCTATTTCTTCTGTAACCCCATTTATGTTTGATTCAAAATTCAGTTTTGAGAGTTCTTTCTATATGCTAGACAGAAGTCCTTTGTCAAATATCTGATTTGCAAATATTTTTCCTCATCTATGGTTTACTTCCATTCTCTCAACAATGCCTTTCAAAGGGTAGAAGTTTAGAATTTTGATGAAGTCCAGTTTTTCAATGTGTTCTGTTATGGATCTCATTTGGATGGTATATCTAAAAATTCTGCCTATCTCAAAGTCACAAAGGTTTGCTTATGTTTTCTTCTAAGAGTTTTATAGTCTATGTCTATATCTAGTCTAGTTTTATAGTCTTTTACATTTAGGTCTATGATCAATTTTGAGTTAATTTGGAGAGTGTGAGGTGTAGGTCAAGATTCAATTTTCTGGGTATAGGGAGGGTGGTAAATGGATGCCCAATTATTCTGGTACCATTTGTTAGAAAGACTATCACATCTCCATTGATTTGGCTTTTTACTTTAGTCAAAAATCATTTGGCCGGGCTGGCCTGGTGGCTCAGGAGGTTAGAGCTCCATGCTCCTAACTCCGAAGGCTGCTGGTTCGATTCCCACATGGGCCAGTGGGCTCTCAACCATAAGGTTGCCGATTCTATTCCTCGACTCCCGCAAGGGATGGTGGGCTCTGCCCCCTGCAACTAAGATTAAACACGGCACCTTGAGCTGAGCTGCCGCTGAGCTCCTAGGTGGCTCAGTTGGTTGGAGCGCGTACTTTCAGCCACAGGGTTGCTGGTTCGACTCCCACAAGGGATGGTGGACTGCGCCCCCTGCAACTAGCAACGGCAACTGGACCTGGAGCTGAGCTGTGCCCTCCACCACTAAGACTGAAAGGACAACAACTTGACTTGGAAAAAAGTCCTGGAAGTACACACTGTTCTCCAATAAAGTCCTGTTCCCCTTCCTCAATAAAATCTTTAAAAAAAAAAAATCATTTGGCCATTTGTGTGTTTGGTCTGTTTCTGGACTCTCTATTTTAGGAATTGACTTCTTTTTTCTTTAAAGATCCAGATAATAAATATTTTAGGCTCTGTAGGCCATATGGTTTCCTGTAGCAACTATCTACCTAGGCTGTGTAGCATGCATGCAGCCATAGACAGTATGTAAAGAAATGGACATGACTATGCTAAACTACATTTACAAGAATTGGCTCATAGGCCGCAGCCTGCCAACCCCTGCTCTATTCTGTTCCATTGATTTTTGTGTCTCTTTTCTGTAGTACCACACTGCGTTGGTTACTGTAGCTTTATAGTAAGTCTTGAAATCAGGTAATGTGAGTCTTCCACTTTCTTCTTTTCTTCAGTTGTTTTGGGTATTCTATTTTCTTTGCCTTTCCATATAAATGTATCTTAAAATCCTATACGAATCAATTTGGGGAAAACTGAAATGTTAAAAATGTTAATTTTCCCAATCTTCGAACTTAACATGTCTCTTTGTTTATTTAGGTCTCCTCTGATTTCTTTCATCAGCATTTTGTAATTTCCAAATATGTGAGGATTTTCCAGATATATTTCTCATTATTAAACTATGACTTCTAGTTTAATTCTGTTATGGTCACACAATATACTTTGTACTATTTCAATTTTTAAAAATGTGTTAAAGTTTGTTTTGTGGCCCAGAATATGGTCTATCTGGATGAGTATTCCATGTGCATTTGAAATGAATGTGTATTCTGCTCTTGGTGGGTGGAGTGCTCTATAAATACCAATATGGTTGAGTTGATTAATAGTATTCAGGTTTCCTATATCCTTGCTAATTTTCTACCTATTACAGAGAGAGGCATGTAGAAGCCTCCAGTGGATGTGTCTCTTTCTTTTTTTCAGTTCTTTCAGTTTTTGCTTCATGTGTTCTGAACTTCTGTTCTTAGGTGCATATCCATTTTAAATTACTATATCTTCTTGGGTATTTGCCCCATTCATCATTATGTGATTTTCCTCTTTACTGCTGGTAATTTTCCATGTTCTGAAGTCTACTTTTTCTGATATTGAAAGAACCAATCCAGCTTTTTTCTGATTGGTGTTTGTATGCTATATCTCTTTCAATCCATATATGTCTATGTATGTATGTGTGTTTATGTATAGGTATATATACCAATATATAGTATATAATATAATCATATTTAAAGTAGGTTTCTTGAAAGCAGCATAGTTATATAGTTTGGTCTTTTTCAAGTTGAATCTGAGAATTTCTGTTTTAATTGGTATATATAGACCACTTACATTTACTGTGATATTTGAAATGATTGGATTTAGGTGTACTATTATATTATATTAGATATATATGGATTTAGGTGTACTATTATATTATTTTCCTGTTTGTCTTCTCTGTTTCTTGCTCCTCTTGCTTTCGTGCCTGGCTTCTTTTGGAAGTTTTGCATAGTTATTAGTATTCTATTTTAATTTATCCGTTGGTTTTTTGGCTATATAGCTTTGCAATTTTTTTTAGTGGTTACTCCAGTGATTATTGTAATAGGCATATGTAGCTCTCACAGTCTACTTAGTTGAATATTTTATCTTTTCAAGTGAAACATAGAAGCCTTACGACCACCATGTTCCCTTTATCCTCTCACTTTATAAGTGTCTTACGCATAACAGCTATAAACACAATATTATAACTGTTGCTTTCAACATTCATACATATTTTATAGTGCTTAAGAGTAGAAAAATAGTCTATTTATCCTGATATTAACCCTTTCTATTGTTCTTCCTTAATTTGGAAACTACATCCCAGGTTTCCTTCTGTGATCATGTTCCTTTAGCCTGAAGAACTTCCTTTAGCATTTCTTTTAAAGCAGGTTTCCTGGTGACAAATTGTCTTAGTTTTCTTTCATATGAGAATGTTTCTAGTTCATCTTCATTTTTGAAGAAAGACCTTTCAGCTGAATATACATTGTGTATTGATAAAAAATACTTTAAAGATGTTATACTGTCTTTTGGCCTATATGATTTTTGATGAGAAATCCACAGTCATGTCAACTATAACATTGTTTTTCTCTGGTTGTTTTCAGATTTATCTTTAGTTTTAAGAAGCTTAATTACAATGTGTCTGGGCATGGTTTTCTTTTAGCTTATCCTGTTCAGGTTTCATTGAGCTTTTTGAAATTTGTAAATGTATTACTTTCATTAAATTTGGGCAATTTTCAGCCATTATTCAAATACATTTTCTGTATATTTATATTATAAATATATAATTTATATTATAAATACATAAATATATATACATATACATATATCATATATATATGACTAAATGAAATGGTGGTAGTGGATATCTTTTCAGAGGGCTTTAATTTTATGAAGTTCTGGAGTTCTGGAACTCAGAAGGATATAATGTATTAGCTAAAATTGTATTTCTAGTCTTCAACTTTAGGAACTTAATTATTAAACAAGTGATCAATTTAATTAATAAACAATCTTTGGATGCCTGAACTATTTCTAAGAAACAAATGCACAAATATTTCTCACTAAACATAATTTTGATTTGCCCTCATTTCTTAGAATGGCATTATATTAACAAATATGAAAAATATGCAAATACCTTGGATGATTATTTGCTACCTCATTTTCTTAAGATAATAGGTAGTAGATGCCTATGAAAAAAGCTAGCTAAATCACCTTTCTTTTCTGGCTTCTAGTTTTCTCTTTGGTCTGGAGAAAAGAAAAATTGGTTACCTTAGTTAAAGAAAATAATTAATATAATTGGTTGACTATGCTAGGTATTATTTCTGTTTTTCCAGTAACTAGAACAATACCTTTAACATAGACAAAAGCACCCAATTAAAATTTGTTGAATCAACAAATGAATTGACCATGGCAGAGACAGTGAAGACAAAAGCCTAAGATTGAGCCTAAAATATCTTTACAACAAGAAGTACCCCCTTTTCCAATTTAAAAACATTTGTTTCTGGGGTTATAGGAAGGGTATGGTATTAGCACTGTAAGTTAGAAGAGAAAGCAAAAACTTACAGAAAGAAAACTCCAGTGAGGAAAGGGATAGAACTAGAAGGATAAGAAATGAAAGAAAGAAGAAGCTGAAAGAAAATATCCAAAAAGAGAATTAAATTGGATGAAAGGAAGGACAAATGAAAAGAAAAGAAAATGCAGTGGACGCAAGATGACATTTTGAAACATTACCCTTTAACCAATATATGTTGTATTATTAGAAAAAGAACTTCTGAGGTCAATGGGACAATCAATTATCAACTACTTAAAATACTAACAAATGTGTAGCAGTTTCACATTTGGGCTTCAGAGGTTCCCCTCAACAACTTCTCACTCCCTTTCCACTCCTACTTTCTCCTCCTCCCCTCTAATCCTTCTTCTCTCTTTCCTTGCCATCCCCTCAGGACTACATGTGCACACACCCACAAAGACCAAACAATCTGTAGAGAAACGCACCCACACAGACATTTATACCTAGAAACACATATGGTCAGATTCAGGAGACCCATTTCCATAGTTCATGTCCATGTGATACAGAAAAATACACCCACAAAGTGAAATTTAAACCTCACTTCATTGAGGTCAAATATATAGAAAGTAAAATGTACCCAGAGTAAAATAAATATATCAAGACTCCTTCTGTTATCCCCACATATCATTACACAAAGACACTAGCAGCTTTATACATGCTGATTCCTGAATTTGGATCACTCTCTTCCAATTACACATATTAAAATCCTGTCTCTGCTTCAAACACCAGTTTAAATGCCATTTTCTACATGAAGCTTTCTCAGATCACTCCAGCCTAAAATAATCTCTCTTCTTTCTATAGGAGATTTATATAGCAGTTTATCTGTATTAGGCACACTCTTGAGATATTTGGATTATTTTTGTATAACTATTATTTCCTACTTTTAAATTATCAGAATTCACTTTTAGATAACATTTGTATCCCCCACCCCCAATGATTTATTCAATAAATAGCCTTTAATAGATACCACTTTATCCTAATGGGAGAAAACCAAGGCACACAAGAGGAAGGCAGCTTCCTGAGAAATAGTGACACCCACTCCCCTCTGTAAGAAGACTGGGGATTGTGATCATTGCAGCAGCCTGATGTTTTAGATTGCTCTCCCTGCCTCTGCTGCTCGTCACGAGACTGGAGACTAACTAGGAGGAATAGAAAGGAGGAGAACTAGGAGTAAGTGTTCCTCAGCTTTACACGTAGAAAGACTCCATCTTGTCAAGGTTCTCTGAGCCAATGGTGTCTTAAGGATAGGCCAACTGTAATTAAACTGGAAAGAGACTGAGGCATAAATCATAATGCTAATTCACACTGGGAAATATAATCCCAAGGGACTTGGCATACTCCCACCTGATGGTCAGGGTATTCTCTTCTGACAGGTTTATTTACACTGAAAGTTACATTCTAATCAGAATAATGGGCTTGTAATCAAGCCAGGAGTGTGAATGGGACAATCTCAAGTCCTAATGTCACTGGGCTGTGACAGCCTGATGCCTGTTTCAGCTGAGGACGCACCTGATGAGAGGAGATAGGTATGTTCCTTGATGACATTGGAGATCTTTGGATCCAGCCTTGCTCTCTGACTCCTGTTTTAGATTCTTTTTATTACTGTGGCCTTTCTTTTCAAAAACTATTGGACATGTGAGCAATCTGCAGTTTCAGACATCATGTTACAATCATACTGTGTGTCTATAGCCTCTCAACTTGGTTAAAGTGGAGGTTGCAGGGCTTAGTGGATTTGAGACAAACTTTTTATCCATCACTAAGTGCTGTGTGACTTCGGGGTAGTTACATCTTAGTGATTCAGTTTCCTCATATATAACAATGGGATGACAATACCGGGCTGGTTGGTGGTGAAGACTGCATGAGGTGACATGTGTAAAGGGCCTGGCACAGAGTAATTTTGCTCAGTCGGTGAATTCCCCTTTCTTCTTCGTGTTCATGAATTCCTAATTTATAGTTCACTATCTAGGTTAGGTCATTGCCAAAGATGGGCAAACTCATCTACTATAGTATAGGAAGTTTTTCATATCATCCTCAGAGAGTTGCTTCAAATTTTATGGATCTTTTGCTATCACCCTATTCATTCCCCTACCATGAGAGCTCTTTTCTTCTTTTTAAAAAATATTTTTATTAAAAACATAGCTAACATACAGTATTATATTAGTTTCAGAGGTACACCATAATTATTTAACATTTATATACCTAAAGAAGTGAGCACCCTGACAAGTCCAGCCACCATCTGACACTACCATGCTATCCCAATATTGCTGACTGTATCCCCAGTGCTGAATATTATATCTCTATGACTTACTTGTTTTATACCTGGAAATTTGAACTTCTTATTCCCCTTCACCTTTTCTCCCCTTTATAAACTTTTCAATTACATTTGACATTCAATATTATTTGATACCAATTTCAGGTGTATAGCATAGTGATTAGACATTTATATAATGTAAGAAGTGATCTCTCTGACTAGTCTAGTGCTCACCTGGCACTATACACAGTTATTATCATATCATTGATTATATTCCCTGTGCTTTACTTTACATCCCCATGACTATTTTATAATTACCAATTTGTACTTCTTAATCCCTTTACTTTTTTCACCCTGCCCCCAACCCCCTCCCATCTATCACCCCAACAAATCTGATACCCATCTGATACCGTACATAGTTATTACAATATTATTGACTATATTCCTTATGCTATACCCTACATCCCCATAACTACTTTGTAACAACCAGTTCATACATCTTAATCCCTTCCCCCTTTTTTACCTATTTCCTCAACCCCCCTTCTATCTGGCAACCATCAAAATGTTATCTGTGTCTATGAGTTTGTCTCCATTTTGTTTGTTAATTTTGTTCTTTAGATTCCACATATAAGTGAAATCACATTGCATTTGTCTTTTTCTGTCTTCTTTAAGTGGTAAAAAATATGTAGATCCTGAAAATATGACTGAAATTTCATTTTTATAGTAGTTTCTTTTAGATGTACTGTTTAAAGCAGATGGAAATGCAATTATTTTCATTAGTTGAGTGGGTAACTTCAGTAATATTTAATAGAATAACATGTTTTATATAAGAATAAAAATTCATTTTTGCAATCATAGTAACACATGCTGTTTGTAAGACGTGAATAAAATTTAATCATGTAGATTATAAAAAGCTTTATATGTATATTAATTTGAAAGCATTTTTACATATCTTTGTTTATTTACTTAAACATCTATCTTGTGACAGGTTTTAGTGTAAATATTTTAAAGCTTTATAGTTTGGAAGATTCTGTTCTTAATTATCTTTTTGTTAAGGAAAACTAAATATATATTGCAGTCATTAAGAGAATAACATACCTTCATGTACCTGTCACCCGGCTTCAACAATTGAGTCATAGGAAACATAAATTGTTTGTTTCTATACCCCCACAGTCTTCCAACCCCATTATTTTGAAGTAAGTCCCAAACATCAGTTATTTCAGTAAATATTTCAGTATGTTTCTAAAAAATATACACATTTAAAAAATGACTGCACTACCATTATCAAACCTAGAAAGTTCACAGTAATTTCTTAATATGATTAAATATCCAGTCAGTGTTTAAATTCCCTTGATTGGCTCATAAATGCTATTTTTGTTTTTACAATTTGCTTGTTGGAATTAAAATACAAATACAGTCCATAAATGGTAATTAGTTGAAATGTCCCCTAAGTCTCTTTGAATACATAGGTTCTGCTCCATTGCTGTCACTATTTTTCCCTATAATATTTTGGGTTGGAGAAGCTAGATCAATTCTTTTTTTTTTTTTTTAATTAATTTTATTGGGGTGACAATTGTTAGTAAATTTACATAGATTTCAGGTGTACAATTCTGTATTACATCGTCTATAAATCCCATTGTGTGTTCACCACCCAGAGTCAGTTCTCCTTCCATCACCATATATTTGATCCCCTTTACCCTCATCACCCACCCCCCAACCCCTTACCCTCTGGTAACCACTAAATTATTGTCTGTGTCTATGAGTTTTTGTTTCTCATTTGTTTGTCTTGTTCTTTTTGGTTTATATACCACATATCAGTGAAATCATAGGGTTCTCTGCTTTTTCTGTCTGACTTATTTCACTTAGCATTATTCTCTCGAGATCCATCCATGTTGTCACAAATGCTCCTATATCATCTTTCCTTAACGCCGAATAGTATTCCATTGTGTATATGTACCACAACTTCTTTATCCATTCATCTATCGAAGGACATTTTGGTTGTTTCCATGTCTTGGCCACCGTAAACAAAGCTGCAATGAACATTGGCGTACACGTGTCTCTATAGAGAAATGCTTTTATATTTTTGGGGTAGATACCCAGGAGAGCGAGATCAATTCTTTATAGTCTTAATTCTGGTGATTGCATCCCTAAGATTGAACTTGTTTTTTGGCTTCTGTATATCCTATTAATTGGTAGTTAGATTCAGAGGTTTGATCAGATTTAAGTTCAATTCCTTTTTGGCAAGAAACCTTCATAGGTGGTGGTGTTTACTTACTTTAGAAAACATACTATCTGGTTATCTGTTTATGGTATTAGTAATATTTGATGATTAATGACTAGATTCATTAGAGTCTTCAAAAACAAACAAAGATAATATAAAAAATTGTAAATACTGTCTCTTATTCTGCTATACTACACAAGTCTTAGCACAAGAATAGCCACAAATTTTATGTATTTGTAAAGACCTTTGCCCCACAAATGCCTATCTTTTTTTTATGGTAAAAGGTAAAAAAAATGAAAGTTACCATTTTAACCATTTTTTAGTGTACAGTTCAGTGGCAATAAGTACATTCACATTGTTGTGTCTCTGACCCATTTTAAATTAATGTTTGTATGTGATGAGAGGAATGGATTGAAATGAATTGCTTTTTCATATTGATATCAATTGCTCTTGAGTCATTTGTTGAAAAGACTATTCTTTTCCCACTAATTGCTTTTGCACCATTCTCAAAAATTATTTGTCCACGTATGTGTGGATCTGTTTATTGACTCACTGTTCTGGTCTACTGATCTATTTATCAATCTTTATGCCAATAACACACTGTTGTTGATTACTATAGCTTTGTAAGAAGTCTTTAAATCAGGTAATATTAACCTTTTGTTGTAGTTAGGGTCCTCCAGAGAAAAAGAACCAATAGAATACATAAAAGAAATTTATTATAAAGAATTGACTCATATGATAATGAAGGTGAGAAGTTCCACAATCTGCCCTCTACAAGTTGGAGACCCAGGAGAGCTGATAGTATAGTTTCAGTCTGAATGCAGGAGAAGACTGATATCCCAGTTTGAAAACAGACAGAGAGCAAATTCTCCCTTACCCTGCCTTTTGTTCTATTCAGGCCTCCAATGGATTGGTCGAGGTCCACCCATGTTGGGGAATGCAATCGGCTTTACTTAGTCTACCTATTCAAATATTAATCTAATCCAGAAACACCCTCATAGATATATTCAGAATAATATTTAATCAAATATCTATGTACCCCATGTCCCGGTCAAGTTGATACGTAATATTGATAGAATAGTCACACCCTATAACTTTACTCTTCCTTTTGAAAGTATTTTGCTATTCAAGGGCCTTTGTACTACCATATAAATTATAGAATCAGATTATCAATTTCTACAAAAGAGCCTGCTGGGCCTGCATTGAATCTGTAGATCAATTTGAGGAGAAATGGCATCTTAACCACATTACGTCTTCTGACCCATGAAAAAGGGATAGCTCTCCATTTATAGAGTCTTAAATTTCCTCAAAAGTATTTTGTAGTTTGCAGTGTAAAAGTCTTTCACATCTAGTAGATTTATCCCTAAATTTATCATTTTTAAAAAAAGATTTTATTGGGGAAGGAGAACAGGACTTTATTGGGGAACAATGTGTTCTTCCAGGACTTTTTTCCAAGTCAAGTTGTTGTCCTTTCAATCTTAGTTGTGGAGGCACTCAGCTTCAAGTTGTTGTCCTTTCAGTCTTAGTTGTGGAGGGCGCAACTCAGCTCCAGGTCCAGTTGCCCTTGCTAGTTGCAGGGGGCACAGTCCACCATCCCTTGCGGGACTTGAGAAATTGAACTGGCAACCTTGTGGTTGAGAGGACACGCTCCAATCAACTGAGACATCTGGGAACTCATTGGCAGCTCAGCTCAAGGTGCCGTGTTCAATTTTAGTTGCAGGGAGCGCTGCCCACCATCCCTGGCGGGACTGGAGGAATTGAACTGGCAACCTTGTGGTTGAGAGCCCACTGGCCCATGTGGGAATCGAACCGGCAGCCTTCAGTGTTAGGAGCAAGGAGCTCTAACCGCCTGAGCCACCGGGCGGGCCCCAATTCATATTATTGGTGTTATTATAAATATTTTTAAAAACTCCAATTTCTGATTGTTGTCAAGTACATAAAAATCCAGTTGAGTTTTTGTAATTGATCTTATATCCTTCAACCTTGCTTAACTCACTTGTTAGTTCTAGTAGCTTTTTTTTTCTAGTAGCTTTTTAATAGATTTCATAATATTTTCTACATAAATAATTTATTTTCAAATTAAGGCTGCTTTACTTCTTATTTTTCAATATGGATACCTTTTATTTCTTTTCTTGCCTGATTAAACTGGTGAGAACTTCCAGTACAATGTTGAAAAGAATTGCTGAGATTAGACTTCCTTGCCTTCTTGATCATGAAACAGAAAGTACTTAGTCTTTCACTATTAATATGTAAGTTTTTTATAGATGTTCTTTATCCGGAAGTTCCTGTCTGTTTCAAACTTGCTAACAGTTTTAATGAGGAATGGATGTTGGATTTTGTCAAATACTTTTTCTTCATCTATTAAGCAGATCATATAGTTTTCCTTTTTTATTTGTTAAGATGGTGAATTTCAATGATCAATTTTTGACTGTTAAATCAGCCCTGTATTCATGGGGTAAAGTATCTTGATCATGATGTGTTGTACATTTTCTATATTGTTGGATTTGATTTGCTAAAGTAGTGTTCAAATTTTTTTCGTATATATTCATGAATATTCATCTGTAGTTTCCTATTCATATAATGTCTTTGTTTGGATTTGGTATCAAGGCAATGCTGACCTCAAACAATGAATTGAGAAGTATTCCCTTCTCTTCAGATTTATGGAAGAATCTATAATTCTTGTTATTCCTTCCTTAAATGTTCGGTAGAATTCACCAGTGAACAAATATGGGCCTGGAGTTTTCTTTTTTTTTTTTCTTGTTGTTTTTGTTTTGTTTTGTTTTAATTTATTGGGGGTGACAATTGTTAGTAAAATTACATAGATTTCAGGTGTACAATTCTGTATTACCATCATCTATAAATCCCATTGTGTGTTCACCACCCAGAGTCAGTTCTCCTTCCATCACCATATATTTGATCCCCCTTACCCTCATCTCCCACCCCTCACCCCCCTTATCCTCTGGTAACCACTAAACTATTGTCTGTGTCTATGAGTTTTTCTTTCTCATTTGTTTGTCTTGTTCTTCTGTTGTTTTTTGTTTATATACCACATATCAGTGAAATGATAGGGTTCTCTGCTTTTTCTGTCTGACTTATTTCGCTTAGCATTATACTCTCAAGATCCATCCATGTTGTCACAAATGTTCCTATATCATCTTTTCTTACCGCCAAATAGTATTCCATTGTGTATATATACCACAACTTCTTTATTCATTCATCTATCGAAGGACATTTTGGTTGTTTCCATGTCTTGGCCACTGCAAACAAAGCTGCAATGAACATTGGAGCACACGTGTCTTTATATATAAATGTTTTCAGATTTTTTGGGTAGATACTCAGGAGAGGGATTGCTGGGTCACCTGGTAATTCTATTCGTAATTTTTTGAGGAAACTCCACACTGCCTTCCATAATAGCTGCACCAGTCTGCATTCCCACCAACAGTGTATGAGGGTTCCTTTTTCTCCACAGCCTCTCCAACACTAGTTACTATTTGTCTTGTTGATGATAACCATTCTGACTGGGGTGAGGTGATATCTCATTGTGGTTTTTATTTGCATTTCTCTGATGATTAGTGATGTTGAGCATTTTTTCATATGTCTATTTGCCATTTGTATGTCCTCTTTGGAGAAATGTCTCTTCAGGTCCTCTGCCCATTTTTCAATTGGGTTGTTTGTTTTTTTGTTGTTGAGTTGCATGAGTTCCTTGTATATTTTGGATATTAGCCCCTTATCGGAGGCACTCTTTGCAAAAATCTTCTCCCATTTAGTTGGTTGCCTCTTTATTTTGTTGATGGTTTCTTTTGCTGTGCAGAAGCTTTTAAGTTTCACATAGTCCCATTCGTTTATTTTAGCTTTTACTTCCCTTGTCTTTGGAGTCAAATTCATAAAATGCTCTTTGAACCCAAGGTCCATAAGTTTAGTACCTATGTTTTCTTCTATGCAGTTTATTGTGTCAGGTCTTATGCTTAAGTCTTTGATCCATTTTTAATTAATTTTTGTACATGGTAACAGATAGTAGTCCAGTTTCATTCTTTTGCACGTGACTATCCAATTCTGGCCCTGGAGTTTTCTTCGTGACAAAATTTTTTATGATAAGACATTAACTACAAATCCTCCTTAAATAGATGCATGGCTATTCAGGTTATCTATTTCTTCTTGAGTAGGTTTTGATAATTTATGTCTGTCAAAGAATTTGTCCATTTTATCTAAGTTGTCAATTTATATATATTAAAATTTTCATGACTAATTTATCTACCTTTTAATAGCTGTAGAATTTGTGGTGAGTCACTTCTCTCATTCCTGATATTGGTAATTTGTGTTTTGTTAGTTTTCCCCTTATTTTCCGGTAAGTTCTCAGCATATGAAGGACACTGGCCTTGTTGAAGAGGCCTATCTCTGAGCTGTGTGGTCTTTGGCTTGGCATGAACTATATTCAAGTTTCTTAACCAGCTTCCTTGGGTTCCGTAGGGTGTCCATAAATGAAATCCATAGCCCCCTGAATCAAATTTTGGGTATGAGGAGAGTGACATAGTTTCATCAGAGTCTCACTGAGGTCTGTAAAAATATAAAAAACTGTTGCTCTGGTATAAACAGACACATAGGTCAATGGAACAGAAGAGAGCCCAGAAATAAACTGATGTATATATGATTAATTTATAACAAAGGAACCAAGAATATACAGTGGGGAAAGGATAGTCTCTCCAACAAATGGTATTGGGAAAACTGGACAGCCACATGCAAAATAAAATAAAATAAAACTGTACCCTTATCTTACACCATACACAAAAATCAACTCAAAATGGATTAAAGACTTGACCATAAGACTTGAAACTATAAAACTCCTAGAAGAAAACATGGAAGTAAGCTCCTTGACATTGGTCTTTGTAATGACACATGATTTTTTGTATTTGACACAAAAAGCAAAGTCAACAAAAACAAAAATTAATAAGTGGGACTACATCAAACTAAAAAACTGCACAGCAAAGGAAACCATCAGCAAAATGAAAAGGCAACTTACTAAATGGGAGAAAATATCTGTAAACCCTATGTCTGATAAAGGGTTAATATCCAAAATATATAAAGAACTCACAACTCAATAGCAATAAAACAAACAATCCAATTAACCATGGGCAGAGGAACTGAATATACATTTATACAAAGAAGCCATACAAATGGACAGTAGGTACCGGTATATGAAGAGGTGCTCAATATCACAAATCCTCAGGGAAATGCCACCACGATGAGATATGATGTCACATATGTTAGAATCGCTGTCATCAAAAAGATAAGAGATCACCACTGACTACTAAAAATGTAGAGAAAAGGGAACCCTCGTGCATGTTGGTGGGAACATAAATTTGTGCAGCCACCATGAAAAAGAGGACTGAGGTTCTTTAAAAAATTAAAACTAGAAGTAGTATATGATCCAGCAATTCCACTTCTGGGTAAACATCTGAAAGAAATGAAATCACTATTGGGAAGAGATATCTACACCTTCGTGTTCATTTCAGCATTATTTACAATAGGTAATACCTAGGTGTCCATTGATAAATGAATGGATAAAGATGATCACACACACACGCATATTATTCAGCCATAAATAAAAAGGAGATCGTGCCTTTTACAACAACATGGATGGACCTTTATTTCATTATGCTAAGTGAAATAAATGAGACAGATAAAGACAAATACTATATGATCTCACTTATAGGCATAATAGAATCTGAAAAAACAAAATAAAACAAAAAACAACCTGAACTCATAGAAACAGAGAACAGATTGGTGGTTGCCGATGGCAGGGGTGGGGGAAATGGTGAATCAAACGGTACAAATTTCCAGTTATAAGATTAGTAAGTTCTAGGGATCTAATGTGAAGCATGGTGACTATAGTTAACAATACTGTATTGTACATTTCAAAGTTGCTAAGAGAGTAGGTCTCATCACAAGAAAAAAGTGTAACATGTATGGTGATGCATGTTAACTACACTTATTGTGGTAATCATTTCCCAACACATGCATATATGAAATCATTATGTTGTACACCTTAAACTAACAGAATATCGTATGTCAATTATATCTCAATAAAACTGGGGCAAGGGAGAACTATTGCTCTTTGGAGGCCAATTACTCCCAAATGCACACCCAGCACCCAGTGCTTTGCTGCATGAGGATTATTTTTGATTCGTAATTAATATATAGATTGCTGGACCCTGCTCCTAAAGATTCTGATTCATTAAGCCTGGGATGAGGCCAAGAAATGTATATTTTTACAAGCCTACCAGTGATTGTGATGTAAGGCCAGGATTGGAGAGCCACTGGGCGGATGACCTGTTACTGAGTCCTCAGGAGCTGGAGCATTGAGTGGGCCTGTGTTGCCCTCTAGTGCCTCTGGCTGCTTGCTACACTTCTGTGTACTCCAGTAACCCTCCGCCTGAGCGCTGGTGGCCTTGCTGCCTGGTACTGCCCTGAGGTTTCCCGTCCAACTTTCTGGAAATCTTAGCTCTTGGGCTTTAAAAAAAATGTTCATGTATAAAAATGTTGCTGCTCAATAGCAGCAGTTATGCTTCTCTGTCCCAGCACCTTGACATATCTAAGGTGTTCAGTACTGTTTTCTGAAAATGAGACACAGCAAAACTCCCTCATGAGGCTTGTGTGGAGGGCCAACTCACATCAGTGGCATGTCTGTCAGGGTTTTCTTTATGGGGCTGGGATATGACCCATGGTACATATGAATCAGTAACTGGGAACAGTTCCCTGAGGAAATTCTACTGCTACAATAATTGTGGTGCTGTAGCGTTATTGTGGAAGCAGGGTCTGGCTTTAGCAAGTTTTCTAGAAACACATGAATATGAATCTTTTAGAGTTGTGTAGTCCTCCAGAGTCCACAGGGGCTTCCCATGAACTTCATCTCCCTTGCTTGTAGTTCACTACAAACCATGAGGCAGGAAGGGCAGATGGGAAGATCCATAACCACGTTATTAAAAATGACAGCACATTCAGGATGTGAGTGTGCCCTTGTTCAGAAGGATTTCAATCCCACTGACCTATCCACACAAGCACCTTGCGTCAACGAGTACCCCATCAATAAATAAACCTGTACTCAAGACCAATTCTGCAAAAAGGCATAAGATTATCTTTGGTTCTGACTCCTCAGATCTGAAAGGAGCAAGGGCCGGGTGAATTGCTGAAGAGGAGTTTGCAACAGGTGGTTTTAATGGCTTAATGGGATGAGAGTGACTGTGGGTTATCCGTAAGCTAAGTGCACTGGTTGGAGGAGGTGTGAAGTTTGTAGAATTTGATGGTTTTGCCTGGGGCAAGAGACCAGGCTAATGGAGACTGAGACAAAAAAGCAGCAGCAGCTGCAGGAAGCCAGAGCTGGCTGGGTAGGATACATAGTACTCTGTTCACCTTCTCTCCCATTGGTGAGGGAGAGAGTCCCACCCTAAGGTTCTGGGGATGGCTGACGCTGGACCTATGAGATGAACAGTTTATTAATCATATATATTCAGAGCTCAGGGGAGGACACCAAACACCACACAGCACCACACTGGTCAGGTTAATGGGAGACAGACTGTTGCGGCAGCGCAGAGGGCAGCAGCAGCTGCAGGAAGCAGAAGCAGGTTGGGTAGGAATAATAAAATATTCAAGCTACTTTGTAGGTATCTTGACCTGCTACTAACCAGCTGATGCAAGCTGCTTTTTAATTGGTTTTTGCTAACCTGTCATTCAGTGGTCTTTCCTGTATTACGGAATTTGCAAGTTCAGAAAAGATGTTGAAATGGCTCAAATTCATCCCATCTTCAGGGTGAGATTTTCTTAAATTACCTTAAATGTAGGGATCTAGTTTTTAAAAATGTGTTCTATGTGAAAGAACATTGAAGAAAAACATGCACTAATTCATTTCCTTATCAAATCATTTTCAGGATATTCTTCCTTATAACGAATAAAAAGTCTGTCATGCTAATGATTGAGGGTTTTTTGCCTTTTGTTTTTAAAATTATGGTTAGATACACTTAACACAAAATACTTGAACCATTTTTAAGTGTACATTTAAGTGTACACCACCTGTGGGGACAGAGTCCCAGAGAGCAGTTTCCAGGCTCTCGGCCTCACGTGGAAAGGTGCTGGCTCGGTAAGTAGTTGGCCGTCAGCTGTAGCAGGTTAGCCAGTTGGCCGCTGATATAACTGCCGCGGCTGCGCTGGAGAGTCCAGTCGAGTCAGTCGGTGGGTTGGCAGGCAGAAAAGCAGACAGCAGATTGCGGGTCGTGCGACTCGAGCCTCCAGTGAGACTATAGTGGTCTGACTCCCCTACCTGTGGCTCTGTGGGTGTTCCTGTTTGGCCTCACCATGTCCTGCGTTCTTATGTGGGGATCGGGAGCAGAGACTCTGCAGGCCGTCCCGCATGACACATGGTGCAGCGAGCAGGGTATCCCGGACGACACCACCACTACTCTTTTCAGAATTTTTTTATCATCCCAAACAGAAACTCTGTACCCACTAAATAACAACTCCCTACTCCCCTCTTCCCCAACCCCTGCTAAGGTTGGTTCTTGATTCATGTGAATTAGTTTTTGTCTTTGAAACTAGATTTTTAAGTGTCTTGAGAGAACAGATTGAGTGCTCGCCATACTTGTTTGGTCGAGGACTGGATGCTGGAGGCAGGTCCAAATGGCCTCTTCAAATAGTTTGGGCCTGAGAATTTTTTTTTAATTGAGTAATAGTGTGTTTTTTCCAGGACCCATCAGTTCCAAGTCAAGTCGTTGTCCTTCAATCTAGTTGTGGAGAGCGCAGCTCAGCTCCAAGTCCAGTCGCCCTTTTCAATCTAGTTGTGGTGGGAGGGGGGACACAGCCCACCATCCCATGCTGGAATTGAACCCCGCAACCTTGTTGTTGAGAGCTCACGCTCTAACCAACTGAGCCATCTGGCTGCCCACCGGCAGCTCAGCTGCAGCTCGTTGTCTTCAATCTAGTTGTGGAGGGCGGAACTGAGAATTTTTGAGCTGTGGGACCACTCTCATCGAGGCAAAAAAGTCTTAAGGAAAAGCAGAAATCCTGGAGTGTTGGAGGCATATCACAGTGTCAATAGGGGCCATAAAGTTAACATTAATTGTTAACCATTGAAGTTGGACAGGAAAAAGCTTGCCTTGCCTAAAGGCGTTTAAATTCAGATTTTCATAAAACATTTACCCACATATTCCAACCAGGATGGAATCAACCAAAAAGCCACAAGTTTTTGGTCGTAAATCAAGTCTTGCCAATAATCCGTCTCCATGAATAGGCAGGATGCTATAAGATCTGTAGAGGCCGTCTGGAAAATCAAGCTCCAGAAGTGAGCTTCCTTCATGTGCCTCCCTGGAAGGCAATGTTTACAGTCTCTTCCCGCCCATCTTGAGCTTGATCACACAGACTGGGAAGACTCTTTCTTTAAACAACTTAGAAAGTTATTTAAAAGGATAGCAGCTACGTCCCTCCCTTGCCATATCGGACATGGTCCTCTTCCCCAAACTCCTGATACTGACCACCTATTTATTGCCTGTGACATCAAAACCCTCACTTTCCAAGACGTAACAAGACATTGCGTGCCCTATCTTATTGTGTATCTTCTAGTTACCTTCCCCACTCCAGGTGATGTAGTTCACGAAGTTTCTCTGACCTAGCCACTACCTCTCTTACAGGGCAGGCAGTGTATATAAAGACTCAGTTTTCTGGGGATAGATGCTAGACTATTGTCTTAAAGGAGAGAGCTGAGTCATCAGGGTATAGGGAATAGAAAGACTATGAAAGAATATATGCTGCCCATGACCTTGGCACCTTTAAGCCTAGGCTCTGCAACCAATACAAACAACCAGACAACCTCATCTGAACACTGAATCACACGAGCTTCTGTTAGATAATGGTTTGTGATGCTCTGCATACCTTGGGAAACAGGAGGGCTTTGTGATGCAGTCTGGTCATCCGGTTCCATCTTCTGTGAGACAGAGATGACAAGGTCTAGAGTATAAAGGCATTAGGTTCCAAGACTCTGAAAGCCTAAGAAGAGGATGGCTAGTGAGGTTTAGATTATGTTGAGCCCTATCTTTGTTCTGTGGGATATTGGATATCCTTTATACACTTATGGCTCCATCATTATTATTGCCTTAATTCTTTGGCAAGTGAAAAAGAACCCCCAAGAATTAAGGTTGGGACCTAACAGAAGCTGTTGCCGGGTAGGGAAACCCAATGACTATGACTGAACTGATTAAGCCTCAAACAAGATTTTATTTCCTGTTTTCTCTTGTTACTCTTACTCCTTGCTTTACTCTGGAGGTTTTCTCATTGCATCCCAGAACAGCTCCAAATTTAGGTGGTTCTACTTGTTGGTAGATATTTAGATGGCTTAAGTCCTTTGCCTACGAGACCACCCATCCTTTAATCTGTTCCACTTTTTCTCCTGTCTCATTCAGATCTCTCCACAGAATTTGTACAGAGAGATTGAGGGTGGAGATATGGAAGAGCCTTGAATCAGAAATAAGAAGAGAAAGGAAATGATGGGGTGAAAGATGTAGAGTAGGGAAAAGAAAGAATACTATATAAAATTGGCATACCGATAAAGTTTGGGAAATATGTGCGGGCTTTGTCTCATTTTAGACATGAAAAGAAAAGAGTGCCCCAGCTTCACTCTAACTTTTTGTCTTTAGCATCACCGGAGAGTCAAACAAAACTATAGATCATCAAGAGGTAAAGTCCCACTCTCTTCTCTGACTCCCCTCCACTGTGGGCGAGGTTCCCATACAACCTGTTCCCTCTTTGACCCCTGGTGCCAGGTGCTCTAACCACTGAAGGCTCCATTTCCCCAAGTTGACAAATTCCCACAGAAGACTTTCTTGGGTGGGAAATCAGAGGAAATGTTCCAAAATTCGCCACCTTGCCCCAGAGAATGAAGAATGAGGAAAAAGGGCAGAAGTCCTTCATTGTGTCATTTACTAGTTTTATGACCCTGGAGAGGTCACTTCATCTCTCAGTCTTGTTATCCATAAAATGGCATCTCAGGAGCCTGCCTCACTCACAGCGTGGTTGTGAAGATGTAATGAGAAGAGGTCAGGGACAACACATCGTAACTGGTACAGTTGTACGCAGACGTGCCTTAGAGCACTGACTGTTGGTTTTCAGTCTCCTCTCATTCAAAGGCCTTCAGCTGCCTATAGGATATCCCTGAATGCTCTCTTGTTCCATATAACACTGTCTCCTGGTTTCTCAGCTAGGAGACTTTCCTGGAAAGAAGCTGAGAAGCCCTTGGAACTGCTCTCTGTCATGAAAAGGTGATCTCTTGCTCTTTATGGTCTTCCAGTTCCCAGCCTGGCCTGCGATGATTTCTCTGCTCGGCCTGGGGCAAGGATGAGGAGAGGGATGGGGGCAGTGAGGGGACCAGCCCCGGTGGAGGCTGGAGCACTGGTTAAGAGGGTTGCCAGTGCAGAGGGGCATTAGACATCTCAGAAGGGAGGAGGCTCCCAGTTCTGCTCTGGGACAGGCTCACAGTGCTCCTGGAATTCAGGATTTGACCAGCGTACAATTCATTAGGCCTCTCTATGGGTTTGCACTCAGCCACCAGACAACTTATCCAGGATACAGAATGGGTAAATAAGTCACCATTGTCATATTCTCTTTAGAGCTACACCCTTTCAAGGGCAGACCCGGAACACTGCTTATATTACCTCCTCTGTCTCTGTCTTCAGATCCTGGGACAGCCCTCACCCAGGACCTTACCATCTCATCCTCTTCTCAATACCTCTAGAGAACGGGATTCTCTCCCAAGAGATTTTGTGTACACTTCATAATCCCCAGAAAGCAGAGTTCCCACAAGGACCTCATTTTCCACAGTTTGAAATACTACCAGGCTGTGGCTTTTTTAGCCCCAAACAAGACTGAGTCCAGGTTCCACCTGGTGATGCCCCTTCAGCTAACCATTGGCTCCCTCATCCCTTGATCTCCTGGTTCAGCGTCTCAACACAAGTCAACATAGAACTCACCCCACCTCCCAGTCTCTCGTGGCCCTGTGCTTCCTGGGCTTGTAGGAGACCTTGCCCAACAAGCTCCGACCCTCAGCGCAGCACACCGTAACTTGCCACATGGCATTTCCTTAGGAAGAAAGGCAGAGGAGTAAACAGCCAGGGGGTACACACCCCAGGGTTTACAGGACTAGAGAGGGCAGGGCTAATCTCCAGGCTACACACTTGCAAAGAGGCACATGTCAATCCATCATTAACAGTTGCCATGTTTCCCTTCGCAGCCGGGAATGGTTTCCTCGGGAGGGAAGTGTGCGGAGACTCCTGTGTGCTGACCCCCGCTGCCAAACCTGCAATGCGACGGCTCTGGAGATCCAGCAGTTGCTGGCGGGTGAGAACACCCCGATCTCTCCCCGTTCACCAGGGCCATCGCAGGGCTCCTCTTGCCCAGAGATTTTGTCCCAGCACTCCCAAGAGCTTTCATTTCCACCTGCAATCTCCTCAATGTCACAACTAATGGATCAGAAATCCTTAACCCAGTCAGCTGCCCAGTCAACAGAAGTAGTCAGCATCCAAGATGGCCAGGCTGAACACAAGCTAAGGCAGGGACTTCGAGCACCAGATGTGTCCTGGGACGCAGGAGCTCTGTCTTCTTTAAGCCTCGAGGAGCGCAGGATTCCTATGAACCAGCAAGACAAGAAGAGCAACTCTGAATGTGCCCTGGGGAAACAAGGTCAGCAGCCCTCAAATACCTGATTCCCTTTCTTTCCCTGAACCCTGAGCTCACCAACCTAAAACACCCCATGGCCCTACATTCCCTTCACCTGCTATTCCTATGTCATAAAAGCTGTGGGGTATCTTTAAGTAGAGACACATAAATGCATGCATTTCTACTCCTGAGGGCTTTCAAGATCGGTGGAAGAGTTCCAATGGCAGCTTATGCCACATTGCCCCAAATATTTTCCAAGCCTGGAGGAAAAATCAACCATTTCTTTCATCATAATGCTATCTCTGAGGCCTCTTTCAAAAAAATGGGCTTTTATCTCCCTGACCTGGGATTCATGGGAGATCAGCCAGTCCACCCAAGCTTTCTGGGTTTTTTAAGGATCTATTATGCATCCAGAGCAAATATCAATGGAAACAAATCCTAAACTGCACGGCTCTTGTTCTACCTTCTACCACCCTTTGGTGACTAAGTGGTTTCTATCCATTGCCTGGGGGACACACTGAGGCCTCACTGTGTTATCTGTAGCATAAATACAGCTATTTTAATATGGCTTCTCTTTTCTGCACAATGAGTCCCTGGTTTGCCCCTGGAGATTTTTCCACCAAAATGAGCACCCCAGACCCTTTTTCTTCAATGATTTCTTCTTAGTCTCTGTACTGTCTGGAATTTCCTCCACCTCAGTTAGCCCCACCTTCTTCCCACATTTCTGAGTTTGGGCATGTTTGCCTGACTATCAGCAAGTCCGTATTAATGTCCCATTTCCAACTCTGGCCAAGTGTGAAGACTTGGAGTGACACCTCCTGCCAGGGCAGCTCCAGCTTCAGTGGGGCTTGCCAGCTGTTGCCTGGAGATAATCTGTAGAGGCAGAGAGCCATATAACATAAGCCCCGAGACATGTTAAGTAACCCATCCCCTGACACCCAGGGGCCTACCTGTCTGGCAAAGCCTATTTCAGTCCTGAAGAGGCAGCTAGTGTTTCCCTGGAGCATGCCCAGAGCTGCTGGAGTTCCACCTTCAGAAGTGGTTGGTTGATCAGGTTGATTCACCATTTCTGGGGCCCCAGTTGCTTCTATCCCCTGATGACCAGCCGCTCCTGCCCTGAAACAGCACAGTGAGTGTTCCCAAGCCTGCAGGCCTAGATGCCAGTGGGGTAGGGACCTGTTCTGATCCATTGTGGCAGCAGAGCCAGCCCACAGTTGCTTGCCCAGGCCAAGGCAATGTTGCAGAGCCACATCGACCACAAATGTGGGAAGATCTGCTAGGGCATTGTCCCTGCCCACATCTGTCCCGGTGGGACTTCAGATCACTGGGTCGGCAGCAGTCCAGGGGCCCTAGAAGCAATTCAGTTCTCTTACACCCTGGAAAGAAAGTCCCTAGACATGAAGGCAGCAATCAGCCCTCACATGGGTCACGAAGTGACACCCTGAACACAGGCTTTGACCAGCAGCAACAAGCCTCACCAAATGCTGTCACTGGTCTCCCTGATTAGCACCTGTGTGGGTACCCTCCCAGAGGTCACTGAGAAACTGGAGACAAGTTGTGGCCTTCCTGTCAGGGCTGCTAGCTCTTTATTATGTAGCTCTCTCCAAGGCCATGGCTCTAGTAATCACTAGCCAGTCAGCCATCAGAGAGATTGTGCCTGGACCTGTGGGAGGTCCAACAGAGCCTCTGGCTCAGTCTCGCCTAAACAACACATAAGTCCTGAGCCATGCTGTCAAGATGCCAATGAAACTTGTGCAGACAGTGCACAAGCATCCAGACTGAAGCGCAGGCGGATGGAGATGATACCTCTGGAGAGCCAGACTCAGCCTGATAGCCCCGACTCACTCAAGACACCCATGTTGGCCAAAGTGAATTTTTACCTGAAAAAGAAATACCTGGAGGTACATTTGGGAGGTCTCATAATGACAAAGGAGTCCAGGGAACAAACTGTGGCTGTCCCAAAGATTATCTGTGCCTAGGAGTCCTTTAGGAGTCTAAAATTCCAAGGGAAGTGCTCGCTTCAGCAGCACATATACTAAAACTGGAACAATACAGAGATTAGCATGGCCCCTGCACAAGGATGACACACAAATTTGTGAAGCATTCCATATTTTAAAAAACAACAACTCTTATTCAAACAAAGTTAAACTAATAAAATGAACCAAGTTTCAAAAAAAAAATACCAAGGGAAAATGTTACCCCAGGAAGTCCCCATCCCACCAGGCATCCCATGTGCCCCAGAATGGTCCACCTTAAAGAAGAGCTTGCAATTAAACTAAGGCAGTGCAGCAGAACCAAAAGCAAGCTAATTCCAGAGCAGTCCTTATGGTTCTGCCCACTGGGCCTTAAAAGACCTCACATCCAGTGGGGACATTACAGAGGCCCAGGGGCTTTGTATTCAGCTGGAGGCCAATGTGAACAACTTCAGCCTGGAGGAGTTCTAGACCCTTTAGCCCCAAGTCTCTGCAAGCGTGAAGAAAACTCCCTACCCCATCAGAGAAAACAGAGGACCCACGGAAACTCAAAGCAGCAGAGAATCACAGAGAAGGGGATGTAGTGTTGAGGCTCTCTCCCACCTGAGAGAACATCCACTCTCCAGAGGCTGTAGGCACACTTCTAAATAGAACCTCCTGAACCCTTGTCTTCCCAAATGCATCTCCAGAATCTTTCTCAGGTAGAATTTTAGTTTGACCAAGATCATTGCCTTGAGTGAGTTGGAATAGGCAAGCATCTCTCTGGATCTATAGAGCCACCATCTCCATCCTCTCAGCTTACTGCTCCCTGTCAGCACCTTAAGCAGCTTCTCCCTCACCTCAAACTCCTAGAGCATCTTCCAGGATTCCTTGGGGGCAAAGGGTCTAGATAAGAATGGTCTGCAGGGCTGTTAGAGCAAGCTGAATGACCTCACCCAAATAAGGATTCCTGAGAATGCCAGATCTGGAGTACCCAGAGCTTAAATGGACTTACTTTACAGGATCAATTTAAAGGGTCATGATTTGCTAGGCCAAATTTTGCAAGTCTCATATTTAAGGGGAAAACATTCTTCAGATCCAAACTTTGCAGGGCCACATTTTCTAAAGCCAAGAGCTATAGGGTCTGGTAAAGGCAGCTCATACTCACAAGAGCCCCACCCTTCCAGAAGCTACAGAAGCTGGCTTGGGAAATAAAATGAAGCACTTTCCACACTGGAGTAACCGTGAGGTGAAAGGTCAAAGGCATAAGGAATCCATTCTCCTCTCTAAGGATGAGACAGTGGCCAAAACCTTGACAAAAACGGTTGAGAAGAGTCCACCCCCCACCAAAGGCCCTGTGAAGCAAGCTAAGTTGGAGAAGACAACAGAGGACGAGGGCAGCATCTTCTTTGATGCCCACCAGTGCCTAGACAATGAACTCCATCAACACTCTCTTCAGTCTAACCACTCCTGGTTCCAGCGCCTTCCCCACAACAGCTCCAAGCACTCTCCTCAGCTGACTTGTGCCACTCAACCAGAAAATCCATCCCAGGTCCCAACTCTCACCTCAGCATAAGGCACTGGTCTGTGCAAAGAGAATACCCAGTCCAGAAAGGAGTTTATAGTTTCCCAAATGTCTGCATCCCCATGAAAAATTGTCATCATTTGCATTAAAGTGCAGGTGAGGATGGACCCTCTCCAAATATACTATATACGTCTAAGCAAAGAACCACCTGTTTGTGCCTATTTCTTTTCTTGTCTTTTTGTGCCTATTTTTTTTTGTTTTTTTAATTTATTGGGGTGACAATTGTTAGTGAAATTACATGAATTTCAGGTGTACAATTCTGTATTACATCATCTATAAATCCCATTGTGCGTTCACCACCCAGAGTCAGTTCTCCTTCCATCACCATATATTTGATCCCCCTTACCCTCATCTACCACACCCCTCCCCCCTTACCTTCTGGTAACCACTAAACTATTGTCTGTGTCTATGAGTTTTTGTTCTTCATTTGTTTGTCTTGTTCTTCTGTTGTTTTGGTTTATATACCACATATCAGTGAAATCACAGGGTTTTCTGCTTTTTCTGTCTGACTTATTTCGCTTAGCATTATACTCTCAAGATCCATCCATGTTGTCACAAATGTTCCTATATCATCTTTCCTTAATGCCGAATAGTATTCCATTGTGTATATATACCACAACTTCTTTATCCATTCATCTATCGAAGGACATTTTGGTTGTTTCCATGTCTTGGCCATTGTAAACAAAGCTGCAATGAACATTGGACCACACGTGTCTTTATATATAAATGTTTTCAAATTTTTTGGTATATACCCAGGAGAGGGATTGCTGGGTCATATAGTAATTCTATTCATAATTTTTTGAGGAAACTCCACACTGCCTTCCATAGAGGCTGCACCAGTCTGCATTCCCACCAACAGTGTATGAGGGTTCCTTTTTCTCCACAGCCTCTCCAACACTTGTTATTATTTGTCTTGTTGATGATAACCATTCTGACTGGGGTGAGGTGATATCTCATTGTGGTTTTTATTTGCATTTCTCTGATGATTAGTGATGTTGAGCGTTTTTTCATATGTCTATTTGCCATTTGTAAGTCCTCTTTGGAGAAATGTCTCTTCAGGTCCTCTGCCCATTTTTCAATTGGGTTGCTTGTTTTTTTGTTGTTGAGCTTCATGACTTCCTTGTATATTTTGGATATTAGCCCCTTATCGGAGGCACTATTTGCAAAAATCTTCTCCCATTCAGTTGGTTGCCTCTTTATTTTGTCGATGGTTTCTTTTGCTGTGCAGAAGCTTTTAAGTTTCACATAGTCCCATTCGTTTATTTTAGCTTTTACTTCCCTTGCCTTTGGAGTCAAATTCATAAAATGCTCTTTGAACCCAAGGTCCATAAGTTTAGTACCTATGTTTTCTTCTATGCAGTTTATTGTGTCAGGTTTTATGGTTAAGTCTTTGATCCATTTTGAATTAATTTTGGTACATGGTGACAGATAGCAATCCAGTTTCATTCTTTTGCACATGGCTATCCAATTCTCCCAGCACCATTTATTGAAGAGGCTGTCTTTCCTCCATTGTATGTTTTTAGCTTCTTTGTCAAAAATTATCTGTCCATATTTATGTGGTTTTATTTCTGGGTTCTCAATTCTATTCCATTGGTCGATGTGTCTGTTTTTCTGCCAATACCATGCTCTTTTGATTATTGTAGCCCTGTAGTACAAGCTAAAGTCAGGGAGTGCGATACCTCCAGTATTGTTCTTTTTTCTTAAGATTGCTTTGGTTATTCGGGGTCTTTTGTGGTTCCAAACAAATCTGATGATTTTTGTTCTATTTCTTTAAAAAAATGCCATTGGGATTTTGATGGGGATTGCATTAAATCTGTATATTGCTTTGGGTAATATGGCCACTTTAACTATGTTGATTCTTCCAATCCATGAGCACGGAATGTCTTTCCATTTCTTCGTGTCTTCTTCAATTTCTTTCAAAAATGTCATAGTTTTCAGAATATAGGTCCTTCACATCCTTGGTTAAGATTATTCCTAGGTATTTTATTCTTTTTGCTGCAATTGCAAAGGGAGTTGTTTTTTTGTATTTCTTTCTCTGAGATTTCATTATTAGTATATAGGAATACAATGGACTTTTGTACGTTGATTTTGTAGCCAGCAACTTTACTGTATTCGTTGATTGTTTCTAATAGATTTTTGGTGGAGTCTTTAGGGTTTTCTATATATAGCATCATGTCATCTGCAAAGAGTGATAATTTAATTTCTTCATTCCCAATTTGGATGCCTTTTATTTCTTTCTCTTGCCTGATTGCTCTGGCAAGGACTTCCAACACTATGTTGAAAAGCAGAGGTGATAGGGGACAGCCCTGTCGTATTCCTGAACGTAGAACAAAGGGCTTCAGTTTTTCCCCATTAATTATGAGATTAGCTGAGGGCTTGTCATATATGGCCTTTATTATGTTAAGGTATTTTCCTTCTATACCTATTTTATTAAGTGTTTTAGTCATAAATGGCTGTTGTATCTTGTCAAATGCTTGTTCTGCATCAATTGATATAATCATATGATTTTTGTCCTTTATTTTGTTTATGTGATGTATCACATTAATGGATTTGCGGATGTTGAACCATCCTTGTGCCCCGGGGATGAACCTCTCTTGGTCGTGGTGAATAACCTTTTTAGTGCATTGTTGTATTCTATTTGCTAGAATTTTGTTTAGGATTTTTGCATCTGTATTCATCAGAGATATTGGTCTGTAGTTTTCTTTTTATGTGTTGTCCTTACCAGGTTTTGGTTTCAGGGTAATGTTGGCCTCATAAAATGAGTTAGGGAGTACTATCGCTTCTTCAATTTTTTGAAAGAGTTTGAGCAGGATTGGTATTAGATCCTCTTTGAAGGTTTGGTAGAATTCACTAGTGAAGCCATCTGGTCCAGGACTTTTGCTTTTGGGAAGGTTTTGGATGACTGATTCAATTCCGTTACTGGTGATGGGTCTCTTTAGATTTTCCAGTTCTTCATGGTTCAGCCTTGGAAGGCTATATGTTTCTAAGAACTTGTCCGTTTCTTCTAGGTTATTGAATTTGGTGTGTGCCTATTTGTTTTCAATGTGGTTTATGATGGAGAGAGTAGAGGAGGTAGATAGTACTTCCCAAATGGTGTAAGAGCTTAAACCCTTATTTCAGATGGGTCAGCATTCTCTACAACTCTTTCAGCCCCACGCTGGACTGCAGATAAAAGGACTTGAGCAGAAAAGGAAGACTCTCTTCTATGGTGCATTGAAGGTAAAGATCAGGCTTGAATCCTATGGCTTCCCATGTTGTCTTTGGGCCCAGAGAAGCAATGTGGACATGAGGATAGTACAAGAAGCAGGGGCCAGGAATCCAGTGCACTTTGGGCCCATAAGCACAATTCATAGATAACTTCTGTATATGCCCACAATCAAGACGGAAGGTTTTTAGAGGGGTGTGCTCCATCCGTGAGGAGGTGCTTAGTGTTTATCAAAAGTACAAAGCTAATATAACAGATGTCAAAAGCAAATGATAAAAATCTTCCCTCTATGTGCCCTGTTATTGTTGATTAGATCTTTAAGGGGTAACCAACCCATCTGGGAACCTGCTGTAGCCCTGTTTGCCTGTTCGACCTTCATTGCCTTTCAGCTGCATGGAATGAATGCCTCCTAAAATGAAGAATAGTTGAGGAGAAAGTCCCCAAGAGGGTCGCAATAAAAATGACTTTGAGCTGAGTCTTACATTCAACAATTCAAATATCTGAGTATTTTATGTGCTAGGTACTATGCCAGACGCTAGGGACACAGCAGTGAACAACACACTGGCTTCCCTCCCACAGAGCTCATGGAATCATGGAGTAGACAGTAAAATAAAAAGTCACTAAAAGCAATGTGATAAGAGCTAAATAGAGGAAGTAAGTGAAAGTGCACAGGAGGGCACTTAACCTCTTCTTGAGGGGTGTTTATGGAAATTTTCCTGGAAGAGGTGATATGCAGACAGTTTCAAAGGATGAGCAAAAATTAGCCAGCAGGAAGGTGGGGCGTACAGAGGCTTCCCAGGCTGAGATTACAGCATAAGCAATGGCATGGTGTCAAACCAATGGGCATACCATGTCAGGGAACAGTGACTTGCTGGAGAAGTACCAGTAATAATCAAAAAAGTATATAAAAAAGTTCCAGAGATCAGAATGAGGTTGCCAAGCTGGAGAATGGATAGCATTAACTCATCCATTTCTTCAACTAATATTGAGCACGTACTCTATGCCAAGCATTTGTATAAGGCCCTGAAAATATAGTAAATAAAAGAGGAAAAAACTTGTGTCCCCAATGAGCTTACATTGATGGTGCACTAGAGAGGGAGATAAAAGAAGCATAAATAAAAAAACATAGTACGTAGAAGCCAACCAAATAGATGCAAAAAATCAGGATAAGAATTTTGGGGAAGATGCAGGTGAGGTACAGTTTTAAATAGGGAGTTCAGCGCAAGTCTCACTAAGAAGTTAACACATGAGCATGGACTGGAGGGAAATGAGAGAGTAAACCACATAGATAAACTGAGGAAATGTATTCCAATCAGAAATTATAGCTAATACAGATGTTGGAAGGTTGGAGCATGCCTAACCTGTTCCAAGGAACAAGGACAGTGAGCCTGAAGCAGAATAATCAAGGGAGAAAGTAGTGGAGAATGAGGTTAGAGTAGTGAAGGGGGCAGATGAAGTAAGGCCTAGAAGGTCATTGCAAAGATGTAGATTCTCTGAGTAAATGGGGGACCTATCAGAGGGTCTGTTTATATCTGACATATTTTAAAAGGATCACTTAGGCTGTGGTGCTGAGTGTTGGGGGTATAGATATGCTGTAAAATCAGGGAGATTAGTTATGAAGTTACTCCAGTAATGGTAGCAGCAGAGGAGATTAGAAGTGTTTAGATGCTGGATTCTTTTTGAAGGTATGGACAACAGGATTTACTGATTGGATGTGGACTGAGATGAAAAAGTCAAGGATGACACCAATGTTTTTGGCCTAAACAACTGGCAACGTTGCGTTACTATTAGCTGATATACTATCAGTTATAGAAATACTATGATTGGAGGGTGGTATGTGTGATTGGGGGGTGTAATTAGGAGTTCACTTTTGTGTAGTTAGAGGTGGATATTGGACATTCAAGTGCGTATGTTGATTAGATGATTTGGTCATATGAACCTGGAATTCAGCAAAGGGCCTAGACTTTAGGTAGGCAGGGAGACAGCTAGATAAATATACATAGATGGCAGATAGATAGATAGATAGATAGATAGATAGATAGATAGATAGATAGATAGATAGATAGATAGATAAATGTATTTAAAACCATGAACCATGAGATTGGGCTGTGGAGGCAGCTAAATTATTACATCAGTGTCATAAGTGCTATGGTATATGGTGTCCTGACACAGAAGGAAATACTTAGCTGATGAGGAGAATCCTAGCGTCACATAAAGGGGTCAAATAAATATGACCTTAAAAGACATCTTGCATTCTACAATTAAAATATTTGAGTACTTACTGTACTCAAAATACTTCCTGCAACTATGCCAGACACAATAGTCACTAAGACACAGCCCTTGCCTCCATTGGGGCTCATGATCTCATGGAATACAGTCTCACGTGCCCAAACTGTCTAATCAACATAAACACTTAGAAGTCTAATAGTCACCTCAAACATGAACTCCTGATGCCCTGTGCCCCCACCACCACCCAATCACACGCAGCAAACCTGTTCCCACCACAGTATTTCTCACATCAGTTACGGCACCTATCTCTTGCCAGTTATTCAGGCCAAAATCATTGGTGTCATCCTTGACTTTTGTTTCTAATACTCCACTTCCAATTCATTAGTAAATCCTGTTGTCTCTACCCTCAAAATGAATGCAGAACATGACTATTTCTCACTCCCTCTGCTGCTATAATTACTGCAATAGCATCATAACTAACCTCCCAGCTTCTTCCTGAGACCATACCTCCAACACTGTTCTCAACACAGAATTATGATAGTCCTCAAGGAGGGTCCTGGCTACAGATGACTGATTAATTGATTGATTGATTGATTGATGTATATAAAAACATGAGACCAGATAGTCACAAAGGGAATGAGTGTAAATGAAGAAGAGATCTAAGGACTGGGCTCTGGGACTCTTCAATGTTTAGAAATTGGGAAGAAAATGAGGAACCAACAAGCTGAGACTGAGAAGTAGTAGCCAGGGAGGAAGGAGAGTGCGGTATACTGGAAGCCAAGACAGGAAAGTATTGCAAGGAGAAAGTGAGCAACTGCATGAAAAGTTGCAAAGCAGCCAAACAAGATGAATTGACCATAGATTTAGTAACGAAGATCACTCATGGCATTGAGAAGAACTGACTCAGGTGAGTGAGGGAGGTGTTGGCATGACTGGAGTGGATTCAAGAGAGAATGGAAGGAGAGTTATTGGTGATAGTGTAATCAATTCCAGGAATTTTGTTCCACAGAGTTGCATAAAAATGAGGAATAGCTGAAGAGGGAAGTGGGATCTAGGGGGGTTTTTTGTTTTGTTTTTTAAGATGGGAGGCATAGCATGTTGGGTGTCTATGGAAAAGATCTAGTCAAGAGAGATAAATTGATTATGCTGGAGGGCAAAGGAAAACTGCGTAAGAGATTGGGAGTGAACACCCGCCCAAGTCGAGTAGTTGGCCTTGGAAAAAGCACAGACACTTTGCTGGTGGTAAGTAGAGAGAAGGTAGTGTTAATGAAGTAAGACTTTGTATATCGAAAGAAGAAAGGTTTCTCTCACGTGTGAAAGAGTATGAACAAAGACTCAGATGGCTGAGTGAGGAGCTGGGAAGGGACCATGTCTGGGGATGGGAGGAGTGGTATGGAGAACCAAAGCCCGAAAGCTGGAGGTAGAGATAGATTCTGAAGGTTACCATGGCAAGGTTCTATTAGGGCCTAAGGGGTCAGTGGCCAACTGAGAGCCCAGGTGGACATAAAATGTACTTGAGCCTAAGCCCAACCATAAAATGGTTGAATGTACTCTTGGAACACTAGAGCAGTGGGAAGGATCACAGAGAAAGCTCTAGATGCACGGAACCTAAGGAAGAAGATGGGGCTAGAAACATAGAGGTAGGGTTAAGCATCTAGTATTCGGAGACCAGGAGTGCTTAGAAGTGGGAGGAGAGAACTGGGAAGCAGACAGACAAAAGGCTGCCCTGAGGATGCGATGGACCTCTGTTTTGGACCCCCCATATCTCTCAGAAGGTGGCACCTCTGCATTCCCACCTTCTGACCTACAGCACAGGAGCCAAGAGCTGGAGGAAGCACAGGAAGTGCTGATGCTTCTTGATGATGTGCTATGGGGGACAGTGGGATGTCCCTGCCTCACCGACTCCTAAGGAAATCCAGGATGACGCAACATCCCATCAAACTAGAAGGAGATGTGGCAGGACTCTCTTCCTCTCCTAGGACCCCACACTTAGCACAATGCGTCCACTGCCAGCAGGACGGGAAGAAGCAAGAACGTGTCCCTCTGAATGGTGATTCCGTGTCTAAGGGATGGAAGCTCAGCCCCTACCATGGACTCCAGGGTGACGAGATTCATGGCTCAAGCCTGCTGAGCCAACACCTTCCAGGTGTTTTCCTAAAACATCCACAAAGATCATAGAAGGTCTTGTGACAGGCACATCCTCCCTGCCTGGTGGGAATTGGGCAGAGAGCCATGTAAGAGGATGCCCTGCAGAAGTGACTCAACGGTCACAACAGCGTCAGGTGGGAAGCCAAAGTTAATGTGCATACATCCTGGCTGAGGTGGAACAAGTCTTTTCCATGGTCTCCCACAGGCTCTTACCTGCCTTAGCAGATTTATGTCATGGGAATTTCAGGCAACTGACCACCACAATTGCCTCACATTTGTACCTGCTCACTCCACCCTAGTAGAGAGGTCATAGAAAATGCTGAGCACAGGAGTTAGTGTGTGAGACCATCTCCTTGCTCTTGCTCGATCCTGTCATGCCAGCCTCTTGCCAGCAGGGGACCAGGACTCCTTGAGCCTAAGCCCAAACTCCCCGCCCTGGTTGAATTTCCAGCCTGCTGGAATGCTCAGACTCAAGGGCTTGGTTATCTCTGCTTGTCCACTCAAATTCTAGTCCTTCTCCTTTGTGAGTCTTTGAGTACAAGATCCCCTGCCCCTAAATTCCCACATTCTCTGAATCTCATCCTCCTCCCACAGCTTCTCCTCTATTTCGGCTAACCTTCCCATTGCCACCCTATACTGCCCCTACCTATCCAGGCTGAATCCCTGGGAAGATGTTAATAACGTATGAACATAGTGAAAAAAAGCAAGTTACAAAAATATTATAGTATAATTTTTAAAATATTAAGACTTTATTTTTAGAGCAGTTTTAGGTTTGCAGAAATATTGAGCAGAAAGTACCGAGAGTTCCCCTATACCCACTTCCTGCTCTTAGCCACATAGAGTTTCCCCTACTATTCACATCCTTCATTTGGTATATTGATGAGCCAATAATGATACATTCTTTACTAAAGTTAATAGTTTACAGTAGGGTTCACTTTTGTATTACCCATGTGTGGGGACAGAGCCAGGACTGCAGTTTCCAGGCTCTCGGCCTCACATAGAAAGGTGCTGGCTCAGGTAGTAAATGGCCATCAACTGTGATTGGATGGCCATCAGCTGTGGCTAGTTGGCCGTCAGCTGTAACCAGTGAGCCATTGGCCACTACTATAACTGCCGTGGCTACGCTAGCAACAAATGAGGAGCTAGCAAGAAGATGGTGTCTGAGCTAGCAAGAGCGGATTGCAGTTAGCAAGGGAGGTTGGTTGGCAGAGAGAAGCGGAATGTGGATTGTGGATCGTGTGACTCCTGCTTCCTGTGTCTCCAACCCAGCCGCCAGCAAGACTATAGTGGTATGTCTCCCCTATGGCTCCGTGGGTGTTCCTTTTTGGCCTCACCATGTCCTGTGTTCTTATGTGGGGAGTGGGACCAGAGACCCTACATGACACCCCATGTGGCACTATGCTCTGGTTTTATCCAATGTATAACGACATCCACCATTACAGCATCATAGAGAATAGTTTCACTGCCCTAAAAATCCCGTGTTGCACATATTCATTCCTTTCTCCCTTCCCCCAACCCCTGGTAACCACTGATCTTTTTTTTGGTTTTAATTGTGGGAAAATATGCGTAACATGAAGCTTACCATTGTAACCATTTTTCAAGTGTACAATTCAGTAACATTAAGTACATTTACAGTGATGTATAACCATCACCACTATTTCCAAAACTTTTCATCAGTCCAAACAGAAACTCTGTACCCATATCCATTAAACAATAACTCCCCATTTCCCCCACCCTACCCTAGCCCCTGGCCACTTCTTTTTGTCTCTATCAATTTCCC
This sequence comes from Rhinolophus hipposideros, assembly GCF_964194185.1. Classification (NCBI taxonomy): domain Eukaryota; kingdom Metazoa; phylum Chordata; class Mammalia; order Chiroptera; family Rhinolophidae; genus Rhinolophus; species Rhinolophus hipposideros. The sequence goes on along the minus strand of NC_138057.1, from coordinate 51,325,049 downwards.
TATTTTAGGTACATCCTATAAGTGGGTATTTATTTTCCCCTTTGTGTGTGGGTTATTTTGCTTAGCATAATGTGTTCAAGGTTCACCCATGTTGCAGCTTGTATCAGAACTAAATTTCTTTGTATGGCTAAGTAATATTTTATTGCATGTATATATCACATTTTGGTTTTCCATTCATCTGTTGGTGGACATGGTTGTTTCAACTTTTTGGCTGTTGTGAAAAATGCTGCTGTGAATGTGGTGTGCAAGGATGCTTTGAGTCCCTACTTCCAGTTCCTTTGGGTCTGTACCTAGGAGAGGAAATGCTGGATCATATGGTAATTTTGTTTAACTTTTATAAGAACCGCTACCAAATTATTTCCACAGCAGCTGCACCATTTTACATTGCCACCAGCAATGCATAGGGATTCCAATTTTTTCACATCCTCACCAACACTTGTTTTCTCTTTGTCTATTATTAAATAATACCCATCCTAATGGGTATGAAATGGTATCTCATTGTGGGTTTGATTTGCATTTCTCTAATGACTAATGATACTGAGAATTTTTTCATGTGTTTATTGGCCATCTGTATATCTTCTTTAAAGAAATGTCTATTTAAGTTCATTGCCCACTTTTAAATTGGGTGTTTTTTCCTTTTCCTTTTCTTTTCTTTCTTTCTTTCTTTTTTTTTCTTTTTGATTGTTGACCACTGATCTTTTTATTGTCTCATAGTTTTGTCTTTTCCAACGTGTTTTGCAGTTGGGATCATATACTATGCAGTCTTTTCAGATTGGCTTCTTTCACTTAGGAATATGTATTTCATCCATGCCTTAAATGGATTGATAGCTCATTTCTTTTTAATGCTAAGTAACATTTTATTGAATAGATTTACCACAGTTTGATTATTGATTCACCTATTGAAGGATATGTTGGTTTCTTCTGAGTTAGGGCAATTATAAATAAAACTGTTACAAACATTTGTGTTCAGGTTTTTGTGCGCCCATAAGTTTTCAACAAATCTGGGTAAATGGCAAGGAGCACGATTGCTGGATCACATGGTAAGAGTATGTTTACTTTTGTAAGGAACTGCCAGCCTGTTTTCCAAAGGAGCAGCAGCATTTTGCATTCCTATCAGCAATGAACAAGAACTTCTGTTGCTCCATGTCCTCACCAGCATTTCGTGCTGTCAGTGTTCTAGATTTTGACCATTCTAATAGGTGTTTGGTGGTATCTCATAGTTTTTTAAGTTTTCAATTATCTAATGACATATGATGTTGCACGTACTTTCATATACTTACTTGGTATCCGTTCATCTTATCTGGTGAGATTTTCAGGTCTTTTGTCCATTTTTAAATTGAGCTGTTCATTTTCTTTTGCTTTTATTTTTATTTAATTTTTTAGATACAGCAGTTTATTTTTGTGTTCAATATTATTTTATATTAATTTCAGGTGTGCAGCACAGTGGTGAGACATGTATATAACTTAAGAAGTGATCCCCCTGACTAGTACCCACCTGGCACTACACACAGCTATTACCATATCACTAACTATATTCCCTTTACGTTACATCCCCATGACTATTTTGTAACTACCAATTTGTACCTCTTAATCCCTTCACCTTTTTCACTCTGTCCCCCAACCCCCGCCAATCACCCCAGCAAACCTAGTACCCATCTGACACCATACATAGTTATTATAATATTATTGACTATATTCCTTATGCTATACCCTATATTCCCATAACTACTTTTAACAACCAATTTGTACTTCTTAATCTCTTCCCCTTTTTTCATCCACACCCCCAAACACCCTCCCATCTGGCAACTATCAAAATGTTTTCTGTATCTATGAGTTTGTTTCTGGGTTTTTGTTTGTTTTGTTCTTTAGATTCCACATATAAGCAAAATCACATTGCATCTGTCTCTCTGTCTGACACTCCACCCAGCACAATACCCTCCAGGTCCATCCATGCCACTGCAGATGGCAAGAACCCATTCCCATCCATGGTCAAGTAATATTCCATTGTATATATGTACCACCTCCTCTTTATCCATTCTTCCATCGACAGACACCCAGGTTGCCTCCACATCTTGGCCATTGTAAACAATGCTGCAATGAACATATAGATGCACACGTCCCCTTAAAGTAGCATTCTGGGTTTCTTTGGATAAATACCCTGAAGTGGGATTACTAGGTTCTTCTTTGTCTCTTGTTATAGCCTTTGTTTTAAAGTCTATTTTTTCTGGCATAAGTATTGCTACTCCAGATTTTTGGTTTGTTTGTTTCCATTTTCATGAGATATCTTTATCCATTCTTTTACTTTCAGTCTCTGTGTGTCTTTTGATCTGAAATGAGTCTCGTGTAAGCAGCATGTGTAGATTGGAGTATATGATCCATTTACATTGAAAGTAATTGTTGATAGTTATGTAGCTATTGCCATTATATTATTCGTATTTTCATTATTTTTCTTTTTCTTCTTAAAGAAGTTCCTTTAACATTTCTTGTAATACTGGTTTGGTGGTGATAAACTCCTTTAGCTTTTTCTTGTCTTGGAAGCTCTTTATCTGTCCTCCAATTCTAAATGATAGCTTTGCTGGTAGAGTAATCTTGTTTGTAGGTCCTTGCTTTTCATAACTTCAAATATTTCCTGCCAATTTCTTCTGGCCTGCAAAGTTTCTGTTGAGAAATCAGCTGACAGTATTATGGGAGCTTCCTGGTAGGTCACTAACTGTTTTTCTCTTGTTGCTTTTAAGAGTCTCTCTTTGTCTTTAACCTTTGGCATTTTAATTATCATATGTCTTGGAGTGGGCTTCTTTGGGGTCATCTTGTTTAGAACTCTCTGTGCTTCCTGGACTTATATGTCTATTTCCTTTGCCAAGTTGTTGAAGTTTTGTGTCATTATTTGTTCAAATAGGTTTTCAATTCCTTGCTCTGTCTCTTCTCCTTCTGGTACTCCTCTGATGTGAATGTTGGTATGCTTGATGTTGTCCCAGAGGCCCTTTCAACTATCTTCATTTTTTTTTTTTTTGGATTCTTTTTTATTTTTGCTGTTCTGATTGGGTGTTTCCTGCTACCTTATTTTCCAAATTGCTGATTTGATACTCTGCTTCGTTTAATCTACTATTGATTCCCTCTAATGTATTCTTCATTTTAGTTATTGTATTCTTTATTTCTGACTGGTGTTTTTTTTTTTTTTAAAGATTTTATTGGGGAAGGGGAACAGGACTTTATTGGGGACAATGTGTACTTCCAGGACTTTTTTCCAAGTCAAGTGGTTGTCCTTTCAGTCTTAGTTGTGGAGGATGCTGTTCAGCTTCAAGTTGTTGTCCTTTTAGTCTTAGTTGTGGAGGGCATAGCTCACCTCCAGATCCAGTTGCCGTTGCTAGTTGCAGGAGGGGGGGCGCAGCCCACCATCCCTTGCAGGAGTCGAACCAGCAACCTTGTGATTGGGACACGTTCCAACCAACTGAGCCATGTGGGAGCTCAGCGGCAGCTCAGCTCAAGGTGCTGTGTTCAATCTTAGTTGCAGGGGGCGCAGCCCACCATCCCTTGGGGGACTCGAGAAGTTGAACCGGCAACCTTGTGGTTGAGAGCCCACTGGCCCATGTGGGAATCGAACCAGCAGCCTTTGGAGTTAGGAGCATGGAGCTCTAACCACCTGAGCCACCAGGCCTGCCCCTGACTGGTTCTTTTTTATGTTTTCTGTCTCCATTTTCGTTTCCTAGCTCTCTGTTGAAGTTCTCACTGAGATGATTGAGCATCTTTATAACTAGTGTTTTCAACTCTGTATATGGTAGATTGCTTATCTCCATTGTGTTTTGTTCTTTTTCTGGAGTTTTGTTCTGATCCCTTATTTAGAACATGTTTCTCTTTATCTCCTCATTTTGGCTGACTCGATGTGTTTGTTTCTATGCATTAGGTAGAGCTTCTCAGTCTTGGTAGAGTGACCTTATAAAGTAGGTGTCCTGTGGGGCCCAGTGGTGCAGTCTCCATCATCACCTGAGTTGGGTGCTCCATGGGTGTCCCTTGTGTGGGTTGTGTGTGCCCCCTCCTATTATAGTTGAGCCTTGATTGATGTTGGCACTTTAGTGAGAAGGATTGAACCTCAGGCTGATTTGTTGTGAGGATTGGTCATGACTAGAGTGGAGGAGCTACTGTGCAGGGACTGACCCTACAGAGCAGGATTTGCTTTAGCAGGGCTCTGGTGTCTGCCAAATCTGCCTTTTGAGTGTGTCATTTATGAAGGTGGTTGGGAGGTGCCCTGGTGTGGTCTAAAGCTGCCACAAGTCTGTTGGTTCTGGAGCCTCTTGGGAAGGGCTCTGGTGTGGGCCAAGATCAGCCACTGCCTATGCCCTGCCCAGGGCCACTTGGTATGAGCTACAAAGTGATCTGCAGGTGGTGGCCACTTGTGCTGGGCTTGGAGGTGTCTGGGAAAGACTAAGCTGCAAACTGAGGCCAGCTGTCACTAGTACCAGGCTTGGAGCTGCTCAGCAAGAGGTACGGGGCATGTGGAAGCCTGATGCCACTTATTTGGGGGTTGTGAATCTTTGAGAGGTTTTAGGAAAGTCTGCAGCATGAGTCAAGACATGCCATTTGTATGGAAAAGCCAGTGGAAGAGGCTTGGGTGGGCCCACAAGTTGGGTGGGGTGAAGTCTCAGGGAATCACCATGGTGGGGCGAATGGTCTTAGCCAGGTTGATGGAGACTCAGATATGGTGCCCACCTGCACATGCAGGCTGGGTGCTGGGAGGGCTCAACAAAGGAACAATGGCTTCTGCCAGCACTTCTGTCTGGGAGAAAACTTTGCCGTTTTAATTATAATGTATTTTGGTGTAGGCCTGTTTGGCTTCATCTTGTTTGGGGCTCCCTGCGCTTCCTGAGCTTATATATCCATTTATTTCACCAGGTTAGGGAAGTTTACAGTCATTATTTCTTCAAATAGGTTCTTGATCCCTTGCTCCCTCTCTTCTCCTTCTGGTACTCCTATGATGCAAATGTTGTTACCCTTGATGTTGTCCCAAAGGTCCCTTAAACTATCTTTGGTTTATTGTTTTTTTCTTTTTGTTGTTCTGATTGGATGTTTTATTCTACCTTATATTTTAAATCACTGATTGGATCCTCTGCTTCATCTAATCTTCTGTTGTTTCCTTCTAGTGTATTCTTCATTTCAATTTTTGTATTCTTTATTTCTGACTGGTTCTTTTTTATGGTTTCTGTGCCCTTCTTTATATTTACTATCTCTTTGTTAAAATTCTCACTAAGTTCCTTAAGCATTTTATAACCAGTTTTTTAAACTCTGTCTCTAGTATGTTGGTTTGCTTCCATTTCATTTAGTTCTAGTTCTGGAGTTTTCTGCTGTTCTTTTATTTGCTATTTATTTCTTTGTTTCCTCATTCTGGCTGCCTCTCTGTGTTTGCTTCTATGAATTAGATAGCCCTCCTATGTCTCTTAGTCTTTGCTGGAGTGGCCTTATGTAGTGTTGTGTCCTGTGTGGTCCAGTGGTGCAGTCTCCTTGATCTCCTGTGTTTGTGTTCTAGGAGTGTCCCTTGAGTTTTGTGTATTCTCCTGTTGTAGTTGAGCCTTGATTGCTTTTGGTACATCAGTGGGTGGGATGGACTCCCAGGCTGACTGTGAGGATTGGCTACAACCACAGTGTACAAGCAGCTGTGTGGGGATTGACCCCTCAGAGGAGGATTTACCCCCATAGGCTCTTGTGCCTGTTAGGACCACCCTTTGGGTGTGCTCTTTGTAGGGATAACCAGTAGTGCTCTGGTGTCGTCTGAAGCTGGTTTCTGGGTGTGTTGTTTCTGGTGTCTCTTGGGAGGGGCTCCAGTGCAGGCCAATTTCAGCCTTGCCTGTGACCAGCCCAGGGTTACATGGTAGGAGCTACAAAGCTATAAGTGGTTGGTTGCTGCTTGTGCTGGACCTGGAGCCATGTGGATTTGGCCTTGCTGTGAACTAAGGCTGGCTGCCACCAGGTTTGGGCCTGGGGCAGCTTAGCAAAAGGCCCAGGGCCCACTAGGCCTGTTGCCACCTGATGGCTGCCCATAAAGCTCAGCTGTTGAAAGAGCTTCCTTTGGTGTGCAGGCTGAGCTGGTTGACCTGGTGTTGAGAGTGTCTCCGGTGATGCAGCACTAGCTAGGCAGAGTGAAGTCCCAGGGAGTCAGGAGGCGTGGCTGGTGGGTTGTACAAAGTTAATGCAGATTCAGTTCTTGTGCCACTGCCTGGCATGTGACCACTTCGCAAAATGCCCTGAGAATATTGCAGCCAGCCACTGCTTGCCTCAGGCCCGCAGATCCCTGAGAGCCACCCAAGAGAGGCTGCAGAGCAGGCTGTGGCTCACTGCCCACTGTCAAAGGTTCCTCAGCTGCCACGGGCCATCCACTGCTGTAAAAGACTTTCTGCAGCTTGCAGGGTGGGGCCGGATGCCCAGAGCCAAGAGTGCCCCCCGTGATGCAGTACTGGCTGTGTGGGCAGGGGCCCAGGGTATCACCAAGGTGGTGCACACGCACAGATTTTACCAGACCAATGTGGTCTTAGACTTGGTCTTTCAGAGGAGGATTCAACAGAAAAGATAGTACCCTACTGTAGGCTACACATGAGGCCACACAGGGACAATGGCTGCTGTCACTCTAGCCCTCGCCCCACACCCATGCAACTCAGTCTTTCCCCATATGTCTCTGGCACCTCTCGAGTTGCTGCCCCTCCACCAGGTGGGTGTTTGCAAGTCAGTCTGTGTACAGGCCCTTAAGAGGGTGTCTGGGTTTCCAGCCACCTTCCGTCTCATCGGGATGGACAGACAGAGTCCTCACTGATTTTTACTGCCAGATGTTGTGGGAACTCCTCTTCCTAGCACAGGACCCCTGGGCGGGGGAGCCCAGTGTGGGGCTGGGACCCCTCCCTCTTCCAGGGGGACCTCTACTACCAAGGTGTCCCTCCTGGTGTTCAACCGTTACATGTGGTTTTGGAGTCAGCCTGTTTCACACTGCCACCCCTACCACTAGTGGTGATGTGGCCTCTTCTTTATATCCCTAGGTATAGCAGTTCCATTCAGCTAGTCTTCAGATGATTCTTCAAGTTGATTGTTCTATAATTTATATATAATTTTGGTGTTATCCTGGGAGGCAATAGGCACAATGTTTACCTAATCCAGCATCATGGAACTTTCCTCTGTCTGTACTTTTCTTGTAAAATCTTTCTCTGGTTTTGGCATCAAGGTAGTACTGGCCTTATGGGACAAGTTGGGAAATATTCTCTCCTCTTCAACTTTACAAAAGAATTTGTGGACAATTGGTATTATTTCTTCCTTGAATGTTTGATAGAATTAACCAGTGAAGACACCTGGGCCTGGAATTTTCTTTGTGGAAAGGTCTTTGACTAAAAATTCAATCTCCTTTATAGATATAGGGCTAAGGTTGTCTCTTTCTTCTTGAGTGAGCCTCGGTACTTTGTGATTTTCAAGGAATTTGTCATTTTCATCTAAGTTATTTAAATTATTGGTATAAAAATGTTCATAACAGTCTCTTATTACTCTTTTGTTATCTGTAGGGATAGTGGTGATGTCCCCTTTCTCATTCCTTATATTGGTAATTTCCATTCCTCTTTTTCCTGATCAGTATGGCTAGAGTTTATCCATTTTATCGATGATCTCAAAGAAACAGCTTTTGGAATTATCAATTTTCTCTATTGTATTTCTGTTTTCTATTTCATATATTTCCCTTCTCCTATTTATTATTTCCTTCCTTCTGCTGATTTGAATTTTATTTGCTCTTTTTTTCTTGTTGTTTCTTAAGGTGGAAGCTGAAGTTGATTTGAGATCTTTCTTTTTTTTTGAACATACTTGGTTAGTACTATATACTTCTGTCTCCCTGCAACCCATAAATTTATTCCTACTTTTCACTCAAAATATATTTTAAAACTCAATTCAAAATAATTTTCATTTCCCTTTTAATTTTCCTTTTACCAATGAGTTATTTAAAAGTGTGTTAATTTCCAAATATGTGGTGATTTTCTAGATGTATGTCTGTAATTGAGTTCCAATTTAATTCCAATGTGGTCAGAGAACATATTTTGTATAACTTGAATTCTTTTGTATATATTGAAATAACTAAGAATATTTTCTCTCTTGGTAAAAGTTCCATGTGCACTTGAAACAATATATATATTCTGCTGTTATTGAGTGAAATGTTCTATAAATGTCATTTATATTAAGTTCATTGGTAACATTGTTCAAGCCTTTTATATTTTACTGATTTTCTTTTACTTCTATCAATTATTGAGAAAGGAGTATTGAAATAGCTGAATATAATAGTAGATTTATTTCTCCTTCTGTTCTATAAATTTTTACTTTATTTAATTTGAAGCTCTTTTTTTGGAGCATAAATGTTTAAGATTGTTATGTCCTCTTGATTAACTGAAACACTTATCATTATGAAATTACTTTTATCTCTGGTCATACTCCTTGCTCTGAAATCTTTGTCTGACATTAATATGACCACTACAGCTTTCTTTTTATTAGGATTAGCATGGTATATCTTTTTCTATCCTTTTAACTGATTTGTGTTTTTACATTTAGAATGTATTTTTTATATACAGTTGAGTCTTACTTTTTCAATCAGGCAATTTCTGCTTTTTTATTGAGATATTTGAACCATTTACATTATTGTTATTATTGATATGGTTAGGTTTAAGTCTACCATCTTGCTATTTGTTTTCTGCATTCTTTGTTTCATTTTTCTTCTTTTTCTGCCTTCTTTTGAATTAAGATTTTCTACGATTCCATTTTACTTCATTTATTGGATTTTTAATAAATATTTGTTTTGTTACTTTGGTGGTTTTGTTAGGGTTTACAGTTTAATTCTTTAACTTATGAGCAACTCCCTTCAAGTAACACTATACCACTTCATGTATTATATGAGAATTTTACAATAGTATAATCCTATTTCTCCATTGCATGTTTTTATGGTATTATTGTCATATAATTTACTTATTTATATATTTAAAAACACACAATACATTATCATTATTTCTGTTCAAACAGTCACTTATCTTTAAACAGATATAAGTAATAGGCAAAATATATGTTTACATATGTTCTTAACATTTCTAGTTTTCTTCATTCATTTTTGTATTTTTTGTTTCCATCTGGTATCATTTTCTTCTGCCTAAATGATTTCCTTTAACATTTCTTGTAGGGAATTTCATATAGTGATAAATTATTTCAGCTTTCGTTATGTCTAAAATCTTTATTTCAATTTTTAAATTAATTTTATTGAGATGTAATTCATATACCATTCAATTCACCCATTTAAAGTTTACAATTCACTGGTTTTTTAATATATTGTCATAATTGTGAAGCCGTAAACATAATCAATTTAGAATTTTTTCATTACTTTAATAAGAAACCCTGTAACAATTAACACACCCTGCCCCCCACCTTCTGCTTTCCTTCATTGCCCCCAGGCCTACGAAACTAATATACTATCTATCTAATATTTGCCTTTTCTAGACATTTCATTTAACTGGAATAATACAATATGTGGTCTTTTGTGACTGGTTTCTTTCTTTTAGCATAATGTTTTCATGGTTCACCCATGTTGTAGCAGATTGCCAAATAATTTTCCATCGTATGGGTATGGCATATGTTATTTATCCATTCATCAATTGGTAGACATGTGGCATAAGCATAGCATTTACCTAATTTGAACTATTATGAATTTCAGTTCAATGACTAAACTTTTTCACTATCTTGCACCCTTATAATATGCTCACTTCCTTTCTTAGCCAGCCTAGAGTCCATGGCCTAGCACTAAAAATGTCCTTTCAAAACATCTAACCTCCTTGATCCTCTTTTCTGTTTATAATTGTTGCCTGGTAAAACGCAACCTTTGGCTAAACTAAATCATCTGTTTAGTTCATGCAGCTGCTGAGCCCTGCAGGAGACAAACATTTAACAGTTTTTCTCCTGCAGGGTTCAGCAGCTGACTGGATTCATATCACATTTATTACCATAATTCTCAAATGGGCACTTGCATTAATAGACATTTTTTTATTCACAAGCCAACCATTTCACACTCTCATTTTTTGTTATACCTGAACCACTGTCCCCACTAACACTCGGGTGAAAAACAACAGTTTCATAAAGAAAATAGGTACTGTTGCAAAGGAAGTGTTCTCATTTTCCCATCACAAATTCTACCAATGTTCCTCATTCTATATTCACATAGTATCCTTTTTCTCTGAACTAAACTGCATTAAGTATTCCCTTCCTCTTTTCATCTATTTCTTCCTACCTAAATCATTCTCATCAACACACAAATATGTGGTAGTACTACCAAATTTAACACACACACACACACACACACACACACACACACGCACTTGATTCAATACTCTTCCTAGTTACCAAACAATTCTTTTGTTCTCCTTCACAGAAAAATTTTTTTGAAACTGTTCTCTAGTTATACTCATTTGTCCTGCTTTTTTCACTTCCCATTGTTTTCTGAACCTCCTCAACCCAGGCTTTTTTTCCCATGGCTCCACTGAAATGGACCTTGTTAGGGTCACAAATAACCCCCAAAAGTCAATGGTCATTTTCTGTCTTCATCTTATTAGTCCTTTCATGAGCATTTGACACAGCTGACTATTCCCTTTGTCTTGAAACACTTTCTTCTTTAAGTTTCTCCTATTTCTTCAAGCTCACCATCCATTCCTTCTGACTTCCTTTGTTGGCTCTTCCTCCTCTACCTCCTCTACGTGTTAAAGCAATCCTGGATTCTGTCCTCAGCCTACTTAATTCTCTTCTCTTTTCTATTTATAACCTCCCCGAGATTTTATCTGGCCATGTAACTTGTCTATCTAGTGACTCTCAAGGTTATATTTCTGGCTGAGACCTGCACCATGGCTTCCAGACATCCAACTCCTTACATGACATTTCCACTTGAATGTGTAATAGGTACCTCAAACATAGCCAAATATAAAGTATCCATCTACCACCCCCTAAAATCTGTATTCTCCAACCATTGCCTTGTCATTAAATAGCATCATCCATCCAATTCTTCAGGCTAATAATAATAATAATAATAATAATAATAATAACCTAGGGACTTTCCTTATTTCTTTATTTTACCTTCACTGTGACATTCAATCCACCAGTAGATGTGTTTCCAAAATATATCCTAAATTGCACAATTTCTTACCAGGTCCACTGTTAAAAACCCAAGCCTCAACTATGTCTACCTTGAGCTAGGTATAGAGTCTTAATAGTCTTGAGCTAGACAATGGCATCCTAATGATCTCCTTTCTATTCTTGCTCCCCTAAAGTCTATCTCCCAGAAAGCAACTAAACTGATCTTTCTCAAAAGTAAAACTGACATTACTTCCCTACTGTCCATAATAGCTAATTTTCCCCTCATGCATTGTATTTAGTTGTCTTGTCTCTTATTAATGGAAGAATACAGGTCAGTTATTTTTTAGAATATCTATTCAGTGTTTCTTTGTGATTAGATTCAAGTTATGAATTTTTGACATTTATACAACTGAAGTGATATTGTATTTTCAATGCATTATGTCAGGAGGCATATGATTTGATTTGTCCCAACTGATGATGTTAGATTTCATTAAGGTAGTGCCTTAACTTGTGGAAAGATATTCTGAGTCTATGAAAATATTCTGTTTCTCATCAAACTTTCACCCAATAGTTGTAGCAATCATTATATACTTAGAAATAACATCATCATTCCTTCTATATTTATAAGTTTCTATTAAACAAAATGAGAATATAAATAAAGAGACAGAAATTATTTTAAAAAAACAGAAATTCTGGAGCTGAGAAATACAGTAAGTGAATGGGTACATTCCTAGTACAGGTGGGGGATTTGGTGAATATTCCTGTCCCTCTTGCTCAAGAGTTGCCCTGTGTCCTAAACACTGTGTCAGTTTTCTGAGGATGGGTGAACAGACAGTTATGAAGGAGAGAGCCAAGCCACCAGGCTGGTGTAGGGTGTGGACAGTGAAGACAAAGTGGGAGCATAGACACTGCCTGTGAGCGGGCACTTTCAGTCTCCAGCTCTGTCACCTTGTGGACACCCAGCCACCCTCACCTACAGACTGAATCACCACATAAGCTTCCTAAGACAAAGTCTTTGACACTAGACTTGCCTTGGGAAACGGAAGGGCTTTGTGATGCAATCTCATGGCCTGGTTCCATCATCTGTGAGACGGAGATGACAATGCATAGCACTGGGTGTCATTAGGCAGCAGGATCCGGAATGTCTACATATGGGGTGGCTGGTCTCCTCATGCTAATGAGGTTTAGACCATGTTGAGCCCTACCTTTGTTCTCTGGAATGCTGAGTATTTCTTATATACATATGGCACCATCTTTATTATTATTCTAATTCTCTGGGAAGTGAAAAGGAATTACCATGGATTAAGGTTGGAACCTAAAAGAATCTGCTGCCAGGTAGGAAAACATTAACACCATGATTGACCTAATTAAGCCTCAGATACAAAGGTTTTAAGACGTCAGAGCCTCTCCTTTAACCCTCCCTGCCACTTTTTATACCATACATTCAGCTACTCTAATATGACACCTGTTGTCTCAGAGTCTATAAATAATGCCTTATCAGGCCATCCCTGAAGTGCATTTTAATTGAAAAATCGATAGTGTATTTATCTACCTTGTGTTGAAACCTAGATGAAAGGGAATATACCTCACTGGATCTCAGAACACCTCCTAATATGAGGGATTCTTCTGGTTGGTGAACTTAGTAACCAAAAGTCCTTGGGCTCTTACAACTAATCACTGTTTAATCTATTCCACTACCCCTTCGGTGTCATGCTAAGTGCCCTAAAGAACTTGTCCTAGGGAAGGGGACAGGAGGAATGGAATATAAAGAGTAATAAAGTAAGTCAGAAAGAAAAGTAAAAATGAAAAGTTTTGGTGAAAACAGTGGAGTAAAGAAAGGAAATGTAAGTGAGGGTATAAAATACAAACGTATATAGAAAGAAATTTGGAATGTATATTACCTTTGTCTCATTTCAACATGAAAAACAATATGGTGTCCCAGCTTCACACTGTAACTTTTTGTCTTTAAGCATCACAGAAAGGTCAAGCAAAGACCTAGAAATGCAGCATCAAGAGGTGAGGCCCACTCTCCTCTCTGACTCTCCTCTACTGTGGCCGAGGTTCTCATACAACCTGTTCCCTCTTTGACCCCTGGAGCCAGGTGCTCTAACCACTGAAGGCTCCATTTTCCCAAGTTGACAAATTCTCCCAGAAGACTTTCTTGGGTGGGAAATCAGAACCTGGAAATGTTCCAAAATTCACAACTTTACCCCAGAGAATGAAGAATGAGGAAAAAGGGCAGAAGTCCTTCATTGTGTCATTTACTAGTTTTATGACCCTGGAGAGGTCACTTCATCTCTCAGTCTTGTTATCCATAAAATGGCATCTCAGGAGCCTGCCTCACTCACAGCGTGGTTGTGAAGATGTAATGAGAAGAGGTCAGGGACAACACATCGTAACTGGTACAGTTGTACGCAGACGTGCCTTAGAGCACTGAATGTTGGTTTTCAGTCTCCTCTCATTCAAAGGCCTTCAGCTGCCTATAGGATATCCCTGAATGCTCTCTTGTTCCATATAACACTGTCTCCTGGTTTCTCAGCTAGGAGAGTTTCCTGGAAAGAAGCTGAGAAGCCCTCGGAACTGCTCTCTGTCATGAAAAGGTGATCTCTTGCTCTTTATGGTCTTCCAGTTCCCAGTCTGGCCTGCGATGATTTCTCTGCTCGGCCTGGGGCAAGGATGAGGAGAGAGATGGTGGCAGTGAGGGGACCAGCCCTGGTGGAGGCTGGAGCACTGGTTAAGAGGGCTGCCAGTGCAGAGGGGCATTAGACATCTCAGAAGGGAGGAGGCTCCCAGTTCTGCTCTGGGACAGGCTCACAGTGCTCCTGGAATTCAGGATTTGACCAGTGTACAATTCATTAGGCCTCTCTATGGGTTTGCACTCAGCCACAAGACAACTTATCCAGGAAACAGAATGGGTAAATAAGTCACCATTGTCATATTCTCTTTAGAGCTACACTCTTTCGAGAGCAGACCCGAACACTGCTTATATTACCTCCTCTGTCTCTGTCTTCAGATCCTGGGACAGCCCTCACCTAGGACCTTACCATCTCATCCTCTTCTCCATACCTCTAGAGAACGGGATTCTCTCCCAAGAGATTTTGTGTACACTTCATAGTCCCCAGAAAGCAGAGTTCCCACAAGGACCTCATTTTCCACAGTTTGAAATACTTACTACCAGGCTGTGCCTTTTTTAGCCCCAAAAAAGACTGAGTCCAGGTTCCACCTGGTGATGCCCCTTCAGCTAACCATTGGCTCCCCCATCCCTTGATCTCCTGGTTCAGCGTCTCAACACAAGTCAACATAGAACTCACCCCAACTCCCAGTCTCTCGTGGCCCTGTGCTCCCCGGGCTTGTAGGAGACCTTGCCCAACAAGCTCCGACCCTCAGCGCAGCACAACGTAACTTGCCACATGGCATTTCCTTAGGAAGAAAGGCAGAGGAGTAAACAGCCAGGGGGTACACACCCCAGGGTTTAACAGGACTAGAGAGGGCAGGGCTAATCTCCAGGCTACACACTTGCAAAGAGGCACATGTCACTCCATCATTAACAGTTGCCATGTTTCCCTTCGCAGCCAGAGCTGGCTTCCTCAGGAGGGGAGTGTGCGGAGGCTCCTGTGTGCCGACCTCCGCTGCCAAACCTGCAATGCCATGGCTCTGGAGATACAGCAGTTGCTGGCGGGTGAGAACACCCCGATCTCTCCCCGATCGCCAGGGCCATTGCCAGTCGCTCTGTCTTTTGAGCAGACTCTGGAGCATCATTCCACACGCTCACAACAGCCTTCACTTCCATCTGCTACTCCCACTGTGTCACAACGAACGGCCCAGAAATGCATACTCCGGTCAGCTGCCCAGTCAGCCAGCTCAGTCAGCATCCAAGATGGCTGGGCTGAACACCACCAGCGAGGACAGGCATTTCAAGGGCCAGAGGTGACCGGGGACCAAGAGATTATGTCTTCTTCGCGGCTTGAGGGACCTAGGATTCCAGTGAACCAGCAGGAGGTGGTGCAGCACAACCTCAACCTTGTCTATGGGAACCAAGGTCAGCAGCCTTTGCATTCCCAGGTGTCTCTGCTGACCCTGAACCGAGAAATCACTACCCACACACATCCGATGGCCTTGTCTATTGTCACTGTCCTGCCTGCCCACCTACCATTCCTCGGTCCTGAAGTTCTGAGACTTCTTGAGGTACATGTAAAAAAATGGATGCATTTCCAGAGGTGGGGGCTGCCCAGACGTGTGGAGGAGTCCTTGAGGCAGCTTATGCCAAACCCACCATTGGTTTACCAACCTGTAAATAACCAACCAGTTTCTTTCATCCAGAATGATACTTCTGAGTTCTCTGGAGAGACATTTGGGACCGTTTCCTACCAGACTTGGGGTTCGTGTGTGGCTGGCCAGACTACCCAGATATTCTGGGTTTCTGAATGGTCCCTTATAGACCCAATACAAACACACCACTACGAGCAAAACCCAAATCATGTGTCTCTAGCCTTGCCCTCGCCAGCCCTTCAAGACTTTAGTGGCCTCTGTCCACTTCCTGGGCAGCGGCAGGCTAATGACTCAGTGGGCCATTTGCAGCAGAAATACAGCCAGCTGTTCTGTGGCCTCCCTTCTCTGCACAGTGAGTCCCTGGTTGACACCTTCTTGGGCTCTCAAAGCCTCTCGACGAATGGGAGCTTGTCCAAGCTCCCCTTGAAGGACTCTTTTCTCTCCAAGGAACTCTCCTTCCTTCCTCGGGTGCCTACAAATCCACCGCAGTCAACCCCACCCTCTTCTCCATCGTTGCCGAATTGGGTCACTCCGTCGGGACACCAACAAGGTCAGACCAATGTCCCTTTTCTGACTCCGGCAGAGTGTGAAGCCTTGGAGTGGCACCTGATGCAGAGGCAGCTCCAGCTTCAGTGGGGTTTGCCAGCTGTTTTCCAGAGACCTCAGCACAGCCAGAGCCCCGTGCAGTGTAAGCCTTGTGACAAAGCCCAGTCTCCTGAGACTGGGAAAACTTTCTGGCCGGGAAAGCCCACCTCTGACCTCACAAAGAAACTACTCTTTCCGGAGCACGACCGGAGGCCGCTGGAATTCCACCTCCAGAGGCAGTTGATTCACCATCGCTGGGGCCTGCCCCAGAAGATCCAGCAGTCCTTTCAGTTGCTCCTGTCCCCTGCTCACCAGCAGACTCTGTCCTGGAGCAGTGCAGCCCTAGCCAATGTGAGTGTTCCCCAGCCCTCAGCCCTAGAAGACACTGGTTCCGGTGACCCTTTCTCACCCTTTGAGTACCCAGTGTCAGTCCCCATGCCACCCTTGTTAGACCAGGCCAAGGCAATTCTGCAGAGCCACATCACCTCCAAATGTGGGCAGATTCACGAGGACAAAATTCCTGTCCATGTTTGTAAGTCTCGGGAGTACATCATTCCTGAGGGTCTAGAAGAGGCTCCTTTCACCTGCATCCCAGAAAGCAAGCCCCTGGATCTACAGGCAGCAACTGACCCTGACCTACAACGGAAAGTTATGTCCTGGATGCCAACAGTCCTTGACCAGCAGCAACAGGCCTCCCCAGATGCCGTCATTGAACATCCTAAGCTGCCTCAAGTCCTGACCAAGACAGCCATTGAAAAACTAGAGACGACTTTGAGGCACAAGTATCTGGCCTTCTTGTCAGGGCTGCCTGCTCTTTATTATGTGGCCCTCTCCAAGGCGATGGCCCCAGAAACCACGACCAAAGCACTCATCACAGAGGTGGTGCCAGAGCCTGTCGATAGCCTAACAGAACCTCTGCCTCAGATGATCTCGTGTGAAGAGCAGTACCTAAGTCCTGAGCCATGCTTTCAAGATGCCAGCGAGACTTGTGCAGACAGTGCAGATGAGTTCCAGGCTGAAGTGCAGGTGGAGGGAACGCTCGAGATGGAGCCTCTAGAAAGCCAGACACAGCCTGCCTGCCCCTACTCACTCAAGAAACCCGTCTTGGCAAAACTCAATTTCCACCTGAGAAAGAAGACTCTAGAGACGCAATGGGGGATACCCATAAAGGCACGGGAGTCCAGGGAACAAGCTGTAGCCATCGCAGAGAACACATCCTCTCAGGAGTCTCTTGGGAACATAAACAACCAAGGAAAAACATTGTGCCAGGAACTCCGCAGCCCACCAGGCATTCCTTGTGCCCCAGGTCCAGAATGGCTCCACCTTAAAGAACAGCTGGCCTTTGAGTTAAAGGCAGCGCATCAGACCCAGAAGCAACCTAGGCCCGGGGCAGAACCCTATGGTTCTGCTCATTCACCTTCCCCGATCTCACAACCCCATGCGGACATGACAGGGGCCCAGGTGCTTTGCGTTCAGCTGGAGGTAGGTGTGAACAACCCCAGCCTGGAGGAGTCCTGGAGCCCTGCGCCCCAGAGCCCTGGCAAGAGCAAGGACTCAGCCCAAGACCCCACACTGGCAGAAAAGAGACAGGACCCAGGGAAACTCAAATCAGCAGGGGGCCGCGGGGAAGGAGATGCAGGGTTTGCGCTCTCCTCAACTAGGGAGAAAAGCCATCCTGTTACAGCCCGGAGGCCAGAAGGGATACTTCTGAACAGGACACCCCATGGCCCCCAGCGACGAAAACATAGCTTTCACCGTGATGCTCCTTGTCAACACAGTCCCCAGAACTGCTCTCAGCCTAAGCTCCCACAGCCACGTACAGGAGTCCCTGGGATGCGAACATCGAAGAAGAATGACTTGCAAGACAGTCAAACCAGAATTAATGTCATCCTCAAACCAGCAGGGATTCGTCAGAATGCCCAGCCTGGGGGCTCCCAGGCGTCACAGAACCAGTCCTTCCCGGGCCCACTCATCCAGCCTAAGCCACTGCAGGGCCAAACTTGGCAAGGTCAAGTTTGTCAGGGGCAGCTGATGCCAGCGCCTACTCACAAGAGACCCAGCCTTCCAGAATCGGGCTTGAGAAATAAGATGAAATCCTTTCTGCACTGTGTTAACCTTAAGACAAAAGGCACAGGGTACAAGGAATCCATGTTCTCGACAGCTGAGCAAGTTGTCTTTCCAGCCAGCACCAGGAAAGAAAATGTAGACAAGAGGCTGGCTCCAGCCAAAAGTCCCATGGGGCGAGCTAAGACAGAGAAAACAAGAGGGGACTCCAAGGCCCAATCTCCCCCCACTGAGAAGCAGGTGAGCCTAGCCTTGGATGGCCCCCATTTCCCAGAGAGTAAGCTCCGGCACCGCTCCCTCTCCCATCAGCTGCACTCTGCCTCCGTCCTGGGCCCCCCTCGCGACCGCCCTCAGCACTGTCCTCGACTGACCTGTGCCGCCAGCCATAGAGCCCACCCTAACTCTCAACTCTCACCTCCACGGGAAGCACTGGTCTGCTCAAAAAGCCCCAGCACAATCAAAAGTCTTTGTAGGCTCCCCAGCGTCTGCAGCCCTTGAAGAGGACTGCTACTGTCATTGTCATTCATGTGCAGGTGGGTCAGAACGCCACCCAAAATATAGTCTATATCTCTATGCAGAGTCGTCTGTCTGCTCCTTCTCTCCACAGTGGTGTTTTGAGGGATGCTAAACTGTCCTTCCTATCTAGGGAAGGAGCTTTAACACACACTTAAGCTGGCTCAGCATTGCGCCCAGCTCCTCCCCGGACAGTGAATTAAGGGACTTGAGCAGAGCAGGAAGGCCTTTGTGTAAGGTGCATCGAAGGTAAAGGTCACACTTGAATTCTGTCATGGCTTCCCACGGTATCCTTGGGCCCAGAGCAGTAATGTGGACATGAGATAGTCCTGACAAGAAGGAGTGGCCAGGGATCCCACAGGCATAATTCTTTGATGACTTCTGTACGTGGCCACATCTGGAGGGGAGCCATTTAGAGGAGTGCCACAGTGCTCCATCCTCGAGGAGGTACTCTGTGTTTATCAAAAGCACATAACTAATGTGACAGAATGGCAACAGCAAATGACAGAATCTCCCCTTCTCTGCTCCCTGTTGGTTATTGGTTAGATCTTTCTGGAAAACTTATCTGGGAGGCTGCTATAGCTCTCTTGCCTGTATCCTATCCTACCTCCACTGCCTATCAGCTGCATGGAATGAGTGAGTCCTGGAATGAAGATCACAGTAGGACATGGAAAGGGATCTGTCTCCCACCTCCAAGTGCAGAGAGAGGGGGCGGGGAGGGTAGCATGTAGGTGGAGGGCTGAGTATTTGAGGCAGAAACTGACATGTTCCTGACCAGGGCATGTAAGGGAACAAAGGCAATTTGATTTGCACTCTAAAGAACCTAGAGCCAGGAAGCCAACCCAACATCCAATTGCTTTGGCGGGGAATAATTAAATCTGAGCTTCAGTCTGCTTGCCCATAGTGTAATAAAGGGATATGAGTTCTGGGAAAGAATCACAAACACAAGGGGTTTTCTGAACATATCTTAGCTTGTCAAGTTACCGCCAGCAGCTTGTACCTGGCTCTCATTTCTATGCCACATACACCTGGCATCCTTCTTCACTTTATTCCTTTCTACCAGCCTTGCCTCCTTGAATATTCATATAGTATATGTGTATATTTCTATGTATATGATATGGTGTTAACCTCAATGAGCTGTGTCTCTCCCAGAATCTTCCCTTAGAATCTGACTCCTGTCCTTTTCCCAACCAAAGGCATACCAGCTGCAGCCTTGGTTCCTGTCATCCTTCACCATTTCTTCATTAATGTCCCACCACATTTCAGAAAGCACCAGAACCACACACTTTGACTGTCAAAAGAAAACTTTAAAGGCTTTTGGAAAGTTTCCTTTTTCGTTAACCAAATAGAGAAAGTGACCAGGAATCTAGAATTAAGTGGTACACATGAATTCTAACACAAGATAAGCTGCTCAGAACTGAAGCGAGACTGTAGCTCCTTTGCATCTCTCTGGGAATTTCCAAACTGCCTATTTAAGAGAAATCTCTGTTTATCATTAATGGAAATATAATATGAAATTCTCTGAAACCTTTGGTATGAAATGAAGAAACCCAAGAGGGAGGCTGAGAGGCAAGCTGAGATCTGTAAGCAGCTGCTAAGAAACGTAAACCCCTTCAAACTATATCTTGTTTACACACTCCTTCACACACAGACTAAATGAAATTTTTCATACAGACCTGTTTTAGGAGGCCTCTCGAATAACTTGCCACACTGAGGCATAACTAGAACTTTTTCCTGATTTCTGTTCAGAAAACGCTCTATGCTCTCCCATCTCCCAACCCCTAGCACCGTCACCTAATAGGTGACCTACCACCTGCAGCAACCTCTGTAGCCCTGGCTGCAGAGTGGATTGCTTAATGGTGGCCATTATACTCATATTCCCTTGACCTATGGAAGAGGCATCATTGGACACTGTCCTACCTTCTCCTGTTCACTGGGTAAAGGCAGGTATTGGTCTCCCTGGAAGGAAGATTGAAATGCCAGGCCCTTCAGGAGTCCATGGCAGAAAGTATAGCTCCAGGCTGTGCTTGTTTCTCTCAGTGTAAGCTTAAGTATCAGTAAAACATTTGGGTCATTTTTGGAAGGAAACTTCTGGCTGAAATGGCCAGAGAATGATTTCAGAGAAAGATGATAAACATGAACAAAGGGCAGAAAAATTCCATCAAAAAAAATTACAAAATGTTCTCGAGCATGTGTTTTTATGATTTTCAGGTCAAGTGTGTGACCCTTGGAGAGGATGTAGATTTTAAGGTCAAAATCACAAGGATGGAATGTGGGAAAAAATCATCAGAGTTAGAATCCTAACTCTGACATTTGATAAGTTACTTAACATGTCCGAGCCCCAGTTTCTTCATCTGCGAGATTGGAATAACTGTACATCCATATCCCAAACCTCAATTACTATTAATGTACTGGTGCTAGTCTTTCCTCTGAGTTCCAATTGTAGAGCCAGTAGCTGGGGGGAAGCTCCATTTTGGTCCAAAGACAATGCAAATTAATTCAAAATTTCCAAACACCCTCTACGCCATCAAATTATTTTCCAAAGTCAGGGAATGGTATCACTATACATCCACTTTTTTTGCTCAAACCACACATCAAGTCAATCACTGGGTTCTAATTTTATCTTTCGTGTTGCCCCTTTTCCTCTATTTTTACTGCCTCTGATTATAGTTTAGTTTCTCATCCTTTCTTTTCTGAATAATTACTATAGTGTTTCATATACCTAGGGATTAGGATAGTGGTTGACACATAGTAATATGTTAAAAATACTTGAATCCAAGCTCTGGACTGAGGAGGCAGATAAATTATTACATCAGGTGTGATGAGTGCTATGGTGTGTGGGGTCCTGACACAGGAAGAAGTATTTAGCTGCCACGGAGGACCCTAGGGTCACATAAAAGAGTCACAATAAAAATGACCTTGAGTGGCATCTTGCATTTAACAATTAAAACATTTGAGTATTTACTATGTTCCAGGAACTAGGCCAGACAAGTCATGAAGCCATTGGCCTTACCTTTATGGAGATGGTTATCTTCTGGGGTAGACAGTCTCAAGTCTGCCCAAATTGTCTAAATGTATACACTTGGATGTCCAATATTCATCTCAAAAGTGAACTTTTGATTCTCTATTCCCTCCCCCACCACCCAATCATGCACACCAAACCTGTTCCCACCACAGTATTTCCCACATCAGTTAGTGGCACCTCACTCTTGCCTGTTGTTCAGGCCAAAAACATTGCTGTCATCCTTGCTGTTTTATCTCTAACAGTCCACATCCAATTCATCAGAAACTCCTGCTGTTTCGACTTCAATATGAATTCAGAACATGACTACTCACTACCTCTGCTGTTATAATTATTGCAACAACATGAGTACACTCCCTGCTTCTTGAGACTATACCCCCAATACAGAAGCCTGATGGTTTTCAGGGAGGGTCCTGGCTACAGATGATTGCTTGACTGACTGACTGACTGACTGATTGATTGATTGATTGATTGATGTAAAATCATAGGATTAAGAAGGGGATGAGTGTAAATGAAGGAGAGATCTAAGGACTGGGCTCTGGGACTCTTCAACGTTAAGAAATTGGGAAGAAAATGATGAACCAACAAGCTGAGACTGAGAAGTAGTAGCCAGGGAGGAAGGAGGAAAATCAGGAGAGTGTATTATACTGGAAGCCAAGAGAGGAAAGTTTTGCAAGGAGAAAGTGAGCAACTGCATGAAAAGTTGTAAATCAGCTAAACAATATGGGGATGCAAAATTGATTAGATTTAGCAAGACAGTAATCATGGCGTTGAGAAGAACTGACTCAGGTGAGTGAGGGAGGTGTAGGTATGACTAGAGGAGATTCTAAAGAGAATGAAAGGAGAGTGATTGGTGATAGAAAGTGTAATCAATTCCAAAAAGGTGAAGAAACATGAGGAAATATCTGTAGAAGGAAGTGGGACGCTGAGAGGGTTTTCTTTGTTGTTTTTGGGGGGTGTTTTTTGCTTTGTTTTTTAAGGTAAGAAACCTAGCATGCTGGATGTTGCTGAAAATGATGCAGTCAGGAAGGATAAACTGATGCTGTAAGAGCAAGGTGAGAACTGCTGGAGCAATAGGGTATAGAGGAGATGGGATGGGAGTGAATGCCCAAGTCTAGGGGATGGCCTTGTCTAAAAGCACAGACACGTCACTGCTGGCTAGTAGAAAGAAGACAGAATAAATGAGGGAGGACTTTTTAACTTTGAGGAAAGGTGAACAAAAAACTAAAAGGGTGAGTGAGGAGCTGGGAGGGAACCAAGTCTGTGGGTGGAGAAAGGAATATGGAGAACAAAAGCCGAAAGCCAGAACATTGGATGGATTCTGGAAGTTACCATGGCAAATTACTATTAGAGTCTAAGAAGTAGGTATCCAATTAAAAGTCCAGATGGGCATAAAAAGGGTTAATGTATCTGATCACGTGTGTGAAGCAGGTGCTCTTTGAGTAGCAAGAGATTGCAGAGATGTTCTAGATCCATGGAGCCTAGAGACAGAGAAAAAGGGCAAGTGTGGTATCCTAGTGTTCAACAAAGGACAATGGAGTCTGAGAAATAGGAGGAGAGATCTGGGAAGCAGACAGACAAAAGGCTGCCCTGAGGATGCGATGGACCTCTGTTTTGGACCCCCCATATCTCTCAGAAGGTGGCACCTCTGCATTCCCACCTTCTGACCTACAGCACAGGAGCCAAGAGCTGGAGGAAGCACAGGAAGTGCTGATGCTTCTTGATGATGTGCTACAGGGGACAGTGGGATGTCCCTGCCGCCCTGACTCCTAAGGAAATCCAGGATGACGCAACATCCCATCAAACCAGGAGGAGATGGTGGCAGGACTCTCTTCCTCTCCTAGGACCCCACACTTAGCACAATGCGTCCACTGCCAGCAGGACGGGAAGAAGCAAGAACGTGTCCCTCTGAATGATGATTCCGTGTCTAAGGGATGAAGGCCCAGCCCCTACCGTGGACTCCAGGGTGATGAGACTCACAGCTCGAGCCTGCTGAGCCAACACCTTCCATGTGTTTTCCTAAAACATCCACAAAGATCATAGAAGGTCTTGTGACAGACACATCCTCCCTGCCTGGTGGGAATTGGGCAGAAAGCCAAGGAGATGACATTAAAGGCCCAGAATGAAGGGAATGACCCAGAAAGGTCCCAGCAGCATCAGGTGTAAGGCAGAGGTTACTGTGCACACATCCTAGCTTACATGCCTTCCCATGGTCCTCCATAGGCTCCTATCTCCCCCGGAGCAGCATGAGTTCACAGTGCTGACCAAAGTCCAGTAACAAAGGGTTGGGACAGAGAGATGAGCTAGAACCAAGACCTTCAGGATTCTTAATTCTCAGCAACTCAAGAGCTGAGAGAAGACAGGGTCAGACCCTAGGACTACACACAGTTTGCTGTTGAGTGATGAAGCCTTGCTCATCCCATTTCATAATCCTACACAACCTTAGGCTCAAAGAGGTGAAATCAGAATTAAAAACCTCAAGGAGGGCACAAACTCAAGAACGGCTACTCCAGAATTGGTGGTAGGTGCTAGGAATATTTGAATGCTTGCTTGGGAACATTGGAGTTTCAACTCTGGCCTTCTGAAGTACCGTCATGTCCTGATGAATGGCTCTGACCTTCTGAAACCTTCCCTGGATCTCTGCAGAGGGCACTACAGGATTTCTTAGAGGGAATCCTGCAGTAGAGAAGAATGGTTTCTCCACAAATCACTTCTCCTCTTACACACTAAGTCCTAGAGGATAGGGACCATGGCTTCTTCATTTTTGTACCTTCTCGCCACAGCCCACGCAGTGAGGGCAAGGAACACAGGATGAGAACAGGAATAAGTCCCATGGAGATACTGACTCCTACACCATGTGAGAGAGGGTTGGGCCTCTGCTCTTTACCAGCCATCCAATGCCTAGTGCTCCACCGGGGCTCATGGACCCGTGGCATAGGCCACGGCTATCACAGAATTAAGGACAAAATGGTTCCTGTGTCCACTGCAGGCACAGGAAAGAAGGAAGGACGACCTTGAGTTCAGGTGGGGCTATGAGAAATGAGCACAGTGCAGGCATGTAAGACATTGGGAGACACAGAGGACCACATCCTTACCAGGTCTGGCTGGGCTTGCAGAGGACGGCCCATTCTCATCCCCAGAGACAGTGAGGCCAGGACACTGAATACTTGGTCTGGATGAGAGCATGGGGATGAAATAGGGGGCCTGGGAAGGGGCCAGAGGCAGATCTGTTTCCAGAAGGAGTGTGGGTGCTGCCAACTGACCCCCTTTCCCGCCTTGTCCTTCTGCACTGTAATTTTTCTGGATCTATGGCTAGGCGTGGGGGCTTTCCAAAGTGTATCAGTCCCAAGGTCAAGCCTGCTACTCAGGCCACAGGGGCAGGACCCTGGGCAGGCACTCAGACCCACGGGAATCCAAACGGTGGAAAAAGAAGGATAGCAGTGAATAGTACTAGCAGCTGGAGTGCATCAGGGGAGATGGGCAGGATAAAGTGAGAAGCCAGGCAGAATCTCACACACAGTCAAAGACCAATGGACACAGACAGCCAGCCATACCCATATGTAAACACAAAGGCACAATTTCAACAATGCCACTCAGAAACTAATTCAGAGTACCGAGAGACATGTCCAGGAAACACACCTTCGTAGACTCATGAACACCCTGGGTCAGAGCAGACACAGGCTTGCACACGTGCAGACGCAAAGGCAGGCTTGCACACATGCAAACAGACACAGTTCATCTTGCAGACCCACAAACACAAAGGCAGTCCAAATCCGTCCTTCAAAGCCACTCTCTTCTGTCCTTCAAAGCTTTGTAGGCCACCTCAGACCAGGCCTGTTTATCTTTCCTCTAAACTCTGGTTTGTCATTTCTGTCCTTTTTCTTGTTCTTTAATAAGGATAGTCTTAGATTTCACAGGCATACCCCTGGTCTCAACAACCTGGCTGTGTGCTGTTAAAGAATTGTCAAGGTCTGCAAGTGAATCCATTGTCCTCTTCAGCAGCCCCATCTTTCACCTACACTTCCACCCCCATCCTCATGTAAGATTGTTTTCTAGCGTACTCATGTTAGAGACTTTCCTTTCTCGCTTGATGAAGTGGACATGTTGGGAAAGCACATGTGACAGGTGACCTCTCGGAACCATGCGTGTCCCTGAGATGCTGAGGGTAGCCTCCAGCTGATATTCAGAAAAACACTGGGGCTCTTGGTCCTACAAAGAATTGCTTTCTGCCAGCAACCTGAGTGAGATTGTAAAATTCTTCCCCAGTCCAGCCACCAGATGAGAACACAGCCCAGACAATACCTTGATGTAATCATTGTGAGACCATAAGCAGAGAACCAAGCTGGACTCCTGACCCACAGAGATTGTGAGATAATAAATTGTGTGTTGTTTTAAACCACCACATTCATAGTAATTTGTCACACCGTACTAGAAAGCTAATACAATGCTGTAGCCGTGAGGATAAGAGAAGTATCTGCCAGGCAGTAACGCATATGTGGGCAGCATGGAATTTGTTTGTGTGCAAGACACATCCATTCTCTATAGAGCACCTGCTTAATATGCACTGGGATTATATACAAGGGTTAGTGAAGGCTGTTTCATAGTATGGCCTATGGAAGGAAAAGACATCTAGGGAACCACTCTCCCTCAGCTTGTTCTATAAAGATACATAGCTGTGGAGAAGCTGAAGCCCTTCTCATAGGTGGGGACCACCTCATCCTGCATGTTAAATGTGTATTGCTATATGTGCTTTCATTTGATTTTTTGTATGGGAGTGGCAGATAGTTATAAAAGGCCGAAAAATGTAACTAACAACAATCTTGTAGAACATGACATTACTAAAGCAAAGGAAAACTCTGAAATGGAAAACGACAAAGCAATCCAAATCAGTGTTTCACAGGTAGAAAAAGGCGCTCTAGGTTTTCTTTGAGTTCAGGAAGGAGAAACAATCATGACAGTTTCTACTGCTTTACATAGAGCAAGTGTTCAATAAATCTTTCTTGAAGAAATGCTGCAAAAATGACTACGGAAAGCAAAGAGCTTATTCAGCTCACAGTATCAGTAGTTTAAAGTGGACCAGAGGGGGCTGAGAAGACCTGTCCTTCAGAACTCATCTCTAGAAATTTTGTAATCACAACCTCATTATATCCACTGTTCTTCCTCAGATGTAGGACCTGAGTGGTGTGTTGGGGTTAGCAGGGATGATGATAGGTAACAAATACAACAGATATGGATGGTTTCTCTGATCACAAGACATAGGTATCAAATTTTGGAATTTAGCCAGTTTCCATACCACATTTCTTTTTTTTTTAATTATTTTTTTCAGTAACAGTTGTGTTCAATATTATTTTATATCACTTTCAAGTGTACAGCATAGTAATTAGACATTTGTATAATTTGTGTAGTGATTCCCCTGATTAGTCTAGTACCCACCTGGCACTATAGATAGTTGTTGCAACATTATTGACTATATTCTCTGTGCTGTACTTTATATCCCCATGACTATTTCGTGACTACCAGTTTGTATTTCTTAATCCATTCACCTTTTTCACTCAGCTCCCCAATCCTCCTCCCCTCTGGCAACCATCATTTTGTTCTCTGTATCTATGAGTCTGTTTCTGTTTTGTTTGTTTATTTTGTTCTTTAGATTCCACATATAAGTGAGATCACATGGCATTTGTCTTTCTCAGTCTGATTTATTTCACTTAACATAATATCCTCTAGGTCCATCCATGTTGTTACAAATGGTAAGATTTCATCATTTTTTATGGCCAAGTAATACTCCATATAAATGTACCACATCTTGTTTATCCAATCATCTATTGCTAGGCACTTGGGTTGCTTCCATATTTTGGCTATTGTAGACAGTGCTGCAGTGAACATATATATCTTTTGTTCACTGATATATAGGGATGCATATATCTTTTTTGAATTCGTGTTTTGGATTTCTTGAGATAAATACCCAGGAATGGAATTGCTGGGTCATAAGGTAGTCTTATTTTTAAATTTTTGACGAACCTCCAAACCATGTTGTATAGTGGCTGCATCATTTGCAATCTCACCAACAATGCACAGGGTTCTCCTTTCTCCTCATCCTTGTCAACACTTGTTGTTTGCTGATTTTTGATGATAGCCAACTGACAAGTGTAAGGTGATATCTCATTGTGGTTTTAATTTGCATTTCTCTGATGATTAGTGACCTTGAGAATCTTTTCATATGTCTATTGGCCATATGTATGTCCTCTTTGGAGAAATGTTTATTCAGGTCCTCTGCCGATTTTTTTTTTTAAGATTTTATTTGGGAAGGGAAACAGGACTTTATTGGGGAACAGTGTGTACTTCCAGGACTTTTTGTCAAGTCAAGTTGTTGTCCTTTCAGTCTTAGTTGTGGAGGGTGCCGTTCACCTTCAAGTTGTTGTTCTTTCAGTCTTAGTTGTGGAGGGCGCAGCTCAGCTCCAGGTCCAGTTGCCGTTGCTAGTTGCAGGGGGCGCAGCCCACCTTCCCTTGTGGGACTCGAGGAATTGAACTGGCAACCTTGTGGTTGAGAGCCCACTGGCCCATGTGGGAATTGAACCGGCAGCCTTTGGAGTTAGGAGCACGGAGCTCCAACCACCTGAGCCACAGGGCCAGCCCTCTCTGCCCATTTTTTAATTGGATTGCTTGGGGGTTTTGTTTGTTTGTTTGTTTTTGGTGTTAAGTTGTATGAGTTCTTCATAAATTTTGGATATTAACCCCTTATCAGATTTATCATTGGTGAATATCTTCTCCCATTCAGTAGGCTGTCTTTTCATTTTGTTGATGGTTTCCTTTGCTGCGCAAAAACTTTTTAGTTTGATATAGCCCCATTTGTTTATTTTTTTCTTTTGTTTCCCTTGCCCAAGAAGATAGACCAGAAAAAATATTACTAAGAGCAATATCAGAGAGTTCACTGCTTATGTTTTCCTCTACGAATTTTATAGTTTTAGGTCTTAATTAATTTTAAGTCTTACTTAATTAATTTAAGTCTTTAATTAATTTTGAGTTTATTCTCACATATGGTGTAAGAAGGTAGTCCAGTTTCATTTTTTTCTTGCATGTATCTGTTCAGTTTCCCCAACACCATTTATTGAATAGACTGTCTTTACCCCACTGTATAATCTTGCCTCCTTTGTCAAAGATTAAATGACCATATAGACATGGGTTTATTTCTGGACTCTCTATTCTGTTCCGTTGATCTATGTGTCTGTTTTTATGCTAATACAATGCTGTTTTCGTTACTATAGCTTTGTAGCATAGTTTGCTATTAGGTTACATAATACTTCCAGCTTTTTCTTTCTCAGGATTGCTGTGGCTATTCAGAGTCTTTGGTGGTTTCATATAAATCTTAGGATTATTTGTTCTAGTTCTGTGAAAAATGCCATTGGATTTTTATAAGTATTTCATTGAATCTACATATTGCTTTGGATAGTCCAGACATTTTAACGGTGTTAATTCTTCCTATCCATGAGCATGGTATATGCTTCCATTTATTTGTATCTTCTTTAAATTCTCTCTTCAATGTCTTATAATTTTCTAAGTACAGGTCTTTTACTTCTTGGATTAAATTTGTTCCTAGGTATTTTTTTTTTGATACAATTGTAAATGGGATTGTTTCTTAATTTCTCTTTCTGACAGGTCATTATAGAAGTATAAAAATGCAACTGATTTCTGAATATTAATTTTGTATCTTGCTACTTTACTAAATTCATTTATCAGTTCTAATAGTTTTTTGGTGGAATCTTTGGGGTTCTCTATAATATCACATCATTTGCAAATAATAACAGTTTTATTTCTTCCTTTCCAGTTTGGATGCCTTTTATTTCATTTTGTTACCTGACTGCTGTGGCTAGGACTTCCAGTACAATGTTGAATAGAAGTGGTGAAAGTGGACATCCTTGTCTTGTTCCTGATCTTAAGGAAAATGCTTTTAGCTTTTCACCATTGAGTATGATGTCAGCTATGGGTTTATTGTATATGGCCATTATTGTGTTGAGGTATTGTATTGTGTTCCCTCTAGTTCCACTTTGCTGAGAGTTTTTATCTTAAATGAATGCTGGATTCGGTCAAATGCTTTTTCTGCATCTATTGACATGCATCTATTGATTTTTCACTTTGTTTATGTAATATTTCATGTTAATAGATTAGCAGATATTGAACCAAACTTGCATCCCAGAAATGAATCCCACTTGATCATGATGTATGATCTTTTTAATGTATTGCTGAATTTGGTTGCTAATATTTTGTTGAGGATTTTTGTATTTTTGTTTATCAGAGATATTGGCCTATAATTTTCTTTTTTTGTAATGTCTTTGCCTGGGTTTGGAATCAGGGTAATGCTTGGGAGCTTTCCCTCTTCTTCAATTTTTTGGAATAGCTTGAAAAGGATAGGTATTAATTCTTTTTTGAATATTTGGTAAAATTCACCGATGAAGCCATTTGGTCCAGCAGTTTTGTTTGTTGGGAGTTTTTTTATTGGTTTTTTGTTTGTTTGTTTTTTGTTTTTGACAGGATTTTTTGGGGGAACAGTGTGTATTTCCAGGACTTTTTCCAAGTCAAGTTGTTGTCCTTTCAATCTTAGTTGTGGAGGGCACAGTTCAGCTCCAGGTCCAGTTGCCTTTGTTAGTTCCAGGGGGTGCAGCCCACCATCCCTTATGGGAGTCAAACTGGCAACTTTGTGGTTGAGAGCCCACGCTCCAACCAACTGAGCCATCTGGCACTCGTGCATGTGGGAATCAAACCGGCAGCCTTCGGCGTTAGGAGCACGGAGCTCCAACCACCTGAGCCACCAGGCTGACCCTGAGTTTTTTGATTGTTGATTCGATTTTGTTAGTAGTTATCAGTCTATTTCTTCTTGATTCTGTCTTGGAAGATTGTATGTTTCCAGGCTGTCCAATTTGTTAGCATATAATTGTTCACAGTATTTTCTTATAATCCTTTTTGTTTCTGTGGTGTCACATTTCACTTCTTATCTTTCATTTCTGATTTTATTTTGTTCCTCTCTCTTTTTTTCTTGATGAGTCTGGTTAAGGTTTATCAATTTTGTTCATCTTTTCAAAGAACCAGCTCTTTGTTTCATTGACATTTTATATATATATTTTTTTAGATTCTATTTTATTAATCTCCACTCTAATCTGTATTGTTTCCTTCATTCTACTCACTTTGGGCTTTCTTTTATTCTTTTTCTAGTTCCTTTAGGTGTAGGGATAGATTGTTTGAGATTTTTCCTGTTTCTTGAAGTAGGCCTATATTACTATGAATTTCCCTCTTAGGACTGCTTCTGCTGTGTCCCATAGGTTTTGGGTCATTGTGTTTTCATTATCATTTTTATCAAGGTATCCTTTAAATTCTTCCTTGATCTAGTTGTTAACCCATTTGTTGTTTAATTGCATGTTATTTAGCCTCAATATATTTGTGTGTTTTTCACTTTTCTTCTTGTAATTGATTTCTAGTTTCATACCATTGTGATCAGAGAAAATGCTTGGTATGATTTCATTCTTCTTAATTTTATTGAGACTTGTTTTATGGCCTAACGTGATCTATACTGGAAAATGTTTCATGTGCACTTGGAAACAATATATATTCTGCTGCTTTGGGGTGAAATCTTCTAAAAATATAAATTAAATCCATGTGGTTTAATGTGTCATTTAAGGTTGCTCTTTCTTTGTTGATTTTCTGTCCAGATGAAATATCCTTTGATGTCAATGGGGTGTTAAAACCCCATACTATGACTGTATTACTGTCAATCTCTCCCTTTATGTCCATCAATATTTGCCTTTTTTTTTTTGTAAAAGTCAGGTATTTTTATTTAATACATTCTAATCAAATAGTAACAGCAGTAAATAAACACTTTGAAAAATAGGCAGGTATCCCCCTACAGCTGGAAGAAAATTAAGTCAAAGTTTTCTACATGGTAGAAGGGAGACAACCACTGATGGCCATGGTTAGACAATTCAAGGACAACTTGGAAATTTCTAAAGCCATTTCCAAAAAATCCATGGCAACAGGTTGGGACACAGCTACTTCAAAGGGTAAAATGTCTGTATCTACATGGTTTTATTAACAGGGATTAAGTGGCTCCTGTAGAGCATGACATTCTTGCCTTTAGCCTTAAAGGAAAAGACAAAGTCTTTTCTGTTTGCACCAGTTTGAAATATTTCTGAAGTAAGGCTCCCTTTAAAATGGATTACTACAGTACTCATTCACGTGGGAGAGTTCATACGTGTAGTAAAAAGACAAATACAGGATTTCATGGTCACTTTTTTGGTTGATTTGGTTAATTGCATAAAATGAAGGATTAAATACAAGCATATCTGTCCAATAAAACCCCTAGCTACATCAGAATGCAAAATATAAAATGGCCTAAAATAGACTGGTCACCAGGCACATATATAAAATTGAAGTTAAGCCTGTGTCAGTTTCCTCCCCCTTCTTCAGTATTCCTACCTATTCCTACATGCTCCTACGTATGTTGAGTTCTCTACTACTAGACCTTCTACCAAAAAGAAAGGAACCTCAGCTAGGCAAGGCATTCTGATAAAATGTTACATCAGCCTTTACTTGGGACATTTGATTTTTAACTTAAAAGGATCAACTAGTCTTGGTCAGCCTTAGGAAGGGAAGCATTACTCAGGTGAAAATATTGGAGGGAACTTTAAATACTTAGCTACCTCATCACACGTTTAAATTAGATTGACTTCAGCTGTTCTTAGAATTCCGTGGTTATCCAGAGCAGTCACTCAAGTTTTGGTTCTCTCTTATATAGCTGCATTCGGAGATGCTCTATGTGAGGCATGTTTAGCAAAAGAGAAACACTTACACCTGGAATTTATATTCTTCCAAGTAATCTTTTAGTCTTGTCGGTAAAGGCAGTCCCCAGATGGTGGCCGTACATTGGTTAATGGTGAGCCTGCAGAGGTGCTGCAGAGGCGGTGCTGAGGCGTACAGCGGTTTGGGCAGATAGAGGTGAACAGCGCCGTGCCGGGGGGGGGGGGGGGGGGGGGGGGGGGGGGCTTCCGGGCCGGTCCGGTTTTCCTTGCGCATCTGAACATAGTAGTCGATCAGATGAACCACACTGTCAAATTGCTTAAGCTTGGACTTGACACATATGAGAGAGTCCAACCTGAATTTCCCATCGTGGTATTCGATTCGCAGATTAGTTGGTCCAGCTGACGTTTTAACAGATATTGTTAGTAGGTAGTCTGAATGCGAACTATCTCTAATCAAGAAAGTTTCTTCTGGTGCCTCTTTTAAGTTCTCTTTGGCTTCATTAACAGTCATACTTCCCCAGTACCAACCTGTTTGACTCAGCTCCCGCAAGGCCTTCGCCAGACGCACCAACTCCGGGTCCCCCGGGTCCCCCACTGGCTCTGCGTCCCTTCCGCGCCATTCCCGGAGGGCTCGAGGCACCGCAGGGTCTTGGAAGAAGGGTCAGCGCGGCAAAGACAGGTGGCCACCCGAGCTGGGGGTCAGAGAGGGGCACGCGTCCTTCCTGGAAGTCAGTGGGAATCCCAAAACGCGTCCCTGCGGAGTATCCAAAATGGTGGTGGAGGAGAGAGGGGTGGGGAGCTGCTGGTTCTTCTTTCCCAGGTCCCAGTGGACGGATGGCAAAGTCCCCCACAAGCGCGGTCGCCCACAGTTTGCCTGCAGCCAGCCCCGGCCCGACTTCCGCCGGCCACCGGACTGCAGGCACAGGGGGTCCCGAGGCTGTGGGCCCGGGCCCCGGCGCGCACTGTCCGCGGCCTACGCAAAGCCGGTGGCGGCGGGCAAGGAGGCTCATGCTTCAAGGGAAGCCCTAGGCTCGCGAGCCACTGCGGCGGCAAGACTCGGCAAGAGTTAAATGTCTGTCCCCGGAGCGAAGTGTGCGCGCCACTTCCCAGCTGTCGCGCCTCCCTCGCTCCCCGCCTCCCGGCTGGGTCCGCGCTCCCCGCGCGCCCAACATTTGCTTTTTAAATTTAGGTGCTCCTACATTGTTTGCGAGGGTTATATACTCTTGTTGAATTGATCCCTTTATTATTATGTAATATCTCTCTGTCTCTTGTTATAGCCTTTGTTTTAATGTCTATTTTGCCTGATATAAGTATTGCTGTCCCAGATTTTTGGTTTCTTTCTATTTTTAAGAAATATCTTTTCCATCCATTACTTTCAGCCTGTGCATGTCTTTCAATCTGAAGTGGGTCTCTTATGTGTATGGGCCTTGTTTTCTTATCCATTCAGCCACCCTATCTATGTCTTTTGATTGGAGCATTTAATCCATTTACATTTAAAGTAATTATTGATAGGTATGTAGCTATTGCTTTTTATCATTCATATTATTTTTATCTTTTTTCTTCTTCTTAAAACAGTCCCTTTAACATTTCTTGTAATACTGGTTTGGTGGTGATGAATTCCTTTAGCTTTTTTTGGCCTGGGAGCTCTTTATCTCTAGCCTCGGATTCTAAATGATAACCTTTTGGGATAGAGTAATCTTGGTGGTAGTAGGTCCTTGCTTTTCATCACTTTGAATATTTTGTGCCAATCCGTTCTGGCCTGCAAAGTTTCTGTTGAGAAATCAGCTGTCAGTCTATGGGAGCTCCCTTGTAGGTAAATAACTGCTTTTCTATTAATGCTTTTAGGATTCTCTCTTTGTCTTTAACTTTTGGCATTTTAATTATGATAAGTCTTGGTGAGGGCCTCTTTGGGTTCATCTTGTTTAGGACTCTCTGTGCTTCCTAGGCTTGTATGTCTATTTCCTTCACCATGTTAGGGAAGTTTTCAGTCATTATTTCTTCATAGATTTTCAATCTCTTGCTCTCTCTCTCTTCTTCTGGTACCCCTATGATGCAAATGGTGTTAAGCTTGGTGTTCCAAAGTTCCCTTAAACTATCCTCATTTTTTAAAATTCTTTTCTCTTTTTGCTGTTTTGATTGTTTTCCACTACTTTGTCTTCCAAATCATTGATTTGATCCTCTTCTTCATCTAATCTGCTATTGATTCCTTCTAGTGTATTCTTCATTTCAATTATTGTATTCTTTATTTCTGACTGGTTCTTTTTTATGGTTTCTATCTCTTTATTTAAGTTCTTACTGATTTCATCTATTTTTTCCCTTAAGTTCATTGAGCATCTTTATAACCAGTGTTTTAAACTCTGTGTCTGGTAGATTGTTTGCCTCCATTTTGTTTAGTTGTTTCTGGAGTTTTGTCCAGTTCTTTCATTTGGGATATGTTTGTTTTCTCATTTTGGCTCCTTCCGTATATTTGTTTCTACATATTAGGTAGAGCTGCTATGTCTCTCAGTCTTGGCAGTGTGGCATTATGTAGTAGGTGTTCCTGTGGGGCCCAGTGGCACAGTCTCTCTGGTCACCTGAGCTGGGTGGTCCAGGGGTGTCCCTTGTATGGGCTGTGTGTACTCTCCTGTTGTATTAATAGTTGAGCTTTAATTGATGTTGGCACATCAGTGGGTGGGACTGACCCTCAGGTTAACTAGTTGTGAGAGCTGGCTGTGTGCAGGAGCTGTTGTGTGGGGACTGACCCCACAGAGTGGGATGCAGTTTAGCGGGGCTCTGCTGAAGAAAGAAATTGAAGAAGATACAAATAAATGGAAGCATATAACATGTTCATGGATAGGAAGAATTACCATCATTAAAATGTCTGTACTACTCATTTTAGTGCGGGTTCTGGTGCCTTCCAAGTCCACCCTTTGGGAGGGTTGTTTGTGGAGCTGATTGGGTGGTGCTCTGGTGTGATTTGAAGCTGGCTACTGAGTGTTCTAGGACCTCTTTAGAGGGGCTCTGGTTTAGGCCGAGGTCAGCTGCTACCTGTGCCTGGCCCAGGGCCACCTGATAGGTGCTACAAAGTGATCTGCAGTTGGTAGCTTCCTGTGCTTGGCTTGGAGGTGCCTGGGAGAGGCTATGCTGAAAACCAAGGCTGGCTGCCTCTAGTGCTCGGCTTGGGACTGCTTAGCAAATGGTGCAGGGTGTGCTGAGACCTGCTGCTACCTGTTTGGGGCTTGTGGACCTTTGAGGAATTTTAAGAAAGTCCGCAGTGCAGGCTGAGGCCAGCCACTTGTATGGAACCACTGCTGAAAGTGGTTCAGATTGGTGTGCT
Organism: Rhinolophus hipposideros; assembly: GCF_964194185.1. Classification (NCBI taxonomy): domain Eukaryota; kingdom Metazoa; phylum Chordata; class Mammalia; order Chiroptera; family Rhinolophidae; genus Rhinolophus; species Rhinolophus hipposideros. Next base: position 51,289,387 of record NC_138057.1, on the reverse strand, counting down.
AATTAGGTGAGGCGGGGCTTCAGGGAATTACAGGGTAGGGTGAACATTGTTACTCAGGTTCATTGTTACCCAGGTTAATGGGGACTTATATTTGGCATCTGTCTGCACCTGCAGTCTGAGAGGGAGGAAGGCTTAACAAAGGAACAGTGTCACCTGATAGCACTTCTGTCCCAGAAAGAACCTCTCCAGACGTTTTCCTGAAATCAGACAATTTAGTACCTCCCTGTATGTCCTTGGTGCTTTCTGAGCTGCTGTAACTTTTCTGGAGCGTAGGGAGAGTGTTTGTGAGTAAGTCTGTGCTCAGTCTTTATAAGAAGATGCCTGGGTCTACAAAAGCCCTCCATCTCACCAGGATGGAATCCCTGCTGATTTTCACAGCCAGAATTGTAGGGACTCCTCTTCCCAGCACTGGTGCTTCAGGCTGGGGAGCGTGGTATGAGGCTGGGACCCCTCACTCCTCAGGGGGGACCTCCACAGCTGAGATATCCCTCCCATTTTTAACTTCTGTGAGTGTGGGACCAGCCCAGTTCACATCTTTGTCCCTCCTACCATTCTTGACATGGCTTCTTCCTTATATCTTTAGTTACAGGAGTTTTGTTCAGCTAGTCTTCAGGTGGTTCTCAAGGATGGTTATTATATAATTTAGTTGTACTTTTGATGAGGTCATAGGAGGAGTCAAGCACAGCATTTACATACTCTGTCATCTTGACCAGAAGCCTTACTACCTTTTTTATTATAACCATCCTAATGGGTGCAGCTATGGTCATGATTTACGTCTCTCTGATGCCTAATGATGTTGAGCATCGTTTCATATGCTTATAAACCATTTACACATGTTCTTTGAAAAAAATGTCTATTCATGTCATTTGCTCATCTTTTGTCTTTTTGTTGCTGCATTGTAGGAGTTCTTTATATATTCTGGATATTACACTCTTATCAGGTATATGATTTGCTAATATTTATCCCATTCTTTGGGTTGTCTTCACTCTGTTAATAATGTCTTTTGATGCATAAAAGTTTTCAGTTTTGATGAAGTGCAGTTTCTCTGTTTTGTTTTGTTTTTCCTTTTTTGCTTCTGATTTTGGTATCATATCTAAAAACAAGATTGCAAAATCCAAGGTGATGAAGATTTTCTCCTATTTTTTTCCTAAGAGTTTTATAGTTTAGCTCTTAAATTTATGTATTTGGTCCCAATTGGGATTCTGATAGGGATTATATTGAATCTGTAAATCAATGTAGGGAGTGTTGCCATTTTAGCAATATTAACTCTTCCAATTCCTGAGCATGAGATATCTTTCTACTTATTTATATCTACTTAAATTTCTTACTTAAATTTAAGAAGAAGTCTTACTTAAATTTCTTTCAACAATGTTCTATAGTCTCCAGAGTATAAATTTTGTACCTAATTTGTTAAATTTATTCCTAAGTATTTTATTGTTTTTTTATGCTAGTGCATATAGAATTTTCTTAATTTCAATTTTGGATTATCATGATTAACTCTTTAAAGTTCAGTTGAAGTACAACATACATATAGAAAAATATACAAACCTTAAGTATACATCTTGATGAATTAGCACAAAGTGAACATACCTACATGTCTCACTCCATAATACTCAAGAATTAGAACATCACTAGCACCTCAAAAACACCATTGTATTCCCTCCTAACCACTTCCCTCCTTCTCTTCTCCCTAAAAGTAATTTCTATTCTGATTTGTAACATCTTTATTTTTGAACTTATATAAATGGAATCATACAATATGTATTATTTTATTCAACATTATGTTAGTGAGATTTACTCATGTTGTTTCATGTAAGAGGGATTTATTCATTTTCATTATTGTATAGTAGTCCGTTATATGAATATACCACAATTTATCCATTCTACTGTTGGTGGTCAAATTTTTACTGCTTCTAGTTTGAGATTATTTTAAACAATGCTGCTTTAAACATTCAAATACATGTCTTTTGGTGAACATGTGTATGCATTTCTTTGAGGTATAAATCTAGGAGTGTAATTACTGTGTCACAGGGAAATGCATTTGACAAGCTTTAATAGATCCTGCCAAACAGTTTTCCATGGTGATTGTACCAATTTACACTCCCACCAGGTGTACCAATTTACATCCCCTCTTTGTGTCTTTTTAAAGAAAGTTTTCTTATGGGAGTTTTAGTTGCTCCAGAACCTTGTTATCTCTTGACGTTGTCAACCTTTTTGATTTGTCTTTTCTGGTAGGCCCATAGTAGTATCTCATTGTGGTTTTAATTGTTTGTATTTCTGTGATTTCTAATGAGATTGAGAAACTTTTCATTTGTTTGCTGGCCATTTAGATATCTTTTTATGTGAGGTGACTGTACAAGTCTCTTACTATTTGTCTACTGGGTTTTCTGCCTTTTTCTTGTTGATTTGTAGAACTTCTTTAGATATTCTGGGTATAATCCATTTCCTGGCTAAATTATATATATGTATGTATATTGTCTTTTCCCCTTCTGTGGCTTGCCTTTTTACTCTCTTAATGGTATCTTTTTTAAAAAAAGTAAGCTATAAGAATTTTAAGAATGAGGCTATTTTCTGGTTTTTTTTTTATTAGGGAATAGTGTGTTTCTCCAGGGCCCATCAGCTCCAAGTCGTTGTCCTTCAATCTAGTTTCAGAGGGCGCAGCTCACTGGCCCATGTGGGAATTGAACCGGCAACCCTATTGTTCAGAGCTCACGCTCTAACCAACTGAGCCATCCGGCCACCCCTTGATGGTATCTTTTGATTAATAAAAGATCTTAATTTTAATTTAGTCTGATGTATCAATCTTCCTTTATGATTAGTGCTTTTTGTGTTTGTTTGTTTGTTTGTTTTAGGAGGGTGCAGCTCACAGTGGCCTATGTGGGGATCAAACCAGCAACCTTGGTGTTATCAGCACCACACTCTAATCAACTGAGCTAACCGGCCCACCCCCTTTGTGTCTTTTTAAAGAAAGTTTTCTTATTCTCAAAGTCATGAAGATATTCTTTTATGTTATATTCTAGATGCTTTCTGATTTCTTGTGACTACCCTAAAGAAACAGGATGGGCCTCCACCCAAAATTTGGCTCAAACACCAAGACTGGCAATGCCCCAGACACATATCAAAGATGATAAGTTTATTACTTACACAATTAAGGTCTCTGGAGAGAGCAGGGCAGTTCTCCAAATCAGGTCCTAAGCAAGCAAAGAAAGGTGATTGTCTTGGACTTTTTATTGTGGATTTGGTGTTGGGGCCAGGATGAGGATTCCCATGTGTAGGCAGGGCCTTGTGTGGTTTGAATCTTCTACTAGTACCAAAGGAAAGAGCAACCAGGCTTTGTTATTAGTTTGCCTAGACATGGATCACAAGAGGAAGAGAGAGTTGAAGCTTTAAACACTGTCAGCAAACATTAAAAAAAAAAAGTCAGACGATTAAGTGGTTTTACTTTTTTCATTAGGTATACTGTCCATCTGGAGTTGAATTTTGTATGTAGTTTGAAGTAGAGGTTGCTTCATTTTTTTAAACTTATGCATACCCAAATGACCTACCTGCATTTATTTAAAAAAAATTTTCCTTTCTCCACTGTTCTGTAGTGCCCCATATGTCACAAATCGTATGTATAGCTCTGTTTCTTTAGTCTCTATTCTGTTCCATTGTGTCAATTTGTCCATTCTCACATTATATAATTACTGTATCTTGATAATGTGTTTTAATTGAGATATAATTGACATATAACACTATATTAGTTTTAGGTGTTAGTTTTTTTTTTGTTTTTTTGTTTTTTTTTTAATGAAATTTATTGGGGTGACAATTGTTAGTAAATTTACATAGATTTCAGGTGTACAATTCTGTATTACATCGTCTATAAATCCCATTGTGTGTTCACCACCCAGAGTCAGTTCTCCTTCCATCACCATATATTTGATCCCCTTTACCCTCATCACCCACCCCCCACCCCCTTACCCTCTGGTAACCACTAAATTATTGTCTGTGTCTATGAGTTTTTGTTTCTCATTTGTTTGTCTTGTTCTTTTTGGTTTATATACCACATATCAGTGAAATCATAGGGTTCTCTGCTTTTTCTGTCTGACTTATTTCACTTAGCATTATACTCTCAAGATCCATCCATGTTGTCACAAATGCTCCTATATCATCTTTCCTTAACGCCGAATAGTATTCCATTGTGTATATGTACCACAACTTCTTTATCCATTCATCTATCGAAGGACATTTTGGTTGTTTCCATGTCTTGGCCACCGTAAACAAAGCTGCAATGAACATTGGAGTACACGTGTCTCTATAGAGAAATGCTTTTATATTTTTGGGGTAGATACCCAGGAGAGCGATTGCTGGGTCATATGGTAATTCTATTCGTAATTTCTTGAGGAACCTCCACACTGCCTTCCATAGCGGCTGCACCAGTCTGCATTCCTACCAACAGTGTATGAGAGTTCCTTTTTCTCCACAGCCTCTCCAACACTTGTTACTATTTGTTTTGTTGATGAAAGCCATTCTGACTGGGGTGAGGTGATATCTCATTGTGGTTTTCATTTGCATTTCTCTGATGATTAGCGATGTTGAGCATTTTTTCATATGTCTATTTGCCATTTGTATATCCTCTTTGGAGAAATGTCTCCTCAGGTCCTCTGTCCACTTTTCAATTGGGTTGTTTGTTTTTTTGTTGTTGAGTTTCATGAGTTCCTTGTATATTTTGGATATTAGCCCCTTATCAGAGGAACTGTTTGCGAAAATCTCCTCCCATTCAGTTGGTTGCCTCTTTATTTTGTCAATAGTTTCTTTTGCTGTGCAGAAGCTTTTCAGTTTCATATAATCCCATTTGTTTATTTTAGTTTTTACTTCCATTGCCTTCGGAGTCAGATTCATAAAATGCTCTTTGAACCCAAAGTCCATAAGTTTAGTACCTATGTTTTCTTCAATGCAGTTTATTGTGTCAGATCTTATGCTTAAGTCTTTGATCCATTTTGAATTAATTTTGGTACATGGTGACAGAGAGCAGTCCAGTTTCATTCTTTTGCACGTAGCTATCCAATTCTGCCAGCACCATTTATTGAAGAGGCTGTCTTTCCTCCATTGTATGTTTTTAGCTTCTTTGTCAAAAATTATCTGTCCATATTTATGTGGTTTTATTTCTGGGTTCTCAATTCTATTCCATTGGTCTATGTGTCTGTTTTTCCGCCAATACCAAGCTGTTTTGATTATTGTAGCCCTGTAGGTGTTAGTTTTTAATAATAAGTTTTGACAGCTATTAAATTATCCCCTTTATTCTTCTTCTAGACTGTCTTGGCTATTCTTGGTTCTTTTATACTCCTATATATATTTTAGAATCAGACTGTCAGTTTTTACCAAAAAAAAAAAAAAAAAAAGATTACCATTGACATTTTTTCTGTTGTTTCTTTTTAAAATTAATTTATTTTCCATTACAGTGACATATAATATTATGTTAGTTTCAGGTGTACAACATAACCACTGATATTTAGATTCAGATTTCATTGAAACCATCAATCAATTTGGGAGAAAATTATGTCTTTATAATATTGAGCCTTCCAATACATGAACATGGTATAGTTCTCATTTATTTGAATTTCTTTCATTTCTCTTAATAATGTTTTTATAAGTTATACATGGAGATCTTGCACAATTTTTGTTAGACTTATACGTTGTTATTTGGTTATTTTTTATGATTTTCTAAATTATATCAAGGTGCTCAGTAACTGCTTTCTGATGAGGAGAAGAATAACTACTTTTCTCCAAAGCAGTAATTTTCAACCTTGATGATTCGTTACTAAATAATATCATGTTAAATCTGTAGATGTTTTACCCAATGAAAAATAAAGATGATTTAAGTTTATCTCCATAATATGCCACTTTTACTCAGTACCATTCAGATATGCTTTGCAGTGTAGGATAGAAAGTGGTAGAGTTATAGTGTATATGCTGGAAATTGTGCATTGGAGTATAGCGAACATTTTAATATCATTTGTCAAATGTGTCAGGGAAGAAGATAAAGGTGCCCCTAAATTGCTCTAAAAGTTTGTTCCTATTTATGTTCCATCCAGCAGCATGTACAAAAGCCTCTTTCTCACACCTTTCCTAATATATTTTAGTCAAATGTTTTTATTTTTGTCAATCTGAGGTGAAAATGGTATCTTGTTTTAATTTGATTTTCTTAATAATCTTATTATTTTCTTGATCTGTTTCAAGATGATGAATAAATAGGTTTCTTCTAGAAAAATCATCAAAACAAGAAAAATAAGAATTAAAACTGTATCTTAGATAAAAGTAGGAAACAGTTCTAACCCTGAACTATGGCACATGAAAATGAAAAATAGTTGGAAGAAATGTAAGTGCTCTGGCTCAGAAAATGTCGAAGCCAGGAAGTTCCAGGTTTCCTTTAGGGATTTATTGGTGCCATCAAAAATGCAAACATTGTCCATTCTTCCCCATTATTCTCAGGTGCTGATGTTTTATCTTCTGACCTGTTATCTCAGGATCACAAGATGACACTCCAAATGTAAGCATTATGTCCATATTTCTTATTCAAAGACAAGAAGCAAGGAGTCATAGGTTGAATGACTACAAGCAAGTTCTCATATTCTGTCTCTTTCATCAGAAAGCAAAGTCTTGAGTGACATCAGAAACATGGCAGCATGAGGGGTCTCCCTTGATTTATCCTCTAGAAGTTACAAGTTAAACAGCTATAATTCAACAAAGGATTCCCTGTGCAACAAACAGGTCTGAGAGATCTGCTCATCCAAACGTCTGAAGATGGGTGAATCAGGGTGAACAGGGGAGGAGGGAAAGAAGAGCAGAGATGGGTGCCTAGATGCAGCCCAGACCTCATTGCCATGAACACAGCTCAGAGATCACTGCATTCCTAGGAGAGAGGAGGATTCAGGCTGCAGGTTCACTTTCTGTTGTCCTTGCCTGAGTGATCAGCATATAATATGGCTGAACCCAGAGATTTGGGCAGTGACCTTGAAGAAATGACCAAATACAGAAGTGTGACAGCTGTGCTCTAGCAGCCTTCACTGCCAGGCAGAAAACAAAGCCATGGAGTCGGGCCACTTCCCCCAACCTACCCAGAGCTCACCTCCCCACACCTTGCCACAGCTAGCAGCAGGCCCCAGAAGAAACTGTAGCAGTGAGTGTTGGGGTAAAAAGCAGAATATCTACAGCCCTGAGAACTGGAGAGACAGTTCCTGAGTGGCAGGTACACACTGCAGTTAATCCCAGTGACGAGGGTGAAGATATAGAGGCAAGGCAGCTATGGTCTGGTAGGTGCCATTACTCAGATGAGAACAAAGCCAGAAACACAACAGTGGTCTCCCCCAGCCCACCCTGCCCCCACATTTCACAGCTGATCCTAGTGAAGGCACCGAGGACTACTCAGGGTCAGCACTGGGATGTCGGGGACTCAGAACCCCATTGCCCACCTCATTCTTCCATGGGGTTGGTGTCCTGAAAAAAAACAACCTGGTCACAGAGGAGACACCCACCTGCCCAGGGAATCTTCTACCATGAGAAGCTGGAACAAGAGGGCAAGAGAAAATAAAGCACTCCATCACTACCGACTGGAAAACAAAATAAAGACCTCTTTGTATCAATATGCTGCAGAATTCATTCCCATAGATGTCTAGGAGAACAAATAATCCGTCAAATGCCATGAACAACCAAGGTAATAGCAGCTCAGAAAGAAAATTTTAAAATCTCCAGAAAATAAAGACATGTAAATATGAGACTGAAATGAGAGAGAATTCAAGATTGCAGTTCTGAAAAAACTCAACGAGATGCAAGAAAACCCAGATAGGCAGTTTAATGAACTCAGAAATAAAATCAATGAACAAAATGAATACTTTACCAAAGAGTGAAATTTTAAAAAAAGAACCAAATAGAAATTCTGGAGCTGAAGAACTCAATAAAAGAGATGAAGAATGAAAAAGCAAGCTTAGGAAAATAGAGCTAACCAGATGGAGGAAAGAATTAGTGGCATCAAAGATAGAAATCTGTAAACCATAAAATTCCTAGAAGAAAACATAGGCAGTAAACTCTCAGACATTAGCCTTGGTAATATTTTTTCTGATCTATCTCCTCAAGCTAGAGAAACAAAAGAAAAAAATAAACAAATAGGACTACATCAAAATAAAAAGCTTTTGCATAGCAAAGAAAACCATCAACAAAAGTAAAAGACAGCCTTCTGAATGGGAGAAGATATTTGCCAGTGATACATCTGATAAGGGGTTAATATCCAAAATTTATAAAGAGCTCATACAACTCAATACCAAAGAAACAAACAATCTAATTAATAAATGGTCAGTGGACCTGAGTAGGCATTTCTCCAAAGAGGACATACAGATGTCCAATAGACATATGAAAAGATGCTCAAAGGAATAATTTTCTTAATATTAAAAATCACTTATAAATCAATAAGTAAAAGATCAATAATCTGTGGGCAAAGAATAGGGACAGATATTTAACATAAAAGGAAATATATATACAAAAAGGTGATTAGCCTTTCTTAAAACAAATTTGTAAATATACAAGATACAATTTATCACTTCTCAGGTTCACAAAGTTAAAAAAAAATTTATAATATTGAATCAACAGGTATGGGAAAAGAGGCATCCTTACAAAGTTTTGGTGAAAGTGCAAATTCATACAATTGGTGGTGCAATTAGGCAATATCAACATTTAAAATACCCATACACTTATATCCATCAACTCAATTCTTAGGAATTTCATATATACTCATACCTGTGTACAGGGCTTATATACACAAGGTTCATGGCAGCATTATTATTCAGAGCAAAAGACTATAAATAACTGAATATCCATGAATGTGAGATTGAAGATAAATTGTGTTGGAGATCTATCAAAAAAGATTGCATGGCCATTAAAAAAAAATTATAAACACAAGATATGTTCATATTATTAAATAAAATAAGAAAGAGGGAAAACAGTATCCTTCTATTTGTGAAGCAAATTTATCAGTTTATTTATGCTCCCTATGCTAAATTAATCCTGAAAGATACATGGGGAAGGAAAAGGGGAGACAAGAGCAAGAAAGAGACATAGTACATACCTTCTTTTGCCTTTTGAATTGTTTACCATGTGTACGTATGCCTACTTTTTAGAAAAACAATTAATTTTGTGATTGAAATTAATTAAATTCACTGGCCCTTCATCAAGAGGCCTCAACTCTGCAGTTCCAGTCTTTCCCTATAAGTCCTCTCCAATCCACCCACCTAAATGTCTACTAAAAACTATGCTTTCTCTTCTCTGAAACAGTATGTTTGTGACCTGGGTCTCACAAATGAGTATATAATTCTATGTGTTCTAGATTGTTGGCTCTTGCTTAGTGTGAATTAGTCTTACCTTGGAAACCCAATAGTTAAGTCTTTTGAGAGCAGAAAGACAACATGATTCAAATGTCTTTGTACCCTTGACACTGCCCAGCTTAAGGATGAACACAGATTGACGTCTCATCATACCAGATGGGTGTAAGGAACAAAATAACTTCTTAAGAGATTTTGAACCTGAGGAATTTGGGCTGATAAACCATTATCACCAGAGGAAAACTCTCTCAAGGAAACTCAGAAATCCTGGGATATTTGATATATATATACATGTATATATATATATATATATATGTATGTATGTATGTATGTATGTATGTATGTATATATATCCACAGGATGTGGAGTACAGCATAGTGAAGATAGTCAATTGTATCGTAACAGCTATATATGATGTCAGAGGGGTAGTAGACTTGAGGGGGTTTTATCATTTTGTGAGGGGTGTAAATGTCTAACTATTACATTGCTTTGTCCAACTGAAACTAATAAAAAATAAATAAACTAGGGTCAAATCTGAAAAAAAAATTGTCAAGGTACAGGAATGATGGCTCCTGGGGGTGATTGGAAAAAAAATGTCCTGCCTGAAAGTTACCAAAATCAGTAAAAAAGAAAAAAAAATCCACAGGTAAACAGACTATATCCATATTCAGAGAAGATATGTAGGTCCACAAGCAGCAATTAGTTTGTGACACTTATTTTGAAGTGCATACTTGTCTCTATAGGAGGTCATCTCCCTGAGCAAGCAGAATGCTGTCACATGGGTAGAGGCACCTCTATGAAAACTTTAGAGAGTGCTACAGAAATGAGCCAAATTCATGTGCCTCCATGAAAGATTTTATTTAAATTCTCTTCCCACCACATACAATGGAGACTTCACTTCCTCCACACGTTTAAATTTAAAGAAACGACAACCTTGGCATTTCCCTGCCACATTAGCCATGGTCTTCTTCATGCACCTCTAATTTTCCATCATACACTGCCTATAACATCAAAGGTCTCCAATTCCAAGCCTAATCAGACTTTGCCCTCCCTATGCTTGTGTGTGCTTCTCACGCACATTTCCAGTACAGGTGGGGGACTTGGTGAATATTCCTCTCCCTCTTGCTCAAGAGTTGCCCTGTGTCCTAAACACTGTGTCAGTTTTCTGGGATGGGTGAACAGACAGTTATGAAGGAGAGAGCCAAGCCACCAGGCTGGTGTAGGGTGTGGACAGTGAAGACAAAGTGGGAGCATAGACATTGCCTGTGAGCGGGCACCTTCAGTCTCCGGCTCTGTCACCCTGTGGACACCCAGCCACCCTCACCTACAGACTGAATCACCACATAAGCTTCCTAAGACAAAGTCTTTGACACTAGACTTGCCTTGGGAAACGGAAGGGCTTTGTGATGCAATCTCATGGCCTGGTTCCATCATCTGTGAGACGGAGATGACAATGCATAGCACTGGGTGTCATTAGGCAGCAGGATCCGGAATGTCTACATATGGGGTGGCTGGTCTCCTCATGCTAATGAGGTTTAGACCATGTTGAGCCCTACCTTTGTTCTCTGGAATGCTGAATATTTCTTATATACATATGGCACCATCTTTATTATTATTCTAATTCTCTGGGAAGTGAAAAGGAATTACCATGGATTAAGGTTGGAACCTAAAAGAATCTGCTGCCAGGTAGGGAAACATTAATACCATGATTGAACTAATTAAGACTCAGATACAAAGGTTTTAAGACGTCAGAGCCTCTCCTTTAACCCTCCCTGCCACTTTTTCTACCATACATTCAGCTACTCTAATATGACACCTGTCGTCTCAGAGCCTATAAATAATGCCTTATCAGGCTATCCCTGAAGTGTATTCAATTGAAAAATTGATAGTGTATTTATCTACCTTGTGTTGAAACCTAGATGAAAGGGAATATACCTCACTGGATCTCAGAACACCTCCTAATATGGGGGATTCTTCTGGTTGGTGAACTTAGTAACCAAAAGTCCTTGGGCTCTTACAACTAATCACTGTTTAATCTATTCCACTATCCCTCCAGTGTCATGCTAACTGCCCTAAAGAACTTGTCCTAGGGAAAGGGACAGGAGGAATGGAATACAGAGAGTCTTAAAGTAAGTCAGAAAGAACTATAAAAATGAAAAGTTTTGGTGAAAACAGTGAAGTAAAGAAAGGAAATGTAAGTGAGGGTATAAAATACAAACGTATATAGAAAGAAATTTGGAATGTATATTACCTTTGTCTCATTTCAACATGAAAAACAATATGGTGTCCCAACTTCACATGGTAACTTTTATATCTTTAAGCGTCACCGAAAAGTCAAGCAAAGATCTAGAGATGCAGCACCAAGAGGTAAAGTCCCACTCTCCTCTCTGACTTTCCTCTATTGTGGCCGAGGTTCCCATGCAACCTGTTCCCTCTTTGACCCCTGGAGCCAGGAGCCAGGTGCTCTAACCTCTGAAGGCTCCATTTTCCCAAGTTGACAAATTCTCCCAGAAGACTTTCTTGGGTGGGAAATCAGAACCTGGAAATGTTCCAAAATTCACAACTTTACCCCAGAGAATGAAGAATGAGGAAGAAGGGCAGAAGTCCTTCATTGTGTCATTTACTAGTTTTATGACCCTGGAGAGGTCACTTCATCTCTCAGTCTTGTTATCCATAAAATGGCATCTCAGGAGCCTGCCTCACTCACAGCGTGGTTGTGAAGATGTAATGAGAAGAGGTCAGGGACAACACATCGTAACTGGTACAGTTGTACGCAGACGTGCCTTAGAGCACTGACTGTTGGTTTTCAGTCTCCTCTCATTCAAAGGCCTTCAGCTGCCTATAGGATATCCCTGAATGCTCTCCTGTTCCATATAACACTGTCTCCTGGTTTCTCAGCTAGGAGACTTTCCTGGAAAGAAGCTGAGAAGCCCTTGGAACTGCTCTCTGTCATGAAAAGGTGATCTCTTGCTCTTTATGGTCTTCCAGTTCCCAGTCTGGCCTGCGATGATTTCTCTGCTTGGCCTGGGGCAAGGATGAGGAGAGGGATGGTGGCAGTGAGGGGACCAGCCCCGGTGGAGGCTGGAGCACTGGTTGAGAGGGCTGCCAGGGCAGAGGGGCATTAGACATCTCAGAAGGGAGGAGGCTCCCAGTTCTGCTCTGGGCCAGGCTCACAGTGTTCCTAAAATTCAGGATTTGACCAGCGTACAATTCATTAGTACTCTCTATGGGTTTGCACTCAGCCACAAGACAACTTATCCAGGGAACAGAATGGGTAGATAAGTCACCATTGTAATATTCCCCTTAGAGCTACACCCTTTCAAGGGCAGACCCGGAACATTGCTTATATTACCTCCTCTGGCTCTGTCTTCAGATCCTGGGACAGCCCTCACCCAGGACCTTACCATCTCATCCTCTTCTCAATACCTCTAGAGAACGGGATTCTCTCCCAAGAGATTTTGTGTACACTTCATAGTCCCCAGAAAGCAGAGTTCCCACAAGGACCTCATTTTCCACAGTTTGAAATACTTACTACCAGGCTGTGCCTTTTTTAGCCCCCAAAAAGACTGAGTCCAGGTTCCACCTGGTGATGCCCCTTCAGCTAACCATTGGCTCCCCCATCCCTTGATCTCCTGGTTCAGCGTCTCAACACAAGTCAACATAGAACTCACCCCAACTCCCAGTCTCTCGTGGCCCAGTGCTCCCCGGGCTTGTAGGAGACCTTGCCCAACAAGCTCCGACCCTCAGCGCAGCACACCGTAACTTGCCACATGGCATTTCCTTAGGAAGAAAGGCAGAGGAGTAAACACCCAGGGGGTACACACCCCAGGGTTTACAGGACTAGAGAGGGCAGGGCTAATCTCCAGGCTACACACTTCCAAAGAGGCACTCCATCATTAACAGTTGCCATGTTTCCCTTCGCAGTCAGAGCTGGCTTCCTCAGGAGGGGAGTGTGCGGAGGCTCCTGTGTGCAGACCTCCGCTGCCAAACCTGCAATGCCATGGCTCTGGAGATCCAGCAGTTTCTGGCGGGTGAGAACACCCCGATCTCTCCCCGATCACCAGGGCCATTGCCAGTCGCTCTGTCTTTTGAGCAGACTCCGGAGCATCATTCCACACGCTCACAACAGTCTTCACTTCCATCTGCTACTCCCACTGTGTCACAACGAACGGCCCAGAAATGCATACTCCGGTCAGCTGCCCAGTCAGCCAGCTCAGTCAGCATCCAAGATGGCTGGGCTGAACACCACCAGCGAGGACAGGCATTTCAAGGGCCAGAGGTGACCGGGGACCAAGAGATTATGTCTTCTTCGTGGCTTGAGGGACCTAGGATTCCAGTGAACCAGCAGGAGGTGGTGCAGCACAACCTCCATCTTGTCTATGGGAACCAAGGTCAGCAGCCTTTGCATTCCCAGGTGTCTCTGCTGACCCTGAACCGAGAAATCACTACCCACACACATCCGATGGCCTTGTCTATTGTCACTGTCCTGCCTGCCCACCTGCCATTCCTCGGTCCTGAAGTTCTGAGACTTCTTGAGGTACATGTAAAAAAATGGATGCATTTCCAGAGGTGGGGGCTGCCCAGACGTGTGGAGGAGTCCTTGAGGCAGCTTATGCCAAACCCACCATTGGTTTACCAACCTGTAAATAACCAACCAGTTTCTTTCATCCAGAATGATACTTCTGAGTTCTCTGGAGAGACATTTGGGACCGTTTCCTACCAGACTTGGGGTTCGTGTGTGGCTGGCCAGACTACCCAGATATTCTGGGTTTCTGAATGGTCCCTTATAGACCCAATACAAACACACCACTACGAGCAAAACCCAAATCATGTGTCTCTAGCCTTGCCCTCGCCAGCCCTTCAAGACTTTAGTGGCCTCTGTCCACTTCCTGGGCAGCGGCAGGCTAATGACTCAGTGGGCCATTTGCAGCAGAAATACAGCCAGCTGTTCTGTGGCCTCCCTTCTCTGCACAGTGAGTCCCTGGTTGACACCTTCTTGGGCTCTCAAAGCCTCTCGACGAATGGGAGCTTGTCCAAGCTCCCCTTGAAGGACTCTTTTCTCTCCAAGGAACTCTCCTTCCTTCCTCGGGTGCCTACAAATCCACCGCAGTCAACCCCACCCTCTTCTCCATCGTTGCCGAATTGGGTCACTCCGTCGGGACACCAACAAGGTCAGACCAATGTCCCTTTTCTGACTCCGGCAGAGTGTGAAGCCTTGGAGTGGCACCTGATGCAGAGGCAGCTCCAGCTTCAGTGGGGTTTGCCAGCTGTTTTCCAGAGACCTCAGCACAGCCAGAGCCCCGTGCAGTGTAAGCCTTGTGACAAAGCCCAGTCTCCTGAGACTGGGAAAACTTTCTGGCCGGGAAAGCCCACCTCTGACCTCACAAAGAAACTACTCTTTCCGGAGCACGACCGGAGGCCGCTGGAATTCCACCTCCAGAGGCAGTTGATTCACCATCGCTGGGGCCTGCCCCAGAAGATCCAGCAGTCTTTTCAGTTGCTCCTGTCCCCTGCTCACCAGCAGACTCTGTCCTGGAGCAGTGCAGCCCTAGCCAATGTGAGTGTTCCCCAGCCCTCAGCCCTAGAAGACACTGGTTCCGGTGACCCTTTCTCACCCTTTGAGTACCCAGTGTCAGTCCCCATGCCACCCTTGTTAGACCAGGCCAAGGCAATTCTGCAGAGCCACATCACCTCCAAATGTGGGCAGATTCACGAGGACAAAATTCCTGTCCATGTTTGTAAGTCTCGGGAGTACATCATTCCTGGGGGTCTAGAAGAGGCTCCTTTCACCTGCATCCCAGAAAGCAAGCCCCTGGATCTACAGGCAGCAACTGACCCTGACCTGCAACGGAAAGTTATGTCCTGGATGCCAACAGTCCTTGACCAGCAGCAACAGGCCTCCCCAGATGCCGTCATTGAACATCCTAAGCTGCCTCAAGTCCTGTCCAAGACAGCCATTGAAAAACTAGAGACAACTTTGAGGCACAAGTATCTGGCCTTCTTGTCGGGGCTGCCTGCTCTTTATTATGTGGCCCTCTCCAAGGCGATGGCCCCAGAAACCACGACCAAAGCACTCATCACAGAGGTGGTGCCAGAGCCTGTCGATAGCCTAACAGAACCTCTGCCTCAGATGATCTCGTGTGAAGAGCAGTACCTAAGTCCTGAGCCATGCTTTCAAGATGCCAGCGAGACTTGTGCAGACAGTGCAGATGAGTTCCAGGCTGAAGTGCAGGTGGAGGGAATGCTCGAGATGGAGCCTCTAGAAAGCCAGACACAGCCTGCCTGCCCCTACTCACTCAAGAAACCTGTCTTGGCAAAACTCAATTTCCACCTGAGAAAGAAGACTCTAGAGACGCAATGGGGGATACCCATAAAGGCACGGGAGTCCAGGGAACAAGCTGTAGCCATCGCAGAGAACACATCCTCTCAGGAGTCTCTTGGGAACATAAACAACCAAGGAAAAACATTGTGCCAGGAACTCCGCAGCCCACCAGGCATTCCTTGTGCCCCAGGTCCAGAATGGCTCCACCTTAAAGAACAGCTGGCCTTTGAGTTAAAGGCAGCGCATCAGACCCAGAAGCAATCTAGGCCCGGGGCAGAACCCCATGGTTCTGCCCATTCACCTTCCCCGATCTCACAACCCCATGCGGACATGACAGGGGCCCAGGTGCTTTGCGTTCAGCTGGAGGTAGGTGTGAACAACCCCAGCCTGGAGGAGTCCTGGAGCCCTGCGCCCCAGAGCCCTGGCAAGAGCAAGGACTCAGCCCAAGACCCCACACTGGCAGAAAAGAGACAGGACCCAGGGAAATTCAAATCAGCAGGGGGCCGCGGGGAAGGAGATGCAGGGTTTGCGCTCTCCTCAACTAGGGAGAAAAGCCATCCTGCTACAGCCCGGAGGCCAGAAGGGATACTTCTGAACAGGACACCCCATGGCCCCCAGCGACGAAAACATAGCTTTCACCGTGATGCTCCTTGTCAACACAGTCCCCAGAACTGCTCTCAGCCTAAGCTCCCACAGCCACGTACAGGAGTCCCTGGGATGCGAACATCGAAGAAGAATGACTTGCAAGACAGTCAAACCAGAATTAATGTCATCCTCAAACCAGCAGGGATTCGTCAGAATGCCCAGCCTGGGGGCTCCCAGGCGTCACAGAGCCAGTCCTTCCCGGGCCCACTCATCCAGCCTAAGCCACTGCAGGGCCAAACTTGGCAAGGTCAAGTTTGTCAGGGGCAGCTGATGCCAGCGCCTACTCACAAGAGACCCAGCCTTCCAGAATCGGGCTTGAGAAATAAGATGAAATCCTTTCTGCACTGTGTTAACCTTAAGACAAAAGGCACAGGGTACAAGGAATCCATGTTCTCGACAGCTGAGCAAGTTGTCTTTCCAGCCAGCGCCAGGAAAGAAAATGTAGAAAAGAGGCTGGCTCCAGCCAAAAGTCCCATGGGGCGAGCTAAGACAGAGAAGACAAGAGGGGACCCCAAGGCCCAATCTCCCCCCACTGAGAAGCAGGTGAGCCTAGCCTTGGATGGCCCCCATTTCCCAGAGAGTAAGCTCCGGCACCGCTCCCTCTCCCATCAGCTGCACTCTGCCTCCGTCCTGGGCCCCCCTCGCGACCGCCCTCAGCACTGTCCTCGACTGACCTGTGCCGCCAGCCATAGAGCCCACCCTAACTCTCAACTCTCACCTCCACGGGAAGCACTGGTCTGCTCAAGAAGCCCCAGCACAATCAAAAGTCTTTGTAGGCTCCCCAGCGTCTGCAGCCCTTGAAGAGGACTGCTACTGTCATTGTCATTCATGTGCAGGTGGGTCAGAATGCCACCCAAAATATAGTCTATATCTCTATGCAGAGTCGTCTGTCTGCTCCTTCTCTCCACAGTGGTGTTTTGAGGGATGCTAAACTGTCCTTCCTATCTAGGGAAGGAGCTTTAACACACACTTAAGCTGGCTCAGCATTGCGCCCAGCTCCTCCCTGGACAGTGAATTAAGGGACTTGAGCAGAGCAGGAAGGCCTTTGTGTAAGGTGCATCGAAGGTAAAGGTCACACTTGAATTCTGTCATGGCTTCCCACGGTATCCTTGGGCCCAGAGCAGTAATGTGGACATGAGATAGTCCTGACAAGAAGGAGTGGCCAGGGATCCCACAGGCATAATTCTTTGATGACTTCTGTACGTGGCCACATCTGGAGGGGAGCCATTTAGAGGAGTGCCACAGTGCTCCATCCTCGAGGAGGTACTCTGTGTTTATCAAAAACACATAACTAATGTGACAGAATGGCAACAGCAAATGACAGAATCTCCCCTTCTCTGCTCCCTGTTGGTTATTGGTTAGATCTTTCTGGAAAACTTATGTGGGAGGCTGCTATAGCTCTCTTGCCTGTATCCTATCCTACCTCCACTGCCTATCAGCTGCATGGAATGAGTGAGTCCTGGAATGAAGATCACAGTAGGACATGGAAAGGGATCTGTCTCCCACCTCCAAGTGCAGAGAGGGGGCGGGGAGGGGAGCATGTAGGTGGAGGGCTGAGTATTTGAGACAGAAACTGACATGTTCCTGACCAGGGCATGTAAGGGAACAAAGTCAATTTGATTTGCACTCTAAAGAACCTAGAGCCAGGAAGCCAACCAAACGTCCAAGTGCTTTTAGGGAATGTTTGTGAATAAACTCTGAAATTATGTCTTTTACCCATGTTTTCATGAAAAGCAGTGCATTGAGCCTTGTTGTCCAAAGGCAATGCAAATTAATTCAAAATCTACCCCTCAGTCCCCTTCCCACCCAACTGTTTGCCAGTGTCAGGGAATGGTACAGGTATTAATCCATGCTTTTGTTCAGCCCAAACATGTCAGTCACTAGGTTCTCATCTTGACATCTCAATTCGGTCCTTTCCTCTATTTTTCACTATCTCTGCTTGTATTCCGTTTCTCATTCATTCTTGCCTGAATAATTATAATAGTGTCTCATGTCCCCAGGGCTTAGAATAATGGCTAGCCAATGGTAATACCTTAATAGTACTTGAAGTCTGGGCTGAGGAGTCAGACAAATCACTACACTAGCATTATAAGCTTTATGAAACAGGGGATCCTGCCACAGAAGGAAGTACTCCACTGATGAAGACCCCAGAAGGATCACAATAAAAATGACCTTGAGGAAGATCTTACATTCAACAATTAAAATACTTGAGTACTTACTATATGTAAGGCATTATAGTAAATATAACTATGGACATGACACAGGACTTGCGCAGTGGAGCTCATGGCCTCATGAGATAGACAGTCACATGGCCCAAGTTGTCTACTCAACATATATGCTTGGATATCCAATATTCATCTCAAAATAGAAAATTGAACTCCTCTTTCCCCACTCACCACTATCACCCAATCACACATCCAAAACATGCTCCAGTATTCACCATATCAGTTAATGAAAACGCCATCTTTCCATTTCACTAGGACAAAACACTGGTATCACCCTTGACTTTTTTTTCCTAACAGTCCACATTCAATCAATCAGTAAATCCAGTTGTCTCTACCATCAAAATGAATTCATGACATGACCACTTCTCACTCCTTCTGCTGCTATGATTATTGTAGTAGCAGCATAATAACTAATCTCCCAGCTTCTTCCTGAGATCGTACCTCCAACAGTCTATTGTCTTTTTTGTTTGTTTGTTTGTTTAGTTTCAGGTGTACAAAACAATGTAATAGTTAGACATTTATCATTTATATCCTTCACACAGTGATAACCCCCTCCCCCCATCTACTACCCCTCTGACATTGCACACAGCCATTACCTTTCCACTGTCTCTATTCCTAATGCTATACTCCACTTCTTGTAAAATATGTATATATAATATAATATATAATTATATATAATATATAATATATATAATATAATATATAATATATATATAATTATACCAACAGTCTATTCTCAACACAGAAACCTGATGGTCCGCAAGGAGGCTCCTGGCTATAGATGATTGACTGATAGATGGTAGGTAGATAGATGGATGGAGGGAAAATCATGAGACTACATAAAATCACAAGGGAGTGAAGGTAAATGAAGGAGAGATCTAAAGACGAGACTCTAGGACACTCCAACATTAAGAAAGTGGGGTGAGGTAGGGGAATGTAGGAACAATAAGGAAAAACTGAGTAGTAGCAGACAGTGAGATGGGAGGAAAATCAGAACAGTGTATTATACAGGAAGCCAAGAAAGAAAAGCATTGCAAGGAGAAAATGAGCACTTGCATGAAAAGGTGCTAATCAGCCACGTAATATAAGGACTTGGAGTTGATTATTAGATCTAGCAACATAGAGATCATTCATGATCTTGAGAAGAACAGACTCAGGTGAGTATGGAGGTGAAGGCATGAGTGGAGTTGACTCAAGAGAGAATGGAAGAGCAATTGGTGATAAAAAGTATAATCAACTGATCAAGGAGTTTTGTTCAACACAAATGCAGAAAAATGAGGAAACAGCACCTAGGATTTTTTAAAGATAGGAGAGCTATAGCATGTTGGATGTTGATGGAAAACACACAGCCCAGAGGAATAAATTGATGATGCAGTAGAGCAAAGGGAGAACTGCTGCAGCAATGTCATGGTGCAGATATAACAGATTAGGAGTGAGTCCCTAAGTCAAGTGGTTGGCCTCAGGTTAAAGCACTGACATTTCGCTGGAGGAATTAGAAGGTGACATTAGTGAAGGAGGACTTTGTGTATCAAGAAAAGACAGGTTTCCCCACAATTAAAAGAGATGGGGAAAAGACCTAGAGACATGAATGAGGAGCTGGGAAAGGACAAAGGCAACAGCAGGAGAGGCAATACAGAGCCAAGGCCAGTGGTGGAGAGGAATTTTGGAAGTTATCATACCAAGTTTTGTTTTGCTTTGCTTTGCTTTCCTTTGCTTTGCTTTGCTTTGCTTTGGGGCCTAAGAAGTTGGTAGCAGTTTGTGAGCCCAGGTGATGGGGCCAAGTATTAGAAGTTGGTGATCACACATGTGAAGCAGATGCTCTTGGAACACAGTAGAAAAGAGCAGAAAAGCTCTAGCTGCATGGAGGGTGAGGAAGAAGATGGGGATTGAAACAGACAAAGAGAGCAGATAAGCCATCCTAGTCTTCAGCCAGAGACCAGGGGTGCTTGGGAGTGGGAGGAGAGATCTGGGAAGCAGACAGACAAAAGGCTGCCCTGAGGATGCGATGGACCTCTGTTTTGGACCCCCCATATCTCTCAGAAGGTGGCACCTCTGCATTCCCACCTTCTGACCTACAGCACAGGAGCCAAGAGCTGGAGGAAGCACAGGAAGTGCTGATGCTTCTTGATGATGTGCTACGGGGGACAGTGGGATGTCCCTGCCTCACCGACTCCTAAGGAAATCCAGGATGATGCAACATCCCATCAAACCAGGAGGAGATGGTGGCAGGACTCTCTTCCTCTCCTAGGACCCCACACTTAGCACAATGCGTCCACTGCCAGCAGGACGGGAAGAAGCAAGAACGTGTCCCTCTGAATGGTGATTCCATGTCTAAGGGATGGAGGCCCAGCCCCTACCGTGGACTCCAGGGTGACGAGACTCACGGCTCAAGCCTGCTGAGCCAACACCTTCCAGGTATTTTCCTAAAACATCCACAAAGATCATGGAAGGTCTTGTGACAGACACATCCTCCCTGCCTGGTGGGAATTGGGCAGAGTGCCAGGGAGATGACATTAAAGGCCCAGAATAAAGGGAATGACCTAGAAAGGTCCCAGCAGCATCAGGTGTAAGGCAGAGGTTACTGTGCACACATCCTAGCTTACATGGAGTAGGCCTTCCCATGGTCCTCCACAGGCTCCTATCTCCCCGGGGCAGCATGAGTTCACAGTGCTGACCAAAGTCCAGTAACAAAGGGTTGGGACAGAGAGATGAGCTAGAACCAAGACCTTCAGGATTCTTAATTCTCAGCAAACTCAAGAGCTGAGAGAAGACAGGGTCAGACCCTAGGACTACACACAGTTTGCTGTTGAGTGATGAAGCCTTGCTCATCCCATTTCATAATCCTACACACCCCTAGGCTCAAAGAGGTGAAATCAGAATTAAAAACCTCCACCTGAAACTAATAAAAAATAAAATAAAATAATAAAGTAAAAAAAAATAAAATAAAATAAAAATAAATAAAATAAAATATTTTAAAAAAAGAAAACATAGCAAATCTAAATGTGTATATACCTAATAACAGAGACCAAATCTGTGAAACCAAATCTTACAAAACTAAAGTAGAAATAAATAAGGCATCAATTATTTAAAAAAAAAAAAAGAATTAAAAACCTCAAGGAGGGCACAAACTCAAGAACGGCTACTCCAGAATTGGTGGTAGGTGATAGGAATATTTGAATGCTTGCTTGGGAACATTGGAGTTTCAATTCTGGCCTTCTGAAGTACCATCATGTCCTGATGAATGGCTCTGACCTTCTGAAACCTTCCCTGGATCTCTGCAGAGGGCACTACAGGATTTCTTAGAGGGAATCCTGCAGTAGAGAAGAATGGTTTCTCCACAAATCACTTCTCCTCTTATACACTAAGTCCTAGAGGATTGGGACCATGGCTTCTTCATTTTTGTACCTTCTTGCCACAGCCCACGCAGTGAGGGCAAGGAACACAGGATGAGAACAGGAATAAGTCCCATGGAGATACTGACTCCTACACCATGTGAGAGGGGGTTGGGCCTCTGCTCTTTACCAGCCATCCAATGCCTAGTGCTCCACCGGGGCTCATGGACCCGTGGCATAGGCCACGGCTATCACAGAATTAAGGACAAAATGGTTCCTGTGTCCACTGCAGGCACAGGAAAGAAGGAAGGACTACCTTGAGTTCAGGTGGGGCTATGAGAAATGAGCACAGTGCGGGCACGTAAGACGTTGGGAGACACAGAGGACCACATCCTTACCAGGTCTGGCTGGGCTTGCAGCGGACGGCCCATTCTCATCCCCAGAGACAGTGAGGCCAGGACACTGAATACTTGGTCTGGATGAGAGCATGGGGATGAAATAGGGGGCCTGGGAAGGGGCCAGAGGCAGATCTGTTTCCAGAAGGAGTGTGGGTGCTGCCAACTGACCCCCTTTCCCGCCTTGTCCTTCTGCACTGTAATTTTTCTGGATCTATGGCTAGGCGTGGGGGCTTTCCAAAGTGTATCAGTCCCAAGGTCAAGCCTGCTACTCAGGCCACAGGGGCAGGACCCTGGGCAGGCACTCAGACCCACGGGAATCCAAACGGTGGAAAAAGAAGGATAGCAGTGAATAGTACTAGCAGCTGGAGTGCATCAGGGGAGATGGGCAGGATAAAGTGAGAAGCCAGGCAGAATCTCACACACAGTCAAAGACCAATGGACACAGCCAGCCAGCCATACCCATATGTAAACACAAAGGCACAATTTCAACAATGCCGCTCAGAAACTAATTCCGAGTACCGAGAGACATGTCCAGGAAACACACCTTCGTAGACTCATGAACACCCTGGGTCAGAGCAGACACAGGCTTGCACACATGCAGACGCAAAGACAGGCTTGCACACATGCAAACAGACACAGTTTATCTTGCAGGCCCACAAACACAAAGGCAGTCCAAATCCGTCCTTCAAAGCCACTCTCTTCTGTCCTTCAAAGCTTTGTAGGCCACCTCAGACCAGGCCTGTTTATCTTTCCTCTAAACTCTGGTTTGTCATTTCTGTCCTTTTGCTTGTTCTTTAATAAGGATAGTCTTAGATATCACAGGCATACCCCTGGTCTCAACAACCTGGCTGTGTGCTGTTAAAGAATTGTCAAGGTCTGCAAGTGAATCCATTGTCCTCTTCAGCAGCCCCATCTTTCACCTACACATCCACCCTCATCCCCACGAGTATCCCAAGTTTACTGCAGAGTCCTGACCTCCATCTTCTCTGATGCAGCAGACACAGACTCTAAGGGAGGAGTAAACTGGACAGACACACCCTGTCAAGGTAATGCTGGTGAGTGTTACCCCTCAAATCTTTACATGGCCCTATGCTTACCATGACCTACCTCCAACTGTAACCACTACATTAATGCTAAGCTAAGCATAGTCCTAACTCTAACCCTAATCCTAGGTAGCTACACATTGAGTAATGTCTGCAACTACACTAGACACACAAATATCACATGCACAGGAACTCAGTAGATCCTTCAGGAACATCTTCACTGGAAGGCTCAGCTGGTAACCCATGAGCACCAAGGCACCCAGGCCCTTTGACCCTGGTTTGCCCACAGGGGCTCAGGCCACCCCAAGCCCTGTTCTCAGAATAGCCCAGCCTCTGAGCTGAAAATCCTGCCATACCCCTCCCCAGCTCCCGCCTGCCACACTGGCAGCCAAGTTGTTGAGACCAGAGAGCTGTTGCCCTGGAACATTTCACCAGGCAGGAGAAAATGAGCCTGGGGCCTGGGGCTGAAGGAAATGTAACCACTTCCCAGTGTGGGAATTGCCAGACTCTTGCAACACCACACCTATGACCTCTCCCCCAAAGCCTGACCCAGGTGTCCGTCCTAAGGAGGTAGCAGTCCTTCTGACACTGGGGGTGAGTAGGAGTGAATTAGCACACCTCCGCTCCCCATCTCCAGCGTCTCAAACTGGTGATAGGGTGTGTTCGTTCTGAATTAATCAGCAGAGGTAAAGCTGAAGTCA
This sequence comes from Rhinolophus hipposideros, assembly GCF_964194185.1. Classification (NCBI taxonomy): domain Eukaryota; kingdom Metazoa; phylum Chordata; class Mammalia; order Chiroptera; family Rhinolophidae; genus Rhinolophus; species Rhinolophus hipposideros. The sequence goes on along the minus strand of NC_138057.1, from coordinate 51,265,371 downwards.
GCCATTTGTACCTCCCTCACCTCTTACCCCTCACCCCTCACCTCTCACCCCAGGCACCAGGATTTCGGTGCTGCACTGCTCTGCACCTCAGCCACCCCAGATATTGTCAAACACTATCTAGGCTCTCTCAAGAGTTCACCAAGCCAAAACCTTCACTCAAAGGACTGGAACTCTTAGGTGAATGCTCACATCTCAGATGTGTAGCCATCTGAATCTCTGTGTCCCCTTCCCCAGTATCTACATCTAGTCTGGCCTGACGGCCAAGGAAGGGGCGTGGTTCAGGGCTGCAAGCTCCAGACCCTCACACCAAGCTTAGATTTCAAGTGGGTCTGTGTGGTCAGATGAGTCCAGGACAGCAACTGAGGGCAGAGGAATGGCTGGGTGAGTGACCTGGGTTCCCAAAAAAAGGATAACAACTCCTTTCATAATTTCAACCCCTCTTCTAGGAACTGTGTCTACACCTGGGCTCCACTCCCTTCCAGGTTCCTTCAGTGCCTCCCTTGCCTGCCCCTATCTTTACCACATAGGCCCCGATACCTACAGCTCAGTGTGTGGCAGGGACTTACTGTCATCTTCCTGCTCAATGATCTCAGAACTTCAACAAAGAGACAGGAAACATAAAAATGGAGATAGAAAACATAAAAAAAACAGTCAGAAATAAAGAATACAATAACTGAAATGAAGAAGACATTAGATGGATTCAGCACAGCAGCAGGTTAGATGAAGCAGAGGATCAAATCAGCTATTTAGAAGACAAGGTAGCAGAAAGCACCCAATCAGAACAGCAAAAAGAAAAAAGAATCCAAAAAGTGAGGACAGTTTAAGTGGCCTCTGGGACAACGTCAAGCATACCAACATTTGTATCCAGAAAGAGAAGAGAGAAAGCAAGGAATTAAAAACCTATTTGAAGAAATAATGACAGAAAACTTCCCTAGCCTGGTGAAGAAAATAGATATATAAGCCCAGGAAGTGCAGAGAGTACCCAAAAAGATGAACCTAAGGAAGCCCACACCAGGCTGGTCTGGTGGCTCAGGCGTTAGAGCTCCATGCTCCTAACTCTGAAGGCTGCCGGTTCGATTCCCACATGGGCCAGTGGGCTCTCAACCACAAGGTTGCCAATTCTATTCCTCGACTTCCACAAGGGATGGTGAGCTGCGCCCCCTGCAATTAGCAACGGCAACTGGGCCTGAAGCTGAGCTGTGCCCTCCACAACTATGATTGAAAGGACAACAACTTGACTTGGAAAAAAATCCTGGAAGTACACATTGTTCCCCAATAAAGTCCCGTTCCCCTTCCCCAATAAAATCTTTAAAAAAATAAAAAAAGAAGCCCACACACCAAGACACAGAATAATTAAAATGCCAAAGGTTAAAGACAAAGAGAGAATCTTAAAAGCAGTGAGAGAAACGGAACCGTGTATCCGCGAAAATAAGACCTAGCTGGACCATCAGCTCTAATGCGTCTTTTGGAGCAAAAATTAATATAAGACCTAGTATTATATTATATTATATCATATTATATTATATTATATTAGGCCTGGTATTATATTATATTATACCTAGAATTTTATATTATATTATATTATATTATATTATATTATATTATACTATAAAGACCCAGTCTTATATCAAAATAAGACCAGGTCTTCTATTAATTTTCACTCCAAAAGACACATTAGAGCTGATGGTCCAGCTAGGTCTTATTTTCGGGGCAACATGGAATTAGTTATCTACAAAGGAGCTCCAATAAGACTGCCATCTGATTTCTCAACAGAAGCTTTGCAGGCCAGAAGGGATTAGCAGGAAAAATTCAAAGTAATGATAAGTAAGGACCTACAACCAAGATTACTCTATCCAGCAAAGCTATCATTTAGAATCAAAGGACGGATAAGGAGCTTTTCAGACAAGAAAAAGCTAAAAGAATTCATCACCACCAAAGCAGTATTACAAGGAATATTAAAGGGACTTCTTACAAAAAAAAATTTTTTAAAGATGAAAAATATGAATAATAAAATGACAATAACTACATATCTATCAACAATTAATTTCAGTGTAAATGGATTATATACTCCAATCTACATTGCTGCGTACAAGAGATGGAAAGACACACAGATTGAAAGTAAAGGATGAAAAAAGACATTCCATCAAAATGGAAATCTGAACACCCTTGTTCATTGTATCATTATTCACAATAACTAATATATGGAAATAATTTAAGTGTCTGTTGATGGATGAATGGATAAAGAAGATGTGGCATACTCATATACATACAATGGATTATTCAATCATAAAAAAGAAGGAAACCCTACCATGGAATAAAAAAAATAAGTCAAAAACATAGAAACAGTGTAGAATGGCAGTTGCCCGGGGCTGTAATGTGGGGAAAATGGAGAGGTGTTTGTCAAAGAGTACAAACTTTCAGTTTAAGATGAATAAGTTCTGAGAATTGAATGTACACATGCTGACTGTAGTGAATAATACTGTATTGTATACTTTAAATTTGCTAAGAATGTAGATCTTAAGCATTCTTACCACAAAAAAAAAAGAAAAAGAAAAAGAAAAAGGTAACTATGTGTGGAGTAATAGAAATGTTAATTAACTTGATTGTGGTAATTATTTCACAATATATACACATATAAAATCATCATGTTGTACATTTTAAATACATACAATTTTATTCACTGATTATACCTCAGTAAAGCTGGGGGAAAAACATAGGGGAAATCTTCACGGCCTTGGATTTGGCAATGGTTTCTTAAAATGACACCAACAGCACAGGCAATAGAAGAAAAAAATTAATAAACTGGACTTCATCAAAATTTGGTGTGTCAAAGGACACTATCAAAAGAGTGAAAAGATAACCCACAGACTAGGAGGAAATATTTGCCGATTATATATCTGATAAGAGTGTATTATTCATAATTTACAAAGAACTCTTACAATTCAATAACCAGGTTTACCTTTTAGGAAAAGTTCTCAGCCTGCTGGAAGAAGGGAGACATCCTGGAGCCCAAAGTGCAGCAAGAAGGAAATCACAGTGTTCTAGGGCACAGGTGGTGAGGCCTGCACCATAAAGGTGCCTGGGAATGAAAGAGGGCCTGACCAGGTAGATTCAGCCGGCTTGGGCACTGACTACCGTGTTTCCCCAAAGATAAGACCTAGCTGTACAATCAGCTCTAATGCATCTTTTAGAGCAAAATAAATATATTAAAATAAGACCGGCCTTCATAATATAATATAATACAATACAATACAATACAATACAATATAACATAATATAATTCCGGGTCTTATATTAATTTTTGCTCCAAAAGACGCATTAGAGCTGATGGTCCAGCTAGGTCTTATTTTCGGGGAAACACGGTAGCTGTCAAGTTGTAATTTAAGCATTCTAATGAGGGCTGGATGCCAAGTCAGGATTTTTTTTTGTTTTGAAAAAGGAAATGGATAGAGATCCCTGTTCTTGCATGGGGATGGGAAAGTGAAAGTGTCCGCCTGCAATAAATAGACAGCAGACCAATCGCAGCCCACACACTCCAGGACCCCTAGCTTGTAGCTGCTCAGCTCTGGCCTCAGACTCATCCTCTACCACAGCCATGGCCCAGTCACTGGCTCTGAGACTCCTCATCCTGGTCCTGGCCTTCTGCATCCCCCGGACTCAAGGTATCAAGGAAGTTTTCTAAGATGGGGGCATAGGGCTGGAGAGGCCTGAGAGGGAGTCTACAAATGGCCCCTGGCTTCCTGTGAACCCCACTCTGCAGGCAGTGATGGAGGGGCACAGGACTGTTGTCTCAACTACAGCGTAAAGAAGATTCCCACCCCGGTTGTCCGCAGCTACCGGAAGCAGGAGCCAAGTTTGGGCTGCCCCATCCCAGCTATCTTGTGAGTGGATACAAGGGAGTGGGTGCAACTGAGTGGGGAGGGTATGGTGGGCAAGACTAGGACAGGCTTGCTAACACCCGACCCCCAGGTTCTCAACTTGGAAGCGCTCTCAGCCAGAGCTATGTGCAAACCCCAAGGAGGCCTGGGTGCAGAAGCTGATGCAGCATCTGGACACAGCCCCAACCACACGGAAACCAGTCCAGCGCTGTAAAAAGGACAAGTCTGGCAAGAAGGGAAAGGGATCCAAAGGCTGTAAGAAGTGAGGAAGCTGAAGGGTTGGGAGGAGGGAAGGGAAAGGGAGCCTTCATCAGTCCCTCAAACCCCTCTTCTCTCCTGTCAGGACTGAACAGCCACAGACCCAAAAAAAGCCATAGCTCAGTGACAAGCCTGGAGCCCAGGAGGTCCCCACCAGCCTCACCAGGGTTTGGAGCCCCAATCCAAGGGTCAAGAAGTGGGCGAGGAGAGAGAGAGGACTCGGGGGCCCCAGAGCAGCCATCCCATGCCAGCCTTGCCTCACCCCTTCTCCTGCTTCAGCCATTCCTTTTGTATTCCCAGCCCTACCTGCATGGCTGAACTGCCCACACCCGGCCAGGCCCAAAGAGGCAGAAAAAGGAATGTGAGAGGAGGCAGCAGGACTGTCTCCTCTGAGGAAAGTCACTCAGGACACTGGACCTGAACCCACCCCACACGTCACCCCACCTCTTCCTTGTAAACATCATTTATATGTAACTAAATAAAAAGCTGTTCTGGCCTCCCACCTTGTGTGTTCCTGTGTTGTGTCCATGGGGAAGCCAGTGTCACTATAGGATAAGGTCACCATAGTCTGGTGTCCCGGCTGAGAATGCAGATTGGTGAATTCTGTGTTCTCACCTATCCCAAGAGTTTCCTTCCTTCCCAGGTACCCAGACCTGTGGGAAACAGAAGGGAAGCTGACAGTCAGGGTGGGATCTGGATTGCTCCCCGTCTCTGAGAAATTCCTGCCAATGGAGAGATGGTGAACCCAGAGCACACACCCCCAGTGGCTCTGCAGGCCTCCGAGACCCTGAAGAGATCCCTTCCCTGATTATGTCCAGTATTTTCTCACTCCCAGCTCTACCAGAGTCTGCCTCCCCTTTCTAGAGGCCTCCCCTTTCTAGAGGCCACTACATGCAAACCTCCAAGTACCTCTGTCACCAGCGCCTTGGCTTCTTGCAGTCTCCCAGGATGGAAATCAAGAGAAATCATTGCAAGAAAGTTCAGACAAGAGACAAAAGTTTATTAAGCTTGTGCACAACGGAACCAACACCAAGAATGGAAAGGAAAGTCTCCTCAAGAGAAGTTGGGGCCGGGTTTTAAAGAGAGGTCGGCAGGATAAAAGCTGTATCAAGGCAAGTAAAGGCGGAGGTTTTATGGCAACTGTGCAGTACGGCTACATGCTTCTTTATGGTCGCATGTTTAATTATCATGGTAAATCTCTACCCCTATGCATGATTTTTAGTGTTTAAATTAGGGAAAGGCCACCTTAGGAGTAAATACTCTTGGGCCTTACTGCTTATGTGCAGTGAAAGATTTGCTGGTAGGCAGATCTTTATGGTTTGCCTCCCAAGGCTCCTTAATGCTCATCGGTGAGACCCAATTTTCTTGTGAAAAGGGTGGATTTTCATTAGTCAGCTGACCTTTCTGACTAACTCAATATTAGGAAGTTGCCCTCGTGTCTCACCTCTTTGGGAGAGTCTCCAGGAGGGAGGCTGAAGCCTGGGCCCATCTGTAACACAGGCAAACACAATTCTACTGAAACATATCCTAGTCAGAGCTTCAGCCCTGGGAGCCCTTCAGAGTCTGTATTGCCTCCCAAAAACCCAAGAGGACTCCCTTCTGTCCCAATCAATACAGCATGGTCCCTGGCATCTTCTGTTTGTTTGTTTGTTTGTTTGTTTGTTTGTTTGTTTGTTTGTTTAATGGGGCTCTATTCCCATCTGGGCTTCTTGACTCCCTCAGCTTCTTTCCAGTTAGGAAAGCCTCCTACCATTCCTTTCTTTTCACCTTTCTCCCCTGGCTGAGGACCAAGTTACTTTAGTCACTTTAATCTCTGGACACCAAGGACTGAGTCTCCTGTGGCAGGTATTTGGAATCCCAGAATTCAGATGTAAATTGGGCTCCTCCCCAAGAAGACGCCTGCCTGGCTCTCCTCTACCTCTTCCTCCCAAGAAAAGAGATACTCCTATTCCCCCTTTACCCTTAGGTAGGGAGTGGGAGGACTATCAGATGGGGCCAGGCCGTGTAGGAAAGAAGGGAACAGATCTTGGGAAAGGGGCAAGAATCTAGAGGTGGCTGCCCCACCACCTTAACCTTCTACGGGAGCCTGAGCATGTCACAGCACCCACCACTTATCATAATGTCTTTAAAGTATTTGCTATCTGCTCTTCCTAAGGCAGGTGAAGACAGGGGCTCCTCCCTACCTATCCTCATGCGGCAGGTGTGATCATAGCCTACAAACGCAGATGTGCAAGAATTCCTGCATTTTACAATGTTCTTGCAATGAACTTAATTCCTACTCTGAACCACTGCACCAGTGTGCTAGTGAGAAAGTCAGCATCAGACACTCTTGGGATCCCATCTGCCAAGGGCTGTGCAAAAGTCATCGAAACAGCAAGGTACAAGGGAGGCTTCCATCCTGCTCCTACAACATCCTATCATTGGACAGCAACCTCACCAGTGAATGCTGTGGTTCCAGCAGGTATGACTAGCTAGGTCTTGGATCCTCAAGTTGTTAGCTCTATGCCACATTTGAGACATGGGAAGTCATGTCTCATGTCTGTGGGCTTGGGCCTGGTTTCCCCAGATACCCCACAGAGCCATCTACTCAGGTCCTGCCACTTACTTCATCACAACCAGGGATTAGAGCCTATTGCCCACGCTCACTGAAGCTACACACCCATCCCTTCCACGGGCTTAAAGAACTCAACAAAACTCTTCCTGTCGCCAGCCCCTCCAGGATGTAATCTCTTCCCGAGTTTGCTTTAGACTTTTACAAAGGTAGAAGGGCCTTTGACATCAGAATGCCTATGCTCTCAGCCCTGCCGAAACTCTTGCTTGTTCTAAAGAGAAACGAAAAACATAAGCAGAACAAATAAGACTTCATATTTCCCTAAATTACCCTGCCACACTTGCAGGCCTCATATTTGCCTCAAGCCCTGCCCTGAATAGACATGCAATATATTATTTATTTTCAGAGAGTGAATAGCCACTCTCCTGGTCTGCCTTCATCTGTTCTTTCTTCTTTCTGTAAGATGCATAATTCAAAAAGTATCAAATAATACATATCTGTGGTTTAAAGATATCAAAAAGTATAAATAGGCTTATTCTGAATAACCGTTTACTGCAGCTTTTAACTCTTAAGCTACTTCTTCAAGGAGTTGATGCCATATGTAAATACTTTGTTCATATTTCTGTGTCTTGATTTATCTATTTTAAACATTACCAATTGACTGCCTATCATAAAAAGTGCAGATTTAGCTCTCTTACCAACCCTCTTCTCCTGTCACCCTATCCTCTAAATATAGTTATGTCACTATATTTAGACCATGATCAGAGACCATGTAAATGTTGCTCACTGCAGAGAGAAGATGTGTACTACACTTTTCCTTTGTCATTCAGCTTTTTGGTTTTCTTTTTTTATTTCTAATTGTTCTTCCCTTTTTTAATACCTCTATCTCACCATTATCATAGCCTCAATATTTTTCAAATGCTTCATCATATTAGGATTAAAGACTTAATGTTTAAAATATATGTAATAGAAGTAAACATAGGAGAGTGTGTTTATAACCTTGAGGTAAAAAAGAGCTCCTTAAACAAAACGTAAAACCATAGAATATAAACCATAAGGGAAAAGATCAACACCATTAAATTCAAAGGCAAAAAGAAATTCAGGATAAGGATGACAAATTAAACACACACATTTATTTTTACTCCTTCCTGAGCCCCAACCAAAACTACAAAAAAAAATTTTTATGTGTGTTTATAGACATAAACCCACAAGGACCCAAATGGGACATGAGAGAAAGGTAATTTTTCAGAAGACTGCTGCTTAGACAAGTAAATTTCAGTAAAAATAGGTATAAAGCAAAAAAACAAAATTATAAATTTGGAGGACTTCCAATGCCTTGCTCATGCATACAGTAAAAATACTTTACTGACTATTAGCATGCCAGTGTTCAATAGAAACACAAGTAATGGGTTCTACTAGAAATGTGAAAAGAAAAGAAAAGAAATTCTAAGGATCAATCATCCCCAAAATTTAAAAATCATCATCCCCAAACAAGAAAACTCATTGTAATCCTTGGAATCCTGAGTTTTCCTTTAACACTGAAGCATTTCATTGCTTTAAAACTAAATCAGGGGCCGGCCCAGTGGCTCAGGCGGTTAGAGCTCCATAATTCCTAACTCCGAAGGATGCTGGTTCAATTCCGACATGGGCCAGTGGTCTCTCAACCACAAGGTTGCCAGTTCAATTCCTGGTTACCATCCAAGGGGTGGTGGGCTGTGCCCGCTGCAACTAGAAACTGGACCTGCCTGAAGCTGAGCTGCGCCCTCCACAACTAAGACTTTCTGAAAGGACAACTGGAAGCTCAACGGCACCCTCCACAACTAAGATTGAAGGGACAACTTGACTTGGAAAAAAGGCATGGAAGTACACACTGTTACCCAATAAAGTCCTGTTAAAAAAAAAAAAAACCTACACCTGAAACAAAAATAAAACAAAACAAAACAAAAAACTGAATCATCAACCATCTTCTAACAATAAGTTATCCTCAAGGCCATCCAGAAAATTACTAAAACCACGTTTTGAAATGACTTTACCATTATCTCATCCATGAAATGGTCACACAGACACACACACACACTTATGAAAAGGCAGGCCAGCTCCTGCTTATCAATGTTGCCTCAGAATCTGAAGCCTCCTGCGCACCTTGGTTCACTCCTTCCTGGTGAACCCTTTCAAGGCCTCTTTGACACAAAGGTAAAGGATGAACTGGGCTACCAGGATCTTGCAGAATTACAGGTAGTAGAAAATCTTAACGTGGGTCATCTGAACCTAAAACTAATTCCAAACTAAGCAACTAGATTTCTTAACACTCCGCTCACCACAACCCACACATTTTGGCTAGCCACTATTTCATTCCTTACTCATCAATCCAGCCCTTTAGAGGGACGTGATCACAAACGACGTTAGTGTGCGGACAAAGCCCCAAAAGCAGTTTCCAGGCTCTCGGCCTCACATAGAAAGGTGCTGGCTCGGGTAGTAAATGGCCATCAACTGTGATCAGAAGGCCATCAGCTGTGGCTAGTTGGCCGTCAGCTGTAACCCGTAAGCCATTGGCCACTAATATAACTGCTGTGGCTACGCTAGCAGAGAAGGAATGGGGGCAAGCAAGAAGATGGTGGCTGGCAAGCGCGGACTGCTGTTAGGACGGCGGGTTGCAGATTATGTAGATCCTGCTTCCTGTGTCTCCAGCCCAGCCGCCAGGGAAAATATATTGGTTTGACTCGCCTATCTATGGCTCCGTGGGTGTTCCTGTTTGGCCTCAACGTGTCCTGCGTTCTCATGTGGGGAGCGGGACCAGAGACCCCGCCGGACGCCCTGCACGACAAATGGCTCAGCGAGCAGGGTCTCCTGTGTGACACATGGTGTAGTCGGCAGGATATGGTACTGGCCAAAGCTCTCCAAAGGGCAGTGGAGCAGTTTGTGCGTATGAAAGCTCAGTCTGAAGAAGACCAGGAGGAGCAGCTGCTGGAGAGCTCGATTCCCGTGGACGGGTGGAAAGATGTGGACGGTTCCCCAACCAGCAGAGGCCGGAGAAAGCGAAGGTTGTTGCCGTCCTGTGGGCTGGGAACTGCTTGCTGAGGCAGCCCAGATGTAGGACTTGTAGTCCCAGGAGGAAACGCTTGCTGAGTCCTCCGTGGGAGATGAGGGTGAGGTCAAGGTCATCCCTCACCCCCAGGACAGCCCTGGCAAATGACTATGGACTATGAGGAATTGCCTTCTATCCCTGATTTAATGGACGCTTGACTGTTTGGGAACATACCACCATGTAGTGGGACTGGCGGATGTTTGCTTTTGTGTCTTGACTGGCCGCCATTGATAATATGTAAGCACCTTGATGTGAGCCGCTTTTGTTCCAGTACAGTACCCCGACAGGCCCAGAGAGAGAGTGGCAGTGCCCTGAGAGGCCCTGGCTGTGTCCAGGAAGTCTGGCTGTGCCCAGAGAGAGTGGCAGTGCCCTGAGAGCCCTGGCTGTGTCCAGGAAGTCTGGCTGAGCCCAGAGAGAGTGACAATGCCCTGAGAGGCCCTGGCTGTGTCCAGGAAGTCTGGCTGAGCCCAGAGAGAGTGGCAATGCCCTGAGAGGCCCTGGCTGTGCCTGGGGAGACAGGTAGTACCCTAAGAAGCCCAGGAAGTCTGGCTGTGCCCAGAAGTACTGGGGTGGTGCCCTGAGAAAAGCTGGCTGTGCCCGGGGAGACTGGTGGTACCCTAAGAAGCCCAGGAAGTCTGGCTGTGACCAGAAGTACTGGGGTGGTGCCCTGAGAAACCCTGGCTGTGCCAGTGGAGACAGGTGGTACCCTAAGAAGCCCAGGAAGTCTGGCTGTGACCAGAAGTACTGGGGTGGTACCCTGAGAAACCTTGGCTGTGCTCAGAGAGCCTGGCTGTGTCTGGGATATTGCATTCACCTCCAGGCTCCTCGCACAGGGTCCCTCGCGGAAGACACTTGTCGCGTAGATTGTGAGGCGAGACCCTGTAGGGGTGGAGTGTGGGGACAAAGCCCCAAAAAGCAGTTTCCAGGCTCTCGGCCTCACATAGAAAGGTGCTGGCTCGGGTAGTAAATGGCCATCAACTGTGATCAGAAGGCCATCAGCTGTGGCTAGTTGGCCGTCAGCTGTAATCCGTAAGCCATTGGCCACTAATATAACTGCTGTGGCTACGCTAGCAGAGAAGGAATGGGGGCTGGCAAGAAGATGGTGGCTGGCAAGCGCAGACTGCTGTTAGGACGGTGGGTTGCAGATTATGTAGATCCTGCTTCCTGTGTCTCCAGCCCAGCCGCCAGGGAAAATATATTGGTTTGACTCGCCTATCTATGGCTCCGTGGGTGTTCCTGTTTGGCCTCAACGTGTCCTGCGTTCTCATGTGGGGAGCGGGACCAGAGACCCCGCCGGACGCCCTGCACGACAAATGGCTCAGCGAGCAGGGTCTCCTGCGTGACACATAGTGTAGTCAGCAGGATACGGTGGTGGCCAGAGCTTTCCAAAGGGCAGTGGAGCAGTTTGTGCGTATGAAAGCTCAGTCTGAAGAAGACCAGGAGGAGCAGCTGCTGGAGAGCTCGATTCCCGTGGACGGGTAGAAAGATGTGGATGGTTCCCCAACCAGAAGATGCCGGAGAAAGCGAAGGTTGTTGCCGTCCTGTGGGCTGGGAACTGCTTGCTGAGGCAGCCCGGATGTAGGACTTGTAGTCCCAGGAGGAAAAGCTTGCTGAGTCCTCCATGGGAGATGAGGGTGAGGTCAAGGTCATCCCTCACCCCCAGGACAGCCCTGGCGAATGACTATGGACTATGAGGAATTGCCTTCTATCCCTGATTTAATGGACGCTTGACTGTTTGGGAACATACCACCATGTAGTGGGACTGGCGGATGTTTGCTTTTGTGTCTTGACTGGCCGCCATTGATAATATGTAAGCACCTTGATGTGAGCCGCTGTTATTCCAGCACAGTACCCCGACAGGCCCAGAGAGAGAGTGGCAGTGCCCTGAGAGGCCCTGGCTGTGTCCAGGAAGTCTGGCTGTGCCCAGAGAGAGTGGCAGTGCCCTGAGAGGCCCTGGATGTGTCCAGGAAGTCTGGCTGTGACCAGAGAGAGTGGCAATGCCCTGAGAGCCCTGGCTGTGTCCAGGAAGTCTGGCTGTGGCCAGAAGTACTGGGGTGGTACCCTGAGAAATGCTGGCTGTGCCCGGGGAGACTGGTGGTACCCTAAGAAGCCCAGGAAGTCTGGTTGTGCCCAGAAGTACTGGGGTGGTGCCCTGAGAAAAGCTGGCTGTGCCCGGGGAGACAGGTGGTACCCTAAGAAGCCCAGGAAGTCTGGCTGTGCCCAGAAGTACTGGGGTGGTGCCCTGAGAAAAGCTGGCTGTGCCCGGGGAGACAGGTGGTACCCTAAGAAGCCCAGGAAGTCTGGCTGTGCCCAGAAGTACTGGGGTGGTACCCTGAGAAATGCTGGCTGTGCCCGGGGAGACTGGTGGTACCCTAAGAAGCCCAGGAAGTCTGGTTGTGACCAGAAGTACTGGGGTGGTGCCCTGAGAAACCCTGGCTGTGCCAGTGGAGACAGGTGGTACCCTGAGAAGCCCAGGAAGTCTGGCTGTGCCCAGAAGTACTGGTGGTGCCCTGAGAAACCCTGGCTGTGCCCGGGGGGATAGGTGGTACCCTGAGAAGCCCAGGAAGTCTGGCTGTGCCCAGAAGTACTGGTGGTGCCCTGAGAAACCTTGGCTGTGCTCAGAGAGCCTGGCTGTGTCTGGGATATTGCATTCACCTCCAGGCTCCTTGCACAGGGCCCCTCGCGGAAGACACTTGTCGCGTAGATTGTGAGGCAAGACCCTGTAGGGGTGGAGTGTGGGGACAAAGCCCCAAAAAGCAGTTTCCAGGCTCTCGGCCTCACATAGAAAGGTGCTGGCTCGGGTAGTAAATGGCCATCAACTGTGATCAGAAGGCCATCAGCTGTGGCTAGTTGGCCGTCAGCTGTAACCCGTAAGCCATTGGTCACTAATATAACTGCTGTGGCTACACTAGCAGAGAAGGAATGGGGGCTGGCAAGAAGATGGTGGCTGGCAAGCGCAGACTGCTGTTAGGACGGTGGGTTGCAGATTATGTAGATCCTGCTTCCTGTGTCTCCAGCCCAGCTGCCAGCGAAAATATATTGGTTTGACTCCCCTATCTATGGCTCCGTGGGTGTTCCTGTTTGGCCTCACGGTGTCCTGCGTTCTCATGTGGGGAGCGGGAGCTGAGACCCCGCCGGACGCCCTGCACGACAAATGGCGCAGCGAACAGGGTCCCTTGCGTGACAGTTAGGTTCTTTCTTTCAATATCTTCCTTTAAAAAAAGTAAAAATGGGGCAGCATGGGATGACCAAGACAGGATCACTGACATACATACTTGGCATCTTCTGCCCTGTTTTATGGCACAGGAAGGTCAGGAGGATGGGGTCTAGAATTGTTATTCATGAAAGCTCTAAATGAATTTGTCTCCTAGCCATAATCATGTGTGAAACATGTGTTCAGTTTCTGCTGACCTCTTTTGTGAAGTTCCTTTTCTTGTCCACATAGTCAGATGTTATTTCTCCTTGTACTTTTGGAACAAAGTGATGCGGTTTTGTTAAAAATCATCAGTGCTTCTGTCCTTTTGCATCAGTCCATTTTTATAAATGCCAAAATTGCCAAGCCTCCTCTTCTGAGGCCTATACTTGTAATTCTTCTAGTGCTGTCGACAGTTCCGCTACAGAGATTATGTTAGCTATGTCAAGAAACTAAAAAACGTTTTCTTCCAGACATTCGTTTCTCAGTTGGTGGGCAAAGCAAAACACCTGAGGGAAACTCTGCTGCCATGTTCTTGAAGACTTTTGCTTTAGAGCTATGGATTGCGCTAATAATACATTTCAATCCAATACTAAGAGAATAACTGAACTCCTCTTCTGATCACCTGAGGAGCGGGCGCCAATTTCGATTCAAAATCGCCTCCCGGCCCCCTGGCCCCGTGAGACACTCCACTTGGCTTTGAAACCATCATTGCCCCGCTCTACCACCAGGAGGCAGCATCGTCCCTGCGGTCCTCTGTGGGGCTAAAGGCAAGCAGCAGGCTTGTGGGTTGCATTTTCCGTTCCCATTTTCTTCATCTTTCTGGGGTAAATTTATTTTTATTTTTATTTGTCCTAAAATGAGTCTCATGCTAGGCCAAAGTCTAGCATTTTCCTGGGTCCATTTAACCCGCCACTGTCCGAGTTAAAGCCCTTCATCCTCCGGCACTGACCATACCGCGCCAGGCACAGTGAGGCTCTCAATAAATCTCCCTTGAATAAAGAACATTTTTCTTAGTTTTAGGAATCAATCGGGTGAGGGTTATTTATGCTGCAAAAAAAGGTCCAGAAGGTGATGTGAACTTTAAGGCAAACGCTATTTCATGTCTTTACCGTTGGGTGCCTTAAACTCAGGGTAAACTGGAAATACTGGGAGATGGTGAGATAAATATTCGCAGAGGAATACCAGCCTTCACCCGGCACGTGCGTCTGGGCCTGCCGTGTCCAGGGGTCTGAGTGGCGGGAACTTGGCTGCCCGGCCTGCGGTAAAGACCGCACGAGGACTTCCGGGGCCCACGCTGGCCCCAGGTCTCGGAGGATGGGGTCTCACCCACAGCCCGAGTATCCACTCCGCACGTGTAGCCAGGACCCTCGGACTGGAGACCGGCGGGGTCCAGAAGCAGGGAGAGGGACTTTAGGCCCAACGCCATTCCCAGGCTCTCTGAGGAGCCTAACGGGTTACGTATAAACCCGCCTCCTGCTAGAGCCCGGGACCTTACCCCGGCCCTCAACAGCCAGAGCAACACAGACACACACACACAGACACACATCACTCGGCCAGAGCCCCGCCCCACTCTAGAGCGTCTTTTCCTAGCCTGGGGCGCCCTCTGCAGACTTGGGAGAGGGGACACATCGGGCACACAGAGACTGGACCAAATCAGCAGGTCTTCTATAACGCCGTTTCCTTCCCGTCTTTTCTTTATAACATTGATGAGGGAAAACAAAAATCTGTTCCGACTGGGGCCACTGTCTGTGTGAAGTTTGCACATTCTCCCCATGTCTGCATGGGTCTTCTCCCCGGTACTCGGGTTTCCTTTCACATCCCAAAGATGTACACGTTAGGTGAGTTGGCTATCTACTTTGTTCCAGTCTGAGGGAGTACTGGTGTGTGTGTGTGTGTGTGTGTGTGTGTGTGTGTGTGTGTGTGTGTGTGTCCGTCCTGCAGTGGAAGGGCGTTCTGTCCAGGGTGGGTTCCTGCCTAGCACTTGGGCTGCAAGGATAGGCTCTGGCTTCAGAGTTCCTGCAGTAGTTGGAAAATCATTATCATACTTGTTTTTATTAACTTTTCTTAAATATATATATAGCTCACATTTATTTCAATGTTTAATATTTAAAATGTTTTGAGTTTTTATTTAAAAGTTTGTTGATATTTTTGTGTTATGCTGTAGGAACTTAACTCTTGTTTGTTTCAACTAGCCGATGGTAAAAATTGGTTTCATTACACCTTGTTTCACTTAAAGTTTGTTTCCAAGAACCTACTGAGGATATTAAGTGGGGACTTACTGTGTACCTCACACACACACACACACACACACACACATGCACACACATATACACCACAGACACGCACAGGAGTGACAGGTACATCAGTCAGGCAGAGCCCCAAGGACACAGCTCAGGATACGCACATTCCTCTATTAAGCAAACATTTACTTATTAGGTTCTCCTAAATCATCCAGTCTCCTGTACTTCTACCCTCACCAAAAACTTGGTTGACTTCCCTGGCCCAGCTGCTCCCTCTCCTTCCCCAATGGCTAAAGTGCCCTCCATCCAAGATCTCCAACCACTGGGGCATGGATTTGGTCAGACCATGGAGCATGAAGTTGGACGGGCTCCTTGGAAGAGGGTGGGAAGATACTTGTCCAGGGTCACACTGAATGAGGAATCCAACAAAGGTGACTGGGAAGAGTGGGAACTGGGTGAAGCATGTAGCGCACTGTGGGTTCTGTATATGTGGTTAGAAATTGTTTCAAATCTACCTCCCTGAACTTCAACCCTCCCATCCCCATTGCTTTATCTAAACCAATGGCTAGGGGATGGGTGCCTTAAACAATTCACCCATGGGGACTGTGTCCTTTCTCTTTTTGCCATGATAATGGATACCATCGTAACACCCTGATGGCCCTCTCCTTTCCTAATTCCACTTCAGCTCCCTGATCTGTCAATGTTGGGGAGCTCCAGGACTTGGAAGTTGGACCTCTTCTATTTATACTCACTTCCTTGGAGATTTCATTGTCTTATGGCTTTAAATACTAGCCATATGCTCCCAAATTTGTATTTTCGGTTAGAATCTCTCCTTTGCAATGTAGACTCATATTCCCAGCTACCTATTTAACACCTCCACTTACATGTTCAAAATGCAGCTTCATCTTAAAACGTCAAGCAAAAAAAAACAACAAAAAAAAAAACGTCAAAGCAAGGCTACTGACCTTCCCACAAACCCATTCCACGTCTTGGTAAATATAACTCCATTCATACCATTGCTCAAGCCAAAAACATTGTTGTATTCCTGCCTCTTCTTTCTCTCACATCCTATGCTGAACCCCTCAACAAAGCCCATTGGCTCTACCTTCAAAATAGTTGCAAAATCTGACCCCTTCTTAGCAAATTCCAGCAACCTCATGTCCTCATGGATTATTGAAATTGCCTCGGACCTGGTCTCCAGGCTTCCATTCTTGCACCACTTCGTTCTCTTCTTTTTTAGCAAAAAATGTTTAATCGCTCCTTAATGTGTGTGTGTATTTACAAGTACTAAATCTGAAGAACAGTAAAATAGGAAATATCCATGTATTTACTCAATGTGAGGGGTGGCTTAGGCCCACGGAGCCACCACTCTTCTTTTGGGTGGGGGGACCTGTGGCGTTAAAGGACAGATAACTGTGAGCTTCATGTTAAAAATATCTCTCATAATATATCTATTCTAGCTTGTGTGGCACCAAGGACATGAGCCATCATATCCAGAACTGGGAGCAAAACCAGGGCTGAGGCTCTCAGCTAGATCAGACCAAGGAGGGCAGGAGTGAAGTTTGGGGCCCTCCATTTCAGGGGGCCCCCGGCCCCTCTGCCATGCACTTTGTTCTCGTCTCCATCTGAGAACCAGAGGGAGCCTTTAAAACATGTCAGATCATGTCACACCTCTGTTCCAAACCCTCCAAAGTCTCCCCATTTCATTCACAGTAAAACATAAACCCCACAAAGGCCTACAAAGCCCTACACTATCTGGCCCCTGTTATTATCTGACTGTATCTCTTACTCATCTGCTCTCTTATCATTTCCCTCCCAAAACACTGACTTCCTTTCTATTCTTCAAACACACCCTTGCCTCAAGACCTTCACACTTGCTGTAGTCTCTACCTAGAACATCTTCCCCAGATCTCTGCATGGCTCTTTCTCTCGCCTTCTTCAAATCACCTCTCTGTTCAAATGTTATCAGAAAAGGCTTCCCTGACCACCCTCCTAATATTCCCTATCTCTCGGGCCTTCTTTATTTTTCTTACAGCACTTATTGCTATCTGACATGCTAAAAATGTTTCTTGTTCGCTTATTGCCTATCTCCTTCATTAAAATAGAAACTCTGCAAAAGCAAAAGGAATGTCTATCTGGGTTTTTTTTACTGCTGTATCCCAGTGCCAAGAACAGTGCCTGGAACACAGAAGGCCCTCAATAAATATTTATTGAATGAATATGGTACAAATCCCTTTTTTATTGTTTCATTCTTTCCTGCCAATTCTCAGAATCTTTCACAAGGGCATTCCAGGCAGATACTATTAAAATTTAATCGAAACCTTTTGTATCATTCGGGATCTTATAAGAAAACAAAGGGTTCGCTCAAAAAGGTTTAATGGAAAATAATTTACTGAAGGGACCATTTACAAAGGTGAGGGCAGGGTTATTGTAGGTACCCACAGCACATGATTAGTGCAGCTCCAAACCTCAGGATGTCTCTCCTTCCTGACAAAGTAGACATTACCTATACTGTCTGAAATTCTGCTCACTAAGAGGGCTTCCCTTCACCACTGTCTTTCCGGGCTATCCCTGAATGTAACCAACTGTCTATTTCTGAGTGATGCCAGCATACCTTAGAGAACCATCTGAAAATCAAGACTATGCATTTTCTCACTCTGTTAACTGTTTGTAGAAACCTTCTCCATGGAGGCATATTGTGTGATCAGAAGAAAACAATACAAGTAGAAATCTGAGCCATCTGCCCATGCGTTTACTCATGCCTTCTGAAACTTTTAAGCCCTGATCTCATATGTGCAATGTCCATTTAACAATGGAATGTTGCTGTGCTTATCCAACTGTATGATTTGCTATAGATAACACCCTTCGGTTGTATTGTCACGGGCTGATCTATAGTCTGAGTTTTAGACCAGGGCCCAGTGGCAAATCAGGAGTTGCTTTTCAAATAGGAAAGAATCGTTAGCAGAAGAGGTATGGCCTTACTTCCACACCTAAGGGGCTTTGCTATAATTCTCCTTTTGGGGCTCTTACTCTGCTACAGACAATCTGAAGTTCGTTGGATTTATAAGTCATAAAGCAGCATGGCAACTTTCCCTGGAGCCTAGACCTGCTGCAGACCCCTGCCTTGCTCTGGGCCTCATCCAAAACTGATTCAGTAAATATTTTGCAGTAGTACACCTAAATATAGTATATGTTGCTTCTAAAATCCAGACTATCCTTTGAGCATTGTGCCTCCATCTTCACAGTGAAGGTGCAACATGCCCACAGCTTTTTCAGTTCCTCCCGACCCACAATAGCTGAGAAATTTCACCTACCTAGCAGGTTCCTGAATTTTTGTAGGACTTCTTTCTCTCCCTCTGGTATACATGGACCTGTCTAAGGCATTTACAGTGATGGCTATTTCTTATACACCAGTAAGCATACTGTTATTAGTTTAAAGAACCAGTTTGATATTCTGTGGGATAACAAGATTATCTTATGATAATCAGAACAGGAAATTTGCCATATTCCTGAAATAAAACAGTGAAAGTGTATTGCTGTTGTTCTAGTTGAAAAGGAACTGATTTTGGTGGTCTTTAATTGATAGTATAGAAAGAGGGCACATGCCACATTATTAGCTATAATATGCTGTACCAAGGGCTGCAGCATGTTTAAAGTCTTTGAAGGTGCTGTAATCTAGGCAACTTCTCTAGTAAAGCAACATTGCTTTAAGTTTACTAATGCTGGGGGTAACGTGGTAGGGCAGGCACAGTTCAAAGGACTTCCACTGGCCTTTACCATAATTTTCCTTACTCCATGTTTAAGGAACCAATGTGGAGATTTTGTTAATTATTAGTTATACCTATTCCCACTATGCATTCTGAACCTAGAAAAATAACAACTGGACAGGTCTTACAGACTCACTGTGAAATTGATCTGACCCAAGATCCTTCTGTCACCTGACCTCCATAAACCTCATTCCAACTGGTGGACCATAATGGGTTTTTGGGTCCCCAAGACTAGTATCATCATGATACAGTATCTAATAATTCCCCCAAAGGTCTGACTATTTCCTGTTTCGATTCATAGACACCCTGGCAAATGGCTACAGATCCCTCTGAGGAAGGCATAGAGCAGTGGTTCTCAAAGTTTGGCATGTGTCAGAATCACCAGAGCTCAAGAATTTGCATTTCTGACAAGTTTCAGGTGATGCTAATGCTGCTAGTCCAGGAAGCATACTTTGAGAACCTCTGACTAGGAGAAAGATTTATAGAAAGAAACTCAGGCCTTCCCACACCCCACCTGATCAAGGGGCTTCAGGTTTGAGGAACTATCTTAAGTTGAGGAACTGAGTAAAAGACTCTAAGTCACCAATACAATTTTAATCAAGTTTCTCCATACTAGACATGGAAATTTTCCACTTCTACAGGCCAAATAGCACATCAGTAAGCTGTCCATCTATTTCATTCCTACAAATGCTGTAATCAGTTGGCTACCATCAGAGATCCCTGTGGGCAAAGCATGTTGATTATCACTTGTCTCTGCAGTTTATATAGTAATTTCATTCACCTTATTGCTCATGGTTAGGTGCCAACATTTAGCCTCTACCACTCAAGAATTCCATTATTCTGTTGAAATAAGAATGTCCAGTCCCAAGAGGGTGTCTCTCATCCACATGTCCTGACTACTAAAGAAGCCACTACAGTGCTTTTCAAAGAAGGTGGTGTTCCCCTCATCAATGCTGTTCTTGCTGCCTTAGAGAAGGAAGTATCTTTCTGGGCCCTTCAGAAGTATCCAGTTAGTGGTTGCACATAATAGGTGCATGTCGACATTACCATCTCTCTAACTTTTGCACTTCTTCCTCTGCTTTGCTACTCAAAATATAGTCTAAGGACCAGGAGCATCAGCATCACTTAGAAATTTATTAGAAATGCAACATCTTGATTTCCAGTCAAGATGGCAGAGTAGGTAAGTGCTGTGCTTGCCTCCTCTCACAACTATATCAAAATTACAACTAAATTACAGAACAACCATCATTGAGAATCACTGAAGTTTAGCTGAATGAAGTCCTACAAATAAGGATATACAGATACAGAAGAAAAACCTCAAGATTGGTAGGAGAGGCAAAGATGTGAAACTGACTTATCCCATACCCACATGTGACCATTAAAAAGTGGGAGGGATACCTCAGATGCAGAGTTCCCTCCTAGAGGAGCAAAAGGTCCCAGCCCCACACCAGGCTCCTCAGCCTAGGGTTTCCGTGCCAGGGAGTGAAGTCCCCATAACTTCTGGTTGTGAACACCAGCAGACACTATAGCTTAGTGAGACAGAGGGAGACTGCAGTCATGAGCCTGGCACTAGTGACAGCTGGCCTTGGTTCATGGCTTGGCCTCTCAAGGCATCTCCAAGCAGAGCACAGGCAGCAGTCATCTGCAGATGGCTTTGTGGTTCATGTCTAGTGGCCCTGGGCAGGGCACAGGCTGCAGCTGAAATTGACCTGCAGCAGGTTCCCTCCCAGAAGGTCCCAGGGCTTGCACACCCCGTGGCCAGCTTCTCACCAAACCAGAGCATCATCCACCCACCTTCCAGGATGACACACCCAAAGGGCAGACTGGGCACGCACCAGAGCACTGCTAAAGTGAATCCTGTCCTACAGGGTCAGCCCCTGCACCACAGCTCCTCCATTGGAGTCATGGACAGTCCTCACAACCAATGAGTCTGAGAGTCTGAGCATCTGGCTCTGGTGACCAGAGAGACACTGCCACTGGGCCCCACAAGAAACCTACTACATAAGGCCATTCTACTAAGATTGGGAGACATAGAAGCCTTATCTACTACTTGTACATGGAAACAAATACAGGGAGGAAGCCAAAATGGGGAGACAAAAAAAAAATATTTCAAATAAAAGAACAGAACAAAGCTTCAGAAAAGAAAAGAAAAACCTAAACAAAATGGAGACAAGCAACCTACCAGGAGCAGAATTAAAAGCACTCGTTATAAGGATGCTCAGTGATGTCAAGAAGAACACCAACAAAGAGATATGAAACAGAAAAATGGAAATGGAAAACATAAAACAGAACCAGTCAGAAATAAAGAATATAATAACTGAAATGAAGAATGCCTTATAGGGAATCAACAGTAGATTAGATGAAGCAGAGGATCAAATCAGCAATTTAGAAGATAAGGTAGCAGAAAACACCCAATCAGAACAGCAAAAAGAAAAAATACCAAAAAATGAGGACAATTTAAGGGGCATCCGGGACAATATTAAGCATACCAACATTTGCATCACAGGGATACCAGAAGAAGAGAGAGAGCAAGGAATTGAAAACCTATTTAAAGAAATAATAACACAAAACTTCCCTAACCTAGTGAAGGAAATGGATATTCAAGCCCAGCACGTGCAGAGTCCCAAACGAGATGAACCCAAAAAAGCCCACACCAAGACACATCATAATTAAAATGCCAAAAGTTAAAGACAAGAGAGAATCCTAAAAGCAGCCAGAGAAAAGCAATTAGTTACCTACAAGGGAGCTCCAACAAGACTACCAGCTGATTTCTCAACAGAAACTTTTCAGGCCAGAAAGGATTGGCAGGAAATATTCAAAGTGATGAAGAAAGAGTAAGGACTTACAACCAAGATTACTCTACTCAGCAAAGCTATCATTTAGAATCAAAGGACAGATAAAGAGCTTCCCAGTCAAAAAAAAAAACTAAAGGAGTTCATCACCACCAAGCCAGTATTATAAGGAATATTAAAGGGACTTCTTTAAGAAGAACAAGGGGGGAAAGGTGAAAAATGTGGATAATAAAATGGCAATAACTACATATTTATCAACAATTATTTTAAGTGTAAATGGATTAAATACTCCAATCAAAAGACATAGGGTGACTGAATGAATAAGAAAACAAGACCCATACATATGCTTCCCATAAAAGACTAACTTCAGATTAAAAGACACACACAGACTGAAAGTAAAAGGATGGGAAAAGATATTTCATGAAAATGGAAACAAAACAAAAAAAACTTCATTAGAATAAAGCCATGGGTCTAGTCCTACTGACTCAGTTTACCAAAGGAATTAACCAAGGCTCCGGCCAGAAGTTAGCCTCCAATAGTTGAGGTAGAGCAGTTTCACACAAGAGGGTCACACAATAGGACTAGGCAAGACAACAGAGTCTTACGAAAGAAGGATGGAAGAAAGAGTCCGGTGTTCAGTGAGAGTCACTAAGGTGCTGGGGTGTGCAGCTTCAGGCATCAGGCCGGGCTGGTGAGACGGTCAGGAGACAAAGCTTCAAGCACTCCTTCTGGGAAGAGTGCAGATGCGACTGTCAGCTCTTCATTTGCAGCCTGAGGAATGAGAGCTCTGATTTTATGCTCAAGACTGGGTGTGGTCACCCATCTGCAGTCCGATAAAGCTCGTCTGATAAAGCTGTCCAGATGGTCACATTCCATCCCGTATCTGGTTAGGGCGTTCACTGTGTACACCTTTCACGTGATGCTCTGCCATGACTCACTTTGTGACTGATATACCCTGTTTCCCCAAAAATGAGACCAAGCTGAACAATCAGCTCTAATGCATCTTTTGGAGAAAAAATTAATATAAGACCCGATATTATATTATATTATATTAACCAGGTGTTATAGTAAAATAAGACCTGATTATATTATATTATATTATATTATACCCAGTCTTTTTTTTTTTTAAGATTTTTCATTGGGGAAGGGGAACAGGACTTTATTGGGGAACAGTGTGTACTTCCAGGACATTTTTCCAAGTCAAGTTGTTGTCCTTTCAACCTTATTTGTGGAGGGTATCGTTCAGCTTCAAGTTGTTGTCCTTTCAGTCTCAGTTGTGGAGGGCACAGCTCAGCTCCAGGTCCAGTTGCCATTGCTAGTTGCAGGGGGCGCAGCCCACCATCCCTTGCGGGAGTCAAACCAGCAATCTGTGGTTGAGAGGATGCGCTCCAACCAACTGAGCCATCCGGGAGCTCAGCGGCAGCTCAGCTCAAGGTGCCGTGTTCAATCTTAGTTGCAGGGGGCGCTGCCCACCATCCCTTGCGGGACTCGAGGAATCGAACTGGCAACCTTGTGGTTGAGAGCCCACTGGCCCATGTGGGAATCGAACCAGCAGCCTTCAGAGTTAGGAGCATGGAGCTCTAACCGCCTGAGCCACCAGGCCGGCCTCTATACCCAGTCTTTATATTATAGTAAAATAAGACTGATCTTATATTAATTTTTGCTCCAAAAGATGCATTAGAGCTGATTGTCCAGCTAGGTCTTATTTTCAGGGCAATACAGTAGCTATCAGTCGTAATTAATGCTCTATACAGATCAATGGACAGGTGGCAGATAGGCAGAATGGGATAGCAGTAAAGAGTATAAACCTTATAGCAAAAGACACCTGGGTTCAAGGCACTTGCTTGCTATGTGACCTTGTGCTCTGAGCCTCATTTTCCTTACGTGTAAAACACAGAAAATAATTTGATAATAATAATAACTGCTACTAGTACTACTACTACTACTACTACTACTACTACTTTTACTACTTGGGCCGGCCCGGTGGCTCAGGTGGTTGGAGCACTGTGCTCCTAATGCCAAGGTCACTGCTTCAATTCTCACATGGGCCAGTGAGCTGCACCCTTTACAGCTAAGATTGTGAACAACAGCTCTCCCTGGAGCTGGGCAGCCATGAGCAGCCAGAGGTTGGTGTGAGCTGCGGTGGGCTGTTGTGTGCTGCCGCGGGCTACCATGTGCTGCCATGAGCGGCCAGCATGAGTGGACAGCAGCCAGCGTGAGCTGCTGTGGGCTGCTGTGTGCTGCTGTGGGCTACCATGTGCTGCCAAGAGCTGCCGGTGGCCAGCATGAGCGGCCGGCAGCTGGTGAGAGCTGCCATGAGCTGCTGTGAGTGGCCGACCAACAACTGGCAACCACTGCCTCAGCCGGGGGGAGCGCAAGGCTCATAATACCAGCATGGGCCAGGGAGCTGTGACCTACACAACTAGACTGAGAAACAACGGCTTGAACCACTTAAACTGGAGTCAGGGGGGTGGGGGGGAGACAGAAGAAAGGGGTAAAAAGGAAGAAAATAAAAAAGAACTACTTCTACTTCACAGTTTTCTTGGGAAAATTAAGCAAGATAATAGTGGTAAAGTCTTTGATATAGAGCCTAGAACATAGTAAACAACCACAAATGCTATTATGATTATGATTATATTATTATTATTATTATTATTATTATTATTATTATTATTATTATTATTGGATGGATCGGAAGAAAAATAAGTTAAAACTTATGAGGGAAACACCACCCAATCCAAAAGAGAGTCCGGGGGTGACTGGTTAGCTCAGTTGGTTAGAGCGTGGTGCTAATAACACCAAGGTTGCCGGTTCAGTCCCCACATGGGCCACTGTGAGCTGCGTCCTGCTTTAAAAAAAAAGAGGGTCCAAAGCTTGAGTGGGATGGCTGAATGGGTATCCCACATGTTGATTTCTCTTTTGAGGACTTCTCTTTTGGTTTATCTCTAGTCTTTCTCGTAAAGATGGGAAATCATTTGTCCCCTCCCCCATCTGTCAATTCCTTGAAATTTGGGAATTTGTCTGAATATGAGCTGGCCAGCTCCTCTCTTTAGAAATCCCCTCTTGGTTCCCAGGATCAAGAAGAGGGGAAACATGAAGGGGGCTATTCCAGGCCAGGCACCCTCCAGCTGTTCCATTGACCCAGGTGCTGGGCATATGAAAATGGTAAATAGAGAAAGGGGCAGAACTCACTGAGCCGGGAGGTTGAATCCCAGAAGCTTGAGACATGGGTAGGAATGCTGGGCCTCCTTCCAAGTAACATTCCCTTTCAGCTCTGCTTGTCCCAAAGAAGAGACTTTTCCCAGATGATGGATGGGCAGGCATTGTGATGACTTGGGGGGCTACCCCAGACTTTATGCTTGTTCTGAGGGCACCAGGGAGCCTTCTTTTCCACCTGCACTAGAGAGAAGAGAAGAACCACAGAGAATTGTGTGAGGATGAGTGATACACCTAGGGAATGGGGCACAACTCCTTCCTCTGGCCCCCAATTCTGACCATCACCCCTGAAGGCCAGCCCTAAGGTTGATGATGCAAATGCCACCAATGAGGTAACAGTGCATGTCCTCTCGAAATAGCTGACAGCACATCTCCTTCTCTTGGTTGGACTACAGACTGAAGCCAAGGAAAGCAAAAGAAGGGCGAAGCTGCTGAGGGGGGTAAGGAAGGGCAGGGTCAGATTATGTCAAAAAGAGGGGGGGAAGAGTGTGGAGGGGAATTCTGAGCAGTGATAATGAAAGTTCTGAGCCATAAATAAAAGGCAGTCGGCAGTAGCAATCTCACACAGGCTTCTACTCTGGCATTTGCAGACCTCCACTCACATCGCACCAGGACGCCTGTACACTTCCGACTCCCAGCAGAGTCTCTGCATCACACAGCCTCCTGCACACACCCAGAGACTCTCTCACACGCACCCCCTTGCTGTCTGTCTCCAGTTCGTCCGCCATGGCATCCCGGGCAGCCACAGTCCTGGCTCTCAGCCTGCTGATTCTCTGGACCTCCTCTGGTAAGGCTGAGAGGAGGCTTGGGAAAAGGGGGGTGAAGGGGACATCAAGATCTCAGACTGCTTGGCACTGGACATGAAGGACACTGCAAGTTAGGTCTGCACGGTTTAGTGAATCTCGGGGTACCCTATGGACTGTGTGTGTGCCTGTGAGTGTGGATATATCTGGGCCTCTGAATTCCAATGTATGTCTGGCTCTTGGTGTATCCCAGGACCTCTGGCTGCCGCTGTCTCTGCAGGCTTTATTTCCTGCTGCCTCAGTTTCCCAGGCAGAAGGAGAGGACAATACATTGCTTAAGGTGGGGAGAATGGGAGACACTGAGGTGGGGCTAATATTCAAAACATAGCAGTTTGTAAGTCCTCTAACCCAGCCTCCTGCTACCACCCTAGTTTCCCACCCCCACCCATGCCCCTATGAGCAGCATTAACTCTTCATTTGTGGAAAAGTCAAGAAGTCTTGGGAGAGAGGTTGGGGGTGATCAGGGCAGCAGGAAGGCATATGTCGGGCTCAGGTTGTTTGTTTACCAAACAGCTTAGAAGAACTTCAATATGTTTAGCAACCAAGAGGGCCATATTGATGTATAATGGTTGAACATCAGCTGCCTACACACACACACACACACACGCACACACACACGGGTGTCATGAATCCCAGTTATGGCTGTGGCCTCCTCTCCTCAGGGGCCCTGTGTTCTGACACTGCCTTCTTTCCTCTGGCCACCAGCTCTGAGTGGTGACAATGACGCAGAAGACTGCTGCCTGTCTGTGACCACACGCCAAATCCCTGCGATTATTGTGCGATCCTTTCGCTACCTCCTCCTCGAGCATGGCTGCCGAGTGCCTGCTGTTGTGTAAGTTGTGGGGAGGAGCACAGCTAGCCTCATCTCCTCCATATACCCCCACTTTCTTATCTCACTTCTCCTTGACAAGTCCAGCCCTTTCAAGGAAGCCCCTGAAACAGGTTCTCAGATGTGGTCCTCAGCCTCTGCCCCTCACACCTGGGCGTGCCAGGAAGATGGGTTCCAAGCCTCCATGCTCTCTGACCTCTGACCTCTGACTCCAGGTTCACCACACTGAGGGGTTACCAGCTCTGCGCACCCCCAGATCAGCCTTGGGTGGGCCGCATAATCCAGAGACTGCTGAAGAACTCTGCCAAGGCAAGCCCAGCCCTCCCGCCTCCCTCTAAGTCCCTGTGCAAAACCCCAGTTCATAATATTGCCTCTCTTTCCTCCCCCAGAACAAGCGCCACAGCAGTTAGCCCGTGACAGCCCCAGAGGAATCCGTGTCTGACTGAAGGGATGTGAATCACTGAGGCCCTCGTGAACCAAGGATCAGGCTCCAGCTCCTCTGCACCAGACCTGACCCAGCCCGGCAGGGCCTGGAGTGTGAGTGTGAGTGTGAGTGTGAGCAAGAGGGTGAGTGTGGCAGGAGCACAGCTTCTCCTCCACACCCAGACTGCAATACTTCCAATAAAGTCCACTGGTACCCACACATCTGTCTATTTGCTATCTGTCCAGGAGGACTGGTATAGGAAGGGGGAGATGGAATGGCAGAGTCTATTTTCCATACTGCAGCCTAAGCAAATGCCTCATCAACGTCCAGCTAACACCCTGTATTCTTAGGATCAGCTCCCACAATCAGGAGCCCACCTCACGTATCCTCCAAGGTCTATCATGTTCCATGGTTCAGCAACACTAAACTTATATCCGTTCCCTGATGATCCAAATTCTCTCATGTCTCCCACTCTCTGCTCTCCAAGGCAGGTGTTCCAGCATCCAGGTGTCTCAGGGATCAGGTGTCACCGAGGGGAAGGAGTTGTCAGAAACCAGCTCTCATGGCTGGGGGAGACACAGGGGGCCCAGCTCTACTTCCTGGAGGGCAAGTACCCATCAACCCATGCCATTCCATCTGTCTGGAACATTCTTCTCTCCTGCCCACCTAGCTTCCCATCAGGGTCTAGATGACCTTCCAGGAAGCCTTTTCGAACCCAGGCTGGGTTAGGTAGCTTCCCGCCTCCCCCCCCCCCCGCCCCGCAATCTCCCAGGGACCCCTGCTCCTCTCCCCTCACAGCACTCCTCACAATGAGTTATAATTCATAGTTTGTCAGCTTTACTGGACAGGGATCTTGTATATTTTGGTTTACACTGTCTGCCTGGTGTCCAGCACCCTGCCTGGCATAAGATAGTCACTCAATAAATATTTGCCTAGAGAACGAATATGTGAGGAAAGGGTCTGCAGCCAGGGATGAGCGCTCATTTGTCCATATAGACTCTAACCTCCAGGCAAGCCCTCCTCTCTCTCCCAGTCAGTCTGGGCCAGATGTAGCACCTTCTGGGAAATCCTGGGG
This sequence comes from Rhinolophus hipposideros, assembly GCF_964194185.1. Taxonomy (NCBI): domain Eukaryota; kingdom Metazoa; phylum Chordata; class Mammalia; order Chiroptera; family Rhinolophidae; genus Rhinolophus; species Rhinolophus hipposideros. The sequence goes on along the minus strand of NC_138057.1, from coordinate 51,237,257 downwards.
CCATACTTCTCAGGGTTACTGATAGACAGACTTGGGAGCCAGAGGTGAGAGATGGGAGAGGGCCAAGAGGGCAGAAGAAGGAGCAGACAGGGAAACTAGGGCGATTCAGCATGACAGAAGCCTACCACACCCCTGCAGCCCACGTGGACTCCAGGGCCAAGGTAACACTGAGATCAGGGTTGTTACAGGGAAGGAGACTCAGCTCTGATAGATGAAAGCCCTGTGAATCTTAGAGCAGCCCACAGGCCTGCTCTGGGAGGAGTGAACTTCTTGTGCTTGGGAAGGGCCCTGGGGAAGCTAGCTGGCCTTCCGACTATGGCCTGTGAGGGCCTGCCCAGCTGGGAGCAGCAAGTTTGTGCTGCTGGGGTTGGATGGCAGCTAGGACACCAGACTGAGCATCCTCACCTGGCAAGAGCGGCTATCATTATACCAAATATACTTCATCTGGTAACAAAACCAGGCAGGCCTGGCAGTCTGGGAAGGAAAGAAGTGGTGAGGGGGCAGTGTCAGCCTCTCCTCAGTGAGTTGAGAGCATGGCAGCTTCTTCCTCTCCTGTGCTCCCAGAAGCAGGTGTTTAAAATCTCAGATATCCCAGGCGTTGGAATCAGAAGAAATGGGGGGATTGGGGATCGTTTGTAAGAACAACTGCTATGTTTGGGAAGTTTGGTTCTGCTGTGTGGAGGAAATTACCCATCCATTCATGCACCCAAGAATCCATCCATCTAGCTGTCGCTGCATCCATTAGACCTCATCCATCCTCCCACCCACCCACTCATCTACCTATCCATCTATTAATCCATCTGTCAAGTCAGCCAGCCATGGAGTTCCAAAGGTCCCAGCTGTGGGTATCCTTTGGACTCTAGGCCCTGAATCCCAGCAGGCAGAGGACAAATCTAAGTGTAAGAGGGTCACACCTCAAATCCTTCTCAGTTCCCAGTGAAGCCAAGTGGAAGTCAGCCTGCCAGAGAGGCAGACATAAACCCTTCCTCTGGACCCTCAGGGGAACACTCAGAGTAGGGGTAGGTGAGGGTGGGACCGCTGAGGAAGGTGCTACCAGGACAGAGGCCCCTGGACACTATCTCCCTGACACTGCCACTGGAGGATACCGGAACCAGTCTTGAGCTCAATGCTCTGTGTGGGGACAGAGTCCCAGAGAGTAGTTTCCAGGCTCTCAGATTCACGTGGAAAGGTGCTGGCTCAGTTATTAGATGGTCATCCGCTGTGGCTGGGTGTCCATCGGCTGTTACTGGTTAGCCATTAGCCATTAACATAACTGCTGTGGCTACACTGGCAAGAGAGACGGGTTGACAGAGAAGCAGATGGCTGATTGCTGCTAGCAAGGGAGGATCGCAGCTAGCAAGTGGGATGGGTGGGTTAGTTGGTTGGTTTGTTGGTTGGTTGGCCGAGAAGCAGTCATCGGATTGTAGCTAGCAAGGGGTTGTTGGCTGGTTGGCTGAGAAGCGAATGACAGATGGCAGATCATGTGGATCCTACTTCTTGTGTCTCCCCTGGCTGCTAACGAGACTGGGGTGCAGGAAAACCTCCTGTTGGAGTACTGGCGGATGTTTGCTATTGTCTCGGCCAGCCAGCATTGAGAATATAGTGGTATGAACCCCCTATCTATGGCTCCATGGGTGTTCCTTTTTGGCCTCACCATATCCTACGTTCTTGTGCAGGGAGCGGGACCAGAGACCCTGCTTTGCACCAAGACACCAGTCCCACAATCCTGTGTCTGCCCTTCACTGTGGAAGTTTAGGCAAGTTCCCTCCTCGCTCTTCCCTCCAAGGCTTTAGTTCCCCCATCTGTTAGGTGGTGAGGAGAGTGGCTTAATTTTTAAGAGTCCCTCTAAAGACTGACTTTGGGTCTCAGGCTAAACCCCCAGCATTCACAGAGGCTCCCCCAACTCACACATGTTCAGAAATAGCACCACTTCTTGTGGTCCCAGGGGATTACCCTCTGGGAATAAAACTGAGGCTTAGGAAGAGAGAATATGATCCAGGAGCCAGTGAAGTAAATGAAAAATTTTGAGGAAATGTAAATGGCAGACACCAGAGCCCCTAGGGAGCAGGCATGCAGCCCTCCCCACCCTTTCTCCAGCCAGTGCCTTCCCTCCCAGCTTTCTCCCTCCCGCTTTTTCCCATCCCTAGCCACCAATCCCTCCTGGGCACTGGGTTTTATCTCCTTATCTCTCCGCCAGATACATAAGGGCTTAGCCCAGCAATTTGGGCCTTGTCCCGACTCAAACATTCTCAGAACTATGACTTCGTTTAATCAATACCTGCTCTCTGTTTCACTATCATTCACTAACAAGTGTGGCTTCTTTATTAATCCCAAGTTCTGGTGGGCCAGGAACCTACTGCCTGCCCAACAGTGACGAAGCTGTAAGCGTCCTGAGGGGTGCTGTGGACTCCTAGCTCCCTAACCAGGAAACAGAGGCTTTGGTGCCCGCCTGCAGGTAGACACCTTCCTCACTAGGGTATATGGCACCTGTTATAGGTTTAAGGCCAGCAGCTGAGTGATATCTTCCTATCCAGCAGCCAACATCTCCCTAAAGGAATCTGACATCCCTGATTAGGGAGCTCCCACTCTGGAAGTGGACAAAAACTCCCTTTTCTGTCCTTTGACAGAGTTCCCAGGGAAGGGATTGAGCTGGTCCATCTCCATTGACAACATTGCTCTGCACGGGGGCTGGCACAGAACTAGCCCCAGTACACTTCTGATTAACAAGAAGTGGAATTGAGGGTGGCCGGATGGCTCAGTTGGTTAGAGCACGAGCTCTTAACAACAAGGCTACAGGTTCAATTCCCGCATGGGATGGTGGGCTGCGCCCCCTGCAACTAAGATTGAAAATGGCGACTGGACTTGGAGCTGAGCTGCGCCCTCCACAACTGGATTGAAGGACAATGACTTGGAGCTGATGGGCCCTGGAGAAACACACACTGTTCCCCAATATTTTCTCCAATAAAAAAATAAAATACCTTTTTTAAAAAACATGGGGGCCGCCCAGTGGCTCAGGCGGTTAGAGCTCCATGCTCCTAACTCCGAAGGCTGCTGGTTCAATTCCCACATGGGCCAGTGGGCTCTCAACCACAAGGTAGTCAGTTCAATTCCTCGAGTCCCACAAGGGATGGTGGGCTCCTCCTCCCCCCCCCCCCCCCGCGACTAAGATTAAACACAGCACCTTGAGCTGAGCTGCCGCTGAGCTCCCGGATGGCTCAGTTGGTTGGAGCGCGTCCTCTCAACCACAAGGTTGCCAATTCAACTCCCGCAGGGGATGGTGGGCTGCGCCCCCTGCAACTAGCAATGGCAACTGGACCTGGAGCTGAGCTGCACACAACAAAGACTGAAAGGACAACAACTTGACTTGGAAAAAAGGCCTGGAAGTACACACTATTCCCAATAAAGTCCTGTTCCCCTTCCCCCCAAAAAACACACACACATGGAATTGAGCACGGCCCTTTCTATGATGCTCCTCAACCACTCACACCTGGAGCACATCCAGTTCTCAAGACAGTGGGGCTGTCTGCTGCGTGGGTGTTTAGTCAGAGCCAGCCCCATGTGGTTTTGATCATACTTTCATAATCTCATATTCAATTTCTTGGTAAGCCCCCACCCTTGTGCCGCTTTTCTCTAGCCTCTGGGAAAATCAGACAGCCAGAAAACCTTGGAAATAAGTCTTACAAAGGAGCAAACTCCTAAGTGGGGAGTTTCCTCCAAGAGCCCCACTATAGGAATAAGCAGGCAGCTCTCTAGTCAGAGGACTTCAATGATGGCCCCTAAGACTTTGTCCACATGGAAGGACGTGGCTCTGTAGTACCAGCTAACTCACCACTCATGCTTTCCAGGTGCTGGACACTGCTTTCAGTGCTATTGGCATCCTTATGGGCTGAGGGCTGGGGGCTGGGGGCTGGGATGTCCAGTTGGGCTGAGAGGCATGACTTGCTAGAAAGAGTTGGGGATAAACAAGAGGAGAAGCTGAAGGCCTCAAACAATACCGCAGTGCTTGAGCCCAGACACACAGATGACTCCTGGAGGGTGTCTCCTCCTGGGCTTCTCCAGCATAAAGGGAATTGGCTTTCCTAGAGCATCCAAGAGAAAGAATGCATGGGTTCTCAAGGTCTGCCCAGGCCTCAGGTTTCCCAAATGGAGCATTGGAGAAGAGGATCAGGCTACAGCTCTGCTCACCTTCTTACCTAGGAAGTAACAGAGGCCAGGACTTGGTGACGTCGCAAGGAAAGGAAAAATGGAGGGACAGGGCAGGGCTAGGATCTGATGGTTAGGGGTAAGGGCAAGACTAGGGGTCCTGTCGGCAGGGCTTCTGGAAGGAACAGGCCTCTCAAGGGGCCTCTGAGCCAACCTGGTGGGACCTCTGCAGGGCAGAGCATCTGGGGATCGCAGGGGCAGGATCAGACTCCTGAAGGACCCATTTATGAGGGCCACTTCTGTCTCCTGAGGGGCCAGGGACAAGCAGGACAGGGGAAGAAGATAAGAGTTAGGGTGGAAACTCTGAGGATCAGAGTAGATGTGGGAGTCAAACCTCTGGCCACTCTTCTTGAAGGTTCCTAGGACCTTCAAGTCTTCCCCGTGGCTCCTGTGGGGAGGCAGAAGGCATGAGAGAAGACATGAAGCTACCCTGGGCTCCAACCCACTGAAGTGGGACAGCTTTAACCCCAGCAGCTTTGACACTGCCCTACTGAGACAACTGGATCCCCCAGGGCTCTGGATCTCAGAATCATAGTCCCTGGAAATCTGAACCCAAACCATCAAAACCCCAATAACCTTGCTAACCCCACACCCGTCAGACCATCATTTCCAGGGTCCTCCCCCAAGAGGAAGCCACCCTTTCCTACCAGCAGCCCAACACTCAAGCCCTCCATCAATTCAGGAACCCTGACAGGACACATCCAAACTTATTGGTGTCCTCATTGCTGACCAGATCCCCATTAATGTCAGGGTCCCCAAATTACTATCAGGTCACCATTCCTCTCAGGAAATCCTATCACTGATCCATGCTTGTCAGGCAGGATAGCGTCAATGAACAACTCCGGGGGCATCATTTTCCATATAGTCTGTGTACATTTACCTTCTGGCATGGCAACCCTAAGTACCAGATTATCTGTTAGTGTAGGACACACAGTAGTCTCAGACTGCCATGACATAGGGTCCCAGCCCTGGCAAACCCTTGTGTCTAAAGTGATGCCACATGACTGTCTGGAACCTAGAACATTTAGTCCTGCCAAGCGCTGTTCTAGGTGCTGGTGGTACAGTAGTGAACAAGACAGATATGGTATTGGGCATCACTGAGCTGAACTGCCAAAAAAGGCAAATAGACAAATGTATTCATCAGGATTCTTACTTGCAAGCCACTGAAACTCACTAGCTGATTTAACCAGAAAAGTGAGTTATTGAAAAGACCCTGGGAAGGTGCAGAAAATGAAAGAATAAAGGAGCCTGGGCAGCCATAACCATTCCCAAAGCAAGCAGTACAGGCGGGACAGGCCAGACTGCCCTCCAGGACAGCATGGTGATACCACCAGAGGAGAATGCCAAATGCCAGTCCCACCCTTACGTCCAGACATCAGGAGCCCCTGCACTGCATTCCATGTTTTAGAGGGTCCTGCTGTAGCCCTCCTCCAGTCATATCTCTAAACACAAGGCAAAGAGTACAAATTGGGGGGGCGCCGGATGGCTCAGTTGGTTAGAGTGCGATTTCTGAGCAACAGGGTTGCCGATTCTATTCCCACATAGGCCAGTGAGCTGTGTCCTCCACAACTAGATTGAAGACAATGAGTCGCCAGAGGGGCGGCCAGATGGCTCAGTTGGTTAGAGCACGAGCTCTCAACAACAAGGTTGCAGGTTCAATTCCCACATGGGATGGTGGGCTGCGCCCTCTGCAACTAAAGACTGAAAACGGCAGCTGGACTTGGAGCTGAGCTGCGCCCTCCACAACTAGATTGAAGGACAATGACTTGGAACTGATGGGCCCTGGAGAAACACGCTGTTCCCCGATATTCCCCAGTAAAAGTTAAAAAAAAAATACAAATTGGTAGCTATCAAATAGTCATGGGGATGTAAAGTAAAGCATAGGAAATATAGTCACTAATATGGTGATAACTATATATAGAGCCAGGTGGGTGCTGTTGAATAACTATGGTGTACACCTGAAACTAATATTATATTGCATGTTAGCTATATTTTAATAAAAATATTTTTTTAATTAATTAAATTAAAAAGTTACAAGGGTCTTCCATTAACTTTGACCACTGGGCATGGTATCACCAGGGGTACTATCACGAGGGGTGCCCCATGTACTCCAGAATCACCCCTTTACACACAGCCTCTTTCACCACTTACCCTTCCCCTGCCTCACCTACACTGGGATTCATTACAATCCTGTCCATCCTCTGAGCCTTTGATTGCTGTTCAATTTACCTGGAATGTCCTCCCTCCTGCCTCACCCATCATCAAGGCTCTGCGAAACCCTCCTCCATGCAGCCTCCCCTGCCTTCCCTCTGAGCCCCCAGGTCTCCTCATCTCCAGCCACATGGGTCACCTTCTCTTTTGAGTTCAGGAGTCCTTGTCTTCCACACTTCTACCAAGTAAGTTCAGCCCAGAACCAGGAACCCTGGGGCCCAGAGTGATCCAAATTGCAGGAAGTGAAGGAGGGATATGTTCAGGAAACCCCAGCAGGGATTTACTTCAAGCTGCAGGGGCCAGGGAAGGGGGGTGTACTATTGCTCAAGACTTCCCCCATTTCTGATGTTCTATCACCTCTGGAAGTCTTGTGCAATGTTCTACCCACACTGTGGGAGTGAAGGGCCAAGCTCTGCCCCTCTGGTTGAGCCAGGATCCTCTAGCTGAGCCAGGACCCTCTGGGTATGAACCAAGGATTCAGAGTAGGATGGGATGTGAAGCAGACACCTTCCCAGGATCACGGACTTTCAGGAGCTGAGTCATCATCTAGTTTCTTGCTCACTTCCAGCTCCTTTCCGGAACAAGACAGCCCAACCTCCTCAAGCCAGAGCCCCCCTTCCACAGGCCAGGAGCCAGGAATCACACATCCAGTTTTCTCTATACACTAGACGCCCTCTGCAGGCCTCATGAGGTGGAGAGCCCAGGCCAAGAGCCCCATATCCTCTTTTCCCTATGCACTGGACGCCCCCTGCAGGCCCTGTGAGGTTGAGAGGAACAAATGGATGAATTGAACAAGCAGCTAGAACACACAACCACACAAAAACACACAAGGGCCAACACCCTCACCTACCTCCATGTCTGTACCCACACACACATACACAGGCATATAATCAATCACTTACATATATCAAGGACATAACACAGACACTTAAGCGTATAATCACAATACAGATACAAGAACACACACATACATGATTACATACACACAGACATGGGCACACAGACACACACTCACACATAGACACTATCTTTTCTCCTAGAGAGGAGTATTTGTTTAGAAGAAATAGTTTGAAAAGCTGTTAGAACAAGAGTCTCAGGTCTGGGCGGTTCTTATTAAATGCTAGTCTTGCTAAATATTAAAATGTAGCACAGTATTTTGCAGATGTAGAACTCAACCGATAAGTGTAGCCAACTACCAAGAAGAAATCACATGTAATTAACCAAATAGTGTATGCAAGCAAAGGGATGCATTTATACAAAGGGATGATTCACATCCCAGGTGAGGATGTGTGGGACAGATTTCATGACATTATTCAGAACAGCACATGATTTAATTCTTATGAATTGTTTATTTCTGGAATTTTCTGTTTAATATTTTTGGACTGTGGGAAGTGAAACTGCAGATAAGAGGGGACTACTATATAGGTATCAGTAGTGCTCCAAATACAAATGTTCTGCCATTTATAAGCTGGGAAACCTTGGGAAAATTAACTATTCTGGGTTTTAGTTTCCTCATCTGTAAAATGGGGACAATAAAATAGTAACTATTATTCAGAACTCTTTCCATTGCAGATTATAATGCAAAAAACCCAACTTAAAATAACTTAAGCAAAAAGTTAAATTTCTGGGGGGAGGGGGTTCACGGTGTGAGGGATGTAAAAATAAAATAAAATAAAACTATTAAAAAAAAGTTAAATTTCTCATGTCACATACGAGATATGATCAAAAATACGGTGAATATTTAAATTAAAAATTTATTACAGCAAGACACATTGCCATTAACCCCCTCCTCCAATCCCCCATCAAAATACTCCCCCTCACTTTGAATACTTATCCCATCGTTCTTGCCACTTCTGAAGTGGTTCTGGAAGTCCTCTTTCATGAATGTCTTTACAAGCGTTTAAGAAATGATGTGTGTAGAAAACAGCCTGAGAAATGGGCAAATGGTTTTATCCTCCATGACAATGCTACGTGTCTCACATCGCTTCTGGTATGGCAATTTCTGTCAAATGAAAATATTACGGTGTGTCCTCACCCACCTTATTCACCAGATCTGGCACCATGCAACTTCTGGCTCATTCCCCAAAGTCTAAACGACCATGAAAGGTAAACATTTTGAATCGATTCAGGACATTGAGGCAACCGCAACAGCGCAACTAAAGACACTCACAAAAGAGGACTTCCAGAACTGCTTCAGACAGTGGCAAGAACGATGGGATATGTGTGTTCCAAACAAGAGGGGAGTGCTTTGATGGGGATGGTTAATGGCAATGTGTCTTTTACTGTAATGATTTTTTAAAAACATTCACCGTAGTTTTTGATCACACTTCATAACTACATCCATTAAGATTTAGTCTACGGCGTCCAGTCGGCTCGGTGGTTAGCGCAGTGCTCATAACTCCAAGGACAGCGATTCAATTCCCACATGGACCAGTGAGCTGCATCCTCCACAACTAGATTGAAAATGACGACTTGACATGGAGCTGATGGGTCCTGGAGAAACACACTGTTCCCCAATATTCCCCAATAAAAAATTTTTTAAAAAAAGATTTAGTCTACTTCAGCCCTGGTTGGATCTAGGGGTTCAAATGATGTTATCTCCATCTCTAAAATCGACTTATAATTCTTTTGTGTGGGGGTCTCATTCTTGTTATAGATAGGTGCTTCTCTAGCAGCAGGAAATATAACTGCTGAAAGCCTCAAATCTAAATTTTTATAGGGAGTGATCTAAAACAAAGGCCCTCTTTCTCTGAACACCAACTCTCATGAAAAGCTCTGATTAACTGTGCTTTTAACACAAACTCAGTTCTTCAATATGTTACAGAAGCCAGGGAATGGGGTACTCTGATCTATCAACAACACTGTGAATGACAGGCCCATCAAGACCACATATAGTGGGAGAGGACCTCCCTAAAGGAAGGATAAAAAGGAGTATAGAAAAGTGCATGAACGAAAACATAGCTCACGGCACTCTACTTCATAGATTTCTTATGAGACAATGAATTTAAAGCATTTAGTATGGTGCCTGACACTTAAGTATCAACAAATGTTAATTATTACCATAACTGATAAATAGATGAATGGATGCATTAATAAATGGATAATGATTAAACATACCGATGAATAAATGAAGATGAAGATATAAATAGAAGAAGGAAGAATGGACTAATGGAAAGACATAGATGGGTGAACATATGGACACATGGATGGATGGATGGATGAATAAGGCAGAAAAATTGGGCCTACAATTAAATTTGTCTAGGGCTGGGAGTGGGAAACAGAATTGCACTCCACAATTAGTCTTTCAGGAGAGATCTCCTCCTCTGGTCTGTCTCTTGGGTCTCTCATCAGGTGGGAAAAGCACTGGCTCTCCTCTCTCGCCTTTAGTTACCTTGTCTTGCTGTAAGCTGACCAGCCCTCTCCTCAGAAATCCCCTCTCAATTTCCAGGATAGGGAAAGCATGGTAGGTTCCCCTCAAGCTATTCTTCTGGACATAGGAAAATTGGTCAACAGGGTAGAGGGACAGTGCTGGCTGGCCAACAGGGTGAAGCCCTAAAGTCCTGAGACGTGAGATAGGGGAGCTGGACTTGCTTCCAAAGAACTTTCCCTTTAGCTCTGCTTGTCCAAGGGAGACCTCACATAATGAATGCATAGGCACTGAAATGGGCCGAGGGAGACCTGGAGAACCTAAGAGGAGACCTTCTCCAGCCTTTTCCTGCTACTTGTGATTGTTTTCAGGGAATCCAGGGGACCAGCTGGGTCCCATCTTTCCCACTTCTCCCACCCCCAGGCATCTTAGGACCACAGAAAAAAGTTGTGGATGAGGAGAGACCTGGGGAAAAGGGAGGCACTCCTTACTTTGACCACTAATCCTGAACCAAACCCTGACCCCTAGCCTTGATGGTTCAAATGCCCCTAAGGAGACAACACTGTAAACCTTTCCGTAAGTGTGACAGTACAACCCCCCACCACTCTTCCCTTGTCCAAATTGCTAATTGATAAAATTCTCAGAGTTAAAGACAAAGAGTAAAAAATGGGGATGGAGAGGCTACTAAGGAGAGTTATGAAAGGTCAAAAAAAGGTTCTTCCGGTAGGGAAAATATCTAGCAGAAAGGTATTCTGCTACCATCTCATGTACTGAAATTCAATTCAGACACTAACCACCCAGCTAGTTTCAGACTTTATGGGTTGAATAGCACAGTCCACAATATGCCTGCCCCCACTTGAGATGCCAGCCACAAGTGGGGTGCCCAGGCCACCTGGATTTCTGACCAACTGGCTACAAGTCCAGGGGGTTTCTACAAGCCCCCTCAGATTCAATAATTTACTAGAATTGTTGTCATACAATAGCCTAGCCGACTGCCCCCCACCCCGTCCCCCGTCTTTTCTTAAGGAAAGAAAAGTCTGTGAGACTGTGCATCTCTGGGACTGTATATGTCTTTCTATGTAGTCTCCAGAAGAGGGTTTGCGGCCAATGACAAGTAAGATTCCCCATGGGGGCACAACTCAAGCCAGGCGGAACCCCATGGAGACCCCCCAATGAGCTGCCTTGGAAAGATTTGGGAAGGGGCCTTGTCTCCCTTTCCCCCTGCCTGGGAAAAGTGGCTGCTGGCTCTGACTTTTCCCTCTCACCTAATTGGGAGAAAAGTCTTGAGAGTGGTAAGATTAAGCTCTCTGCTCAGCTCTGTGAAACAATTTCAACATGTAATATATATCTCTTAAAAGAGTTGCATACCTCACCTCAAGGACTTTCTGCTTCAGCTATTTGAAGATCAACATAATTGGTTTGGGTTGTTTCTATAACGTGATAAGTGAGTCCCACAGACCGTGCCAAAAACACTGCTACTCCCTTGTATACTTATCAATAAAAACCTCGTCGGCTTGATTCTGGGCTCCAGTCTTTCAGAACTGTGAGACCCCTGGCCTTCTGAGATTTAACTGCGTTAAGTCTCTGTATGTTTCTTTCTTAAAACTTAACCCAAAGCCGCCCCTTTTCGTACCCTCACTGCCCGTGTTGCGCTGGACGCGACATAGAATTACTCACAAGACTCAGCAGTGCTATACTTACAATTCTTTTTTTAAAAAGGATAAAATCAGGAACAGCCAAATGAAGAGACACATGGGACAAAGTCTGGGAGGGTCTCAAATGCAGAGCTTCCATGTTCTCTCCCCAGAGACACACGAGACACATCACGTCCCCAGCACATGGATGTGTTCACCAACCAGGAAGTTCCATGAGCTTTGGTGTCCAGAGCTTTTATTGAGATTCCATTACATAGGCATCATTGAATTGTTGGCCACATGACTGACCTCAATCTCCAGCCCCCACCCCCAGAGGTTGGGCCAACTCTCCAATGAGATGGTTGGTCTTTCTGGTGACCATCCCCATCCTAAATCATCTCATCTCTTAGCATAAACTCAAGGTACGATCCAGCAGGCTCAGAAGTAACAAAGACACTCCTATTACTTGGGAAATTCCAAAGATTTAGAGTCTCCCTCTCAGAAACCAGGGACAAAGGCCAGTCAAATTATTTATTACACAACAGAAGGGAAGAAATTTCTGTACATAAAAAATGAAAGCTTCAAGGGGCCATAAATAGGAGAGAGCTATAGCCTCACAAAGGCACACACACACACTCACAGGACCACCATAGACTCCCTCACCCACACCATCACTCTTCTGCTTATTCTCCCCTACCCAGGCTTTCAGTCTCACACAGGCTCCACACAAGCAGAAGGGCTCCTGCAACCCATAGACTTGCTGCTTCCAAAGATTCTAACCATTTGTCCTTCTCCATCTGTCCTCCATAGCCTCCTGCACAGTACCGGTCTCTTCAGCATACTGATTTCTTGGTCTCCCCTGGAAAGGAGAGGGGGTAAAATGGTAAGGTGTGGGGCATAGCAGGGATCTGGGAGCCTGTGAAGAAAATGGTGAAATCAGGTCAACTCACCACGTCTGAGTATGTCTGTGAACCTGAGAGTGTACATGTACCGAATGGGCGTGCCCTTGTGATTGGGTGTCGCTGTGTACTGTGGGAACACCCGTGCACTGTGTGTGTTCCTCTTCAGTCTACACCTGGGCTTGTGTGGTGTGGGTGTGCCTGTGTCCTGTGTGGGCACCTGTGGGATGCAGATGTGCCTGTGCCCCAGGTGTTCCTATACATGGCAGTGCCTGGATGGATCTCAGGGCTCTGGCTGTCCTCTTCAGAGGCTCTGTCTCCTTTAGCCTGGGGTTCCAGAGGCAGAAGAAGACAGTGCACGTGGGTAGGGGAGAGAGGAACACTAAAGCGGTGGTATTGGATTCAGTCAGGGCTGTGGGTTTCCCACTTTACAGTCCCGCAAGTCCTAACACTAACACCTACAACCCCAGCTCTGAGTGATGCCAACAACTCTGAGGTGAACCAACACCCAATTCCTGGGAATCTTTTTGGTGTCTTTTTGTTCCTATCTCCTCCTCAAGGATGACTGCAGGGCACTGTTGTCCTGTGAGTGGAGATTGGAGAGTAACTGATCTGCTCCTCTCCCAATCACCTCCCCAGGGGCCTATGCTCACCATCTTACTTCCCTTCTCCTTGGTGAGCCCCTTCCCACAAGTAAGCCCCTAAAACAGGTTCCCAGACGTGGTCCTGAGTTTCTGCCCCACACACCAGGGCTTTAGAGGAAGCTAAGTTCCAGGGCTGCTCTATTCCTTCTGACCTCTGACTCTACCACGCTGAGGGTCATCAGCTCTGAGCACCCCCAGATCAACTCTGGGTGGACCGTATAATCCAGAGACTGCAGACAAACTCTGCCAAGGCAAGCCCAGCCCTCCCTGGCCCTGCTTCCTCCCTCTGAGCCCCTGCCCAAGACCCCAGCTCATGACCGTGCCTCTCCTTCCTCCTCCAGAAAAAGTGAGTGAGAGGGTGAGTCTGGTGGGAACACATCTTCTCCTCCACACCCAGGCAGCAATGCTTCCAATAAAACCCAACTGGTACCTATGGATCTGTCTGTCAACTATCTATTTGTGGCCCAGGCAGGGGAAGACAGGTATGAGAGGGAGAAAGAGGGTGGGATGGGGACAGGGAGTAGGTATATCCATTCTCTAGACTTCAGCCTGAGGGAACCTTCACTTCACTCATTTCTGATAACTCTCTCCTACAATTCAACCATAAGGCTCCCTTCTTCCCTCCAAAGACCAACTGGGGCAGCTATTTCCAAACTCCTACACTGGGCTAATTGCTCTTTCTGGGCTCTACTACAATACCCTCTACTGTCCCTAGCCAGTCTGCCAGGTTTATTGTAATGATTGATTTTCTCTTTTAATCCCCACATCTCCAACCCAGATGATAAACCCTCTGAAGGAAGAGACTATGGTGCCTGTCTTCTTTATTGCTGTATCCCCATGCCCAGCACAGGGCCTGCATGTAGCAGACACTCAATAAATATTTGTTGAATGAATGACTTCAGGAACAAAAATCACAGGAATGTAGGTCTCAGCTCAGAGAGAAAGGGCTATGACCCTTTGGCCATTAAGTGACTTGGCAAAGGCCACTCAGCCAACAAATATTTCCATAGCCTGGCCTGTCTAGACTGGGTCCTCTCTTGTGGCCTATTCCGCCTCAGCTTAGGGTCATACAAGTGGAATAGGGCAGACAAAAAAGGCAATCATCAGGGCAGAAGCCAGGGAGATTGAGAGTAGGAGAGGGAATTGGAAAAAAACAGCACTGGATAGAGTCGCAAAGATCTTTTCTTGATGCCTATTACTGAGGTGTCCATCTCCCAGGATGGAACTCCAAAATCTGACTTCATTCCTATAAAAGAGGGTCCAATGCCTCGCATCTTAGTAATAAACCTCAAGTTCGCCCCTTTAGTGATAGGCCCTGGCTCCACCTTCTAGTGACATTTTTGACTCCGCCTCCGCTGACTCGGCCCCTTCCGGGTAATAGGCAAGCTCCACCCCTGGTGCACGACGAGTCCCTGTGACGTAACGGTAACGGTCTGTTTCCGGGGTGGAGCAGGGAGGGCGGGAGTTTAGGCTGCGCCGACCCCTCAGCCCCCCTCCAGGTGACCCCAGCCCCCGAAAATCCTCACCTGGGGCCCTAAATATCCCAGCCTCATGTCCGCAGTGCCTTTCGCCCTGACCCCCTAAATGCCCCAGGCCTCCAAGGTGACCGACCTCCTAATTCCTTAACGTCTAGTGCCTCCCAAAATCTCTAATCCCACCCTGCCCCGATGTGGCAATTGAGGCTTCCCGGGGCACCTGCCTCAGGTTACCTGAAATAGACTGGCCCTGAGAAGGAAAGAAAAGGAGCGGGGGTTGGGGAATCCTTGATCCAATCATGCCGCTCCCCAGGAGACGTTTGGAGCCCGGGACATGTCGGGATTGAGGAGATACGAGGTGGCGCTGGAGGCGGAGGAGGAGTGAGTGGAGGCGGGGTTCTGCGGAGGAGGAACCTAGCCCCTCGGGTTGGGGAAGGGCGTGAGTTCTCTGGGGGCCGGAGGAGCCGGAGGGGTGGGGCCCCTAAAGGGGCGTGGGCTGTAATGGGATCCGCCTCTAAGGGGCGGGGTGGGGCCTTGAAAAGACGTCCGAGGAGTCTGTGGGGTCAGCCCCGCCCCGCCCGGCCCGGCTCCGCCCTCTCTCTGCAGGATCTACTGGGGCTGCTTCTACTTTTTCCCGTGGCTGCGCATGTGGCGGAGGGAGCGGAGGTGAGGGGCCTGCCATACCGCGGACCCTCCCCCGGCATGGATGAGGCTCACGGTCGGAGGACGGATCGGGGGGAATCCAGGAGTCCCCGCCCCGCCTCATGCCACTGTCGGGTCGCCCCACAGCTCGGCGCACCCCCGGGAGCAGAAGCTGGAGCCTCTGCGGGGTCTGATGAGCTGTCTGTCAAGCGGCCTGGGCCCTGTTCCTCAGCGCTCGGGTCGCGGCCTCCCACGCCGCACCCCCGCCGCCACTACCCAGCCAGCCGGTGCATTAAAGATTTAAACCGAAGCCACTGTCCTTCCCTCCTGATTCTGTCGCCGCT
Organism: Rhinolophus hipposideros; assembly: GCF_964194185.1. NCBI lineage: Eukaryota > Metazoa > Chordata > Mammalia > Chiroptera > Rhinolophidae > Rhinolophus > Rhinolophus hipposideros. The sequence goes on along the minus strand of NC_138057.1, from coordinate 51,221,838 downwards.
GTCACCATTCGGGCTGGGAGCCCCCACTCCATGCTGGCTGTGTCCTTAACTGACAAGTCCTCCCTCCCAAATAGGGTGCCCTTCCATGTCCAGCTCCCTTTTATTCCTAAGGCCCCCTCATCAGTATCAAGCCTCCGGTTATTATCAGTGACTGCCTTTCACCCTCTGCTCCCACGCCCCCCACGTATCCCACTACTGTGTGTGGCCTATATGAAGGGAACTAGATAGTCCTGGCTTGGTCTTCCCCCCAAGCTTATTTCCACATTGATGTGTTCTCACACCAGCTCTCTGCTACCACCTTCCTCCTAGCCAGGCCTTTGCCAACTGTCCAGAGAATCTTCTTTTCCTGGGAGTGGGTCGAAAATATTTTAAGCGCAGAGTTGTGGAAGTAAGCTATGAGAGGAGAGGAAGATTGCTAGAAGCGGCCTCCCTCAGCCTGCCACAGGGGAGTGACTTGGGACTGTTGATCTTTCCTGTACTTAATATCCCAAACTCCAGCTCCTCCAGTCTGATCCCAAGTTTAAACATACTTGACATTAGCCCACCTAGCAGTCCTTGCTCCCTCCCTAGGAGAACCCAAGGGCCACACTGTTCCCTGGCACCCCTTTCTGTCTTGTCACCCAGTTGGCCTGAGACCCATTAACTCCTAACATGCTGGAACTCCGGGGGGCCTGCTTTCAGTTAGCGACTGGCTGCAGCACCAGAAAAGGCACCAGAGGATAGCTTTTACTTTAAAGAGACAGGCAGTTTGTGGGTAGAGGCAAAGCTAACATTCAGCTTGGGGCTGCCCCTGCCACAGCAGGTTGTGGCTAAAGAGAAGATTCGGCCCTATCTGTGGAGAAGCAGAAGGGGAAAGATGGATGCATACCAGGAAGAATTCATTTCCTGCCTTCGCAGGTCTCTGCACTGACTGGTCCATGAGAGACCATGAAGTGTGTGGCAGCCAGCCAGGTGATGGAGATCTGTGACAAGATGATGGCACCTCGGGGCGACCGGGTTGGCTCAGCTGGTTAGAGCGCAGTGCTCATAACACCAAGGTCACTGGTTCGATCCCCACATGGGCCAGTGAGCTGCGCCCTCCACTAGATTGAAAACAACAACTGGACTTGGAGCTGAGCTGCGCCCTCCACAACCAGATTGAAAGCAACGACTTCACTTGGAGCTGATGGGTCATGGAAAAACACTGTTCCCCGATATTCCCCAGTTAAAAAAAAAAATGACGGCACCTCAGTCGCTGCACCCAAGCTCTGGGGCACAAGTCCAGACGAGGGTGGGAGAAAGATCCTAAGGCCTCTGGCACTAGAAGTTCAAGATGTCTGTGGGTTGTGGCCACCCTCAAAAATGGACCTGGAGTCTTGAGCCATCTCATCACAATGTCTACATTAAGAATCCTGTCAAAAGTGGAGTAGCCTGTGCAGCCTTGGGACTGTACCTCACCAGAAATTATCACAATTCCCGAGTACCTACAAGTCAACTCCAAGGGCCTTTAAGCGTCACCCTGCACAGGAGGGAGAAGCTTCAGTTGTTCAGCCTGGGAAGGAGACTAGTCCCTACTCTTGGAGCTGATGGTCCCTTCTGATTGTTGCAGCAGCCCTGCAGCAGAATGAGATGCCCAGGGAAAGTGTGAGGCCCTCTCCCAAAAGGCCTGCCCCATGGAAGCTAGCTGGCACAGAGCAAAAGGCTGCAGAAGGCACCCCTGCAACAACCAGATAAGAGCTGAATTATTGGGTTATGGCTCAGTTTATGTTTCAAATACGGAGCAGGACTTGAGGGTTGAAATCCCCAGACCAAGACTGGGAAATTCTTCAAGGTGCCAGAGGCACCAAACTTAGCAGCTTGCCCCTGCCCTAGGCAGTTCCTAGCTTCCTGGAAAGGACAGGAGGAGGAGGTGTTCTGTTGGGGGGTGAAGGGAAAAGGAGAGTGACGGCTGGATATGGATTAGGAGAGAAGAGACAGAAAGGAGATGGGAGGTTGGTGCTTTAGCAAGAAGGTGGGATGCAGAGGGTGGAGAGGTTGTTGAAAGCGGTATTACTGGACCTGGGTGGGGAAGAGAGATGTTTCTCCAGGCCCACAGTGGAGAGAGGCTGGAATTTGAATAGAACAAAAGAGAGGTAATTGATCTCTTGAGTCTGAAGTCTCAATAAGCCAGGAACTGAGTCTGGAAACCCCAAGCCCCTTTTGGCAAGAGCCTGGCGTTTCTGGGACAGGACTAGACAAAAACAGGAAGATTTCTTGGGTCTTTTACCTGTTCAGCAGCAGCAATGTGGCACCAAAGACATTTTATCTTCCCTCATCTGCCCTCCTTATCCACCCCACCCTTCCTCCCCGTTTCATCTTCCTAGGGACAGCAGCCCCCACCTCAGCATGCCCAAGGCATTCCCAGTAACACCAAAAAGGACCTTTCCCAGCTTCTCTGAATGTGACTGGCCCCAGCCAAGAAACCTCCTCAGCCAGAAGGGCCTGCTTTAGGGATCCATTCCCATCAATTCCTCCTGATAAAATAAGCAGGCTAGGGCAGGAAATGGGGAGGGGAAAATGAAGGCAAGTTGGTGCTGGCTTGCCCTCTGCTCCCATACCACCAACTATCCATCAGAATTTTGTGTGCTAGTATGACTGTGTGATTGGATGATTGTGAAAACACAACTGTGTGGGAGTGGGACTTTGAGTATAACTGGGGCTGTATAATTCTGTCAATGGTTGTCTGACCATGTGAGGGTGATGGAGTGACTGAGGTGTAACTGAATGTGTAACTATGGGTATGTGAGTGTGAATGTCCATCACTGAATGCCTCTGAGGACCCTTGGCTTCCCTTGCTCAGTTACTGGACCATCAGTCCTCAGTCATGCACCACCCCTCTCCCCAGCTTCTCCGCCCAGCACTTATGAGCCTATGGGAAATGGCACTCCTAGAAAAAGAGGGGGTCTATGGCACGGGTCTGGGGCAGGAGTGTCACAGAATCAGCAATACATCTTTCACCTGCCTCTGACTCACCTGGTGCCCCAGGTAAAAAGTACCCAAATAAAAGGTAGGGGAGAAGGAGGAAAAAGAAGAAAGTATCCAGGCTGAGCGGCAATGAAGGGGCCCTCACCTACCATCAGCCTCCTGCTGCTACTGTTGCTTCTGAGCCCAGACCCTGGAGCAGGTGAGTACTTGGGGGTCTAGTAGGCTAAGGATCTGGGTGAATGGGCTGAAAGGAAGAGGGGCCCAGGAAATCCAACTTCCAGCTGTCTGATGGAAGGGTTTTGGGTCAGGAGCCCTCTGAACACATGGCCCCACTGTCCCCTAGCAGTGCTACTGCCACCCAGCACTACCTGCTATACTCAGCTCTACTGACAGCTGCTTTCAAACAAGCTACTGAAGAAGGTCATCCAGGTGGCACTGCAGGAGGCTGATGGGGACTGTCACCTATAGGCTTTTGTATGAGCTCTGATCCTATCCTTGATACTGACCCCTGACTCTGTCCTCAGTTCCAACCCCTGATGCTGATCCCAACCCCAGTCCCAACTGCTAATTCTGATGTCACCTCAGGTTGTCATCTGGACTTTGCCCTAACCCCTGGACCCTAATTAACCTCATCCCCAAACTATGACTTTGGCTTTGGACCTTTCCTAGGCTTCACCTGTCTCAACGCAGCGTCTGTATCCATCCCCAGAACCTCAGCCTGGCTCGGTGGTTTGAGCACCAAGGGAGGAGACTCCAGGGGACTTTGCCCAACCTGGATTTTGGGCTGATAGAGAAAATGGGTCAGGGACCCCAGTAGCCAAAACAATAAAACAGTATTGAACAACAGTCTCTGATTGTGGTCTCCAAGTTCTATGTATTCTGTGAGCCCTGAATCTGAATCTGGAAGACATCAATAAACAGAAGAACCTCCTCATTCTCTTTATTCACACCTTCACAATCCCGACCAGGGGCAAGGCCAAGAGCCAGGGACCCACACACACTACACCTACATACATACATGCAGAGAACAATGTTTCCTGCCTCACATTCACATGGGCACACATGGACACTGACATACACACCTACACACATTCTGCTGATGGGCCTCCAGCTCTGGGATGAAATCAGAGGTCCAGGTACCTTTCATCTGGCAAGTTTGCAACAAGAGTCTCATAGAAATGAGCTCCAAACAGAACTTTCAGCTGAGACCCCATACACCCATGGAGATTCACTGTCCTGCCTGGGTTCTATCTGTCCGTCCATCCACACCAGCAAAATGGAGTTATAGGTAGAATCAGCTGAAGCCCTCCTGGGTCCTCTACAGGTCTGGGGCTCCTAGAAAAATCAGGAGGCAAATCAAGGGGGATAGTAGGACTGGATTTTGGCCCAGACACCCTGAGAATGAGGGAGGAGACCCAGCTCTGAGCTTAACACTCAGAATGAATAGGGGAGCCCAGCTCTGAGTGAACCCCAACACCCTGAAGGTGAAGGAGTGGACTTAGGTCTGGGTTCATTCACATCAAGAATAAGGGAGGGGACCAAAGTCTGATCCAATACACCCCAACAATAAGGATAGATATTCAGTTTTGAGACTAACACACCAAAAATGAGGAGGGAGTCCATCTAGAAGCCCCAATAGCCTGCAAGAGAGGGAAGTGACCCAACTCTGAGCCCACAGACTCAAGAATGAAAGGCCGATCCCTGAGCCTAGACATCATAAGAATGAGGAGACCCAACATCCTCACAGTGACTGGGTCATCTGACTTAATCCAGACACTCAAAATGAGAGCACACATCTCTGTGTCCAAACCTCCTGGAGTTCCTACACACCTGGAAGCTTGTCCACTGGAATCATTGGGGCCAAGAACCCAGGCTTTTGGGGTCCATCCTTCCCATCCGGTTTTAGTCTCAGCCTGAAGCATAAAAAAGCAGATATCTCCCTGACACTGTAGGGCATCTCAGTCTCCTCCAAAAGGGTTTATTAGTAAAAGGTCAGGAGAGGAGTCAGTGAGAATCATGAAGTGATTAGGGTGTGGAAGGGAGAGTAATTCCAAAATGAGACAGGTTCAGTGGGAAGTCATGAGGGGTGGGAAAGGGTGTGGTTTATGGGTATCAGAGGGTCTGTGTGAGATCAGAGGCTGAGGCACCAATGGCAGTCACTTACCAGAGCCCCAGTGCCAGGGCCCCAGCCGCCAATCCCAGGAAAGAGAAGATTCCCAAAGATGCCAGCACAGCCATCTGTTCCAGGGGGTCCCTGTGGTCTGAGGGGCAGGGTCATATGCCACTGTGAGAGTAAGCCTCGCCAAACTCAGTGCCTCCTTCTCTGTGGGGCTTTCCCATCCTCTAACACCTTTGCCCATCTACCCCAGCTCACCAAGTGGCCTTGGGTCTGGCAGGAGGGAGGGCCTTGGGGGAGCAGGGCTGTCCATCTGAGGGTTCTCCTTTGGCTGCGTGTATGGCTTACCCCCAGCTGGTATCTCCTTTGGTAGAGGCCCTGAAGGGAGGCAAGACCTGAGGAGAATTATCCATGCAGGGTAGGGACAGAGGCCAGGGCCTGCGGACAAGCCAGGGCCTTGCTTGGACACAAGAAAACGTAGGAGGCAGAGCCTGCAAGGGCAGGGCCAGCTTCTGGGGATGTAGCAGGGGTGGGGGCTGAGGGGCAGGGCTTAAACTAGGACAGGGCTGCAGGCAACCCTGCATGAAGCCTGGGATAACAATTGCCAGGCCGCATGGACCGGGCATGTGCCAAGCAGCCTGGTTCTTGCCAACTGGTCCAACTGATAGATGCTGAAGGGCGGGGCCTCTGCCCTTTCCTTTGGCTCTGTATCTCACCAGTGCTTGGAGTCCCCCAGGCCTCTGGGCTCCAGGCGCTCCAGGTGCCAGCATCCAGAAAGTCCCGGGCACTGACCCTCACCGCATGGGGCAGCCCAGCCACAGCGTCTGTAATCACCTCCTCTAAGCCAGCTGGCTCCACCTAGCAGTGAAGATGGTTCATTGCCTCATTATTCAAGCTATAAGCGCTGAGCCTACCTGTCCCCCAGCCCCAGCACCCCTTCCCCCCAGGCCTGTCCCTGCCATCCTGGTGAAGCCATCTGGGCCTCACGTCGGGTGGCTGGTGGTGTCAGGTCTACACCCAGTGTTTGGAAGACAAAAGTGCATAGTGGTTATATAGACAGGCTATGCCATCAGACTGCCTGGGTTCAAATCTTACTGGGTGACCTTGGGCTTCTCTGTGCTTCAGTTTCTTCATTTGTAAAATAGAGGTGAATACACCTAAACAAGATAATGCACGTACAGTGTGTAGCTCAGGGCCTGGCAGGTACACAGTGCTCAATAAGTATTGGTTATTATCCGAGGCAGCCACTCCCCAGACCTGATGCTATCTCCAGAGGTAGGAATTCACTACTATCCTTACCTGGGTGTATATATATGAGTGTTTGTATGAGGATGTACCTCTGGATGAAAAGCACTTTTCCTAGAAAAGTTATTTTTAAAAAGCCAGTGCTGTCTTCTCACAGAGAAGCCTTCCTCAGGGATACTACCCCGAAGAGCGGACGCTTGGTCTGTAGGTCCCTGCTGCAACCCCAGCACCCAACACAAAGCCTGACCCATGGAGAGCACTCTGCAGGGGGAGGTGACGGCTTCAGTGACCTGCCATTGCAGAAATCCATGCAGAACATGCAGGACCATGAAACCAGACATAAGACCCGTAGCCCCAAATTGGGACACACTCTGGTCCGGGCCTCACCATGGACCAGGCAGGGTGCTGGCCTGGACGGTACTGCAGCCGGAACTTGAGCAGGAAGTGGGGCTGGCGGGGCCAGGAGGCAGGGTACATCCAGCTGGCACGCAGGCGGCGCGGGTAGCCAGGTACGGACTCTACCCGAAGCCCCTGGGGTGGGTCAGGACGCACTGAAGGTGGTGGAGACACAAAGTAAGGGCAAGCGACAGGTACCCATCCCTTCCTCATCTCCCAAAGGAAGGCAGGTGTGTGCCTAAAGGTACCTGAGGGAGGCGCTTCCAAGGGGGGGGTGGGGAAATCTTAAGCCTGATCATCCATTAGGCTCAGGACCTGTCTGTCATCCCTATTATAACATGAGCTGGGATCTGGGGACAGGTTTTTGAAAGGTTTGTTGAATTCAAGAGTGATTCTGCTTTCATCCAAAGAAGATGAGTTGGCCCAAATTTCAGCCAGAGCTTTAGAGCCCCGCTACCACGCACAGATCAGAAGGAAGGAGGGACCAGTAAAGGCTTCCACAGGACAGGGAGGACTGATGTGGCTGCCTTCAGCTCAGGGCCTAGAAGCAGAGGTAGCTCCAAGGATAGGCAACCAGGAAGAACTTGTGAGGAGCGGGTCATGGCAGCTGCTTCTAGAGGCGGAGATAAACCTGCCTCCTGGGCTCTGATCTCATTGGCTTATTAGTCTCCGTGGGGGCCATCTGTGCACTGAAACAGGGTCTATGTTGGGAAAGAACTGTTTGGGAGTTCTGGCAGGCCTGGGGGGATATGTGTACACTGGAGTCTGTTTGGGGTCTCTGTGGTGGGGATCTTGAACTCTGGGGGTGGCTACTCACAGATGCTCTGCAAGCTCACATCCAGCAGGCGTGTGCTGGCTCCCAGGGGGTTCACCTCAGTCACATTGATCCGGTACTGGCTCCAGAACTCTGCCCCATGGACCACACAGCGGGTGGCCCCTGGGGGGTCCTGTGGGCACGGCCAGGGCCCGGTGGATGGACTCACCCTAGGAGGGAGGATGTGGTCTTGAGCTTTGGAAATGCTCATTGTGGGATCCAGCTGGAGCCCCCAGCCTCTCCCTCGCGTCCTACCTCTGGCCATCAGCTCCTGGCACTGTCTTCTTCCTGGAAGGGAGGGGGCCATGTGAGGTAAGGAAGGAAAAGAAGGTCCTCTCTCCCTCTGAGGCCTTCCTCAGGACCTTCCTCCCTGGCTCCCATCCCCACATTGTGCCAGCACACACCCAAATATACAGACCTACACAGGCAATTATGCACACACCTGTAGGAGGTGAGGTAACGGGTGGGTAAACCGCTGACTTGGCTGGGACTCCAAGTGCAGGAGAAGTTCTCATAGTCGGCTGCTCGGCAGGAGACAATAGGGCGGGCTGGGGGGTCTAGAGGCAGAGGCTACAGCTGGAGACTGAGAAGTCCCCAGTCCTCCCAGCCCAGGGGGCTTACTCAGGACCTTGATTCCCTCAGGAGCCCTATGTCTCATCACTGTCACCCAATACTCCCCAACTCACAGCCCAGCTGCAGGGTCACCATGCCCCCAAGTGCACCATCCAGGGTCCGGCAGATGTAGGTACCCTCGTCAGTGCTATCTGCCAGGGCTAGGACGAGTTCATGCCCTAGCCCAGAGTCGGGTCCCTGGAGCAGCCTCGTCTCCCCGTCCCGAAACCAGGACACCGGGGCCCTGGGGGTGAGATGAGGTGATGATAGACAGAGGCAAGATTTAAAGTATAGGTCAGACTATGCCACAGCTTTCCACCGGCTTCTCACTGTGCTTACAATAAAACCCAAACTACCTTTGCGGGCTCACAAAGCCTCTGGTGATCTAGCCCAGGCCTTCCTTTTCTTCTTCAGCTACTCCATCTCTCCCCATCACCTACTACATTCTGGTCCTGTCTTGTCCCATTGGTCTTCTTTCTGTTCAAGAGTGAGCTCATTCCCACCTCAGGGCATTTGCACTAACTGGTCCCTCTATCAGGAATGCTTCTGCTGCCCCAAGCTGCCTGCCTGCCTCCTTCCTGACCTTCACAAATCAGCTTCAATGTCACCTCCTCAGAGAGGCTTTCCCTGATTACCAATAAAAGAGAACCACTCAGCTATTCTCTTCTACATCACTCTCTTGATTTTTCTGCCCTGCAGGTGTAACTGCCTGGCAGATTCTTATTTCCGTATTGTCTGTCTGCCCTACCAGGATATAAGCTCTGCGAGAGCCAACACCTTGCCTGGCTTGTGCACTGCTGTACCCCAGGGCCTATGGTTTAAGGGTTAGGACAGATAGAGAGGTGAGGATTGCAGACACAGGGGGCAAGGAGGGGAGGGCCATGATGACTGGGCAGGGTCAAGAAAGGACCATGAGTATCAGCCCAACAGGCAGGTGGGGCACTTACCCAGCAGTCACTCCAGGGCAACATAACGTCATGGACTTTCCAGACTGCCCATACTGGACCCCTGTGGAGAGCAATTCTAAGGAGAGGCTCTTCCTTTCCCTCTCCCCAAGCACCTACTTTGTGAAAGTGACAGGGTAAGGAGCAGACTTTTAAGCCCTGGGTGGGGTCATTGGGTCAAAGTATCATATTATAATCTAGAGACAGAAATCAGAGGACAGGGTAGAGAGGGGATGTTGCCGGGTTAGACGCCAGGGGCTGGGAGTCGCAGGTTAGGCATGGGAAGGGGCCCCAGGGAGAGTGGCAAGTCACAAGTCAGAGTTGGGGGTCATAGAACATGGTTCTTCTCACCTGGGGGGCCCCAGGACTGGGGGCAGGAGGAGGCAGACACCAGGGCTGTAGCCACAGCCACCAGGACCCCGCTCAGCCCTGTGCAGCTGCTGCTCATCTGTGAGGAGAAAGGCAGTGTCAGCAATCCCCCATTCCAGATGTGGGACGCTAAAGCCTGCCTCCTCCTCTTCCAAACTGGGCTTTTAGCAGGAAAACTGAGGTACCGAGTGGGGTAAAAATATCAGAAATCACTGGGGGATCTGATCTAAGGTCCCACTTTCTACTATACACACAGTGCTGCATGTGTGGAAGCACGCGCACGCACACACACACACACATACACTCTCCATCTCAGTCCTGGGCTTAGGGCCCAGAACAAAAGCCAGAGGCGACAGACTGTGCCAGCACTGCCCCGCCCCCATCCTCCACACCACCCTTGGTGCCCACCCCTGGCACCAAGAGCTGGCACCAGCTCCATCTCTCGCATTAACTCTTCCAATCCAACTGTTGGGAATTCCGGTATCCACCTGGCCCAGGGCTAGTCATTGCCTCTGACTGACCTGAGGCATCCCTCATCACCCAAGGATTGTCATGGTGGGTCTGAGCCCATCCTGTCCTCCTGCCATGGGACCTAGCCCTGCTCTGCATGCCAAGCCTCTTCTCGCGTGGGCCTGGCTCCTTGCTCTGGCTCCTTGGGCCACTCATCTGGGCCGACTGAAGTCTTATTGGTCTCAAGCCTATGAGGCTGGATGGGGCTAGGGTGCAGGCTGAGGCTGTGTAGTTAAGCAGATCCAGATGCCCTGGCTGCTGCCAGAGGCTGGGGGCGGGCGAGGAGCCAGTAGATGGAGACAGGGTGGCGGGGAAGGGAGAGGAGGCTGAGAGGAGCTGGAAGTCTGCAGGGACAGGGGCCTAGAATTGGAGCCACAAGACCAAAAGATAATCAGAGAGCAGGACTGGCAGGTGGTGGGAATTCAGTGAAGTGAGGTCTGGGCTGGGGCAGCAGAAACTCAGGAAGGCCGAGGAACTAACCAACTATGTATGTATGGGGGTTGGAGGGTGCTAGGAGAGAGGGATTCTGGATGGGGGAAAGCAGAAGGAGGGCAGTGGGGAATGGCCATGTGGACAGGAGAAGGGGCAGATGGGGAGAGGGCCCTGGGGGTGGGGGTGCTTCAGAAGAGGAGCACAGATCCCTCCCAACTGGAGCAGAGCAGGGGCCTCCACGTGTCTCTATGCCTGGGTGTCCAGTGGCTCATCCCTGGCCCCCCAGCCACATTTACCCTGCTCAGCCCCACCTACCTTGGTGATCCCAGTGGCTGAGTGTCCATGGCCTCAGGACTTCCTCCCACCAGCTACAGCACCCGTCTCAGAGCCACTCAGTTCTGGGACCCCAGAATCATCCCCTCCTTCCCTTTCCCTGCCCCCGCCCCTCTGGGCCCTGGAGCTTAGCCACCCCTGGCCAGGCCCCCTCCCCGCTCTTTCCTCCTCCCTTCCCACCCTCCTCCTACCAAGGCCCTGGGAAGGGAAGAGGCCTCCCCTCAGTCTGGAAAGGAAGCCACAGGCGCAGCCAGCAAGAGGGAAAGGAGGGCTGCTTATGTCCCTATCAGGAATAGATTCCCGTGTTTTCACACAGCCAAACACAGTGACATTCACATACGGACTCACTAGGTACACTCAACAAAAAGACACTCCCTTTCAACAAACGTGGGTACAATCAAATGAAAACTCAGACACATACTCTGGCTCCCACTCTTCACTCCCTAGCAAATATTTCCTTAGGGCACAGCTGGCTGTGTTTTGAGGGGAAAGGAGGCCCCAGGTGGGGGGATATAAAGAAAAGCTAGAGAGTCCAGTTTCTCCTCCCCTGGATGTTCCAGCCATTTCTCACCTCCCCCTCCACTCTTTGGGCCCCAGCACCAGGAAATGCCTTTGGTCCCTTGGTGCCAGATACACAAGACCGACACTTACCCTCAAACACACTCAGATACAGCTACTCACAGTCACACCAATACACTCAGATATCTTCACTCAGACTCATACATTTACATTTACACATACCCATAGACTCACACAGACACACATCTTCTTCCTTTCACAGTCACATGCATACTTACCACTCTGCTCCTGGGATGGGGTCATAGGACTCCCTAAAAGCAACTCCTCGTCATGGTTTAAGGCCCCTCTTCCAGGGACCCCTTAGCATGGCAGACATCCCACATTCGTCACTGTTACAGGCCCCGAGGTAGCCAGAGACAAAGGTGAACAGAGGAGTCAGGCACAGGGATACAGAGAGACAGACATGCAGAGAACCTGAGAGGCAGAACTGAAAAGCAGACACACAGTGATACGTGGGGAGACTAACCTGTAAAGAGACCCAGAGCCATAGCTCTAGGAAGACAACAAACAGTAAGGAGAGAAAAAGAAATATAAGGAAACTGAGTCAGGCAGGGAAATAGAAGATAGGGAGCCGTGGATCGGTGACAGGGATACTTGAGCACAGAGAAGAGGAGGAGAAGCCAAGTGTGTTGGGAGGGGTCTGTCTACGCTGGACACTCAGTGGCAAGGTTCGTCCCATTGGCTGTTGAAGTGGGTCCCTCAGATTGGAACACAGCTCCACTTCCACACAGTCTGTTAGGACACAGGACACACACATAGTACAAGTCTCACTCTGGCTCTACTACTCCTGAAGTCACACTGGTGCACACAAACGCAGCCACCCCCTCTCACACTGGCAGAAACAGTCTGAAACTTTCCCAAAACACATTCCTTTATGTGGTCACAGGCCGTCTCACACACAAACACGACCCAGTTTCTCACCAAAACTGCACATGGACAGATACGCACTTTAATCCCACACTTGCACAGCCTCACGCACACTGACACACGCAGTCACTTTAGCTGACAGCTGCACGAAGTGACACTCAATCGCGGAGCCTCACACACTGGCATCGTCACACACAGCCTCACAGTCACACACTCATTGACAGCCCATCAGTCACCTGGGGCCCTTCAGATCGTCACCACCCTGCCGCACCCTCCCCTGGAAGGCGTCCTCGTGCAGACCCGCGGGCCCCACCACGCCTCACCTTCCGCGGCCTCCGCCGCCAGCGCCCTCCGCCCTCGCCCTCTGCCCGGGCCTCGACTCTCTCCCGCCCTGGGGCCCCCGCAGTAGGGGCGGCTCCGCCCAGGCACCAATGGAAGGAGAGGGGTGAAATAGGGAGGGTCTCGGCCCATTGGAGCCTCCAACTGCCAATCACCTCCACCCCCACCTCTGCCGGACACTTCCTGTCCTGTCCCAGACTGAAGAGGCTGCGGGCAGGACAGTCTGGGGCTGGATTCCTGAGTTCTAGCCTGAAGGCCTGTCCTCCTGAGACACCAGGACTGGAATCTCTCAGGTCCCTCCCCCTACCTACTGTCCACAAACAGCCTGAAGTTCGGTGGCTCAGGAGCCACTGGGCAGGTGACTGGAGAAGCTGAAGGTGCCCGACTCCAGATAAGATAACGAAGGATTGGTGTAGGGCACTGGTTCTCAAACGTTGTTGGACGTTGTGGTTTTAAAATTGCCAAGCCACACTCCAAACCAATTAAATCAGAATCTCTGGAGGCTGGACCTAAGCATCAGTATTGTTTAAAACTCCCCAGATGATTCCAAAATGCAGCCCAATCAGAAGTATAGGGTCAGGTAGGTGGGTAGGGGTAGGGTGTGTGTGCGCGCGTGTGTGTGCTCCTTAACAAACCAGCTACCCATCCAGTGTTCTCATCCATCCCCCAGTGACTGGGGGCTTAAGGGAGATGTGTACCGTGTCTATCTGAGCTCCTCCCAGATCAGGGCAACACTCCAAATCCCAGACCCTTCCCCTCCAGGGTCTCAAGAACGAACGAACCCTGGGCAGGAAGGAAGATAGCCAAGGTTCTCCTGGGCCAGGTCATCACTGTCTGCCCTTGGTTGATTTCCCCTCCCAGAGACTCAATTCCCTTGAGAGGAAAATGGAGACGAAAAGCTTGTGGCCATCCTTGCATTGTTCACAAGCCCTGTCCTCACCTAAAAGTTTAGAGGACACTGGATGGCATCAGGTCTTCTGGATTGCATGGCCTGTTGTTCCCACAGGGTTATACAGTGTTGTCAGTTACATAGTCTTGCTGGGGAAAGAGGGCCAGAGAGGAGGGGATAGACCTAGGGTCACTCCAAGAACCATCTCATCCTTCCAGGCCCTGGGACTCCTAACTTTGGCAGCCCCTTCCCTGCTGGAGCTGTTTTTGGCCCCATGCAATGATTAAGGCACAGGGATAACAGAGGTAGGTGTACAGAGCCTGCACATACGTGCCGCACATTGGAGTCTGGAGAAGCCAAGAACACAAAGCCATGTACACATTCCCTAGCCGCCTTCAGCCCCTGTGGGCTGGAGCAGAGCCAAGCTGCAGCCACTCACAAAGCCAGGGTTCTGGCCAGCGGCCCAGGGTTTGGCCACTGACCACTGGGACCAGGATTCTGCTAACCAGCTCCCCACCAAAACTTCAGGCCCAAGCTTAGTGAGCTGATACCCTAGGGGTGGTGGCAAGGGGGGGGGGGCTCTTACTTTCCCAAAGCCTCAGCCACACACAAGAACACAGGATTTTTAATCAGTTTCCTTAACTGAGATGGTTTTGTTACTCCAGAAGTAAAAAACTCTATATGCCAGACATAACACTGAGTATTCATTTTGTTCAGAGATGTAGAGGGGAATTTTGGTATCCTTAAGTGGTTGCACATCTGCAGGCAAAGAAAAGTTGTGGCAGGAGCTATGCCTTCAGCCGTTAACCCCAGACCTCCTAGTGTTAGAGATCACATTCCTCTGGGGTTGAATTTGTGATTAAAGTTTGAGAAGTACAGTTTTATTGACCCCACATCTGCCCAAGCCCTAGGCCCTGGTACTTTCAGACAGAAGGCCCTGGGGTTAGCGTGGTCAGGAGATGGCTGCTGTCTCCGTGTCCTTTGGCACCAGGCTGTAATGAACCTCAGGAAGTGCTCTTAGTCTCTCCGCAGCCTGGAAGGGGAAGAGGAAGGGGAAGAGGGAGGGTAAGGGCTGCCCAAAATGGTGGTATTGAGTTCTGAATGAGAGCTTGTGGGACCAGGAGGCTGGTGATAAGGATTGCTAGAATAACCAGAGGATGAAGGAATTGAGCAGCTCCTGATTCCCTAGGAATGCCCAGGTTATGAAGGTTCTCAGGGTCATGGTTGTTGGGATCCCTTGAAGAAATGGGAGAGAAAAGAGGACCCAGGGTGCTCCAAGTCCTGACCTGCTCAGGGGTGAGATCCCTCTGAGCCTGGGCAAGCATTTCGTAGCCAACCATGAATTTCCGGACAGTGGAAGAGCGCAGGAGTGGAGGGTAGTAATGAGCATGCAGCTGCCAGTGGTCCCAGTTGGCTTCAGCCTCTGATCCCATGGGAGCCCCTAACAGGAAGAAGGCAGATATGGCTGGTAATGGCCCTTTTTTAGTTCTGCAGCCTAGCCACTACCCCCAAACCAGGCTAGGTACCTGAAAATTACATCTCCCAGTATTCTGTGCCAGAGAGGAGACCAGACATTGAAAGACTGGGAGACATATTTTCACCAAGTTCCCTGCTCCACCCTCATTTCCAGCAGCGCTAAACTGGACATTTCCCCAAGTAAGAGTTTCAAGGACTGCTGAGGGTTGCAGTCCAATGGGTGGGGCACAGGAGCCCAGAAATGATGTTGGGGCTATATATGGGTGTTCAAAAAACCTCACCGTGCCAGCCCATGGTGTAGGGAAAGGAGGTCTCAAATAGGTTGTCGTATTTGATCAAGAGCTTCTTCATGATGAAAGCTAGATCTAGAATCAGAGCCTGACTCTTAGCCAGGGGCCTAGATGCTGGCCCTACCAGAACCACCCTCATACAGAGCCTGGCCCCAGGGTCCTAGTTGGGAGACTTACCATCACGCTCAGCAGGGGTCAGCTCAGGCAGCCGCCGCACATGCCGACGGGGCAGCAGCAGTGTCTGGAAGGGCCACACTGCCCAGAAGGGAACCAGCACTAACCAGTGCTCACTGGTTAGAACTAGACGTTCCTGGGCAGACCAAATAGAGAGGAGGTCATCAAGGCAGGTGTTGGGGGTCAGCAAATAGGCAAGGGAAGCAGAATTAAAAATGTGCCCAGAATCTGATGGCTTCTCACCAACTCCAACACTACCACCCTAGTCTAAGTCACTACCCCCTTTCCTTTAGATTATTGCTATGGCCTCCTAGCAAGTCTCTCCGCTACTTCCCTTCTACCCGTCTCCTTCACACACCTCTCTCTTTTGGGGTGAGGTAGGTTAGGGGCTCCTTGGGGACAGGGCCTGGCTTTCTCCCACCTTCCTGAGTAGCTCCTGGTGGCCATACTCCATCAGCAGGGGTTCTCCATGCTGATTCTGATAGGCCCGCTGAGACCGCTCCTCACGCTGGGCAATATCTGGCAGGAAACTGCTGGCCCACACCTGTCAAGGAACAGGAACAGAGAAGGCAGCTCCTTCACGCCAAAGCCTCCACATCAGTAGCACACTCTGCCCCACCCTGTACTCCAGCTCCTCTCCCACTCCCCACAGTATTGGCTTGGACTCAGCCTAGAAATCCACTAGAGCCTCTGACACACACTTACCTGGCAGTGGGGGTGGGGGTTGGAACAGCCCATCATGGCTCCTTTGTTTTCAAAGATCTATCAGGTAGGGGTAGAGAGCGTTGGTAGCCAAAAAGACACCAGTTCAATCCCTCCAAACCACACCCTCCAAACCACACCAGAACTAAAGCTGGACCACCTCCTCCCTGCCCATCCAGCGGGAGGAGGCAACCTCACAGACCTGCACCCAAGGGTACTGGGCACCCAGCTCTTCTGTGACTGAGGCCCACACATCCACAACAGCGCGGATCTCACGCACTGACATGAGTGGCAGCGTCACATCCGACCAGGGGTGGAAGCACAGGACCTTACTAAGCAGAGGAAGGGAGGGAGGGATGACAGAAATACAGGGCTTGGCTGTGCTAGGGGCAGGGCCCAACCCTGGTGCTCAGTCCAGGCCCTGGGTTGGAGGTTGTAAGAGAGGAAATCCATAGTTACCAAACGCCTCGAGCAGCCTCTGCTTGGAAAAGGGGGTGATCACTGGGTCCTGAGATAAAAGGGTATCATTCTCTGCCACAGAAGTACCCCCAAGAGGTCCGCCCTCTCTTCCCTCCAACAGCAGCTAGAGCGAAGTTACCTGGATTGGGTGCATCGGGCTGCAGAGCTGGGAAGTCGTTGTCAAACAGGAAGGTGCTATCGTAGTGGGGATTCACCTACAGACAAGGATGGGATAGAAGCGTTCGCTGCCCCATGCCACAGCTCATCTGGTGGACTTCAAGGGCTGGACAGTGTAAAAGAAGGTGGGGACTCTGGGCTCAAAAAGACTTGATGAGATCTGACCCAGAAGGAAGTCCACTACCCTGTGGGTGAGGGGTGGTGCTAAGGGGGAGCTACATGCCCTGGCCCAGCCTGCAGATGTAGGCTCTAAAGGCTCACCTCTCCATTGGCCCGTGTGGCACCAGGACACAGAGGGTTGTGGGGGTCATGGCGGGGCACTGTTTTCAAAAGCGAGGGCTCTACTTGTCCCTGCCAGGGCCGCTTCATACGGTGAGCTGACACCAGCACCCACTCATCCTGCAGCGGGTTGTAGCGGATATGCTGATGCTCTGGGGGCAAAGAGTAAAGATCAGTCAGCAAAGCTCTCTTCCCCTCTCGCTCCTGGGTCTCACCCACCAGCAGGCCCAAACTCGGAGACATCCTCTCCGCCCCGTCC
The DNA here is from genome assembly GCF_964194185.1 of Rhinolophus hipposideros. NCBI lineage: Eukaryota > Metazoa > Chordata > Mammalia > Chiroptera > Rhinolophidae > Rhinolophus > Rhinolophus hipposideros. The sequence continues at coordinate 51,204,634 of NC_138057.1, read as the reverse complement.
AGCTCAGGAGCCGAAGGGCCGGGCTTGGGCATTCCCAGCGCCAAGTAACTTACAGGCCAACTAGGGAGTGTCTCCGCCGCGCGGGCCTGGCGGGGCGGGCGCGCGGACCTGGGGGTAAGGAAGTCAACTTCCTAAGGAAAGGAAGGGCTGGGCTCCGCGTCCTAGTGAGTCCTGCCCACCCTGCAGTTACCTCTTGCCTGGAAGGGTGTAGCGGTAGCGTCTGCCTCTGACCCCCGCCGGTGCTGCTCAGGACCCACTCCGCTGCCCGACATGAGGCTACAGTTGTTGGGAGAGATCTTCTGGAACGTATGCCCAGCTGCCTGTCACCCATTAATAGGTCTTCCAAACCCCGCCTTGCCCCCCGATGATTGGCCGGTCTCCGGCACGTGACTGCCTGAGGGGCCGACCATCCACCTGGGGGTGTGGCTCAGGGCGGTCTAGCTGTATAGGGGGTGACTTTGGTGACTCCCCCTCCACTCCAGGGCCAAAGCCAGTAGCTTGGAAAAACTTCTGTGAAACCTACTTACTGAAGATCCTTTGGCTCCAGGACACTTACAAGATTTCTTTATAGTATTTATTTGGTCATTTATTCAGCAAATATTTACTGAGTATGTATCTCCCCTGTGTCAGCCACCTAGTCCCCACATGGGGCAAAAAAATGCCCTTGTGTGCACAAGTCAGGCATGGCTTCTGCCCTCCTGGAGCTTACATTCTAGGGCCAAGTACGGATAAAACCCTGGATCCACAATGACCTCATTTACCTGCTCAGTGGCTATGGGTGGGGGGGGGTCCGACACAGGCATTGATCTGCTTCAGCTGAACCCTGGCCTCAAGTATTACCTGGAGGAATGGGTACTTCACCATAACCGTACTTCATTGCCACCAGGTAGCAGAAACAGATTTAGGGAAAAAATACTAATAACTGGGAACGAAAAAAGGACTATGTAATAAACCTGGCAAGCAAGCTAGTGTGGAAGAGGGGGCACATGGCATGTCTGACAAGCTCAGTGACCAAAAGTAACTACAGATGATGGTCGGATCACAAATTGCTAACTGGACAGGTTACAGTGGGTAGTCACCGCCCAAGCCTATACATAGCTTCCTCAGCAAAGGTCAATTTTTACCTTAAGTGAGCTCTCCATCCATTGTTCTTATGCATCTAGAATACCTTGGAAATGCCAGAGTAATTTTTTTTCCAGACCCCTCAAATGCACAACTGCACAAGATCACAGAAACCCTCATTGTTATCTTTTTCCCTACATACCATCTCTATGTGCTGTAAATACTAATTAATAACTATCCTGTATCCACCAATGTAAAAGAAGTATGTGTTTCTACATTTTACTTTCTATCCACTCCTAAAGATTTCCCCACTTTGCTTTTTCCTGCCTCCTTAATATACCACAAATGGATTTCACGTACCTCCCTTAGGTTTTCTCCTTTGATTCTAAACATAAAAAAGGAACTCTAAAACTGGGGCGGCTGGTTGGCTCAGTTGGTTAGAGCACGGTGCTCATTACACCAAGGTCAGCGGTTCTGTTCCCACATGGGCCAGTGAGCTGCACCCTCCACAACTAGATTGAAAACAATGACTTGACTTGGAGCTGATGGGTCCTGGAAAAATGCACTGTTCCCCAATATTCCCCAATTTAAGAAGAAAAAAAGTGTTTTAAAAAGGAACTACAACACTGCCATTTTCCAGATCATTTTCTCAATCTGTTGAGATTTTGCTTCTATACATGTCCTCAAAATTTGGCTCAAATAAACTCAAACTTTCTAAAGGTGTGGACCCTTTTTTCATCAACATAACCATATGCTTTCTTTTTTTCTCTCTCTCCACCCTCACTCCCCCCACCCCCCACACACCAAAAGCACAAGAAGAGGGTGAGGTAAGAGGGCTACAAGAAATTTGAAAATGTGGAAAGGACAGGACTATCAGTAGCTCCAGCCACCATCTGGGTGGGGTCAGGGGTGTTTACACATTACACATCCCCGTCCCTTCTCCACCTTTTCCTTGGATCAAACCAATTGTCTAATATTAGAAAAAAATTCAAATTAATTCTTCCCCTGGCACTTTTATAGAGCCATCAAAATATTGTCTGAACCTCCTTCCAATTTCACAGTGGGAAACAGAGGCCTCAAGGTCACCCAGAGGATGAGTTGGCCATGCTACAATTTGAACCTAAATTTCCAGTCTCTTCCCACGGCTCTAAAATTCCCCTAAGACTTTAATGATATTCAAGACAGAAATCTAGTGAACTAGAAGCTGGGCAGTAGCACGGAGGACCCTTCCCCCAAGCCAGGCCAGGCCAAGCCAGGTGTTTTGCAGCTCATATGCAAAAACTGGGTCATTGGTCATTTACCTAATCTCTGCCCTAGGGTCCTCTGACTGGAATCAGAAGAGGCCACTAGGTAGGGGGCAGGGAGCAGAGAGCTGAGAAAGTGTGTGTGTGTGTGTGTGTGTGTTTGTGTGTGTGTGTGTGTGTGTGTGTGTGTTGGGGGGGAATTACCTGTCTCACTGGCTGCTCATAGTATAGGGGGAAATGGGGGGATAGAAGATCTGCTTTTCTATTCTCTCCGCTGTCTTTGTTGTTTGAGTGACTGGATTTTGGAGGCAGCCCCATTCTCCCAAGAACACCAGTGCTTCAGTGCCACTCCCTGGATCATGCCAACTAACTCCTAGCTCTCTTCAAAAACATCTCTTCAGGACTATCGCCAAACTTCTCCTTTCTCTGTGTCTCTCCAAGGTCATTTTTTGGGGGGAAGAAGAGAATGGCTGAGACGGGACCCATCCAGCCCTTTCCCTCCAAGATCTCAGAGGTGTACTCTTTTCTATGATATCTAGGGAAGGTGGCTGTGATCCCCAGCCCCTATTTCCCTTCTTTAGACCATCTTAAGGCTGTGGAGGAGCCTATCTTTGTAGGTTTTTCAGGCTGGTCTAATTATCAAATCGAGGAGACAGATTAACAAGAGAAAACACCCAAATTTAATTACCTATGTATATATGGGAACCATACATGAGAGAGTCATAGACTCCCGTACTGAAAGGTTCAGAGACAGAAAGTTAAAATGAGGTATATTTGGCATTCTAAACTAATAATGAGGTAAAGCACCTTGGTGCTTCAGATAGGGACTTATCCATTGCAGGATAAGTACAGATATTCAGTAATTAGAAGTTTCCCTGCCATATCGATAGGTCACGAAATTATTTCCGGTAATAACTCTTATTATGGGTAAGGCCCTAAATTTAAATTCTTTGAAAGGTAAATTTCTCATGAGCCCACAAGGTCTCAATTGCCTTCAGCTCAAAATAACTCACATTACAAAGTGGCATATTTAAGGGAGGTCTGTTCTGAAACCCTTCAAGGCCAAAGGACAATTTGGGGTTTTGTTTGTTTGTTTTTAAATAGTGTGTGCTGGAGATTTCTGAAAGATCAAATAGGGGAACTGCACACCTAGATAGTCCCAGAGGGCTCTGCTTGGAACAGGGTAGGAGAAGACAGATTTTTTGGCTAGTCCCTGCTAATTAGTGTTCTCAGAGAATGGTCAACTCAAAAGTGTCTCAGAAACCAGAGCCAATTAAAAATAATAATAATGTTCCCTCAATTCTGCATTGTCCTCTAGCTAATCCCTTATCTTCCCCTTCTTGGCATAGTTTCTCAAAAAAGTCCATCTTCCCAGCCTGTATACTTACCTACCCAGTACACTGTAACATGTCTTTTGCTCTGTATTATTCAGGGTAAGTAATTTTAGTTGCTGTAACAAACAACTCTCAAACTCAGTGGCTTCGCACCACAGTCCATTGTGAGGGAGAAGAGGAGCTCTGTCCCATACAGCATTGTGAATTCTCCAGTAACTACTTAACTCTATGTAACTATGACCATAGATGAGAGAAATAGAGAGAATGCAAAGAATTTCACTGAAGATTTTAGGAGCCAGACCCGGAAGTGACGTACATCATTTCTGCCTATACTTCATTAGCCAGAACACAATCTAACTATAAAATAGACTGTGTAATGTAACCTGGCTGCCCAAGAGCAAAGGGAAATGGATTTGTGAATGTATAGCATCATCTTTGCTACGTGACCCTGAGAAATCTAATGACCATTTCCATCATTTTATTGGATCTCTCAATTATATTTGACTGTGTTGACCTGTCCCGTCCTGCGCAACAAGGGCAGTGAGAAGGCGAGAAGGGGCGGTTTGGGTTAAGTTTTTAAGCAAGAAACAACCAGAGACGTAATGCAGTTAAATCTCTCCCAAGGCCAGCGGTCTCTCAGTCTCAGAGGGCTGCAGCCCAGAATAGAACTGGCTGGAGGTTTTTATTGAGAGGTCTACAACTACAAGAAAGCAACATTGTTTCTTACACTGTCTGTGAGGCTCAGACTTCCTAACAGAAAAATGTTTATTCCAATTACCCTTTGTCTGTTAACAGCGGAAGCACAAGGTCCCAGGATGTTTTTACCTAAAGTATGTACCTTTTCAGGATCAAGTCTTTCACATTGTAACAACTCTGTTGAGAGAAGTGGAACCAGGTGCAAGGGGAAAGCCAGAGCCGGCAATAGATTTTCCCAAGCAGGGGAGGCAAGGCCCCTTCCCATACCTGTCCAAGGCAGCTCGATTGGGGTCCCCACTCGGTTCTGCCTGGCTTAGGTTGTATCTCCCGTGAGGTATCTTACCCGTCTTTGGCTGCAAACCATCTTTTGGGGACCAGACAGAGAGACATAAGATGTAAACAAAGGATGGAACAGAGTCCCAGAAAGGCACAATTTCACAAACTCTTCTTTCCTTAAGGAAAGACATGAAGGGACATTTGGCTAGGCTGTTGTGCGACATTTCCCCCTTTTTTTTTTTTTTGAAATATGAGCGACACAGACCGTGCAAGAAACAATGTTGCTTTCTTGTAGTTGTAGACCTCTCAATAAAAACCTCCAGCCAGCTTTATTCTGGGCTCCAGCCTTCTGAGACTGAGAGACCCCTGGCCTTCAGAGAGATTTAACTGCATTAAGTCTCTGGTTGTTTCTTGCTTAAAAACTTAACCCAAACCGCCCCTTCTCGCCTCCTCACTGCCCTTGTTACGCGGAAGGCGACATTGACCCTTCATTTCATCACACTCATGTGTGAGGCCATGCTCTTCCAGTTCCCTCCCTCTCCTTTGTTTTATTTATGTAACTAACACATATCATACCATGTGCCAGGTACTAATTGCTTTATAAATATTAACTCATTTACTCTTCATTACAATGAAGGTATGTACTGTGAAGTCGGTATTATACTTTCACTTGTCTCATTTTACAGATGAGAAAACTGAGTCACAAGGAGTTTAAGTAACTTGCCCAAGGTCACACAACTAGTGGCAGGAGCCAGGCTTTTGACCCAGGCAATCCAGCTCCTTTCTTTCTTAAGTTCTGCACTATGCTGCCTCTTTTCTTGCTTTTGCTTCTTTTTTCTTTAACCGCTCCCTTACCATAACCCTCAGTTGGTTTACAAAGGCCTCCTCTCACATTTTGTGTTTCAGAGGAAGAATGAATTGTAGGCCCTTGAAGAACCCACACTGTCCCTCTAGTGGGTGCCTTTGCTCTTGGAGTAGGTCTTATTGGCTGGAATGCCCTTCCCATCTCAGTTAAAGACACGGCTCAGGTGTCACCGCCTCCAGAAAGCCTCCGTCCCCAAGTTGAAGTTCGCCCACTCGCCTTCAGTGCTAGCAAAGGTGGGCCTTAAGCATCACTAATGCCGGAAGGCTCTGCTTCCGGACTCGCCTGTTTCACCCGTCACTGAGTCCAGGGGGTAGTCCTTTCTGGATTTCACCGCCACCAAGCCCTACTAGCAAGTAGGATGGGGCTCGAGAGGCCCTGCTTGGAGGCCCTACTGTAGGCAGCTAGGAGGGCTTGGCCCCTCTCCCTTTACCTCCTGCGCGAAGCTCCGCCCCACCCCTCCGCGCTCCCTGCTCCCCGCGAGGAAATGGTACAATCCGAGGGGGGCGGTGCCAGGGTGCCCGGACAGTTCCGATTGGCCAGGGAGAGCCGTACCACGGCGGTGGCGGGGGAACGGGTCCTGGAGGGCGCGCCGTAGGCGAGGAGGCAGGGAGAAGCGAAGCCTCAGGTTCCAGCTCCCTCTTGTGCTGCGTTGTGTCAGGCTGTCCTCAGGGATGCAGTGGGCGGTGGGCCGGCGGTGGGTGTGGGCGGCGCTGCTCCTGGCTGCAGTGGCTGTGCTGGCCCAGGTAGTCTGGCTCTGGCTGGTCACGCAGAGCTTCGTCTTCCAGCACGAAGAGATCGCGCAGCTGGCGCGGCAGTATGCGGGTGAGCGAGTGAATGAACGGGTGGAGGGCAGCGGGCTGAGGATTTCCGGGCCGAGTTGGGGGTTCCGGGGGCGTCGTTCCCAAGTTCGGGACCGGTGCTGGCCCTGATTGTGTTGTTCCTCTGCCCCCGCCAGGGCTGGACCACGAGCTGGCCTTCTCTCGGCTGATCGTGGAGCTGCGGCGGTTGCACCCAGGCCACGTGCTGCCGGATGAGGAGCTGCAGTGGGTGTTCGTGAACGCGGGTGGCTGGATGGGCGCCATGTGCCTTCTGCATGCTTCGCTGTCCGAGTACGTGCTGCTCTTCGGCACCGCCCTGGGCTCTGGCGGCCACTCTGGTCAGTGCTGGCGACGGGCCGGACTGGGAGGCTGGGGCTGTACAAGGGCCCATGCCCTCCTTTCTGTTTGGCCAAGCCATGCGATAGCAGAGATACCCTGCTATTCGGTGTCCATCTGATTGTCCCGCAGGGCGCTATTGGGCTGAGATCTCCGACACCATCATCTCTGGCACCTTCCACCAGTGGAGAGAGGGCACTACTAAAAGTGAGGTCTTCTACCCAGGTGCGTAGGGAGATTCTGTCAGAGAAGTGGGTCCCTTCATTCTGCGATGCCCGTAGTTGGGGAAGAGAGCCATGGCATGGAAAGGGGGGGGTGTTGAGGGGCCCTCCCTCTGGTTCCCTTACCCCCTAGATAAGCCACAGGTGGTTGGTTGAGGCAGAGTTGAAGGCTTTCCTGTTGCTTTCCTCTATCAAAAGGAAACAAACATAACAGCCTCCTGTTGACCATGTGTGATTTTTATCTACCAAGACACTATTTTACTCATCCAGTATTCCAGCAGTTGTTGGGTAGACAGACAATTTCTGATTATTTTTCATACCTCCAAAGACAAAGCAGATAGTTGTCTTCCTTTTTTATATAGTGAAATATTATACATAAAAAGTAGATTTGGACTTCCAAGCAAGTTTGATGTTGACTGTTATAAGCATGGCAGGCATTGTAATTGAACAGTTAAATTTTTCAAAAAACCTCGCAAGTCTTATAATCACCCCTCTGTATCTAACAGGCTCAGCCCAAATTTAGCTAAATTTCTGCTTGACATGAGTGAGCCTTGGAAATGCAGACTTCCATGACTCCTGTACAGTGGCCCATGGCCAGGTGAGGTGCCCCTCCTTGGCTTCCCCAAGGGAGGACATGAGCCAGGTGATGTCCCAGAGGAAAATTTAGGAGTGGCCATCTTGGCCTCTTACCTCTCCAGATGGGTGACCTGGCCAGTGAGGTCAGGCTTTTTCCTTTCCTTAAGCTCCCTCTCCATTACTTACTAGTAGACAGCCCGTGGGCCAGGGAGGTGGCAGCAATGGAAGGGCAGGGGTAGGCTCCTAATGTGGGTGCTCCTTGTCCTCCAGGGGAGACAGTGGTGCATGGGCCTGGTGAGGCAACAGCTGTGGAATGGGGGCCAAACACATGGATGGTGGAGTATGGCCGAGGTGTAATCCCATCTACCCTGGCCTTCGCACTGGCTGACACAATCTTCAGCACCCAGGACTTCCTCACCCTGTTCTACACTCTTCGCGCCTATGCCCGGGGCCTCCGGCTTGAACTCACTACCTACCTCTTCGGCCAGGACCCTTGATCAGCCAGGCCTGTAGAAGGACCTGTGGATGGAACAGGAACGGGCAGGCTGGCACACACCCATTTGCTGAAGCCTATGTGAAAAGACAGGGACATATTCATAACATACAGATACTGAGTTCCTGGTGTACAAGAAAGGACATACATGCTTATACAACCAAACATAGAGACCTGTGGAAACCTATGGGACATGCATTCAGATACTGAATCCCACGTGTACAGCAGCATCATACATTCACACCCACCCAGAGAAGGAGCCCCACATATACCAAGGGGTCCAGTCATGTTCAAACACACATAACACACGCTTGACTCACTAACTCAGGCCTTTACAGAGCTTCCCTGCCCCTAGGGCTCTGGAGTTAGGAGTGGGGGTGGGTATTACACTCTGCCTGGATCTGACCCCTCAACCCAGCAGCAGCTGGGAGAAGAGAAGCTGCCTTTGGAGGCCCCCTTCATCTGCAGCTGTGAGGCCCTTCCCCTTGATCCCCCTGTCCTCACCATATGCCTTACCCCTGTTCTGTTCCCCTGCTATGCAAGTGCCCTCATGGCCTGTCTCCTACCCTCTCAGCAACCAAGTCAGCTGGGGAACCAGAAAAATGTGGAGAATGCTGAGGTCAGGGTCCCTCCTATCCTGAAAGACCCCCATTCTTCCCTCGGGTAGGGAGGCTGGCCTCAGCCCAGGGCTCACCCCTGGGGAGAGGACCTGGAAACGTGAGCCTAGTCCAAGGGGCCATCCCTGCCCTAGAGAAGGCTTTTTCTACACACACAGATACACCCATCACAGCTTCCAGACACTGCCCTTGCTGCATTCTCTGTCCATCTTTCTCTCTGTTAATAAAGATCTGTTGAACAGTTCCATTTCTTTGTGCATCTGAGCAGCAGGAAAACCTGCTAATTCCTGGAGGTCCTCAGGAAGGCCTCTCCCTTGCTGTGTGATTGAGTTTATAAGACAGTAGCTGTATACTTTAGTGTGCTGAAGAATGAGATAGGCTCATTGACTCGACAGATTACTCTGCCCAATCCTCAAGGGTAAATGGTGGGTTGAGGTTTAAGATTAGTATAGTTAATAATCTCCACAAAGTTTGAACACTGCAGTTTAAGAAATTCATGGCTGTACCGTTTGCAACAACATAGATGGACCTAAGGATATTTTGCTAAGTGAAATAAGTCAGACAGAGATAGACAAATACCATATGATCTCACTTACATGTGGAAGCTAAAGAATAAAATAAACGAACAAACAAACCGGGGCTCGATGAGATGTGTTTTCTTGGTCTTGCCAGTGCGTCTGGAAACAGTTCTGGGAATCCTGCCCTGGGTGGCCACGAGGTGGCAGTGTGCACCCACCTTTGAACTGAAAGAGGTCCAATTCTCCGTCTGCTTTTTTCTGATTTTCCAGAGTACCATGTCCACCTACCCAGGAGTTTCTCCCCTCCAGTCTGGCCTCTCCAGGACCCCTCACTAATGTGGAGGCTCCTGGGGGTAGGGAGCTGGTACCTACTATCTGGTGGTGTCTGAGGTAGGTGGGGCTGGAACTAGTGTGAGGCAAGAAAGGTGCCTGAGGTACACTCCCAGGGACCCTGCACTTGCCCTTAAGTTTTGCGGCCTGGATGCCTCACTTGACTCATCCTCCTGGCCCTGCTCTGAGGTTGAGTAAGGCCCAGGCCCCTCTCACTTAGGTTTCCTAGTATGTTAAAAATGGGAGGAATATGGTTATAAAAATTGTCTCTTCTAAAAATTTGATATTCAATGAACAAAAATACAAAAGACTACATGTGTAATCATTTGGAAACAACATCCAAAGTCTAAATTTGTAGCTGTGAATGAATGTGAGGCCCAGGCCAATTGGCCTTCCTGACACACCGCCACCACCATGTTGGCCATGACAAGTCCTGCTGGGACCTCTCTATGGATAATGGATTGCAAGGTCAAGCCTCCAAGGATTGCTCCAGTAACCCAGCTCTTCCTCTAGGCTCTGCCCACATCCATCAAGGAGACCCCAGCTCCCCTCTCATCTCCCTCTCACATAGCACTAGGTTCCCAGGCTCCTTGCTACCTCTGTTGCTAAGTCCAGTGGTTATTTCTTCTCAGCTTTCATTTGACACAATCACTCTTAAAATATTTTTGGTTTCCAGTACACTACTCTCTTGCCTTCTTTGCAAGATCTTTCTTACCTGTTAAAGCTCTGACTTCCCAGTACTTAATCTTCAAATTTCTCTGTCTACACAAGTGATCTCAATCATTCCAAGACTTTAGACACCATTTATATGTCTTTACCCCTCAAGTTTTATTGAGATACAATTGACATAATTAGTTTAAGGTATACAACATAATGATATATGTATATATTGTAAAATGATTGCCACAATAAATTTAGTTAACATCACCTCACATAGTTATAAATTCTTTTTTTTTTCTTGTGATAAGAACTTTCAGGATCTACACTCTTAGGAACTTTCAAATGTACAATATAGTATTATTAACTATAGTCATTATGCTGTACGTTACATCCCCCGGAGTTATTTATCTTATAAGTGGAAGTTTGTACCTTTTGTCCACCTTCCCCCATATCCCCCACCCTGGGCCTCTATCCTCCACCAATCTGTTCTGTTTCAATCTTTTGTGATTTTGTTTAGATATCATTATAAGTGAGAACATGTAGTATTTGTCTTTCTCTAGCCGACTTATTTCACTTAGCATAATGCCCTCATGGATGAGTAGATGAAGAAAATGTGGTATGCACACATATAACGGAATATTATTCAACCATAAAAAAGGGAATCCTGCCATTTGCTTCAACGTGGATGGACCTTGAGGACCATCTATATGTGGTGACTCCTAATTGTCTCAGTGTAAACCTCTTTTCTGAGCTCTATATATCAACTTCAGATATCCGACTATATCCATCTCTACCTGATATCTCCACCTGGTTGTGTAATTGGCATCTCAAACTTAAAATGTCCTACACAAACTGATTTCTCCCAATCCTGCACCTCTTGCAGTCTTTACTATCTCAGTTAAGGATACCTCCATTTAGCTACCTGCCTAAGCCAAAAACCTTGGAGTCATCTTGAATACCTCTTATTCTTTCACATCCTATATTCAAGACATCAACAGATCCTGCCAGTTTCATCTTTGAAACATCGAGAATCTGATCACTTGTTACCTCCACAGCTACTACCCTGGTCCAAACCACCATCATCTTTTGCCTGCATTACTGCAATGGACTCCTACTTGATCCTCATGCCTGCGTCCAGTGTGGAGGTTTCTCCACACAACAGCCAGATAGCCTTTCACTCTGCTCAGACATTTCCATCAGCTTCCCGTCTCATCCAGTCCTTTCAGTTCCTCCAAGAACCTACCCCAAGGCCCATGTTATCTCTCACCATTCGTTCACCTCATCCACCGTTTTAGCCCAGTGGCCTCCTTGCTTTTCTTCTGACACATCAAGTAAACTTCCACCTTAGGATATTTGCACCAGCTACTCTGCCTTCAATGTTCTTCTCTAGGTAACTACATGGCTTTATTCCTCCCCTCCAATTCCTGCTCAGTGAGTCCTTCCCTTAATGCGTGTAATAACAGCCCTTTTAATATACTTCCATAAAAGTTTTAGTATTCCTCCCTTCAACAGGTGAAGCCTAATTCCCTTACCTTTGAATGTGGGCTTGACTTAGTTATGTACTTTTAACAAATAATACATGGCAGAAGTGACAGTGTGTGACTTCCAAGACTAGGCCATCAAAGCATCGCTGCGGGGCCAGCCCAGTGGCTCCGGCAGTTAGAGCTCCATGCTCCTAACTCTGAAGGCTGCCGGTTCGATTCCCACATGGGCCAGTGGGCTCTCAACCACAAGGTTGCCAGTTCAACTCCTCGAATCCCTCAAGGGATGGTGGGCTCCGCCCCCTGCAACCAAGGTTGAACACAGCACCTTGAGCTGAGCTGCCTCCCGAATGGCTCAGTTGGTGCTCAGTTGGTTGGAGTGCGGGCTCTCAACCACAAGGTTGCCAGTTCGACTGCTGGTGGGCAGCCCCCCTCTGCAACTATGATTGAAAACGGCACCTTGAGCTGAGTTGCCGCTGAGCTCCTGGATGGCTCAGTTGGTTGGAGTGTGTCCTCTCAACCACAAGGTTGCCGGTTTGACTCCCGCAAGGGATGGTGGGCTGTGCCCCCTGCAACTAGAAAACAGCAACTGGACCTGGAACTGAGCTGCGCCCTCCACAACTAAGACTAAAAGGACAACAACTTGACTTGGAAAAAAGGCCTGGAAGTACACACTGTTCTCCAATAAAGTCCTGTTCGCCTTCCCCCAAAAAAAGCATTGCTGCCTCTTTAGTCTCTTGGATTACTATATCTGGGGGACATGGGCATCTCCTGTGAAGAGGTCCACCTGGGGAGAACAGCCTCCTGCCAACAGCCATGTGAATAAGTCATCCTGGAAGTGGATCCTCCTGTCCCAGTCAAGCCTTCAGATGACTGCAGCTGTAGCCAACATTTTTACTACAATCTCATGAGAGACAGTAAGGCAGAACCACCCAGCTAAGCCACTCAAATTCCTGATCCACAGCATTGTGAGATCAAATAAATGTTTGTTATTTTAAGCTGCTAAATTTGAGTATAATTTGTTACGCAGTAATAGCTAACTAATACACGCTTCCCTTTCTATCCCCCCAACCCAGAGTTGTTTTTTGTTTTTGTTTTTTCATTTTATTTACCATCATCTGGCACACTATATATTTCCCTTGCTGGAATTATATACCATTATTATAGGGACTTTATTTACTACTGTGTCCAACAGTGCCTGGTATAAAGTAGGTCTCAGTAAATATGTGTTGTATGAATGGAGGTCTAGGTCTGTCTTTTTCTCTGTAAGATATAAGGTTAGATGAGGGGGGTGTGTGGGTGTGAGAGACAGCCCTTCCCCTTCACAGATGAAGAGAGACATAAACCAGGGCCCAGTCAGGCTTATTCCTTCCCCCTTAGCACTTTCCAGTTGTAGCTCTCCTGGTTTAGACCCCAAAGGAGGGTTTACTATGCTTGATTGATTCTTTTTCTTTTGGGAGTAGCTGCCCAGTTCCTTGCCCCTCTCCTCCCCCGCAACCCCCTGAAGAGCAATCTCCAAACCCTCAGAACTGCAATTTCCTGAAGCCAGTTCCTACTTTTCCAAGAGGAATCTTATCATCTACCTCCCTCCAGGTACCTCTTCTCTGAGCAGTCGGGATGCTGTGGGGAAAGAGCAAGCTGGGCACAGGAAGCCCACAAATCTCTAACCTCTGCCCTCTAGTCCCTGAGGAGGTCCCCAGGACACATTTGTCTGCCTCTGCCCATTCACTGATTCTCCCCTCTGGGCCTGGCCTCAGAGAGAGGTGAGCAGAGGAAAGGGCTTGACTTTGCTCCAGGAGAACTCACCACACAAAGCCATGTGGGAGGGGGCATCAGTACTGAAGGTGGTTGGATTACCAAGGCTTCCTGGCGGGAAGAGTATCTGACACCTTCAGGCCTGAAACCTGACTGGGAGGGCACTAGAGTGAGCCAAGGTGTGAGTACGACTGAGCCTTCCCGTGGCCAGGGATGGACCAGAGAGAACAAGGACGTAGAGCCACAGTGGGAGCCGGGCTTGGGACAAGGGTGGAGGCTGGAGATAGGGAGAGCCAGGCAGGTGTCACCTATCACAAGATCCTGGTGAGAAGAGCTGGTGGCTCAGGCCAGAGCAAGCTGGGTCTGAGAGGAAGGGACTTGTTAGGAGAGGATGGAGGAGAAGAGAGGAAGCAGAAGTCACACCTGAATTTCTGTCTCCTGGAGGAATCTTCGCCCTGGGAGGAATCTTGCCTCCCTGGGTATGAGGTCAGGGGATGGTAGGAGTTTGGGTATGACATAGGAATTTCACACCCATGCCAGGTGTCACCACTGCAGGTACATGTTGTTCTCTCGCACACTTGGCATCACCTCCGGGGTAGCCCTCCTGCTTTTGGTGAGTTGATTCCCTTGGGTACAGGAAGAAACTAGGGGATGTATGAGGGTGCCTGAGAGACGGTGGCTCCAGGCTGCTCAAAGGAGAAATTGTGACCTCCCATCAGGACCCCCAAATAAGGAACAGCATCTCAGCATCTGGGGATAACTTGGGGTAGGGTGGGCCTGGACCAGTTGGCTGAAGGGGTCTAGAGATATAACCTGGGGAGTCATGCACACGTGGGTGAAGGAAGGATGCGAAGATGGGCAAAATGCTGATCACTGCTGAAATACTGTAATTCATTCTTCTTGTGTAGATGTTTGACGATGTCCATAATAGAACGTCAAAAGAGCTAAAAACTGTGTGGCTGTGTATCTCCATGTGGTGTGTGTACCCTGCTGCGGTGTGGAATCAGCTCAGAGACCTCTGAGTGTGTGTGAGGTGTGTGAGTCCACCACCATGTGCATGTATTGTGCAAACTGCAGCGTGCATGCAGCTGGGGACAGCACCTGGGCAGGGCAGGGGGGCGGAGTTTCAATTCTGTCCAGGCCCCCTCCACACTCACCCCAGCATACTGAAAAGTGATTCCCCTCATGATCACAGGCCATGGGTGCTCTAGTGTCCCTGTAATCAAGTACGTGAGACAGGGCAGCTGTGTGCCTGAACTTGTGAGAGGGTGTGCTGGTGTGTGAACACAGCTGTTTGTGTGTGAGTGTCAGGCACTGAGGGTGGGTGTGTGGGGCGCAACTTGTGAGGCTGGGCAGGGCCCTGGTCCCAAGTCCAGTGGCGGTGGACTCCTCACTCTCCTTTGCATGGTTCTCTGCAGCTCTCCAGCGCCCCCTCCCCGAATCTAGCTCTGTGGAGAGTGGGAGACACCTGTTGGGGGGCTGGGAGTGGCAGAGCCCACCCGGGCCTCTCCCGGCTCTGTCCCCGCCCGCCCTGCCCCGCTCGTGTCCCGCCCCCGCGGCTGCCGCCAGCAGAGCAGTGTGAGCGCACCGCGACCAGAGGAGCGCACCGCGGCAGGAGCGCACAGCTGGGGACCCCGAGCGGGGAACCGAGCGGAAGCAGGGGCCACCCAAGAGGCGGGCGGAGCAGAGGGAAAGCCGTGGAGACGCCGGGGGCAGCGGGTCGCGCCAGGCTGGTGAGTGCGGCCGCGGGGTGCCGGGAGCCAGAGAGCGAGCTTCGAGACCCCGTCGTCCCCTGCCCTCCCAGTCCCGTCTCTGTCCCAGGCTTTGCCCCCGCTGCCCTCTATTCTCGCGCCTCCTCGGTTCTAGTCCTCTGCGTCTCGGCGTCTGTTTTCCCCTCTGTCTCTCTGACCCCTCTATTTACTGTTTCACCCTATCTCTTTCTAATCTCTCTCTTCTGTCCCCTGCTGCGTTGGTCTTTCCTGTTCTCTCTCAACCCGTCTCACCAATTATCTCTGTCTCCGTCTCTGTCTTTGGACTGCCTGTCACTCAGGTCTTTGATATTTATCTCTTGCTCCTCTCTCTCTTCCCTTCCCTGTCTCTCTATCCAGTATTTCTATCAATCTCATCTCTCCCCATCTCTGTATCTCCATTCTTGTCTCTGCCTGATATCTCTGTCTCTCTCCATCTTGGTCCCTTTCGGTCCGTCTCTCCCCATCTCTGTCTCTCCTTGTCCCTCTGTCCCATCTCCATTTCTGTGTTCATGTCTCCCTGTCATTGTCTCTCTGTCAGATCCTCTCTCGCTCTCCTCCATCTCTCTCTGTTTCTTGGTCCTTGTCACCCTTTTTGATCTGCTCAGTCTCTACCTGTCCTCAGTCAATACCCATTTCTGTCTCTCTGGCTCTGTCTCTCTTGCTTTTTCTACCTTTCTGTCAATCTCTGGGAAAGCGATCTTTCTACCTTTTTCCTTATGGCCACCCTGCACTTCCCTGAATCCATGACCACCTCCCCTTGTGTTGAGGGTTGTGGGGGTAGCAGGGCCCAGCACCCATAATTCCCTCCCCAACAGGCGGCCCTTTCCTCGGGGCCCCGCCTGGTGCCAGCACCCCCAGC
The DNA here is from genome assembly GCF_964194185.1 of Rhinolophus hipposideros. NCBI lineage: Eukaryota > Metazoa > Chordata > Mammalia > Chiroptera > Rhinolophidae > Rhinolophus > Rhinolophus hipposideros. The sequence goes on along the minus strand of NC_138057.1, from coordinate 51,188,742 downwards.
AGCGGGGGGACTGCGCCTGGAAGCTGTAATGGAGGCCCTGCAGAGGCAGCAGGCAGCCCGACTGGCCCAGGGGGTGGGGCCATTGGTCCCTCCCCGCCCCCCACCACCAAGGCCTCCCTTGCCTGGCCCCCGGATTCTGCAGGCCCCTGAAGGGGCTTTGGGGGAGGTTGGGGCTGAGGAAGAAGAGGTTGCTGAAGAGGATGAGGATGAGGAGGAAGCTGGAGCAGAGGAGGAGGCAGCCAAGGAGAGCTGTCCAGGGACCGGGGGCCCCAGCTCTCCTTCCAGCCAGCCCCCTGGACCTCATCCCCACGAGTGGACCTACGAGGAACAGTTCAAGCAGGTAGGACCCCCTCACTGTCAGGCCCGCTCCTCTTCTACCTGTCAGGGCAAAAGCAGAGCCAGGTGATTAGTAGCCCACCCACCCCCACTGCCCTCTGCAGGATGGGAAGACAGAGACACAGACCTGGAGAGAGACAGTGGAAAAACAGAAGGAAGGGAGAGACAGGCATCTGGAGACACAGAAAGAAGTAGGCACACACTAAGAGCTGCAGAAGATACCCAGAAACGTAGAGACTGACAGATTAGAGTTTCTTGGAGAAGCTGGAATGGAAAGTGGGAGGGGTGTAGGCGCCTTCAAGAATTCTTTTGAGGGCGGGGGATCTGGGGACTGAGGATTCTAGTGCCAGCACCATCTTACCCTAACTTCTCACACATCAAGTCACAAGGTCATATTCCAGCGACAGTAGGGGTGTCCTGGTTGCCTACTTTTGTCTTTGGAAGCAGAATAGAGGTTGTCACTCCTTTGGCAAGCTGATACCCCCCTCATCTGTTCCCTGTGACATTCCCCCAATCCAAATCCTCTCCCTGCCCTGAGTTCTATGGGTAAGTTTTCAGCCTGTGATGGTCACTACAGGTAGTGTGACTAATGGGCCCCCGTGCTGCTGGGAATGACAAGATCTTACCCGTAGGGCCTCATTTGAGGTTCTTCCTCCCTGCGGAACCCATCTGGATATTATTCTAAGGCACTACTCCAGGCTGTCACTATGAAGGTATACCACAGGGCAGTCACTCTAGGTGTGCTGTTCTGGTGGTGTTACCCAGAGGGTGTTGGTCTTGGGTCTTTTCCAGAAGTGTTCATCTGTGGCTAGTATTCTGTGGCATTAGTGTAAAAAGGAGTGTTACTCAGGCTCTGTTGCTCTGGAGATGTATCTCTAGCAACTGTTTCTCCTGTGTATAATTCTGGGGGTTACTACGTGGAGAGTGTGTGTTACTTGTGAGTATCCATCTAAGATTTAGGGTTCAATTCTTGTAGGAGCATAGCTCTAAAGGTGAATTTCAAGGGTTTGTTACTCATGGGTGTTTTTTACTGAGAGTTCTTATTGGGGGATAGAGTGTTACCTATGGGTGTTACTCAGGAATTGGGTAAATGATTTACTGTAAGGATTGTTCCTCATGGGTGGTATTTGGGAGATGATAATGGAGCTGGGGCTCCAGGTGACTGGGAATATGTGGGATGATCCCATGGGCCCTTCAAGTCCTGATCCACAGATCTGGGTGGTGCAGGACCATGGCCTCTGCGACAACCTCTGTAGAGGGCAGCTCACTGTTCCTGGAAGGAGATCAGACCAGAAGGTGGGCTCAGGGGCCCCAGGTTTCAATCCAGGAGCTTCTGAGCATCCATCCTGCCTGAGGGAAGGGTTAGAGGCATCTCTGCCCCTCATCCCCAGCCCTGGCACATAGAGAGGTGAATAGCAAGAAGCCCTTGCAGGAATGAACAAGAGTGAATGAGTGCTTCAGATATGTCAGTTTCCTCAGTGTGGACCACAGCCCCAGCCTGACTTCCTCCCTGGGGCTCTGTGCATGCCCTGGAGGACAGGCCGAGCCTCCCAGCTTCCTCTCTTTTCCTATTCCCCAGATGGGTAGTTTAAACTGCGCAGGGTACCACTAACCAGTAGAGGGTCTCTGTATGTATTACAAAAAGGTGCCCCTACTATCCCCAGGGGTTGAGAGCCTAACGTCTGGGAGTTCACATTTCAGATCATATGTACCCCTTCAGCTGGGGACCCTTATTCAGGGTACAACCTGAGTTGGGGTCCCAAGGGGAGGGGGGGTCAGCAGAGCTGGAAAATGACCTCAGTCCTTCCTCAGCTGTACGAGCTCGATGCAGACCCCAAGAGGAAGGAATTTCTGGATGACCTGTTTAGCTTCATGCAGAAGAGGGGTGAGTGGGGTGATGTAAGGGAAGGACCCCCACTTAACCAGGTTTGAGGATGGGAGACCTCAGGGTTTAGATCCCAGGTTGGGTCCTCTCTGCAGAGGCCTGAGGTTGGCAGCACCTATCCTTTGGGCCCCCAATAGCATCTTTAACCTCTGACCCTGCCCTCCTCCTCCACCTAGCGATTAATTAGTGGCCAGCCCACTGGCAGGTTAATGAGCGTGGGATCAATTGGGAAAGTGGGAAGAACTGGTTAGGGGCTGGCTTGGGGTGTGGGGTGGTTCCCAGGACTAGGGGGCTGGGAGTGCCTTGGTCCTCTTTTCTGACCCTTCCTCCAGCCTTGTCTCTCCTCAGTTTCTCATTGCTTCAGGCAGGAGACACCCAATGTACTCTACAGCAGGAAGGATGGGCTTAGACTAAAGGAAGGACTTTCCAATGGGTAGCCTGGGACCCTATGAGTTGGGACTGTGGAGGAGGAGGAATTCCTTTCCAGGAATCTCAGAGCTAAAAGAGAATGCAAGAAGGGTCCAGGAGGGGATCAGGGTGAGCAGCAGTCCATCACTTAGGCTTCTCCCCAGATTCATGGGTCGGAAGACTGACTCATTATCTCTCTCTCTACAAAGCTAATTAACTCACTCTGAGCTTGGCCTGATAAACTGCTAATTAACTGGCTGCACTGCTCCCCCCCCTTAGTGCAGCTGCTGGCCAAAGTCCCTAGGGCCCCCACACCAGGCCCAGCACCCCTTTCCCGCCCATTCCTAACCAGAAACCCTGAGTGGGGCCGCAGATCCTTTAGCTCCCCCAGATACACCTAGTCCCAGTGTACCCGACCTGTCCCTTCCTCAGGTCTCCCCTCCACTGGGGTTTGGGGTAGCTTGGTCTGAGCACACCCCAGCACTCCCTCCCTTCAGGCCCCGAGCTCAGCCTCTCTCGGGTCCCTGCTTCCTCTGCAGGGGGAGGAGGTCCCGCTGGGCCGATAATTTCCCCCCATTAATCAGGCCGAAGCTAATTGTTCGGGTCCAAAGGCGGCAGCGGAAGGGGACGGGATCGGTAAGGAATTAACTGGGGCCCATCGCTCAGCGCAGACAGGCCCCTTTGTCAGGACTGGCCGGCGGGGGCGGCGCGGGCTGCGGAGTTGGCGAGCCGAGGCAGGGGCTGCTGTTTCTCCCACCCACCATCCTTGGGTCTCAGGCAGCCACCCCCAGCCGCTGCTTAGGGGAGTCCAGCCCTTCAGCACAGTCAGGAAGTCCTTCCTACGGTCTACCACAGGGGCCGGCAAACTACGTAAGACCAGATTTAGCCGCCTGCGAGATAAGAATGGCTACTGTATTTTTTTTTGTATTTTTAAATAATGTAAAAAAATCCCTAAAAGATGAATAACATTTCCAGATGTGAATTTCAGAATCTGTAAATAAAGTTTTATTGGAACACAGTGGCGCCCTTTAAATATCCTCTATAGTAGCTCCTTTCAGGCTACAAGGACAGAGTGGAGTAGCTCTGAAGAGACCGTTTGGCCCACAAAGCATAAAACATTTGCCATCTGGCCCTTCACAGAGCAAGTTTGCCGACTCCTGGTCTCGCTTCCAATCCCTCCTGCTACAATGGAGGCCCCACCCCTCCTTTTTCCCCTCCTTTTTCGCGGTCCCGCCCTGTACCCGGGCCTCATCCTGGCAGCGCCTCGGCCGGGCAGCCTACTCCTTCGGTCCCCAAGGATGCCCGCAGACAGGGTCTTGGTCTAGGTGTCCTGACGCTTTACCCAACCCCCACCAGGGACTCCAGTGAACCGTGTGCCCATCATGGCGAAGCAGGTACTGGACCTGTACGCGCTGTTTCGCCTGGTGACCGCCAAAGGCGGCCTGGTGGAAGTCATCAACCGCAAGGTGTGGCGGGAGGTCACGCGCGGCCTCAGCCTTCCCACCACCATCACGTCGGCCGCCTTCACTCTACGCACCCAGTGAGGCCAGGCGCGCGGGGGTGAGGGTGGGGGGACGCGGGGAACGAGGACGGGAGGCGGTGCTTCGGGGCGTGGCGAGCCCCCGGGCGGGTATCCGCCTGTGGGGCTTGCTCTGCGGGCCCAGCACTCCATCCGCCCCTAGGTACATGAAGTACCTGTACCCTTACGAGTGCGAGACGCGGGCGCTCAGCTCCCCTGGGGAGCTCCAGGCTGCCATCGACAGCAACCGGCGCGAGGGCCGTCGTCAAACTTACACCGCCGCCGCGCTCTTCGGCTTGGCGGGGCCGCCCCCTCGGGGCACTCCAGCTCCAGCCGCGGGTCACGGCCCCGCCCCGCCCGCTCCCATCCCCGGCCCCCGGCCCTCCCAGGGCTCCGCCTCCGGTCTGCCAGCACACGCCTGCGCACAGCTGAGCCCGAGCCCCATTAAGAAAGGTGTGAGGGGGGAGGGGCTTAGGTGGGGGGGTGTCTCTGACACCTAGGGGGCTGCTGAAATATAGGGAACATTAAAATGTGGGGACTCTGAAATGTGGGAGGCATTGAGGTATGGGGGAAGTGAGGACTGATGGGGCACTGAGACTTGGTGCATTCTCTAAAGTTGAAGGGTCCTGAGGTTTGAGATCAATGAAGCCTTGAGAGCTCTGCAGTATGGGGCTGAATCATTTCAGGTCCTTTATCCAGAGCAGGTCCATTCCACATCTGTCCACCCAGGGTTCCTATTTGCTTGTGGTTTGTGCCTCCTGTGACCTGAATTTTTTAACAACGGAGACCAAGGAAATCCCTCAAAGTATCTTGGACCAACCTAAACATATATTGGACCTTTGGGGCTCTCCAGCTTCAGAGCGTCTAGGATGACTACATGGGAATAGAGCTTGAACTTGGTCCTTGAGCTTGGGTGACCTCCCTTAGTCCCAGGCCTGGGGGGGGTGAACCAAATCAGAGACTGAGTGGGTTGGGCCAGGGGAGCTGAATGACCTGTTCTTCCAGAGGAGACTGGAATTCCAACCCCTCGACTGGCACTGCCTGTGGGTCTGGCCTTGGGACCTGCGCGAGAGAAGTTGGCACCAGAGGAGCCTCCGGAGAAGAGGGCTGTGCTAATGGGGCCCATGGACCCACCTCGACCTGGTGCACCCCCTGGTTTCCTGCCTCGGGACAAGGTTCCCCTAAGGGGTGAGGAGGGGCTTTGTTGCTGATAGCGCTTTGAGCCTGTGTACTGTGGGAGCACAGACTCATCACCTGATAGGCGTTGGAGGTGGGACAGATGGATCCCATAATAGACAACTGTGTCATTACAGGTGTGGGCTAAAGTGGAATGGGGTCTATCTATAGGCTTGGAGGGGGGAAGCTTGTAAGTGCGAAGTCTGATTCCCAAAAATGTGACTCCTCTGCCCCCTCCTGGACAGAAGAGCCGCTGGATGGGCCTCTCAATCTGGCAGGCAGTGGTATCAGCAGTATCAACATGGCCCTAGAGATCAACGGGGTAGTCTACACTGGTATGGGTACTGCAGGCTGTCTATACTGGCATGAGGTCAGGGGTGTTTACATTGGCATGAGGATTTTAGACTTTTTCTACTAGCATGAGGTTCATGGATATCCAAACTTGCATGGGTAACATGGGGTTCAGGGGATTGCTACACTGGCATGGTTTAAAGGGGGTTAAATGGCATGAGGTCCAAGGCATGACCTGTCTGGCATGGGTACCATGGGATGACTGCCTTGTCATGGGCTAAGTATCACTGTAAATATTTGTTGTTTACTTGTTTGAGGGTATCTGTATTGGCATAGGAGCCTCTAACTGACCCAAAGGGCTTGTCCTCTTTGGATTTTTGCAGGGGTATGTGTGTGGTGTTCTAGCAATTAGGACACTGACTTTTGTTTTATTCTTTTTCCATGCCCTACCCCACTGTGCTTCTGCTTGCCCTCTACCATCTCCTCACCCTTTTGCTAGGCATCCTCTTTGCCCGCCGCCAGCCTGTGCCAGCTTCCCAGGGCCCAACCAACCCTGCACCTCCACCTCCTACAGGGCCTCCTTCCGGCGCCTCACCCTGAGAGCTTCAACTTGGAATTAAGAGTCCCAGACCCTTTGCTTGGGGGGGAGGGAGACACCCCTCCACCTTGATCCTTACAGGGTGCCTACTCTAGGACCCAGCCCTGGGAGGTGACCACTCCCTGCTATGCCATGTGGACTTGAAGCCAAAGAGTTCTGTTTTGATGTTACATCTACCTCATTGCAATGGGAGGGCACCTCCTTCCAGGCCACCTCCAGCAGCATCTACCAAAGAGTTCTACCCTCAGTAACCCCCATCATCTCCTCATGTGTCCCTGTGTCAATGCCATCTCTAGGACCCTACCTCTTCGAATAGACCTGCTTCTTCTTTTCAGGAGCCAGATGAAGGGTTGGGTTGGGAATGTTGTGAAAGAGATGTCCCTCAGGTCACACCTGGATAATAAAGCTGCAGTCCCTCCCTCCCTAGTGACTCGTTTCCTTCTTGTTTGGGTCTGGGGCTTGGGGAGGGATTATGTGGTTATACACAGGCTGCTTTGGGGCAGGGCGTTCTCAGAAGGGAAGACAGACTAGCAAAGGTCCATAAGAGTAGGTAGAGTTCGGTCTCATGAATCAGACTTCCTGGGTTCAAATCACGATTCTGTCACTATATTGCTGAGTGGCCCTTGGCAAGACACTTAATCGCTTAAACCATAGACTCCAAAAGATTATGGTATGTCGGGGGACCTCCTACTGATCTATGGGAATGGACCAATCCTGGAATAATGGGTATATTTATATATTCAGCTTCGGGGATTGGGGTGGTAAAACCTCTTTGGTACCCTGTAATTATAAGAAGAAAGGCAAAGGTTATCTTGACAAGCAGAAGCTGGAAGCAAGGGTAGGGCCTAACAGGTGGCTGTTGCCTAGGTAACCAGACAGCGTTTGACATCTTTCATCGGCCCAGCCAGTTACTTCCGACACTGCAGGCCCGTGTCGTGACGTCATTTCCTGTACGGAGGGGCGCCCGCGCGCTCTGATCCGCCGGGTTTCTCTCTTTGGACGGACGTCCCGCCCTCTGACTGCTCTGCGGCTGAGGCGGGGCGGTAGTAGCTATGGCGGCTGTAACCGATGTGCAGCGGCTGCAGGCCCGTGTGGAGGAGCTGGAGCGCTGGGTGTACGGGCCCGGCGGGTCGCGCGGCTCGCGGAAGGTGAGCGATCTGGGGTCCAGTGGTCCCTTTTTGGGGCCGCGCAAGCGGTCTACTGGCCGGGTCCTCGGGTTGGATGCTTCCGCTCTAGTCCCGTCGCCCGCAGCCGGGCCTTTGAAATAACAAAGGTCCCAGACCTCCCGGAGCATTTCGGACCCTTGGAGTTCATGCCCACACAGGATATGGCGGGTTATTATTAGGCCCGCTTGAAATGTGCTCAATATGACTAAGACTCCGCCCCTGCTCCCTCAGACGAGTTGGGGAGACTTGACACACTCGAGCCGCTGACTAATGAGGGTTTCCGTAAGAGCTGAAGTCCACAATGGAGGGGCCGTCATGGAGCCCTGTATAATTAATTGCTAAATGAATTGTTCCGAGAGAGGTCCATAGAATAAGAGGAGGCAGAGCAAGGGTGAACAAGGAAGGCTGGGTGAGGGGACTGAGAGGTGAGGTTTGAGAGGACCAAGATTAGGAGGGGAGGAGATTGGATACTGGGTATTCCAGTGTGGACCCGCACTCCTTCACACCAGTGCCGGCATTTTGACAACTAAGACGTTCAGTTGCCCTCCCGTCCCCTTTTTACTCTGGGAAGACCTTTTGCTGAAGATGAAGTGTCAGGAATACCCTGGAATTAAGTGCATCACAGGTAATGATGTCTGTTTTGCACACTTCTTGTGGAATTAGTTGTCACTGGCAGATGGTTCCCCACTTGAGAATTGACTTCTCAGAACATTCTCTCCCTTTGACATCCGTGACAGTAACCCTCCTGGTTTTCCTCCGGTCTGGCTGCGGTTCCTCAGTCTTGTTTGCCTTCCCGTATATGTGACCCTTGAATATTGGCATTCCTCATGCTCTAACCTAAAACCTGGGTGAGATCATTCACTTTCATAGCCTCTCCATCTACTCAGCCCTTTGACATCGGAATTCCTCACCCTGTACACTTAAAGCGTCGGTAGGTTCAGTCAGAGAGGTAGGAACCAGGGAACACATCGTGTATACTAGTGCCCCATAAACTAAAATAGTCCATGGCCTCTCCAGTCAGACTTGAGACTCCGCAAGGAGTACATGATTACCTCCCCCTTCACATTGACGATTCCCAGAAGGTGGAGTGACATATCCTTTCATACAAGCGAAGGGGGCAACCTAGATTTCTGGGACAGAGGTTTGGGAACTTGAGGGAATGAGGGTTCTTTACCTCTTCCCTGACTTGAGAAAGGTGATGAATCTTGGAATTAACTTCCACTCCCCTTACAGGTGGCTGATGGCCTGGTCAAGGTGCAGGTAGCTTTGGGGAACATTGCCAGCAAGAGGGAAAGGGTGAAGATTCTGTACAAAAAGAGTAAGTGTTTTCATAGGGTGTCTGTCTGCCTGCCCTCCTTCTCATGCCTCTGCTTCCTGGGATCTGGCCCGGATCGTTCAGCCCAGTAGGTCACTTGTGTTGCCCTTTGGGGATAGAGTGTGAAGACATTTCCCTGCTGAAATGGTGAATTAAGGTGTGCTTTCTATTTTTGTGGTTAAACTTCAAGCCCACGACAGTATCCTAAGTTATGGGATAAGAGCTCTGCCTGAAAGATCCCCTCGGTGAAGGAGGGAGAAGGGGTATGGGATTTCCACAGGCAAGGTTCAAAGGCAGGAAATGAATTAGGCACTGAAAGCCCCAGCCTTGGCTCAGCTATGCCTTTTTGATTGTGTCAGAGCTATAAACGTGCTCAGTAACTAGAGATCAGATAAAGCTCTGGCTTGTCTTGATGGCACTGAGGCTGGGGGGCTTCCGCCCTTAGTGAACATAGGTAGTGGGAATACTGAGGGCCTCAGAGTGGTGGAGGCAGTTGTGTTCCGAGCTCTAAAGTTTGAGGTCAGCCAACAGGTAATCAGAGAGGAGAGACAGGAAGGGGGGGGCCTCGTGGAGGCCTGCTGATGGACACTGTGGGTGTCAGCTCCTCAACCCAAGGCTCTCCCCAAGGTAGACCACTCCCCCAATACCCTTCATTAAACTGATCCCCACTCCCCAACTCTATTTCATTTTCTGTCTTTCCTAGTTGAAGACTTGATCAAATACCTGGATCCTGAGTACATTGACCGCATCGCCATACCTGATGCCTCTAAGCTGCAGTTCATCTTAGCAGGTAGAGCTGGACAGTGAGTGCACGTGCATCTAAGGACGTGGATTGTGAGGGAACCTGGGCACAGAGATGGCCTCCCTGCCTGTCCTCTCGTGAATACAGCCATGGAAACTGCTCTTTGGAATTCTGGCCTGGCTCTGGGCTGAAGCCCGAGCTCGGCCTGTGGTCCTTGAAGAGGCATTGGCTGTGGTATATTGCTGAGCCAGCCATGGTGGGGGCTACTCCAGCGTTCTCTCAGTGGTCTGCCTCTAGAATTTTCCTTTAGAACCTTCCTCACTTCTGCTCACTAGACAGAGGAGCTTCCAGGAAAGGATGGGGGCCAGAGAGCATTACATTTGGGAGAGGAGAATATGGGCATCAGTTTCAACATCTTTCATGTGAGAAAGCTCTGGGATTTCAGAATTCTAGGCAGGAACTGTTGTCTTAGCAATGTCTGCTAATCAGTTAGGCGACTACTCCATGAGGTAGGGTTTGCCAAGCACCTGTGTTTGTTCATTCGTTCAAAGGATGTTTAATGATGTCCTGCGGTGACCAGACGACCCTAGGTGGGAGGCATACGATGGTGAAGCGGGACATCCTTGAGCCATTGCTGTGGCCCAGGCATTAAGTTCGGAGATCTCCTGCACTGACTCTTGAGTCCGGCCTTTTCCTCCTTCCCTGTGGCTACTGCCTCTGTGTTTGTCCCCTTGTACATGAACAGTTGCAGTCTCTTAAGTGCTCTTCTTGATCCTAGTCTTTCCCTTCTTGCATGTGGTCCAGTGTCATCTTCCCAAAACACATTTCCCATATGCCCCTTTGTCTACTTTGGAACCTCAGTATCTTTCTTTCCTTGCTAGGAATAAAGTCCTATATCCTTAGCCTGCCATTCCAAGCCTTGTACAGTCTGCTGGATCTACCCTCCCATCCAGCTCTGGTTCCTGTGCTTTCCTTGCTCCAGTTCAGCAAATTGAATTCTTTTTGCTCTACTAATTGACAAGCATTCTTGCCTCCAATGTTTGACATAACAATCCTCCCCTTTTTAAAAAAAATATTTTATTTGGGGAAGGGGAACAGTACTTTATTGGGGAACAGTGGTGTGTTTTTCCCAGGACTCTCATCAGCTCCATCCAAGTCAAGTTGTTGTCCTTTCAGTCTTAGTTGTGGAGGGCGCAGCTCAGCTTCAGATCCAGTTGCCATTGTTAGTTGCAGGGGGCGCAGCCCACCATCCCTTGTGGGCATCGAACCAGCAACCTTGTCGTTAAGAGCACGTGCTCCAACCGACTGAACCATCAGGCCACCGTGGAGCTCAGCGACAGCTCATTAACTTCATTCCAGTTGCGGAGGGCGCAGCTCGCTGGCCCATGTGGAAATCGAACGGGCAGCCCTGTTGCCCAGAGCTGGCACTCTAACCAACTGAGCCACCCGTCTGCCCAATAGTCCTCCCTTCTTGAATGCCCTTGCCACTCTGCAACCATTGAAATCCCCTGTGCAGGGCCATGCTCTCCTCACTGGACTCGTTACTGTCCCAGCTCTCCAGGAGTTGTAATTGTCTGTGCCTCTCAGAACGACTGAGCAGAATCTGTCCAGCAGTCTGCCACATGTCTCCTGTTTCAGACCTTCCCAGGAGCCCTTGGGTGTGGGGACCCAAATCTGAAGTACTTTGTCTCCTGTGGCCTAGGAGGGGCTCACTGAATTTGTTGATAAGAGGCTAAAAGAAGAGGCCTTCAAGTTAAAACTTGGAGAAAGGTGGGATTTGGAGAAAGCGGGGAATTGGAGAAACTTAGAGGCTCCTTGGGCTCAAGATGGGTCGGACCAGAGGCATCCAGGACAGGTGGGAGCAGAATGGGAGCATTGCACCAAGAGAAGGGGGCAGTGAGCAGAGTAGCTGCCCCAAGCTCCAGGACCCAGCCATGTCCCCTGCTGTGTCCTCAGCCCCTTGCATCGGAGTAGCAGTGCTCAGGTTCACCTCACTGTGACTATTTGTGTGTTTATGCCTCAGAGGAGCAGTTTATCCTCTCCCAGGTTGCACTCCTGGAGCAGGTGGAAGCTTTGGTGCCCATGCTGGATAGCGCTCACATCAAAGGTACTTCTCCACCACTCTGCTTGGGGAGGTGGGTAGATGTGCAGGACTTCCCTGTACCTCAGGTTCCCTGGGTTCAGGCCAGGTCTGCTCCTTGTCTTTACCTTTACCTTAGGGTATCTGCCTCCTGCATTGGGATTAAAACTGCCAGGGCAGAGAGCTGTTTCAGAACCCCAGGCAATTTGGACCTAAGGACACTAGTATAAGCCTAGCAGCCCCCAACTCTGGGAATTCCTTCTGCCTTTTACCCCACCCCTCAGCATCTGTCCTTCAGGGTGCTGCAGAGCCCAGATTTTACTGTAATAGTCCTTGCCAGGTATGTGAATGTGTGTGAATTCTTCCTGCCGCACTGCTGAGAGCAGTGCCTGGGCCTGGGTTTTGACAAGCAGACAGTGACTTTAATTGAATCCAGATATCCATCTTGTCTGTCTCTGGAGGTATTTTTCCCAGCTCCCCCTCCCTACCCCTGATCAGCTACCTGCTGAGCATCTGACAGCCTTAAGCTGTGGGCCCAGCATGGTGGCTTTGGGTGTTGGATTCCAGGTGGCCAGCTTAGGGACCTGGTATTCACCCTCAGCCCACCTGCAAGCTCTGTATTTTCTGGGCCACGCAGACCTTGTCTCTTGGGCTGACAGCAAAGGGACAGATCCCATGATAGGCAAAGCTCTCTTTACCTGGCTCCGCTTACAGCACTGGGGTGGGGGTATAAGGCAACTCTGGGGACCCCAAGGTTTTTGTCTTCTCCTAGAGGCCTGTGTCTTCCCCTCCTTTTTGGGTCATAGAGTAAGACTAGGGTGGGCAGGGAGCCCCACCATCACTTCCAGCTGTAGCGGTCGATGAAGCCTGGCATTTGTTTAGCTTCTCCACTCAATACTCTAATCCTGCCGAAGACCTAATAGACTATTGAGCAGTCCCGGGGGAAGGCACAAGCATCACTGGGCAGTGTGCGATGTGTTTTACAGCCGTTCCTGAGCATGCAGCCCGCCTGCAGCGCTTGGCCCAGATCCACATCCAGCAGCAGGTATGGGAGGGGAGAGGACTTGAAGGGAAAGTAGAGGTGGTGAGGTTCCTAGTCCTCACCCCTGCTGCCTGGGAAAACAGCCTCAGGCTCCCCTGGTGTCAGCTCCCAGAGAAACTTAGGGCTTTATCCTCTATTTTCCATCTGCCACAGAGAGGGGAAGGGACTGGCCAGGTCTCCTGCCTCCCAGAGTAGAGCTATTCTGAGACACCAGAAGGTTGATATTGGGAGGTACCCAAGAATTCCTGGGGATGGTGTGTCCTTGACAATGGGTGGAGGAGCTGTTTTTTCATTATTCCCAGGCTCCAGTGTAAAGTTGAAAAGGGGATCAGAAATAGGGGACGGGAGAAGGAGATATATACTAGCAGAAATGTTTCCTTAAATGTGTGGTCCATTCCCTCTTCATCAGCCTTAGGACTGCTCTGCTAGTCCTTAGGACTGCTCATTTTAGAGCCTCAAGGTACCCCTTTAGACACTTGTTCCTTTTGGCTCTGGGGTTAAACATCACCTTTTCTAGGCTCTATGGGGAGTGGGGTCCCTGATGAAGCAGGGAGGTTAGTGGGAAGTGGGGGCTTTATCCACTCCTTTATCCACAGGACCAGTCTGTGGAGATCACCGAGGAGTCCAAGGCTGTCCTGGAAGAATACAACAAGACTGTATCCTTTCTGCTCAGCCAGGCCCCTGAGGAGAGCTGTCCATAGCCCTGTCCTTTTCTTCCATCTCTAGCTCTGTCTCTCTCATCCTGTCCCAGCCTGTCTATTCCCCTGCTCACCCACCCTTTTGGTAGATGCAAAATCTCTGCACTACCTCACTCAGACTCCTGTTCTCACCTTGACCTGTGACAAGACAATGCTTCTCTCCAAGCAGTTCGTGCAATGGGATGAGCTACTTTGCCAGCTAGAAGCCGCCAAGCAAGTGAAGCCAGCAGAGGAGTGATGGCTGCTCCCCATCCCAGGCCAGCCCTACTCCAGAGCCCTGTGCTAACCTGCCCTTGTAACAGGGCAGAGGCAGTTCTGTATTTATTGGATTCACAGCCTATCTGCATTCAGGTGTGGCCCTGAGGTTAGAGGTCTGGCTACCTGAGACTTCCTCACTGCACCCTCTCCCCTCATCAGTGTCTTATTCCAGTGACAATAAACTATAGAGATCACTGGAGGAGTGTGCCGACTTCTTGTCTATGATGGGGAGGATGGTGGGGTTGGGGGTTGTGGAGGGCAGAGTTGTCAACCTTCCTATGGTTGAACCAGGAGCTATACTTAATCCTGGTCTGGCTTTCTGGTAGGTGTAGGTCTCTCAGAATGAATGCTCTCATTTAATTGATGTGAGTGGAACATTCATTTATGTATCCATTTATCCCACATTTACCAAGTACCCCTCTAAATGTCAGATTCCATGCCAGGTGGGGAAGACACAGGTAGGGTCTACCTGATCCCTGCCTTGCACAGGCTAGCTGCCAGAGTCAAAGAGAAGATCAGTCCCAGCAGCTGGTCCCAGAGTCCTTTGGGACACAGAAGAAAAAGGGATGAATGAGGCAGCCCTCTAGGTGATATCCAGGGTCTTTGAGAGCCGAAGGAGCAGCACGTGCAAAGGCAGAGAGGAGCCTTGAAGCTTCTCTCATGGTAGTCTTCTAGGTGCTATTAGCCCAGAAGGGGAGCCCTGAACAGGTTCTGATGCAGGGGTTTGGGGGGAAAGGGGAGTGGGGAGCCGGTAGGTCAGGAGAGGGAGGGACTATGATAAAAAGCAGAAAAAGTGTTTGCTGCCCTCTCGTGGTCTCAGGGAGTGCTGTGGCTCCAGGCACCTTTTCAAAGGCCTGCTCTTTACTCCAGCTGCGCGGTTTCACTGGCATCTCAAATTCAGCGTGTCCGAACTAAGTCTGGAAACTGGGAGACATCCTAGACCCTTCCTCCTCTGTCCAAATAGTCGCCAGCCCCTCACCACAACAACCTCCTAATATCTCCCAACTTAATTTACTCTTCTCCATTCCCACTGCCATCTGTCTAGTCCATGCTTTCAACAAATCATTTAACAAATATTTGAGCGCCTGTTATATGCCTGGCACCGGACGAATCTTCGTGGACACACCTCCTGGACCAGGGCCCTGTGCCAACCTAGTAACAGCGCGGAGGCAGCTCTGTATTTATTGGATTTATACAGCGGCCTGGAGTCACCAGAGGTTGCGGCCCGATTTCCCCATCCCACCCCCTCCTGCGCTGCAGCCACAGTGGGCTGCGCACACGAACTTGTTGGGCCCCTGATGGAAACCCCCCGTGGCTCGCCAGTGCCCAGAGAATGAGGTCGACGCTCAGAACTCGGTGACCAAGGCTCTCACCCACGCAGCAGCTGCCCCTCGAAACGGAACCTCTTGCTCCCGTACAAAGGGAAACCTGCAGTTTCGGTGCGTTCAGCTGGTAACGCCAGCCCGCCCAGCCATCCTCTAAGGCCAAGTCCCCCGCAGTCTTCGGACGCGGGACTGCTCTGATGGCTGCTCCTCTCCTCCGCAGGACTCTTTTCGCCCCAATAGGGGTGCCCCCTCCCCAGGGCGGTACAGCGGCTGGTGCGAGTGCGTTCTAGGTCCCGGTGGCGGCCGAGCTCACTCCCGGTGACACAGTTTCCCCGCGGAGGCCGGCGGGCCCCGCCTCCACCCGGCGTGCGCGGCTCCGCGGCCTCGGCGCGCTCCCGGCCCGCGCGCCATCTTGGCTCCGGGTCGGAGTGGAGGCGGTGGCCGCGGCCGCGGTGAGAGCCGGAACCCTGCGGGGTGGAGGGGCGCCTGCGGGGCGGGGGACAGTAGGGATCGGCTCCTCGGCCGCTGCGGCCGGCCGGACACGGGGCGGCCGGTAGCGATGGAGTCGGCCGAGGCCCGGGGCCAGGCGCACGTACCGGCCCAAGCAGCTGTCGGCGTCTAGCCTCACGTCCCGAGCTTCTGAGTGACCAGGGTTGGGGGAATGACGCCGGGAATCTCCGGTGAGGGATGCTCGGCCCTGGCCTAGGGATTCCGGAGCGGGCGAGGACGTCAGTTCTGGCTTTGGCAGCATTTGTTTGGGTGGGGGCTCTTAGCTCTGGGAGTTTGGGGTGGCGGGCTTGGCCCTGTCCTCGGAAGCACGAGGTGAGAAGGCGATGTCCCTGTCCTCGGAGAGCCCGGGGTGAGGGGGACTCAGTCTTGTTCTCAGGGAGTCTGGGGTGAGGGCCCAGACCCTGTCCCAAAGAGCCCAAGCTGAGGGAGGCTTGGTTCCCACCCTAGGGAACTCTGAGGGGGCTTGGCCCTATTCCAGAGGGCCCCATGTTTGGGGAATTTGGTTCTGTCCGCGGGACTCCAGGGTGGAGGGAGGGTTATGGCCCTGTCCAGGGGAATGGGAGTCGATGGGGTCTATTCCCTTCCTAGGGTGAAGCAGGCATGGCCCCTGTCCTGAGAAGCTGAGAGAATGGGGATCTTGACTTGTTCCTGGGAAGTCTGGGATGAGGATCCGGCCGTGTCCTGGGTAGCCAGGGTGGGGGTGGCCTGGGGCACATTGCCTAGCATTCATTCATCTGACACTTCCCTGCAGTGGCACTGAGATACAGCAGCAAGCAGAATGGAGCACTACCGGAAAGCTGGCTCTGTGGAACTCCCGGCACCTTCTCCGATGCCCCAGCTACCTCCTGATACCCTGGAGATGCGGGTCCGAGATGGCAGCAAAATCCGCAACTTGCTGGGGCTGGCGCTGGGTCGGTTGGAGGGAGGCAGCGCGAGGCATGTGGTGTTCTCGGGTTCTGGCCGGGCTGCAGGGAAGGCTGTCAGCTGTGCTGAGATTGTCAAGCGGCGGGTACCAGGCCTGCACCAGCTTACCAAGCTGCGCTTCCTGCAGACTGAGGACAGCTGGGTACCAACCTCACCCGACAAAGGCCTAGATCCCCTCACAGTCCGCCGACATGTGCCTGCGGTGTGGGTACTGCTCAGCCGGGACCCCCTGGACCCCAATGAGTGTGGCTACCAGCCCCCAGGGGCACCCCCTGGTCTGGGCCCCATACCTAGCTCCAGCTGTGGCCCCCGACCCCGAAGAAGGGCTCGAGACACCCGGTCCTGAAGACCCGCGGAGCAAGCTGCTCTCCAGGCCTGAATGTCTAGGATGACTGTGCCTTCTCTGAGAAGCCTCTGTAATGGCTCAACATGTCCAACAAGACTTGAATCCACAGAAGTGGGCCTCCCGTTTCTGCTTTCTCTTCCCTCTGGCATGTGGAAGGGGCTGCTATGAAGAGTGACAGGTGTGGGGTCTGCCGCGTTCTGGGTTGCTTAAGAAGGGCTTACTCTGCCTTCCATCTACAGTGCCTCCGACCTGCCTTCTGACAGAGGTCCAGGGAGTGGGTTAGGAAATAAAGAAGATTCTGCCTGTTGGATGAGCCTCCCTCTGTTCGATCTCCTTGTGTGGAGGTGGGATTAAGGGAGTGGCAGTCTGCCCTGGTCCCCCAGGAACTCACAGTCTGGAGACAGGAAGGGTAGGCTCAGGCTAATGCTGGGAGGATCTAGAGTCATTAAGAAACCTCAAGCAGTAACCTGACTGATTCTAGACCTCTGGGTGGCTGGCTGCCACGTGCTTTGGGTTGGTTTAGGGACTCTGCCAGGTCAACATTTTTCTCTGTCTGCAGCATGTTACAGTGGCTAAGATCATAGTCTTGGGCACCAGACTGCCTGGATTTGAATCCTGGTTGTGCTTCTAGCTTATTGGCAAGGTACTGTTTTGTAACCTTGGGCAAATTACTGCTCTGTGCCTTAGTGTTTTCATCCATAAAATGATACAGTGCTTACCTCAGAGGGTTGTTATGAGGATTGAATGTAGAAATATACACATATAACTCTTAGATACCACCTGGGCATACAGTGCTATATAAATGTTAATTACCTAATTATTAATGACGCAGCTTACAAACATGCTTTTTCTTATCTTGAAAACACCTCACTCCCACATCTTCCCTCCAGGTCTCCTTGCCTTTTTACCCCTTGCTGATCCTTTGCCGTCGAACCTTGGCCTTAGGCTCTTAGATTCACCATGGTCAGGTCGGGCATGAGGAGAGGTGAAGATTGCAGTGGTAGCAAGGGTCCTGTAGGGAGGGACCAGAGCAGGATTGTGGGTGGTGGTGGACTCAGTGAAGAGTTGAGTCAATTGGGTCTCCCACTGGATTTTCCTGATTTTTAAATTTGTTTTATTTTTCTATTGCATATTAGTTTCAAACTAATTATTGACATATTAGTTTCAGGTGTACAGCATAGTGATTAGACATGTACATAACTGACGAAGTGATGCCTCCGATAAGTCTTCCCACGGGATGTTGAGGTCTTCACCAATGTGTCCAGTAGACTGGGTGTCCAGTCACCAGAACAGCACAAAGTTAGGGCTCTTACGAGCTCGTGTTGTAGCAGGGTGGGCTCAGCCATTTGAGTGTTCCACTGATCGGCTTGAGTCTGGAAAGGAGGGGTAGAGAAGTTGGGGAAGATGGAGTTGGGGAACTGGTGGCCTCACTAAGGGCTTATATCAGGGATGAAGGGACTACAGGGCCAGCAGGCTGTGGCCAAAACTTCGACTACTACATCATCCCTTGCTTTCCAAAGTAGGGTACCCAGAGTGATGTGGAAGACCCTGAGGGAGGGGCAGATGATGGAGAACCAGGGGATATTAGGAGACAGGAAACCCTCCCAGCAGCTGCCCAGCCAGGCCTCTCAAATACAGAGGGTCATGGAGCACCCAATGCACCCCTAGAGGCTGTGGGGGAGACTCAGGTGTGTTGCTACCAGCCGCTGCCTGACTTCTTCCATTCTCTTTGTGGCTAATTCAGTTTTTGCTCCCTCCCAGTCTCTGCATATTGCCTTTTTGCTGAGCATCTCCACTGGTGTGTCTCCTACCAGCAACAGCTCTCCAAGTGTCATTAGTCCCCAGAGCTTTGGGGCCAGGCTACTTGCAGACAATTGATCTTTGTCTCAGCATCCCATCCTGATTAGCCTCCTGTGTCCAGGGTGGATTGAGCACGTGGAATACGCATGATGACCTGCGCTGAAGGAATGATTCAGTATAAGGTGTCGTCACAAGCTCTGGGAGTCCAAGGAGAAGCTCCCAATTGCGCAGCCTGTCAAGGCACCACCTAGGATCTCCAGGATGATGGCAGGAGTAGTATGGAGGGAAACTGCGTTGGGGTCAGAATCCTTTGGGAAGAACAGGGTCTGCAACTCAGAGAATCAGGAAATAGGCCACAGGCTGAGGGAGGAATGGCTAGTGATTCTGGGGCTTTTTCCCTCGGCCTCTACAGGTCCCAACTGGGGCCTATAGGAGGAAATGAGTGAGGGAGCCAGAGAGACGGAGGAGACCTTTAGAGGTCAGAAAGTCTGACCGAGCTTAGGAAGGAGCATAAGAATTGTTTATAATTGCTGATTCTGTTCCTTTACTTTCTACTTTATCCTTAACCACTGCAGTATGGCTTTTGCCTCCATAATTTTTTAGAAAAGGTTATGCCTTGGCACAAAAGGTAAGGAAGTAGAAACAGCTCTTTCAAGAAGTTGGATTATGAATGGGCGGTGAGGTGATAAATAGCTGGAGAGAAATGTAGACTACAGAGAGAGTTTTAATTAATTTTAATGAGTTGGCAGAGATGAGCATATTTATATGCTGATAGTGGAAGCCAATAGGGGAAGAGATTAAAGATACAGAAGATTGTGGATAACTCATAGAATGAGATTCCTGAGGGGGTAAGAAAATGGGACCAGAAGCATGGAGATGCAGACCTCCCAAAGGGAAGAGGAGAGATGATTCCGTCTAACGGAAGGAGTTGAGGATGGGTATGCATGCAGATGGGTGTGGAGGTGATGGTGGGACATGAGGGAGGAGTTCAAAAGGCTTATATCTTCTCTTGAAGCAGGAGTCCAGCTGTGCTGGTGAAAGTGGAGCGAGGAGGCTGGTGGGAAGGGAGTGTGAGAGAGTTCTTGCAATTGGGAGAGAGAACAACGGGGGTAGTGGCCAAGACATGGAAACAACCAAAATGTCCTTCGATAGATGAATGGATAAAGAAGTTGTGGTATATATACACAATGGAATACTATTCGGCGGTAAGAAAAGATGATACAGGAACGTTTGTGACAACATAGATGGGTCTTGAGAGTATAATGCTAAGCGAAATATGTCAGAAAAAGTAGGTAGACAACCATATGATTTCACTGATATATTGTATGTAAACCAAAAACAACAAAAGAACAAGACAAACAAATGAGAAACAAAAACTCATAGACACAACAGTGTAGTGGTTACCAAAGGGTAAGGGGGGTGGGGGTGGTAGATGAAGGAAAAGGGGATCAAATACATGGTGATGGAAGGAGAACAGACTCTGGGTGGTGAACACACAATGGGATTTATAGAGGATGTAATACAGAATTGTACACCTGAAATTTATGTAACTTTACTAACAATTGTCACCCCAATAAACTTTAAAAACAAAGAGGTAGGAAAGGACCTACCTTCAAAAAGATTTTCAGCAATTGTAGCCTGATTATAAATTTGAAAATAACTTTTTACCTCCAAATTGGTCTGTAGTGAATGTTTCCAGTACTTTAGCACATTGAATGGATGATAATATTTTATTTTTTAATAAATTTTGATTTCTTTGTGAAAAAAAACACACACAAAGTGGGTAGAGGAGAATGACCAGGCAGGGCTAAAAGCCCAGTTGAGGCTGGTGACCATGAACATATAGTGTCATTAGCCAGGGTTTGTGAGCTCCAGCAGCAGCTACAGGACAGGTGAGGACTTAGAGAAAGCACTGTTGCCTTCTTCGAGACCGAGGTGAGGTCAAGACAGGCAGGAATGATGGAAGAATAGTGAGGAGACTGGCAAGAGAGTGCATGTAGTGAAGGACCAAAGAATCCAAATTGGGTTGGGAAAGAAGTGAAGATAGAAAGGGGCAAGAGTTGATGGCCTGGCGGTCCCTGTGAAAATGTCGGGTGGGGTGGGATGAGATGCAGTGGTTGAGAGAAGTAGGAGAGGGCATCGTAGCTGTATCAGTTTCTAGGGCTGCTATAGCAAAGCACCATAAACTGGGTGGCTTAGAACAACAGATATGTACAGTTTTGGAGACTGGAAGTCCAAAATCAACGTGTCAGCAGGGCCATCCTGCCCCGAAATCTGTAGGGGATCCCTTCCTTGATTCATCTTAGCTTCTGGTTTGCCAGCAGCCTTCGGCCTTCTTGGCTTTCAGATGCATCATTCTAGTCATCCATCTCCACATCATCTTCCCTTTGTGTCTGATTCTGTGTCCAAATGTTTTTTTTTTTATCAGGACACCAGTTCTACTGGATTAGAGCCCACCCTAATTACCTCATTTTAATTTGATAATCTCTGTAAAGATCCTATTTACAAATAAAGTCACATTTTGAGGTACTAGGGGTTAGGACTTGAACATATCTTTTTTGGAGGGACACAATTCAACCCATAACAGTGAATAAAGAATGAGATGGTAGAGTCAGTGGCTTTGAGAGTTTTAGGAGCTGACAGGACTTGGTTGTGGGCATGAGAGTTAGATAGCTGGGTGGCCTGGAGGAAAAGTCACTGAAGATGAGGTTGAGGAATTAAGAGGCTAGGGAGGGGGCGTTATCCAGGGGGCGATGGAGTCATCCAGGTTGGAATGTGCTGAGCATTCATACTCTGCCTTAGAGGTGGCATATATAGTAAGTTAGTTAGCCTTGAAATGAGGAATTAACACAATATGACCCGAAGGGTTATATAATCCCTATATCCAAGCAGGCACCAAGTCCTGCCAGTTTTGCTTCCTAGGTCTTCATTCTCACAACCTCTGTTGGTTTGGTCCCTCATTATCTTGCAGCAGTCTCCTTACTGGTCTCCTGTGCTCTCCTCCTAACTAAGCCACTGGCTGTTCCCATTGTTTAGAATGCGCTTCTGCTAAATACCAGCATGGCTATCTCCCTCCCTTCTTCAAGTATTTGCTCAACTGTCACCTCAGTGAGGCCTACTTTGACGATTCCATTTAAAATTGCAGTCAAGCACTTCTCATCTTTCTTACCAAGTCTTTTTTCCTTTTTTTTTTTTACTTTTAAATACAATTTACTTTTTAAATGTTTTTGTTTATTGTCTGTCTCCTGATGAGAATGTAAGCTCCAAGTGGGCAGGAATTTTTGTTTTGTTCACTGATGTAACCTAAGGATCTTGAACATAGAAGGTGTTTGATGAATAGAAGTAGTATTTAATGAGTAAATGAATGAATATTGAGCCTCCAAGTGGCCACACTCAGATCTATCATTCTGCTCCCTTAGTCACCCCATGCCCAGATTAGAGGACAAGATCCAAATTCATTCACTGGATGGCCTTAAAGGACCCTCTTGCTTGGTCAGTGCCATGGCTCAGCCCATCTTTGGCCTGGTCCTCTTGGACCCTGGGCTCTTGCTACACTAATAATGCCTTACTTTTCCCACGTGCCATGAGATTTTCGGCCTGAGTCTTTGCTCTTGCTGTTCTGTCTGCTTGGAACTCATCAAGAGTGTTCAAAGGACACCAGTGGTGGGCTTTGAGCACTCCCTCATCAAAGCTACCTCCCCACTCCCCTCTATTTGTCTGGACAAGCCTGGAGCTCAGGGATCAGGCCTGATTCTGTAGGGCATCCCAGCTCCCACTTCTGTCCTTGCACTGGGAAGGTAATGTCTGGCTGTGCTTCTGAGTCTGGCCATGCGGTGGCAGCATTCACAAAGGGATAGCCCATCCTTTCCCTCTGCTGAGTGCAGAGTTCCCCAGGTGCCTGGAAACAGAGGATAGTCTAGGCTTGAACTTTGACCTTCAATGGGCTCAGTGATCTCTCAGTTATTCAACAAACAGTTAACGATCACCCACAATGTAATAAATATAGTCAGGGGACTTGGAACCTCCAGCCTCATGTGGGCTATAACCACATATATAAATAATTTCACTATTGGTGTAGTGAATTCAGAGATTAGGGAAGTTATTAGACTTCAGGAGTTCAGATTCCCTCGCTCAGTCTTTAGGGACAGGCAAAACTTCAAAGAAGAGGAGGTGATGCCTGTGTAGAATCTCAAAGAGCTCGAAGAAAAGTGAAAAGGATATTCTGGGTAAAGGGCAGACGTGAGCTAAGACATAAAGGTGAGAAGAACAGAGAGATGATCACTGGAGCTTGAAGTTCAAGGCGGAGAGTGTGTGGAATGAGGCTCAGAGGTGAGTGGGGGACAGACTAGGAGGGCCGAGTGCCTGGCCAAGGAACTCGGACCTTTTCTTTAAGGTGATGGAGACTCACTGAAGGCTTTAATAAGGGAATGATGTGGACTATCAGAACGGTGTTTTAGAGAGAGCTCTGACTGCTGCAGTGTGGGAAATGGATTTGGAAGCACAGGGCAGGAAGAGCTGTGAGGAGGCTGCCATAGGGATCTACGAGGAGATGACGAAGCCAAAACTACGGCTGGAGCAGGCCCTGGAGAGGCCCCTCCACGCCCACAAGAGCTTTCAAGGCCTGGCACTTTGAAAGGGTTCTTGGCCCTAGTGCCCTCTCCATCATTTGAGCCACCTCAGTCCTTCTGTTCCTGAGGCAACTTTTGGCTCTGTCCTAGCGCTTCTGATTATTCTGGCTAGAACCAGGTAGGCTGTGTCAGTTTCCATGTGGAGGCCGCAGTGTCTGTGGGTCTGTCAGCCTTGGGCTCAGCTATAGCCCAGCCTCTCAATGTGATCCTTTCATGTACTCCCTTCTTTGACAGAAACACCCAGATAGGAGTGTGACTGATGAGTCTCCTCCACCAGGGAGCCAGAATGAACATTGGTCACTCCATGCCACGCACCCCACCAGAGTTCATGTGTGAGGGCGTGTGTGTGTGTGTGTGTGTGTGTGTTTGCGTGTGTGTACCATTGGCAGAACTGATGCCAAGGGAAGGGCATCCCCGGCAGGCAGAGGGGCATCACCTGAGGAAAGGTCTGGAGATAAGTAGGAAAGTACAAGCGAGTGTTTGGGGAGCAGGCGAGGAATATTGTTAACAGGGTTTGGCAGGGACAGGTCAGAGCCTGTGAGGTGGGGCCTAGAGCCTTGACCATGTATGGCAAGCAGAAGGCAACACAGCCAGGTTTTGAGCACTGGTGAGGGTGTTGGGAGTCACCTTCACTCACAGTCTCATGAATATGCACAAACCTGTTGAATTATGCAGAAAGAAAGGATGTAAATATATATGCAAATGTAGCGCTGCCCTCCCTGTTGCTATAGAAACCAAAGGATAGCAACAGGGGCCCAAACCCTGGGGCGACTAGGCTGGAGAGACTGGAAACCAGGAGACACTGGTCCGTTGCCCACTTTTGCCATTCCTACTGTTTTAACCTCTGTCCTTGCCTCACTCGGTCTTTTTGTCTCCCTTTGCCTTTCTCTCTCTTCATCTCTCTGCCTCTCTTGATTTTTCTGTCTTTGTTTCCCACTCTCTCTCTGTCTTCTCCATCTCTATTTCTCCTGTTTTGTTCCTGCCTCTCAGTCTCTGAGTTTCTCTGTCTGTGTCTGTACGTCGTTGACTCCATGCGACTGTTGCTCTGTGACTCTGAGACACTGTTTCTCTCTGACTTCATGTGTCTCCCTATCTCTATCTCTGTGTCTTTAATTCCATGGCTTTCTCTCTTCTGCCTCTCCCTGTCTCTATGTCTCTGACTCACATCTTTCTTTCTCTGTATCTCTGTTTTTGCATCTGACTTTGTCTCTGATTGTGTCTATTTCTTGGTCTCTCTCCCAGGTTCTCTTGCCTCTCTTTCGCTCTGTCTCTTGGAACCTCTTATCCCAGTGCTTATTTCTATGTGACGGGAAGGGCAGGAAGCTGTACATCTGTCCTGCTTGATGAGATGCCCCACCCCTGGCCCAGCTGCCCACATGTTCATGGATTCCTATGCACTCTCACCACATGAAATCCCGTTTCACGTCTGGTCCCTGTCACAGTGTTGGCACAGGACCCCTGTGACAGGCCCAGGCTGGCTGCCAGGACACCAGGGAGGCAGTCTCAGCCTTTGTCTTCTGTGTGACCCTGCCTAGTGTTTCTCCCTCTCTGGATCTGTAGTCCCAGTTCTCTCTCCTTGAAGCTGGTGAGCACCTTGAGGCAATGATGTTTTGGGAATAGGGAACTCAGAGGCAAGTCTTAGTGGTTCACCCATCTGGCCCTCTGCCCAAGAGCTGATGTAAGGGGTCTGGCTGGGGCCCAGGTCTGGGGGTATCTTGGACTAGTTGAGACTAATCCTGACCTCCAGAGAAGACTCCTCACTGAGCCAGAGTCAAGCAGTAGCCTTTTCAATAGTCTATCCATGCTTCTGGCCTGCTGCAACCTAAGCCATCCAGTTCCCTGTTTGGGGTCCTTTGTTCGCCTCTCCTTCACCTGCTTTATAGTTACAGAGCACGTAATCTACATCATGCTTGGTCTTCACAGATCCACAGTGATATAGAAGTTACATCTGAACTTTTTGTGTCCTCTGCCTCCCCCACAAGAAAGGACTCTTCGGTCCAGGTGAATAACATAGGATTCTTCAACCCCATTGTTTCCTATCCCTGGCAGCCTCAGTTTCGGGGTGCAAATCATATGTGGCTGGCTGCCAAAGTCATGGATCAAGGTTAAGGGAGACCCAGATAGAGATAGCACCAGAGAGAGCCAGAGACAAGACAAGCTGGATCTATGGAGGCAGTCCATAAGGGTTTGGGACGGGGCATGGGAAGCTCCGAGCAGGAGTAAGGGTGGGCCAGAGTATTCTGAGGGCAGGGAAACCACTCTATATAGAGGTGGAGGGCTTCCCCTTTGGTCCTCAGCTCTGGGCATGTTGCCTTACCTCCAGACAGGGCCTAGACATGGGGGATCTGGCTTGGACCCAGGTGTGGGGGCGGTCAGAGCAGTCAGGGCAAGTCCCCCTTCCTCCAAGAGGCTGCCAGACCAAGCCCCCAGTTTTCTTGCCTGGCCAGAAAGGACTCAGATACAATCACTCTTCCCACCAACTGTGATTCACCCACATTCAGGCCCAGGCGTGATCTTGCTGCCAGGAATTCCATGTTTGAATTAGAAGCCTCCCCAGACATCCCACCCCACCTCACCTGGGCCAGTTGTGCCAACTGGGATTGGAGCAGGGTCAAACAGGGCTGTCTGGGGACTTCAGGCAGAGACAGATCAATGAGAGAAAAAGGATCAAGAGAAAGGTGGAAAGACAGACAAAGACTGAGACACAGAGGATGACGTAGATAGAGAGATGGGGAAAAAGTTTGTGACAGACAGAGGGAGAGACATAGAGACATCAATGGGGAGAAAGCTGAAGCCTGCGGATGAAGGGGCTTCTAAAGCTAAACACTTGACTGGATTATTTCATTTAATTGAATCTTGACAATAGTCCTAGGAAATAGGCATTATTATGATCCTGTTTCACTCCTGAGGCAATTGAGGCACAGAGACATTAAGTCACTTACCTGAGGCCACAAAGCCAGTAAGCAGTAGAGTTAGGTATTTGAACCCTTCAGTCTCACCTAGGAACCAAGAAGAGAGACAGGCAGAGACCATGGTGGGGACCTCACACCAGCCCTCATGGGGAATCTGGGAATCCTGGAATCATCAGGCAGCTGTGCAGGGGGCAGTCCTTCCCATCAGGCAGACAACATATGAGGCTTTCTGTCCTTTCTGTCAGAGACCATGACTGGGACAGAGAGGTACAGAGGGAAAGAGAGAGACATCAGAGCAGTGAGAGAGGTGGAAAGGGAACGTTAGGCCACAGCATTCATCTGCCCTTCCCTTCCTGCCACCCTGGTGAGCAGCCTGTCCTGCCCCTGCTTCAGACCCAGCCCAGGCAACCCCACGCTCTGGTGGTCTTTGAGACTCATTCTTTCTTCCCCACACATTTATTGAGCGCCTGCTAGCTGAGAGGTACTCCTGCCCCACATCTCCTACCTTTTTTCTCTTTCACTACTGAGAAATCCTTTCTATTGTCTAACTTCAACCCCCTAGGATAGGTTCTGCAATAAAGGATTACGACTAGAATTTGGTGACACCTCGTTGTAAGGAGTTAGCCTAGTATACACTAAGGTTGTCTGAGCACAGAGAAGAGGTCCCTGAGGGCTGGCTGTGGGTGCCTTCTGGTTGGAGACCCCTTCTAGTTTGTTTGGGGAGGAGGGTCATTGGCCCAGCTGGTGGAGGCCTGGAGAGCCGAGCTGTCAGCAGCAGGAAGGATTGGGGTGAGAAGAAAACCAGGAGCTATCCTGGGGGAGCCAGGGAGTCCACGTTATGGTTTCTAATGTCTTAGCCCTGGTTTCAATTACCCCCAGGGTCCCCAGACTCCCCTGACCGCTACAGTCTCCCAAGCTTGAGGAAGGTCAGGACTCTCCCGGGAAGGCTCAGGGCTCAGGGATGGAAGTCTGGGGGCAGGGGAGCTGTTTCATCCTCTTCTCCTGTGCCTGGCTGAAAGAGGCCCCTAGACCAAGTAGGACTGCAGGGACCGCAGGGATGCTGGGGAAGGGGGGGCCTACACTCTGCTCACAGGCCCCTGAGGAGAATCTATGTCAATCAGCTCCACAGCACCAACTTGGTCCCGCTGCCCCCAACCCACTCCTGGCTGCTGAAGACCAGGGCTCTTTCTTGGCCTCACCAGGCTCCTTTTTGGTCCTGTGACAACCCTGACTCCTGGCTCTTCTTCTACCTGTGAGGCCATCACACTTTCTCTGCCTTCTCTGTCTTTTAATCATACTTCCCAGGGTTTCAGCTGCAATTCTCCCCTCGTCTCCCTCTCATCACACCCTCTCTCTGCTCCCTGATTTGTCTTGTCATCTCCCAGCACCCTTATAGTGCCCTGGCCAGTCTGGGACTGTGATGAATACCCACGCAACCAGCACTAGCACAGAGGCGACTGAGGGCATTGAGAGCTGTTGGACAGGGACAACACACCTCCCACCAGCCATCCAGCCAGCCCTCTCTCAGCTTCTGTGTTCTCCCCATCCTTGCCCCTGCTGGCCACCATCCCACAGACCCTTCAACTGGACATGTCAAGCCCCAAGTCTCTCTCCAGCTCAGTGAATGGCACGGTCATCTCCCAGTCACTCGTGCCAAAAACCTGGGAATCATCTGTAGTTTTGTACACAATGTTCCCTCTGGGCCTGGCACACAGTAGGTGTTAATACATGTCTGTTAAACTGAATTTAATTTAATTTTCTCTTTTGGACTCCCCCTCTGCCTCTGTCTGTTTCCCTGGGCCTGGGTATCTCTGGCATTCAGTCTTCAAATCTCTAATTTTTCTCTGTCTTCCAAATCACAACAGTTGCATTTCTGGGAGTTGAGAGCCTCCTTTCTTCCCTGGCCCCCTACCCCAGGAGAGTGCAGGCTGGCCAGGAATGGAGCTGTTGGAGATGAAGGGAGGGAGCCAATCTTGGGGCCACATGAGTGTCAGTACTGTTAGGAAATCCCAGCTCTGTTATCAGGGAGGCAGCTTTACAGCAGCAGGGATCAAGGTCAGTCTCTGCCTGGCACTAGAAGGAGACAGTCCTTTGAAGACATATGCCTCCTCCATGAAGAATGGGAGGAGAGGGAGATCAGTGTCCACTGGGGTGAGGAGGGAGGGAGGGACCCAGTTTGTGCTTCTGAGCTTCTCATCTTTAGTTTCATGCAAATTTGTGCAACACAAAATGAAAAACTGCATCTGTGATTTTGCAAGTCTGTGCCACTGCTCCCACCTTCAAACATGTATAGTCCCCCTAACCCCTAGTTTCCCTGTCCTCCCTCGTCCCTCTCCCCACATCTGCTCCCTGACCATCTGCTTCTCTTTCCAAACTTAATCCAGACCCAGGATCACCCAGGGGGCGGGCCTTGGGAGAGCAGACATTGGCCTAAGTGTCCAGGGCGCCTGTTCTCTGCGTAAAGAGTGACACTGGGGTTCCTTTGGGGGTCATGGGAGCAGATGGAGAAGATGAATCCGTGTGCCTCCCCCAAAGCCCTGTTCTCTCTTAAGCTCCACGGCCCTGCCGCAGGTTAGGCTGGAGGTCTCTCTCCTATGGGTCACTGCAAACACTTCCTTCTTGGCTGCCACACCTCCAGTCTTGGCCTTTCTCACCACCCTCTCTATCCAGCGCCTCAATGATCTCTCCGAAATGCAAATCTGGTTCTATTCCTCACCTACTTTATGCCTTTCCAGGACTGCATGGCCTTGGCACCAAAGGCACTTCAGGATGTGGTCTCTTAGCCACTCAGTCTGCCTCAGCCTGCCTTCTGGGTCTCTGCTTAATCCCTTACAGGATACCAAACCCTCTTTCCCATTCCTCGAGGCTGTGACCCACTCAGATAGGCTCCCTCCGCTGTGCCCTGGGACTTTACTCCCCCAGCTCAATGTTGTCCTGCTTGCATCATTCATTCATTCATTCATTCATTCATTCAACACTTACTTAAACCTATTCGAAGTGTTAGGAGCAGCTGTTCAATGGCCAACCTAGCTCAAGATGGCTGGAGATGGAGTTCACAGAGCTGCCCTCAGGGACTCACAGGTACCACACAAATAACTCGGTAGTTAAATGGTACACTAACTACTATAAGGAAAAAGTATGGCACAAGGGGACACGACAAAGAGGCTTAGTCTAGGCTTCTCTAGGTGACATTTAGGCTGTCATCTCTTGCCTGAGGGGTCTGTGGAGTCAGACACTGAACTGTCAGGTGAATAAATTATATAGTCACCTATTTTGTTTAGTATCCATCTTCCCTGATTAGAATGTGAGTCCCATGAGGGCAGAGGATCTTTGAAGTTTTTTTTTAGGCTAAAAGTAAACAGTCAAGTTCACAAACCCTAAGGGCACAGTTCAAGTTTTGACATGTGTGTATGCTTTTGGACACCCCATCCCAACAAAGGTAACTGCAATTCTAACTCCTACACCATAAATGAGTTTTGCCTGTTCTCGAGCTTTATATAAATGAAATCACTCAATGTATACTCTTTTGTGCCTTCTTCTTCTTCTTCTTCTTCTTCTCCTTCTCCGTTTTCTCTTTCCCCTTCCCCTCCTTCTCCTTTTTGTCCTCCTCCTCCTCCTTTACTCACCGTTTTGTCTGTGAGCTTTATCCACTTTTGTTGTGTGTAGTTGATTATTTTCTATTGCTGTTACTATATCACATCCGTTTGGGTTGTTTCCAGTTTGAGGCTATTGTTATAAAAAAACCTGCTATGAACGTTCTTGAACTCTACAAGAATTTCTTTTGGGTATATATCTATGAGTGGAATTGCTGGGTCATAAGGTATACATATGTTCAGCTTAGCAGATCCTGCCAAATAGTGTTCCAAAGTGGTTGTACCAATTTACACATGCACCAGCAGTGTGTGTTCTAATTGCTCCACATCATTGAGAGGGCATGGATTTTTCTCTGTTTCACTGCTATATCCCATCACTTAGATTATTGCCTGGCATATAATTGGTACTCAATACATACTTACTGACTGCCTTGAGAATGGAGGAATACATTAGCATTCCTGGGGTCCTGCTCTGGCCCTGGCACTAACTTGCTGTGTGACTCTGGGCAGATGACTCTCCCTCTCTGAGCTGTTTCCCTGTCTGTAGCATAAGGGGACTGAAACTAGGGGCTTTGCTTTCCTGTGCCAGCTGGGTGCTGTGAAAGCTGGACACCTGCTCATTCGTTCACTCTATTTGTATTGAATAAGGTCCTACTATGTACCAGGATAGTAAGGGTGTGATCTGTGACATGCCACTGATAGCCTCTTTCAGGTCAGCCAAAATCCGGGGTCACTTGCCTATCTTATCCCCAACTCATCTTCCTGGAGCCTGCCATTCCTTCTTCTGTCTAGCCCTGACCCCAGGGGGAGGGGGTCTGGACCAAGCCTGCAGATGGAAAATGTGATTAATAATCAAAAAAACATCCAAGAGGAAGAGACCAGGAAAACAACTTGGGGAAGGCCCAGGGGAGGGGGGCCATGTCCTGGGCCTTGGGACAGCTCCGGCCGCCCTCCCGCCGCCCTTTCTGGGAATCTGCCACAGGAGTGGGTAATTTTAGCCAAAAGTGAAAAAGAAAAGCCACCCAATTATTTATGAAAAAACATGCCCCCCCCTCGTGTAAATTATGCTTCCCTTGGGGGTTATCCCTACTCTGTTACTTCTCTCCTCGTGGTCCCCCTGCTTGGTCAGGCTGGGGGGCCCTGGAGACACTGGGCTGGGGGCAGAGGAGGAATTTCAACATGAAATGTTTTGTTCATTAACAGAGAACATAGGGGGAAATTCCCTTTCTGCCTGGGTCTGGGCAGCCCAGGCAGATACTCAAAATCTATTATGAAAAATCTAGTCTGGGCTGCACAGTGGGGTTGGGGTTATGTTGGAGGTGGGGGGTGGGGGTACAGATGTTCTCTCCTTTCCTTTTGGACTCCTGACTTTCAGTGGTTTCCTGAGACTTAACCCCTCCTCCTTTCGGGCATTTCATTCTCAATGTCCCAGGTGACCCTCAAATGTCCTTCTTAGCAAAACAGGAGGAACTTGGGTTGGACTAGAGTTAGAACTTCCAACTAAGGAGGAAAGAAGGATATCAAAGAGAAGGAGGGGGAGGACTTTGATCTTTCAAATAATTTAGAATTCTGAGAGAATATGTTGCAATCAGTAGGCAGCAAAGCTGAGGAGGGCCTGGAGACGGAGTGAAAGTACCTCTTTCTCTCCGAGTGACTTTAGAAGGCCCAGGTGAGGAGGGAAGAGGAGTGAGCTTCAGAGAATTGGGGGCAATTCCGGGTTGAATACTAACGTTCTCCCATTATGGCTTCAAGCCCTTTCCCATTCTCTACCTTTAGGGAATTTTTGCTCTTTTCTGGCGCCAGAGGTTGGAAGGGTCAGGACACACTTAGGAGGAGGTCCAGATACAGGATTCCAGAAGGGCAGGATGAGGGTGTTGTGATTGGGTCCTAGGTGGTGTCCCAGGATGGTGTTGGGAGCTGTCTCAGGATGGGGGTGAGTTGTCCTTGGGGGGCTGGGCTGGACCTTGAGTATGTGAGGGGGTGCTCTGGGCCCCCCTCCCTTGTTAGGCCTAGGGCTGTGTCAGGATCGTGTTTCTCGGCGCCTGGAGCCTCCGCGAGGCCGAGCTGTTCCCGGGCCTCGGCCAAGCCGCCCCAGGCGCTGGCACTGCGTGAGGAAGCAGGGGGGGGTGAGGGGGAGTGAGGGGGGCTGTGAGGGCGTTTATGTAACTGCCTCCCGGAGCCGCCCCATCGCCAAACCCCAGTGTGGGACTTTGTATGATTGAGAACGTGTGTAACTCTGTGTGTGTGCCTGTGTGACAGGCAGTGTGAATGAGTACATGGCTGTGTGACTGTGTCTATGTGTGGGTATTGTGTATAAGCGTGTGGCTCCAGGAGTTCCGCCCTTCAAGAACTTTAGTTCCCAGTCCCAAGCAGGGGACCCTGACTCCCAGCTTGCCATATCGAGTTTAAATACAACTGTTTGACTCTTTGAAACTGTGTGACTTTACATGATGATGTATTTGACGTTTGTAAGTAAAACAGAGAGCCTGTGCGTGAGTGTTTGTATTTGGGTAGCCAAGTATGTGCTCCACGGTGGAACTTTCTGATGGTATAGTAAGTTAGAAATAAGCACTATTTCTGAAGGATCACTGGAAAAGGTAGACCTTGAGAGGTGGGGCGTGTGGGCAGGGACTCTCCTTCCTTGAGGACACATTAGTAGGAATGGGAAAGGGTCCTGGCTATCCAATGGCTTGGGATGGCACAGCTGACTCCTGGGGGTGAAAGGTGAGAGGTGGTCCAAATCTAGGTCACCTTCCAGGGTGGAGGAGGGTGGAGCCAAAAGTCCTGCCACAGAGCCGTTCTTTCATGGTGGGTATAAAACTCTAGGGATTCAAAGTCAAGGAGAATTTCCCTAATATCCCAAGGCCTTCTAGGGTTATCAAATTTGGGATCCCCATCACTCACTCGCAGGGCAGTAGGGTTCCCAAACTGGAGGCGTTATTTTCTGCTGCCCATTGTGGGAGGGGCAATGGTGAAGATGGGGTGACACTCGGGGCAGGGTGACCGTGAACCGGGGTTTGGCTTGGGGATAAATGCGCCATAAGACAAGGGGGCTGGTGCAGAGCCAGGACTCTGGGGATAGTGGTGCCTAATAAAGCTGGAGAGGAGACAGGCAGAGCCTGCAAGGGCTGTTAAACACCCCCCCCCCCACCCTCGCCGTCTAAGAAGTCTGACTTTACCCCCACAGCAGTGAGGTCCGGGAGGGTTCAACACAGGCTTAGGAAGCTCAGAAGCTCGTGTGCAGATAGGGCATTGAAGGCGGCAGTAGCAGAAAGCCACGGAGTAATCTGCTGCCCCAGCTCAGGTGGGAGGAGAATCGGTTCTCGGCCAGGCGCTGGCGGCGGGAAGGAGAGCAGGCCGCACCCTGGTAGTTCCGTAGGTGGGCGCTGCCTCTATGCTGGAGCCGCAGCCAGAAGGAGAACGGGAATCCCGCAACGCCGCCAGGTGTCGCTGTGGCCTCGGGGAAGCGGGCGCGGCTGTGGGGTTGGGTGCTGCGCCCAGAGGAACTGCGGCTCGACAGGCTCCTTGTTCCCGTCCGACGTGCGCCTCTCGTCCTCGCTAATTCTTTGACACACCGAAATGACCAGCTCTGGACCCCGGTCGCCCCGCGTAGACCCTGCCTCGCGCAGACTCTGCGCTGGCAACCGCGGACTTAGGCACTGCCGACCGCAATCCCTTGTCCCCAGGTGGAGGCGTTGGTCCGGTGCGGAACTCTCCACAGCTCTCGACCTAGCAGAAGACTTGGAAGTATCCGGAGGTCAAGTTAACCGAGCAATGACCCACAGATTGCGACGCCTGTCTGCCCCTCCAGGAGAGGGGCGGCCCCCTGAGCACCCAAACACGCCCAGGCCCAGTTTCCGCACAGGATGAGGGGCAATTCCTGATCCCCAAAGATTCCGTCGCCCCTGCCCCGCTCCTTCCTGGTGCCCACCACCTTATTCCGGTCAGTGGCTTGATGACCTGGAGGCTTCGGGCCGGGAGAGGCTGGATAGGGACACCTACTGTGGGTGGGGGGGGGTGATGATCTTAGCTGGACGCCACTATTTCGCGGTGTGTAGTGAAACGCCAGCCGGCACTCTGTAAGCCTCAGCCCCGCTGACCCCTGCCGGTTGCACTGAGGGGATTCTGCAGCCACGGAAGTGAAAGTGAAAAGCCCGGGCAGTGGCGGGAAGGTTTTTTTCTGCAATGGGAGTCCCCGAGGCATTTGTTGGGAAAGGGCCCGGGCGCTCTGGGCAGCCTACTGGGGAAGGGTGTGAGGAAACAGCAAGATATTTCCTTCTCTCTCTCCACCCCCAGTCCTGGAGCAGCTCCCTGGAGGTGCAAGGCACCGGGATTATGGGTCAATGGTTAGGTGAAAAGTCCGTGGGGTGGGCCACTCGTTCTCTGCCTGTGGCATTCACCCTTTCTGTTGTGCTCTCGAGTGGTCTCAGAAGTTGGTCTGGTTGTCTAACCTTAATTCCCCATGTTTTAGCCAGACCGGAGGCCCGGGGGCAAGTGAAGTGAGCACACGGCCCCTAAGAGGCCCAAGCTGTGAAAGGAAAGCTCGAGGGGTGAACCTCCGTCGCCAAACTCGTGCGTGCTGTCCAGGCATAGAAGGCACACTCTCCCTACCCCTTCATCCTAGTGGAAGTTTCTCCCCAGGCCAGGTGTTGGGGGCGGGGGGCGGGTGAGAGGAAGGAGAGGGTCGTAGTGCTGGTGACACCGTAGACTTGATGGGAGACGAGGGCCTGGACTCCCAGCCTGATCCATCCCGGATTATGGGAGCGTAAAGCCCCCTTTCCTGCGCGCGAGGTGTGTCGTGTGCGTACTGCTGGGGGCGATAGAAATAGGGTAGAGGCGGAGTTGGCTGGCCTCCTCTGCCCTAAGTGGGGCCTGGGCTCTCCTCTCACAGAGATGCCAGCGGGAGGACCCGAGAGTTGGCCCGGGTTGTGCCAGGATGTCGGTACAAGGGCCTGAACAAGCGGGAGTGTGCGCAGCGGCCAAGGCTAAGTGAGAGTGTGAATGAGCGACCTCGGGGGATGGGTGCTCGCCCAGGAACCCTCGGGGATCCCGCGGAGTGGGTGTGGTATGTGGGTTTGTGCTCGCGCGTCTTTGAAACCTGCGGTCGGGTCTGCGCGTGAAGCGCGGGGGCCACAGCAGTCTGGAGGGCGTTCCTGAGAAAGGCGAATGTGAGGGGGCCCCGCGTGCCAGTGCGGGCGAATGTGCC
Organism: Rhinolophus hipposideros; assembly: GCF_964194185.1. Classification (NCBI taxonomy): domain Eukaryota; kingdom Metazoa; phylum Chordata; class Mammalia; order Chiroptera; family Rhinolophidae; genus Rhinolophus; species Rhinolophus hipposideros. The sequence continues at coordinate 51,153,984 of NC_138057.1, read as the reverse complement.
AGCGGGGGGAGGGTGCGTGCCAGGTCGAGGCGACTGCGGGGGGGGGGGGAGCTCATAGGCCTGCGCAGGGTGAGTGTGCCCGCGTAAGCGGGCCGCGCGTGCCAGCGCGGGAGCGTTCCAAGGCGGGGGCGCGCGGGGGCCGTGGCCAGGAGGGGGTCGTGGCGCGCGGCCGCGGAGGCGCGGGGAGACAAGGCGGGAGGGGGAGGGGAACGAGGGCGCGCGCGGCCGAGCGGGCGCCCGCGGTCACATGGGCGAAGGAAAGAGGGAGGGAGAACGCGAGGGAGGGAGGAGGATGGGGGGGTTAAAGCTGCCGAGCGCCGAAGAGCCGGTGCAGAGCGGGCGGCGGCGGCGGCGGCAGCGGCAGCGGAGGCGGCGGCTCCAGCCGGCGCGGCGCGGGGTTCGGCGGCGGGATCCGGCAGCGGGGCTTGCTACGCGCTCCCTGCCTCGCTCCCTTTCGGGGGCGATCGAAGGGCGAGGCACGGAGCCCAGGCGGTCCGAGGGCTCGGTGAGTACCCCGCGGCGGACCTCGCGCGGCTGGACCCTCGGGCTGACCGCTAGACCCGCGGCCCTTTGCGCGCAGTAAGAGGGACGGACACGCGTGGGCCCGCAAACGGGGATGCGGACAGGAAAGTTCACGGGAAACTTTGTCCGCAAACTCGGGGGCGGGGGCGCAGGAATAAAGGCCCCCCACGTCCTGGCGCGTCGAGGGTTGGGCGTGGTGGTGGTGGTGGTGGTGGGGGCGGACAATCCGCTGGGGGGAGGTGGCCCGGGCGGATTGTCCTAGTGTCCCCGTTCTCCCTCACTCCTCAGCAGCGCACACAGGGTCTGGGAAAATTCCGGAGTCTGGGGGGGAGGGTCGCAGTGACCCCCGCGCGCCCAGAGGCGGCTTCCTTCTCCGGCAAAAATCTGGACTTCAAAGCGCCCTGGGGTGTGAAGAGACGCGTCTGGCAGTGTATGTGTGTCCGTGTGAATTCCCGTGTGTGTGTGTGTGTGTTGTCTCTGCCAGAGCCTGTCTGTGGTTTCCTCGTGAGTCCACCTGGATGTCTCTCCATGAAGTGGGTCTTCTCCAGTGTCTCTTTGTAAGTCCTGTGTTGTGTGTCTATGTGAATCCATTTGTGGTGTATCCCCATCTCTTTGTAAGGCTGCCGGTGTGTGTATGCTCCAGTGCGGTTCTGTGTGAGCCGGCCTTGGTGTCTCTCTGTTGCTCAGAGTAGTGTATCTCCCGTGCGTGGGGGCTGGGCCGCTGGGGAGGTCACCAGACGGACAGCTCTCCTACTCGGCTCCTCTCTTCTCTCCTCTCCCGAGCCTCTCCAGCGTCTAGCTCTTACACTCGGCCGGCCGCTCTCTCTCGGCCCCCTCCCCCCTTCAGTAGCTTCAGGCGGGCAGGACTATTTCACGCCTTGTTGAAAATTCAGGATTTTCTTTCTTTTTCCGTCTAGTCTCTCTTTGAGAAGCGTCTGTGTGTGTCTGTGTGGCTGGCAGCTTGTCTGCAACACTGGGTGTGTGTCTGCATGCCTGTTTAGGAGTGTGTCTGTAACATTAGTTGTTTTGCCTGTAATACTTGCTATATTTGTGTCTGTGTCACTAGGGGTGTTCAGGTGGCTGTCATCACCGAGGTGGTGGGAGTCTGGGTGTGTTTGTGCATCTATAATTGCTGTAGGTCCAGGGGGTCTGAAACATGGTGTGTATTTTTGTGTATCTAATTCTGGGTGTGATGGTGTTCCATCGCCTGTGTGAGGATGGGGCTTGAACAATTGAATAGTCCTATGGCTGTAGGGCTAGCCTGGGCTGGGTGGGGGGTGCTGTGTGTCTCAATAAACTATGCCTCCCGGTCTCCATTATCAAAACCCACACCAATCCTCTGGACTGGTTTTTGGGGCTTCTGGTCAGGATTGGTGGCATGGAACTCCATTAGGGCTAATACTCCACCTGAGTCCCTGAATCTTCTACAAAGACTAGGAATCTATCACACTCAAGACTTCTTGGGGCTCTGGCATTCACACTGAGATTCACGCTGGGACACTTAAATTCACATGGACTCCCACTCAGAATTACACTAGGACAGTGGGACTCACACTCAGATTCACAATTATGTCCTAGGGATCATATCCAGCTCTATATACACTTGAGTCCTGGGGCTTACACTCAGACTCACACTGGGGCTCTAGGGTCACACTTAGATTCACATTTCTATCCTGAGTGGCTCGTAGAGTTACATTGAGACCTGGAGCCCACACTCAGAATCTCACTAGAGTCCTCGGGCTCACCCTTGGACTCATGCCAAGACGCTGGAGCTTATTCCATTTACACTCACAACCTGGGGCTCATATTCATAGTCACGGTAAGACTAGAGGCTCACACTGAGACTCATGGGGAACCTGGGGCTCACATTTGGACTCAAGGATCAGATAGGACACTGAGGTTCATAGACTCATGCTTTCATCTTGGAGCTCACACTCAGACTCACACTAGGACTCTAGTGATCACACGCAAGATTCTCACTTACATCCTGGGGTCACTTAGGGACCCAATGTTCACAATTAGACTCACATGGGGAGCCTTGGCTCAGAATGCCCTTGAGACCAGGGGCTCACACTTAGACTTACTAGGACTGCAATGCTTATACTGACTTCTATGGGACTCACATTTTAGTCCTAGGGCTTACAGTCACATGCACAGTGGAGCCTAGGTTCACACTCAAATGTATACTTCCATCTTGGAATTCACACTCCGACTGACATCCCTGGCGATTACATTAAACTTACCCTTCCATCCTGGGGCTTATATACTCAGACTCACACTAGGGTTCTAGTGCTCACACTCAGACTCATTGCTTACGTCTTAAGGCTTTCATATTCACATGAGGGCACTGGGTTCACACTTCGAATCACACTCAGTTGTACTTTCAACCTGGAGTTCACATTCAAACCCACACTAGGATTGTGGTGTTCATACTCTCAGTGGAACTTAAAACTCATAGTCAAATTCAGCCATGCTTTCTTTTGGCTTATGGTGCACATCAGGGCAATTGGGGTGAGGAACAGAGATTGCTACAAGATCTGTCCCCTACAAAGGTGGGGAGGGGAGGGGATACACGTGTGATCCAATCCCTTACTTGGGCTATGGGCTGATGGAGAGCGTGATAGGAAACACTAACCCAGTTAAATTTTTCTGCCTTTTTCCCCCAAGGACACTAGGCTCTTGGCGGGAAGGTCTGAGTAGCTTTTTGGTACAGGGGTGATCTGTACCCTTAGAGTCCCACATGTGCCATGTCCATGCACATTCCCCTTAAATAGTTTTGGTCACCCCTCCTGTGGTAGAGAGGGTCAGGTGTGGGGACATAAGACTCATGTACTCTTCCCAAGATATCTCCCCATCCCAGCCATCCTTAGGATGGGAGGAGTGTGAAGATTACCTGGTAAGGGGATCCACCTCTGGCTCCTTTAACCCTTTCAGGGTATTGAATCTCTGATTCTAAGGGAGGTGATAGCCCCAGATCTGTGGTGAGAAGGTAGTTGGACAGGAGACGGAATTAGAAGATTGGAACCCACCTTCTCTTCTCTCCTCTGCTGTGTCTGGAGATGGGTAAGGGCCAAGTTATTTTATATCTCAGTGTTTTCTGGAAGTCCTCTTGAGCCCTTATCCTGTCTCCAGGAAATGTCCAGGGTTCCCCACTCTACTCCTAAGAAGAACAATAGCCCTTGGGGCTGGAGGGGTAGGGTTGTGTTAGGCTAGGTAACAGTGAACCCTAGGACTCCATCTGTCTTGAAGACACTGCTGGCGGCTTCACATACCCTCCCATTATGGGGCCAGCGGGTGGGGTGCCTAAAGTGTGCTGTCACCCCATGGGAGCCCATGAAGTTGGAACCTGGCCTTCAGGCTCAGATGGCTGGGCTGTAACTACTCCTTGTCCCTGAAGGGGACACATGCTCTCCAGCCTCCCTATGGGGGTGGGAAGCTTAGAGGCTAGGCGCCCTGCTCTCTGCCCCCCCATGGCGAGTTGAAGTGTAAATGAATTGGAAACATATGGAGTGGATTTTCTTTGAAATGCAGATGGTTGGGGGGGACCATGTGTGCCTGGTTTGGGGAGGGGGTCCCGGAGAGAATGGAGACTAGAACAGAGAGCTAATCCCTCCTCTTGACCCACCGTGGAACATCAGCTGTATGCACTCCAGTGGCCCTGGGTGACCACACCCACCGCAGCTCCTGGCTTCCTGGGGGGACGGGCTGGGGAGGCAAGTAGTCTCTGTGGGCTAAGAGTGCTGAGGTCATCATCACCCCTCTTTGCCTGTATAGAGGGCAAAGAGAGCCCTTAAAGCACAGAGCCATGCTGGGTTGGGGGTCACCAAAGCCAGGAGCTGTGGGGGCAAGGGTGGAAAGAGGAGCTGGGGCAGATGTGGGAACAGAGTTAGACCCTGCTGTTGTGGCGAATCAGTCCCTAGAAGCTGAGGCTATAGCTACAGCGGAAGGACATGAGGTTAGACTGTGGTTGTGACTTCTGGCTAGCACAAGGGCCAGTCCTGGGGTTTAGGAATAGACTGAAAAGTCCTCAATCCTACAGGAGGACGGGATTTTCCAGACCTGGGCAGTCCGTATGCCCCACCATACACTATACTTTCCCCTGGCAACACTCAGCAAGGTTGCATAGTAATTGCCTGTGGGCTCTGAGACCCAGGGACTGGGTCTGCTTTGCTCCCTACAATATCCTGCCCCTGGCACAGACCTGGTACATGGTAGGGTAGAGAGGCAGTGTTGAAGAAACAATACATCTTTTTCTCTCCCATCAGACTGAATGCTCCTTGTGGGCAGAACCGTATCCCCAACTCCCAGCATAGTGCCTGGGAGGGAGTAGGTGCCCAATAAATGTTGAGGAATGAATCATTGAGTGGGACAGACCACAGGGAGAGGGGACTTCATGGGGTTTGTGGCTGGAGACCCAACAGCCTCTGTTGTACACCCCTGTTTGGCTCAAAGGACCCCTGAGTAATTGCAGGCTAGACTAAAGGAAGGACTTCCCTGTACTCGGAAGGAGAGCAGATAGGCAGCTTCTTCCTTGAAAGACTCAGGGAGTCTGGGTCAGGGCTATGACCCTGATTTTGTGGTAGAGGTTGGAGGTCACCTCTGTCCTCTCCCAGCTTCAGGATTTTTCAGAAGTTGGGAAGAATACTTCTCTCCCTGTGTGGTTGTGAGCATGTCCCTTGCTTTCTCCAGGTCTGGGTTTCCCGGACTCCAGCCGAGGCATTGGACTCCATCTCCGAGCCTCTGAGGCTGGACTCCGAGGGGGTTAAGCCGTTGTAGACAGCATGGACTGTCTGTATTGGTTATTAACGGCTGGTTCTGACAACACAGGGTTCAGATCCTAAAAATACCCTGTCCAGCCAGAGCCTAGGAGTTGCCATGTGGGCTGGTGTAGCACTGGCTGCATCTTGATCAGACAGACACAGAGCCAGGAGAGACTGGGAGAGTGTGGGGAAACTGAGGCAGCATGGGCAGGAGAGTCACAGGGGCTAGAACCTTTGTTTTATATAGAACAAAGGTTGATAAAATTACAGTTGTGGTGACAGTTAAATTATGGCAGCATTTAGGGCAGGGGTGTCCAAACTGCGGCCCGCGGGCCAACTGCAGTCCGCAATCCATTTTTTATTGGCCTGCAGCAAATTCCAAAAATATATTTAGTTTACTTAAATAAACCAGGTGAGGCAATACATACTTCATCTCCAGTGAGTGGCCCGGCTGTTTGTGTATTTTACCGCATATGGCCCTCGGTGAAAAATGTTGAAAAAAGTTTGGACACCCCTGATTTAGGGTAATCTCTTGTCTGCAGAGAACTTCCTTCTCAGAGATGCATCAGGAGATATGTGTGGTATCAGACATAAAAACGAAGTAGTCAGTAGTAACCATTTCAAGTCCAGCTTCAGGATGTTCCAAAATAAGTGTGTGGCAAAGAAAAACATCTCCAGATAGCCGTTCCTGAGCCACTGCCCCATCCCTACCTCCTAGAGCCCTTCCTTGCAGCCCAAGTCCCAGTGAGGCTCTTGCATACCCCCTTTTATAGGCCCCACCTCATCTCTGTCCCTTAGGACTCTGTGTAGCCCCTCTCCCCAGGAGAACAGAGCTGCATAATGGTCCCACAAAGGTAAGAAGAGCTCCACCTCTGAGGGTAGATGCTGTTTGACCTTGGCCCCTGAGCTGACCTTTTTGGGCCCCTCTGTGAAATTGCAGGACTGGGGGGCTGGGCCCTTGCCCAGGCGGGGAGAGAAGGCGGCTTTGGCACACATCCAGACCCCTGACGTCAATGACTCTCCAAATAATGGAATCAATATTGGGTGGTGGTGGTGGTGGGGTGGGGGGACAAGCGTGAACCAGGCCCCAGCGATTAGAAACAGATCAGCACAAACCCGCAGCTGATTCTGATAGAGCTGCCTTGGAGAGCTAGGGTGGGAGGCCTGGAAGGAGGTGGACCTGGGGGTGGCGGGGAGCTTCAGGAATGGGAGGCAGAGCCCCCAAGTGTCTAGAGCGTGAGGGTACACAAGTGGGCAGAAACTCGGGCTGCCTGGGTTGGAATGATGGGTGGGGACCCCTGTCTTGATCCCTTCCTCCTTTGAGCCACTGGGGTTTTAAGGCTAGGGGATGTTTGTCAATGGGGTCTTCTTTCAGCCAGTGAGTGGGCAAGGGGAGTTCAGAGTTCATCTCTCTGCGTCCTAGACCAGGGCCCCTAGGCTGTATTGTATTAGGGGTCACAGGTTATGCCCAGGGTAGAGAGACTTCTGAGTAAGACCTAAGGGAGGTGACCTTTTGCTTGGAGGCAGAGGGCATTAATCCAAGATAGATGGGTAATCCCCCTCAGATTGGGAGTCTTGTCTCCTTCCTCAGCCCATGTTCTCTCAGCATCCTAGAAGGCAGCAGGTGAGGATGGAGGGGGCCATGGATCCGATCCATAGGGGGCTGGCCTGGCGGCAGCTGACGAAAAACAGGAAGAAGGGCTGGGGGAGCAGCTGTAATTATGGGGCATTTATTATTAATCAGATGAAATTGCTGGAAGCAGCTGGTGTAATCTGCGTAGTGATACAGACACTGCATGCCCCCCCAACACGTGTGCGTGCGCACACACACACACACACACACATCACACACAGCCTAAGCCTTGTTTGCTTTCACAGTTTTTTTCTTGCGAAGGTTGGCTGGATCTATATGTCTCTGTGTCTGTGTCTGTTGGTGTGTATCTGTCTGGTTTTTCACGTCAGCCCGTACACTCCTTTCCTTCTATTGTCTCCCCCTCCCCTCCACTGTCTCTCATTCTTTGGCCTGATGTGTGCCTCCTGTTTCTGTCTTCCACTCTGCCTCTCTCTCTTTGGGCTTATCTCTTGGTGTGTCTCTATCTGTTATCACCAGCCAGCCCATCTCTAACGTCTTATTTTAGTTTCCGGTCATCTCTCCCTGGTTGGTGGTTTCTCTGTATCTCTGGGTAGAGTTAGATGACATGGAGTCCCTTTCTCATGGGTATGTTGTTTAAGCACCTGATCATGCCTTTGGGACCTGGTTTCTGGGGAGAGGGACATTTGGATCCTGAGGCTGTCCTTGGTCTTGTAGGTAGTGAGGGCTCTGTTAAGTGACTGGAGCCCATAGAAGCAACAGTGGCTTTCAAGATCATCCTGAGGACAGCACCAGCTCCTTTACCAACTACCAGCTGTGTGATTTTGGGCAAGGGGCTTTTGTTCTCTGAGCCTCAATTTCCTCATCTGTAAAACATAAACAGGATTACCTCTAACAGTTGTTCTGATGATTCAGTGCGAAAATGCATGGTAAGTAGTTATCATGGTGTCTGGCTCATCAAGGACCCTGATGAGGGTTAGCTGTTACTGTATTATTATTGGGAAAAGCACTGTACAGGTGAGAGATCTGCAGCGGCAAACTGGTGTAGCAGAAAGGCTTTGGAACTAAGACTCAAATCTTGCTCTGTAACTAATCAGCTATGTGGTCGTTAGCAAGTTACGGTACATAACCTCCCTGAGTATCAGGTTTTTTCAACTGTCAAATGGGAATAGTACTAGAACCTACCTCATGGAGAAGTCATAAAGATTAAATGAGATAATGCATGTAAAATGTCTAACAATTCCTGGCACCTAACAGATGCTCAAGAAATCAGAATGGGGACAAGGCAGAGTAAAAGGATGGTAAGATGGAGGGTGTTTATGCCCTTCCATTAGCCATGTGTCTCTATAAGACTATGCATGTGAGAATGTGTGTGATACGGAGGTACTTGTGTCTGGGAACTGATTGTGTGTGGATTTGGGATTGTCTCTCTGTGTGTATAGTGTGTAACTGTATGTGGTGTCAGGCCACTGGCTTCTGGCCTCCCTTTGTCCCTGTGGTTCAGAACCTGAAGTCAGCAAGGGCGCCAGGTGGAATTTGGACTACTCCCAACCTTTCCTCTTAGATATTTCTCTGCTGTCTGCCTTAGTCTCTCCTTCTTACAGTGGGGTTGTGAGTATGGAACAAGCTCCGAGTTGGACCAAAACCTGTGGTTCCTCTGTGACCTCTGATCTGTGTCCCTTGCCCTTCTAGAACTCAGCCTTGTCGCATCAGCCCCCGCCCCCCACCTTGGTTTTGGAAGTCTCAGGACGAGTTTGGCTGGAGGAAGAAGAGAACATTGATGTGCTCAGTGTGCGGTCAGTGGTGAAGAGGTATGTGCTGGGGACCCAAGCAAGGCAGGTCAGCCTCAGGGCATCAGGCAGATATGGTGGGTGGAGCTGTAGGTCCCGGGACGTGAGTAAAGGAGCGCCTCCCCCCCTTCCTCCTGAGGCTTTCTATGCTCTCATGTCAGGCCCATAAAGGGGAAGAGACTTACCCATAGTCACACAGACAAGGGTGAAGACAGGTCAGTAAACTGGGTTCTGCATGAGGGGGCTGAATCCTGGATGTGGGAATACGTTTCTATCTCGTTGTCAGGCTCCCTCTCTGCCCCCAAAGTGTCTCTCTGGCTTGATAGAGGAAACAGCTGAGTTTGAAGGAGATAGGATGGGAGGTCAGAAAGTCCAGAATCTTCTGGGGCCAGTCATAGGGCTGGGACTGGTTCTCCCCTCCTTCCATTCAGGCTAGACAAGGCCCCCGGATTGGCAGCCCGGGGGTGGGGTTGTGCAAGGAATTGAGGCGCTGGAGCGGAACGGAAGGGCCTATTGTCCAAAACCCGCCAGAGGCCCACAAAGGCCGGCTGGGCTTTTCATCTCAGCTCCCAAACAGACTGGCCATTTTCCCGGCCCCGCGGAACTGACCCTTCAGAACTAGGACTGGGGTGTTGTTCAGGGTGGGGTGGGGGTATCCCAGGCTGACACATGGCCATAAAAAGACTTAAAATGGAGCTGGGATTCTGAAAAGAAGGAAGGGAGGCTCCAACGGGCTGTAGAGGGTTAAGATTCCATCTCACTCTTCCCAGAGGACCAAAGGACAGAGTGAGGTATCTGATAGAAGTTCAGATTTACACAATAATAGGTAATAAATATTTATAGGGGGCACACCTGGGAGGAGTCTGATGGCTAGTTGAGAAAGTGAGTTACTGAGCTGTGAGGGCACATAATTCTCCCCCCAAATTGGGAACACTTTAGGGAGCTGGAACGGGCTGGAGAAGAGAAGGCTAGTGGTCAAGCAAGAGAATGGGCTCCCTGCAGCAGGAGGGACTGAGGCCAGACGGCAGGAAGGACTTCCTGCCAGTGAACAGTAGCTCAGATGCCCTGACCCTGTCTCCAGGGACCCCAGAGGATCGCAGAGAGCAGGGGAGCTGGAGAACACCCCCAGGGGTTAAGGCTGAGGCAGCTTCTGTGGAGGCTGAGGAGGCTGGAGGGAGGACTTGGCAGTTCTGTCCACTCTCCCCCAGCAGCACCTCCAGCTCCACTTTAAAAACAGCTTTTTAATTTAACAAAGTGGATGAAAAACTGTTTTTGGAAATAAAAGATATCTGCTGTCTCCCAGGCTAGCACTCAGCCCTTGCAGAGAGCCTCTGGGTTTCTCCCGCTGCCAGTGGCTCCTTTCTTCTCTCTGTGTCTCTGTCTCTCTTTTATTTATTTTTGTTTCTGCTCTGTAGGCACCCCAGGTTCCCCTTGGCCTCTCTCCCCATTTCAGTCTCTGTGGGAGTCTCATCCTCGTCTCTTATCTCCATGTCTGCATTTCCTTCTGTCTCTCCTCTCCCAGTCTCTCTTCTGGGGCTTGTCTCTCTCCTGATTTGTCTCTGTCTCCCAGCCTGTCTCAATCTCTGTCTCCCTTCCCCCCTTCCTTTCTCCCCCAACCCCTGCTCTAAATGGGTCTATTTAAAACACCCGACGCTGCCAAGTCAGAAAAGCGTCTCCTGATAAAGCGCATTAGGCAGAGGGAGGGAGGAGGAAGGAGGAGGGAGCAGCGGGCGGACGGATTGATCCAAGCCCGTAACCCCATTAATCAGGCATCGTGGATCCCCCTCCCTCCCCTAGCTTCAGCCCCTTCAGAGCTAAAAGCCCCTGAAATATTTATCACCCCTCCCCCATGGGAAGTGGGGAGGGTTGTGTGGCCCTTGGTGTGAGCATCCCCAGCTGCCTGGTGCCCCCCCCCACAGCATGTATGTGCACATGTGTGCACGCACGGCTGTGCACACCTGACAGGCCCAGGGTCCAGCGGGCCGTCTTGCGCCCCCCCCCCCACTATCTGAGCAGCCAGGTCCCCTGGGCAGCCCCTGGGAACCCAAAGAGTCTGGCTGGGTTCCTGCCCTTCCGGAAGGGTTGGGTATGCAGAACAGGGAGACTTTCGGGTCAGTTGGAGGTCTTCATGCCCCCCTCAAAAGTGCAGTACCTGGAGGACTGGGTGACATTGCACTTCCATTCTCAGAAGGCAGGAAGGTGAGCTGGGGTTCAGTGTCCAGATTCCCCCAAATTTCCAGTGCAAGAAGTAACTTGGGGAATAGAATTGGGGACTCCATGTTCCTAAAATGCATGAAGGTAACTTGGAAGGCTGGCTGAAGTTCCCCATTTATCCTCATAGGGTAGGAATATGACTTGGGGGTGGGTTGGGGGGCCTCTCATTACCTTCAGAAATGCAGAAAGGTGATCTGGGCCCGGGTGGGGGTTCCCATCACTTCCTGAGGTCCCGTCACTCTCTGGGGGTGATGAGACTGGATCGCACATGCCAGGGCTTACTGAGTCCCCTGGCAGCAGAGGTCAGTTCTGAGACATGCAGGGATCTGTCCGAATTGGTCAGAGGCAACTTTGCCTTGGGCAGGGTCAGGGAGGCCCCGGCGCCCAGAGGGTCCCTTCCCTCTCCCCTCCCCCTGCATCAAGTGCCACATCTCCTCCTGACTCAGACAATTAGATTCAAAGGATGACCTCACTGCCTGCCGTCCCTCACTCGCTCCCTCCGCTCGCTCCGCTTGCTCGTTCGCTCGCGGCGCGCCCCTTCCTCCCCTCCTCCCTGCCCGCTCGCCGCCTCGCTCGCTCGCAGCTCGGCCCGGCCCCTCGCCCGCCTGCTTGCCGGCCGGGACTTTCGTGGGGACGTCCCCCCGCTCCTGCCTCCTGGGCCAGCCCGGGCCTGCCCGGCCGCTCTGGCCTCAGCCCCGAGCCCCGGGGGCCCGATGCTTGCGGGCGGGCGGACTGACCCAGTGAGCGCCGGAGGCACCGACGGGGCGCCTGCGCGGGGACCCAGGTCAGTGGCGGTGCGGCGCAGGGCCGCAGAACTTGTCACCCCCGCTGCCGCTGCCGAGACGTCGCCGCCTGCCCGCCAGCCCTCCCTCCAGCTTCTTACTCGGTCCGCCCCCCCCCCTGCGGCTGCTCGGCGTGCTCCCCCTGCCAAGCTGTCTCTCCTCCTCTCTTTCTACCCCCAAAGCCCCCCTGCCTCTGCAGCCGGTGGGAGGGACTGGGACTTCCTGAGGTCCCAGGGATGGGGCCGGGGCCCATTGGCTGCAACTGGACCAGGCCTCTGAGAGAGGAGAGTGTTCTGGCTGTGTCCATTGGCGGGGAGGGGGGGGAGGGACTACCACCTGGGTGGGAAGGGGGCTACTGAGAGAGAGGCCCAGGGTGTGGGGGTGACATCTAGACAGAGAGGATGAGCTCCTGATATCTCCCTTTTCACATTCTGTGGACTTCTTGCCTGGCTTCATATGTCCCCACCTCCTAGCTAAGTTTATTCCCCACTGCCAGGTTTCATCTGGTCCCCACAGCCTAAGTTCTTTTGGCCCTGTCACCTGGTTTCCCTAGACCCTGCTTCCTGATTTTTCTTGTTCCCATTGCCTGCTTTCCACAAGTCTCTTATCACCTGGCTTTATGGATTATCCTGCCTGGTTTCTGCTGCCTGGTGTTTGCTCTCTTTCCTGGCTCCCATGGAACCCTATCGGGCAGGCTCCCTTTAGGATGGGGCATCAGGGCCCAAGCTACAGCTGGAGTGTCAAGTGTGAGGATGTCAACAGCATTGCCAATTGTTTTCAGGTTGGGGCCTGGCAAGCACAGCTAGGCTTCAATTCTGCTTGGACAGAGACAGGATGACCTCTCTTGTGATGGGTGGTGGGGCTGCAGGGTCTTGATTGCTGTTCTCGGTGGTGACCAGCTTGGTCAGTGCTATCCCCATCTCTCTTTGGGCCTAACAGTGATGACAAGGGCCTTGGCGGGGGCTGGGGGTTGAGGATGAAGCCCCATCTCTTTTCCCTTTACCCCTTCCTGCAGCCAGGCCTGTCATTGGGATGCCCTATAGACTGTTGTGGGCACAGAGAGGTTTTGAAGAGGCCTGGGATCACACAGCAGCTAGCTAGGCTGAAAGCTCCTCTGATCCTCATCCTGAAGAAGAGTGGGTGAGGAGGGGAGGCAGTAGTGGTCTGGGGAGCGGGCTGGTTTCTGGGGTATTCTGGCTCCTGCTGTTCCCAATACCACCATCTCTTCACCTAGGAGCTTCTTCATCCCTCCAGTCTGGCCTGGATCTCCCCTCATTTCCAAATGCTGATGAAAGCAGAATTAGGGGAGGAAATAACTGCCTAGGGAATAATCGTCTTATTTCCTCACTTTTTAGGAACCAAACAAGTCCCTCCCTCCTGTGTTAGGCCACCGTAAGCTTTATCCCCCTCCCCACAAGGACAGCCTGGGCAACCCATTGTCCCAGCACAGAGTGACTGTTCTGAATAAGTATCTGTGTATTTCCCACTGCTGGGTATAGGGGTGTGAGAAGCTGAGGATGAATGGGGAGCTCTGAGTTTTTGGAGGTATGATGGTATCTGTGTGGAAAACGGACTGTTCTGAGTGTGTGATGGTATCCATATGTGAGGCCATCACTGTTCTGAATGAGCATGTGTGAGAAAGTTTGTGTGTGTGACTGTAATGTGTGTGTGCACGCACACCAGCGTATGTGAGGCTGTGACAGCGGGTGTCCACGTGGGAGGCCATGATGTGTGGCCTTGATGGTGTACTCTGAATGCCAGTGTCTGTGAGAGGTTCCTGGGTGTGTCTGTAAAGCTCTGGCTGTGTGTATATGGAAGTGGGGGCTTTGGGGAGCTCTGCTGGGTGGTCGTGAGAGCCCAAGTGTGTGCTACAACCCTGGGTGAAGCGAGCACTGGGTGCTGTGTGAGCATGTGTGCGCTCGCTCGTAGTCATGCCTGTGTTTACCCATCAGGAACAGATTGCTCTGGCTTCCCCACTGTGAGGAGGGGAGTCGGGGAGGGAGGATGGCTTGCTTGTGCCCAGCAGACCAGAAGCTTCCTCAGAAGTGTGTGCAGTATGTGTGCATGTTGGGGGGCAGGAAGAACAGGACACTTACATGAAGACAGTTGAAGTTTCTGTTCCCCCGTTCAGCTCTTGTTCTGTCAGAAAGACCATCTTCAGTTCTTTATGTTACAGACCGATGCCTCACATGCACTGCCTCCCTAGCTCGTGTGTGTGTGTTTGTACACATGTACACAAGCTTGCAAGCATAGGCCTCTGTGTATGTATTTGAGGGTGTGTCTGCACCATAGCAGTGATGGGGCCAGGGGGTGGGGTGTAGTGGGAGATGCTGAGGCAAATAGGTCTTTTTGCCTCAAGTCTGGAAAGCTATTCTGTCCATCCTTCTGTCTCTGTGGAAGGCCCTGTTGCCTCCTTCCTGCTCCTGCTTCATCTGCTGTGAGCTCTCTCCCCCATCAGCTAAGGGAAGGCCCTCCTCATTCAACCCTATTGCTCTGCCCATCCCCCACCTTACCTGGCGTTCTTCCAGCTCTCTAACCTCCTACTGCAGCATTCTGTCCCTCCAAGAGGAGCAGACTCTACTCCCCGTAGACTTAACCTGACTGGTGTGTGGGCCTTTTCTGGGTAGAAGGTCCTCCTCATTTTTCTAGAAGCCAGAAGAGACTCTGGACTAGGGTTAGGGTATGGGGGATTTGGTGCTTGTGCCACAGGTTCTGTGAAGCTGTCCTGAGCCTATGTGCCCAAAGGGAGGATCTTATCTGCCTCTTCCTGCTCCCCATTGGAGAGGCAGGGGCCTGGACCAGATGACTTTTGAGGGAGAAAGCCCAGACCTTTTGCACTTAGACAGTTGCTTAAGCACAGGCCTGTATATATGTACATACACAAGCCCATGCCCAGGTCACTAGGCAGTACCCCCTCCAGAGAGGGGCTCCACGTGTGGGCACAGGCTGGTAGGATTCAGGCTCCTACTTCCCAGGGCACCTCCCAGCTGCCCATCCAGGCTCATCATGGGAGGGCCCCAGGCTCCCCCCACAACACACCCGCACACACGTGCAGCAGGGCACGCACATGCTGACCTCAGGGTCCCCACGGTGCAAGAGGCTGGGGGTGGGGGCTTTGAGCATTCAGAGTCCAGGCTGCTGCCAAAATCCATCGGAATCCTGTCCCCCCCAGGCCCCCATCTCCGGCTGTGGAGGTCACAACAGCAGGTGCGGACACCCACCCCCCAACTCACTCGCATTGAGCCGCCTCCTTTTCCACAACTTCAGCCAACGGCTGGAGCTGGGGACCGCTCTCCCTGCCTCCCTCCTGCCCCCATCAACTGGTGCTCAGCTTCTTCTGCCCCCTTCTATTGGGGTGGGAGGAGGGGGCCTGTGTTTGGGTGGGGGTCCTTTCCTCTGAGCACTGGGGCTTGCTCCTGGCGTGGGTGGGGTTGTGGTAGCCCAGGAAGAGATAAGACTTGAATCTTGAACCCAGGGATGGTTTCTAGGTCCTATGCTCTTTGGGCAGGGGGAACCGAGGGCTGAGAGGAGGGCCAGGTCTAGATTTAGAGAATAAGGAGAAAGAGCCAGAGATGAGAGACCCAGAGACAGGACAGAGAGACACCAGTTGGCGTAGGAGCTGCCTGCCTGCCCCCATGGCCAGCCACCCCAGCCGCCCCAGCCTAAGAGCTGGCCCCTGACCCAGTCCCCCCCTCCCCTATGGGGGGCCGGCTGGGCCAGCTGCCAGGGGCCAGGCCTCTCTCCTCAGCCTGTCCCCCCATCCCCCCAGCCTCTGGACCACTCAGGCCTCTGCCCCCGCCCCCACCGCCCACGCTGTCCAGGCTGCCTAGGCCTGGTGGGATCTGGGGGCCTCCAGGCCTCAGCCCCTCCTCCCCAAGCCTGGAGCTTCCTGCCAGGCCAGCCCTCACTGTCTCCTAGGCTCCCCCTCAGCCCGTGCTGGTCCTCCCTGCCCACCACATCCTTGTCCTTGTCGCTGTCCCTGCTTTGTCTCAGATTTTCTCTCCAAGTGTAGGTCTGTCTTCCTCACTCCACCCTAATTCCTCTGCTGGTCTGAGTCCTCTTTAGAGTTCCTCAGGCCTTTGAATCAGTTAGCTTGTACTAAGTCCTGTCCTGAGTTCTTGCCTCATTCCCAGGACAGGCTCTCTATGGCTGCTGTGGGGAGAGGGAAGGAGATGAGGTGCCAGGACAGAGTACTTTGTCCCTTACACAGAGGGGTTCTGTAGTCTGGGGTGGCCAAGGGGGACTGGAAGCTGTGGAGATGTCACCTTGGCCATGCTATGGGCCTCTTGCCCTCCATCAGATGAATGTTCCTGAGCTCACTCAGCCGCATGCCGGGGGCGGGGGGCGGGGGGGGGAGGAGGGAAGGCCAGGCCAGTAATCTTCGTTGGATTCCAGTTTCTTAGAGGCACCACATGGGGCCTCCCTGCTCATTCATGGTCCAGGACAGATTGAGCCTACCTGACCCTCAGCACACCCATGCCAACCACACCCTGAAGCTCCGAACACACTATTGCTCATCAACACACACACAGTTAGAGCCAGGCCACAGGCAGTGGTGCTCAGAACCTCTTATCCCCACCCTGGATGTGGTGTGGATTCCTCAGGGTTGGGCGTGTATAACCTAAACTGCTGTCTGCTTCTGCAGGAATAAATAGGGGTTTTCTAAAACTTACACTTCCCCTTCTTCACATTCTACCTTCTTCAGCTGGGCAGGGGCTGAAGGTAAGGGTGCAGGGCACCTGGGACCTTGCTGGGGGGCAGAAGGGGTGTTGGGCCATGGTTCCTAAACCAGAGTCAGAAACTGGGTAACCGAGGTCGCTGATCTGGAGCCTGACACTGTACCTGTCAATCTCACTGCTGGCGACCCAACTTCTGTGTTGCCAGGATTACTGGAGGTCTTATTCTGTGTGACTGTCCATGTTACTGAGTCTCTCAATAGCCTTGTGTCACTGTGGATGTCATCATTGTTACTCTGTGTGACTGTCAGTCTTGTCGCATTTTTGATTTTGAGGTTACTATTACTGTGACTGTGTCAATGTCAACAGGTGTCATTGCCCTGTTTGGTGTCATTGTACGTGACTGTCACTGACTGCATCATTGTCACTGTAGTGATTGCCAACACCCCTGTGTGTCATTGTCAACTGTATAACTGTGTTATTTATACTGAGTGTTTTTATTACCATATAATGGTGTCTCTGTGTCACAGTGGGATAGCGACAGTAAGTTGGGAGCCCAGGATTTGTCTCTTAATGTATCACCTGTGTTTGTTGTGTGTATAATGGTGACACTCTGGGGTTCTGTGTCAGGAGAGGTGCTGGGCTCCTTGTGACAAGGGGTTTGGACTGCTGGGCTCCTTTCTTGCTAGTAGGGTGCCCTCTGTTCCCTCCTCATTCTGGTGCTGCGCTTAGAGGCCAGGCTGGCTCCTGGAAGGGTCTGCAGGGAGCCTAAGTCAGTTTGCATGGCCCTTATCTGGGGCATCGTGGAATTTATCCTCTAGGGCAGGGGTGTCCAAACTGCGGCCCACGGTCCAACTGCGGCCCGCAATCCATTTTTAATTGGCCCGCAGCAAATTCCAAAAATATATTTAGTTTACTTAAAAATATATTTAGTTTACTTAAATAAACCAGGTGAGGCAATACGTACTTCACCTCGAGTGAGTGGCCCGGCTCTTTGTGTATTTTACCGCATATGGCCCTTGGAGAAAAACGTTGAAAAAAGTTTTGACACCCCTGCTCTACATCTGTCCCAGAGACATTGGGTGTGGACTTGGAAAATTCCTTGAAAAGATGCTCTTTGCCCTGGGATGGGCGGCCTGAGGTGAGCTGGAACAGGGTGGAGGTATAGCCTGGATGCCTCTGGCCTCAGCCTCCCTACCTGGGAATGGGCCCAGTGGGGCCTCTGAGGGAAGGGGGAAGTGAAATTGGCCTGAGGCTTTCTGGATTTCTGAGACAGAGAGGGGCTGGGGTTTACTCCACCTTTTTCCTCTGGGGACTGGACTCGTGGATCCCCAAGGGGAATCCTATAGCCCCCAGGAAGGCCCTGCTTTTCTTATGTCACATTGGCCAGCACTGCTGCAATGACCGCATTCCCCACATTGGAGGAGTTGTGTGGGCTTAGAGAGATGCTGGATGGTAGGCCCAGGGACCCTGCCAGTGTGTCTGTCATTCTCTCTGGATCTGTCTCTCCTGCCTTTGAATCTCTGCCCATCTTCTACGCTCTCTAGCTCTCTTCCTATCTCTTCCATTTCTTCCTATTTCAGTCTCTTTTTGTCCCCCTGGGTCTCTGCTTATGGCTTTCCCTTTCTCCCTGCTTCACTGTTCCTCTCACCCTGGGCCTTTCCCTTTTTTGGGTGCCCCCAACCATGCAGTGTCTGTCTTGGTACCGCATCCCCCACTCTCTGCAGCGCTCACTCTCAGCAGCGCCCGTCTCCCATGGCTGCAGCCCCGTTGGCCCAGGGCCCGGCCCTTACAGTAACTCATCGGGCTGATGGAGGCGACTTTGATGAAGAAGCCACCCCTCCCCCCGCGGGGGCCTTAGTGTGTGTGTGTGTGTGTGTGTTTGCTTGTATGCATGTGCATGTGTGCCAGGCCATCTCCTCTCTGAAGCCTGCTACAACTGCGACCAGGAAGGAGCTGGGAGCAGAGGGCCACCAGGTCCCTCTTCTCTCATCCTGGGATCTAACCTTCATCCACTCTGTCTGTTCAGCCGCTTCCCCATGCCCAGGTTCCTGCTCCCATGTGGTGGGCAGTGGGTAGCACTGAGCGGAAGTGTCTTCCTGGCTGTGAGAAGAAAGACATGGGCAGATGGCAGAGATGGTGGGGGAGAGTCTGAGAGCTACCTGCAAGGGTGGAGGTGGGGAACCAGCTCTTGTCTCACTCTTTCTCTAGCACCAGCTCTAAATTCAGAGAGTCCTGGGTTTATTTCCTGGCCCCACTACTTGCTGACTGTGACTTTGGCCATTGTCTTAACCTCCTAGGTCTGAGAAGTAGCTGAAGGTAGGGGAGTGGCTGAGGGTGAGGAGCCAGGCCAAGTGGTAGCTAAGGCTTCAGGAGTCACTGTTGTGGGAGGGGTAGCCAAGGCCACATGGAGATGAGCTGTGCCAGGGAAGGGCAGTCAGAGCACCTGTGGCTGTGGCTGCAGGAAAACCAGGTACAGATGGAGGACTTGCTTGGTGAGGGGTGAGTATAGAAACCAGCAGGCAGGAAGGAGCTCTCTCCCATACAGGAGCCCCCGGAAGTCAGATGCTCTCCAACTCCCTCAGTCACTGCTACACGCTGACACCCACATTTGTCTCCCTCTGCTCTAGCTCTGTCTGCAGTGTCTCTGGCTGTTTCTCTGGCAGTATTTCTGGCGGTGTCTCTGGCTGTGTCTGGCAGTGTGTCGGCCTGTGTGTCCGAGTGTCCCTGGCAGTGTTGTAGTGGTGTGGATACTTCCTGACTGAGCGTCTGACGGTGTCTCTGGCTCTCTCTAGCTGTTTTGCTGGGTGTACGCCTATTTGTGTCTATCAGTTTCTCTGGTGTTTCTCTGCTTGTGTGTCAGGCAGTCTCTCTGGCATGGTTTCTGACAGTGTCTCTTGCTCTCTGGCCGTGCCACTGATGGTTTCTCTGGCTGTGCGTCTTTCTCTTTCTCTAGTGTATCTGCATCTGGCTGAATCTTTTACAGTGTTTCTGGTGGGTGCTTTGGTTGTGTGTCAGCTGTTCTCTGACCATGTCTCTGGGTGGGTATCTGGTTATGTCTACCTGTTTCTCTGGCCTTGCAGTGTCCCAGTGTCTCCCAACTGTATGCAACTGTTTCTTTGGGGTTCGGTTTGGCTGTTTGGGGCAGTGCCTTTGGCCAGCGTCTTTGCTGTGTGTCTGGCTGTACCTCTGACAGTGGTTCCGGTTGAGTGTCTGGCAGTGTTTCTCTCTGGATCTCTATTTCTGTCTGGTTGACATTCTTCCCACTCCTCACACCGTGGGGTGGGAGAATCAGATTTGGAGCCTTCTCTGCAGGAAGTAGTTATTTCTCTGCCCTCAGGTATAAGCATGCTCTGGGGTGGGGAGGAAGAGGAAAACTGGACCCATTTTAGGAAGTAGGACAGCATGTAGGGGAGCAACAGGATTCATCCTGCTTCCTGGGGACATGTCCTGAGTGTGCTTTATGTACCCGCGTAGACGTGTGTAGACGCTAATGCACTGGGCCCCAGGCTCCTGGGCTATGTGACTGGGGTGAAGGATGGGCTGGGGTCTCTGCAAGGACTTATATATGAAAACCCTTTGTTCTTTTGATCATTAGTGCACGTGAAAGCAAAAGCCACATCTGACATCAGTCGCAACGTCGTACCATGCCCTGGTACCCTACTGCTCTGAACCTCCCCAAGCTCAAGGTTCCCTGGAGGACCTATCCCAGCAGCTCCTGAGCATTCAGATTTTGGCTTTCCTTTCCCCCACCCCTCCACCCCAGAGCCCAGCAGGGGACTTTCTATTCAAGGCAATTTGGAGAAATATAGACCTCCAACTAAGTTAAAACATTACTCTTTCAGTTTGTAGTGTTTATAGCTAATTAGTCGACCTCATCAGTAAAACTTTTTTTTTTTTTAGAAAAATGGCCCTAACATTACCATTGTTCTATCTCATCCACGGTTGACTACATCTTGCAGCCAGCAGTCTTATCGAGCAACAAACCACTATAGGTTGCCTTCTACCATTTTAGCAAACCTTTGCCTAGGATGCCAAGGATGCTATTTTTCTATTGCTTGAAAGAGGATCCTGAGCCTCATTAAGGACATTTGAGGTCAAGGTGCCCTGGCCCTAGGACTGGGATTTTCCAGTTTTGCCAGAGAACCGCGGGTGGGGGGCTCCCCAGAAGGTTCCTGCCTGGGCTGATGCTGCCCCCCCACCCCTGTTTCTCCCAACAGATGGCTGCTCCTGTCCCGTGGGCCTGCTGTGCCGTGCTTGCTGCCACTGCTGCCATTGTCTACGCCCAGAGACACAGTCCACAGGGTGAGTGCTGGGTGGAAGCGGGGGGTTCCCTGCTGACCCTCTCCCATAGCCCAGCATGAACTTTCCTTGATGCAGATGTATGCACTCACCCAAGAGCCACATACTGGCACATGCTGGCATCGTCACCCATGAACATCCAGAGGGACATGAGTCATATGACACTTACACGAGGGTATCTCACTGATGTTGTCTCGTAGGCACAGCCCTCTGGTCGCTCGTGGGTGGTCTCATGCTGATGGTTTCCCTGGCCTGCGAGGATCTGTCCCTCTTCCCACTAGGATAGATGCAGGGTACAGACAGGTGGGTTGGGAGTTGGGGGCCGTTAGGGGCAGGGCCCC
The DNA here is from genome assembly GCF_964194185.1 of Rhinolophus hipposideros. Classification (NCBI taxonomy): domain Eukaryota; kingdom Metazoa; phylum Chordata; class Mammalia; order Chiroptera; family Rhinolophidae; genus Rhinolophus; species Rhinolophus hipposideros. The sequence goes on along the minus strand of NC_138057.1, from coordinate 51,133,006 downwards.
TAGATAGTATTTGGTGAAATGGGGTGCCCTGGGGGTTTGCGAGGGATGCAGTGGGAGGCACTGAGAGAGACAGTGGGCAAGAATGCTTCCCCTTATCCTAGAGGGAATATGGGGACAGAGATGGAGGACTGAGAACAAGATGGGGGGGATGGCAGGGTGACAAGTGGGAGAGGGCTGGCACACTAAGGAAGGGGACTGGTCGGTCAGTCAGCTATAATGGCTACAGGAGGCAGGATTGCCTAAGCAGGGCCACTGGCAGCCTCCTGCCCTCCCGCATCAATTTCCAGTGAGGGCTAAGGCCTCTCCATAGCCCATAGGGCAAGGAGCTGCACCCCTGATGGTAAACAGGCACCCTCTTAAACTTGACCACCACCCATTCCACTGCATTTGAGGCAGCACCTCACATGGCCACGTCGGTACAAGGGCTAACCTTGAAACTCCTCAAACAGGGCTCTGGGTGTAGGGAACTCCTCCCTTGGATGTGTTCTGCACATCTCCCCCACCTCAACTGCCTTGGGTAGAGACAGAGAAGGTGGGGGCACCTCTTGAGCCCAGGCGTGGAACAGATTCTGATGGCTGAGCTCTGCCATCCTCCAGGCTATGGGTTCAAGGAGGGCAGTGGGTTGAGGCTCCTGTGTCCTCTTGTAAGACCAACACGAAGACCCAGAGAGGGTCTGGCCCACACCAGGGCTATTCCCCAAGGGGCAGGGCCTGAAGGAACCACCAGGCTAGCCCATTGAGCTCCTGTCTGCAGTCAGCCTGCCCCGGGCTCCAGTGCTAACCTGACCTGCCTGTGTGTGCAGTGGTCTCTACCATTGGCCTGGCCCCTGTCCTGTGTGGAAAGCAGAGCCACATGTGATCAAGGCCCTGAGCATAAGGCCACATCTCTGCGAGTGTGTGAGACTGTGCTTGTACATTAGGCTGTGTTCTTATGTGGGGGAGACCATGACCCTGTTGGAGTGCATTTCTCTGTGTGGTTGTAATCCTTGTGGGCTGTGCCCCGGTGACATTGTATTTGACCATGCCATCTTCGTGGGGCTGTGTCCTTGTGCTTGAGACTCTTTCCCATGCATGATGGTTTGATAGTTTCTCTCTGTTTCTGTCTCTTTGTGTGATTGTGTCCCTGGTAAACTATCTCCCTGTGTGTGAGACTGTGTGCCCATGTGTAACTGCCTCTGGTGACGGTGCCCTTCCTATGCATGCATGTGATCTTGTATCAGGTGTTACCATCCCTGAAGTGGTTACCTTCCCTGTGCGGCTGTGACCTTGTGGATGGTTGTCCTGTGTGTGCTTATTTTTCTCTGTGGTGACCGTCTTCGTCCTATTGTGTGTGGTGACGTGAAGTTACTTAGAACGCTCGGGGGGGACTGTTTCCGGCATGTGGTCCCCATGTGAGCCTGTGTGCGCAGGTGTGAGGGAGCCGTCAGCTCTGTCCCTCTGTGCTCTCCGTGTTCATGACCTCATCCTGTCTCTGTCTCTCATCCTGGCTTCTAACAACCTTTTCACAGCTGATTCCTTTGGAGCATTTGTCACCGCGTCAGGGCCAAGAACCCCATCCTCCCCCTGCTGCTTGATTTAATTTCTGAAATGGACAGCACATCAGTAGGGGCACTCACGGGGCAGGAGGAGAGCTGTCCAGAAACAAAGGATTAAATCACTGCCATCTTTGGAGCTGTTGCATGGCTGTGTGTATTGCCATTGTTGTGTTGTTGTAGCAGTTGGGACACTGTGATTGTCATGTCATGTTGTCCCCTCCGCCTCTGCTTTGTGGCCTGTAGTTGTCTTCTGTCATTGTGTTGTGATTTTTCATTCCTGCCCTCTCCTTATGTTCTTGGTTTGTCACTGTTGTCTGGTTGTGTTACCGTGTCATCTCTGAGGTGGACAAGGTGCAGTGGAGAAGTGTTATCCCTCTGCCATTATATGTGTTATGTTGTTGGGTCACTGTTTCCTCATCTTGTGGCTGTACCCGCCCCCCCAGGATTAAAGGACCATCCTGGACCCCTGTTACTTCTGAGCTGCTGTTGGTCAGTGTTGATGTGTTGTCTCTGGGACCATGATGGCCACGCCCCTTCCCCAACGGTCAGTTTTCAGCCTCCCCCTCAGGCAGCTGGACTCAGAGTCTCTGCTGGGGGGTGGGGTGCAGAGAGAGGGGCTTGGCATGTTTCCTGGAAGCTCCAGGTTTTTGGAAGGGAGGCTGGAGGGGGGCTCAGTGGCTAGGGCTGGTGGATTGGGGGGGGAGGCTCTATGGCTTGAGCCTTGGACACTAGGCCTCTGGTCAGGGGGAGGCCCCCATTCAGTCTCTGGTCCAGCCTCACAGCTGTGGCCTCCAAGGCCCCCAGCCGCCGCCCTTCCGCCCTGTTCATCTTCTGTTCGTCTGGTCCCAGGCCCCGCAGATGAGTGGTCAGGGCTGGCTGGGTTTCCTGCTTCCCTCTTCTCCAACAGGGACAGGGAGGCTCAGAGAGGGGCAAGACAGAGACAGGCAGTGGGAGAGAGACCTGGAGACACGGAGAGACTCCTGCACCGGGAGGCCAGCAGAGGCAACAAACAGGGACAAATGTTCTAGCACAGAGAAAAGCAGTGCTGGGGAGGGGCTGCGATGGAGGGAAGGGGGCGGCTGGCAGCATATGGGGATCCCTACCTCCTGCAGGCCTGGTGGTGTTAACAAGTCTAATTAAGAGGCCACTGGCCCAACTTAATTGGCTCGTTAACAGGAACTGCCTCTGAAAATCCCCCAACTCAGCGGGGTGGCTCTCTGAGGGGCGAAGTGAGCTAGTGTTAACGAGGGATCTCACAGCCCCCCCACCCTGACCCTTCCCCCTCATTCTTCTCCTCCCACCCGTACTCCCCAGATCTGGCTGGGACCAGGGAAGAATCTATCCTCCCAGTCTTGGGGGGTGCAGGATGAGGAGAGTAGATTAGCATCTCTGGCTCCGCATCCCTGCTTCTCCACTGGAGTCCGTAGATGGGTGTCTGGGACCTTCTCTGTCCCACTTGCCTCCCCCACCTAGCACTGCCTCTCCACAGGTGCTCCCTCCCGCCCTGTTCACTCCAGTCTCCTGGGCTCCGTCCATCATGCCTGGGTTGCTGAGGCCAGGGCTGGGGTTTGCTTTTGGCTCTGACAGGCCCCTCCTGGGGGCAGGAGAGGAATGGTCAGAGAGATCCCTCAGTCCCAACACTCCTCCACCCCCACTCCAAGCAGTTCCTGCTTTACAAAGTTGACAGCTGCCAGTAGTTCCCTAGGGCTTCGGCTACCCTGCCCATTCTCCCTTCTCCTGCTGCCCAAGCCCTGAATGGCTTGTTGGGGGGGTGGGGTGGGACTTGTTAGGGGGGCCAGAGTGAGGGAGAGGGAGAAAGGCAGGACAGAAAGAGATAAGGATGGAGAAGAGAAACAGATGGGGAAAGACAGAGCACGGAGTCCAGGAATGGGGCCTCTCAGCTCCAGCTTGCCTGGGTAGCAGATGTCAGTGACTGGGGCTGGGCCTGTCGGTAGCAAGAGGTTAGGGTCATGGGGGTCAGGAAAACTTTTAAAGGACTTAGGGACTGGAGGTGAACTGGGTTTTCACCGAGATCTAACCCCTTCCAGCACTCCGCACAATGTCTCTCTCTCCCTCTCGCTCTGTCTCTCTGTCTCTCTCTCACACACGCGATCTCTCATTCATACACACACAGTTCCTGGACATGCACACACACAGATTTGGAGACATTCACATATCTGTACACTTGCACAGCCTCAGAAAAATTTTGCACACTTCTCATCTCCCTAAAACACTCACACCGTCAGAGCCTCTCCGCCTGGACTCCTCACTCAGGCACATTCACAGGCTCTCATCCTCGCACATGCACCTGGAGTTGCTGGGGACAGCTGTAATATGTGACTGTTGTCCTCTGCCCCCCACCCCCCCACAGAGGCACCCCATGTGCAGTACGAGCGCCTAGGCTCAGACGTGACTCTGCCATGTGGGACAGCCAACTGGGATGCAGCGGTGACGTGGCTGGTGAATGGGACAGACCTGGCCTCGGACCTGCTCAACGGCTCTCAGCTTGTGCTCCGTGGCCTGGAATTGGGCCACAGTGGCCTCTACGCCTGCTTCCACCGTGACTCTTGGCACCTGCGCCACCAAGTCCTCCTACATGTGGGCTGTAAGTATTGCTCCCAGCCCTTCATCCCATCTCCCACTTCACTGAAGGGGGCTGTCAGTGAGGCCCAGACCCCTGGCCCAGATCCAGTCCCCTTCCTGTTGGCTGCAGCACCCTGACCCGAGTCCTGTGACCCAATCCCAGCCTGCTCTTCTGACCTCTGAGCCCAGTCTTGCCCACAGAGTCTAGATGCCTGGGCATTTTGCACATACATTCCACCACCCCAGAGATCTTTGAGATTCTGAAATCCTATTCCTATGACAAAATGGACAGAGGAAAGCTGACAGGTCATGGCCTGTCTGGGGCCTGGTGGGGAAATATCCTGGGGTCACAGCTCAGAGCAGGAGGAGCCACATTCCACTGTGTGCTCTCACAGGGGCTGGCCAGGAGGGCCTTACGGAGGAAAATGGGATCTGTGGTTATGTAGGTCCAGGTATGGGCACTCGGGGAGGACCAGGGAAGAAGGAAGCCTTTTTGGAGGGGAAAACACATAGAGACTTAGAGGATTTGGAAGCTATGTTGAAAAAGTCATTTCTGGTAGAGAGCTGAGTGTGGTTATAGGCCTCAGAGGCTGAGGAGCATGAAATGGGAGGGGATGGGGCAGAGCATGATCCTAGAAGCTGGGGAGTGACACGATTAGGGTCACATTCTGAAAAGATTCCTTTCATTGTGGTGAAGAGAGGCAGGCTGGATGGAGCACAGCCAGGCAGGAAGGAGGCTGTTTTGGGGATGCAGAATAGATGAGGACCCGGGACCAGAGCATGGAGTCGGGGACATTGAGAAGGGAGTGATTGGACCTCCAGGAGTTGGGGATGAATTGGAGGTGAGAGGACAGCAGAGTAGAAAGCAGGAGGACCCAAGACAGCTGGTGATACCAATCACTGCAGCAGAGACAGTGGGAAGGTACGTTGGAGGAGAAGATATTAAGTTCCCTGTAGACAGTAGCTTAGTTTGAGTTTCCCTAGAATGAGATCCCAAGATAAGATGTGTATGCAAGTTGTTAGTTTGGCAGGTGATGGAAACACCTGTAGGTGAATGGGAAAGGGATAGAAAAAGGAAGTTAAGTTAGCCAATAAAGAGTGAGTTACCAGCCGTTACATCTGGGCTACGGGAGCTTAACCCCCCTGGAGTCCAGAACATGCCTCTCAGAGGTCTCCTGCCAGAGGGATGAGGGAGGTAGGGTGCTTATATACCACCTCCTGCCCATTCTTGGTTGGGGGATTCTCCTGACTGGGGGCGGGGATGTTGTAACTCTCCAGCACTTTTGGCCTGATGCCTCAGCAGGCAATGCAGGTTTTGGTGGCTAAAGAAAGCTCTAAGGCAAATAAATAACTGCAGAAGCAGCAGCGGGTATGAGTGAGGCACTACTGATAATCTGTTATAGATATGTTTGTTGGCCTTCTCGGAGGACAGCTGGGAATTGGTGGTTGGTAGCCAATGGATCTGAAGGTCTGGGATTCAGGGGAGATGGGAATTTGGGGGGTTGTCAGCTATGGGAAGGGGTGAGATGGCCAAGGGAGAGATTGTGGGATGAGGAGAAAACAGGACCCGGAATGAGCCCTGAAGACCATATAAGGGGTTGATAGAGAGACATGAGCCACAAAGAGAGAAGGATGAGCCAGTAGGAAGGTAGAGGGAAGCCCAGGTGAATACAATTTGGAAGAGGGGTTTGGAGAAGTCGGGGTGATGAGGTTATCAGTGTTGCTGAGGGTCAGCTGGGCAGGTACTGGATCTCAGCCAGAGGCTCCCACTGACAGAATAAATACTCTGAAAACAGTTTCATTTCTTTTTTCCTTGAGCCAAAGATTCAAGCTTCTCTGGCTTCATGCCAATTGGGAGATGCTCCCCACTGTCTGAAAATGGTTTTTTTACTACCTGGGAGCTACTGAGAGGAGGAGATGCTTGAGGGAACTGGGAGCAGGCTCTTGCCTCATTATCAGGAGATTGGTGTAGACAACCATGGGTTGCTCAGGGTCCTTTACAAAAACACTGACCCACTGGTAGGGCTAGAGGAGAGGTGGAAATATGTTTTGCTGGGGATATTCCTTCCCCACAGAAAAGCCTTTGATGTGTTAAAACTGGAGACGTAGCGTTCCTAACCAAATGGCTTAGTTGTAAGCCAGGAGTGGAGTGACCCCTGTTGGCCAGGTCGAGAAATGCAGGACCAGCCTCTGGGAGTCCTCCCTGACCCACCCAGAAGTGGAGCACTCAGCGCTGCCCTGGGCTCTTTTTCCATGGGAAACAGGCCATATACTGAGTGCCATGGAAGGAGGATGAAGCCAACTTGACACCGTCACCCACACTCCTGTATTCTCAGTTTGAACTCCACAAGCCCTCAGGATGGACAAGGCTGGCAGTGATGGCTGGGCCTTGGTGACCCTGGGCCCCATTCCTGATGACTTGACCTTCTTTGAGGGCTCCTTAGAGGGGAACTGAGTCTAGAAGTGATGACTGTAGTCTGTATCCACAAGACACACCCACAGCTGCTCTGTTGTGACCAGAGCCCAGACCTGTATAGTGACCACTCCCCAGGTCTTGCTCATCAGAGGACAGCTGGCCATGAATTGGCTGTAGCAGTAGTAACAGGTACTTATCTCTCATTGCCTTATTTCCTTCTTAAGCACTGGTCAGAGGAACAGGGGACATTAATCATGATTGTCTCAGTCACTTTATATTAGTAACACGAGACCGGGTTTGGCAACACACGATATCAAATTATCCTTCTTTCCAATGCTCAGAGAACAGGACAAAGTTACCCCTGATTTATGGATCATTCAAACCAAAAATTATTTAATATTTATCCTAAACATATATGATTTTCATGTCTCTATTTCCACGGGAACCTGATCATAAAAATATTCTGTTGAAAGTCCTCTTAACCAGACCGATCCCTGAATTGCTTTCTCCTGATCCACCTTTCTGCCCTCAGGTGAATACTCACAAACAGCTCTGAGGGGTCCCCTTCCCAGAATGATGAAAGGACCCCCCCCCACATTAGGAAACAGGATCGCAGGGTTCCTTTTACTAGTAGTCTTTTGTTTACTAGATACGGCTGATGCAGTGTCATTCTGATTTTAAGCTAAAACAAGTCAGAGATTAATTGACTAAATTTAGACAGTTCCTTGTCCAGTTTTTTAAAATTTATATTTGGTTGGTCAGTATGGGAACTCCAGAGCCCCTGGTTCAGCCCTACTTTGTCCTCAGCCCTGTTTGGCTGGAGAGGAAAGAGCAGCTTGAGGAGGCAGGAGGAGGACATTTGGGAGTCCAGAAGTTGGGGTGCATGGAGGGATGCCACAAGATGATGTTGGGACAGGCCATGGGCTTTGAATGCCGGACAGAAGGAGAAATGTGGGTGGGGCCTGGGCAGGGCTGAAACTGGAAGGGTCACTCTGCCCCACCCAGCCTGATGTGGCCTGGACAGGGGTGTGGGCAGCCTGCCCCTCCTTTTCTCTGGGCCTGTGGGCAGGCCTCGTGCGTGCTGGGGGCTCCAGCCCAGGCGGGCTGGCGAGATGAGAGGAAAAACATGCGGTTTGGTGGGCTGGACATGGAAAAACAAGCCAATTAGGAGGAAAACAAACAAACCCCGGGCCAGCAGGGGCACACGCACACATGTACACGCACACACAATCCCGCATGGGACTCAGGGACACCCTGCCACAGGCTAATGCCTCACTTGGGCATCTCAGGAGCCCCCACCAGAAGAAACAGGATGCCTGGGCATCCAGGAACATACCAGTATGCCTAGAGTATATATACTATGATACGTATGTATGTGAGCTTTAGCTCACGCATTCTCTAACATGCTCTCACACGGTATCCAGCTGATGTGTGAATACACTTGGAATTCTGGGCATCTTCCCACACCCAGTTTGAAAAATACATTTAGGCTTACGCTCCATCTCATATACAGTGTCTTAGGTATGTCGTTTTGCTGTCGCTATGTTTCAGACATAGTGGCACATGTACACATGCTCTCATAGAGTACGTCGGCCACACAACCTTATGCATAATAGATCATCTCAAAGTCCCCACAGCCTCGCCCTGAGTCACACACACCGTCGTCCAGTCACACACCTTATCACACAGTTACATGGCTGCCCAGAGTCTGTCACACACGTGAAGCCTCTCAGAGTTCCACAGCCTCACAATCTCACTGTCTCCCAAACACTCACAGCAGGCCTCCTGATTGCACACTGCCCTACAGCCTCACACTTGGTCTCTCACAGCACCCCACCTCCACCACCCGGCCCCTCAGCTGGGCTCCAGCTGCAGCAAGTCACTCCTTTTCTTCCTTTTGTTTTTCTTTCCTCCTTTCCCCTCTGAGAAACCTGGTCCCTGTCAGGAAACTCAAGCCCTTCCCTACTCAGGGCCCAGGGCCAGGCAGGAGTAGCCAGATGACAGACAAAGCCCTGCCTGGTCCCCCATGACCTACCCAGTTAGAGGGGGAACTGGTTTGAGGGGGAGGCTGGTCTGAGGGGTGAAGACTGGAGGAATGGAAACTGGTCAGTGGGGAGGCCAGCAGGGGGAGGGGGCCTGTGAGTCCAGTGCCATTGCCTGCTCTGCCCTCCCAAGAGTCCCAGGCAGCAGGGAGCTGACTCTGCAGGCTTCAGTCCCCCCCCCTACCCCCCCAGTGCCCTTCTCCTTTGAAGCTGGGGGTAAGGGCGGGTAGCGGCAGGAGGGGGGAGTGTAGGCTTTTCTGCCGACCTCGGAATGTCCTTTCCTCCTGGGTTGGCTGCCAACTCTGGCCTGGCCCACAGGCCCCCACAAGGCACTTCCTGTGTCCTTGGCCGCCCCCCCCCCCAGGCCTCTGAGCCCCCGGGCAGATAGGGAAGGGATACAAGAGGCACACAATATGAACGTGGAACAGACACAAGATGGACATGGGGCCAGAAAGGCTTTCCAGGGGTGGCAGACAGCAGTGGGCAGAATGTAGGTTGCCCCTTGTGTGGGCTCAGCTGGGCTCTGGCTCTCCCTTGCAGGCTTGGGGCAGGGAGCCATCTCGGCCCACAGCATTGCCCACTCTATCTGCTACACCTGATGCCTCTCTGACCCTCTCATTTCTCCTGCTGCAAAGCCAGATGGGGCCCTGGGGATCTGGCCCCAATACGTATGTAGATACATAAATACATACATACATACATACTTCATACATACTGGACATGTACACACAATCACACAGTCATGCGCACACTGTGGATAGAAGCCCACAGTTCCCCATGTGTCACCATGGCCACTCAAAAGCATAGACATGCACTCCCCTTCACTGTCCCTGGCTATTGAGCTGCCCCCTCCCATTTCCTGTCCACCTGTCAGGCAGGGGGTGGGGGAGGAGGGGGGGCACAGGCAGGAGGTGTCAGTGTCCCTGGAGCCACCACGGACATTCCTTGCCTGGGTCAGATCACAGAAGCTGCCTCCTTCCAGGAACCTGAGCCGGCTGTCCTCACGCCTTGCCCAATGCCTGAGGGTGGGACAGCTGGACAGCTCATGGCAGCAAACAGTGTGATTAGACAGCAGAAAAGACTTCCCAAGTGTGTGTGTGGTTATGTAGGTGGGTAGCCGCATCCTTGGGTTTACTCCCAGCTCTGGCTTCCTGTGTGACCCCAGGCAGGTCCCTCTCCTTCTCTGGGCCGCCTCATTTCAGAGTGAAGACAGCTGACCATGTAAAGGACTTCTAAAAGGGGCTGGGGCTGGGGTGAGGTACACACCAAGGGAATGGCAGCTTCCTCTCAACAGGCCCGTGTACACACCCACACATGGGTGTCATAATGGACATGCACTCTGAGAGCCCTGCACATACACACTCCTACACATGTACCCACATTCCATCACAGGTCACGCGTTCATGTCACACGCAGACACATATAAGATGTATACCCATGCATACAGGCACGTATACACACAGATGCGCTTGTGGACAGCCACCCAGTGCTTTGCTGTGGAACCACCAGGCCTGTCCTGATGTTTCTCAGTCTCTACTGAGGGGAAGCCTGGGGTGTCTCTTCTCCAGGGAGTGGACCCTGATCATCCCAGCCACCCGAGGACTCAGTCGAGACCTCCCTCAGCCTCTGTTGCACATCTTCCTTTGGGAATGGCCATGATGTGGCAGGAGATTGGAGCTGGGGCTGATTCCCCCAGACGTCACCTCCATCCTGTGATTGATGAGCTGAGGCCCGCAGCCCCCTGCTCCCCGCAGTTCCTGCCTCCATTGAGCAGGTGGCGGGGGGCTCCCTCTTCTTACAGCCCTTGTTTTTCTTTAATTAAACATCTGGCTCTCTGTGGCCTGGGAAGCCTCAGACCCTCGTTGACAGTCCCCCCCCCAACCAACCTCTGGCATTGCTGATGGGTTGGAAGGGGGAGAGCTGGGGTTCTGGGGCCCACCTGTCCTCACACTAGTGCAGGGGAATTGGGGATCCAAGAATGCCCTGACCTTGCTGTCCTCACCCCCAGTGCCGCCACGGGAGCCCGTGCTCAGCTGCCGCTCCAACACTTACCCCAAGGGCTTCTACTGCAGCTGGCATCTGCCTGCCCCCACCTACATTCCCAACACCTTCAATGTGACTGTGCTGTGAGTACATGCGCCTGTGACCCGGTTCCAACCCTGACCTTTCCCCTACCCTCGCCCGCCTGCCCTCAGACCAGATCCGAGCTCAGCCCAGCTTTGGGCTTGACCTTCCCCCAACCTCTGCCCCACCTGCCCCTTGATGTTGGTAACAGTGCCTGGGCCTCACCCCTCCCCAGGCACGGCTCCAAAATTATGGTCTGTGAGAAGGACCCAGCCCTCAAGAACCGCTGCCACATCCGCTACATACACCTGTTCTCCACCATCAAATACAAGGTCTCGATAAGTGTCAGCAATGCCCTGGGCCACAACGCCACAGCTATCACCTTCGACGAGTTCACCATTGGTGCGTGGGAACGGGGGGAGGGTCCCTGCTGCTTACTCCAGTGGGAAAGTGTAAGCGGGTGTGTGCCAGAGGTGTATATGTGCATTGGTGGGAGGTTCACATGTGTGCACAAGTACATGTGGCACATATACACATATGCATGGCATGTATATACCTGTGAACATTTGAGTGAATGTCCTTCACCTGCAGGGGCCGAGAGACCTCTCCAGCAGCTCTTCCCATCATCTCTCTGGCTCCTAGAGCATATGAGAGGGGGAGGGGGGACAGGCTGGGCCAGACCCTTGTGCAGCTGCAGCCTCCCCCCCCAACACGCTAATGGCTTCCTTACGGCCTGTGATGAATGAGGTGTCAGAATAGGAGACAGGACTGGGACAGATACCGCCCTCCACACCACCCCCATCCCCGCCAGACCCTCTGCCTGCCCTGCCCCATCCCAGCCAGACCCTCTGCCTGCCCTGCCCCATCCCTGCCAGACCCTCTGCCTGCCCTGCCCCATCCCTGCCAGACCCTCTGCCTGCCCTGCCCCATCCCTGCCAGACCCTCTGCCTGCCCTGCCCCATCCCTGCCAGACCTCATGACTTCTCTTACCTCTAGCCAGACCCAGCCAGACCCTCTGCCTGCCCTGCCCCATCCCTGCCAGACACGCTGCCTGCCCTGCCCCATCCCTGCCAGACCCTCTGCCTGCCCTGCCCCATCCCTGGCAGACCTCATGACTTCTCTTACCTCTAGCCAGACCCAGCCAGACCCTCTGCCTGCCCTGCCCCATCCCTGCCAGACCCACTGCCTGCCCTGCCCCATCCCTGCCAGACCCTCTGCCTGCCCTGCCCCATCCCTGCCAGACCCTCTGCCTGCCCTGCCCCATCCCTGCCAGACCCTCTGCCTGCCCTGCCCCATCCCTGCCAGACCCTCTGCCTGCCCTGCCCCATGCCTGCCAGACCCGCTGCCTGCCCTGCCCCATCCCTGGCAGACCTCATGACTTCTCTTACCTCTAGCCAGACCCAGCCAGACCCTCTGCCTGCCCTGCCCCATCCCTGCCAGACCCACTGCCTGCCCTGCCCCATCCCTGCCAGACCCTCTGCCTGCCCTGCCCCATCCCTGCCAGACCCGCTGCCTGCCCTGCCCCATGCCTACCAGACCCGCTACCTGCCCTGCCCCATCCCTGGCAGACCTCATGACTTCTCTTACCTCTAGCCAGACCCAGCCAGACCCTCTGCTTGCCCCAATACCCCCACCTCATGGCTAGGTCCCCAGCCAGACTGTTTCTATATGAGCTGGCCCTTTAGATGCTGCCATGAGATCCTCAACCTACCTCCAGATCTGCAACACCTGTGGTTTGTCTTTTAACCTTGACACACAGAGCAGCTTTAAACCCAGACTCTTCCAAGGGAAGCCACGTCTCACTTTGGAACTGAGACGCCAGACTCGGGGGAGTGTATGATGCTGGTGCAGGATGGGGGTGATGGTGGCAATGGTGGAGCTATCATATAGGCTTAGTAATTGGATGGGATTGGGCTGGTAGAATGACGTTTGGGATGTTGATATCGTTAGCTAGTGACAGTGACTGTAGTGACAGTCATTGGCGATGACAGGGACGTGAGAGGTAGAAGTAATGAGATGGTGGTTAATGGTAGTTGCCAGACTTGACAACAGAGAAGATGGGTGGCAACCGTGATGATGGTGACAATGGTTGGTGATGTGAGGTGGTGGACATGGTGGCTGGGTTGACGAGGTAGGGTTGTTCCCCAGAGGCTAGTGTGGTAATGAAGCTATGTCTCCTGAACAGTGAAGCCTGACCCTCCAGAAAATGTGGTAGCCCGGCCAGTGCCCAGCAACCCTCGCCGGCTAGAGGTGACGTGGCAGACCCCCTCGACCTGGCCCGACCCCGAGTCCTTTCCTCTCAAGTTCTTTCTGCGCTACCGACCCCTCATCCTGGACCAGTGGCAGCATGTGAGTGCTCTGCCTTGCCCAGACCCCGAGTGCCTAAAGCAGAGCCACCTGGCATGGGAGGCACCCGTGTCCCTGCTGGGAGCTGTTCCAGTGTGAAGCCTGAGGGCAGTCAGAGAGGCTTTCCCAGGGGAGAAGGCGCCAGGTAGGCCTCGGAGCAGGGATGGAGCTGAGGGAGGTGTCCTGATCTAAGGCCCTTAGGGCTTCCCAATGACCCCCCACTAATGCAATGGAAACATGTCTATCTTTGTAGCTCCCCAGGGTTGTGGAGAGAAATTCTGGAAGGGAAATGGCAGGCAGGGCAGGCAGTTTCCTTACCTGTGGCTCTCAGCCCTGATCAGGCATCTCCCTCGTACACTCTGGCCCAGGCTCTGGGCCTGTGCTGGACCCAAGGGCCAGGACAGTTCCTGTCCTCAAGGACTCACAGATAGGCTCAAGGGATCAGAATCAGGCAATGGAGTCAAGTTTGGTTCAGGGTGTGAATTCAGGCCATGACTAGTGTCAGGGCTCCAAAGTCAGATCTAGCTTAGGGGTCAGCTTAAGGTTATGGGTCAGAAGGTGGCATGGGCTAGGAACTCAGCAGTGGACAAGGGGCAGTGTGGAGTCACACTGTGGTCTGGGATGTTGATCAAGCGATGATAGAGAGCCTGGGGAGCAGCCAGGGATTGGGGGCAGACTTGAGATTCTCTTTCCTTGAGAACCCTGGGCCCGTAGGGTTGTGGGAGCTCTATGTGGTCCATGAGGCCTGTGGGCTAGGACCGGAGCTGGGTGGGTGCTCCATGGGGCAACCCAAGCTGGCACCTGGGGGTCAACCTGTATCCCCACTGCATCCACCAGGCTCCAGCCCAATCTCCTCATGCCTCCCTCCTGGCTAGCCTTTAAAGTGCGTAATTCGATTCCAGGGCGCCTGTTGGGGTTGCAGGCCTGGTCCCCACAAAGGCTGCTCACACGCTCACATGTTCCCTGACAGAGTCCGGAGTCCCTCCCGCCTGGCCAGCTGCCCGCGCCTAATGCATTGCTAATAACCAGGGTCTAGTTTCACAAGCCCCCCTCCCCCGCTAACGAGCTACAGGCAGCAGCCCTGCGCGTCGCAGTGCACACGCCTTGCAGTGGACCTGGCATACCGCCCACCACACACACGGGAACATGCACGCACACACGTGGTCCCCAGCAGGACCCATGCTCCATACGTGCCTATGACTAACATGCCAAGACCATGCACTGGCCTGTACCATGGGCAGAGCTGACCCCCACACTGATGTGGGCAGAGCAAAATATGCGTGGCCTATGGCACGTGCTAGCCTTGTTCCATGTTTCATTGGCATTGCGGCTGGCTAGATTTATGGCTCTTTTGAACTTGAGTTTTGCTCTGAACAGAATCTGCTCTCTCTGATCCTTAATCTTGGAGAGGCAGGTGTACGATTGGGAGGGGGTGCAGTGGGGAGAGCAGAGGAAAATGTCACTTGGATTTTCAGGAAGAATGAGAGATACAGGCCAGGAATTGCACCATGAGGTCTGGCAGTGGCTGTCTCTGCATGGACAAGGGGCAGGCAAGTGCTGGGACGTAGCTTGGATTCCCCATGTCTTCTGCACTGGTCCTAACTCAGCAGGGAGACCAGGAGACCCAGGTGAGGTAGTTGTTAGTGACTAGGGAATTCCTGCCAATTGAGGAGCCGTTCCTTAAGGGGATGGATTTAAGGGATCAGTAACAACCTAACAAGAAGTGCCCAGGCCTAGAAGATATGGCTGCCAGGAGGACCTTGGGCTTCTGGGACGTATTCCTAGAGGTATGGTGCCCACCATGAGCCCACCAAGGAGGTGATAATTTGATCTGTTCCCCATGGCTCTCTCCTTTTGGGGAAAAACAGATGTGGAAGTCTAAGGGACGGAATCAGAGGAGGTGCCTGGCAAGACGGAGAAGGAGCTGAAGGATATGGGTCTACTCAGTCAGAGGAGGTCTTTGCAGAGCAAAAGGAAACTAAGGGACCAGAGGTGGAACTGGAGCCCAACTCCAGGAGAGGAGGGTCTTTGGGGCCCCCCGATCTTCCAGGGCTGGGAGTAGGACTTACTACGCTCAGCTCTGGGCCCCAAAACGGCTCTCACTCTGACCCTGACCTTTACCCGTGCCTCTTGCATCAGGGCCACAGACTTGGGGAATTGGAGGGGCTTCCCTCTCCACTTGGACCCAGCTGCACACACACAAATACACGTACACGCGCATGCATGTGCTCACAGCCTGTCAGGTCAGGTAGCCCAGACCCCAGTTTTCTGGAGGGGTTAGATTGGAACAGGGACCAAAAAAGCCCTGAGGCCAGACGTGGCCCAGAGCAGCCCCCTCTTCCGCCCCCACCGGCTGCCCCTGTTTACGAGGCGGCTTAATGAGGCAGCGGGTGCTGCTGAGATGAACCAGAGCCCAGCCTGGGCCTGGGAGGGGCGCCGGACAGGCAGGCCAACCCAGAGTGGGGGGAGACCAGCAGGATAAGGCCGGCTGGGGCGGGGGTGGGGTGGTGATGCCTCCAGGAGGAAATGGAGCAGCTGCTCTGCTGTCCTGCCACCCCAGGAGCTGCCCACAACCCCTTTCCACCTCAGGCAGGGTGATTAACCACACTGAGGGCTTCCGAGGGGGAGGCCCAGCTGGGCCAGGCTGGTGGGTGCACTGGGAATCTGGGAACCCAGGCTCTGAGCTGGAACCCATGGCCATGACAGATGGTTGAAGTCTGGTGCTTACCATGTACCTGAGTCCTCATTATAACCGTGTGAGATAGATTGTTAACACCAATTTACAGATGAAGACCCCAAGGCTTATGGAAGTTAAGTAATTTGGTAACCTAGCTAAGTATGAGATGCAGCTAACATTTGGACTCAGGCAGCCTAGCTCCATGTCTTTGTAACTTTCCCTCTAAACTGCTTCTTGATGGGAGAGGGGTGCATAATACCATTCTTGTTACCTCCAGGCTGGGACTGAGGTCAGGTCTCAGGCTGGGGGTTGTGAGAGAGCTGGGATGACAGCAGAATCCAGACATTGAGCAAAGTCCTCCTTATTCTTCCCTGGGCGTGCTTCCAGTCTCCCTAAAGATTTTCTTACTCTCCTTCAGGAACAGCCTCCCTCCCTCTGGGGTCTCCTCCCTGAGATGTCTTTACTTTCCCACAGGAATACTCTCAATATTCCCTCTCTCCCCCAGGGAAGTCCTCATTCCCTCCAGGGGACAGTGTCTTCACTTTTCTCTCCCCAGAAGTGTTCTCACTTCCTCTGGGGGTGCCTCACTCTTCTGACCCCCAGGGGTCTCCTCCACCCCCATGGTCTGGCTGCAGGTGGAACTGTCGGATGGCACAGCGCACACCATCACAGATGCCTATGCTGGAAAGGAGTACATCATCCAGGTGGCCGCGAAGGACAATGAGATCGGGACCTGGAGTGATTGGAGCGTGGCCGCCCATGCCACGCCCTGGACTGAGGAACCCCGACACCTCACCACCGAGGCCCAGGCCCCGGGTGAGCCCACCCCTGCCCCCTGTGCTCTTGGTCGGCCTGCACTGTTACCTGGCTTTATCCTGCTCCCTCTGACTCCTTGCAGGACTTGGAGCCTCTGTTCAGGGGTCTCCACACTCTGGCTGTCACTCCCTTGTGTCTATCCAGGCCCTGCTGTCCCCGGTCCTTGCTATCTGGACATTCTTGGTAGAGGCCATTGGGTGGAGGGGTCATCTAGGAGCCTTGGGGAAGCAGGATCTGCCTGATGGGGAAGGCAAGGGCTGTCTAATGAGGGAGGGATCACTAGTTTGATACAGGAAGCAGGATTAGTGCTTCTCACGAACCCCCAGATCTGGGTGGGACTCCCGCCCCGGTCCTGCCCTGAGTTTCCCCCATGTTCCCCAGAGACCACGACCAGCACCACCAGCTCACTGGCACCCCCACCCACCACGAAGAGTTGTGACCCCGGGGAGCTGGGCAGCGGCGGAGGACCCTCAGTACCCTTCTTTATCACTGTCCCTGTCATTCTGGCCCTGGCTGCCGCTGCCGCCACTGCCAGCAATCTTCTGATCTGGTACGTTAAGTGAGGTTGGGCGGCAGAGCGGCGCCTGAGGGGACCTCCGTCCCGTCCTCATCCCTCACAGCCCTTCCCTGTCTCTCTAGAGCCCGGCATCCCATGAGGACGTGCCAGCGCACCTGCAGAAGAGAGGGGGCCGGAGCTGGGCCCGCAGAGCCCGGTTTCTATTTTGCACATGGGCAGGAGGACCTTCTGCATTCTCTTCAGACACAATTTGTAGAGACCCCTGCTGGCCCGGGCCTGCCGCCCCCCAGCCCTACCATACTACGCCGGCCCTCCTCCCTCCCTCAGGGAAGGAGGACCATGCAGCTAACCCACCCACCAAAGACCCCCCCCACCTTGCCCCCTTGGGCTGGACCCTCCAATGCCAGCGACTCCCAGGAGCCCTTGGGGGGCCTGAGGGGAGCCCCTCATATCCACAATTTCTCCTCCTGCCCCAGCCTCCTGTCTGTCCCAGGGTCTCTGTTGCCACCATCAGATTATAAGCTCCTGACACTGGTGGGGGGGGCCCAGCCATCCCCCTCCCCCCAGCACCCACACTTTTCAGTCCCCCACCTCTGCTCCTGTTTTGTACGACTCTCCCCTTTCCCTGCTCCTATCCCACAGTATTTAATGCCCTGTCAGTCCCTTCTAGTCTGACTCAGTGGTAACTTGCTGTATTTGAATTTTTTATAGATGTATATACAGGGGTGGGGATAAGGGGGTTCTCATTAAACGTCACCATTTCATGAGTCCTTGGAACAGATCCACTTTGGGAGGGTAAACCTCTTCCAAGGATCCCTCCCCTTCAAGCCTGGAGGAGGAAGAAATCATAGTTGGAGAGAGACAGCTCTCCGTACAGGTAGAGAGACGCAGTTCAGTTCTCAGTAAGATATGTCTGGGGATGAGGCTTTCTACTTCTTTGGCGGGTAGGGCTCCCCGGAGGTTGGGGGCAGAGTTGTAGGGAATGAGGGGTCCCAGTGAGGCAGGTCCCACATGGGGGTGTCCAGTCAGTGTTAGAGGCTGCTGGATCCTGGCACGGCAGAAGCTGGTCAGGGGTCGTCTCCCGAGCTGCCCTCCATGAGTGCCCAGGCCTGGGCTTTACCCCCAGGGGCAGAGATGCAAGAAGGGGAGGAGGCCAGGCTTCACCCTTGGTGTGGTTGTCATTCCTGCCATCTAGGTAACATTGCAGAGATTCTAGCACATCAGGCCTGGAGCTCAGCCAGACCTTAGGGCTCAGAGCACAGAATGGCCTGGGCTTGGGCAGGCAGGAGGCTGCCTGAAGGAGGCCACGTAGAATGTGACTAGGGATCAGGGCTTAGGACTGGAAATGTGGAGTACAAGTTTCATCGCAGGCTGAGATTGCAGTTAGGACTCAGTATGCGCAGGGGAGAGCGGGCTTTGGTTTTACAGGGTGCCCAGTCTTTGGTCCAGCTCTATACCTGCCCGTATCCTTCTAGTGCCCAAACTGGGACTCCAGGATCCCTTTGATTTCTCCTCAGAGGATGGGCCCCTGGCCGCCCTAGGCCTCCTCAAGCCCAGCCCCCACATGTGGAAGCCACCTCGTTGTGGCTTCTTAGCAGAAAATGTCTGGGGCTGGGCTGAGTTTGCAGGCACCTCTGGCTGAGGGGTAGGGACAAAGGATTAGACTAGAGCTCCACCTTGGGAAGTCAGGGGTGGCCTTGCTCTGGGTGGCTGGAACAAGAAGAGAGAAGTGGAGTCAAAGCCATGAATACACTGACCTCGGCACATTCCCCACAACGGGTACTGAGTGCCACAAAGCCACAAATCCCCCCATGTCATACACCCAATTCAAACCCTTTTCCTCAGATCAGGGTCTGAAAATGGACATTCCTTGGTGGTCTCACCGGGCCTACCTGGGATCATGCCCTGAAAGGAGTATTCACAGTCCTCAAGCACTGATGAGTCAGGCCTGGACAGGACGTGGGGCTGGGTGACGGGCTCAGAGTGACGGTGGCTGGCTCTCCTCCAGGCCAGGCACTAGAGAAGAAGGGTGTTTCAGGCAGGAGACCCCAGGGAAAGCAAAGGTCTGGTGTCAGGGTAGAAAGGCCTGTGGCTTTTAAAGCTGAATAGTGCCAGCTATGGCTCCTCGTTCACAGAGGCTCCCAGGATAGATGTCTGTTAAGTGGCTCTGGACCTGCCTCTATAATCTGGACCCCCAGTTCTGCCTTTCTGAGTTGTCCCTGTAAGGTGTCGCTTGGGCATGAACTTGCACTCAGGTCCAGCAGTGGTCAAGGCGACGGGGTCACCAATTCTTGCCACGGACATTGTATTCCTTGGGTGGGTTTGAGCCTCCTCCTTTCCTGTGCTGTCTTTCTGCCTTGAGAGCTTTGGTCAGCCCTGACCCACCCGCCGCCCACCCAGGGCTTGGGCATCAGCAATCTGGCCTCCATTAGCAACATGGGAAAGCAATTATGTGGGGCCTGGGGAGGAGGAGGAGGGGCAGGGGCCTGCTGGGGCCTGGGAGGCTGATGGAGAGGCAGCCTGGGGTACCTCCCTGCCTTAACCCTGAGGGAGACCCAGCTCCTTCCCGAGCCCCAAGGTGGTGAGAGGAGCAGTGTCATTGCCTCTTACAAGAACTGGGCCTGGGCCTTGGGGTGGTCATCCTGTCTTGGGGGTCCTGGCCCTTGACCTCACAGAGCCGGATCGCCTTGGTGGGGCTTGACTATCCGCTGCTGCCTCTGAATGTTGTCCCTCCACATCCGTTATTTCCCACGGTAGTCCTGGGGAGCTAGGGTTAAGTATAGACATCGGTTCTTGGAGCTAAGTCAGAACCTGCAGAATTAAAACACTGCTGATGGGGGCCACCCGGGTGGGTTGGATCCCAGGCCCATTGTGCAGAGCAGCCTGGCCTCAGCTCACTAGTTCTCTTTGCTCCCCCGAAGGTGCTCTGGGGATAGAGACCCTCCTTTACACCCTTTCCTATAATGCTAATTTGCTTATGTCCCCACCATCTTCTCATTGACTCCATTCCTATTTTTTCTGTCTCTGTCCTTTTCTGATCTCTGAATATGCCTTGTCCTGGCCCTATCCTTGTGTTTCTCTACGTCTCTGTCCAATTTCTGTCCACATCTCCATCTCCTATTTCTGTTGCCCTCTGTCTCTCTGGCCATCTCTTTCCCTGTCTCCATCCCTGTCTTTGCCTCTCTGGCCCTCCTCCCTCTCAATCATCCCTTTTCCTGCCTTTCTGTCTCTATCTCCGTGTGTCTATCACCATCTCAGAGTCTTTGTCTCTCTCCGCATGTATCTCCATCCCCATCTCTGTGTCTCTGCCTTTCCCCCTGACTTTGTCAGTCCTTCCCTCTCTTTGCCTCCCTCTGTGTATACCTGCCACGGTCCACACCCCAGCCTGTGATTGCTGTCTCTCTCTGGCATGAGCCAGGGGCTGTCCTGGCTTCTGCTGCCCCCTCTTGGCCACCTGCTTGCCCTTTATTCCTGCTCCGGGGCAGGCGGCTATCGGCGCATACACACCCCCACCTGCCTCCCAGCTGTCAGCCAGGAGAGAGGCCGAGTGGTTGGGAGACACTAGACAGGAATCTCTCCTGGGCAGTGCCTGTCCCTGAGAACGTCCCAGGGCTGGTGAGCTCACTCACTCCCTAGGCTGGAGCTCCAAGGAAGTTCATTCTCACGTAGAGCGCGCAGGATGTTTGGCTCCAATCCCAAGCTCTGCACCCTGTATCTGTGTGCGTTTATGTCTTGGGGTCCACATGTTCACTATGCCCACAGCCCTGAGCTACTGAACCTGGCCAGATAGAGATAGGACCCCCCATGGTAGTACCTGTCTGGGGGCGCAGAGCTAAAGCCCTGGAGGCAGGAAGGGCTGGGTTGTAATCTTCACACCCTTCCCTCTCCTCAGAGGAAGGCAGAGGGGAAGGAAGGGAGTCTGATAAAGCCAGTCTGAGGAGAGAGGCTGGAGGGGACTTATCTGACAGGGCCACCCTGATGGGGAAGGCTAATCTGAAGGGGAGTGGACCTGAGAGGCCCTAATCAGACATGCTTAGTCTGAGGGGAGGCTGGTCCGGGACATGCTACTGAAAAGCTCTGGTTTGGAAGGGCCAGTCTGAGGCCAATCTAGAACGTGTCTGAAGGGTCCAGTCTGAGGAGAGACTGCTCTGAAGGGACATAGGGCTGAGAATAGGGTCACCCATTAGTCCTAGTTTGCCTGGGACTTTCCCAGTTTTAGCGCTGAGTATCTCAAATCCAGGGACACCCCTCAGTCCCAAGCAAACTGGGACAATTGGTCACCGTATTTGTGAAGGCCTTGCCTAACAGCACCCATCTGATGGGAGAGGCCGATATGTGTGCGAGTGTATTTGACCGGGTCTGGTCTGACAATGCCAGTGTGAAGGAAGAGGGTCTTCAAGGCTAGAAGCTTCTTTGGGTAGGATAGTTAGAGCCATTCAGAAGGGCAGTGGCTTGGGGAGTGGCCACCAGGGGGCAGGGCAAGCTCTCAGGAGAATCAGAGGCAAAAGCCCCGGAGAGGGAGCTAAACTGTGCAAAGCGTGCCTGCAATAGCGTGTGTCACTGTGCCATCACGTGCAAGTTTGTGGTGATGGTATACAACCATGCAATTATGTTTTTGAGTGACTAAATGACATCTGTGGTGTGTGAGTGTTTAGCTTGTGATGGACGGTGTGCCAAGTGTGGCTATGGCCGAGGCCTTACCTGTGGCTATAGGGAAGAGAGCAGGAGCATCTTGGGGCCCCAGGACAGGGAGACAGTGTGAGTGAAGCAGTCAATGAAGGTTCCCTGGGAGGGGCTGAGATGGGGAGAAGAGACAGGAATCAGGCTTCCCTAGCTGTGCCTGCCCCTGCCCACCATAGTATTCCCTGAGAGTCCAAATACAAGAGCTAAGTGTTTTGATCACACCCAGGGGCATCCCCCAGGCCAGTCTGCATGCTTAGGCCCTGCCTACCCTCCTGTCCAGCTCTCTCCTCCTGCTCCCTTCAGCTGGCACTCCTCCAGCTGGACACCACCGCCTCCGCCCTGCCCTGTTTCGCTCTCAGTGTTCCTATCAGTCCTACTCCCATGCCTTGGTTCATGCTATGCCCTGCCTGCATGCTCTCCTATGAAGCATTTGAGGTTCCTCTGATGCTGCCTCCATGAAACACTTCCTTTGTTCGTTCCCTCTTTACCGTGGACCGAACACCCACTATGTGCTAAGACCTAGTCCTGTCTTACCTCAAGGACTTGAAAGGGCTGGGGGCTGCTGAGATTTTGCCCAGATGATGGGGTCTGAGGGGAGAGGTATGGACAAGGCAAGGCTGAGGATCTCTGGGTTAGGATGGCAAAGTGAAGCCCGCAGACTCACTCTTCCCCATCCGACCCCCAACCAACAAAATGAACAAAAGCCGAAACAAATATGCTGCTTCAAATTCAAGTCCAACCAAACAAGGAAATTCTTTTCCTAAACGTTAAAATGTGATAGCCAAGGAAAGTAACAGAAGGTTTAGGTGCAGTGAGTGAGTGGTATGTCTCCTCATCCTGTGCCCAAAAGTGGCACTAAGAAAAGGTGAGTCAACTAAACACCAAGAGTTCTCACTAATGTCTTATAATCTGAAAGAAGTGGACTGTTGAATAAGTAGCCTTAGGAAAAGACTGTAAAAAACCCTTTGTAAGTAGAAGCCCCTACCTTCTGCCATGAGGCCCCAGGAGAGGCAAGAAGAGCTGCCATGGCTTGGCATCTTCCAAGGCATGGGGCTGAGGTTGGGGGGACAAGCCATAGCTCACAGGACGGGATGTGCCCCACCACCCAGCTGGAACATGATAGCCAACAAGGCTTCCGACGAGAGAGAGCACTCAGGCCCCACGAGTGTCAGGAGGCAGCCCCAGCCAAACCACGCTCAGGCCATAGAAATGGGGTGGGTATATTTGAAAGCAATAACCAGCTTTTAAACCATAGCTCCCAAGGACAGATGAAACTGGTTCAGACAATATGAGAAGGGGCTCAAGGACCTACACTCTAGAACAGGGAGAGGTCTGCTAAAGTGACCCATGGTAGATAGTTGTAAGTGGAAAGTAAATGGCATGGCCTTTAGGCATACAGACCACAGACACAGGAAAGAGGGAAAGTGGGAAGAAAGGAAAGAAGAGAAGAAGGGAGGGAAAGGAAAGGAACGAGGAAGAGAATACAAAAAATAGATGAGGAACCCCATCTAGAAGAAAACACTTTCCAGATTCCTGGAAAGTTCTTCCTGTTATAGAAGGCCTTAATAATAGTATGAAATCAATAGAACAAGAACTCAAAGACAAGACGATAAAACAACAGGATGATACATAATGAAAAAAATAATTTAAAAGAGAATTAAAAAATTAAAAAAGGAAGAAAAACAAAAAAAGGAAAACAAAAAAACCAACAGGATGAGATAAAAAGGGAGATTATAGAACTAAGGAAAAATAATAAAGGGCCAAAACAATACCATTGCACATGTAATAAGTAAACTAGAAATAGCAAAACACAGGACAGGTATGGCTGAAAATAATGGTAATGTTGTATAGGAAAGGTTTGAGATATTAAGAATAAATGTGATAGGCAAAGATAAAGATATTAAAGCAGTTAGAGTGAAGTTAATAGACAGGTCAAAGACAAGCTACCATAAGCGTAATTGTTGGCAGCCCTAAAGTAGAGGTTCCAAAAATGAAACAGAAAAAGATACTAAGGTATGAAATACAGAAAAGCTTTCCCTGAAATGAAGGAAGAACTGAATAGTCAGATTGAAAGTACACACTGTATACCAGAAAAATTGATACAGAATAACTGATATTAAGACACACTGATTTAGTTACGAAACTTTGAGGATAAAATAATATTTTAAGAACCTAGTTATAAAAAGCAAGTCACATACAGGGGGGAAATTCCATTTGATCTCAGATTTCTCCAACGTAACATTCGACAAAGATAATGAAGACTGTATCTATCTATCTATCTATCTATCTATCTATCTATCTATCTATCTATCTATATCTATCGTATCCATCCATTTCTTTTGGTTTAAGGCAAATCATTTAACCTCCAGGAGTCTCAGATTCCTCATCTTCAATCTGAGGATAATGAGATACATTAGAGGACATTTTGAAAATTGGGAGATAATATGCCATCCCCCTGTGGTAGGTTTAATAATGGCACAAACATATCGGCCTCCTAATTCCCAGAATCTGTGAAAGTTAATTTACATGGCAAAGGAATTTTGCATCTGTGATTAAATTAAGGATCTTGATACGGGAAGATTATCCTGGATTATCAGGTGGTCCTGATACAATCACAACCATCCTAATAGAAAAGACGTAGGAGGAGGTGACGGGATGATGGAAGCAGAGATTAGAAGATGGAGGAAGTGTCCACAAGCTAAGCAATAAAGGCAGCCACTAGAAGCTGAAAAGACAAGGAAACTGACTCCTCATAGAGCCTCCAGAAAGAACCAGCCATGCCTACACCTTCACTTCAGCCCAGTGAAACTGATTTCAGACCTTTGACCTTCAGACTGTAAGAGAATAAATTTGTGCTGTTTGAAGCCACTAAATGTATGGTAATTTGTTAAAACAGTATTTACACCTTCCTACAAGCTATTCCTTTGGCTTAAGTTGACTTCCCCATTCGTCTTTTTCATTCCAACTCCTACTTGTTCAATATTTAATTCAGGTTTCCCTGAAATTGCCTACATTCCACTACTGCCCACAGGTGGGCTACGCATCTGCCATCACAGCACTGACCACTCGTTACAGGTGCTCATGGCTAGGTCTCTCTTCCTCACTGGCTGTGCATATGTGAGGACAGGGTGGGGCCCAGCTCTCTCTGCCTACCTAGCCCAGCAGAGGACCTAGCTTGGTGACTAGTTAATGAACAGATGAATAAATGCGGGCTAAGTGAGTAGTTGGCCTCTATAAATAACCATTACTCTTTCCTTGGTGCCAGGATCTCTCCCTTCCCTATGTTGGCCTGGCTCTCTCTCCCACCAGTGTCCACGTACACACACATTCTCAATCTCTAGAAAACTGATCTGTGTCTTTATTTCTGACTTCTTTCTTCAGTCATTGGCTCAAAACACATTTGCTGACAGCTGTTGTGTGAATCTGTTGGTAGGTTTACCTTTGCATGTGTGTGTGTGTTATGGAGACCTGTGGACCCCTTTATTTGTATTTTCCTGGATATGTGATAGGTGTATAGTGAGTGTCAGACACGTGTTTCTCTGTATGGATGTGTGTTTTCATGCGCATGCTGTGTCTGTGGGTTTTTGTATACATGTGTCTTTGCTTGTATGTATGTATGTATGTCTCTGCTTTGTGGCTTGTGTGTATGTGTGTCTCTATATGCAGGGAAGGATACATTTTGATTTCTGCCCCCAAGAGATTTGACTGCCTGAGGCAGGAGTTAGTGTGCCGGGATAACTTCCTGAGATGTTAACTGAGTTGTGTTCCAGCCTCAATCTTCCGTTTCCTGTTTCAGGCAGACGGCGGAGGCTTTCTTCTCGGGGTGAGGCTCTCAGGTCCAAGTCTGAGTCAACTGAGTCAGCCACAGATATCTTACTGACGCTGGCCTTCTGGAAGCCTAAGCTTCTTGAAGGGATTATGCTACAGAGAGGAGAGAGGGGGCAAAGCAATTCAGAGAGCCCCCCCAAATGAACAAGGAGGTATATGTTTGCATGCACAAGTGGGGCCCTCAGACACTCCCTAATGGTGCCCTAGGCTTGGGCCAGGATGGGCTGGAGAAGAGAGGATCCTGGCCCTTGCGCTCCCAATCTGGGCATCTCAGCAGACATCACGTGAGTCACAGAATAAAACACACAGGACCTCTGCACAGGTAGGGAGGATGGGGTAAGAAGGGACCCCCAAAATGACCTTCCTACTGGCTCTAGGAGCTGGGACCTGGAAGAGGGGTTACATTTAGTTTAATTTTGTTATGTTTTATTATCTGAACCCTTTTTAAGTGTGCAGTTCTATGGTATTAAGTATATTCACACTGTTGTGCAACCATATATTTAGTTTTTATAAAATAGAGAAACATCAGTTTTGCACACCTGAGCACACCCACCACTGGGCTCAGTGTCACCGGAAAAACACACACCAGTTGTGGGGGGCACTGTGGAGAGGCAGAAGATACCCCCTAAGTGTGGGGGGAGGGGCAGGGAAAGGAGGGCAGGGAAGTGGTGGGCCTGTGGGAGCTGGGGCAGCAGAGGGTGTGGGACAGGCAGTCTGGGCTTTGAGAGCCAGGCTGAGGTTCAGGGGCTTCTGTTGGGAGTCAGGGGGCACTGGGAGCTGGCACACCCAGTCATATTTGTGTTTGGGAGACTGTTCTGGGGGTCCATGCAGAGGAGGGTGAGGGGAGAATGGGGAACACTTGGTGGCTGAGAGCATGAGCAGGCCTGAGTGAGGTGCTTTGAACAAACAATACCGGAGGTTTGAGAGCAAGTAGGAGAAGGTCTAGGGCCAGGGCAGTGAGAATGGTGCTTTTTAGAGCACATAATCATCAAGTCTTGATAAACGTGGGGTGGGGAAGGGAGGGAGAAAGAAGAGTCTTGTACAACCCCTGTTGAGATGGTAGGACTGTGTATTGAACTAGTTAGCACAGAGGAGAACAGGCTTTGCGGAAGCTGATAACCATGGCTCAGACCTTCAATCACTTGCTTATGGTCACATAGTAAATAAGGGGCAAACGATCTCAGAGGCAGACATGTCAAATATAAAGCTGTGGGTGGGGGGCCTCTTGGTAAAAGGCATATGGTCAGTAGTTAAAAGAATGGATTCTGAGGTCAGACCGACCTGGACTCCTGCTGACCTTGGACAAGTTGATTCATCTAAGGTTCAGCTTCCTTAAGCGGAAAATGGGAAGACAATACCTACCTCACAGGGTTGTTGTAAGGATTTCATGAAATGATATATATAACAAAATTAGCACCGTGCCTGCTATGTTGTAAATACTTCATAAATCTTAGCTATTCTAATAACCATAGTAGCAATAGCAAAGGCAAATACCACTCTGGGACTTGGAAGTGAGGCCTGGGTTGGTATTAAAGCATTGTCAGCACAAAAATGGGCACTGCAGCCACAATGCAGGGGAGATCACTTAAGGAGAGGAGAGAAGAGGGTGAGTGCAGAGAGCACAGCCATCACCGGAGCTAAGGAGGGACCAATGAGGCAGGGCCAACAGACAGCATGCTGGAGTTAAGGGCACTGCAGCAAATTTGGGTTTTAATCCAGACTCTATCATGTGGGCCTTAGAAAAATGCCTTGATTGCCTTTAGCCTGGATTCCTTTATGTGTTCCATGGACCTGTCTTGCATGTAAGTGAGAAATATCTATGATGACGTAAAGTTCTGACAGATTCTAGGCACTTAATAAATGATAGTTGTTGTTTTAGGAGAAATAAATGTTCCCAGAGAGAATGGCTTCATGGAAAACAAGGGAAGATATAGGTTCAAAAAGGGATCAATAACCTCAATGCTGCCAAGAAGTCAACAAAGATAAGAAGTATTCATTGGCTGTTGTGGACAAGGAGGTGAAAGTGACCTTGGTGAACCAGCTTCAGGGATGGTGAAAACAAGACAGAGGCGGAGGAGTGATGGGAGGTGAGGAAGTGGAGCTGAGAAAGGAGGGGGTAGCTTGGCAGGGATGAGTGAGTAGGTGGGTGTGGGGCAGTGATAGACACGTTTTTGAGATGGAGAAATCAGAGCACATGGCAAGTTTGCCTGTGCCTGAGTGTAGCTGCTTTGTGTCCACCCTGCCCCCACCTGCTGAGGACTGGCTCCAGCCTTGGGACACTTTGTTCTTCACACAAGTCCTTTCTGTATAGGTACAGACCACGGTACAATCCCAGGGCCGTGGGTCACCCAATGCTGAGGCCAGGCACCTCCTCTCTCTGCCCTATTTTGCAGTGTGGCCTGGGAAAAAGCTAAAAATGGTTGACATTTTCTGCCAGGCCCTTAGCTTCTGTCCTTTTTCCTGCTTGCCTGGATCTGCACAGCCCAGGGAGATGGACAGTAATAATAAAAAGAGCTATCAGTTACAGTCTTTCTCCTGGTTTCTTCCCACCAGTATTTAAGCATGATCACATAAGAAATTTTTAGAAATGAAAAAAACTTCCTCTGATTCCACATCCTTCCATATCTATTCTCCTTCCTCCTAATTTGTATAGTCAATCCTCTTGAAAGAATCATCTATATTGCAACTACTTCTTACTCACTCTTGAAACCACTAAAATCTGGTGTCTACCACATCCCCCATCCCCACTGTCCACCGGAACTACTTCTTGCCAAGATAATCAACAACCTCCTTGTTTTTAACTCCAATGGTCCCTTTTATATAAATGACTGCACCTCTCTTTGACAACTGGATTTCTGACCCCTCCCTCCTTGAACCTCTGTCCTTTCTTGGCTTCCCTCCTGCTTTCCTTCTACCCCTGTGAGCTCCTTCCTTATTTACCTTGCAGATTTATCTTTTCCCCTGCATCCATAAAGATTAGTATGGTGGACTCCTTTATGTTTTGTTTGGATGGCCTTTCCTTCTGGTGGGAACTACCTTTCACTCATATGGTTACTATGGGAGACACCATCTTATGACTGCCTCCCTTTTCCCCCTCCACCCCCCTAACCAAAACAGATCATTGGTGCAGGGAATGGCATCTGATCAATGCCAGGCCGATTAGAGTAAGTCCCTAGGAATTTTGGAACTGGAACTGAGAAGGATAAGCCGGAACTAGAACTTAAAGGGAATGAGCCAACATCTTGTTCGGTACCTGGATTTAAGCTGTAAAGTTAAGAACTGTCAGAAACTGGGTTTATTATTAGGTGGACTGGAAAAGCATAGGGAGTTTGTCTGGAGAAAAAAAAAAGGAGAGAGTGGAGGCAGAGTGGGGACGACAAGCAGGGCTTCCCAATTCTTCTGACTTCCCGTGGATCTCCATCCTGATCGCCTTTCACTTCCTAATCAGGTCATCAACATTAGAGAACAGCCAACAACTCAGCGTCTGCAATTTGGCAAGGCTCGTAATGATCTGGCTCCTAGCAGTCTGAGGTCAAGACTGAAACACATTTCCTTATCCAAGTTAAATACTTACTCTACTATCCCCTAACTGCTTGCAGACCACCCATTTGGATGTCCCTACGCTGCTAGACACATGTGATGGTGCCTCTTGTAGTAAAGTGAGTTGACTGGAATGTGGGTGAGGCAAGGGCATCATTCTAGGGCAGGTTGAAAAAAAGCTTCCAGCCCTGTCATTCCAGCCAATGATTTCCTATGAAGCCAGTAGTCATAGGCAGAGCGATTGAAAGAGTCTCCAGGCATAGTGCTCAAAAACAGAAATCACTCCTTCCAGAGCTGGGGCAGGCCCTGTATCTTCTTAGCAAACCTGGAGATTCAGAGAGAGCATGGTCCTACAAAATTATAGTATTGATTATGGTACTAGAAATATGTTGTATTCAAGGTTGTCCTTCCCTTTTCAACAGTTTCCTAAATGGGAAAATTCTCATTTTAAAATCCAGCCTCCTCAGTACAGAAGTCAGAATGAAAATTCCCAGCATCCCTTGCAGCTCATTTACAGGCATGCTATTTCCCCCATGTAAGACTTAGATTTGGAAGTGAAGAAGATGAGTGGAGTAAATATCACCAAAGTTCACCAATATTTCTGGTTCTCCTATCCCTCTGAGCACCAGAATTGCATTTCCCATGTCCCTTGATGTTAGGTGTGGTCATGAAATTTCTGATCAATGCGATGTGAACAGAAGCCAGTATATGTTTTTCCTCACTCTCTTCTGCCACAGCAAACTATGAAGGTTCATAGCAAGAAGATGGCATCATCATAAGATGGCAGAGGCTCTGACAGCCTAGATCCCTGAATGACCACAGTGAGCAAGACTCCCCTTTCTCTCTACACTCATGCTGGAACTATAACATGAGCAAGAAATACATCTTTATTTTAAGCGAGTAAAATCTGGGGGTTGTTTGCACCTGCTGTGTTACCTGCTTAATCCTGACTCACATAGGAAGGACATAGGGCTTCAATTGCTGGTAGTGCTACACGTGTCCAGCTCCTGGGAGTCGTATTGGTAACAGCAGTGGTTTCCCAGTGGTCACAGCACTGAGTTCCTACCACAGAAATGCCATAGAGCTTGTAAAGTTGGCAGCCAAATTGAACTCTTGGTGCTTAGTATTTGGAATGGCAGTGGTGTGGTTCCCTCATCAGGTTGTGTGGTATGGTTTGGGTGTTGTTCCTAGAAACTTAGGCTCAAGTCCATTTCCCCAACCCTCCTAACAATTCTGAGCTAAACAACATATTTTAACAAATCCCTTTTATGCTTCAATTATCCAGAGTGGATTCTATTATTTGTGAGAAGGAAGTCTGACTAATAAAATTACTACATTTAATAAATCTCATGTTCCATCAATTATAAAAAGCAAGTTATTTTATGAACTACTAAGAAAAATGAGGCTAAAAACTATTATGTGCCATTAATTGAAAGACATATTCTGATTTCAGAGTTGTTTAAACTAGGGGAAAAAAATGTGTTTTAGGATCAATGAAATATGTTATTAGCAAAAGGAATTCTCCCCCAGATGAAACTGATAGACAGCTCATTATGGTTTCAAAAGAACTGTATCATCTGGGAGGAGAAATAAAACCACATCCAATCCTCATAAATGCAGAAATCTGTGATTGCTCAATCCCTGTACAATCCCTAAGACACCACCAGGAAGTATAGTACTAATCAGTGTAGTGCCCCACAAAGAAATCCTCTGAGAACACTGGATAAGGGATCTGTGCAAAACCTTGTGGCAGCCAGATTGACTGCCAAAGGAACTCAATATCCAAAGAAGTATGCCAACAAACAGATGTCATGAGATTTACTGGTCCAATCATTTTCATCGTTATTCATGGCCAAAAACATATAGATGATGCTTGGAATTAGTGACCATTGTACAGTACTTTCTTTTTATTCCATTTTATTCTCTATTTCTTCCATCTCTAAATATTAGGAGGTTTGGGGTCCTTTTTTGGGGAAAGGGGAGTGACTTAAAGGTAGTTCAAAGGTGGTTTAAACAAAAGTAATGGAATTATTAGAAGCCACGTTCACCATTTATAGAAACCTGAGTAGAGCATAAAGGGACATTACCCAGAGAATCTATATTTGAAGAACAGTGGTCCTATGAGATGACCTCCAGAAGCAGTAGCTAGATGTGTCACTGAGCTGCCCTCCATTGGAGAGAAGGTGAATTTACTGGTATATAATTGTGGAATGGTTGGATTATGTAGGTGAGGGCATTTTTGGAATTATATATATAGGACAACGATATGTGTGTTGGGCAAAAAGGGTGGACTACAGTGAACACCTGTCATTCTGCTTTTTCAGGATCTCTCTTCTCCTGGAAACCCTCTCCCGCATACCAATGTCCACGGGGGTCATTTGATCCTCATCCATCCCTTGGCCACAGCTGATTGGTCCCAAGTTAAACATCTAATTAAGCTGAGCCAATCAGATTACTTCTTGAGGAATTTGCAAACTGCAACCCGAAAAAGGAGCCAGTGCGTGGTTGGATACCTAGACAATAAGATTTAAACTTTGGGATTGTTTGAAGTCAAGTTTTTCACCATGTAGACCAGAAGAGCATTGGAAATCAGTGTGTGTGGGGGGGTGGGGTGGGAGGTGGAGGTGGAGGTAGGGATCACAAGGACTGGAGGTGGAGGCAGAGGAGGGAAATGGAGACAGGCAGAAAGTAATAGAGATGGCAAGTGGAGAGAAAACATAATGGCTTTTGAGTCTATTAGTTCCAGTTGATCCTGAGGAATCCGTTTTTAGGTTTAAGTATCTGATTATAAACGTATCTTTTTGCTTAAACCAGTTCTTACTCTTCCTGGGAGAGCTCATCTACTTTTCTGGTTTGACTACTACCCTTTGCTGTTAACTCACAAAGTATTATCTTCAGCCTGGACCTCTCTCCTGACCCCCAGACCTGTTTATCCAACTGTCTATTGGATATCTCAACTTGGGTGTTCGACTGGTACCTCAAATTCAACATATCTAAAACTGAACTCATCTTCCCCCTTATCCCAGGCCCTTGCTGAAGCTCACCCCTTCTCATGTGTTCCCGATCTCAGTAAATTGCATCCCAGTATCCCTAGTCACTAACCTGGGAGTTACCCCAGATTTTCTTTTCCTCTTACCCCCATATTCTATAGGTCTAGGTCTCTAAGTCTTGCCAGTTGTGATGTCCTCAATGCTCTGTCCTGTTCTCTCCTCTCCCCCTCCTCTACACCATTTCAGAGCCTTGTCATCACTTGCTTTTGCTCTCAAATGCCTTCAATCCATCCTTCCACCTAGCTGCCCAAATAATCCTTCTAATTTCTGCATATGAACACATTACTCCTCTGCTCAAAATTCTTCAGTGGCTCCCCACTGTTTTCAGGATAAAATGTGAATTCCTGCAGCTGGGTCACAAATTCATTCACATTACACTCAGATGTGCAATGATATAAGTCGTCTCTGTTTCCTAGAACTGATTTGATCTTGTTCACAATGCCCCCACCCTGCTGGGTAACACAGGCAGGGGCAACTAAAATTAATCCACTCTGGTACACTCAGTAGGGTCCAAAAGTTTATTTTAGACAGTCTCTAAGTAACTCAGTAGGTTTGGATGACTCTTTCAGTTTGTTTTCCCACCCCTTTCTCATTTTCAAGATACCATTTGGATTTACAGGGACCTCATGTGAATTTCATGGCACTGGGGGAAGGAACCCCTTAGCCAAGTGGTCCTTGGGGTTGTGTCAGTTGGCATTTGATGAGATGTGATTGGTCTGGTATAAGTGAATTAGTGAATTACAACGCTAAGAGGTAGCTATTACTATAACCATTTTACAGATGAGGAAGCTGAGGCTAAGAGAGGTTAATGACTTGCCCAAAGTCACAAAGTTAGGTAAGTGGCAGAACCAGGAATCAAAGCCACCCTGATTCTGGTAGGCACTTGGATCAGTATCTAGAATTCTGCGGATAAGCTAAGGCTGGATTTGGGAGCACTGTCTTCATGGTGTAACTGCAGGGATGTGCTCCTCCATGGAGAATATGTAGAATAGGGCAAGAAAAGGGTCCAGTTCAGAACATGGAGGAATCACTGGCATATGAGGTAGAGTAGGAAGGTCTACCTGACCAAGCTGATCTTCCTCTTAGGAGAGCTTTTAGGATGGAGAGAGTCAGGAGCTTCTAGAATGTAGGGTCATACCTGGTCCTATTCCAGTCAGGGCCGAGCCATCCCTCAGGACATTCTTCTTTGCTCCAGGCTACCTCGCAGCAGAGCAAAGCACAGACCTAGACCAATATTGGGTGGGAACTCAGTAAATGTTTCCAAAGAACTTGTGTTGGCAGAGCTGTTCACACCTCCTGGGGCCAGGGAATGTGGAGCCAACTATAGATCCTCTGTAGAGGGGATGCAGAGTCAACACCCAGGTGGGAGTGAAAGTGAGGGAGTATAAGGGGCTTTCAAGATAAGGTTCCATCTCCTCCCAGATGTGGGGACGCAGAGGCTTCTTCCAGATGACAGGGACAGAGACCTCTCCCAGATATGGAGGGGTGGCCTCCTCGGATATGGGGGTACAGAGGTTTTGGCTTTTCTCAGATGTTGGGTGTGCAGGTCTTCCAGGTGTGGAAGGTATGAGAAATCCCTACAAGTAGGGGGCCTCCCTCCCGCCCTCTTCTCCTTGTGGAAGGATTAAGACAGAATACCCCCTTCAGACCTCCTCCCGCTCCAGCCCCCGCCCCCTCCTCCTGCACAAGGGGCGGTCCAATCCGCAGCCCAGCGTACGACCAATGGCACGGGAGCTTGGAGCGGCCAGCCAATTGAATGACGGCAGCGGCGTAGGGATGGCTCCGCCTCTCACACACCGCCGGCTGCCGGTCTCCCAGGAGGCGGGGTTCTTCGCTGTTTTTACTGCCCGCCGAGCCTGGCCGAGCCCGGCCGAGCCCAGCCGAACGCAGCCGAGCCCACGCCCGGGCCGCTGCTGCCTTGGGCCGAGCAGCGCCGAGCGAGCGAGCGAACGGTCGGGACCGCGGAGGAGGCACCGCCCCAGGGGGAGGAGGTGCCGGCTCGCCGCAGACCGCCAGCGGCAGAGGCCGCCCCGGTCGCGCCGCGGCGGGAGCGGCCGGCAAAGGCTGCGCGGCCGGGGGGAGGGCCGGGGGGAGGGGACGTCGCCCCTGCCCGCAGGCTCCCGAGCCTCAGTCGGCGCCCAGCATCCCACTGCCGGCACCCTCCCGCGGGCGCGCACCGGGCTCAACTCAGGTAAGGGGGCCCTACCCCCACAGGCACGGGGACTGGGAACCAGAGACCCAGAGACGGAGATAAAGCGACAGACCCACACAGAGACACAGTCGCCGGGCAGCAAGACAGACACAAAGAGACACACAAAAGAGACGCAGAGAACGACAGAGACCCCACGGAGAAGGGAGCGAGAGACGTCCACAGGGACAGAGGGACACACAGCCATGAAGAAAGACAGAGGGAGAAACACCAGAGACCCATACACACAGACAGGGAGTAAGACACAGAGACTGACACGGAGACATACAAAGAGACAGACTGGTAGAGAGAGACACACAAAAGATACTCAGACACTCAGAGATGGGGACACACACACAGAGAGCTACACAAACATAGAGGTGGGGATACAGAGGCACACGGCCAGGAAAGCGAACGGAGAGACAGAATAAGAGACAGACAGACACACCTGACCTGGAGAGAGAGTCCCACAGGGGGAGGCACACGTAGGTGCATAGCCTCGGGCACACCGACTCACACAGGCCTGCCAGGGCTTCCACAAAGTTCCC
The DNA here is from genome assembly GCF_964194185.1 of Rhinolophus hipposideros. NCBI lineage: Eukaryota > Metazoa > Chordata > Mammalia > Chiroptera > Rhinolophidae > Rhinolophus > Rhinolophus hipposideros. The sequence goes on along the minus strand of NC_138057.1, from coordinate 51,098,173 downwards.
TCTGTGTGAGCTGGCGCCTCCGGAGGTCTCCTGGGCTGGCTGGCTGGCTGGAGTCCTGAGAGGGGGAGGTGTCCAGGCCACACGGAACGAAGCTGGTCACAGTCCCCGTCCTCCGAGGCCTTGGGCTAGCTTGGTCCTACCCCCTCACAGTGCTTTTGAGGGCAGGAGCTCGGTGGGCAGGGCTACGCCATGCCCCCCTGTTCTAAGGAGAATGAGATACAGGCTGCCTCCTTCAGCTTCCGCACTGGGGCTGTGTGGCTGTAGCCCACGCCAGGTACCCAGAGCCAGGCCTGAGCATGGCAATACTGGCTCTGTGGGGTATTTGGGCCTGTTGGGACCCCAAGTCCTCTGCCAGGGAGGCCAGAGGTGTGGGAGGGGGCTCGCTCCTCTCCTCTCCTCTCCTCCTAGGCCTCACCGCATCCCTTCACTTCACCATCCTTTCTTTTACTCTGTACCCTCCTTCCCCACAGGCTCAGGACTACAGGTGGATATCTCCATTGCCCAGGAACCATTGAGTGTGTGGACAGGACAGCCTCCTTGGAAGGCCAGCTATACCAGAGTCCCACCTAGGCATGGGCCTTGCCATTGAGGCAGCCTCGCTGTCAACCCCGCTGGCTGTGCTGGTCTGAGGGTGCTGCCCGTCATGGGGGCAGCCATCTCCCAGGGGGCTCTCATCGCCATCGTCTGCAATGGCCTTGTAGGCTTCTTGCTGCTGCTGCTCTGGGTCATTCTCTGCTGGGCCTGCCATTCCCGTTCTGCCGACATCGACTCGCTCTCTGAATCCAGTCCCAACTCCAGCCCTGGCCCCTGTCCTGAGAAGGCCCCCCCACCCCAGAAACCCAGCCATGAAGGCAGCTACCTGCTGCAGCCCTGAAGTCCCCTTGCCTAGCGTGAAGTCTGGGACCTAAGTCCACTCCACCCAGAGCCTGGAATCAGGATCTCAGTGTCCAGCCAGCCTGGGGTCCGGAACTCAAGAGTCCAGCCTGTCTGGAGCTGAACCTAGCAGCCCACATTCTAGCCAGCCTGGCTCCAAAAGGGGCTCTGGTGGCCCTAGACAGACAGGCCTGGGGTGGGGGTTCATGAGTTGGTGCTAGGGCCAGGGCCATCTGGACTCTGCTCTATCCCAAGGGCCAGAGGCTGGGTCCACCCTCCCCTAGGCCGAGTGCCTGTAGGCCCTCTCGGTTGGGGAAGCAAACTGGAATCCATGGCAATAATGGGAGGGTGTCCAGGCTGGGCTCCTCCTCTGGTCCTCCCACTGTTTGCTGGATAATAAACTGAACTGTGGCTCTACCCTGAGATTTTCTCTTCTTTCTGAGGGCCCTGCGGTAGCAAAATTAAAGATGGAGGTGGACTTCCAGACACAGGTTTATTGGTGCAAAGTAGGAGTGGGTAATGGTGGTTGAGGGCCAAGTGCTGGGATAAGGTGCTGGGACCAGGGCTGAAGAAGGGTGATAAGGGCAGGTGCTGGGACCTGATCAGGAGAGGGGTCACATACTAGGTGCTAAGGCTAGGCATGAGTACCAGGTTCAGGGGCTACAAGTACTGGGTTAAGAAATGGGACAGGACTGAGACCAGGCCTTCAGATCTTGGGTTTCACTTCCCTCACCAGGTTCAGTAGTTTGTCCAATTTTGCGATCTCCACAGCTGGACCCTTCTGTACTTCCTGCCCCTTCTTCTCCTGGAGAGAAGGGAAGTACACGTGGGGGGAAAATGGTGAGGAATGGGCTACCTCTGCTTGGGTCCCAGCACTACCTCCTCTGCCCAGCCAACGCCAGCTGTGCCCTGCCCTCCCTCCCTTGCCCATTAGATTCTAGATCTCTGCCTCTTCCCACCCCCATATGTATCCTTCCCCAAATCAGGTTAGGTGACAGAAAGGTCCAGCTGAGGCTTGCAAGAAGCATCCAGCTCTGGCTCTGAACCTTAGATTGACACAGGGTCTTGATGCTGGCAGGAGTGCAGGAAGGTATGTATCCACCTACTCACCCTTGGAGGAACTAGCCTTTCAAGCCAGAGGGAGCTGTAGCCCTGGGGAGAGGTGGGTCCTCTGACTGTTGGGACCACCCTTCCCGTAGGAAGGTCGCTGACTGAGTTCTAACGAGCTAAGGGTTGTGTGTTTGCAGAGGGAGAAGGGTATTGGAAAAGCCATAGGTGCCCTCACCTAGTACTCTAACCTACTATTTTCAGGTCAGGTTAGGAGCAGGGTGACATTTGGGGCCAGGCCTGCTGTGTCAGACATACTCAGGGTGGGAGAGGATGTCGGGAGACCCAGGCGGGCAGATGAGATATCCCATGTGATTGTAGATGTCCTTGGCTGGGACAGTCCCTCAGAAGAGCAGATCTGAGTTTATGACCCCTCACTCCTACAGGGGGTTCCACTCTAATGCTTTAGTAAGCTGGGCCCTGAGAAAGAGTTGGCACACTGGGGTGTGTGTCTCTCAAAGGCCCTGAGAGCTCCTTGGCAGACTAGCACCAGTCCCATCTCCCTTCTCTCCAGGAAGTGGGGTGTGGGCTAGGCTGGGGCAACTGCCATTTCCTGCCTTCCCTCTGCTCCCGAACCCCGGCCCTCTCAGCCACCTGTGCCCACTGCTCACTGGCACCTGCCCCAGCCTTGCCTGTGGAGAGGCCAGCCTGGATCTGGCCTGGGCTGCGATGTGGGAGAGAGTGCAGGGCCAGTAGCCCCCTTCCTGGCCCCAACTCGGCTGCTGACACCATGTGGAGCTCAGATTTCCTCCTGGTGTGATCCTTGCACCTGTTCCCAAATCTGTCTCCCCTCCTCTTGGGGCCCAGTGTCTTTGCCATTACTCAGCTCACCTCTATACTCTCAAAGCAGAGGACAAAGATATCTTTTCTTCTCCCCACTCTCCCTCCCCAATTAAGCTCATGTTCTCTTCTTGGCCTCACCCCATTCCCTAGGGGTAGGGGACCTGGCTTTTAGTTCCAGCTTTGTCATTAACCCCCTTTATGGCTTTGGGCAAGTCCCTTGCCTTTCTGAGCTTGTTTCCCATCTAGACAGTAGTTAGGAAAGGACAGTCCTTGATCTTTGACAAGCTGGGCTCTGACACTAATCATGGGATACTTCCTGGGTGGGCAGTTGGACCTGTGTGACCAAGTCCTCTTAGGAAGGGCAGGGAGGCTGCTGCCCCAGGAGAAGGGCCAGGAGGGATGCCCAGGGGACTTTGTTTGCACCAATCACTTGGCTGCTGATAGGGTCAGATGGCAATTTCACAGGAACCTCCAATCTATCCAAGTATCAGTTCCCAGCTGTCACCTGCTCAGGTCTTCTGGTTCCAAGGTACCCATGTCCTTAGGTCTTCAGAGACATAGGTCACCAGATACACAGATCCCAGCTCTCCCAGCCATGACTGACCCTTGTTGAGAGTTGGCACTGACTGTGGGAGACCCTGTTTCCCTGGGTCAGAGTGGGCAGGGCAGGCCCCAGCCCAGATCTACCACCCTCACAACGTGATTGATGGCTGTACCCTTACCCCAGGGGGTGACCATCATCCTTCCCACAGGGCTGTCCAGCTGTGCCAGCTCGAGCCCGGGTCTCTCTCCCCACTAAATTAAGAGCAGATTTTATCTGTTCCACAAATTGTGCTGCCTCCTTCCCCCTCCTTAAGGCCAACTAGCTGGGCCCAGCAAAGAGCTTCAGACCACGCCCGACCACTGCACCCCACCCCACCGCACCCCACCCCACCCCCAGCCCCAGCCCACAGCAGCCTCTGGACCACAGCTGCAGGCGCTTAGCAGCCTTCTGAATATTTATAGCCAAGTCCAACCCGCCCCCCACCCCTTCCAGCTGGCTACAATTACAGGCCTGGCCAAACTTCCAGCCCCTGCCTCCCTGGCCATGGGAGGGAATAGGTCAGGCCCACACCGGGAGGGATGGTGCAGTGCCCCCTGCTTTGGTAGGGGTGCAAAGGGGCAGGTATCAGTAGTAGAAAGGGATAGGCCCTTGCTCTTGCCTCAAACTGCAGTAAATGCCTCAGATTGCAACTATGAGGTACAGTCATCAGGGCAATTTGGCGCAGCCCTGGCCCTGCTCTGATCCTGGCCCAGAATTTGGCAGAAAGCAAATTCTATTTCCTCTCTTCGCACCCAAGTGGGCAGGGCTGGGCTCTGGGCTCCTGTGCTCCTGAGTTTTAAGTTGGGCTCTTGGGCTCTGGATTTTAAGGTCTGGGTAAAGTCTGAATCGGGACTCTGGATCCAGACTTTGAGGTCATGGCTCTGGGCTCCACTCTATGATCTGTATTTGGGGCCCTTGGGCTCTGGGCAGGGTCCCCAGATCATTAAAGATCCCAGGAAGGACTGCCTGGCTGTGACCTACTTACCCTCCTCACGGATCATTTCCTTCTTCCCTGTGTGGACCCACAGCTCCCAGCGCAGGGACCATTGGAGCTGAAGCCCTGTGTGAGCCTAACCACTGAAGCAGTGACTGAGCCTCAAGCCCTCTGCCTGCGTGACGTGGTCTACACTAAGCCAGTGGTGCTCCCGTGCTTCCCCCGGGGTTCAGACCCATATAGTTACCTGCTACCGGATATTTCCACCCGGGGTTCCACAGGTAACTCAGATTCAGCATGTCCAATCTGATTTCATCGTTTCCCCACAAACCTGCTTCTCCTATGCTTCTCATTTGGGCTATGACACCACCCTTTCTCAGGGTCTCCCAAGCCACAAACCTGGGGTCCACCCTCTGGCTCTTCCCTTTCTCCTATCCCCCAGCACCCTGGAGAAGATTTCTTGCAGCGGCCCAAATTCCTCAAGCGTACCTTTGGCATCTTTCGCAAATTGGGTGAGAGTTTGAGGCAGGTGACGTGCCCACGGTCGTCGCCCACGATGATGATGGGGTGGATGGGATTGAACTGCACGTGGGTGATCTTGTTCTTCTTTTTAGCCACCACGGGCTGGTTACAGATGGCCTCGTACTTGTTGATGGACAAGTCAAATACGTGGGTCTGTGGAGAAGCGGGTGTTAGCACACTCAGGGCTAATGAGGACCGTGTCCCTCACCTCAGAGGAACCAACCCTGGGCTTTCTAGGGAAACAGGACAGAAGCCGAGCACACTGCATCTGGAGGCAGTGGGAGAGGGAGTTTGTGTCTCTTCATGTTTTTCCTGTGGTTGAGGAAATGAAAATAAAAAGTTTAGGAAAAAATTTAAGTCTATGCAGAATTAACAGTAATAGCAGCATCATTTATTGAGCACTTACTATGTACTAGACTGGGCAAGCATGTTACACGGTTGTTTCACCTAATTATAATCCTCACATCACTCTACAAGATAGGTTCCATTATTATCTCCATTTTATAGATGAGAAGATAGAGGCTCTTAAGGCTAACTTGCTAGTAAGTAGCATAGCCAGGGTTTATACCAATTAATATATGTAAGGTATTGTGGGGACAGAGTCCCAGAGAGCAGTTTCCAGGCTCGGCCTCACGTGGAAAAGGTGCTGGTTTGGGTAGTAGATGGCCATCAGCTGTGACTAGTTGGCCATCAGCTGTTACCGGTTAGCCATTGGCCACTGATACAACTGCCGTGGCTAAGCTAGCAGCGGATGGTGGCTAAGCTAGCAAGCGCGGATTATGGGTTGTAGATTGCAGAGAGGCGGATTGCAGTTAGCAAGTGTGGTTGGTTGGCAGAGAAGTGGGCTGTGGGTTGCGGATCGTGTGGCTCCTGTTTCCTGTCTCCAACCCAGCCGTCAGCGAGACTATAGTGGAGTGACTCCTCTACCTATGGCTCCGTGGGTGTTCCTTTTTGGCCTCACCAGGTCCTGCGTTCTTATGTGGGGAGCGGGACCAGAGATCCCGCATGACACCCCGCATGACAGATTTTCAGATAGTGCTTGTCATAGAAGTGTGCAACCAATGTTTGCTCTTATTTTTACCACACCCTAAGTGCAAACCATTAGCAACTCTTGCCTGGACAACTGTGGCAGTATCCTAACTGGTTTGTCTGCTTCCACTCTTGCCCTTCTATAATCCATTCTCCATGCAGCAGCCAGACTTACCCTGAAAAGATCTAAAATCCTCCAATAGTTTCCCTTGGCACTATATAAAATCCAGTTTCTAACTCTAAATTCTCTATTTTCATGCTCCCAGACCCTTTGCTTACTAGACCCCAGCCACACTTGCCTACTTGTTCCTTAACCCCCTCAAGCTCACTCTCACCTCAGGGCATTTGCACTAGCTGTTCCTGTGTGTGGAATACTCACCCCTCCCCCATCTTCACATGGCTGGCTCTTTCTTGTCATTGTCATTCAGCTCTCAGCTTGAATATCACCTCTTCAAGGAAGCTGTTCCTAACCTCTCTATCTAAGAGGCCACCCAGTCCTTCTCTTTTACATCACTCTCTTTCTTGTTAAATACAACGGTTTTGTTGAGATATAATTCCCTAAGCTATACAATTCTTGGTTTTCAGTATCTTCAGTTATGCAACCATCACCACAACCAATTTTAGACCATTTTCATCATCCCCAAAAGAACCCTTGTACCCATTAGCAGTCATTCCCCATTTTCTCCCAACCCACTTGGTCCTAGGCAACCACAAATCTACTTTCTGTCTCTAAAGATTTGCCCATTTAGAAAAACATACATAGAATCATGATATGTGGTCTTTTGTGATCGGATTCTTACACTAAGCATGTTTTCAAAGTTTATCCACGTTGTAGCATATATCAGTACTTCATTCCTTGTTATTGCTGAATAATAATCCTTTTGGATAGACTACAGTTTGTTTATCCATTCATCAGTTGCTGGGCACTTGGGTTGTGTCACTTCTTGGCCATTAGGAATAATGCTGCTACAAAGAGTTGTGTGCACACATCATCCTCTTTTAATCTCTGTCTAGCACTAACACTACAGGAATCTTGTTGTTGCTTTTTGTCTCTTTCCCTTCAGTAGAATATAAGCTCCGCGAGAGCAGGGACCTGAATCACCAGGCCCTGGCTTGGAGCTGGGTGCTATAGTTGGCCCTTAGTAAACATCTGTTCAGCAAATAGACGATGAACTTTAGCGTGATTCTTTAATCACTATATTCTTTACTTGGGTAGCTGCTTCTCTGTGTATATCATAGTCCATAAGTAATATGGGTTTGCACCTAAGAATTGTTTTACAAAATGTGTTTTGCTGAGCTTTCACCAATTCTGTTTGAACAGACCCCTCCCATCTCCTCTTCTCAGACTCAACTTGCACATGTCCAGGGATGGGGACTTCACCACCTTTTAGACACTATTTCAATCGCAGATAAAGTCTGACTCCTGAGTTTTTCCTTACGTCAAGTTGGTGCCGGCCGCCCTGTAGCTCCTACCTCAGGGGCCTCAGAGAAGATAACTGCTCCTCCTGGTGTCTCATCTCCCAGCGTGCTCTCTTAAGATGAACAGTCCCAAAAAGGCATCCTTGAGGCCTCATGGGATAAACAGTTACTCTATTGACAGGTCCCTGAATGGCCTGGCCCCTGAAAATATACAGTCCTTATATCCCATCTTCCCCCCCTGACCTGGGCACACAGTGGGCTCTCCATGAGGGACACCTTGAAATACCTCCTTCTATCTCCGGTAGTGGCTCAGCACGGTCAGGAAGGAGGCACTCACCTTGCCGTCGGTGGTGACTGCTGCAAACACAGTAGAAGAGTATGGTGCCCAGGCCACATCGCCCACGGCTGAATTTAGGTCATAGATGAACATTGGGGTCCTGCAGTGGTGGAGGGGCGGAAAGTTCATGACACAGGGCTGACAATACCAGTGCCCACAGGCTCCAGCCCCTGGGGGGGCCTGAGGGAGGGCAGGGCCAGGGGCAGGCCCCCTCACTTGATGGTGTGGTCCCAGATCTTCACTGTCCAGTCGGAGCTGCAGGACATGAAGACCTTGGTGTGGTATGGGTTCCAGGACACAGCATCTACTGCCATGTTGTGGGCATCATAGGTGTCGAGGAATTGGCTGGAGTAGGATTTAGAGCACTGGAGTGGGGGTGGGGATGGGAAGGGATGGGGTCAGGGGTGACAGAGGTCCTCAGCCACCACTTCCGTGGGGGCCCTGGAGGATCAGAACCTGAGACTCCTCTTCTGTCCTAACCCTTATCACGGTCACAGCTGAGTTGGGGCCAAGCTGCTGGCTGCTCCTCTCACCCACAACACGCCCAGAGAGAAAGGAGAGGTTTAAGAGGCTGCAGTTTGGGGTGGGCAGGGGAGACTTCCTGGAGGGTGAGGGAAAGTACTGTAGTCTGCCCAGGAGATTCCAAGCCAGGCGGAAAAGGCCTTTTCTCTCTGAGCCAAGGCACAGTAGGTCTGGGGGTCCTGGGTGAGGTGTGGCCTAGACTATGTCCAGGCCAAGGTCTGTGGACAGACAGAGCCCTGGGCCCACCCGCAGCCCACAGACAGAATCCTAGCAACAGTGATAAACATCCCACTTTACCCAGGTAAGAGCAGGTGCAGAGTCAGGAGCAAATTACAATCTCACGATTTTCCCATTTAATTTTTTGCCCTGACCAGCATGCCCCTGACCCCTAACACCAAGAGAAGTGTGACTCTTGGTAACCCTCTCCTGGGCCACCATTGGGAGTGATGGAGAGGGGGTGGGGACCTCTTTTGCATTCAGACCAGCTCTGGCTGGGCCTCAGGGACTCCAGGGAGGGTGCCCGTAATTAACGTTCTGAGTCTCTGAGCCTAAGAAAAGCTTTCCGTAGAGCTATTTCTGGATGGATGGAGAAGATCAAGGTGTTCACCCACTAACACAGAGACCTTGCAGAAACTGGCCATAAAGTTCTATCTTGCCGATGGCATGCACCCGATATTCAGAGATAAATTGTCCTGTTTCCTAACCTTCAAAGCTTAGCTCAAGTTCAGATCTACTCCAGGAAATCTTCCCAGAGTGTTCCAACTCTCCCAACGCCCACTCCCACATCTACCCCCTCCACCACTAGGAAGGGAGGGAGCACCCAGAAGGAAAGATTCTGGGCTGGGCTAACGCCACCCTCTAGATTCTCCATCCCCTTTCTTGCAGTCAGCCCCTCTTCCTGCTCAATCAGCTCAAGAAATACATTCTCTTCCACCAAGAAGCCTTCTAGAACTGATGAGTACTAAGATCTGTCAGAATACGGTTTGTTGAGAACAATAAGCTTGCAGGGTACTCAGGTCTAAGTCGCTCCATAAGGAGCTGGCACAGCGGCCGCGCTGCCTCACCTTGTGGATTTTTCCCTCCTCTGTGCCCACTAGGAACATGTAGTCGATCTCTTTGTGGAAGTCAAAGGCAGTACCACAGCCTTGGGAGAAGAAGGAGCAGCCTTAGCTGGGTTCTGGGCAGGAGGCTTCCCGCATCTCCCCTCCACAGCAGGCCCCTGGGACAGCGTGAGCCCAGCCCCTGTGAGGGCTGGGGCCAGCCAGGCAAACAGAAACCAGGCCTCTGGCCTGATGCTTGTCCCAGGCAGTTGGGACTCTGCAAAGGGCCGGGGCTTCTGGCCCTTTGGAATGGGGCCTGGGTAAACAAGGCAGGATTGAGTTAAACAGGGTCGGAGTAAACAGGGATGGGGTCTGCAAACAGGGAAGTGTTCTGTGCAAACAGGAATATAGTCTGCATAAACAGGGTAGGAATTGAGTAAACAGGGACAGGATCTGGGTAAACAGGGCCCGATGTGCATAAACAGGGTGTGATCTACATAACAGCACCTGATCTGCATAAACAGGAACAGGGTCTGCAAACAGGGATGGGACCTGCATAAACAGGGAGGGCCCGCAAACAGCCAAGGGCTGGGCAGAGACCAGGCTTTCCCATTTCCTCCAGTCCTGGGCTAGTACGAGAGGAGGACGGAGTGCCAGTGCTGGGGAGCACTATCATCGCTGAGCCTCACGGGGCCTGAGTGCGGTGGCCAGGCCCGGAGGCGAGGGAGCTGGGGCTCCTACCCACTGTGTGTAGCTGTAGGCCCTCCACACCTTCCGAGGTGCTGCCCTCCACCTTCAGCCTGATGACATCTGTGTGAACCAGCTCGCTCTGCAGGCACAGGGATGGGGAGGGCACATGGGCTGGTCTGCACCAGCAGGGTTGGGGGGGTCCCTTTTCCATTCAGCTCCCCCCATTCCCCATCCACCCCTGTCTGACCCTGTGTGGGAAACAGGCACCTTCACAAGTGTCCAAGACACGATCCTGCCATCAGATGACACAGAGAAGAAGTTAAGGTTGTTGTCCATATCATCCTTTTGCCACTTGACCTGAAACACCCCAAACTGTGAGCTCTGAGACCCTGCTAGGGTGTTGAGTTAGGACTGTGAGCTGAGCAGGGCTCCCTCAAGAACCCATCTGAGGTTCAGAAGCAAGTTCTGGGAGCCCATTTCTCAGAGTCCCCATGGCCTGCCCTCCCTCCTTCCTTCCCCCGCTCCTTCCATCCATCTCTGTCTCTCATCCCTCTCACCCTGATCATCCTCGGGCAACAGTTCCAAGCCAGGGCGCTGCCCTAATCCACTGGCTTGGCAGTGGAGGTGCCCAATTCCTCTTTGGGTTGGGTTCAACCTCCTTATACAGACAGGGCCTGGAAGGGACAGGGCCCATCAACCAGTTTCCTCATTTATAAAACAGGAACCACAATAGCACAGGTTTGTTGTAAGGAATAAATGAGGTAATGAATGTTCTGCGCTTAGGTCAGAACATTGCATATATTAAGTGTTCAGTAAATGTTAGCTAATGTCCTCATTATCACGTCATCCTAGGAATTGGGATGCCAAGGTTCTGCAGCGAGCTTTGCCCTGTTTGCCTCCTCCCCCAGTTCTTCCTCCAGGCTTGCTTTTCTATAGTCGGTCTTGCCTCTGTTCCCACCTTTCACTTTACCACTAGCTTCTGCTCCCAGAATCCATCTCCCAAATCTCAGATTAGAGGTGCATTTCTCTATTGCAAATTGAGGTTAATAATCATGCCCCACCCATCGTCTCAGGGCTGGAAGCAAACATATGGGAAAGTGTTTTGGAGACAGAGTTGTTGTCTTATGAAGATGACAGGCTTGAGGCTCATGTTTCTGTTGCCAGATGTGGAGGCTGGGCCAAGCCATGTCCCAGAGAGCTGGGGAGGGACTGGGTGTCTAGAGCTTTCCATCTTCCTGCTCCCTCCAGACCTCCCATGCTGGGACTACTGTCCACGCCCCCACCCCCCCATGCGGAGGCCCAGTGAGAGAGGACAGGAACCCAGTGGTACTGCCTGTAACCACCGCTGTCACTATGGCTGTTGAGGGGTATTGAGAAGGTGGGGGAGGAAGAAGGCGCTGCCCCTCCCCAGTCACCACCCAGGCCTGGTGGATCAGAGCTGTAGGAGGGCAGCCAAGTCCTGCCTGGGCCTGTCTGGACCACTGGCTCTTCTGTGCTTACACTGGTGGACTTAGAACACCACAGAGCCTGTGAAGTCAGAGCTGACCCTGATGCTGAGACCACTTCCTTTCCTGTGTAAAGACAGTTCCTTTAAAGGGAGAGGGGAAGAGTGTCAAAGGCCAGGCTGTAAGAGGCGCAAAGGGAAGTGTTCAAAGAGCGGCTGCCAGCACGCATGCAAATTGTATTTCACACCCCACCTTGCAGCCTGATGCCCAATAGGGGGTGCTGTGTGCATTTGCCAGTGAGTGTGTACATGTGTAAGTAAGTCTGTGCAAGCCACACACATGCTCTTGGGGTGGAGGCGGGAGGGTAGGAATAAAGTGTGGGAGGTGCACGTAGTAAATGGATAAATGCCCAGGAAGCAGGTGGTAGGAAGGAGATGAAGGCTGCTTAACGATTCCTTCGCCTATCTGATTAGGGCAGACCCACTTGACCCCAGTGTCTGCTCATTCATCCTTCTTGCCACTTTCCCCAGTGTTACACAGAACACACACACACACACACACAGCAGAGTAGGGTGTAGCTGGTTGAGGCTCACAGTGGGGCCAGAACAGGGCTGGGCTACTCAGGCAGGCTCCCTGGGGAAGTAGGCTATGGCATGAGACAGGAACCCAGTCCCCTTTGAAAAGACAGTTCTCTCTCCCTGGCTCTAAAACCTTCCATGGCTCCCTGCTGCCAACAAAACAAAGTCTGTCTGCCCCAGCCTGGCATCTGAGATCCAAAACACCCTCATTGGTCTCCCTGAGACACAGTCCCTTTGAGAAGAACCGAGACTCTGATCTAGGCAATGTAATCAGTCTCTTATGTCTGATTCACCAGCCTGGCTCTCCTACAAGCTCCAGGCTCATAGGCCAGCTGCCTGGTGGGACACCTCCTCTGGCTTCTTGTATTAACTTCTCACCAAACCTGTTCCTCTTCCACATTTCCCACTTCTGGGGATGCCCTATTGGGCGCTCCAAACCACAGACCCAGGTAGCATCATCACCAATTCTTTCCTTTTCCCACGTCAAATCAGTCGTTTCCTTCTATTGATTTTACTGCCTCAACAGCTCTGAACCCTATCTTCTCATTTCTCTCTCCATGGCTCCTGCCCTAGCTCAGGCTTCAATATTTCTCATGCTGCAGCCGGAGGAAATCTCCAAGACACAAACACAACTGAGTCAGTCCTCTGCCCCAAACCCTTTTATAGCTGGGCAGTCATTTTCAAACTACGCTGGGGGAGAATCTTAGGAGCCCTAGGAAAGTACCTCAGGGGACAGGGTGAGTAATAACAAGGGACCTCAAACAAGTAGGACCCTGATCCTACTTGTCATCTTAACCTACTGGGCTTTGGTATGAACACTTCATTTGAAACCACCAACGTATAAAGTTGAAGCTTCCTACTTGCTGGAGAAGCACACGTACGACTCGGTGCTTGTGCTTGTGTCAGGTCCAGCTCCCTCTCCCTGTCTCTCACACTGTGCTCCAAATGATGTGCTGTTTCCCAGCAGGCACCCTGCTTGATGCCCCTGTGTCACTGTACCTGTGACCCCTTTGTACCTTTCTTCATCTAATACTGTCTCATCCCTCACAGTTCAGCTCAGGTGTTGCTTCCTCTAGAAAGAACTTCCTGTCCCCCATCCAAGACACTCTGAGCAGCCCTCCTCACTGCCCTCATGAGCCCTCTGTAGCCCGTGGCATGCTGCCCTGTCCTGCTCAGCCTGTGGCTGTGGTTATCTCCCCACTGGGAACGCCAGCGACCAGGCCCTTAAGCATCCTCAGCTCTCAGAGGAGCAAACAGGGAAGAGTTACTGAATGGATGATTAGATGGATGAAGGGGGAGTGGGAAATGAGAGGGAAAGAGGAAACAGGAAGTGAGTAAATGAGTGAGAGACAGGCAGGCCTCTCCCATGTCCCAAGCCATGATTTCAGCCAAGAACTCTGAGTCTTCAGTTTTGCAAAGGCAGTAGTCCTGTTCTCCTGACAGGATGCTGGGAGAGCAAAAGGCCACCCCCTGTGCAGATGGATTCCAGTCTCTCTGGCACCCGCCCAGTGAGAGGGAAAATATGTGTTCTCCATGCCCCATTTCTATTTGATTTAGAGAACACAGCAGAACGAGAGAAAGGTGGTTGACCGAGTCCCCTCACCCTCTCCTGGGCTTGAGGAGGGTAGCCAGGCCAATCAGACATGCTCCATGCTTGGCCCTGGACTGAGAGCAGGGGCAGGGCTGACGCTCGTTCAGGCCTGTCAAAGAGGCGCCTTTCTCCTCTCCCTGGGCTTTAAAATCCCTGCAGACATCTTTCCCATGCCTGGAGACCTCCATGTACCTGGAGGCAATGAACTGGAAGGTGGGTATTCCAGTGGAGAGAAACTCCTGAGGCTACCAGCTCTGGCCTCTGCTTTGGTAGAGCGTATCAGGGAGGGTGTTTAGTGGGAGGGGTGCCTCTCCCCCTCTGCCCTAGCTCTGGGTAAAGGATGAAGCTGAGAGCACCATGTCCCCTGTGCCTGGACAGTCCTACTCAGGGAGCTGACAGCCAGTACCTGGGGCAGATGTCCACATGACTCAGGGGGCTTAGGGCCAGAAGAGGCAGGGGTGCAGAGCCTGACTGCATACTGTGTCAGGTCAGGGGGCAGAAAAAGACGAGAAGACAGAGTCCCCACACTGCCTCATGAGCCCAGAGGGAGAAATCCATCCTTAGATTCTCCCAGACCTGCCCATAGGGTCAGAGTCCACAGCCTCAGAAGGAGGGGGAGCTTTGGAACACAGTGAGGAAGGGCCTGCAAAGCCAGAGCTAAGAGACCCATTGAGACTGAAGCCATGAAGTCCACTCCCAGTGCAAAAAGATGGGAGACGGGGTGCAATCTCACCCCGATGTCCAGGTAATGGTCCCATTCCATGTCGGTCTGGAGAAGAGGGACGCTATAGAGAAGCCTCAGGGTCAGGCCTCCCCTACCAGGTCTTACAGTCCCACCCAGGGGGCAGACAACTGGCAGCACCCACCCATCTGGGGGTCCCCCCGAATCTAGCCCCGATGGCAGAGGAGAGCCCTATGCGGAGTTGAGGAAGCTCACAGATGGGGAACTGGAGCCCTTGACACACTCAGCAGAGGCCTGTCAGGCCCTGGCGGCATCCAGCCACTGGCTCTGCGTCACTAATCACTACAGCTAAGAGCTCCTTAGCAGACAGACGGCACCTTCTGACGGACGCTCCGGAGCAGCACAGCCCGCTCTTACTGCAGACCGTCTCACCTCCCGAGTCTCGCCTTCGGCCCTTCCCGGCCCCGTCTTACACCCAGCTCCTTGGCCTCTAACCTGAGCGCCGTCACCCGCATCCTCTTCCCGGTGGGCCCTCCTCCCCGAAGTCCCTTCTTCTGGGACTCCCCGGCCCGCACCCTACCCATCCCTGCCCCCATCGCCCCTCCTGGTTTGAGCCGACCTGCCACACAGGATCCGTGTGCTTCCCGGACTTGGCTGAGCTGCGGAAGGCAGGCTGGCAGTGGGCCTTCTTGAGGTTGTAAATGGCCACGTTGCCGTCGTAATGGCCCACCACCACCAGGTAGGGGTGGTCCACGTGCATGTCGAGACACATGATGCCGCTGTCGCTGCTGAAGATGTACTCGGGGAAGCTGGGGTTCTTCATGCTGTAGAGCAGCAGCATGCCCCGGCTCTGCTTCATGAAGTCATCTGCAGCGGGGAAGAGGGGCCTGTGCGGTCGGAGGGTCCGGCTATCCTGCTGGCAAGCCCCCATGGCCCTTCCCCACCTGAAGGACAAGCCCGGCCCTGCTCTGCGTCTGCTACAGAGTGGGGGCCTCATCTTCTCCGCCTGTGAAATGGGCTCCTGAGACCCGGCCTACCCCTTCTCAGGGTTCACGGGAGGATCCAACAATCAGTAAAGGTGACCAGGCTTATGTGAGGGACTGATTGTCATTCTTCTTATTCTCCCTAAGGGACAGCAATGGGGGATGCAGGCTAAAGGCGTCGCTAAGTGCAGAATGTGTGGGCTTGGGAGGGAGCAGTATCCTCAGAGAGGGTTCACATGCCCCCCACCCCCCAGGGGCAGGTTGCTGTCCTTAGATGCCCGCATCATGCCTGTGTGCCTCCCAGCCCCCCAGCCAAGGACAGGAGTTCACTTTGGACTAACATGGAATTATCTATATGAGTCCCAAACTGACTGCCTCTGGGCATCTCCCCATAACCTCTGGCCTCTCAGACCCCAGTTGCAGCCTGAGCCCTAGCTCTAGGCATGCTCCCAGAATCAAGAAGTCCCAGGCCAGCCAGTCAGACTTCCACAGGCCACTGTGCCATCCTTCAGGCCTGGGCACAGCTTTTGGTGGTTAACAATGGATCACTTGGCAGAGGCACTCCTCTCTGCTTGCCCCACATCAAGGGAGCGCTTCCCACTCTTTCATTCTCTGCGTACTTGGTGCCAGTCCTGATAATGAATCCAGTCAAGAAACAGAATCCAGTCCCACCCTCAAGTCCAGCTCTCCTCCCACCAGCCCAGGACCCTTCCCAAGCTCAGAGGAGCCAGACCTGCAGAGGTGGAAGGCTAGAACAGCCCCCATCTTGGGGGCCCTATAGTAAAGCAGCCTTTTAGCTGAGATGAGGGCCTTCCCCCTGTTCTCCCCCACACACACACACACATACAGTGGTCGGGAAGGAAAATGCTTCTACTCTTGAGAAAGTGAGGAGCTGGGGGCCTTCCAGATCCCCTTGAGCCAAGTTGGGTCACACTGTGCCTGGCAATATCTCAAGGCCTTGAGGTGGGGGTGGGAAGGAGAGCTGGCAGCATCTTACCCATGGGGCTTCAGGGCGAGCCCTGAGGCCTGACTTTCCAAGGGAGAGATCTGCAGGTGGCTGAGGGGAGTCTCTTTCCCACCCAGATCATGAAGGGCTTGAACTAGGCAGTGTGACAGTCACTGGGAGCTCCTTTTTCACCATGCAAATCCTGAGCACCTGGGTTTGCCTTCAACAGCCCCTAGTGTGATGAGAAAGCCAGACCCTGCAGCGGAATGAGGCAAGCCCTCGCTGGGGGATCACAGGGTGGTGATACCCTTGAAGTCTAATTTGTCCTTGATGCTGGGCAGAGTGAGTGGGTGGGCATGTAGGTGGGTGACCGAGGACTCAGACGCTCTCCTTACTGCACTTGCTCTGACTGTGGCACAGGACCTAGCCCCTTGAGGGACAGCAGTGATGACCTACTTGCTCTAGACAAACTTCAAGCACCCCCTTCATGAACAGCGAAGCCAAGAATGGAGGATCGGAAACCCTAGGCTGGCTTATTAACTCTATAGTGAGGACATCTCTGACCCACTCACACAACCAATGGGATTAAAAGCTGGACTTAATGCCCCCTCATTTTACAGATGGCTAAACTGAGATTAGAAGGGAGAAATGGTGTGCGTAGGTGCATTAGACCCATCACATGGTATTTGCCACGCGCTATATCCTGCTTATAGCTGAAATTACCCTGCTCAGGAAAACGACACTAATCTGGTCTTTACATGGAGGTGGAGAAAGGAGGGAGAGGAGGCACCATACTTCCTCTGGTGACTGGCAAAGCCAACCCAATCCCTCCAGACTCTGGACTAGAGAATGTTAAGGGACAGGGCAGTCGAGCATGGCAAGAGGAAACTTCTGGCAGAGAGAAGCGTAGATTTCGTGAGAGAGGGACACACAGCCACCAATCACCATTCCCCGGCTACAGTCTTGCTGACAGTAAGCCTCCCTGTCTTAACCTAGCTCTCGTGGTCTGTTACTTGCAACCAAATGAGTCCTCCTGTGATAAAGATGACAGTTTCTAACCATGGCTAGTCTATGTGTTTTGTGAATTCCAATTCAGGGCTCTAGCTGCCAAACTATACTGGGAAAGTAGAGAAAACTCATTTAACTGGGGCTTCCTCTCCATTCCTTAGTTTATAATAGTCTCATCCTGACTCCTATGAAACCTCACTATCTTGCTCTTCCAGTATATCCAGTGTGACACCCCAGCTCAAACTTCCAACTGTCCCAGCATGATATTATCAGCTTGTCTTCCCAAAGTCCTAAAAGAGCATCACTATTCAGACCCCCAATGGTCCCCCTGGGGTATCACCATGCAGGCCACCAGCAGTCCTGTTACACAGTTTCCGAGCCCTCTAACATTCCCAGTGTGACGTCACCAGCCAGTCACCAACAGTCCCACTATAATAATGGCATCAAGGTCACCTACAGGGCTTCAGTTTCCAGTGAGGGTTAGAATAACATCAGGCTCAAGGCTATTGAGCCTGGGGTCTTGGGCCCTGGGGTACTTTGTCCTGAATCCCACAAACTCTGTGGCTCCAGTGACAGAGATGGGAGCCCCCAACACCACCCTCCATCGTATAGAGTCAGAGACTCTAAGAGGGGAAAGGGCTGCTGGCGTGGCCTTAGCTCCCCTACTCCACTTTGTACTTTTGCCCTTCTCCAGGAAGCCTTCCAGACCATTCAGCCTCTTCTCTGTGAGTGCCCCCCCCCACCTTTAGGAGCTCCTCTACTTGTATCTCATTATTACAGGTGGTCGTGAGCAGGTTTTTCCCTTAGCCTGCCACCAAAAGATGCAGTGAGCATGGCCTGCATGGCTCACAGGCTTGCTATTTCAGTGGGAGGGTTGCTTCCTGCTAATCCTGCTCTGCTGGATAATAGCTAAGGCCGCCCTTCAATGAATGATCCACAAGATCTGGGGGAGGAAAATCAACCACCTCCTAGAGTCTGATCTGGCAGTTCTCTGAAAACCATGGTCTCAGGGGAGGGGTAGCTTAATTCCACCACAGACCTCTCGCTGCCCTCAGCTCCCTTTGCGAAGGCCCTGGCGGAGTAGTGCCCAGGGAGGAACATGGATAGATGTCTTCTTGAACTGGCAACCACCAGCAGGGACCTCCGGCCTCCAGCTTCACCCCTGCTCTACAAATAACAGCTCTGGATCATGGGGGTCCACTCTGGAGAGTTTTCGCTGTCAGGAGGAGCCTGGGCTCCTGCTCAGGATCTGGAGAGGGCAATGCAAGCAGCGGGCATGTTGGAACATCAGGCTAAAGGCAGGTCAGGGAAGTAGGTGTTAACCTGCAGAAACAAGGATTTCAAGCCAGCCTCGGACAGCAGGCCTCCTCCTCTCTTAGGGTGGCACCCCAGATGCGTCCAGCCCAGGGCTGACTCTAAGGCAGCAGCTATCTAATGCCTCCCTTTATGAAGTCATGCAACAGGCACATGGAGGGGAGCTGTGGTAGGCCGAATAATGGTCCCTCCCAAGATGTCTGTGTCCTAATCCCCAGAACCCATAAATATGTTACTTTGCACGGCAAAAGGAATTTGGCAGATGTGATTAAATTAAAGACCTTGAGATGGGGAGATTATCCTGGATTATGTGGGTGAATCCAATGTAATCACAGGGGTCCTTATAAGGGAGAGAGGGAGGCAGAGAGTCAGAGAGAAGGAGATGCGACAACAGAAGCAGATGTCAGAATGATGCAATTGCTGGCTAGAAGGGTGTCGCAAGCCACCGGATGTGGGCAGCCTCTAGAAGTGGGAAAAGGAAAAAAAAAACCCACAAAAAACATGTTCCCTTAGAGTTTCCCCAAGTACTGAAACTCTGCTGAGCCCTGATTCTCATTCAGTGAAACCCATTTTAGACTTCTGACCCCTAGAACTGTAAGATAATACATTTGTATTGTCTTAAAACAATATGTTTGTGGTCATTTGTTACAGCAGCCATAGGACACTAATTTTGTAGGCATTCAGGGATGGTTGACCCAAACCCTACTTTTAAGAATCAGAGGGAGAGGCCCCCATAGATGGTACCTTTCCATGGGATAATTTGGAAGCAGTCCCTCTAGAAGTCGGGAGATGGATGCAATGATCCCTAGCTCTTCTGATGATAATGTTTTCCTCTGTTTCCCACATCCCAGCCCTGCCACCTTGGACTCCAGGAACAGAAATGCCCCTTGGGTTAGGATTTTCACAGTCCCCAAGGGCAGGGGACCAGATCAAGGCTGCCCTAAGAAAGGGGATCAGTGCTAGAGGGTTCCAAACCTCCAGCATGGCATAGAGGCCATGGTGCCAGGCTGGGCTCAGCCTCCCAGGCAGCTGGGCTTTTCCAAGCACTCATCTGATTAGAAGTCATATTTAAACAGTGTGAAAAGTAAGAGCAAGGCCTCGGAGACAGAATACATCAAGCAGGACATTTCGTTTGATTTAGGGAAAATGAGGCAAACATTTGCGAACCTAAATAACTAACCAGTAATTAAACTACCAACAGGAATGCCCTTGCACTACCACCCTGTGAGCACAGTGGCCTTAATGGACTGTATTTACAAAGAGACCTGACAATATAATCAGTCCTGTAAATTTTACACAGCCTGCAGCCGAGGAGTGATGGATTTTGTGTGTGTAGGATGAAGAGGGGGAAATGAGGTGGACGAATTTCCATTTTCAGTAAATGAAATTAACACTGCTTAATTAGTGAAGCTGACAAATAAATGGAAAGATTTAAATCCCTACAAGTGTATCTCTGGCCTGGGCAGGCTCAGGGACAGGCCGAGATGTGGTAGGAACGAGTTGGGAATGGGTGTAGTGCTGGGAATCAGGGCCTGATTTTGGCTCCTTTTGAGGGTGCCCTCCCCAAAGGGAGGCTAGGCTGAGGGACAGCCAGGAAGCCTCCTCCCATCTCCTGTATGATAGCTAGTCAGAACCACACAGAGTTTCTAAGATCTGTTCCACTATCCATGCCTGACAGACCACGAGGAGTCCCCATTTCCCTGCCATGAGCAGGCTAATGGGCTGGAAATGACCCCTTCAGAGCAGCAGACCAACACAATTGCCTCCCAGCTTTGCCCCCTTTCCTGGACTAGCTAGCTCCCTCTGCCCTCCAGGGATCCTCCACCTGCTTTCACCTGCTTCCTTCGCTCTGCTGGGAACCTGGAGCCTGGCCCCAGGGTACAGCCAGTCTCCATCCTTTGAGCACCCCGTACACAGCCTGGCATGCTCACCGCCTAGCACCCAGCAGCCCCAGAGAGGCAGATGCGAATGTTTCTGTGCTGTTGCAGGCAATTGCCTAGACTCCCTTTGCTGATGTACTTGCTCCTGGCCTGGCTCCAGGCAACCTTCCCTAGCCCCAGAAGTGGATTGGCCCCCATCCTTCCTAGGGTATAGAGCTACCCCTGTCAAAGTCTTATTTGGTTGGATCAGAGAATAAATATCTGGGAATTGCAGGCAAAAGGAGGCCTGGGCTGAGCTCATCAGGGTCAAACCCAACAACAAACCCAAGTTCTCACTCCAGTGTTTGTCCACAGGAGGCAAAGTCTGATGATGGAAGGCTGGCATCTGGAAGCTTCCAAAGAAAGTGTGATGATGCTGGTGAGCCACCTGCTCCCCACAATGACCAGTCCAGTAACTAGGGTGCTGTTGACCTGCCTCAGCTTGGCTCTCTTTCTTCCAGGGAGGCACCTGGGCACTCAAGAGTACAGGACTCCCAGAGGTGACAGCAGGAGTGCATGCAGGAGCCCTTCTGAGCCCCAGCCCAGCTGGCTCTGCTCAGGCTTCTGCAGAGTAGTCCTGAGATATGTGGGGCTCTGGAGAAGAGATGCCTGTCTGAAAGCTGGTCAACAACTCCCATGCCAACGACAGCAATAGCAAACACTACTGCTGCCACAGACCCTGCTTTCTCAAAGAGTAGGTAGGGGCCTTGTCTCATCCCCCTCTATCCCCACAGCCTCCTTTCTCTCTCTGCTTAGGTCCCCTGATCGTTCTGCAGGACAGCTAGGGGAAAGAATGACAGACAAATCAGTAATGATGGTCCTATGTCTGCTCACAGGGCACGTCTGCTGCTTTTCTTTCAAGTGTGCCGCACAGCAGCCCTGGGGTGGAGAGCTGGCAGATGTCAGCCTCTCCGAGTCGCCAATGAGGAAACCAAGGCTCAGAGAGGACCCACTGGATGGGTCAGACCACTGGGAAGTGACCATCCAGCCAGGAGGCCTGCAGCTGACAGTGGCACCGCCCAGGCATGTGGATGTGGCTGAAAGGACCAACAAGGGACAAAGAGACCCCTCCTGGGTGACTGCTTGCCTAAGGAGCCCGCTGGGCCTGGTGGACTGGAGGTCATCTATTCCCGGGGGGTGGGGTACTACTTTCTCCACTGCTCCTGGCTGAGGCTGCTCCATGCGACTCTGACCAGCTGACCCTGCTTCTGGCCCTGGGTGGGAGGAAGATGGGGCTAGAGCTGAGGCAGTTTCTCCTCCCACCTGCTGGGGAGCCCCCCAGACGCCCAATGCAGGCAGGCGGGGTAGAGCACGGAGGCTACACCCTGTCTTGGGAGGGCCTACTCTGCCCCCAGGCCCTGTTCCAGGCCCAGTAGCTGCAGCAGAGAAGGAGGAATGTGTTCGTTCCCTGCCAGAGGGGGAGGGTGCTTCCCACTTGGCAGCAGCCCACCCTTAGAAATAGGGACACAAAGCGGGCATTTAGGGTATCCTCAGAGGCGGCCAGACCACGAGACCAGGAGCAGCTCCACGGTCTCCCGAGGGGAATGACAAACACCACCTCCTCCTTGCCCTCCCCACCGCTTCCTCACCCTGGGCAAAGAATGGGCGGCCAGGCCGGCTGAGGGGCAGAGACCAGGAGCTTGTCAGCCTGCCAGCCAGCAGCAGCTCGGAGAATGGAAAGGTTTTCCTGTTTGCAGAAACATCCTCCCAGCCAGAGAACAAGCTATTAGCCTGGGGAGCAACGGCTACCGCGAAGTGTGGGGCCCTCTCCCGTTAGGAAGGGGGAATGTCCAGGCCAGCAGGGAGGTAGGGGCTTCTGCAGGAACCCAGGAACATGAAGGGAAAGCAAACCGTCACACAGTTACCACAGTGCTACCTCCTGCTGGGAGGGGAGGATGGGTGGAGAGGGGGTTGGTAGGAACAGGAACATCCTGGACGATGGGGGTTTCCCAGGGCTCAGAGGCCAAGTGATAGAGAGGAACATCAAACACGTGCCCCCACCCCTGCCTGATCCCAGCCTGATCAGGAACACTCCCCTTCTTTAGCCCCCACCATTCTATCCTGCCCTAGGTCTGGTTCAGCCTACCTGCTCAAGCTTCTCAAACCCACTTCTCATCCCCATTCCACAGTCATGGTTCCGATCCTGCCATCTCTCCTTAGGATGCCTGCACCAGTCTCTATACTGGTTGTATCCCTGCCCTTCGCAAATTCCTTTAGCAGTTTTCCCTCTGGAGAAGGTCAGAAGATTGCTTTCAGGAGAAGGGCCGAGCTGCTTGGAATGGCTTATCAAGCCCATGGGGGCTGACCCTGGCCCCCTCCACAGCTTAATCTCTTGTGTCTCCAGATCTTTGCATATGCAGGCCCCTCTGCCAGAAGTGATCTCTCCTTCTTTCTTCACCATAATAACTCCTTCGAGTCTCATTGTGGCACATATCTTCACACAGCACTAACTGCTGGGTGACTGTCTTCCCCATTGCACTGAGCCCTGAGGATGGTGACTATGTCCTAGTCATCTTTGTATCTTTCACACTTAGCAAAGAACTCTGCATTGAGCAGGCACTTACTGTTTACTGGTTAAGTGAACAAATGAAAGAGGAGCCAGATTACTTACAAGAGCCATGTCCCACTGCAAACAGATCCTTGTACTTTGGATTCCTGCAAAAGAAATACGAACCCATTGGCCCAGGAAAGGGACTTGGCTCTCCCATGAACACTGGTGCCTATCTACACTGCAGACATCTACGATTGAGTTTAGAGACCTGGGCTGATCCCTAAATCCCAGTTCCATTTTTCCCCTTGATGTTACATGTCAGTAGAAGTCCCCTGCTCAGGGCTTGGCACCCAGTGGGCCCTCAGGGGCTCTGGGTTTGCTGCAATGCCGATACTCACCAGCAGAGGGCAGTGACGGCCAGGCGCTTGGCTTTGTCGTTTTGGAACTTCCAGAGGGGCAGCAGCGTACCCTCCTGGTCGCGGTACTCGTCAGCAGCGTCCTCATAGTACTTAAAATCTTAAACACACACAGGCGGAGTCAGCCCTGGGACTGGCACGTTATGGCAAACCCAGGTCTGCCACTTTCTGTCTGCACCTCCTTGGCCAAACTCTTAACCTCTTTATGTTTCAGAGTGGGAATAGTACCTACCACTAATAGTACCTACCTACAACAGTACCTACCTCAAAGGATTCTTGTGAGGATTCAGTTATTATATGTAAAGTACTTAGAAAAGTATCTGGCACATAGCAAGCTTCCTGTATGTGTTATTATTACTGTCATCGTTGTTTATGGAGGTAAATTACAATGAAGCAGCCATTGCATGGATAAAATCCCACGTTTGCCCATCTTCATACCTACTACCAAGCTGCACAATAGTGAAACTGCCTGGATCCTCATGGGTTCTCTGAACTCAAGTTCATCGCCTGCCCTAAACTGTCCTGCCCCTTGTTTTCTCTAACTTAGGTAGAAGGCCCATCAATCCTTCCACTTGTCTAAAACAGAAATCTGGGTAACTCTTGACTGACCTCTTTCCATCATCTTTCATATTTTCCTTCTGATTATCTTTTTAATCCATTCACTTCTCTCTAAACCCATAGCCACTGCCCAGGTTCAGAGGTTCAGGCCCCAGTAGCCGCCACCTGGATCATTACACCATTCTCCTAACTGGTTGCCATATCTCTAGTAAGTCCGCTGGTCCACGTTCTACAGAGCTCAGAGTGAGAACAAATAAATCAGCTCCCCATACTACCTCCTCCACCCCACTGAGAACCCCTCAATGGCTCCCCTTGCACTGGGGCTCCCTAGTCAAACCAAGGCTCCCGGTCCTACTTCCATGTCATTTCTGGCCAGCTGTTCACACACTGTCTATATCAAATAGTGTCTGAAACGTCCTACTCCTCCGTCTTCCTGGCAAACTCCTACTCACTCCAGACCCAGTTCAACCTGTTCCTCCTCTGTGAGGCCTTCACATTCTTGTGGAGCAGAGTTCATGTTTTCCTCCATTCCAGCCCTGGCCTCTCCTCTGCTGAAACGTCTGTCACCTTGTGTTGCCTCTATTTATCCTTTTGCCTGTCTCCTTCACCTGACAGCAACTAGAGAGCAGGAAGCATGTGATATTCATCTCTGGAGCCACAGCGCATATCACAGGGCCAGCCACGGAGCAGACACCCAGTGACTGTTCAAAGAATGCAATGAAATAAACCAACAGAAGTGAATGGTTCTCACTCTTCTTTCCAACTGAGGGTAACCTATGAGAAAATGAATCCGCTCATCCAACACGGGCAAGGACACGACCAGGGGCAATGTCTCACAATGTCCCACACCTTGAGGTTGTGGAATTACATTCCAACCTCAAAAATGTCTTAGAACAAAAAACGATTAGAGTGGTCAGAGGCATGAGCCTTGATCACATCAGAGATCCCTGAGCTCGGGCTGTCTTTGAAAAGGCCTCATTTCCGAGAGACTAATTGGTAACACTTCCCTGTTTTCACTTCTCCTTCATGATTATACTTTCCCAGAGGGAAAAGAGTATGCAATTAAAAAAAAATCAAAGTTCAATGCATTTTTATGTGACTGTGTTCTTATAAATGAAAAAGGTTCAACAAGGCCAATTTCTCCATGGATATTAATCACGCTTGCCGCCCTTTGGGGGCTGGTTGCAGAGGCTGGGTTTCAGGAAGCCAAGCTGTGTGAGTGACAAATTCATTCAGAGCTACTGTGTACTTTGACAGCTTTGAAAAGCACTCAAGGTCGTTTTCCAGCCTGAATGATAACAAGGGGGCTTGTTTAGGCTGCTGGTCTTGGCAGCCCTGGTTTCTATGTCCCATGGGTGAGCAATGAGCATCAAGTCACCAAGAAGGGCCCTAGGCTGTCAGCAAAGGAGACCAGCCAGCAGCGAGGAGCTGCCAACTCTGGGGACGCAGCCGCTCCACATAAACGCATAACCTCTTCGGGAAATACAAGCCACTTGGGAATGTGCTATTCATGCCCTGGGAAGGATTCCGTTCTCTTGGCTCTGTCAAAGACACCAGAATTTCCCAGGCCCCCAGGATTATAGCATTTCTGAATCAATCTTTCTTCACCTCACCACTAATTAATCACCAGCACTGACCTATTGAAAGTTTATTTGAAGTGTCTATTCCAGCTCATTGGCTCCGTAGCCTCGTATTGCAGTATTTAGGCTGTGGCTCTAAGGGGCCTGTGTTCGAGTCCTGATTGCACTGCTCACACCTCACAGTAGCTGTGATTTTGAACAAGTGAACAATACAGCCTGAATTTCTCATCCCGGTACATAGGCCATTCCCGGGGAATGCTGGTCCTCCTTATGAGAACTGCTCCTTTTCCTCCATCCCCTAGGATGCAGTCTGGGTAAGGTGTGGCAAGGCCCACTCCACCCCACACCTGAACCTTCTCTTCGCCTCTGTCCCTGTATTCTGCCGAATCACATCCTCCTCTAACCCTGCTCTGATTGGGCTGTGTCCCTGCATGGACAGTATGTTTGAACTGTCTTCAGAGAAAGCTCAGGTTCCCTGTGTGATATTCAAGGCCCTTCATTAACTGGCTTGGGTCACCTCACCAGATTGAACTCTCACAACCTTCCAGCAAAGCCCATGTGGGTCATTGCGCCTGCTGCCCCTTGTCCCCAGAGTCCATTCTAATTCATTTTCACCACAGAGTCACGGCTCATGCTGTCCCCTGCCTAGAACGTTCACCCTTTAGCTAATCTTCTGCTCAAACTCTGTTTACCCCTTGGCATGTAGCTCAACCCTCCCTGAAGCCTTCCTTGACTGCTGCCACTCAACCCTCATTTCCCTACCTCCATTCCTGAGGATCCCCAGATTACTTTTTGTCTGCATCCTAGCATTTATATTGTCCCCAAGCAGGACAGAGTAGAGAACAGAGCAAAGAATTAGGAAGCTCGAGACCTAGATTTGGGCCCTCTCTGCCTTTCACTCGCCAGACAGCCTTGGCCGGAGCTTCCTCATGGGTGAAGGAGAGGTAATCATTTTGGTTCTGCCTGCCTTCCAGGATTGCTGGGAAGATGACATTGGATCACTAAGATGCAGTTGTTTTTGCTGCTCCATTGTCAGATCTCTTCACTACACCCATTTTTTTCTCATGCCATTGATTGGCCCATGGAAGTTTTGTCTCCCTGGTGACATCCAGAGGAAGGAGGGATTAATTTGTTCTCCCCTTGTATCTAGCATGGGACATTCAAATAGTCACCTTGTACAAGGGATTTTTAATGCAGGCAAAATCTTACTTCAAATCTTACCTTGAGCAATGTCATCATATGTATTCTGGTTGACCATCCGCTCTACGATTTTAGCAGCTTGGGTCACTTTGGTGATATCATCACTCTGTGGAGATACAGAGGCCACAGGTTCTCATAAGCCAGCACATAAAAGGTCATACCCTGAGCCACAGCCCAGGCTTGCAGTTGGTTCAGCCATGCCTCTCTGACACCACCCACTCCACATAGCTCTGTTAAGGTGTCTCTCATGCCTCAAGGCCCACTCCACCTCATCATCCCCCTGCTGGGAATGCCTAGCTCACAAGTGGCACAAGGCGTCTGCACTGTCCTACTTGACTCCTGGCTCAAGACCTTTCATTCAGAGCTTGTTCTGGAGAAGGCATATCTTTGAGCACAAGACAGAGCATTGAAGAGAGCCAAGGAAGAGTACTGGAAGGGAGAGCAGACAGGGCAAGAAGGAGGTTTCTTTGGTGGGGACAGAGAATTTTCACCAGCTCAGGCAATGCCAAAGATTCCCATTAAAGGCCTCAGAGATTTAATTAAGAGTTGAGGAAGACACAGAGCTCCAGACAGGGGAAGAGAGACATGCTTGTGCATAGAGAGTATAAGGCAGAACTGACTCCTAATCCAGGCCCCTGACCACTGCCCAGACCAAAGAGAAAGCAGGAAGTTTCATGTCAGAGGAAAATGGCTCATTATGAACCAAAATACAGGATCATCATTCTGTGAAATTCCAAAAATCCATGAGGTGAACCACTTATCAGGTCATTAGAGGAGCAAAGACTTTGGGGCTGGCAAGAAAAACCCTAGTTTAGGGCAGATAGCAGGAGTGAACCAGGGGCTCCAGAAGGCCAAGCCCATGGCTCTAGGGATGAGATTTCCCAGGAGTGGCTGTGTCAGGCAGTGGTTAAGAGAATGGGTTCTGAAGCCACCCAGACCTGCATTCCCATCTCAGTTCATGGATGAGGAGCCATGCAGCCACTTTGGGCAAGTTACTTAACTTATCTGAGTCTTAGAGTACTTGTGGTACAGTGGGGATGGATAATACCATCTGTGTCATAGGGTCATTGTAGGATTAAATGTAATAATGCACATGGTATTAATAACCTAGTACCTGGTGGTGATGGTGGTGTCAGAGGAAACATGCAGACCAGTGTGGTGGGGGCTTATAAAATCACATATGCAGAACTGCCCTTTGAGAGCCTTTCGTCAGATCGCAAACTGACTCCAAGTCTATCTCAGAAAACTGACCAAGGACATTCATTGTAGTCTTACAATCACAGTCCTCAGAGTTCACGTGGCAGCAGCTACTCCCCCTACTCTCTGATTCAAAGCAAGAATCCTTTCCCCTCAGCAGCGTCCTGGCAAATGACTCTCTCCGTGTCACAGCCTAGCCTGTTGGCTGAAACCTACTTCCCCGGGTCTTTTACCCATGGTCCTAATGCTCTGTCTTCCAGCCACAGAGAATTATGCGCCTGGTAATAGCTCCTCTGATGTAGGGGACAGTGCCTCATTCCCTTAGTTAGCACTTCTTCAGATGAACCCTCCCAGCTCCATCAGCTATGGCATGGCACCAACTATCAATCAGCACCAAGCAAATACTATTAGAGGCTATACACACATTATCTTGGGTTCTCATGACAATCTGGCAAAGTAGGTATCATTAGGATGTCTTTACAGATGAGGAAAACAGATTTTAGACAAGCCCAGTTAATAAGTGGCAAAGCCAGGATGTAAACTCAAGTCTGTGGGCTCCAGAGCCCATCCTCTCAGCCCCATACAGCCTGAGAAAAGGGGCACATAATTACCACTCTTTGTTCCACAGACAGCCTGACCCAGTACTTGGGATTCCCAGTTAGAGCTCAGTTCCCTTGGGGAGAGGTTGCACACTAAAGTATTCACTGGTAGTGGGGGTGAGTACGTTATATTCCCCACCCACCAGTGTCCTGCCTCCACTGTAGCTTCTTGGTCCAGAGGGCTGGAATCTACCTGCATCACAGCCTTCCATTTCAGCCACGTTGGAAGAACCCAGTGCATACCATTGCCTCCCTGATGGTGTTAGACACCAACCCTGGTAAAGCGTAGACCCAAGGGCAATTTTCATTCTCAGCCACAGGGACCTTTCTGCTGGTTTTGGGGTCCTTTAAACTTTAAACTGCAATTAAAGTTTCTGTAACAACGATCCCAGCACAGAGCCCATAGCCAAACCCCTGTTGGATCCTCAGTGAACCCTGACCCATTCCAACAACTCCTCTGAAGCCCCTAACCTCTAGAGAATGGTGCAGGGGAAGTCAAGGGTCTAGACAGGGCAACCCACAGAGCAGAAACTTCATCTGTTTCCTCAGGGTTCCAGTACCCAGCACAGTCATGACCACCAAGTGCTTTGTCTGTGATTGAACGAAACTGAACTGGGGTAGTGTTTATTAAGCCAAGGCAGGAAACCCTCAAACTTCTCCTAAAATGTGACTTTATCAGGGACACGGAATTGAGTGGAAGTGGGCATACCTCAGACAAAGGAAGCAGAAAGAACTTCCTTTAACACATCTGGCTTCTATTATGGGGTGGAGCAGAACCCTGTCCCTGAGAGCTGCCTGGGAGCTCTCCAAGGTGCTGAACTCAGACCTTATCTTCCTGCGGACCTCAGTCTTCCCACTCCATTGCTGATCAAACTCATCCGATTTCCATACTGGGACTCTAGCTCCTGACCCAGCTTTCTCTGTCGAAGGGACAAATGTGGCCCTTCAACATCTCTCTGTGGTCACCCTCCCTGCAGAGACCTCTCACTGTAACTTCCATAATGATTGCCAAACCTATGCTGGCTATACCCACAGTAAACCCCTTAACCACGACCTCTATAACAACACCTATACAGCTCCTCATGGTAAATCCAGCCCAGGGTAGCCACAACCATCTGTTAACAGTCCATCTGTTAACAGACATATAACCCACCCATTGGCCTGGATTTGCTGGTACCCGTAATCAGCTCTGACTTGGCTCCTGGCCCTGAAGACTCACCTAAAGAATTGAGTGCAAGTAAACCCAAGCACTAAAAGTCAAAGATCAAGTCACCCTCTGAAACCCCATGACCCCTTGTCCAGGGAGGTGGTGCCTCATCCTCACATTCCACCCCACCCTGGGAAGACACCCCAGCTCTTCCAGGATACACATCAGGTTTTCAATAGCATTTGTATCTTCTGTTGCCCCCTAGCCCAACAATACGAAACCCCTGTTAGCCTCCAGACCTATATAAAATTGGGGAGAGGTGTGGAATGTCACAGGCAGCTGTAGTTCTCCTCACATCTTCCCACAAGGGAAGAACTATTCATACTTAAACATTAGCTCCCACCCTTTTATGTATCTGTGAAGTCCTCCCAGATAGCCAGGCTTCTGTCTACCCAGGGGTCAAGGCCCCACTCAGTTATTCTCTGTGACAGAGCCATGGTAACCCTCACCAAACCTGGGACTCCATAGATGTCGTCTTCCTCATGGCCATCTTCCCCATTTTTTTAGCCACTGGGGTCTTTGTCTTCTCCTTCTCTTTGGTCTTTTCCTGCTTCTCGAGCTCCTCTACATACGCGTCATAGATCTCCCACTAGGCAAGGGCAATATAAGAAGTGTCATGCCTAATCATCGTCCAGCCGGTTCCTCTTCAGTCGTTCGGGCTTGAGGAGTTGATCATGTCAACCCCTGCTCACATATTATTACACCATCCTCTAGTTGGCCCATTGTAATTATGTATTCAACATCTGTCTTCCCTGCTAACCATCAGCTGTAGGACAGGAATGAAAGAGCTCTCAGGGCACCTCTGCACAGGGTTTTCCACCCTGCAGCCCAGGGGTTTGGTTGTCAGCTAGAGATCAGTATTGTTCCAGCCTACATCCTCCATCAAGCAAAACAAATGGGCAAACATCAGGCTAGCTCACATTTTTCTTGGTGATTTATAGGATTCTGAACTAGGAAACTTAAAAAATGTCTCCCCCCATGGAGATGGGATAAACATATTAGCTCAGTCTGGCTGTCTACAGCACTGACCATACCTTCTCAGCATAAAAAGATAAACAAAAAGCAAAGAAACCCCAGCTAACTGGATCTGACATCAAGAGAAGCCCAAAGATAGTAGCAGAGGAAGCAGCAAGGATCTGGGGTTGGGCGAATGCCCCAGATCACACTGTGTGCTCTCCAGAGCTGGGCAGTCACTGCCACCTGGAGGCCAGAAAGGCACACCTTACATTTAATAATTTACTCGTGGGCCAGTACTCCACACTGCAATGTACATTAATAATATCGGAGATATTATTCATAATATTAATAATATCGGTCTCATTCGGAGACCTCCAACAACCCTGTGAGGCTGCTTGTCATCTTTATTCGACAGAGAAAGAAACAGGCATTCAGAGTGACATGCTTTGGCCAGGATCTTCCAGCATGAGCAGCATGGTTGGAGCCTGAACTCATGTCTCCTGGCACCATCTTGCTTAAATCAGCATGGCTATCCAGCAGGACCTGAGGGGGACGGAGGGTCTGCAGGAACACTGAAGGCTGATGGAAGGGCCGGGCCAGACTCAGCCATAGGGTACTAAGGACTACAGAGAGTCCAGGGAAACAAACGTTCTCTCCTGGTCTTGTAGGAACTTCCAGAAGCTATGCCTGTTTCCCATTTGGTCAGCCTTGCCCTGGAGGGTATGTGGCTGACCCAGAGCTCACTCAGTGGGGACGCAGTCTCATGCCTGGTGTTCAGAGCTTGGACAAGGAGCAGGAAGGTAGATGGATGAGAAGGGCAGACCATACCAGTCTCCCTTGTTGCCAAGCCAGGCAAACAGGTATGGGGGTGGGATGGGGTGATGGCTTTTAGACTGGCTCAGGGTCTCACCTGATTGGCTGTAGCTGAAAAGTTTGTCCTGGGAGGAGGCTCCATTTGGCATTCTCGGTCCTAGAGAATAATGACAACAGGAAACTGACAGAAAGCCCTTAGTTCCTTTTCACTTAACTCAACAATATAGCCATAGGTGAGGCATTTTGGTTGTAGCTGAGGGTAGGGTAGGACATAGAACTGGGGAAGTAAAGAGGACCAGGGCCAAAGCCAGGGCAGTAATGCTGCACTGAAAGCCTACATTGCCCATCCAAACCTTCAGAAGAAGCAAAGTGAGAAAGCAGGGGCAGTGAAACTTGATTGTGCCAATTTCAACCAAGAAACACTCCAAGTAGGGGATGGACAGATCTGCGAGAAGTCGAGCCTATGGCCAGCCTCCAGGCGGGACACAGAGCTCAGCCTCTGGAAGACCATTAGGCTAATATCCCACTCCCTGAGAAGGCTTTGCCCTAATACTGGGGTCTCTGATTCCACCAGGAAAATATCTCCCTCCCCATTGTTTATCACCCAGGTTACCAAATGTCAGCATAGGGACTACACAAAGTGATTAGGAGCTGCCAAAAATCTACCCTGCAGACTTCTGCCCTCCACTCGCAGATTCATTTCTATAGAACACTGCCTTATGCATGTGAGTCTCTCACTTGAAACCCTGAGCGGTTCTTTCAGCCTGATACTCAGGGTCTTCCATTCTCATGAGCCAGAGAACTTTTTAGCCTTCTCCAGCGAGTCTGTCACAGAGACTAACAACTTCAGTCAAATTGGCGCCTAGCCTCACCTCCCCAGCACATTCTGGCCTCCTGTCTCTTCCCCAGCTCTTGCCCTCCTCTTTTCAAGTTTCACTTTCTTAGTGGAGGGCTCCAGCCTCCTTGTTACTTCCCTCTGCTCTCCTGTCTGGATGGCTTACAGGGACTGAACACGTGCTCCCAGCTCTCCTTGGAGAGAGTAACCATGGCATCTACCGTCACCCTGCCAGGCTGAAGGCTGCTGGGGCTGGGGTCAGGCAGGCCTGCTTCTTCCCTGCCGTGTACAGTGCAGAGCTGTGAGGTAAAGGGGCTGGGGTGGGGGCCACTCTACCCGGAGAGGGTTGTTGAAGGTCTGTGAGGCCCGCTCACTGAAGTTGAACTGGTTGGTGAGTTTTCGCTCCTTGGGCTGCTTAGGAGTAATCAGTTCTTCTTCAGCCACTTTTTCAGCTGCCTGGAAGAAAAGACCCACAGGACCAGTCCACAGCTGTGAGAAGAAGGTGGCGGGGAATTGGGAGAAGGCGTGTCCTGGAACAGGCTGGTAGTGGGCGGGGTGGCGATGCCAGATGCATTGACATCTACAGCCTCTAACTTCTCATTCACAGCCCCCACCACCAGGGAGTCGCCCCTGAAGCTTCCATCCACAGCTGGAGTGAGATGGGGCAGGATGGAGAGCAATACTACACTGTACCTCAGCTGCGGGCACATCTGTTTGACTCCCAGTTTCAGCTTCGGCTTCCTTAGGCCCTTCTTCTTCTTCGAGGAGTTCTGTTTCTGAAACCACCACCTTGGCAGACTCCTGAGAACCTTGGTAGGATATTGCTGATGAACCCAAATCCAGGCCCACTCCCCCAGCCCCTGGCAGGACAGGCCTTTTGGGTTCCTGCCTTTCAGACTCGCCTGCCCCAGGGTTCTCCTTGGCCTGAGCCTCACGGGTTAGCTCCCAGACCTACACAGGACTGCCAGCTGTGGCACTTTACACAAGTAGAGACTCTGCAAAGTTCTGGCTTAGGAATCTATTCCCCGGAGTGACCGGAGAAAGGGGACTAGGCTGCAGCCTCAGTCTGGCCCAGAGGCCTACCTGCCACTAACTCCTCGCGGTAGTGCTGCCTCCGTCCTTCATCCGAGTCTTTGGGGATCAGGTTCCCCATCTGGCTGTAGTGAACTGCCAGCTGGTTCACAAAGCCAATAAGCTTATATGTACCTTCCTAAAAAGAAAAGGGGATGAGTCAGACCAGGGGTCCTCAGAAGGGCTGGAGTCAGAGTGGTCTGCCTTCATTCTCTAAGACCTAAGATGGGCCATCTGTTAACAGAAATATAACCCCCCAAATCCTCAGGTAGCCTGAGTTTTCACTGCATCCCAATTTAGAGAAGCGGAGGCAAATGAACTGAAGTTTTCTGTTTTGTTTTTTTTAAGTTTTCATCAAAGATATATTTTAAAATACCTTCTCTTCCAACTTTAAGCAGCTCTAGATTTGTCTGTCACTAGCTCCTACATTTAGGCCAAGAGATCCTGGTTCACCTGTTTCACCACACACCTCAGGTCACACATAGTCATCAAACACACCTGGCCTGGCCTTCTTTCCACTGTACTTGGTGGATGTGGGGCTGGATAGATTCTCAGAGACACCAAATCCCCAATCCTTTGTTCCATACAAGAAGACCACAGAAATCTAGAAAAAGTTGGGGTTTGGCACGTGTCCGTTTCACACAGCAAATGAGAAGCAGGGCTGGGCATAAAGCCCAGGCAACCTGGTTCAGTCCTTCTTCAACAAATAGTTTTCGAGTAGACACAATGTGCCAAGTATTTTCTAGGTTCCAGAGATAGATACAAAGCTTAGCAAAAGCAGGCGTGATCCCTGCTATCTTCTCGTTCTGCCAGACTGTCTCCTCATTGATCACCAGCCTAGTTCTAAAGTTGACTTTGAAAGGAGTCCCTTCTTCTTTTAATACAGTTTTTACCAACCCTTTCCAAGTCATATTGAAAATTATTACATTTATATGGCATACTGGGGTAACCTTACTACAGAGGAAACCAGCCCATGGGCTCCAGCTGTACCAGACCCACCTGCCCCTGGAGGTGTGAAAAAATGACTATTTCTGCACACGGGCTGGGAAGCTTTGCCTTAAAAAGTCACCACAGAGCCTTTCCTCTCTCAGTAACTCAGATGGATGGAGAGATGGGAAAGTCCAGTGGTGAAGAGCATGGTCTATGGACATGCAGAATTGTATTCAAATCCTGATTCTGTCCCTATTATCTGTATGACCTTGGGCTTCACCACTCTAAGCCTTCATTTCTTCATCTGTAAATGAAGATAATAATATCTAATTTGCAGAATAGCTGTGAAATAATTAAAACAATCTATTATATAGTATCTGGCACATAACAAGTCCTCAATAAAAATAGTAACCATTATTATGGTGATGGAGGTTCCCATGGGAACCATACAGTTGTCATTTGAGGCTTCACCTTCACTCTGTTCGCAGCAGTGACTAGTACCTTCCTCTTCAGTTTAGGGATGGAAGTCAGACTCCATTGCTTCCATGAAAGGAGGGGAGGCATGTCTAGATTTGAACCATCAGCCTCCCAACTCCAGCACTTCAAAGGAAAATAGTAGCTTTGGAGATGTAAAGCTCTTGAATCTTAGCAAAGGACCCATGAGATGGAGACTAGCTCTGTGGGAGGACAGCCTAAGAGGCTATTAGAAGGTTGAGTAAGGTAAGCGTGACAGGGAGCTTAGGGCTACCCAACTGGCAGTTGACTCAAAGGAATTTTTTCTAATAAGTAGGTTTTCCAGAGGGCAAGAAGAATTCATTGACACCCACAAGGCAGTGCCAATCCTCTGCCTGTAGCATGCCTCCCATGACCAGCATACTGAGTCCTAGAGACCCTCTTTCAGATGTCAGAAGGACAGGAGCCCATGGAGTATACCACACTCCAGCATAAGCTCAGAGAAGGCAAGGCAGCTTCCTTCTGCCCCTCTGCCCCTTTATGGGCTGCCTAAGGGAAGCCATTAGCACAACTCAGGAGTGCAACCTCTTAGGAAATACATATGTATTTGTCCCAACTTCTTTTTGGAGGGGTTGATGACTCAATCTTAAATAAGAAGCAGTATGTTCAAAAAACTATTCACAAAAACCTGTACATGAATGTTCATAGCATCATTCATTGTTCATGATAGCCAAGAAGCAGAAACAATGCAAATGTCTATCAACTTATGAATGGATAAGTGAAATATGGCATATTTATACAATAAAATACTACTTGACAACAAAAAGAAATGAAGTCCGAATATATATTAAAACATGGATGAACCTTGAAGACAGGCTAAGTGAGAGAAGCCAGTCATAAAAGACCACATAGTGTATGATTGTTTTAATATGAAATGTCTAGAATAGGCAAATCTATAGAGATGAAAAATGTATTACTGGTTGCCTAGGGCTGGAAGGGATGGAGGACTAGGGAGTGACAGCTCAGAGGTACAGTTTCTTTTAAAGGAAATGAAAAGGTTCTAAAATTGATTGTGGTGATAGTTGCACAGTCTGTGAATATTCTATAACATACATTGAATTGTATACTTTAAATGGGTGATTGTATGGTATGCAAATTATATCTTAATAAAAGTGTTGTGTGTTTTTTTAAAGAAAGAAACTGTTAATAGGGTGGTCTCTGGGCAAGGGGACAGGGGAGGGAGGTTTAATTTTATATATTTTTATTGTTCTTTTGGCTCTTGAAATTTGTACAATGGGTTTCTATTATACAGTCAAAATAATATATATATATGGAACAGTGTAATGTTGCTTCAGAGTCAAACAAGTTCAAATTTTGCTTTGAATCCTGGCTGGGTGGCTTTTGTAATTTGTTTTATCTAGCTTAATTTCAGTTTCTATAAAATGAAGACAAAAATAGTCCCTATAGCAAAGAAACCTGAGGATTAAATGAGATATCTTATATAAAAGGTCTAATATAGGACCTCACATTGGCACACAGTAAGCGTGGAACAAATGGAACTTGAGATAATGAAATAAAAAATATACATACACATCCACCTTAGCTCAAATTGTACTTGGAAGTTTCCCTCAGACAGTACTCACAGGAGTTGACTTTGCTGTGGCTGAAAATGTGTTCCATACGTACCTACCAAGTGAGTACACGCCCACACCACGTGTACCAAGGGAAGGCCCTGATGGAGTCAGCTGCCTGCCTGACTGTGATGTCAAGAGACACTGAGAACGGAGTCTGCTGGGGCTTCCTTCCAGGTAGGAATGCATGGGGGAAAGGCAAGCTCCCTGTCCAGAGGGGAGTTTGTACTCCACCCAAGTGTCTGGCTGTAGGATCAGCTTCCAAAGATCCATTAGTTGATGTTAGTGAAAGATGTGTTATACACATTGGAAAGGTTTTTTTTAACCAAATGATTGCCTTCAGGATTCCTGAAAACAATGGCTTTGCAGGGCACTTAAGACAATATAATTAGCAAGACTGAGCGGGAGAGTCATAAAGAAATTTCAAAAATCTCTAGAAAACTCTACGTAAAATCTCAGGGTTCAAGCCAAAGACCTCAGTTTAAAGGTGATGATCTCTCTAATCGCTGAGAGGCTTTTGCAATGTAGCAAGTCACTGCCAAGCCAAGGAGCACCTAGAAGCACCTGCCCCAGAGGGGCTGACTTACTTTAAAGCTGTACCTGACAATGTTCTGGGGTGCATGCGGGTTGTTGGCTGTCAGAATTCGGGTGAACTCCTCCTTTAGCTCCTAAGGAAGAGAAATGCCAAGAGGATCATACATGGAGGGCCCCCACCCCTCTCTGATTCTTGGGAGGAACTCCCCCTCACCACCAGCCCCGGGCTCAGCAGACACCTTATACCCAGGTTCTGGGCAAGCTCGTAATGAAGACTAAGGCAGAACGCATTGCTTAGGCTAGAAGAGATAGAAGGAGCAAGGGTAGGCTGCTGCTCACTCACCGCATCAGTCAATTCCAGCTGGTCAGGGGGTCTAACTGTAGCTTTGGACTGGGCCCATTCATCTGTCCCTTCTCCCACTTCGGTCCCTGAATCTTCATCCTGGGCAAAAACCTCATATGAGGATCAGGAGTCCCTGATTTGCTTGGGCAAGCGAGCATGCTGCAGGAAGCCCCTTCATTCACAAATCCTGCTAGAAGCCAAGCCCTGCCCCTGGTACATAGAATACAAAATGTACAACAGACCACTCATAGAAGAGACCAAAAGAACTACTCAGGTCAGACTTTTCATTGCCTGGAAGATCATGGCCATCTCAGCCCTGGGGATCAGGGCTTAGCTGAAACATTGTGGTGGACCTTTGGCCCCAGTAGTGGGACAAGAAGAATTGGCTCTTTCCTACTGCCTCCCACACAGCCCAGAAGTTAATGGCCAGGACTAGCTACCAAAGGCAGGGCTTTATGCAAAATGAAAGGACACCCAGCTGTTCTTTAAGCTACTTCAACTCTAATTCATTTTTTAGTTTCTCATTTGCCACCCTAAAGTTACTCTTACAGCAATACTCTCAGTACTTGGTAACTTTAAGACTTAGTCCTATTAGATCCTTGGAGGAAAAAAAAAATCAAGGGCTAGAAGTTTTTCCTTTCTCTGTTAGACAGTTAAACCCCTTACTAACGTGGCCCATGACATATTAAAAAATACTCACTCTCACAAGCAATCAAAGATATACAAAATAAAACAATGCAAATTTTTCACTATAAAACTAGTGAAAATGAAGAAAACAAAAACCGAAAAGACCAAACAAACGTGAAACCAACCAAATGAAACTAATACCCAGTGTTGGTGAAGTTATAGGAAAATTGGCAACCATAAATTAGCACTACCTTCCTAAAGAGCAATTTGGAAATACTTATCAAAAGCTTAATAAGCGTTTATACTCTTAGACTCAGATTTCTATGTATGTAAATTTATATTATTATAATTGAAAAAATTAAAATTAAAAAAGAAATTTATATTAAAGAAACAACCAAGGACATGCCCAAGATTTTAAATGCATGAATGTTTGTTGGAGGATTGATTGTAATAGTGAAAAAAGGAAACATCTAAATGTCCAATGTGGGGCATGGTTGAGCTGATTATGATATGGCCTTAAGGAACATATGGTAAAATATGCAGTAATTTTAAATGATGCCATAAAAAACGTATTTATTGGCAATGGAATGTACTCTAAATATATTACATAAAAGCAGATTATAAAATAACACATAAAGTTTGAAAATCTGTTTAAAAATAAATACATGTAATTTTTATATACCGTGTTTCCCCAAAAATAAGCCCCAGTTAAGATCGTCAACCAGACAGACACATTTAGTACATTATGACGATGTTCCAGAAGAAGGTGACATGACTGTATTTGAATAAATACAGATTGTTGTACATGAAAAAATAAGACATCCCCTGAAAATATGCCTTAATGCATCTTTTGGAGCAAAAACTAATATAAGACCTGGTCTTATTTTGGGGGAAACATGGAATTCATAGAAATATCTGGTAGGATATAATATCACATGTTAACTAAAAAGTTTCCTGTGGTGGTAGGTTTAAGGGTGATTTTAATGTTCTTTTTGCTCATTTGAATGTTCTAAAAAATATATAGCTAATATTTTCAAGAGAAAAAGTGCTATTAGCTTCTTGCTGAGAGTCTGTGGTGGTTTCAGCACTTACTTTCTTCCTGGCTCCTCTGCTCACAGTGATGCTCTGAAAGAACAGAAACAGAAGGCAAGTCATAAGCGAATCTCCATGGAGATATCAGAAAGAGTATTACAGGGAGGCTTCTGCCCAGGGACCTGGCAGAGAAGGGACATTGAGCTTTCCCACGTCTCAGAAACAGTCCTCCTTAATGGCAACGTGTGATTCTTACCCAATAAGGAGGTCCTGTATTTGAGGCAACCCCATTCCAGCATCAGTGGGACTGACCCAAGGAGAGCAACCAGGTAACTTAGTACTGGCCATGTGTCATTTACAGCAAGTTCACTAAACATTTTTTAAAAGCATATTTTAAGTGCTCAGCTCTACACTAGGCATTATGGGGATTTTCGAGGGCAGATTATATTCTTAAACACTTGTTTGGAATGAATTTGAGCTCTTTATGAGCAGGACTTTGTTTTGTACACTGCTGTATTATAATATAGTAGGTATTCAAAAATACTTGTTGAATAAACGAATGAATGCCATCAAACCTATTAGTAATCATGACCCTGAGGAAAATTATTTCCCTCTCTGGGCCTCAGTTTCCTCATCAGTAAAAGGCATAGGATTGGATATGATGACCTTCCAGCTCAACATGCTCAATTTTTATGTTCCCAAGGGCAGCATTCTCAATTCAACTTGATAAACATTTGTTGAACATCTATTTGTGTGTCAGGCACTAACCTAAGCAGTCGGAAAAAGACGAAGAGAGATGAGGTCCCTACCCCAGTTTGCTCAGTGTCCATGAAGGACAGATGAGTACGATCAGTGTTCAGCATTTACTCACTTGCTCCCTCACTCACTCATTCAGCATTTGTTCCTTTGAAAGCCTGCTCTGTGCCAGCAATAGAGATATGTGTGCACAGGGTGCTGTAAGAGAGCATGGAGGAAACTACCCAGCCTGGTGTGCACAAGAAAGGCTTCCAGATGTAGCAATTTCTTAGCTGGGTATCAAAGGACAAGTAGGGATGTCCAGGGGGAGAAAATGTTTTTCAGAGGGGATTTTCAGAAGAACACAGCATGTACAAAGGTAAGAGAACAATAAAATGTCCGGCCAAACAAATAAACCCCTGCAATATCTATTTAAAACAATAGGTGTTTCAGATGATGGAGCAAGAGATCAGTGGGAGGGGCTCTTGGAAAAAGCAGGCCTAGAGCACTGGAAGACGGGTCAAGGCAGCAGAGAAGCCAAAGGAGGGCACATGTTGGTGGCAGCATAGCACATGGGAAAGAGACCTCACTCCCAGCTCTGCTGACCAGCTGTGGGATCTTGGGGAAATCTCGGGGCCTCAGTTTCCCAAATACAAAGTGAGGGAGTTCCACTAGATGGGCTCTTAAACCCTCACATGACAGGGTCTGTGGGAGACGCTTTGGTGGTGGAGGGGAAGAAAGAGATTCTATGAGGAGAGTAGAACATGTCTCAGTTTGGGCTAAGACTGTCGCAGGTAGGGGAGGCAGCAGGATTCAGATTTCTGCCAGGTTTCCAAGGTTTCCAGGGATGGGAACCCTTCTCTGAGGCTAAGCTGCATGAACCAGAAAGCTGCTTTCCTTTGAAGAGCCTCTGATCCCTAAGGTAACGAGAAGGAAGTGCCACACGTCAAATAGCTTTCTGGCCCACAGTGGAGCACAGGAGGGCCAATCCCAACCCAAGCTGCCAGCCTTAAATAGAAAACGAGATCCAGTTACCACTGCCCCCATAAATATGTCTGTAAAACATTTATCTGGCAATAAAATAACTGACAAGGCAATTTGAGTGTAATTGTTTTTGGCAGTTGGAAATATTTCAATTAACACACTATAAAAGCCACACTATAATAAATGCAAAACAGGCCAATGAAATCAGCTACAGCCCTGACTTCCCAACCATGGCGAAGGAGATTGAATGTCAGGCTGCCACTTTGGGCCCTTGGTCTTCCAGAAGGAGAAGCCTGAGACAGACAGGCCTAAATTCCTGCAAAGTTTTGATGGTGCCTTCCAGAAGCCATGAAACCACAGAAGAAGGAAGCCCAAACTCCCTCCCCTGGGCCTCGGAACTCTATCACCTGGCCACACGTCCCCATCCCAGCCTGCTCTCCCACCCTTCATGTGCTAGGACTTTGAGATGCAGCCCAGTGAGGCTACTCACATTTCCTGAGCTTGGCCCCGTGCTTTCCCACCTCTGCATCTTTGCTTTTACCATTCCTTTGGCCAGGAACGCCATCTTCTCCTTTCCCCCTCCCTGCTCCTACCGTCTCTGCCTAACAAACCCTACCCAACTAGTGTGTGCTAGTAAATCTAACCCTGACACATTGTCACCTCTCTCCTACTTCCCTCTACTTTTCCTTCCCTCACTTTGAGCAAAACTCTGCCCCACCTTCCATTACCATCACAAATACCGGCGAATGAAGGATGAAATGTGTCTTCAAACAGACATTCTGTTGTCTCTGGCCTTTGATCTGGGACAGAATTACGAAAAGAAATATAATCTGCAGCATACATTGGAGGCAGCTTGGAGACTCAAGCAAGGGAGGTCCACCATTCTTATACTGTTAACCAAAGAAGATCCTCTACTCTTGGAGAGGTCATTCTATTTGGCCAAGGGAAAGGACCCACCCCCCACTGCCCCCACCACCATGGCAGTCAAATTAACTCTGGTGATCAATGGGAATACAGATGGCCCAGCCTGAGCTCCGTCATTCTCACTGTTACACATTTTAGTGTGAGCATCCTGAGGGCAGCAACTGATAACAACTCACCTGCCTACTGGTCACTTTGCAGTTCTCTTATAGGACTTGACATTGCTGAGGGCTCCCTCATTCCTTCTTGAAACTTCTTCTCCAACTTCATTTCCATGTCACTAACCTCTCCAATAATTCCTTCTCGATATTCTTGACTTCTCCAGGAATATATGCTGGACCCCATAGTTTTCTTATTCTATATACTCCCCCCTTGGGTGCTCTTCATCTTCTACTTTACGATGAAGGTCAAATCTATTTCTGAAGCTTAGACTTCCCAGAACCTCATGTTCAAATTGATGACAGAGTACTCAAAATCAGTATCTTAAAAACTGACCTCATTCTGTTCTTTTGTCACCCAAACTTCCATTTTTTCTAGTATTTCCTATCTCACTCAGCGCTCCTCCATCCATTCAGTCACCCAGGTTGGAAATTGGGAACCATCAAGGATGCCTGCCTTTTCCTCACCCTCCCATTAGCATCATATTTCAAAGTCTAACAATCCTATTTCTTTAATGTGTATCATAACTATCCTCTCCATTTATACTTCTCTTAATTCAGGCCCTTACTATCTCTTGCCTAAATACATTTGATTTCCCTGACTCCAGTTTCTCTCCATTCTAATAATTGTATCATTATCATCATTTTCAGCTATTGATTACTTACTCTGGGCCAGTCATTTACTGAGTCATTTATCTTATTCAATTATCTCATTTAATTTTCACGAACATCCTATATGGTAGGAGCTATCATTATTCCTATTTTACAGTTGAGGAAGAAAACTGAGGCATACAGAGATCAGATAACCAACCCAACGATGACCAGGATATGAACCCAAACTTTAATCACTATCTATAAGTGATCTTCCTAAAACATAAATCTGATCATGTTACTCTCCTGTTTAAAACCTCCAAGAGCTCCCCATTAACCATGAGAAGAATCCTAAGCTCCCTAACACAGCATCCACCTCATCTATTCTTTTCCTCCCACAACCGTTGGGAGGATGCTATGAAAATAAAATTCT
The DNA here is from genome assembly GCF_964194185.1 of Rhinolophus hipposideros. NCBI lineage: Eukaryota > Metazoa > Chordata > Mammalia > Chiroptera > Rhinolophidae > Rhinolophus > Rhinolophus hipposideros. The sequence continues at coordinate 51,055,572 of NC_138057.1, read as the reverse complement.
GGTCAATGTAACAGATAATTATTATAGCCACCTATTGGGCACATACTTGCACTTAGACGTCTTTTGGTATATGACCCACTGAATAGTATAAGCAACCTATTTGTTCCTGAGCATATTTTAGGGGTAAGTAAGGAACAAAAATTCTTAAGCTATTCCTAATCATGAAGATATAATATTTAAGTAACAATTATATGATCAGATGTATCCATGAAGCCTACATATAAGCTTTGAAGTCAACCATACCTGAGTTTGAGTCCTTCCATTCTGCTAGTTCTATGACTCTAGGCAATTTATTTGTCTTCTCTGAACCTCAGTACCCATAACAATACCCTCTCAGACCATCATAGACTTGTTAGGATTAAATGAGTTGATGCATATAAAGTGCATAGAGCGGTTCCTGGCCAGAGTTTATGCCTAATACATGATAGTCAGCAGCGTTATATTCTCATTTACAGACTCTGCTCTGCCCTCAGCCACACAGCATGTGTGGCCCTTTGCCTACTAGAAAGCGCCTGCCCTAGGGATGACTAGACCCTTCGCTCACATCTCCACTGAAGAGTTCAATGCTGAAACATGATTGTTCCTGGAAAGACAGGCTCTTCGAAGCATGCAAACCCACAGAAGCATGCAAACCCACAGACGCTGCATCCTCCTGCCTGGGGCCCAGGAGACTTCATTTACCATTTCAGTTGTCTTGGTCCTTATTTTAAAACTTACTAACAAGTTTCCATTAAGCTAAATTGAAACTAAATACCTCACCAGTTTGTAGTTTCCTGTTTCTAAAAGGGTAAAAGCTCTTAGTCCCAAAGGAGCAGTAATTCATCAACAAATCTTCCTCTAGCTATACAGACTGCATCTCAAATCCCTGAGTCTAGTGCAGTGTCTAAAGCACACAGAAGGCACTCTATAAGTGTAGTTGAAAGAGAGTTCAAAATTTTGAAACACCTGATGAAGGGGAACAGGCACTATTATACACTATTTTGGGAGTGCCAACTGATGCAAGCCTTTTATAGGGTTATTTGAATACCTACCAAAATTTTAAATGCCGATACCCCTCAACTCAGCAATTCCACCTTCTTGAACTTTTCCTATAGGAATACTCACACACACGCATAAGACGTATGTACAAAATTGCTTGCTGAATCATTATTTGTAATATTTTTAAATAAAAACTAAATATTCATTGATGGGGCCTAGTTAAATAAATTATGGTGTAGCCATTCAATGGGATATTATGCACATTTTTTAAAGAATGAGGTAAACTTGTATTGTTGTGGAAAGTTCTTCAAGGTGTACTGTTAAATGAAAAAACAAATGACAGGAATAGATGACCCATCTGCTTACTTTAACAATATATGTTTAGGTGTATTTGCATATACATACAGAATTTCTGGGACAATATATAAGATGCACTGACAGTGATTTGCTCTGGTGAATGTGACTGGGGAATTGTGGGGACGGACAACAATACTGTTCACCTTACACTCATTCTCCTGGTTTTAATATTTTTAATGTGAATGTGCATTACTTTTATAATTTAACATGCTATTTAAGAATTTCCCTGTTCTCTTTGATATTTTGGAATTTCACGAGAGGGAGTTGAGCAGCAACTTTAAGTAAATTTGGATCATTTATAAGTTAAACTTCAACAGGGTCCCAACATTCAAGAACCACAAGGCTACAAAATCTTCTCTGCTTTCCAGATGCTTTTTCTCTGCTGGCTACTCAGCAAAATTCCCAAGTGGAACCACATGATTTATCTTTGTGTTTGGGGCTTTTCCCAGATTCCAGTATTTTCTGCCTTCTTACATTTGGCTGGTTTCTATTTATCCCTCCAAATTCTCTCTGTCTCCGGTAGACCTGATTTTCCATTAAGAACATTAAGTCAAGGTTCTTGCATTCAGGTATGGAAGCTGCCATTACTTTCTGCTCACTTTGTCCTCTCTGGAATTCACTTTATTAAGGCTTCTTTGCACCTATCGCTCTTTGATAGTTTCATAGTTTATTTCTTGTTTGTTTTTCCTTGTTGTTACTATGGGAGTTATAGGTCTTACATACACAATTATAAACTAACCATAAATAAAAATGACCATACACACACAAATTTTTTTAAATCAACCAAGTGCAGTTAAAGAGGTTTTTCTTTCCTATTATTGCAGTGCTAGCACAGTGTTAAAAATGCAGAAAAGGGGAATATGAGACCAGGATCGTGCCTCCCGGGAAGCCCAGGAGAGCAGAAGCCAACTCAACAGGACCCTTCCCACATAAAGCTATAGAAGGCAAGTCAGGGTAGGGTTTAAAAGCTCAAGCTCGGCGGGATTCTTGACTCTGCCACGAACTATATGTGAGACCTTGAGCAAGGTATTTATTCTCTGATCCTAATTCTCTCACCTATAAGGTAGAGAAAACATTAGTGCTCTCCTCAGAGTTGCTGCGAGGATAAAATAAAACAATGCATGAAGAGCACTTAACTCAGAGCCCAGCATTCAGTGAGCCCTCAAGCAACAGTGGCAGTATAGAGTGTGTGCTTGTCATTATTTATTATCCTATCATGGTCTGCTATGCATGGCAATTGAGTCCCATCCTGAGGGCATTTATTGAATAGTTGAAAAGTATGTTGTCTAGGATCTAAGAATCCCTAATCAGAAAGGAGCCTATAAATCTTGGGGTGTCACAGCAGGGGGATGACAATAAAAATATCTTCCATTTATATAGCACCTTTCAGTTTGTTGAAGTACATCATCTTATTTGACTCTAATACTAATTTTTTGTGTGTTAATGTTGAATTTTGTCAAATTTTTTTCTGAATCTATTGAGATGTCATCATGATTTTTCTCCTTTTTTCAGGTAATGTGATGAAATACCTTGATTTTTTTTTAATGTTGAGCTATAACTTTGTGTTATTAGGATAAACTCCACTTGATCTGACATATTATTCTTTTCATTATTGCTGGAAAAGATTTGCTAATATTTTGTTGGATTTTTTTCATCTATGTTCATGAGGAATATTGGCCTGTCATTTTATTTCCTTGTAATAGCTTTAATTTTAATATCAGACTTATACTGGCATCATCAAATGAGTTGGAACTTGTTTCCTTCTCCATTTTCTTTTGGAGAAAATGTAACACTTTGTGTAAGATTAGTGTTATTTATTCCTTACATATTTGATACAATTCATCAGTGAAACCATTTGGGCCTGGAGTTTCTTTGTGGGAAGGCTTTTAGTTATGAATTCAATTTCTTTAAATAGGTATGGAGTCTTCATATTTTCTATTTCTTCTTGTGTTACTTAAAGTGTATTTTTCAAGAAATGTGTTCATTCCTTGTAAGTTGTTGAATTTATTGTCATAAAATTGTTGATAATATTCCCTTAATATCCTTTTTAATGTCTGGAGCTTTGTAGTAATATCTCATTTTTTATCCCTAATATTGGCTGTTGTGCTTTCTTTGTACTTTGATAAACCCTGTTAGGTTTTATCAATTTTATTAACATTTTGAAAGAATCAACTTCTGGCTTTATTATTCTTTTTATTGTTTTTCTCATTGTATCTATGAAACAATAAAATAAATGAATAAATCAATAAAATAAATGGAATGGATGAAATAAATCTCATTTTTATTATTTTGGATTTAATTTTCTCATCTTTTTCTGTTTTCTAAAGGTAGAAACTTAGAACAATGATTTTAAATCTTCTTTTCTAAAACAGGCATTTAAAGCTATATATTTCCATTAAGCACAACTTTAACACCCCACAGTACGTAATATTTTCATTACCATTCAATTAAAAATATCTTCTAATTTCCCTTGTGCTTTTTTTGACAGGTGTTATTTAGAAGTGTGTTCTTTAATTTCTAAATATTTTGAGATTTTAAAAGATATTGCTATTTATTTTAATTTAATTCCATTTTGGTCAAACTATTCCTAGTATGCTGAGATCTTTCTTTACAGATGGATGTTTGAACTGAATTAAAATCTCGATTTTAATCATTTCAAATATATTGAGACTTATTTTATGTCACAGTACATGGACTATTTTTATGAACATTCTGTAGTTCTTGGGTGTAATTTTCATTTACAGTTCTTGGACGTAATGTTCCATAAATAGGTCAAATTGATTAACAGATCTTCTATTAATACATCTTCCAATTATTGAGAGAGGCATGTTAAAATCCCCAATCATTATTGTGTATTTTTCTATTTCTCCCTTTAGCTCTGTCACTTTTTGATTCATATATCTTGAAGTTCTATTAATAGCTGCATATACGTTTGTGATTTTATGGCTCCTCTTGAATTGATCCTTTTTGAATTGACCCTCCTCTTGAATGTCTCCTCTTGAATTGACCCTTTATCATTATGAAATGTCCTTATTTATCTTTGGGAATAGTCCTTGTCTTGAAGCCTACTTAGTTCTGATAATACTATAACCACACAGCTTTCTTATGCTTGCCATTTGCACGGCATATTCTTTCTACTCTTTTAGTTTCAACCTTGCTATGTCTTTATATTTAAACTGTATCTCTTATAGGCAGAATATAGTTGGGTCTTGCTTTTTCTCCCCGTGCCTGAGAAACTTTGCCTTTTAAGTGAAAGTATTGGTCTTTGCCATGTTGCTCTTTGTTTTCTTTTTCCCATCTGCTTTTGTTCTTCTGTTCATCTTCTGTCTTCTTTTGTGTTAATCAAGATTTTTTAATATTTCATTTCATTTTCTCTATTGGCTTTTTAGCTGGGCCTTTTTGTATTAGTCTTAGTGGTTGCTCTAAGGTTTACAATGTGCATCCTGAACCTACTACAGTCTACTAAGAATAAATATCATGCCACTTCATATTTCACAATGTAATAACCTTACATCTTAATTCCATTTACCACCACCACCTCATCCTCTGCCCTATTGTTGTCACATATTTTGTTTCTATACACATTATAAGCCTCACCTTAGAATAGTATTATTTTTACTCTAAGGAGTCATATGTCTTTTAATAAAAGTTAACAGAAGAAAAACAAAAGCTAGTCTTTTATCTTTAGCCACATATTTACCATTTCCAGTACTTTTTGGTCATTCCTATAGAAAGAGCTTCCATCAGGTACCGTGTTTCCCCGAAAATAAGACCTAGCCAGATAATCAACTCTAATGCATCTTTTTGGAGCAAAAATTAATATAAGACCAGGTCTTATATTACATAAGACCCGGTTTTATATTATAGTAAAATAAGATCCAGCCTTATATTAATTTTTGCTCCAAAAGACGCATTAGAGCTGATTGTCCGGCTAGGTCTTATTTTCAGGGAAACGGTATTATTTTTCTTCAGTCTAAAGAACTTCCTTTAGTATTTCTTGTAGTTAAGGTCTGCTGATGACAAATTCTCTCTGCTTTAGTTTATATGAAAATGTACTTATTTCCCCATTCCTTTTGAGGGGTATTTTTGTTGGATATAAAATTCTGGGTTGACAATAATTTTCTTTCAGTGCTTTAAATATGTCATTCCATTGTCTTCTGACCTTTGTTATTTACAATGAGATGTCAGTCATAATCATATCATTATTTTCCTGTATGCCATGTGTTGTTTTTTTTCTCTGGCTACTTTCAAGGTTTTATTTTCGTCTTTGGTTTTCAGTATTTTGACTATGAGGGACGTAGGTGTGGTTTCTTTGTATTTATCCTTTTGGGGAGCTCTCGAGCTTCTGATAACATTATATGTTTTTCATTAAATTTAGGAATTTTTTATCATTAATTCTTCAAATGTTTTCCCCCTCCTCTTTCCTTCTGGGATTCCAACTACAAGCATGTTCCAAATACATATATGACATATTCCCATAGGTCACTAAAGCTCTTGTTTGTTCTTTAATCTTGTCTCTCTCTGTTTTTCAGATTGGATAATTTCAATGCACCATCTTCATATTTAGCTGTTAGGACCATCCATATATTTTTCATTTCTGGTATATATTTTTTCATTGTGTCCACTTTTCTGCTTAGATTCTCCATTTATTAACTCAATATTTTCTTTAAGTCCATAAATATATTTATAACAGCTGTTTTAAAGTCACTGTCTGCCAATTCTAACATCTGGGTTATCTTACTTGTGTCCTTGTACTCTCCTTTGGATGTATCTCCCTGAACCATGATCAACATTTGTCCCCAGGCAGATAACGAGGATAAACACGTAACTCACATTGGGTGTTTTCTTTCCCTCAGGAATCACTGTTGGGAGGGAATGACAAAAACAGGTGCCTCATATATTGTGTCCAGGATTAGGGTTGTTTACAATTGGAGGGCAAATTTAGTATGGATTGTTCCATTATGGCCAGAATATAAGTTCCATATATCAAGGCCTTTAAAAGGTACAGATAAAGGGTGCTGCATTTTAAAATTCTCTGCAGAAATGTGCTATTTTAAAAAATACCCTAAAAGCTTGTGTAAAGGACAGAACCTTTAATGAAACATAGTTGCTAAAAGACCATGAGAGATGTGGAGAAAGTAATTAGTACCTATATCTGTTTCAGAACCAATAGTTTTCCAATTCCAATTCTAGGCTATCTATGTATTTATAATACCCACCCACAAACCCCCACATATACATCTTCCCCCTTTACCCAACCAACCCCTTTACTTGAGGAAACTTGAGTGAGCCTTTGTTCTTTGCAACTTAAAGAGCTTCACTAAAATATATATGCTTTAGAGCAGGGGTGTCCAAACATTTTTCGACATTTTTTACCATGGGCCATATGCGGTAAAATACACAAACAGCAGGGCCACTCACTCAAGGTGAAGTACTTAATGCCTCACCTGGTTTATTTAAGTAAACTAAATATATTTTTGGAATTTGCTGTGGGCCAATTAACAATGGAGTGCAGACCACAGTTGGCCCACGGACCACAGTTTTGACACCCCTGCTTTAGAGTTTGCCAGGCCCATAAAGGGCAGGAGAAGTAGGAAAGACTTGGGTATTCTAGGCAGAGGAAACAAAATCATAAACAAAGATATAGAGGCTTAGAACCACGTGTCTGTTCAGGAATGAGTAGATTTTTTTTATACATTTATATTCCAATTTGTATCAAAGCAAGCTTTGAGTCTGAATATGTGACACATGGAATATAAATAAATGAGAAAATGGGTGTAACATAAAAATAAAAGTAGGAAAATAAGCTTAGCATCAGGAATAGGGTTCCTACATAATTAACAGAATTGGGCTGCTTTGACTAGGACGAAGGAGGTCTGAACTGCTTCTTCTGCAGGCCCAGAAAGAAAAGTTAGTGTTCAGAATATTGCAGTATGTACCTTTTTGTCATTTATTTATTTACTCAACTAATTTATTCAGTCATTATTCACTCATCCAATATTTATTAGGCATTTAAGATAATATTAAGCATATTATCCTTTGCTAGATCCTAGGTAATAGCTAAAGAACAAAGGTTGAGTTGGTCCCACTCCAAGGGGAACTCAAATCTAGGAGTTGAGAAAAATGGAGTACATAAACCCATCAAACAAACCAGAATCCAGTGACTCCATGAGTAGGACAAAGTGTTGTGAGACACAAAGCAGTGAAACCAAAGTTTGATCAATAACTGTGTCCTTTGCTTGCTTCTTCCATACAACTCTGTCTCAGTGATTGGGATAACGAATCCTCCCTACAAATTCCTAACTGGCAGAAAATAATTTCACGTGGCTTGCACACAGCTGGAGCCAGAGAATCAAAATTACTCTTCAGCATCAGCTTGTAGTAGGCTGCAAAGCCCAGGGATAAGCACAAGAGCCCTCCCTCTGCCTTTATTATTTGAGTACCTGACACGTACCAAGTACTAATAAGGTGCTAGGCTCCACAATAAACAGGGGAGGAGACCAAGTTCTGGCCTCAAATGCTCACAGCTGTTTTGTAATCTGATAATTGTGCATGACAAACCTCAGACCGTAACTCTGAAATAGCATGACTGTAATCATAACAGAATGGAACAGCCATTGGCAAAATTTGTTTTCTAGTTATCACTTCCAGAAGAAATTCCACAACACTACTAGGGGAAGAGAAGATTCTCAACTTCCTGCCACTAAACCTCTAAATTATCTTCATCTGCATCCACCCTCTTCCTTTCTCCTCTCCTGTTACAAAGTGTTCCACCTCCTTCCCATAACTCATCCACTCCTACCTACTCAGTGACTTGGCTCTACTCATTATTTTATCTGTCTCTTCATCTTCAACCTTTATCTATGCCAGGGTCCCTCCCCTGGCATTTAACATATTCAAGTCTTACTTCTTTCATCTCCTAAAAAAACCCCACAAATCCTTGTCAACATGGTCTTTACTGCCTTCTTAGTTCAATTCAGTCTGGCTTTTATCTCTGAAATTGTTCTTCCCAAGATCCACAATAACTTCCTAATTATTCTATGTCTAGTTCTGATCTTCATTGACCCCTTAGCAGGACGCATCATGGCTAACCACATTAACATTATAAACTCACTATAAACACACTCTTCCTTAGGCTTCTGGGACATTATCCTTCCTTGTTGTCTTCTAACTTCTCTGCTTACTTTTTATCTTACATTTTACACTCTTCTTCCTCATCCAAACTTTCAATCATGATGTTCCTCCTAGAAGTGTTCCCTGAGTCCCCTAGAATCAGTGATAGGATCTCCTAAGACATGCTTCCATAGTACCATATGCTAGTTCCCCAATCATATTCTATCATTCATTCAATAATCATTCATTAAGAACTTATGACGTGATGGCCACTGTATTAGGAACTGAGAAGACAGATATGAGCAAAAACAGCCACAGGCCCTGCTCTCCAGGAGCTCACAGTCTAATGGGAGATACATACAATAATTAAATACTTATACAGACAAGCACATAATTACACACTGTGATACATGCTATGGGAGAAAGGATAAAGGACAATGAGACTATATTACAGAGGAACCTTAACCCCATCTTCATTAACAGGGCAGGAGGCATTGGGGAGGTTTGTGAGGACTGATTGATATTTTGGCTGAAACCTTAGGAGTGAGTGAGTCCATGTGTAAGGGAAGGTGTGAAAAGTGTTCCAGAAAGAGGGGATAGCATATAGAACTGAAGTACAGCAAAAATAGGGGAAAAGTGGTACAAGTAAAGGCTTAGAGACCCAAGCAGGCCTCAGCCTATATGGGCACCTAAACAGTTATCTAAAAATTTGGTCCCTATCCTAAGAGCAATGGGAAAATACTGAAGGGTTCTGAGTGGAAGGTGACATAATCAGATAGAGTTTACAAAGATAACTTGATGCAGTGTAGAGAATAAATTTTTAAAGGACATGAGTGGGTGAGGGGAATTCCAAATACAGGGCTTTCCCAGCACTTTGGGTGGGCTAGGGAGGTGGCAGTGAATATGAAAAAAGTGGTTTGATTTGAGAGACATTTAGGAGGTATGGGGCAAAGGATTATATTTAGGGCTTGAAGAAGATAGGAGGTATAAAGATGACACTAAGAAGGATCACAAGAGTGAGGATATCTTACTTTGGACATAAAGAAACACATCAACTTCCCCTTGATTCTGCTCACCCTCTCCTGTCCTTTCTTCTGTGGATCCCAGGTCCACTCACCAGAATCAAAATCTCTGATTATCTAAGGTTTCCTTTTGGCCTTGCACCTGATCTTGCCCACTCACACCTACCCTAGTCACCCCTTATCAAAATCAATATTACCTACTACAAGGATTGTCTCAGACGGGCCTCTAGAGAGACTATAAAATGATCAAAAATGCAAATCTTTTCTTTGGCTCTTACAGACAAATGATGCAACATTCTAGACTTTCTTTTTTTTTTTTATGGTAACTGAGTTATAAAGGAGTACTAAAATTTGTTAGTCATAAACTAAATTTAGCTTTTAACTAGAGTTGACAGAAGATTCTAATTCAGTTCTCTACTCAGTCTGGCTGCCAGGCAATACTTGGCAATATTGCAAAGCTCCTCCTGCACATGTACACATGCAGCCAGTTAGAATTCTTGCAATTTTCAGGAAGGATACTGTTCTGAGGGCTTTACCAGCGATGTTTTGGTCATGGTTTGTGGTGCTTGACATTCATGCATTTTAATGACAAATTATGATTCCTGGAGTTCCATCATGATCAATGTAATATACCATGGCTTATTTGATTAATCCTCTGGGGTAGAGGGTTGCACCTCTCTGAACTTATTTCTTGACACTTCCCCTGTCCCCTTCCTTGCTGATCCAGAACATGTGTAGCAGGCTCCCGTCTCAGGTATTTTACATTTGCTATGCCCTTCATCTGGAATGCTTTTCCCCCAGATATCACATAACTAACTCTTTCATTTCTTTTAGGTCTTTCTCAAATGTCACCTCTGTGAGGCCTCCCCTGACCACTATGTTTAAATCATAATCTTCTGACTCCCTGAACTTCCTACTCCATTTCCCTGTTTTGTTTTTCTTCTTGACCCACTACCACACCACCTGATAAACTACCGTGTATATTGCGCACTTTTTTGCCCAAATTTGTGAGGGAAAAATAACGATGTGCATTATACATGGGTAGTATTAATTCCATATCTATATAAATGTTTTTAATTCTTTTATTTATGCTTATGATTAAAAGTGTAACTCTAGAAATCAATAACAATATCCGTATGCAAAATAATACCCTGGAATATGATAATTGGTTTTGTTGAACTTACGATGAACTTGCAATGATGAAGAGTTCTTGGCCTTCTATGATGTGTAAATTTTGTAAATTTTTTACCGGTACATAAAATTTCTTGTACCTTGTATCTGTTCTTGGGTTTTGTAATTATTTGTGACATAAAATTTCTTGTACTATGATATGTTAAAAAATAAATGCTAAAATTCCTTTATACTACAAAAAATTAGTACCTAAATATGAACTAGTAAAAATTCGAATTAAAAAATTAAAACGAAAATTTGTTTTCCCCTGAAAGTTCGGGCCAAAAATTTGGGGGTGCATTATACACAGCAAAATATGGTATATTTTACTGATTTGTTAATTTACAATTTACCTCCAAGTAAAAGTTAAGCTCTATGAGAGCAGGGGTTTTAGTTTCTTTTGTTCGTTGCTTGATTACTAATATCTAGAACAGCACTTTGCACATAGTAGGTTCCCAACAAGTATTTATTACATGAGAATGGCTATTTATCATCAGAATGTTTGACCTCTTAATCTCCAATACCCAGCTTTTAAGGCATGGGTATATATGGTTCAAATGTGAATCATTCATGGCTCTACTGCCAAAGCAGATATTAACAGGAAGCTAGAAAAACATGTTTCTACTGTGACATTTCCTTGTCATTCCTCCCCATTCCAGAGTCATCCCTTCCTATAATTCAAATACACTCAGAGCAAAATTTCTAAAGAACAGATCAAAGCATTCAGAATTCATATTCAACTCATTTCAGAATTTAATATATTCCAGGCAAGGTGTTAGGTTCGAGGGAATCAGCAGTGTACAAGAAAGACATGATCCTTGCCACCACAGAATTTATAGTCTAGTGGGGTTACTACCTGATCCTGCCTCCTGAAAGGGTACTTAATCCCTTGTAGGAGAAAATGGAGGCTAAAATGAGACCTGATGAATTAACAGGAGATGGAGAAATTTGGGGCAGGGTGGCATGGATCAGGTTGCAACAGACAGAAAAGATTGTGTCAGGCAGGCAGAGGAAACAGCAGTTTCAAAGGCCTAGAGGAGAAAAAAAGTGTGGATGTCACTTTCCAGGAAGTGAGGGTAGTTCAGTGTGCTGTAGCTGTGGAATTTTCACAGAGCCATGGGGAGATCTGAAGTAGGGTGGGTATTAAAGGCTAGACCATGCAAAGCCTTGCACGTCGAAAAAGCAAATTGCACTTTTGGGGCTTTATGCTAAGAGCGAGAGAGAACCAGTGAGAGATCTGATCAGTGGAGTGGCATGAACAATGGAGTTTAAACTCCTCTCTGTCCCCTAACCCAGCCCTGACCTTCCCTCTCCACTGTGGGCATTCGAGTCATAGCTGCCTCCCTGAAGATTTTCTGCTGTCCAACCTGCATGTCTCCCTCTCAACTCCAGGGATCCCATCCTCCCTTATCTTTGTTTGCCTGGGTTCTGTCTCTCCCCCATTGGACTGAGTTCCCAGAGGACAGGGACAACTTTTCAAACCTCTCTAGGTTGTCCCACACTCAGCTCATCACTTACCCAGATTGGGCTTCACTGAGACAAGAGGGTGATAAATACAACCTCGCACAACCCAGCCTTTTCTCACACCCCACACATCAATATTTATACTGTATTAAAAGAACCCTTCCCTGGGGCCAGGGGGCAGCACTAGTGTGTGCAGGGCCAACTGACCCAGGTTTCTCTGCTTCCTGTCTGCTGCCACCTCTCTCTGCTCTCAGTGTAATTAGCCTCTAATGTCTCTCCTAATGAGCTGGAAAAACTGATCCCTAAGCTTGTTCAAACTGCAAGTGCTAGAAAAGACAAATCTAATCTATAGTGACAGAAAGCAGATTAGTGGTTACCTGGGGCTATGGGGTTGGGGAGAACTGACTGGGATGAGGAATGGAGGAATTTTTCCTGGTAGAGGAAGTGTCCTATATCTTGATTGTGGTGGTGGTTCACAAATGTATAAATTTGTCAAAACTTGTCAACATGTACAACTAAAACAGTCCATTTCATTGTATGTAAAGCAGACCTCAGTAATGCTGAATTTAAAACACACTGCATGTAAATTAAGAGTCAGTAGGCCTAAGCACAGTACATGAGCTTGAAAACACAGATCAAACCCAACATAAAACTAGGGCATGGCCATACGTTAAAAGCAGCCTCCCCATGGTTGCAGAGATCTAAGAAAGGTGGGTCCACCTGCTATGGAAAGCCAGGTGAAAGAAGCAAAGGAACAAAGGCTAATACGAAGGAGGCCAGAACTAAATATGTCAAGTCACAATCAGCATGGACACAGATTTACTCTCAAAACCTCAAAATATCTAGGCCTGAGTGAGGAAAATTTACAATAAATAAATAGAAGTCCTGCCTCATAGAGCCAGAAACTGCATGTTAGTCCCAGGGTGATAATTCATAAAAGGTTTGGAAAAAGTGACTCTTGAAGGACTAAGTGGCTTCACCGTAGAGGGCTCCTCGAAAAGCTGGGCCTTACCTCAATTTCCACGGTGATGCTGGGGAGGAAAGCAACACTGTATGCTAAGTGGGTAAAGGAGGATGACTCTTGGGTTTCCTTGAAAAGGGATGACATCTGGCTAGGTGGCAACAAGAACACAATGTTCACGCGGCTGAAGGAGTCACAGGAGTGGACCAGGGCCTCACAAGGAAGAGAGACATATGAGGCTCCAGAAATAGTTGGGGGATAGTGTTTGGGGTGTGCAGTGTGTGAAGGGGGTCAGGGATGGGTAAGGGATCTCTCTCTCCTCTTCCTTTTTACCTGACTTCTCTCTCCTTGCAAGTCTCCCAGCACAGAAAAATCTAAACCAAACTCTGGCACCTAATCTGTCCCATCTCCTGTGTAGTTAGTTCTCCTCTACTCCCTCTGTGGGCTCCCAAAGGCCTGTGCCCCACCTAGCCCAGCACTGGGCTCACAGCAAAGGGCTGGAAAAATAATTTATTTGGGACAAGAAAGTGAGGGCAATGAGGAACGCATTGGTGGGAGTAGGGGTGGGGAATTGAGGAGGATGGGCTGCTCAGGATGGGTCTGTGGAGTGAGGGAATGGGATGGTGAAGGGAAGAAAAGTGTAAAAGAAGTAGGAAACGGCTCAGAGGCAGTGTGGGAGAGAAGACTAGGATTAGTGGGAGAGAGAGCAGGATAGGATCAGAGGTCAGCGGGAACAGGCCAGGGGTCACAGGAGAGAGAAGGTCAGTGGTCAACAGGGAAAGGAAGATGAAAGATCAGTAGGAGAGGTATGATCAGTGGTCATTGGCGGCTAAGGTCAGAGTTCACCGGGAGAGGGCAGGTTGGATGTGTGTTACCTGCCTACGAGGCTGCTGTTTAGGGGCCATCTTCAAAGAAGCAGGAAACACCTTAACACTTGGAGCGTCTTCCTCTCCTGAAGACAAGAAGTTTGTCCGTCCCCTCGATCACACACAAGAAATCTGGATTCTCTTTCACTTCAATTCCCAGTCTCAGGGGTTCTTTGGGGACAACCGTCGTTGTGGATCCCCGCGCCTTTGCCGGATGGAATCCTCGCCTCCCTGACGCGGTTACCCAGCAACCAGCCGACAACCAAGGCGCAGGCGCCTCTGACTTCCCCTCCGGGCTGGAGGGGGAAGCAAGGATGGGCGTGCGGGGAACTTCGGGCTCCACTAAGTCCCGCCCTCAGGGATAACACCACCCGCGGCCACGCGCATTTGGAACTCCTGCATGTGGGAGGGGCTGGGGCTTCCAGACACCGCCTCCTCATGAATAATGCAGATCCAGGCGGTGTCCCGGACCCGGAAGTGGAGTTGCCGAGTCACCGCAGTGGCTGAGCTGCTGACAGGAGGCGGCGGCGGCGGAGGAGGCGAGGCCAGACCTGCGGCTCTGCCCCGCCACAGCCGCGGTAGCACTAGGCAAGCCTACGGAGCCACGCCGGCCTCAGCCCGCCGGCAGACCTCCCGCCCGCGCCCACCGGTCCATCTGCTCCGCGGCCGGCCCGCCGGACTCGTCCGGGGCGGCCTAGTCTACACCACCCCACCCGGCTCCTGGGGCCGCTGCCCCGCGCGGTCCTGTTGGCTTTCCTGGCCGCGCCCGGCCCCGGGCCCGCTCTCTTGCCGGCACCATGATGGAGGAGATCGACCGGTTCCAGGTGCCCACCGCGCACTCGGAGATGCAGCCGCTGGTGAGGGGGCGGGCGGCGAGCAGGCCAGGGCCGGGAGGGAGCGCCGCCTGAGGGAGAGGGAGGGAATCGGGCCTTGGGGACTGTGAACAGGGTGCGCCTTCGGATGGGGCCACGAGAGCCTTAAGAACGCATCGTGGAGGAGGGGGACCTGCAGGACAAGAAAACCGTGGGAGAATACGCGGGGTGACAGCAACGCGCCTGGAAGGGCAGAGGGCACCTTCCGAGGAGTCAGGCCGGGGGAGCTCCGGGGAGCGCTGTGGGATGGGACCGAGCGAGGCACAATGGTGCACACCATTAACGGAGGCCCATGGCTGGGAAAGGAGGGCCTGTCATGGGGCGCCACGGGCGGCAGGCCCAGGGGGTTGGCGTGAGAGGTGGGGAGGCGTTTAGCGCTGGGGGCCTGTGATGCTCAGGGCGGGGGAGGGGGCCTGGGAGCAGTCAGGCTAAGAGCGGCTGGGAATAGGCTTGTGGAGGAGGAGGGGCCTGCCCGCCGCTTTGCTGGCATTGGAACGCGGGGGCACGGACCAGGAGGGGCCGGGGGGGGTGCAGGACGCGAGAATTCCGTTCTTCTCCGGAGGAGATCGCAGGTAGTCCCCGCCACCTGGGGAGGAGAGCGCGCCGCGGCGAGATAGAGAATCGGAGGCGCGGATGAGAGAGCTCTCGAACCGTCGGGAGAGGGGGCGGGGCCGCGCTGGAGCCGCCTGTGCCCACGGTTTGGAAGAGCCCGCAAGCATCCTGGGCCTACGTGCCTGGAGTCCTCGCTGGGCGCGGATCCTGCCGCCTGTCCGCGGTCCCGGAGTCAGGGAGGAATGATGTCATCGCTGCCCGCGCGGAGGCGATGGAAGGGGGAGGGCGACGCGGGCGCACTGAGGCCAGGCCTAGGGCAGACCATGCCCGCCGGCCGCCACTCCGGGGGGGCTACCTGACGGGCTGGTGCGCCCAGCGGCGGGGCGGGAGACGCCGAGGCCTAGCCAGCAGGTATAGGGAGCGGGGGCAGCGAGCAAGTGCCCCGGCTCAGGCTCAGTTCGCTTTTCCTTCTCCTTTCCCCACCTTGGAGCCCTAGGGGGAGCTGGAAGGGGGCAGGGCGGGCCAGGAACCCTAAAGGTGTGGATGCTCTATTCTTTGAGCTTTGCTGGAGCCCGTCGGAGCTCTACAAATCTGGAAGATCTCGGGCTTCCTAAGCCTCCACCCTCTATGTTAGGCGGGGAGGTGAGGAACCGGTTCTACCCTCCGGCCCCCACGTCACTGGCTGACAGACGTGCTTTGTGACTTCTTGAGCAAGTAACTTGTCCATTACAGCAGCCCAGACTGACCTTGGCAGGGACCCATGACCAACTCTAAGCCACACCTTTTGGGAGATGGTAGAGAGAATCATTAGAGGCCACCTAGCAGGAGAGAAAAGACTTTTTTGTCTCCTTTTGTGACCACTTAGCTCTAGAAGCAAAACACAGAGAAGCATTACAGAAGTGTATAATATTAAACAGGGGAAAGAAATGCTAGCCTGATGCCATCATTGGATTATTTGGGGGATAACCAGAAAAGTCAGTCCCCCAAATAATCCAGACTTGAAGAAGATTTTAGGCTGGGTTAAGAGGACTTTCCTTTCTGGATTATCTTTCCAGCCAAGCTAGCTTGTCAAACTAGATTGCTTTTCCAGTTCTAAGCGTCTAATCAATAACCAAAAGTGAGGGTGGATAAAGGAGGAGGAAGAGGTCCAAATGAGTCAGGGGAAGAAAGTGATGAGTTGGCTCTTGCCTCCTATCTGGGGTTCCTAAAAAGGGAGTCAATAGCTGTCCAGGGAAAGGGAGGAAGGAATGGAGTCACCAGGCTCTCGCAGTTGTCCTTGGTGCTTCAGTCATTGCCTGAAGTTCTCAATGATGGTTTTAGTGCGTAGTGGCCCCACTGCTCCACTACTCCTGAGCTACTTCTGGTCTACGTGGCTCTGGAGTAGAAGTGCAAGGAGACATTTATCAGAAAGGCTGAGATTGCCTTGAGACCCTTTTCTTGAAGGCTAAAGGATCCTTTCTCTGCTAGAGCCTGCTTTGTTGAGGTTGAATGAAAGCCTTATGGAAGTAGCAATATTGTCATCCCCCATTTGGGGGTCATAGATACTGCCCTGCAGATCTCTGTCTGTTGACCCCTGTTCCCAAGTTGAACTCTAGAGGATGCCCAGAACGCCTTCAATGCTCTGTGTGATACTGAGACCAGAATCTTGGGTGGAGTTTTCCCAAGAGCCTTTATTTCAGGGCATAAGGAATCAAGACCATATACTACAGACTAGAGGAGCAGAAGAAAAAATAGGGATATTTGAGTAGCCCATAAAAACTAGGGTCACAGGCTCGGACTCAGCTGTGACATTTCATTTCTTGCCATTATCGTTGAGACCTCCAGGAAGCCCCTCCTCTTCTCTGGGTTAGTTTTCCCATTTATGAAACGAAGGCAAACTATCTCTTTAAAGCAATAGCTCCTCTCTCTCTTTCTTCCAAAGAATATCATAGGGGCCTGATATCATTGATTCAGCAAATCCATTCACTAAATACTTATTGAGCATGCTCTGTTCTAGATACTATACTAGGTGTCAGGGACACAGTGGTTAGCAACATAGACACAGATATGGCCCTGCCCTCCTGAAAGTCACAGTTCAACAGAAGTGTATTGCTCTTGCTCCCTCCCCTAGTATGAGCCTCTCTGCGGACAGAGTGGGGGCTGTCTCCTTAAACCCTAAAGGAAACAAGGCAATGCTGGTGCCAGCATCACTGCCCCTTTCTGGACCAAGCTGTACTCATACAGGCTTGTCACATGGGCTCCATCATCAAATAACCCTCCCCTACTCATAGTAATGGGAAAAATACTGACGCCGTTCATTACTTGGAAAGATGAGCTCTAAGGGGAAAGCATCTTTATCTTTTTTATTATCTACTTAAAAGAGAAACTCAAGCTTAAAAAAGAGGCCTAGATGAGTGGCAGAAGCTAGAAGAGAAGGCATAGCCAGTAGATCGGGGTGTTTTCAGGTGCTAATTTAAGCATTAGTTCTCAGCTTAGTGACAGGAAGAGGAAGAGATCGCTGCCCTGTTGTTCCTGCTGCTATTGCAGCTGCAAGGAGCCATCTGTCTGAGGTGGGAGTTGGCCTGAGGGTGTGGCCTCCCTCTTTTCCCCATCACACCAATTATTTAATTGGACTGGCTGCATGTCAGCAGCTGAACCAGGCCTGGGCCTATCCCTGAGAGCTCCCCAGGGTCTCTTCCTGTCTCCTTATGAAAGAAATGAGAGCGCCACTTGGAGACATGGTCCCTGGGCTCCACTCCTACTGCATGTATTTCCTAGATATTCCTGAGTGTTTCTGAGCATAGATCTTCCCAAAGAAACTGCCAAGGGTAGGCAGTATGTCAGTCCTGTGTCCAAACCACACACCTCACTGATCTAGGGAAGCACCCAGCTACCCAAGGCTCTCTGTTGAGCAGTTGTGTTGAATTCGGGCTTTGTTTGTGTGAGTAGCAGGGGTGGGCTCTCTGGCTCTATTGTCTGTCTGCTGAGCTGGTTGGTGCAGGCTCACAGTCTATGTCTTCTCTTTGGCTGCAGTTAGAGAGGAAGAGATTTGTTGCCAAAAAAAAAAGAAAGAAAGAAAATAAGGAGCTTTTTAAGCACTTAATTGTGTCAGGCAAAACTCTGTCTCCTGTGCTTTCAGGGACCAAAGAGACCAAAAAATGGCATATGGCATCAGACAGACTCTCTGTACCCTTGAGAGAAATGCTTGTCTCGCCTCCCTGAAACACTTGTGATTGTTTAATTCATTTATTTAGTTCATTTGTAACTTTATTCATTTCTAACTTTAAGGACAGAGACAAAGTGAGATCTCTCCAGTGGGTGACCAGGAGAAGGATGGGCACAGAAGGCTCCAGGAAGGTTGTAGATATATGTCAGGAAAGGTGGAGATCAGTAGACGGTGCTTCTGAGAAAGGGTGACACCTCTCTTGGGAAAAGATGAGAAGTACTGAGGCTCTGACCCTTGGACCATGAGAGCTAGGAAAGGAGTTTCAGACCGCTCCTGCCTCCTGACACAAGGATGGGGATGGTCAGGATGTCATTCAATGAGGGGCCGCAGCAGCTCCTGAAAATGGCAGAGAGAACATTGTGAAGATAGCAAGAAGCCACTGTGGGGAACTGACCTACATGTATTCTGTGGTCCAGGAGCCTTAAGTTGCCTCCTTGTAGTCAGATGACTTTTCAGTTTAAGGGTGGATTCTCCTAGAGGGTCCATGTGGCTCATGATCTAGGAGTATTTCTCAGGTTCTAAGAAGAGACATCCCCTTCTCTCTTTTCCTATATTGCAAAGTTCTCTAGCTCCTCCCTTGCTTTTCATCTCCTCAGTCAACAAACACGAAGAATCGCTTTTCTGCTAGATGTTGTGCTGGGCTCCACAACACAGAATCTTGCTCCAGGGATATGCACTCAAGATGGATTGAGGTACTACAGGGTAATGAGCACTGCAAAAAGGAAGAACCAGGTCCCGCAGGGCCAAAGGCAAACCAGAAAGGGCTCTCATCAAGTGATCAGGGAAGGTTTCACACAGGACTCATTGCTAAACTGGCTCTTAGAAGTGGGCTCGAAGCTTGGCAGACGGATAAGATGAGATGAGGACGAGAGTTCCAGTCAAAGGGCATGGAGGAAGAAACAAGAGTGTGCATTTGAATAAAGGAAGGGTTTTAATATAGGGAATAACATGAGCAAATTTGAATTTAGGACAATCACTCCAGTGGTGGATGAGAGATTAGAAAAGGTGAGACTGGAGGTTGGACAACTAAAATGGATGTGAGTGCGGTAAGAATCCAGGCAAGAGATGGTAAAGGCCTACACTACAGCTGAAAGAGAGGAGGGGGCGTATATACAGATACTAATAAGTGCAAAAGGTAAGGTGTGGTCCCTGTTTGGAGGTGGGGTGGAGACATAGGGACTCAAGGATGCTTCCCAGGTTTCTGGTGATGTCTGGAGGGCAAGAGGCACCTTCACCACCCCCAGAAAATTCAGGGGCCTGTGTATCTCTTGGCTTCAGGGACTGTTTATATGGGAGAAGGATGCTGTTTTCCTTTACTCTGCTGTCGAAGCTGCATTCTTGATGTTAAGGGAGACGCAGAGTCCTAGAAAACCGAAGAGCAGCCTGGCCCCACAGCCTCATAAGGGAGACTGAGCGATGCTGCCAATGAGTACTTTCCCCCTGCGACCTGCTTTGATGAATGCAAGCAAATCGGTGGCAGCAAGGAGCCACAGTGGGGTTTTTTTGTTTTGTTTTTCTGGCAGCACTTTGGTGAAGAAAAATAAAATTGTTTGTTGGCTGAGAGAGAGTGTTATGTTCCAGTTTCTGGCCTTCCCTTTAAGCTTCATTCTGGTCAAACCTCTGGTGGTCTGACTGATTAGCTGAGCTGGACCCGTTCACTGATTTCTCCTCGGATGGATGTGTGATTTACTGCTTTACGCAAGAGTCAGAATGGAAAAGGACACATATCTCCTTTCTCTGAAAGCAGCCTGGAAAGCTGCACTTTCCAGGGGGTAGAAGCAGTGCCCAGGCTGCTATCTTCCAGGCAAGGTGTGCCAAGGGAGCAGGCTTCTGGGGTAAGATTGTTCAGAGGTGACATGGCTTCTTAAAGACCCTACGGGTAGCCTCCGTAGGCAGGTGCTTCCGTGGTCGCTAGGAGTCAGGCTGAGTCATTTCCAGCCCCCAGCTGTCTGCTGCCCTTGACTGACTATAGCCCAGAGTGAGCAGAAATGGAAATCAGAGCCTTCTTCACTGGAACTTGATTAGTCTCAGGGACCCTGTCCCCTCCAAAGGGCAAATGGAGCCTTGTGTCTAGAAAGGAGACATGGGAGATTCTGCTGCTTCATGTCTTCCAGCAGACCCTGGGAGAACTGGTGCGGAGCGGGAAGGGGAGAATGAGGCGAAAGGCAGATACCCAGGGGTGCTGGCTGAAGGAAGCAAGAGGCTGACTCAGCAGGCTCTGAAGTTATTGTTTCCTAAGGAGACTAGTGGAATCTGGCTATCAAGGCGGGAGAAAGGAAGGAAGGAAGGAAGTAGGCGGAGCTGGGACCTGCTCTGGATCTGGCTCTGCTCTGGAGTTCAGAAGTGGGCACATGACCCAAAGGCCTCATGTGGGGCTGTCACGTAAACTCCTGGGCTTTTCGGGAGGGACTCTGGGGCAGGGGGTGGGGGGAGGTTATCTAGGAAGGAGGCCCAGAGGGTCTGCCCTGGAGGAAGGGTAGATGGGGGCCTGGTAGGAGTTCCCCTTAGACTGTATATTCTTAGGAGCCAGTTCAAGTAGATTATCTGCTTTCACTTATTGCTGTTATTCAGATGTCACATTGAGGATCACATGGTTGTGCTTCTTGTGAGTCAATTTTCGGTTTCTGTGATGATGATGACAATGTCGTCTGAGTGTGTGCACGGAGGTCAGAGGAATAACGGCTAGGAAGGGTGCTCTCGGAATGACCCTTTTAGTTCTGAGAAGCATGAGTAGGACAAGAGGCCAGACCCAGGCAGAAATGAGTCTGGTTACTGAGGTTTCTTGCCTGGTTTTGCCTGTTTTCATCACCAGACTCTTGGCTGTCATAACCGGAGTCCACACCATCTCTTTAGAACAGTACCTGAACAGGTACTTTAATTAAGATTGATGGAATTAATCTGTCCCCAAACTGTGGTGTGGGAACTATATATATTTTACTATGCAGTTAACTTAAACATAATTGTGTACCAAGCTATAAATGATATATAGTTCCCATATTAATTTCTAATTTTATCCTTGTAAAGGAAGTGGTGAAGCCCTCAGCCAAGCATGGCTCAGACCTGCTTTCCTATAGTATATTAGGAATGTTGGTCCCTTGAGATACTTCATGGGGGGGAAGAATCTACAGACAAATTCCTTTGGGAAACACTACACACTATCCCATCACAATGTTTACTAGCATTTTAAAGGCTCTGAGAAGTTCTGTAGTAAAGAAACCTTTCCAGTTTCGTTTAACCCAATGTTTCCCAAGGTTATGTAACTATGGAAACTTCTTTCACATTACATCTATTAACATCTTACAGAACCAATGTATTTCATGAAATACTCTTTGGGAAATTCTGACTTGGAAATTAGTGTCTCTTCTGATCCAGTCTGGAATTATATTCTTCCCAGTTTTCCTGAGCCTCTTGTATAGCCCACACCGTTTTGCCCCATGCTAGTCTCTAATGGGATGTTGCTGCTTTGTGTCAGGAAAGAAGCAAAGTTTTTAGTGAACTTTGGTCAAGTGCAGAAGCAAATACTAAGTACTTAGTTATTCTTAAGATATTGCTAAGTGGGGTTTATTTCCCTTCAAGTCTCTCTACTAAACGATGTTTTGGTACAACCAGCATTTTCACCATTAACCTTTTTTTTTTTTTTTGACAGCTTCATTGAGATATACTTCATATACTGTACACTTTACTCATTTAGTACTTTACTTTTACTCCTGGTGTGGCTGCAGCATGCCTCAGTTCTGTTTCTTCTTCTGACCTGTGGGCTGTGCTCTGCCCTTTTGTGTTCTACTAAGCAGGAAAGAATATAAAGATTATAGTCCAAATCTCTCATCAGGAAGAATCCCATCTCAATTGGGATTTAAGCTAAAAAACTGATTCTCTGATCAGGGTGCCTCAATACTTCCTCTGCAGTAGCATTAAATGTCCAAACGATCAGAGCAGCTCAAGAGGCATTTCTGCATAATCATTTTACATCTATAAAAGGTAGCCTTCTCCATGGGCTACATAAAGCATGGATGATAAGCAGATTTCACCCCTTTTGCCAATGCCCATTGGGCAGTAATGGCTGCCTGGAGCCTGTGTTAAGGTGAATTCTGAGGCAGAGTTCTGGGTCAGTGAAAAACAGTGACATGGTTGCTTTTCCACATCTGCCATGGTCTTCAACAGGAGAAACATCAGTTCTCATCCTCTGCTTGCCATCCTGGCAGCCCTGAATCGTCATAGTTGTCCCAGGTAAAGAACATGGGAAAGGAAGACTCTGGGAGATGTCAGCTAGATCAGCAGTCTCTTTCACGGAGGGGCTGGAGTCTTGCAATACGACTCTTTAAGAAACGAATGGAGAAAACTGATCTTTCCTACCCTGATCTTCAGCAGGAGTTTTTGAAGTATTGACTTGATGTAAAGTTAATAATGCTTTGGAAATAGATAGGCCCGGTAAGAGGGAGTAACCTTGACTCTGCTGAGCAGATAAAAGGGGGAAATAGGCAGATTCAGGAAGAGATCTGATAAATATATCACATAAGTGGTTGGCCAAACTTAAGATGAAGCTATAAGCCCTACCAAAGGAGCAAGAAGAAGGAGTAGGCTATGGAGGAGACCTTTACACCAGCAGTTACTAGAGAGGAAAAGCCCTACTGTGGGCTAAACAGCCTTAGCACTCTTTTTGGCCCAGGCAAAACAGGTCCTGTTTTCTTTCTACCATTTTCTCAGAGACTGGTTTCCAAACCCCCAGTCAGCCTGGCTGCTGTAGTGGATACTTCTGAGTTGCTCACCCCTCGAACTGGACACAGACTGGTCTATGCGATCTGACCAACACAGACTACTGTGGCACTGCCACTCTCCATGATATTGGGATTGTACTTCTGTTATTGTCAGTTGAGGTTTCATGATCATATTCAATAGCTGTACCTATTGTTATACTGAACTTGGGACACATCTGAAATAGGGTAGCCCTTTGCCTTAGCGGTGTAAAATCAAGGCAAGAACCTGGAAGGACTTCTTGGGCTCGGCTGGCTGCTAATATAGGTAAGGATCCTCTGGGGCTAGTGAGGGGGTGATTTCATACTTACTAGAAAGCTATACCACATGTGTGTAATGTGACTCTTATCCTCGGAGAGGGAGCTGGCTGAATTCAGCAATGTGGAATTTAAACAGGAATCCAGGTGAGGCTGTGCGATGGGGTAGGCTAGAGTAGACCTTCAAAGAGAGCTAGTGTTTATGTGGACAGGAAACTAAGTCTGCTATATGGCATAGCCACTAGAAAAGCTAACGTGCTGTTGGGCTGCATTCCTAGAAGTATGGAGTTCAGGTCTCAGGAGGTGAGAGCCCAGCTCTGCACTGTCAGTGCTCTATGAAGTCCTGCGTTTTATGCTGATGTCACCTTTTAAGAGAGGGGGTGACTGGGATGATGAAAGGAGTCAAAACCATACCATGTGGGAACAGTTGGAAGAACGGAGGCTGTTCGGTCTATTAAAAAACCAGTCCCAGGGGAAGCATTTTAAGGTTTTCAAATGCCTAAAGGACTGGAGTTAAGAAAGGAAAGACAGTTAGACTTCATTTTACCTGTGATCTCACAGGCAGGACCCAGGGCCATTGGGTGGGAGCGTGAACACACTTTTACCTCTGACTCCACTGCCTCCCCCTCCTTGTGGTAGAAGTTCTTAACCTGAGCCAGAGGCCAGGGCACCTGGAAGACATATTGCTCTTTGCAAAATGCCACACTCTTTCTAAGGCAGGAGCTAGGAACAACATTCTAGCAATAAATATGGCTTATGTGTGTGCAATATAAACATGCTCCAAAAATCCACTGTGGAATAGTGTGAGCAGCACCTTCCTAGTTTTCTGTTAATATGTGTTTGCTAATCTTTCCTGTCTTTCAAGGCCTCTCACAAAAATGCCAGCTTCCTTATGCAGCCTTTTCTTTCATTCAATAAATTGTGACCCCTCCATTCTACCTGTCCATGGCCCCAATACGTTGTCTTTGTGTGAAGTTTATGGATGCAGTTGTCTTATTTTAAATTCCTTTTTAAGGTAGATGAAAAGACATTTCCAAAGCACCTGAATCACATTGTGAAAGAGATTGGGAAAATCATTTTTACCCATTTTATAGATATGCAGGCAGAACCCACCAAGGTGAATAGGCTCGACCATTACCCAGCTGGAGGTTGGTATGGCCTAGACTAGCACCCAGGTAACCTGACTCCCAGGCCCATGGTATGTGCTTCAATTTGGAACCAAATTAAGTTCTTTTGCATCAACTTAAACTTCTCCACCGGCTTTTGACGCATCTGCACTAGGCTTTTCCCCTCCCACCTGGTCAGACTTTCTACCGTTCATGCCAACTTTCTTTCTAAAAGGTCTACCCAGGCCCTTCACCTTCTCTCAGCTGTAGGCATCTTAAGGCATCCTCTCCTAAGAAGTATTTCCCCTCTGTCACATAACTTGATATATAAGATATATTGGGGTGTCCACTTTGATGGGTTATGTTGTGAGTCTGATCTGCCAACTCCCCCTTTAACTGCTTGGCAGGAAGCTTCTGCCCCCAGAGCTTATAGTCTGGCAAAGAAGAGACTCGCTCTCTTGAAGCAGAACTACAGAAAACAGCTGGTTCCTCTAAGGATGAGTAAAGAGTGGAGAGGAGGTTTGGAGGTGATTCTAAGGAGGGGACCAGTAGACACCCAGAGGGAGATGAGCAGATAAGAGTTAGTGACTGGACTAGAAAGTGCACGCGAGCAATCGTGGGAGATTCAGAGGGATACATGAATTGGGGTGCTCACTCATTATTCAAAAATAATGAATTTTGAGCATCTGCTATATGCAAGACCTTGTACCAGACACAAGGAATAATATGAATAAAGCAAACATGGTCCCTGCTTTAATGAGCTGGCCATCCAGGGGGAGAGACAGCTACAAAACAAAGTGCACAAACGAATGACAATTACAAACTGTGACAAGTGACAGAAAAGACAACAAGGTAGTATGAGAGAGAATAATAAATCCTGGGGATGTGAGGTAAGGCTCCTGTGAGAAAATGATGTTGAGCTCAGACCACGGGGATGAGAAGGACCTTGAATGCTCTGACAGGGAGTGACTTCTTGGTCCCCAGGGACCCTCCCTGCCACGGCTGATGCACCGTCCCGCTGGTGGAGTGGAGCCTTCTTCCTAGAGCGCCCCACTACCGAAGCTAGTGGAGGGTGTCCTACTATTGTTTGGGCTCCCAAAGGCCAACTTTCAGGGCTCAAGAAACATTTGAAAAAGCCCATGTTGCTACTATTGCTACTATTCTCTCCCACAGGAGAGCAGGCTCAAGAAAGAGGCAGTTTTCAGTCTGCAGAACTTCTTCACATTTTTACAACATTTTTTCATGGAGAATTTCAAACATATACAAAGCAGACAGAAGGTGAAATGAACCTCCTAGTAGCAATCACCCAACTTAAATAATTATCAGCCCAGGATTAATCTTGCTTCACCTATACCCCACCCACTGGATTACTCTGAATAATTATTTCAGCTCTAGTCCTCTGTCTTCTGTATTTCTGCAAACTGGTGATTAGACCTTAGGGTTTGATCCGATTCAGAGTCAACCTTTTTTGTGACTAATACTTGTGAGTGGGCGCTGTGTATTTCCTCTTTCATCACATCAGGAGGCACAGGACTTATGGTTGTCCTACTTTTGGTGATATTCAGATTGATTAGTGGTATAGTTAGTCTGATTTCTCCATCACAAAGGTTCCCATTCAGCCTTTCACCTAATATTTTTAGCAGCCATCGATGGTCATTGCTTCAGTCCATTTATTTCATCAGGAGTTTCCTTTCTATTTGGACAACAAAGGACCCCTGTTAATTCTCTGCCTTCATCCCCACAGGTATCCGTAGCCCTTTCTCCTTTAAGTCCACTTTTTCCACCACTGCCCTGATCCTATGCCGTCATTTCCTTTCATATCAACCCAAGATGGCCTTAGGAAGTCTTCACGCCACATGTACACACCCTCCTCCACTGCGGACCTGTGTTTCTGAGGGGAGGGTCCTTGGAGTCTGTTCTCAGTGGGACAACTGTCTCCGCTCATGAAGCTCCTGGGTCCGTTCTCTGTGAATCCTGCTAGGGCCACACTTGTCCCTACTAGGGAGGAGTGGCAGCTCTAGTCTTGCTCCTGTGGGAGAGAGGATAACAGAGGCTGGGTTTGTTTTACCTTCCCAGGGATTTTCTGAGCAGCCTGCTTCTATGCTGAAGGGGGTCTTTCTCACTTGTTTCCTGAGCTTCCTGCCCAGCCTGGGCCCTGTCAGGTAGCCAAGCCTGGTTTCCTGTTTCATTCGGCTGTGAGCTGGAAGAGGGTGGAGGAGGGGTGGGATGGGCAGCTCTGGCACTCTTAGGCCCTTTTCTCTTTCCAGCTGCATTCCAAAACCTATGAGGGCTAGAACACAGCGAACACCTTCCGGTACTTGAGCATTCCTGTGCTGCCCAGGATCTCCACTCCGAGCTTCTCTCCTCACAGAAGAGAGACTGTAGAGACTGTGCCCTTCTGTGTGTGCACAAGCACCAAACACACTGCACGCACCGTGGGTGCCATGAGCGGCTAATTAGGGACACACACGCAAGTCGAGAGCTGCTTTCTGCAAACTTAAACCCACCCCTGGGCTCTGCCCCTGCCCACAACAGTGCTGCACCTTCACCACCCCAGCCTATTAGCTGTTGGTCTCTTGGTCATTATGTCCAATGAAATGGAGCATCTAATGGGGCAGGAAGTCAGAGAGGTGGAAGCTGACTAGGGGCTGGTGCAGCAGCCAAAAAACATTAGGAGTTTCATAGTGACAGTCCATCACCCGGGACAGGATTTCTGATCACTCTTACAGCCCTGGATCCCGCACTCATGTTCCTCCCTGTGTCTAGTTCTTCCGTGGGCGATGAGGATCCAGAGGGACTCATTCTATTTTGGGAAGAGACCTGTTGTATGAGGTATGATCAAGCAATACAGTGAATGTTTAAATAAAAAACAGCTTGTTACAGTAAAAGACACGTTGCCATTAATCCCCCTCAAAATATTCCCCCTCGCTTCGAACACACTTATCCCATCGTTCTTGCCACTTTCTGAAGCAGTTCTGGAAGGCCTCTTTCATGAGTGTTTTTACTTGTGCGGCCCTGGCTGCCTCAGTGTCCTGAATCATTTTGACTGGGGAAGAATCAGAAGTCGCTCCGTGCCAGATGCAGTGAATAAGGTGGGTGAGGCACACCGTAATGTTTTTATTTGACAAATTGCCGTATACCAGAAGCAAAGTGTGACACGGAGTGTTGTCATGATGGAGGATGATTTATGTCACACTTTAAAACACACCTTCTCTCAACCGTAGCTCACACCCGACTGACTGCACCAACAAGTTGAAACTTGTCACACACGGTTACTAAGGTTCAGTGTACCGCTTCCCGTATTGAAGATCCCTGCCTTTTTGTTGGGTGGCTTTTGGCAGCAGCATTCACCGTATTTTGTGATCACAGCGGAAAGGCTCCATGTCACACATCACTTCTGGTACAGCAATTTCTGTCCCATAAAAACATTACGGTGTGTCCTCACCCACCTTATTCACCGGACCTGGCACTGTGCGACTTCTGGCTCTTCCCCAAAGTCAAAATGACCATGAAAGGTAAACGTTTTGAATGGATTCAGGACATCGAGGCAGCCACGACAATGGAACTAAAGACACGAAAGAGGACTTCCAGAACTGCTTCAGAAAGTGGCAAGAATGATGGGACAAGTGTGTTCGAAGCGAGGGGGATTATTTTGAGGGGAATTAATGGCAATGTGTCTTTTACTATAATAGTTTTTTAAATTTAAACATCCACCCGATTTTTTTTTTAATCACACCTTGTAGATTACCTACTTCTTTGCTTCTCCTGGATGGCCACAGCAGGAGTTGTGTGAAGGCCTCTCTCCCTTTCACCCCCATGAAAGGAGATACCAGAGGAAAGTGTTTCCAAGTAGCAGGGATGCCCAGTGCTGCCCCTTACATTTCAGCAGCTCCCTCCTTGCTCTTACTGCAAAGACTCAAATCCTTAACATTGCCTGCCAGACCTGTGTGATCTGGCTCCTGCGTTCCTGGGTAGCTCATCTCGTACCATATTAACCCCCATTGCTGCATCCAGCCTTACGGGCTTTACTTCTGTTTCTCTGATGTCCCAGGTTACCTTCTGCCTAAGAGCCTTTGTAAATGTTTTTCCTTCTGCCTGGAATACTTTCCCTACACCTTCCACCTTTTTTTGGTTCTTACTCATCCTTCAGATCTTAGTTTAGCGATAATTTCATTACAGGGGGCTTCCCTTAAACTCTAGATTTGGTTGATGGCCTTCTTCTTATTGCACTTTTTTACATGTATAATTTTACATATGTTTTTATGATTATTCTATTCACATTGGTCCTTCTAAAGGTCAAGTTTCATAAGACAGAGACCATATCTATTTTTACTTCCCATTATGTTTCCTGTGCCTCAGAAGGTGCCTTATACGTAGTAAACATTCATTAGATGTCTTTTAAATGAATTAATGAACTAAATAAATTCAATCTTTTTGTCTCCTTTTCTTGGTAACCCCAGGCCATGTCTGACTATCATATCCAACTATACACGGTGCAGATGTGTGTCCTGCTGTTTATGAGCACTTACTGAGTGGCTGCCACCGGACACACATTTCATTTAATCCTTTCAACAATATGAAAAAGATATACCCTTAGTCTACAGAAAAGGAAAGTGAGACCCAAGGTCCCACAGCTAATAAGTGGCAAACCCTGGTTTCAAGCCCAAGCTTGTGGATCCAAGCCCATGTTCTTAACCATAACGTTACACTGCCCCCTTTTGGCGGTTTGGAGAGTTGTCACTAAGAGCCTTCTGTCACTGGGTCCCGGTTAATTTCAACTCTAGTAAGTCAATACGTTTCGGAAGTTAAAGCCCCAAGAAGCCATAATCCAGTTCCAGCCCTCCTGCTCTTGGGCAGGTCTGTGGAAAGACACAGGAAAAGAAATTCAACCTGGATTCCCCAGTCTCCCAGGATGCATGTCTCAGAGTCCCTTTCCTCTGTTTTCCATGGGCCTTTTGTATGTTTCAGGACTTAATGAAATATCCTGTTTTAAAGACCAGAAAGGCCAGCTGCTGAAATGGCCTAATGGACAGTGTCCTGAGGAGTAGGAATGGCCTGATTCAGATCCTAGGAAAGATCACGGAGAGGGGGAGAGTATGTATCTTTGTGATTTAGTCAGTAAGATAGAGAGAGCTCTGGAAACTGGCTTCAAGGCTTTCCTAGGAAACAGACTCAGTAAGAGGGCAGTACCTCTTGCTGTTGCTTAGAAAAGCTCAAGTTAGTATCCCAAGCTCCTTTTGGTGGCCAGATAAATTGGGACTGATGAATACTTTAGACTAGATGGAAACAAAGTATAATAAATGAGGAAAGCACAACATAAAACAAAAAGAGCTACCATTTGTTACATGTGTCAGGCATGCTGCACAGCGTTGTACAGGGTGGCCGGTTAGCTCAGTTGGTTAGTGTGGTGATGGCAGTGCTGTAGCATTGAGGCTGTGGGTTTGGTCCCTGTATTTCACTAACTCTGACACTGGCCCTGCGAAGCAGCTGATGTTACACCCATAGAAAGGCAAGGGACGTGAAGAAAGGTAACGTGCCAAAGGCCATGCAATCAGCTGGCTTTAGAACTTTCCAGATCTTTCTGACTTCAAAACCCGAGTATCCCCCACACCCCATTGGTGAGAATATACATTGTCACAACCTTTCTGGAAAGAAAACTGGAAACATAATATTGCCTGCCCATTGACCCCTCCCCCTCAGCAATTCTACTTCTAGGAATTTATTAAACTAATAAAATAGACAAGTGTATACAGACTTTCTTTTGCAAGACATTGTAATAGTTGTAAATAAATATAATGTTATAAATAAATATTCAATATTATAACATTATAACAGTTATAATATCTACAACATTATAATAGCAAGGGGGGAAACAAACAAGGTAAATCTCCATCAGTGGGAGTGATTAAATAAATCATGGTACATCTATTGCACAGCATATATATATATAGGAAGCCTTTTAAAAGAAGGAGGTAAGATCTAATATGGATTGACATGAAAAGATGTTCAAGATATATATATTTCTTTATTGTGATAAAATGCATGTTGTATAAATTCACCATTTCCAGAAATATTTGGACTATGGATGATCTGATTCATTTATGTTTAAATCTGTATATACGATAACACGTTTTAACAGTCTGAGAATCTATAATAAAACGATAATCATTCTGACTTATAGGAGAACATTCATGTTCATTTATGTATATGAATTTGTTCAGCTTTATGTATTTGAATTTGTTATGATAAACCAATGTTACTTTTCCTCTAATGCTTTTATTCCATTTTGGGAAACAAATGGTCAAAAATCATGCTCTTTCTACTGTATCATGCCTATCCCAGAGATATAGCTTTTGCCTCATAATTCCCATATTTTTCAATCAGGTATGCATGCCAACAAATTGGTGAGATGAATTGGCTATAAAAATGCTTCCATATACCTGTGTGCCACTTGTCTGGCTAATCTTATTCCTGCTGGGCACCTCCAGCTTTGAGTGGCCACATTTGACTCAATTCTAGTCACTTCCTTCTCAAGTTCTGTAGAACCATGTTACTTTTGGGAGGCAGGACATTTATTTGGAAATAGAACGCCATCCACATTGATCAAATACATTCCTGTCTCATATTTCCTATTAGAGATCTCCTGCCATCTCACCTTCACCATAAAAGAGAAGCATGGGGACAAAATTGTTCTCATATTCCCCAAGTAAAGCCATGATCACTGATTGTGTCAACATTTCGAGTGGTTTTCTTTGGCGTCTGGCCTCCCTCCCATTAGTGTTGCTGCTCATTGTTTTGTGGTTTTCATATGGCTTTTTTATATGGTAAAGTATGAAAGGGGTCAGGAAACTTGGAACCAAGCCCTGGCTGGGTGACTTCAGGGGAGCTGCTCAACTTTATAGGATGTCATATTTTTTCTCTGTAAAATTGGAACAAATAATAGATTTTTAGGGCAGTGAAAATACTCTGCATGATACCACAGTGATGGATGTATGTCATTTTACATTTGTCTAAATCCATAGAATGTAACACCGAGAGCGAACCATAATGTAAACTATGGACTTTGGGTGATTGTGATATGTCACTGGGTTCATCAATTGTAATAAATGTACAGCACCAGTGGGGGAATGTTGATAATGGGCAAGGCTGGCTATGCATATATGGGGGCAGGAAGTATGGGAAATCTCTGTACCTTCCCCTCAATTTTGCTGTGAACCTAAAACTGCTCTAAAAAAAAAGTCTTAATAAAAAATAGATGCTGTTTCTCTCTCTTAGGATTGTCAGAGATTAAAGGAAATAATAATGAAGAAAAAACTTTGAAAGCATAAGTTATAATACAACATAAGGATCTATTTTTCTGAACTTAACCTTTTATGATTTGCATTATAAACTCTTAAGCCAAAAAGCATGTCTGTAAATCTGTTTGCTATGATGTAGCGATTTAAGGGAGGTAGGAGAGATACTTAACAACCTGGAAAGGCTGCTTCATTCTTAAAACCAACCTGAAGAGGGGTCGGGCAGAGGAGAGTCAGACTCGTTTTCTATTTTAATCACTTCTGTATTGTTTTGATTTACCCCCACTGAACATGTATTGCTTTTGAAAGTTAAAAAATAACTAAGTAAAGATTTTTAAAATGTCAATACTGTTAGGACTAGTGGTAGAATTTGGAAGTCATCTGCATATAGGGCTAAAAGCTGGAGCAAAGAGAACGAAAGATTTAGAAAGATGGGCATTGGAGAAGCAGCCTGATTGGCAAATTTGGGCCATGTTGTTAAAACTATTGACTGTCAGATTGAGGAGTCTTTAAGCAGTGGGAAGGGTCTAGAGCAAGGGAATACTGTGATCAGAGCAGTGTTGAATCCCCAGAGGAGTAATTTCAGAGTAATGCACAGGATGAGTTGGAGGAAGAAGAAACAAGTTGGAGAAATGAGTGGGTTACCACTGCAGAGATCCTGGAATATGTTGGTAAGGACCTGAAACAGGATGCTGGCTGAGAGAATGTAAACAAATAAATTAAATTTTAAAAAGATGAATGTTAGATGGTTTGAAGAAAGTGCTACCATACGTTCGTGATTAGTTTGCCAGAGGGATAAAGGGGAAGGAGGTGGGTCAAAATGACCCCCTAGGCAGGTCAAAAGGAGACAGGAGCCAACTTGAAAGGGCTCCCAGTGGCCAAAGCTGGAACCATTTGAGCAAAGAAAACAAATAATGATAGTATTGGATTATAAACACAAAAGAAAATAAATATACATTAATCCATACTGATATAAATAAAAGATTGAATAAATGAATAAAGAAAGTGGGAGAGGGACAAATTCTTTTTTTAGAATTATATTTTTCTGTATTAAATTTTTATTAAAATTTATTTAAAAGTTTTATTTGCAGAGTGAGGGAAATTTAAAAAATACTTTTAAGAACATCATAGTAATAATTGCTGCTGGCAAGATCTACTGAGTGCTGAAACTAGTGGGTAAAACTTTAAGGAAAAACAAGCTATTTGTGTAGCCTATAAGAATCTCAACCAAAATGTGTATTAATTACTGTGGTAGTTTTAACACGTGTCCACAAATTCTTTGATACTTCTCCCTCTAGGAAGTGAAACTTAATTCTCCTCCCCATGATTGTGGCCTAGACTTGGTGACTTGCTTCTGACCAATAGAATACGGTTAGAATAAGAGAGAAAAAGTAGCTTTATAGTGGAGAAACCTGGCAAAGTTCACACAACCAGTGATAAGTCATATACCACCTAATATGCTGTGATACAAAGGACCCATTTCCTATATGGTATTCTTCCCCAAAATCCATAACCTCAGTCTAATCGTGAGAAAATATCGGGAGAATCCAAATTGGAGGAACATTCTAGAAAATGTCTACCCATTACTCTTCACAAGTCAAGGTCATGAAAGTCAAGAAAAGAGTGAAAAACTTAAGGAGACCATGGCGACATATTGATGGGTCCTGGAACAGAAAAAGAGATATTAATGGAAAACCTGGAGAAATTTGCATAAAGTCTGTAGTTTAGTGAATAATAAAGATTTGATCAACGTACCATGGTTATGTAAGATGCCAACATTAGGGGAAGCTGGGTGAAGGGTCTACAAAGACTCTCTGTCTGCACTGTCCTTGTAACTCTTCTCTGCAAATATAAAATTATTTCAAAATAAAAAGTTTTTTAAGTGATCCTCTATTTTTTTAGTTCACTTAACTGGGAAAATGGTTGTTCCCTTAACAAGAAAAGGGTAGTTAAAAGGAAGACGTAGGATGGAGGAGGGGTCTGACATCAGTGGAAGTAGTAGGCAGTTGCAATGTAGGTCTAGAGTTTGAGACGTCAGAGCTAGAGATATATATTTGGGAGTAAAACCCAAAGAAATATCACTTGAAATAATGAGTTTATATTATTGTTATATTTCCAGTGCCAGGAGAGAGCATGTGGAAGGAGCCAGTGACCACACTGAGGAGAGGGTCTATGTCTAGAGTCTGAGCAGAGAAACAGTAGGGAGCGTGATGAAAACAGATACAGATAGGATGTTTTCAGAAAAGCCAAAGGAAAATAGAATTTCTAGAAGTATCTTGGTCAGTACTGTCCAATGATACTGGAAGGTGATGGGAGATCACCTGAGAAAAGACCATTGGATTTCAAGTAGGGGCTCAGGGCCCACCTCAAAGAGAGCAGTGTTAGTGGAGCTGATGTGGAGAGGTGGGCTGGTAGACATGCAAGTTAAATGGCCAGGACTCAGACAGTGAGGAAGCAGGCTTGCCCACTGACAAGTAAATGGACTTGTATGGGTGCCAAGGGGAAGGAGTCCCTGGAGGAGAGTGGGACTTCCCTGTGCAGAGAGACCGAAAGTGCTGGGGCCCAAACCTCAACAGGAGGAGAGAGCCTTGACCAGAGGAAGTCTCTGCCATCTCCTGGCTACAGAACTCGGGCTGAAGGCTAGAAAGCCTGGGTCAAGGACTGCTTTTTTTTCTTCCTGAGCCAGGAGGCCATTCTGTTTCCCAAGTTCCAGCTTGTCCCCACTGTGGCCTAGAAAGTTAAGCCAGACAGGAAATGAAATAAACTGAACTTGTTCATCCTTTCTTCAGCTTTTATCTGAAATGGAAAATAATCCATGTTTTTAAATTAGGCATTAAACAGTATTACAGAATGATTTCTACGGGGAATATGTGTGTGTAGTAAATACTCCCCTTTATTGACGGCTTACCACATGGCAGGGACTGGGGTAAGCATTTTAAATGTATACGTTATCCTACTTAATCTTTCCAACAATGCTATGAGATGGGCGTTATTATTTTCCTCATGTTTGAGATGAAAAACAGACCCAGAGAGGTTAGAAATTTGATCAAGATCACACAGATAAGTAAGTAAATGTCAGAGGGAGGATTTACTGCAAAACAAATACTTTCAACCACTGCATTATACTGCCTCCTTCTGACACTCGTGTGTGTGTGTGTGTCTGTATATATGTGTCTGTGTGTGTGTCTGCATGTATGTCTGTGTGTGTCTGCGTGTATGTGTGTGTCTGCGTGTCTGTGTATGTGTGTTTGTGTGTATCTGCGTGTCTGTGTCTGTGTATGTGTGTGTCTGTGTGTGTCTATGTGTATGTGTCTGTGTGTGTATGTGAGTGTATGTGTATATGTGTGTGTGCGTGTATGCACACACATACACGCACACACACAGACAAGGACCCAGGCTATGTTCCAAGAGGTTAACATGAGATACAGCTCTGAATATAGGATTTATGGTGTTTTTTATATTCTTTTTTTGTTCTCATCTGGACTTTTTACAGCGATTATGTATTCCTCTTGAATTCAGAAAAATCAATATTTTGTTTTATTTACATAAGTTTGAAATTTGGGTGCTCTTTGCCAAATTTCTGTGATATCCATGATGGGAACAAAGCAGGTGCCTTCTGCTCAAATGCAGACAAAAGAGACACTACATTCTCTGCAGTAGTACAGGCTCTGCAGTGACCGGATGGAGCATCTGGGGTGTGTGTGAGCACATGTGTGCAGTGACGGCTGAGGTAAGGGGAGGAGCTGTCTGAGGATGTGCCATAGGGAGAGCTCTCTCCTCCCTTATGGCCACCTGGTCTCTGAGCCAGGCCCCTTTAGTCCTGAGCATCCAGAGGTACTGGCAGATATTTTTCACACACACCAAGGTCCTCAACTTCACCCTTTGTTGGAAATCTGGCAAATCTGGCCAGGGAGCCAGGCTGCTGGTGTGACGCCCAGGGTGCAGCCATAGAGAGTGATTGGAGTCATTCTGGAGTTACTTCAGGCCATGCAGGACATGGTCCAAGCAGGCAGTTGGTGTTAGGGATGAGCAGAGGGGAGCCAGCGGCATTTAAGGTTGGCATTAACCAACAGGCGAGGCTCTCGTCCAAAGCTGCCAAGGTCTTCAGGTGGAGGCAGTTCAGCACCCTGGATAGCTCCTAGAGGAGTCCTGTCCCTGCCAGGTCTGAAAAGCGAAGGTGCTCGAGTCCTTAAGGCCCTTGCTTATTTGATTTTAAACAGCTTTTCCACACATGTCTCTAGCTGTGAAAGGGCCTGCCCTCTTCTCTTTCCAAGATCAGCCCGATGGATCCAGGGACTTCCCCTTAAGCCCCTCCAGCCTCCGCCTCACCTCCTCCACCCCTTACACACACATTTAGCCTGACTGAGCTCTCTGTTGAGGTCACCATCACTCTGAAGGTGAAATAAACTGTCAAGATAACAATGTCATCTCCTGAGCTGTCCCTAGCTAGGGCCTGACACGCTGATACCTCAGAGCTATAGGACTCTGGGGGAGGAGAGTAAGAATCATAGAACAAGGCAATGTGAAACGGGCCTTTTGTCTCTAATGCTCCTGCACTGCCCTCTTCAATCTGAGAATGAGGGGTAGGAGGCAGGGGAAACTAAAGGAAAGCACTGAGCAGGTTTCAAGGCCTGGAGCGAGCCCTCACTGTACCTTCAGCCTGGCATTGGGAATACACGTGATTTAGAGACATCATTTTTTTAGGGGAAGTGCGCTGACGCAAATTGGAAAGCGGCAGGTGTAGCAAGTAGAAGCATAAATGACACCAGTGAGTCTCTAGCCTCATAGCCTGCCACCCCAACCCTCGCCCTGCATGTGGCCCCTAGACAGAGGAGCTAAATTAGCACTGTGAAAGGGTTTCCTTCCCAACTCCCCCAAATCATCTAGAAGAGGGGTGTGTGTGAGGAGTCTGGAAAGGCAGAGGAATCATCATCATCTACTCGGGATTGGGTTTTCTAGTCAAAATTTCCTCCTCTACCTCAAGGCCCCTTCCATGGCTAAATGAATCGGCACCAGTAAATGAGATTACTGTGCTCTCACTTTGATTTCCTGGGCCGATGAGTGAAAAGGAAGGTAAGGCTGCCTGGATTGAGGCTGAGTGAAAACATTCAGGACCCCATCCCTCCCAAGTAGCCCTGCTCTGGGCCTTGTGCAAGGCCTTCCTCTATTGCTTTCTTCACCTCTTATATGCTCCTGGTTCCTCTACTGAAGGCTGTGTGAGCCTGAAGGCCATGAGCTGCCATATACCTCAAAGAACTTCTTGGTCAAAGAAACAGATGCAAAAGCAATAATGAAGCCACCAGAGAACAGCTGCAGGCTCCATCTCTTAGCACCAGCCAGTTATCGTGTGACAGGGAAGGGCAAAGAGGAGAAAATAGTGTTTGGTGTTTGCTAAGCTATGAGTGGACCTGTCAGAGTTTGAGCTGGAACAGCTAGGGCTGCCCGGAACCCACCTGAAGAGGTGTAGCTGGCTAGCACTCCTGGAGATGGGAGCAGTAGCAATGTAGTAACTAGTTTAGGGGTGGAAAGATGCTTATAGGTCTGGATCCAGACTGTCCCTCAGCCTGGCCCCTCTCTTGCCTCTGGGAACAGTGTATTCCCTCTTCTAGGAGAGGCCCTTACAATGGGATTAAGTACAGGCTTTTGATACACAAGGAAGCCTGGAAAAGAAATGAGAACAGATGACTCTGCCAGATCCCAAGAGAGTTGTTTGTGTTGGTTTTTGTTCAAGTAGAACAGGTCTAACCTCAGCCAGAGCTTGCTTTTGGCCTATTCTCTCAGGGGCAAAGGTGCCCTCCACCCCCGCCCCATGTTTGCCTTCTTTACAGCAGATGCACTGCAGTCATTATTTTATTTAGGAGCAGTGATTATGTGACCACAAACCTTACTAAATTGAATACAATCCTGAGCATTCAGAAGAAGAAACAGTTCAGGGCTCAGGGGAGGGAGCAGCTGGCTGGAAAGAAGGGCCCATGAATTCTAATCCCATGGCTGCCATCTGGCATTGACCTGGGACAACTCATTTATTTTCTGCCCTGGAGGCTCTTTCTAGAATCTCAGGATCTGAATAAAAACAGACCTGAGCGCTCAGAGAGTGAAATGACCTGTCTAGACTCAAAGTCAGTGCAGTTCACAGGCAAAACTGGAATCCACAGGCCCTACTCTCCAGCCAGAGGTTGTGTTTACTGTTCAGGGAGATTTCTTGTGTTTTCCTTTGCCATCTCCTTGCCCTTCTGTCTGAACTCCCAAAAGCTCCCCTGCCTTGGGTAATTCACTGCCTGGTAAACATGCTTGTAAGCCCCACATTGTCAAAAAGCACTTTGAACAGACAAAAGACAGCGCCACCCCACTTCCCTCCAAAGGGTTTTCTGATGGTTTGGATTCCAAGCTGGCTGCCTACTCACAGTAAGAGTTGGGCCTTACTCATTTAATGGCGGGAGTCTGTATCTGATCTGCAAGCAAAATCAGAGTCTGGCTGTTGAGTCACAAAGGAAGCTGTCTGCTCAGCTGATGATTAGTCCCCGCGAGAAGTTGACCTGGGGTTGAGCTGCTGCTTTGGCCATGTACCTTAAGTGAGGTTTTAATTAGGCCAAGCCTTCAAGTAAGCAAGTAAGTGAGGGTTTGGGGGACTCTTGCTTTGGCTGTTCTCCAGAATAACTTCCTGGAAAGTACTCCTGCAGCCCTTGGCCAGAGTCTTACATAGATAGAGCGGTGCTACAAAGCACACAATGCAACATCTGTCTGAGACACAATTAGACGAGGCCCTGGCACTGCCCGGCAGGCCACCGGCCTTTCGCCACCTCTCTGGTACAGAAAGATCCTTGCTGTGTCTTCAAACCAAGTAGAAGGAAATCTGTCTGTCTGTTACCAGATTATGGCCCTTGACTCTCTGTGCTAGGCACTGGAAGGGTACAGTGGGGACAGGCACGGTCCCTGCCTTTACACACATTAACAAATAAACACTTAAACAAATAAATTTTACAAATAACCATTCAAGTAAAATTTGATAAGTGCACAAAAGAAATGTATGGGGGGAAGGGAAGGGACTGTGAGGATATATTGGAGCAGGGCCTAACCTAGCCTGGTATTGATGGGAAACTTTTAAGGGGTAAAAGTTTCAGCCAAGGACAGAAGGACGAGGAAGATGTAGCCATGAGGTGAGAAGGCTCTCATCAGGAGCAAAGAAGACTGGTGATAAAAGTGGAGTAAGGTAGAGGAGGCGTGCATGAGATGAGGTTGGGGAAACGCAAGGCAAGGCAAGGGACTGTTTTGCCACTATTCTCAGCTCCAGCTGAATGACTCCTTTCAAAAAAGGCGAGTGGAGACCCACCCAAACTGCCACGGCATGGCCCCAGGGGGCCTGGTGCCTGTTCCATCTTCCTAGCACAGGAGACTCTCACCAGAAAGGTGAGGGGAGGCACTTCTAACCCCATTCTGGTGTTCACACAGGGGAAGGAGCAGCTGGCTGGAAAGAAGGGCCCGTCAATTCTAATCCCAGGGCTGCCCTCTGGCCCTGGTGAACCTCTCCTGCCTTCAGCCCATCCTTGTCCACACTTCCTAAGAAATAGCAGACCTGCCATGATGGAGTGGTCCTCACCTGGCATCACACCTTGAGGAGGGAGGAGGGAGGAGGCAAGAAAGACTAGGCATTTGCTTTCCTCACATATCCTCTCTGTATGTTTTTCCGTCGCTTTGAACTGTTTATTAATACATGACAGAAACCATTTCCCTATTTAGATGGCTCCAGTGGGAATTCCACACCATCACCCCCCTCCTGAGGTAGATAAAAAAACATCAGTTTTCAAGATTTCATACTTGGATTTCAGAAACGAAATTACATTACTACGTCCGGTGAGACGGCGCCATGGCCCGTTCCTATCTGTGTGCTCCAGGCACAGCAGGCCGATAACATCAGCATGTCGGAACAGCTCATCCAGACCATGTGCAGCTGCCTGGAGCCGGGCCAGAAGGGGGTGGGTGGCCAGATTCTCTCAATGTAGAACAGCCCAGGGTTCACTGGAGACTGGGATCCAGGATTTGGGGGTTCTTTCCATAAACCATCAGTTCTCCTATCTGTAGAGGGAAAACTCGTCTTAGTCCGACCTAGATGGAACAAGGAGTTGAAAATTACTCTCCTAAACATTGGGATAGGATAAAATCACTGAGAATCCAATGCTCAGGTTTTCATTGGCGTGAAAGATGGAAGGGAATAAGGGGGAAGAGTGGAAGTCATGACATGAACAAAGCAAGTTCCTACTGCCTGTGAAATTAGGTGTCCACATAAAAGCCAAAATATGCCTGGAAATGGTTATTCTGTGCTTCACGGAAGCCCAGATGTGAGGCCTTATAACTAACCTTCTGACTGCTACAAGGTTGTGGAATGAAGAGAAAGCATTGTTCTCCTGCCAGGAAACATAAGAACTTTTGGAGTTTCCTTTCTAATTGTAACCAAGATTTATTTAACTCTACAGAATGAGCATCCTTTAAAAAAAAAAAAAAACACAAATCAGCTTATTGGGTTATTTCTAAAGCATTAAATACCATAAAACTTTCATTCAACTCTGGCAGCATTCCCAGGCCTATTTTTGTAAATAGCCAAACACAGTCTCTTCATCCCCAAAACATGATTTTTTTTTTCAAAAAGCAGTAGGCCCCCAAGGTCAAGATTTTGAGAACACTCAGTCTAACCACATTGAGGTCGCCAGTTCTCTGCCCTAGTGCAGACCTGACTTTCCCGGACCTCAGGACCCTGCCCCTCACCCATAGGTGCTGATGTTTGAGTACAGGAGACAGAAGAACTAGGTTCTATCCCAACTCTGTATAGTTTTTCACTCTTCTCACAGTGGAGGCATGCAGTTACTGACTCCATTACTATACCTGAGGGATGGATTAATGATGCAGTCAAGTGATTCTTTCGTTTTCATTGTTTGTTTGTTTTTACAGGAAAGTATTAATGAAGGTTTGTAAAGTGACAAGTCATGATCACATAATCACCATCACTCGGAGTATAGGTTCCCATGTTGAGTCTGCTGGATAGTCATAGTTGGTGGAGCAGGATTCTTCTAGAAAACTCCCAATGCAGCCTGCTCCCCTCTTTCCTACATTCCCAGGCTGCTCCTGACACGTCTGCACAGGCCTCCTGCCCCACGGACTAAAAGCCCAGGCAGAGTCTTTGCTGCCTTTTGCCGTCGCCAGGGGAGGGCTGTCAGGTGACTGGGGTGCAGCCAGGACTACCCCCCTCTCTGCTTGCTGTTACTCTGAGGTTTGCCAGGCCCTGGTCAGCTCCCTTGCCTTCAGCCCACCCTTGCCCACACTGTCTAAGAAATAGCAGACCTGCCATGATGTCTGGGCCATGGCTGGGCTTCTATACTGGAGGGCTTCTCTCCAGTAAGACCTGGTCTTATTTTAATGTAATATAATACTGGGTGTAATATAATATAATATAATACCAGGTCTTATATTAATTTTTGCTCCAAAAGACGCATTAGAGCTGATGGTCCAGCTGGGTCTTATTTTCGGGAAACATGGAAGTTCACCCACTCACCTGAGCCTGGAGAAAACCTGGGATCATCTTTGCCCAGGTCTTTTCCCTCAAACCCAGATCCAGTCAGTCTCTGAGCTCTGGCAATTGGACCTCAATGTGTTTTTCTTCTTCATCCCCTTTTCTCCAACCCCTCTGCCTGCCTTTTTCAAGCTTTTATCATCTCTTTCAATGCCTCTTATCTGGTCTCCCTGCCTACAGTTTAATCATTCCTTCCCATTCTCTCCACACTGCTCCCAGAGTGATCTGTCTACATAAATCTAACAGTGGGCTTAAAATTCTTCAATAGCTCCCCATTATTTCCAGTTAAAGTCCAATGCCCAGAACATGACTTATAAAGCCTTTCATGATATTAAGCCTTCCTCCTGTTCTAGTCTCATCACCTGCTACTTCACCCCCTACCATTTGACATTCCAGCAAAATTGAGCTATTCCTTTTGCCTACTGTATAGTCATGCACGTCTTATGCGCCACTCTTTTCTTTCCTTTTTGTTTCATTTCTTTTCATTCCCTATTCCTTTCTTCATCTGGTTCACGTCTACCTCCTATTCATCCTTCATGCCTCAGCTTTCTTTGGAGAAGACTTCCCTAATTCCCCAGGGTGGGATAGGTGCTTCTGTCCTGTGTACCTACAATACTCTCTGCAAACCTCTGTTCTAGCACTTGGCATATTATTAAAATTATCTGCTTATTCATTTGCCTTACTCACTAGCCTCTTCATAAGCAGAGATCATATTATCTTTGTATCTGCAGCACCCATTATAATGCCTAAAATATAATTGCCCCTAAAATGTGGGACCAGAACTGAATTTTGGTGGCTGAGACTTTTCATCTCCTTTTCTTGTACTATCCTCTGCTTTTCTCTCCTGGGCTCAGCAGTCTGAGTTTCCAGTGCTTTTTCCGGCTTGCTGCTTCCGGCCAGTGTCTCTGTCTCTTTCTCTGCATCTTGAGTTGACTGCTTCAGTGGCTCCAATATTTCCTATGGAGAACTCATTGACCCAGATGTCGGTGTCAGAAAGCATCCATCATTTTCTAAAGAGGAGCTCCAAGTGTGTACTAAGCACTGGAGATAGGATTAGATGAGTCCCAGAGTCCCACAGTTGTGTAGTTCTGATATGTTGTTAATTTTATGACTTTATCTGATGTCTGAGGAGGGGGTGAGGTAAAAGAAATGAGCAAATTAGATTCAAATCCTAGTGTACCACCTTCAAGGTAAGACTTTGAACATGTTACTTTATACAACCTGGTTCTGCACTTTTAAAATGGGAACGGTATTTACCTCACTTGGTCTTCTAGGAGGATCGAATGAGGTAATGGAGTATATAAAGCACGCAGCACTGCAGCTGCACAGGTAGTAGGTGTTGGAGCAATGGGATCTAAATGATTACATTCCACACCGGGGCTAAGCTGTTCTGAACTACCCCCTGCTGAGGCCCAGCCAGCGCTCTGAGCAGAGCGGCCTCCCCAGCATGAGCGTTAGGTGGTTCCCCTACATCCTCCCCCACCAAACCATTGTCCCCCTTTCTGCAATCAGGCTGTAACCAGGTTTCCGGTGGTGTGAGTGGAGAGCGGCCGGCCTAGAGCCCCGCTATGCAAAGTGTGGTCCCAGAGCATTGGTATCACCTGGGAGCTTGTATGAACTGCAGACACTCCGCACTTACTGAAGCAGAGTCTGCACTTGGACAGTATCGCCAGGTGTATGTTAAGGTTTAACGAGCGCTATCCTAGTGATGCTTCGGTAGGCTGAGCAGATGTAGAAGCTATGCAGGTGTGTCAGCTGTCTAGAAGTGAAGGCTGCACGGGTGGGAGGAGCTGGGGGGAGTGTGCTCCGAGCAAAGGGGGTGTTCATCGGAGGTGCAGGCTGCAGAGCCATCGGGGGCTCTTTGGGTGCTTGTTGGTTATTTGTTGACTCGTGGCCCCTTTCTATGGATGGCTCGGGGATGAGGTTGTACCC
Source organism: Rhinolophus hipposideros (assembly GCF_964194185.1). Classification (NCBI taxonomy): domain Eukaryota; kingdom Metazoa; phylum Chordata; class Mammalia; order Chiroptera; family Rhinolophidae; genus Rhinolophus; species Rhinolophus hipposideros. The sequence goes on along the minus strand of NC_138057.1, from coordinate 51,012,108 downwards.
TTGAGTTAGGCAGTCAGTGTCACTGTACCAGGCACAGAGTGAGCAGGTAGGCAAGGAAAGGCTCTCTACCACCCTGACTGGGTATCCCAGGACCATCTGGCTTAGTAGATAGGAATTGTTTCCCTGGAGAGATACGTAACCAGCAAGTAGCTGGCCTCATGGCTGAAAACTTGCCTGGAACTTGTGCTAGGCTAGAATCTCCCCTCTCCTCTCCTCTTTCACCACCAACTGGTCATTTCTCTCTGTCTCTCTGTCTCTCTATGTCTCTGTCTCTGTCTCTCTCTCACACACACTCTGACTTCTCAGTTAACCCTTTCCTTCCCCTCTCTGACCTCTCTCACTCCTAGACTGGGCCCTGCACCCCCAGGAGCCCTTACCGTTGACCTCCCTGCTGCTGCACAAAGCAGGTCTGTGAGAGTGACTGCTGGCCCAAGGCGTGGTTAAAGGCAACGAGAGTTTATTTCACCAGAGCCACGTATCTCTCCCTTAAGCACTCAGGATTCAGAATCACTGTTTGCCTTCACAATAAAAACACTTCCCAGACACCCACCAAGAGCCTCTTGACCCTTCTCTGTGGGAGACTTGTTTGTGCATCTCAGTGGTAAAAGAAAGCCCCTTCTGTACTCAGCCCACCCCATTTCTGTATTTGACCCACCAGAAATGGGATGGGCTGAGTGCCTTGCGGCAGAGAAGCGGTTGTAGCAGCAGCAGCAGCAACTAAAAGTAGTAAGAATAGAGTCTGGCCCCAGAGCTGAGCCAGTCACTGCTCTAAATCCTCTTGCCAAAGTACCCGGTTACCTAATACCTAGACTTCTGGTTTAACCAGGCTTCTGCCCAGGCCTGACCACCCTTCATGCTTTCCTGCCTCTCATGCTTCTCTCTCCACCTTAAATATGCTAGTTTGTGTGCCTATAATCTCCCCACTTTTAGATTAAAGTCTTCTTGGCAAGAATTATGTCTTGGTGTTTTTCTCTCCACAAAGTACATTACGCCCTGCTTGCCCCTTGTTGGTGTTCAGTGAATATCAAGCTTTTTTAACATGTGATGAGCTCACCGATGTTTAATTATTGGGAGGACAAAAAGGAAAGAATAGAAGACTGCTCTGGATAGAGAGCTAAGCTGTAGAGCTGCAAGCTGTCTGTGAGCAAAAAGTGGGGCTTGCCAGCTGTAATGGAGGTTAGACAGTTAGGAGAAGCTGAAAAGGAGAGGACGGGAAAGACAGGAAATACCACAGAGGGGAGAAGCTGTTTGATACCAGCCCTCCAAGTCCCTTATCTGTTGCAGACAAGTAGCTCTTTACTCTTCCAAGGCCGGAGGAAAGGGATTAGAGGTGGCAGCTCTGTGAAATCATCCCACGGACTGCCAGACTGTTACTTTGCTTTCCTGGGAAATCAAGGAGTCCAAAAGATTTATAAACCAGGTGCAGTTCCTTGAGTAATTGAAGTTATCGAAATCCTCAGGTGATATTTAGGGCCAAGATCTAGGCGGGATCTATGAGTCAGTCTGGCCCAAAGCAAACATCAGTGTCCGCTAATACTTCTCCTGCTTCAGCACCCTACCATAGGCAGGGCTGGGCCATCCGTCTTAAGGGCTCTCCACCCAAATGCCCTTTATTGATGATTCCTGGATAGCACCTCTCCTCAGTGTCCTATGCCTCCTTCCTTACCTTGGGAAACTGGAATCCACATCCTGGAAGGGAACAGAAAGCTCCTCTGGACTATGCTCCCTGAAGCTGTTAGCCCTGAACATCAGCTTCCCTGCTTCCCCTCTGGGCCCTGCCTAAGGGGTACCCCAAGTAAAATGCCTCAAGAAACTCAAGCCAGAATCCCCTGGCCCCTCCAGCTCCCTTGGTTTTAGAATCATTTCCCTTCTCATATGAAAGACCTCATCCCCAAGTCTGTTGGTTGAACCTGACTAAAAGAGGAGGAAAAGGGGCTGCTTCCTCTCCACCCCTCACCCTCACACCATTTTCTTCTGCCCCAGGCCCTGCCAATCTTTTTTCCCCTCCTTTTTCCATTTTTCTATTGTGGTAAAATACACATTTACCACTGTTGACCTATTTTTAAAGAAGTTTACACTTTCACCCCTTTCTCCGTTAAGTGAGATGGTCTTTTCCTAAAGAGGTTGAAATGTGGGGTGGGGGAAGCAGAAGGGTGTGGGGCTCAAAAGCCTTTTAGGTCACAAGACTGTCTCTGCCAACACCTGTTTTTCTAGCTGGTCCAAAGTAAGGCAGGCGCCTCCTCAATATCTGGCTTAAGTGTGGGGATGAAGGCTCTGTGCCAAGCCAGGCCTCCCAGAGGAACCAAACTTTCTCAATTTCTGGCTCCGGCTCCTGCTCCTTGGGTCATAAGGCGTGTCCCCTGGGCCTTTACGCACAAGCTTCCCCCAAGCGACAGCTGCTACAGTGGGTGTCCCTGAGTTGGTCTGTCCTGTATCACAAATGAAGGTTTTTTGGTTACAGGGTTTCCATGTGACTGGGAACAGGAATGAATAGTGAACATCCATCTAGGCCAAGCAGTCCTAACCAGGAAGAAGGCAGGAAAGGATTCTAAATCTTTTTAAAAACTCACTGGCCCCTTGTCTCCCAATTTCAAAAATAAATCCAGTTCTCTGCCTAGTACTAACCTCATGTCTTATACCATCCTTTTCTCTCTGTTTCTGAGTAGCTATTTTTGAAAAATAAATAATGGGTAAGGGAATAGGAGCTGCCACTCCCACGGGGATAACTCCAGAACCATTTGGCTAATTCTCCCACCCCACGTCTGAAAGCAAGGGCGACTCACTCTGTGAAGTTTGCCGTATGGCTCTGCAATGCCATTCCTCGTTCCTACAGCACAGGCCGAGGTGGCATGGTGGCCAGCCACCAGGCAGTACTGGTGTTCCATGGAGAGCCCTTCTCAAGCTTCAGTGTAACAAAGTCTTGTCTCATTTTGTTTTTAATTGGTGGCCTCAAGTCAGGAGCATTTTGTCTGGCAAGTGATGCCCAGAGGAAATTCTATTCTTTGAAAGAAGATTCCCCAGAGAGAACCAGGTAAATAAGGACTGGAGTAGAGCTCTCTTGGAAGATAATGGAGAGATGTGAAGACCTGAAATTCCCTGGCACACAGTGAAAAATAAAATATTAAAAACCAGCTAGAGTTCTTAGTCATGACTGGAGGCATTGTAAATGGGAACAATCCTTTGGGAAAGCAGTTTGGCAATATGTATCAAGAATCTTAAAAATGTTCATGTTTTTGACTTCCTAATTCTACTTGATGTAGGAAATGATCCTGAAAGTAAATATATATACATTTCAGTGTAGCATTATTTATAATAGTGAAAATTTACAAATAACCTGAATGTCTAAAATAAATGAATGGTTAAAAAGTCATTGTGTATCCCCTCTATGAATATCATGCAGCCATTAAACTGATGGTTACAAAACTATATAAAAATATGGTAAGTTGATTATGTCCTAATACTGATTTTTAAAAATACAGAATATAAGATACAGTGTGATTTTTTTTTTCTTTAAATGTTGTTCTATGCACATGTATTAGTTGGTCCTCTAGGGTTACAGGAACAAAATCCAACTCAAGCTAAAAGGGAAACTAGACTATAAGAACCTTTGCGTTTCTCATAGTGTCTGAGGCCAGACATGTAGGCAAGGGCAGGGCAAGTTCTAGAACCAGAACCTAAAACCTAGGGAGCACTTTCTCTGTCTCTTGTGTTTACTTCTTTCTGAACATCAGCTTTATTCTTGCTCCTTGCCCAATGGCTTTCTCTGCTACCTAATCCACAGTCTTGAGCTTTACATCTCCCTTTAGTCCCACTTCCCAATTCTGGGGAGAGACTGATTGGCTCTACCTGGTCCAAGCAGGGGTGGGAGCACATAGAACCAACATAGTACCTGGAGGCCCGCCCCTGTGACCGTGAAGACAGGAGCAGCACTAGCTCCCAGAGAGGGGAGACCGCGGAGTGTTCCTACTGTGGTACATGCACAAGACTCAAATACACTAGAACATTAATGGGGGTTGTCTCAAAGTGGTGAAACTAAAGGTGAGTTTTTAAAGTTTTAGCATGTATTACTTTATAAGAGACATCTATTAAACTTGCTGTGGCCACAGTTGTTCCTAGGCCTGGGGTCAGCAGCACCCTCCTCCATTTTGGTTCCCCCAGTGGCCACCGCCACAAAGATACTAAAGCTCAGCGGTACTTGTTTGGGGTAATGAATTCTATCCTAGGAACTGTTGAAGGAGACATAAAATCCTCAGCTACTCATAGAGCCAATTTGAGTTCTCAAACTCTAGCCCTAGCAAAAGAACCTTTTCCACTTCTTTCCTTTGGACTTTACTTTGTCCCAGAATGCCCTGCAGAAGTGTGGCATATATAAAGAAAGAGTGCTTTCTGCCTCTGCATTCTGCTGCCAGCCCCCAGTCCAGTTCTGGAAAAAGAGCGGACATTCAGTGTTCTGACTTTGTTTTGAATTGAGTCTTCTCTTAGAGATAAACCTAGAAGATTGAGGAGATTTAAACTGATGGAAGAGGCCTCTCTGAACTAGGCAGGGTCCTCTCCTGCCTCTCCCAAATTCAGGCCTTCATAGATTTTTCTCCAGCTTTTCTGTTCTTCCTCTCTTTGTAAGAACTACTAACAACATTTGGAGAGACTGTCTCTCCTATGTTTCCAAGATTCTTCTCCAAATATGCCCCCCAAAAAACCTTATACCCTGTGAGAGATCTTTGTCCTTTCCTTTAAGTGGGACCGCTAAGAGTCTTAATATGTCCCAAAAGGATAGAGGTCCTGGAAAAGGGGAAGTGGGGAATGAAAGTGGGATCTGCCCAACAAATGAACTCGGGAAATGGGACTCAGGACTTCAGGTCATACCACAGAGTGAGAGCTGTCATTGTCCAAATGATTCTCATGTTGAGATGTAGAGTCAGAAACACATGGGAATGCCTTAGAGGCTGAATGAACAGCTATCAGGAGGGAAGTAGAGAGGTCAAACCAAAGCCTAGACTGCTACTGAATATTCTTGAACAGGAGATTATGTTTTTGCCCAGCCATGGACATTGGGCAGAAAGGCATTGAGTTGTATTGCCTGTATCTCCCTCTAAAGTATTTCCAAACATGCTTATCCCCACCTACTTCCAAAAGATGTTTTGGGAGAGTGGCATAACCCTGAACAGGGGGACCATAGCCGCAGGTAGTTTCTGAGCTGACCACTGGACAAATTGTGACGGAAACAGAGTTGGTATTTAATAACCTGTCGTGCTGCGCTCACTGTCAGAGTGGTCTGAGCTCCAGGTCTTCTCTGCTTTCCTGTTTCATTATCAGCACTATCTGCCTGGCCCTGTTCCTGGTGTAAGTCTGTCCTACTTCCTGCTTTCGCCCAGGGTGACTGAACAGAATATAAATATAACATTCTAGAAGTAGCCTTTCAGCATCTCACAACTCAGAACTGCCTCTGCCAGCTGCTGTCTAAAACTAGACGAAAATTCATGTGTTCAGCAAAGAAAGTTTAGACAATGTTTGTACAAGCACTCTGCTTCTTCATACCTCATTCTAAATCCATTTCAATTTCCATCTTCTTGAGAATTAATGCTTAGAGGTGAGGACAGAGGTTGCCTTTCCTGTGGAGAAGCTAACATGGAATCATGTCTGGACCCTGAATCACCTCTGCTCAGGCCACAAGACAAAGGAAGAGTTGTTCAGCACCGCGGAGAGCGCCTTCCCCCTGGCGTCAAGGTCAAGGGTGGGGAAAGATGAGAATTTGTAGCTAGGAGCCCAAACAGAATGATCTCCTTCCACTGCTGGTCAGCCACCGAGTATCCCTCTTTCCCCCCATCCTCTTAGTATTCAACCCTTTCTTTGAGCTAATTAGGCTTTTAAGAATGAATTCCCTCAACTTTGCAATCATCTTTCTGCCTCCATGTTATCTGCATCCCCTACCCATTTCACCTCCCTTCCACTTCAGTAAGGAGCCGTCTTCCTCTGGTCCAAGGTGCTGGTTCCATCTCTTCTTGGTACCTCAAAGACCATACCATCAAACATCTTTTCTACCCAGTTTCTTTCCCTTCAGTCTAGGGCACTTGTATTCCCCAGCTTCAAAGAAATCCTTCAACTCCAAAGCCCCCTCTGGCTGTCATTTATTCTCATTTCTTCCCTCATCAGTCTGGTTCCTTGAAAAAATAGCCTCTGTCCCTACTCTACTTCCTTATCTCCTATTTCCTCCTAAATCCCCTGTAATCTGGGCTCTGTTCCTACCCTTCAATTAAAATGCTGAAGCCACCTATGACTTCCTTATTTCTAAATATTGTCTTTATCTTATAAACCCAACTGTTTATTTGACACTGTTGATTTCTTCCACCTTGAAACTGTACTTGAATGGCTTCCTAGATCTTTTCCTACATCTCATCTTTCAGCTTCTACTCAGTCTACTTTTTCCACTCATTTCCTAAGGTTCGATGTGCCCCAAGGCTCCATCCTTGATTCTTGTCTTTTTTCACTCTGCCCAGTCTCTCTGAGGGGTTTATTCTTCTCCGTAGCTTCCATCACCACCAGCCCACACCTCTTTCCTGAGATCCCAAACTTCAAATGCTACTGACTAATGATATCATCTCGGTATCCAGAAAGATACCTCAAAACTCAACATGTCCCAAACTGAACTCATCTGTTTTTTCCTGGCAGTGTAGTTGTGTCTTCTCCTGCATTGTCTGTCTTAGTAATTAGTCCCCTATTCCTAATTACTCCAGACAGAAAACTGGAATGTCTGGACTTCTACATTTTATCTCTAAAGTCTGCCAATTCTACCCCTTTAACTTTCTCCTTTCTGTCCTTTTAAGTTCTGCTTCTGCTTAGTTCTGGCTCCTGTCATCTCTTGTTGGCCCTGTTGCAGTAGTTTCTTAATTATCCTCACCTCCAGTCTTATTCCCCTGCCATCCAGCTTTTACCTGGCTATCAGACGGTCCTTCTACATCTAAAATCTGGTCATGTTACTCTCCTGCTTCACTGGTTCCCCATTATTTTCTGAGTAAAGAACAAAATCAAGGCCCATCTTCCACCATGACCTGAGCCCTTCTGACCCTACAACTTTATCTCCTGCCACTTTTCATCATACCTTCTAGGTTTCAACTATAACAAAATACTGACTGTTCCTTGAATCTGCAATGCTACTTTTATGCTTCAGAGCATGTTCCCTGAATGTCCTTTCTCCTTCCTCTTACGTTAACTGGTAAACTAGTGTTTTGAAATCTTTTCAAGTGGCTTCCTCTGTGAAGTTTTCTCTGACCAGCCTCCCTTTGTCACTTTCTGTCTACTTTTCTATGGCTCTTGTTACCTTTATTTACTGGTATCTCCTTAAAAATGGGCCTATTTTCTATTTATCTTTATGAGCCCCAGGCCTTAAATAAGTGAGGGAAATGCAGCATAGTGGAGTGAGGAGAGAGAAGAGTCAGAATACCCCCTTGGTCAGGCCCCTCCTCACCCTGTTGAGAGAGGATCTTTTCCAGAGATACCTCCCCACATAAACCAGAGCTGCAGCTTTGAACTAGCCACTCCCAAGGCACACTATGATTGAGTGGGCCTTACAGAACATGTACTAATAACAACTTTATAGCTAGCACAGATATAGTGCTCAGTATGTGTTACACTAAGTACAATTCTAAGTGCTTATATGTGTTAACAAACTTTAGCCTCACAAGAACCTTTGACATAGATATTAGTCCCATTTTACAGATGAGGAAACCGAAGCCCAGCTCACACAGCTAGTAAATGGAGGAACTGGCATTTATGAAAAGAATGAGTTAATACGTTGATATTTGCTGTAGTTGGTGATAGTTACACAGCATCTCACTATGTTGTTTTCTCTACTTTTGTGTCAGTTTAATAATTTCTATAATAAAATGTTTTTTAAAGATTAAATTAAATCAATGGACTTTAACTTTTTTTTTAAGCAACACAACTCTTTCTCCAAGCAAATTCTTGTGGAAAGGCTGATATGTAAATGAAATAAGTTGCTCCCTGCTTGCTCTCAGCTCCACTCAAGGCACAGCGTTCAGGGAACAGTTTAATGAAAAGCACTGGACCAGACTAACTCTAAGGATTTTTCTGGCCCTTTTGCCTTCCTCTAGTTATATTGGCTTTGCACTGGCTATTAGCCTGTATATCCTGTCCCAGAAACAGTGAGACTGGGCCATTAATCATTTCTACAGTCGGTGGAGAATTTGTTTGAAGGGATGCAGAAACATGGGTTGCTATTAGAGATGCATTTCCATGTCTGTCTCTGCTTAGTGTGTATTAATAATCTTGCTAATCCCCACTCTAGTTTCCGGATCTAACTCCTATCAGATGTCCTTGGGGGGCATTTTTAAATTCTCCCTGATTTCTTGGAGCCAGACACTTCCTTCTGCCTGGATTCTTCTCTGATACTTATATTCACGAATATTTCCCATTTAATCTCCCTGATTACATTTCCATGTGATTGTCATGGTGCACTGGCTATATTTCTCAGGGAAGACATACAGGAAACCCGTAGTAAAGGCTTGAGTTTGCAGGCACAGTGCCAGAGATCTTCATTCTTGCCACTCAGATGGCTTTCTATCATGGACAGTGACAGGGGAGGTGCTGGACGGCGGGCTTTGCCTGGAACCTCTCAGTCTAGGGCTTTGTACCCTGGCTCATGACCCGAAGGGATTAGCTGTTTCAGTCAGAGATCAAATGGCACCAGGACCCTCCCAGTGGCCTGGCGGGCCACATGTGGGTCCCTGTGACCAGAGTTGCTCAACAGCTTCCCAGCCCCTGTCAGTCCCTGTCCTTCCTGTGGTCCCCCTCCAATGTTACTATTGCTGCCAAGTACCTCCAGCCTGAGAGAAGAAACTGATGAACTCAGCAGCATTGAAGAGGGACAAGCTGGCCCCAAGTGCCTAAGGGTTCATGTTTTAAAAGTCAACCCAGGGAAAGGACAGTGGGATTTAACACTCCCATGGGTAGATGGGGAGGAGGGTTACAGAGATGAATGATTGGAAGGCCATAGATTTAGAAGTCACCAGTGTAAACATGTTAATCCAAACTGTAGGAGATATCAGGGTTCCCCCAAAGAGAGAGTGGAGGCCTGAGGGCAGAACCCTGCAGAGGAGACAAAAGGGCTATGGGAGGAGACAGAAATGAGTATCCTGAAAACCAGCAGAGGAAACCATTTCCAAATGGATTTGGTATGTGTGGCATGTGACAAATGCTACAGAAAAAGTAATGTGACTAAACAAATTGGAAATGTGCCAGTACTTCCCCAGTAGGGTCCCATAGGATGTTGATGGGCTTCACCCTTTAAGAAGCCCTCCCTCAGGCTGCTTTGGGAGTGAGCCCTTCCTGTGGCCTCAGGGGACAGCCAGAGCCCACTGTCAGGTCACCCTCTCTCCTGCAGGTAGCTCCTGCCGAGGCTGTTTTGGCAGCAGAGAGGCATGTGAGGGCCACTAGAGGCCTGCTGCTCCAAGTCTGCAGGGCCAGGTCGGTAAGAAGTCTCCCAAGGAGGAGCTGAGTCGGGGAGGCGGAGGAGAAAGGGCTGGAAAGGCTTGTGGCATGGGAAGTTACCTGAGATGCAGCCACTGCAGCACCCGAACTTTTCTGAGCAGAGCTTCCTGCCCTGTCCCCCACAACTACAGCTAAGGGGTGGGGGTCAGAGCAGAGGACAGAAGCCCAGGTTCTGCCCTCAGGAATTCACAAACCACTGTGGTAACACCACCCACTGAGGGCCTTGCACTCTGGGAAGCCTGAAGGAACATAGAGAAGGTCAGGATTTCCCTCCCAAACATTCTAGACTTTTCCCTTTACCCTTAGTGACAAGCATGCTTTCATTCCTACTGCCTCATTCTAAAGGAAGCAAAAGCCACCATAATGGTTATATATCCTTCCTTTGCTGGGTCACCAGCAGCCTCTCAGATCCCTGGCCTGACACTGTGGGGCCAGTCCTGGAGCATTCTACCTGCCTTCCTGCCTGCTCTCTGCATCCCCAGAGACAGAACAGGTGCAGGCTGGGATCCACTCTGCAAACCGCAGACCTTGGGCTTGCCACTCTGTGGTCCCAGTCAGACACCTAAGATGGCAGCACCCATACCAGTGGGTCCATCGGTTTCTCAGGAAGACTGTGAATGACTCCAGCCCCTTCCAACGGCCTGAGGCAGGGTGGGCCAGGGCCCTGGATCTTATAGCAGAGGTTTGGGGTGTTTTGAAGGGAATAGTGAGGCTAGATTAGTGAGCAGTACAGGACTAAGTGACCATCAGCTGATTTGTCATTACATTTGTCTTCTCACCTACCATACCCAGCCAAACTTTCATGTTCTCCCAAGAGATACTCTTTAGGACTCATCTGTGAAATGAAAAAGTCCTCAGGAGAACTCTTTTTGTCTGATGGCTGCAGCTTTGAAGTCTGGCCTGGCTTGTCCTATCAGTTTTCTAGATGCTGTCAAGGGACCTGTCCAGTGTGAGGGAAAACAGAGGGAGAAGGCCTCTCTTAGGGAGCACCTACTCTGACCTTAATGCAGACTTACACTCATGGGAACCGAGAGAGACCATTGCAAACAAGTACACAGGAAGGCCCCTGAGGAGCAGGGCGACTAGTATGGGAGGTTAGAGAAGAAGGTCCTGTGAGTTTAAGGAATCGCAGTGGGCTTTCTGGGGGAGGCTGGATCACACAGGACTTTAAAGACAGACACCCAGGTGGGTGTAAGTGGGACAGAGATCCTTGGCTCTTCTATCTTGTTTAGGATTTTCCTCCCAGGGTGGATGGGTCTGCCCCTCCCTCCCTGAATTTCCTGCCTGCTGCCAGGGGTGAATGTCCTCGGAGGCCCAGGGGAGCAGCTCCCTAGGTTTACTTCCTAACAACTCCCTGTCTCTCTGCTTCCCCCGCCCACCCAGGACCCAGCCGCTGCCTCCATCTCAGACGGAGACTGTGACGCCCGGGAGGGTGAGTCAGTAGCCATGAATTACAAACCATCCCCGCTCCAGGTGAAGTTGGGTGAGTGTGTCTGGCGGGTGAGGGAGATGTGGGGAGTAAGCAAGGTGCACTGGGCTGGGTCTGCAATAAGGTACCACTGACAAACTAACTCAGGCTACACAAGTCTGACTCAGGCCACCCAGCCATTGGCACTGCCAGGCACCTTATCTCCTGCGTGGCAAAAAGGGAAGTTACAGTTCTCTGCAGGACCCACAATTCTAGGAGGCGTCTCTGAGGCCAAGAAGGCTCCAGGTATTCTAGAGGATAGCTGCAGGGGGAAAAGCATGGAACCCTAGAGACAGTGTTGGAAGTCTCATTAAACTAAATGAACGAGGCTAAGAAGAAGCTGCCTTAGAGGTGGGGTGTCAGTTGCTATGTCTAAGGGGTAAAAAGGAATGAGGATCCCAAAGCCCAAAGCTGAGCCCCTCTCCCCATTTCTTCCTCAGCCCATCTAGAGATCTCAGGGCCTGGTTGGCTCCTGTTTTGGGGAGCTTTCCCTTAGTTTTTTTGTAAACCCAAATCTCTCCTCCCCTTTCCAGGGTCACCTTTCCTTTGGGGGTTTATCTCATGTCTGCTCTGAAGTCAGCTTATGCTGCGGCCTGCTCTTTGAAGTCTCTCGGCTTCCAACCACTGCCTACAGCTCCTTGCACTTGCTATTCTAACTTATCCTAGGCCGACACTGCCCTTCTCCCTTCAGGAACCAAAATTTTGCTCACCCAAGGCTGCTGCATATTACAGACTTTTACTAAAAATTTGGTTTCATGAAGAGAAATTACAACACAGTACATCTAGGAAAGAGTTTACAATTAAGTACAGGTCACTGCTATCCTTCAAAACGCCACTGCCATCCCTGCCACCCTCCTGTTCACCTTTCTCCTCAGGCCCCCAATGCCCACCAAACACTGGACCCCGCCTCAGTCCTAAGAGCCCTTTCCCACCTATTCTAAAACCTCTCCCTCTGCGGCTGCTAGGACTCCTTCTCAAGAGTTTGTTCCTTTATTCAGATTTTTTTTTTTTTAACCTTGCTTCTCTCCTTCCAGACCACATCCAGCAAGCCCCTCAGGCTGTTTTTCTAAACTAAAGAGCAGTTATCTCAATGGAATTCGTTCATCTTCCCAAGACACCAAACTCAAACAGCAGCCAGTTTTATTTATTATTGTTTAATTTAACAGTACAAATATTTTAACAAGTATAACGGCTCCTTTTACTCTCCCCTATCACATGCTCCTCCTGAGATAATCATTCCAAACTTTTAGTTTTGTTTTGTATTTAACATAAGTGGTATCATACTGTATACATTTTCTGGAAACTGTTTTTGTGTTTGTTTTCTATTTAATGCCTTGGAGCCCCTTCCAATGTCAGCATATAGAGAATGACTTCATTCTTTTAAATGGTTGCATAGTATACACTGTAGTTTGGTTTTGCCAGTTTATTGTTTGCACTTTTTCACTATTTCAAACAATTCCAACATGCTTTTATATATATATTTTTTTTTTCCCAATATGCTTTTAAAGTAACACCTTTTTTTTCCCCCTCCCCATTATGTTACCACCAAAGCTCCTCATGAAAATTCACATTGTCCCCGTTGCACTAAGGAAAATCACCACCACTACCAGGAACTTTAGGGCAACTTGCACCCCCTAGAGGCTTGGGGTAGTAATGGCAACTGCTGCCTGCTGGAAAAAGGCTGGAAGAAAACTGGAGTCAGATGAATAGTGACAAAGAAAGAGCATCAGGGACTGGGAAATGAAAGACTCAGAGACACAGCAGTCAGGGGATATTCCAGAGTCACAGTAGCTGAAAATGCCCATCCACTCCTCCTCTTTGGAACTTGTGGTTATTTTATGAGAGCTTTCCCCTCGCATCCCTCTCCACCCAACAATCCCTTTCCCTACATCTGAACTTGACTTGAGATGAGTAGGAAAAGGTAGACAGGCATCCTCCATGGCCTAGACAGCTACTGGCTACTTGTAACAGAGCCACAATCTGTAGGCTCTGGAGCCTTGAAGAACTCAGAGGCTGCCAAAGGATCAGAAGTATAAGCAGAGGGACGGCCGGATGGCTGTTGGGTAGAGCACGAGCTCTTAACAACAAGGTTGCCGGTTCAATTCCCGCATGGGATGGTGGGCTGTGTCCCCTGCAACTAAAGATTAAAAACGGCGACTGGACTTGGAGCTGAGCTGCGCCCTCCACAACTAGATTGAAGGACAATGATGGAATTGATGTGCCCTGGAGAAACACACTGTTCCCCAATATTCCCCAATAAAAAAAAATTTTTTAATTTAAAAAAACACACAGTATTTATTTAAAAAAAAAAAGTATAACCAGAGAGGCTCCCCCAGCCTTTTGCTTCTTACGCTGCCAGCCCTCTTTTGCCCCTCCGACCCCACAACCTTCAGTGGCTCCTTTTCCTTCCTTATTAATCCCAGACTCCTCTATCTGGCATTCAAGGCCATGCTCCGAGTTTGTAATCAGAAGGAGACCCCAACCCTTTAGCACAGGACCTGGGATGGGTGACACAGATTTTGGCTGAATAAACATATCCTACTTTTCCAACTTGTCCTGCTTCCATCTTCACTCGTCCATCCCATCCAGATCCACATTTATTATGCTCACTTCTGAATGTATTTTTGTATACACTATCCCTCCTTTCTAGAATGCCCTCCTCTCTCCAGCTCAAGGTGTCACCTGCAGGCATCCCTGACTGCTCCATCCTTCTGCTCCATCTCTTCCTCTCCAGCCTTTCTCTGGTATCAAGTACATACTAACTGTTCCACATGGGAGTATAACTCCTAGAAGACAGGAGTCAGCCTCTTCCGGTTGCCCCTAACTATCTGCCTCGGATTGTGCAGGGCCAAGTAACTGTCTCCACGGAGCAGAGGACCTGGAGTTGGGATCCCTGCCACAGTTCCTAGAGAAGCAAGGGGTTTCACCATGGAGGCCCAGCCTAGGCTGCCCCAAGCAGTAAGGTAGAGTGGCCCTGGGGGCAGGACACAACTTCCTTCCCATGTTTCCCTGCAGAAAAGCAACGGGAGCTGGCCCGAAAGGGCTCCCTGAAGAATGGCAGCATGGGTAGCCCCGTCAACCAGCAACCCAAGAAGAACAATGTCATGGCCCGGACAAGGTAGAGGCCCCGCTATTCCACCTGGAGCCTGCCAGCCAGCATCTATCTCTACTGGTCCTAAGCCTCCCCCTCTTCCCTTCTTCCTCAGGCCCAGCTCCTCTCTGAGGGGAGAGAGTCTCAACAGGATCCAAGGGGGTGGGGGGCGGGATGTGGTGGGTCGGGGCCTGACCCAGTTCCTTGCCAGGCTTGTGTGCTCCAGTTGCTAATCCAATGCCCCAAATTCTCCACCCAGGCTGGTCGTCCCCAATAAAGGCTATTCCTCGCTTGACCAGAGCCCCGACGAGAAGCCACTGGTAGCCCTTGACACTGACAGGTGTGTACGGGGATGCTGGGTAGCTGGGCAAGCCACAGAAACCTGTGTGAACATATAAGAGGGTGCACAGGGCGCACCTGCTATATTGTCAGAATTGGGGTGTTCCTCAGATAGCCAGGAGTTTCCCAAGGGTGAATCCCCCAGGGAATGGAATTTTTTACCTGGAGGTACAGAAGAGCAGAGAGAGGAAAAGGGGACTGGTGCAGTCTTCTGCTGTCCTGGAACAATTGATCCAATGGTTGCCCTGAAAATGGGCCCTGATTCCATGTTTGATAATCTGTCCCCTCTAAGGGAGCAGCCCTACTGCTGAGAACACACCTGACTAGACCTGGATTTTGAGAAAACCCAGCAAGCCTGGGTGATTTGAGCCAAAAAAAGGGGTTGGGTGGAAAGGAATAGCATCTCTGTTTAGAAGGAGGTTAAGGGTGGCAATTTTTTAGAAATGTGGGCTAGGGAACCCATCTTAAAACTGCATTTGTACAGCAAACACAGTTTTTATTTAGCTAGTGCCGTTTATTTGGAAACATGGAGAAGGGGGAGGGTATTGACTGATGAGAGTGGGGGTTGCCGGGACTTTTCTGTTTAACTTCTGGGAATCACTTCCTCTGTCTTCTTTCCTCCATGGCCAGTGATGATGACTTTGACATGTCCAGATATTCCTCCTCTGGCTACTCCTCTGCTGAGGTGAGGCCCCATACTTCCCACCCTAGACACACCCGAGCAGGCCTACCTGTATCTAGGAGAAGGGATGGGGCCAAATCACACCTGAGGGGAGCTATGGACAAAGCCAGGCAGAGCAGCTGTGGGTGCAGAAACTAAAATGGGGCAGGGTCTAGGCTAGGATGAGTCTGAAAGAAAGGTGAGGCAGTTAGACCCTGGCCTCAAGTTCAGGGAGCCCAGGGTTAGCGACGCCCTGGGTTAGCGGCAGGGCTTGAGCCCCTAGTTGGCACAAGACTCTTAAGTAGAATGGGGTGTGAAAAACAGGTGACGCCTATGAAAAACAGGCCCTCCTTATGAGGGAGGGCCTGAAATAGGGGCAGGGTCCAAACAGAGGCAAGACTTAAGGTGGGAAGTTGCCCTTAGAATGGAGTGGGATTTGTAGTGGGGCGGGTCCTCACAAGGAAGTGCCCATAGGAAGGTGAGGCTGAAACTGAGTAGAGATGAAGCCAGGGGTTTCAGAGAGACCCCCTGGGGTTTCAGGGATGGAGCAGGTCTGGGCAAGGAAGAAGTGGGGATGTGGCAGAGCTGTGGCAGCTGCCTCCGGATTGGCCTGAGCCGGACTTCACTCCCCTTTGTCTATAGCAGATCAACCAAGATTTGAACATCCAGCTGCTGAAGGACGGCTACCGGTTAGATGAGATCCCGGATGACGAGGACCTGGACCTCATCCCCCCCAAGTCCGTGAACCCTACCTGCATGTGCTGCCAGGCCACGTCCTCCACTGCCTGCCACATTCAGTAGCGGGTGGGGTTGCTGCGGCAGCTGGAGCCGGGCCATTGCGGGCCAGGTTGGACAGGGCAGGGGCCGACCCCTCCCCAGCTCATCTGCCTGCCCCTGGCCCTGCGCCCCCTAGAGCCGCCAACCTCGTAACAGTCATTGCTTCCTCCTATGGTAGGACGTGTACCTCTGTGTGTTCATGGAGCCGGAGAAACCAAAACCGGGTCTCTCTCCACCCTGGGGGCTGAGAAGGGGTGGGGGCTGTTTGTTCAGTTACTTGGGGGACCTCACCCAGCACCCTGCTCCCCTCCCCAAAGCTGCAGTCTGGTGGGGAGTCGGGGACTGGATGGCAAGTAGGCCAATAGTAATGAGTAGGGGGAGGGATCACAAAGCCAGGGGGTTGGCCCCACCCCAGCGAAGCCATGAACACCCCCAGCCCGACAAGGAAAGGGGCTCAGAAGGAGAAAGGCCCAGGGTAGTGGGGGCAGGGCCCAGCACATGGAGCCCCCTCCACGTGCCCCATGCCGGCCCATGTATCTATTTGCATTTCTCCAGATGGGAAGCCTGGCAAAGCTAGCCAGGGGGATATTGCCCTCCTCCCATCGGATCACTGCCTTCTCCCTCCTCTTTGCCCCATTCACACCCTTTCTTGCTCTCTGGGTTGAGGGTAAGGTGGGCCTTAGAGACAGGCCAGAGTTTGGGGTGATACGCTCTGTCTTCACCCACCCCTAACTAATGCATCTATCTGCCAAGCCCCCTCCCCCTGCCCCCAAACCGCTTCTGTTCATTGGTCTCTGCCCCGGGTTGGAAGCAGGAGGTAAGGCTGGTCTTGAATGCCCCATTCCCATCTTACTCCAGCCCAAGATTCTGGATGCTGCTTCTCAGTAAGAATCTTTCAGGAAGCAAGCTTACGGGAATAAAGTGGCTGCCTGCGTATGGGAGGGAGAGCTTGGCAGAGTGTGTTGTGTGTATGCCTGGGGATGTCAGGGTGTGTGCCTGTGTCTCTGCCTCTCCAGATGTCTGTTTCTGCCCTAGTTGGGGGGGAGGTACCTGTGTGGCCTCTTAGCAGTGTGGGGGGCTGTTCAGCAGTGCGGTGCACTGAGAGCCCCGGCCTGGGAGTCACAAGCCTGGTTTTAGTTCTAGCTCTGGCACTCGCCCTGTGGTCGTCAGCAAGCCACTTGCATTCTCTGGGGTCAGTCTCCTCAACTGTGAAATGAGCAGCTTTTGCAGTGATTGTTAAGGTCCTTTCAAATGGAAGGAATTTCCTTATAGGAATTTTTGTGGAGGTGTATAGGGAGGTCTCCGTGTGTCTGAGTGCACTTAGGAGGCTCCTGAGTTGTATGTCTGTGTGGAAAAGAGAGGGGGAAGTTCCAATGGGACCTGTGTATGTCTGAGTGCATGCAGATCCACTTGGGAATGTGTGTGTGTGTGTGTGTGTGTGTGTGTGTGTGTGTGTGAATGTGTGTGTGTGTGGGTATCGACTGTGTATGTAGCTGTATGGGGTGCCTGAGTCAGAATGTGTGTACTGCTGCTTCTGCTGCTGTTGCTGGTGAAGGGGGTGGTGCCAGAAAAACTGAGGATGAGAATCAAGAGGAAGGAGGTGACCAAGGCCCTCCCCTGGCACTGGGCAATATAGACCCAACCTATGTGAAGAAAAAGCAAAGCACGGACAGCCTAAGACTGCTCGGGTCCATGCCCCACAAACCCCACACCCCAGAGCCAAAGTGGACACTGCCCCCTCTCCTCCATCTGACACCCCACACATGCTGGTGTATCCACTCATATACCACTGAGATGCTGCAGGCATGTGAAGGACACCCACAGCCCACTTCCTGGACGCCATTCCTGAGAGGCGGGCGCTGGGAGGGGGAGAGGGTACTGAGAGGAGAGAGTAAGGCTGCTAGCTTAGGAAGGGTAGCAGCTCTCCCTGCACCACACCCAGGGGTTGCCAAAACCGAAGTGTTGAGGTGCAGGTCTCTACCCTCTTTCCTCCAACCCACCCCTACCTCCTCTAGTGCAGGGATCCTGGTTAGATGATAAGAAAATGCCAAAGGGAGTCTCGACAGTGAAGGCACCTGCACAGCCCACAAGGCCCATACTGGCCCCCATTTGAGCCCATTTCTCCCACTGCGGTTAGATCCCTACACCCTGTCATCTGGGCCCGAGCCAAGCCTACTACTACTGTTACCGCACTCTGCTATCCTGACTCACCCTTCGAGAACATGGGTATCTCCTCTATTCCAGATAGGACCCCATCAGGGCTCATTTAGACTGCTACCTTGCTGCTGACGTGCTGTGTGACTCTGGCCCTCTGCTGAACCCCTCTGGCCCTGAGGAAGCAGGGAAAAGCTCCCTCCCCACTGGATATACCTAGTTAACTGGCAGGCAAGTGCTTCTGAGTGAGGCAGTGTACAAGTGGTGGAGAGAGGTGGGAAGCTGGCAGCTAGCACCCTCCCTGTCTGGGAGGTTGGAGGGGAGGAATCGAGGCCTTAGCTTGCCCCTGTCACCCTTCCCCCTTGTAGATACTGCCTTAACACTCCCTCTACCCTCAGCTCTGGCTGCCACCCAGCCAGGTTTCTCCGTGCTCACTAATTTATTTACAGGAAGGTGTGTGGAAGACATGAGCCGTGTATAATATATTTTTTAACATTTCCATTGCAGTATTGACCATCATCCTTGGTTGTGTGTCGTGTAACACAAATAATGATATTAAAAGCATCAAACAAGCCAGCCTCTCAGTTCCCTACCTGGGGTGTGGACAAGGGGCTGGGAAGGGGAGGAAACTGATCGTCTGAATGCACATTTCACTCTACCTCCACACGTGGGTTCCCATGCCAGGCCTGCCGTGAGCTTCTGCGTGATCCTCAGTGAGTCACTGAACCTCCATTTCTCTTCATCAAAATGAAACTTTTGGCCTGGAAGATCTCCAAGGGCCCTTTGAACTCTTGGAAATTGGGCTCTTTTGAGAAGCTTGAGGGAGGAAGAGGCTGGGGGTAAAGAGAGAATTGGACGTCTGCACCTCCCCAGGCCTGGGACTGAGCCGGGTGATATCATAATGGGCAGTGCCCATCCTGCAGGGGGAAACAGGGTGGGGTAGGAGCAGGAAGGCTGTGCTGGAAGGAAGTTGAGAGACCCTCCACAGGAGGGGGTCACAGCTGCTAAGGCACCTGCCAGGCTGAAGCTGTGAACCATCTGGGAAAGGGGGTGGTCGCTAATATTTCGCAGGAGCCCTTGGTAGGTAGCGCCCACCACGGCATCCCTTCGGCCCCACTATGTTCCTCTTCTCCCATAAGACCAAGACCCCCATCAGCACCTACAGTGACTCCTACAGGGCTCCTACCTCCATCAAGGAGGTCTATAGGGACCCACCTCTGAGGGCCTGGGAACCCAACAAGTTTGTGACCCGGGTAAGTGGAGGTTGGGGGAGGTGGGCAGGAGCAAGCCAGAGTGTATGGCCCTGTGTATCTGATCTGGAGACTAGCAGTGTGTGGTTATCATTATGTGTTTATACTTATTTGTAGGTGTGTGTGTGTGTGTGTGTGTGTGTGTGTGTTACTCATTTGCCTAAGTGTGGAATTTATAATAATATACACGTACAAGATCTCGCCTTCATGGTGCCCTACTCCACCAAGGTAGGAGGTGGGAAGAGTTAGATAATAAGAAATAAACAAGAGTGTTATAAATTATTCAAAATGCTATAAAGGAAATAAACAGGGTGATGGAAATGGACAGCAACCAGGGAACGCTATTAATACTTAAATAGAGAGGCCATAGAAGACCTAGATGAGAGAGAACTAGCCACGTGAGGAACTGAAAGAATAGAGTTCCAAGCAGAGTGGTCAGAAAGTGCAAAAGCCCTAGGACTGCCTTTGGGACAGGCCAGAAAATGTCCAATAAGCATGTTTTTATGCATATATCACAGCCTCCTTGTACTTGTGTGTCTGTACTTGAAGACAGGTGGCCACGTGGGTCTGTGCAGCTTTCACTAAATAGAGAGAAGACCTGTGAAGTCTAATTGTGACTGCCTAAGGGAATTTATCTGTGTGTACCGTCCAACAAACTTTGCTGTGTATCTACATATGCCAAGCACAACGCAGTTAGAAGAATGAAGGGCCAGGCCCTGCCTTTGAGGCGCTCTCAATAAACAAGTGAACAAAGTAGGATTGCCCAGTATGGACCATGCACCAACAGAGGCATGTGCTGGTACAAGAGCAGAAAGGGGAGAGCATTCTTAGGACTTGAAGGGCAGGTCTACTAAGGGATCCAGGAGAAAGGAGGCTTCCAGAGGAATAAAGTCATGAGAAAGGGCAGCTTGGGGGCAGAGACCCGTGGAGAAGTAAGAACTGCTGTAGCAGAGGAATAGACTAGCCCTGTGGGAAGAGGGGAGACTGCAGACCATGAATGATCTCAAGTCTGTGTTGAGAATTGAGGATATAATGCCCCAGGATTTTTAACCTAGGAGTGTCATGATTGGATTGTGAGTTATGCCACTCTGACCACTGTGGCAGGAGATTGGAGGAACTGGGGCTGAGGGCAGGAAGCCCAATGAGATGGTAAAGGATAAAGGAGGAGGATGTGGGTGGGAGGTAAGGAAAGACTTTCGCAGTGAAAAAGGGAATTTGTTGAATAGGAGAGAATTTAAAATATTTTGTAATTACAAAATAAATATATGCTCAATGCAGAACATGGGAATAACTCAGAGAAGCACAAAGGAAAAAGGACTATAATCTTACTACCCCAAATAGTTATTGTTAATTTATTATTATATGCCCTTTTAGGAAGCAAATATTTTTTATGAAAATGGTGTCATTATATACTAATATTTTGAATCTTGGTTTTTTCATATAACCATATATCAGGTACATTTTCCTATGTCAAAAATATTTTGTAATGTAATTGTAATGACTATAGTATTTTATGAATGTACCAAAATATATTTAAGGAATGTTATATTATTGGAAATTTAGATTATTTATAAAAGTTTGCTAGTATAATCATTCTTGTACATATGTATATATCTTTGTATACATCAACTATTCCCTTAGGATAAATTCGTAGACATGAAATTGTTAGGAGAAAGGACATGCATATTTTAAAAACTTTTGATATACACTTCAAGTGGCTATAATAAGGTTTGTAATAATTTACTTGCCCACCAGCAAAATATGATAGTGCCTGCCTGCTTTTCCACACTCAGTAGGAGATAATTTTAAGAAGCAGATCAACAAATCTTCGTCACCATGTAGATATAAAGAAGAGGGGAGAAACTAGAATGACTCCTGGGTTTTGGGCTCTGGCAACTGGAGGAATGGTAGGATACCAACTGACATTTGGAATCGCAGGTTACAGAGAAATATTTGGAGTTCATTTGGGGACAAAAGTATTCAAGGACTTCCAGGAAAAGATGTCTGGTGGGTAGTTGGATAAACTTAGCTGAAGCAAAGGAAAGGAGTCTAGGCTACAGCTGTATGAGCAGATTTTAAAATCAGCAACATATTGGTGGTAGCTGGAGTCATAGTGGATGAGATTGCCCAGGAAGAGTAAGAAAATGGCCAATGACAGAACTTCGGAGAATATTAATATTTAAAGGGGTAGAAGGAAGAAGAGCTATAAGAGGAAACAGAGTGATAGGCACATAGTCAAAGAGGGATCAACAAAGACAGCATTGTTAGACACAGGTCAGTGTCACATGTTGTTGACACAGAAATGAACCTCTTAGAGTAACCTTTAGTAACCTGGCCAGACAGCTTCAGTGAGTAGAGACGTGTGAAAGCCAGATAGAAGTGGGATTGAGAATGAAGGAAAGGCTTCTGCTTCTGGCAGTATGGTGATCTAGAAACTCTGAAGGGCCCTCCTACTTCATATCAATGAGATTCTGCATAAAAAATATTTTTTATTTTGATTTGGACTCTCATGGAGGTGAGTGGTAAGTATACTTAGAAGACAGGATTGCCCGGAAGACAAATGCCAATATCAGCACTAAAAGTAGGAGTTTAAACCTTAAGTTAGTTGAAAGATAGAAGAACTAACCCTGTAAATTCCAAACTGAACCACAAAATTCAGTGATCTCTGGCTCCCAGCCCCCTAGCGCACACACGCGCGCAGCAATGAAGGTATGTCTTCCATGGTGAAAAGTGTCCTCAGCATAGGTTTCCAACCATCCTTCAGACAGAGTAAGGTCAATCAAATCTGAACTCACAACAAGAGATATAAGAAAACAAACCACCATATGACAGCAGAAACAACAAAGAACAGACTTGAACCTCTAAGGACTTCAGATATTGGAATTAACAGCTAAAGAATACAAAATAGTTATTATGAATTAAAAAAATTTGAAATCATCAAAATGAGAAAACAACAAGAGATTATAATACTTTTAAAATACCACACATATGTAAAAAAGAACTGAACAGGCATTTTAGAAATGAAAATTATATGTGTTAAAACCAAATATTCATATTGGGATAGTGGATGGGTTAAACAACAGACTAGACACAGATTAAGAGTGTCTGTCAGTGAAATGAAAGAATGAAAGAAATTTCCCAGAATGCAGCACAGAGAGACAAAGAGATAGAATATATGAAAGAAACATTAAGCAATATGAAAGACAGAAAGAGATGATCCCACCACACATCTACTTGGAGTCCCCAAACGAAAGAGCAAAAAGGAGAATAGGCATTATCTGAAGACAAAAAAGTTCTGAATTTTCCAAAACAAATGAAAGAAATGAATCCACAGCTACAGAATAAATAGAAGGAATTCCATACTTAGGTACTTCACAGTGAAACTACATAACACCAGCGTAAGAGATGACATTAAATACAGGCAGAGAGAAATTGTTTTCAATTCCTTTCAAGAACAAAATAAAGATTAAAAAGAAAGATAAAGACATTTACAGGCAAACAAAAACTAAAACGTTTACTACCATCACACCTATAATAAAGAAATTGTAAAGGATATACTTTAGAGAGAAAGTAGATGATCACAAAAAGAATGTCTGCAATGCAAGAAGGAATAGTGAGCTAAGAAATTGGCAAATATGAGATAAATTTAAGCAAACATTGTCTACAGAAAATAATTAAAATGATTTTTAATTTCTAAAATTTAGAAAAAGAACCAAAATATTGGAAAACAATATAATGTAAATTGTATATTGAAAAAGATTATCATGTAAGATGCAAGGATTGGAAAGGAATAAAAAACTCATCCACAGATTATACAGTTGTATATATAGAATCTACAAATTAATAGAATAAGAGAATTTAGAAA
Source organism: Rhinolophus hipposideros (assembly GCF_964194185.1). NCBI lineage: Eukaryota > Metazoa > Chordata > Mammalia > Chiroptera > Rhinolophidae > Rhinolophus > Rhinolophus hipposideros. The sequence goes on along the minus strand of NC_138057.1, from coordinate 50,988,999 downwards.
CTTCAATGAATATAAGATAAACAGTCAATCACATTTCTTTATATCAACAACAAATATTTAGAAAGCATAATTTATATATATGTATAATTCTAGCAACAAAATGTAAAGGTAAGTGTAAATAAATCTAACAATGTGGCAAAACTGTGAATAATATTATAAAACTTTGAATATCTTAAAAATACTTAAATGGGGGCGGCCGGTTAGCTCAGTTGGTTACAGCAGGGTGCTTTTATCAAGGTTGCCGGTTCGATGCCCACATGGGCCACTGTGAGCTGCACCTTCCACAACTAGATTGAAACAACTATGTGACTTGGAGCTGATGGGTCCTGGAAAAACACACTTAAATAAATAAAAGTATTAATTTTTTTTAATATTTAAATAAATGGAGAGGTATAACATGCTTCTGGAAAGGAAGAGTCACAAAAATAGTCAATGCAATTCTGATTAAAATTTAAAGATTTTTTAAAGAATTTGACAAGCTGTTTCTAAAATCTATGGAGAAAACAGAGACTCAAGAAATAGCTAAAACACACCTAAAGAAGAAGGAGACTTGCCCAATCAGATATTAATATTCATTACCAAGCTGCAGAAATGCATAAAATTTAGTTTTACTGTAGGGAAAGACAAACTGATTAATGAAATAAAATAGATCAGAAATCAAGCCACACATACATGAAAATATACAACAAGTGATTGTAAGTAAAGCTATGGGAAAAGATATATTAGGCTTGGGTGGCATTACAAATCTGTGGGGAAAGACAGACTACTCAATGGAATAATTGGTTATCCATATGGATAAAAATGAAATTGATCCCTAAGTCACACCAAACCCCGAAAGCAATACCCGACAGATTAAAGACTTAAATATGGAAAGTAAAACTGTATAGTTTTTAGAAGAAAATATAGAACATTGTCTTCATTATCTTAGAGTGTGAATGGATTTCTTAAACAAGTTACAAAAGCACTACATAAGAGATTAATAAATTCAACTGTGTTAAAATTAAGAATTTCTGGCGGCGGCCAGATGGCTCACTTGGTTAGAGAGCAAGCTCTGAACAACAGGGTTGCCAGTTTGATTCCCATATGGGCCAGTGAGCTGTGCCCTCCACAACTACATTGAAGACAATAAGCTGCCACTGAGCTTCCAGAGGGGTGTCTGGATGTTGTTTAGAGCCTGAGCTCTCAACAACAAGGTTGTTGGTTCAATTCCCATATGGAATGGTGGGCTGCGCCCCCTGCAACTAAAGACTGAAAACGGTGACTGGACTTGGAGCTGAGGGCCCTAGAAAAACACACTGTTCCCCAACATTCCCCAATAAAAAAATTTAAAAAAAATTAACCCCAATAAAAAAAATTTTTTAAAAATTAAGAACTTCTGTTCATCAAAAGACACCATAGAAAAAAGGAAGATACAAGCCACAAGCTGAGAGAAGATATTTGTAACATGTAACTGACAAAGGATTAGTATATAGGATATATAAAGAACGATAATTCTTCAGGTTAAAACTGAACACATGTGTTTTGACTCCCTCCTTAAACCCTCTAAAACTACAGTAAATGGATATTTCAGACATAACTCACAAGAATAGTGAGAAAGAAGGGACAATGGCAACAAAATTTTGGAAGCTGGAAAGTATGATAGATAAGTAGTGCCTTAGCAGACCTGAGGAAGCTGAATCCAAAGCCAGCAGTGGGAAACACAAGACGTAATTCAACTTAAAACTGCAGAATTTTCACAAGGCTCAGGAATTAGTAATACCAGGCTTTTCTGGAACTGAAGATGGAACAGGACCAAGGATAATTTGAAAGTTGTTTAAAAAGCAGTTAAACATACTAATCCCTCCTCCTCCATACTGTAGGGTGACTGCCCACCCTATCTCTGCGAAAGTCAGAAGGCTTATTTTTTGGTGAGAATCTCAGGACTGGCTAAACCAGACCCAGATGAGGGCAGGGCACCATATTAAAAACAGATGAAACTCCATATGCTGAATGCTAAAACCCCCAGAGTCCCTCTTCTCCACTAGTTTCTCAGAACACTGGCAGCTAGGTCACTACCCTCAGGCCAAAGATTAAAGAGTCTCTTCTGAAGGATCTGATCAGCCCAAGAGGACAGACCTACAGATACTGACAGAGTCTGCAAAAAAGAGTCTGGCCAGATCATCCTATGACGATGCTCATGATTGACAAAACCCATCCACATTTCAAAGCCTCCAATAAGCCTCCATAAAGCTTTTTTAGTCTACTCACAAACATGAGCAGACATTCAAAGATGACAGACATCCGAGGAAAGCGTCTAACAGAAAAATTAACGATCTCTGTGAGTTCTTCTAAACTTCTCTCTCTCTCTCTCTCTCTCTCTCTCTCTCTCTCTCTCTCTCTCTCTCTCTCTCTCTGTATATCTGAGTGTGTATGTATAGATAGATGTCCATCTGTATGTGTGTCTAGGAGTGTATCTGGGTACATAGATCTACGTGTATGTCTGGACATGTGTGTGTATATGTTTATGTGTGTGTGTATAGTTCAGGGGAGGGCAAAGTCATGGGGACCCTTCACCCATATGGAGTATGACTGTGTAGGATCTGCCCCCAGAACAAAACCTCAGCTGGGCACAGAGGATCCAAGAAGCCCCTCAGCTGAAGGGTTTTCATGGTGATAGGGACCCTACAATCAGCAAGGTCTCATTCCTAGCCAAGAGAACCCTCTACTCTTCAGGAGGAAATGTGGATGGTGATGTCACCATCCCTGCACCTTGCTGCCCACTATGAGGGAATCCTTTCTGGTGTCTGACTTTGCTGGGTGTCTCACCCCTATGCCCAACCGCCTTTTCATACCTGCTGCCTACAGAGACCTATGAGCCCACAGGTAACTTGGCATCCTGCCCTCAGTTAAGGACAAGGGGTCCCCAAAGGGAGGCCTTGATCTGGGATTCCACAGATCTAGCCCAACAAGGGGTGATGGGATAAGATGAGGTGAGCCCCAAAAAGCAGAATGGCTCCGGGCCTGAACCAAGGTCAGGGTAGGATGAGGACTAGGGCAAAGTGAGTGTCAGGGTCAAGGCTAATAATGGTATCAAGATCAAAGCCACAGTGAATCAGGGTCAGATTAGAGGTAGCAAATTGGCTTTTAAAGTAGGAACGCGTCCAATCCCATTTATCATCTCCTTCAAGGTGTCAGATTCCCAGAGATCCTTCCCTGTCCAAAACACCTACATCAGGTAGCCAGCTGCCAGGGCAGCCAGCCTTTCTGAGGCTCTAGGTGACACCAGGGGCCTGTTGCTTTTTTGAGGATGACCCAGGCCTACTCCCAAGTAGTGTCTGGAAGAAAAAGCACGGGAGCTCCCAACTCTGCCCTCAAAGAGCTCCCAGTCAATAAACCGACATAAATGCAAACATCAGAAAACCACTCTGACTGAAGGCAAATGCCTGGCTCTAAGCCCTAGCCTTGAATGGAAAGAAAGGAGGAAAGGGTAATACAAACAAAGAACTATGCAGATGGGGACAAGGCTGGCATGGGGATCCTTCTGGCATAGGGATGGGGGTTGGGAGATCCACCTGGGCTGATCTTGTCAATAGGAGCTGGATCTAGGTCCAATGGGACCCCAAGGCTGGTGTCTCCGTGCAACTAGCTATTTCCTTCCCTCTCTTCTTGCCCAGGGCCTGTCTCAGAGCATGTGGCGCCCTGAAGCCCTGCAGAAGATGCTCAAAGGTGCTGTACAGGACTACATATGTAAGGGTTCCATACCAGGCCACCCCTACTTGCCTGAGAAATACTGGCTCTCTCAAGAGGAAGGTAGGTCCTCACCCCTCACACAACTCTGATCCCATTCAGTGACCCCAACAATGACCCTCAACCTGAACCGAACTTGGATCCTGACTTCTACATTCATTTTATCTATATCTATATCTATCTATAAAGTTTTATTCCCACTCATGACCTGGGCTGCTTCTTTAACCACCCCCACTCCAGATTGACTCCCAACCACCTGACATTACCCTGACCCTGACCCTGAAGGAGATTCAGTCCCTGACTTTTGGGAGCTCCTTGTCTGTGCCAAAGAACTAGAAGAGGCATGGGTCTTATTCCTAGAAAAATGGAGTATTAACCTCCTCCAAACAAATCCCTCCCAGGGTATTCCAAGTGCCATCTCCTCCCACTTCTTAGTGACCCTCTTCCATCACATTCCCTATCCCTCCTGCATCCCTTGGCCCCATCACACCTCTTTTCCCTCTAGCTGGAAGCCTTTTCGAATATCTTCCTGCCTAAAAATTCTCTCCTGCCCCTCCCTTTCACAGTCAAGATTTTCAGAAACATAGTCTATACTCACTGTTTCTACTTCCTCACTCCCTCACTCCTTATACTCCTTATGAGAAATGATCTGTCTCATTTGATGTTTATGATCGGTCTGTCTGTACATTCCAAAAGAGCAGAGAGTCTTGTCTTCTTCACAACACCAGATTTTATAAGTATTTGTTGAATTAATTGATGATAAATCTTCATCTTGTTGAAATTGGGGGTCTGTATCTCCTACACTCAAACATCAAAACTGCTCTTGTATGCGGGGATTGAACCAGCAACCTTGGTGCTACCAGCTCTGTGCTCCAACCAACTGAGGTAACAAGCTACCCCTTCTTGTATGGTTTTAACTACCACATCCACGAGACTCTTCAATCTTTGTCTTGTGAGACCAACCCTATGCATTTCACTATCTGACCACTCTCCACTTCTTAAAATCCTTCCTTCCTCAGATAGTCTGATGCCTCAATTTCCTGGGTCTCTAGTCTACCCATTCTTGGAAATGTGGGTTTCTTCAGAGTGCTAATCTGAGGCCTCTTCTCTCATTACTCCTCTCCTGAGACCATTTTTATCTAACCCATGTCTTTAATTACTGACAACTCCCAGTCTTTATTTCTAGACTTGACCTCTCACCAGAATTCCACCCTCCATCTGACTATGGATGTCCCAAATATTTACTTGAATGTCCCAAATATCTCAAACTCAGTGTGTCCAACCCATCAATCCAGAACTTCAAATCCCAACGTCCTGCCTCATCATATACATACCTCTAGGGCTCCTAGACCTCCTTTCCTGATGTCTCTCACATGTGTTCTTTCAGACTGTTAGGGGAGTGGATCCCAGAGGGCTTTGTTGGACACTTAGGTGACTGGGCGGGGGAGGGGGGGGGTCTTGGAGGATTTTAAGTAGGGAAGTGTCTTGGTAAGATTTTTGTTTGTGAAATAGTGCCACAGCTTCTATGTAGAGACTGGACTGTAGGATTTCAAAGATGAGGCAGGGAGACCAGTAGTCTGATAATAATAATGATAGTTTTCTAAATTTCTAAGTATTTTATATATATTCATTGAAATGGCACAACAACCCTAGGAGGTAGACAATAATTTAGTACCCCAAGATAGTACCCCAAGATACTACCCCATTTTAAAATTGAGGGAAATGAGACACTGTAAAATTAATTCAGTCAAGGTCACATATAGCTAATATCTGAAAACAAGCAGTCTTTCTGCAGAGTCCATTCTATTAATCACGACATTATATTGTCTCCTGGTTAAGGCACTGCAGAGATACAGGGGTGAGATTATGGGGGACTGGAAGTGGAGATAGATTCAACTGATTTTTAAGGAGGCAGAATAAACAAATTTTGGAGAATGGGTGTGGAAGATGATAAAGAGGGAAGAATTAGGAGGATGCCCTGTTTCCAGGTTGACTGATTCAGAGAGGGTGGTGCCAAGATGAAAAGTGATCCCCTCGAAGGATCCAGACCCCACTCAGGAGCAAGCCTTAGGTGGGAAATGGGCTGCATTTCAGTGTCTTTAAGACAAGTGTGGGGCCAAGCTGGGCTTTGGCCTGAGGGATTATCAGTGAGCGTCCAATTTTGTGCTGGAGATCCCAGATTCAGCGGTGGAGTAAGGAATAATATACTGTCTTATGTCTCCATCCCTATGATCAAGCAGACAAATGCTACCCAAACTACTTGTGCAATGACCAGTATAACGCATGGAGGATGGGACCTTACAACTGCACTGGCTGGAACAAATATACCACATACTTTCCCCGGCTACCTAAGGTATCTACTGTGCCCAGTACATCTGGGGTCTGGGAGGCACACCCCCCTCTACCTCCCAAACCACTGTGACGATGTTTCACCATTAGTTCCTCATCCTTTTTCCATCAACAATGCTACAGAGCTCTCTCTGTGAAACTGGGATTTGTATTTTCTAGGAGACAAAGGAGCTCAGGAGTGGAGCTGTACTGGGGCTCTGGGGCCCAGTCTCTGGGGACTGGGTCACCTGGGTCCCAGTCTCTGCCCCGTTCTATGAGGACAAGGCTAATGTGCATTTCTTGATGTGCTACCTTCCTGAAGCTAGCCACTTGGCTCCTTCCCACTGAGTCAGTGATAGGCTGAGTCAGCTTGCTCCACTCTCCCCTCCTTTGTGATGTAAACACAAAGAAGAATAAGAACAAAAGAAGAATAAGGCCACCCAGAGGCTTGTAGGTAAATGTAGGAGTCTCCCAAGGAGAGAGGAAGGAGTCCAAACAGCAGCCCCAGGCCTGAGAGAAAAGGGGATGGAAGATGATCCTAGACCAGAGCAGGGATTCTTAACAGGGCCTGACCTCAGGTTGACTGAACCCTTTTGAATCAGAACTTCCTCAAGAATCAGAACTTTTCACAAGTTCCCCAGGTGATTCTGAGGCAGACAATATTGAAAACCTCCTGTTAGAGAGACACCGATCTGAGTCAGCTAGACAAAGAGGTAAAATCAAAGGCAAACCCTGAAGCTGGGTTAGCAGAGGCCAGGGTCCACCTATAGTTTCACTCCTTCCCTCTCCTCTTCCCACCCCACACAGGCAAAGTAAATGTGTTGCCCAGTGACAACCTCGCACACTCAGAGCCTGGGAAAGAGGGGAACATCTGGAGGGTGGGATAAGGTGGGGCCTGGGATTGGTCTGGTTGTTCTGGGAGAAACCCCAAAATGGAGCTTGAGGTAGTGTGTGCCACTTCCAGGAGGCGGGGATGGAGACAGTAGTTCGAGGAATGCCCTTGGAGTACCCTCCTAAGCCAGAGCGACTCAATGCCTACGGTAACAGATAGTGGGGCAGTGGGTGGGAAAGGGGAGCGGGAGGCCAGGAGAGTAGAATGGGGACCTGGGGGATGAAGTAAATGAAGCCGGAGGGCTCTGGAGAGGATGTAACCCTTTCTCTATCTGACCCTCTTTTTGTCTCCATCTCTCCGTCACTGACCCTGTCTTTTCCCTTTCTTGTGACTCTCTGTGTGGGTCTCCCGGGCTGGGGACCTGCGGGCCCAGAGCGCGAGGTGGTGGTGAACATGCTGAACTCGCTGTCACGGAACCAGCGGCTGCAGCGGAACCAGCGGCTGCCGCAGATAGCGCCCCAATGTGGGTGCGTGGACCTGCTGCCGGGCCGCCTGCCCTTCCGGGGTTATGAAAGCGCTTGCTCCGGCCGCCACTACTGTCTGCGCGGTATGGACTACTGCGTCACCGGGGCACCCTGCACGGAACGCCACCTGCAGCCTCTGTGCCCAGTACAGCCGACTGTAAGGTTCGCAGGGCCCCGCCCTGCTCGCCCGGGCCCCGCCCCCAAAGAAGCCCCGGCCCTGCAGCCCAGCCCTACCAGGGCAGCCCGCGCTCCATCCCACGCCACTTTTAGCCTGGACCTGCCTCTACACCAGACCCCACACCCACCTCCGCCTCCAGCCGCTCTGCCCCCTGACTTGGCCGCGCCCTGTCCCCCTCTCAGGCCCCCGGGCCTGAGCCTACCACTGAAGTGGGAGAATTTACAAGAAGATTCCCCTAAGTTTCCTGTCCCTCCGCAACTGGGCTCAAGGTCAACCTGGCTTCTGTATCTGATCTGGAGGCCCCGCCTGAGGGTTTTGTTGAGGAAGAAATCCCGCAAAAAAAAAAAAAAAAAAAAAAAGGAAGAAACCCCCGCACACTAGTAGTATCCCCTACCCACCCCCCCTACCTGGACACCCGGCCCTGGAGACGCAGGTTTTAGTCTGCAGAATACCGCGTGTTCTCAGAAAAGTGTGCTCTATTCTTGGATGTCGGGTCACCGTCGGTAATTGGCAGGGTCGTTGCCGAGTGCTAAGTGAACAAGGACATGGCATTACTGAAGGGGCCTGGGCTTTTCCGAGCCCCCACCACCTCCAGAGGTAGTCTCACAGGTTTACTGCACACAGAAAACTGAGGTCGGAGAGCTCAGCCGCAGCCCAGAAGGTAGCGCAGCCTTCTCCCTGCACCCGGCAGCCTGGGAAAACTCTAGTTTCCACGTCAGTATAGAGAGCTGTACAGGGGGTATTCCTGCCTGAACCCTGTCCCTAACTCCGCGGTGATACCCCTCCCACCCCTCTCCAGGCAGAGAGAGCCTGATTCCTTCTGCAAAACAGGGTCTTATCCCTTACAAGGGCTTAGGGCAGAGCAAGAAAGTGCCTGAGCCTCAGAAACTTCGCCTCGTCGGTAATGTGGAGTAATTGCCGTCCCATGGCGAGGATCGAAGGGCTCCCAGGTCCTCAAGGACTAGGGCCCGACACTTCCCAGAGTCCATCGGTGCTCCATGGCCCAGCCTGGGCAGCAGAAACGAGGCCTTAATTAAGGGGAGGAGGACTTCCAGGTGTCTTCCCAGAGGCGATGCTTCTATGAGGTCGTGAAGGGCTGGGCGGACGCAGGGGAGGATCTCCGAGCTGTAGGACTGACACCTGAAGCGCTGCTCGGAGTCTTGGTCTGCGCTGGGGAGTAAGGGGGTAGGGAGAAATCAAAAGGCCCAACCCCTCCCTACCTACTGCTTCCTCCTCCAGGAGTGTATTGCCCTACGAGCACCGGCCCGGAATGCGATGTGCTGTTATAACTCCCCCGCCGTCATACTACCCATGTCCGAACCTTAGGTAAGTCTGGCACAGGCAAAAGCACATGCACACTGGTGGCTGTTCCCTTGGAGCGGCGGGGGACCGGGGGACTAGGGTGGGAACTGTCAGCCGCGATGCACTGACTGGAAGGGTGCCACCAGGGGGCGCTAGTGCCATGGGGATGTGAAAACTGGCATGGAAATGGAGGATCCCACGAGGACTCGGAGGCCTGCATTGAGGAGTTAGGGTTGGCAGCGAGGCCTAGAGTTAAGGGATCATCAGGGCGTTAGGTTCAAGGCTTGAAGTAGAGGATGAGATGTCAATATTAGGGAGAGGGTATTGGGAATCAGAAACTTAACGGTAGAACCTGAGGTCCAGGAAGTCAGTGGTAGAGCCGAGGGTCAATAATAGGGGCAAAGTGTTGGGATAAGGTGAGCATTGAGATTGCATCAGATGAAGGACCAAAAGGGCTGGCTCCCATCTCTCCCCACAGATGGGACACAAGTCACTTCAAGAAGACTGGTGGCCCCCAGAGAAACAACTATGTCATCCACCCTGAGTTTGTGTCGGAAGCGTACCCTGAATACCACTGCTGGTAGAGCCCGGGCTGGCTAAGCCAAGGGGGCTGAGCAATAAATAATCTTTTCACCCCATACTTCATTTACCCCATTTTGGAGGGTTTCATGACCAAGAAATTTTAATTTACAAAACAAGCTGTTTCTATGCCTTCAGGGAGCAAGGGGTGGGGTGTTCTGGGATCTTCAGTATTTTTGAACCTCACTCCTCCTTGGGGCAGGGGTGTGAGGGGGCACAACCACCTCCTCTCAGTACAGGCATTTCCAATGGGGGAGGGGGGGAAAGAGACGTTGTAAACTACCTTGTGGAAACTGGTCTTCTCAGTACCTGACCTCGGACACTGCTGGTCTGATCAGATGGAAACTGACAGCTTGGGACTCCTTGGTGGTGAAACCAAGATCCCTCCATGTGGTTCTTGATTGTATGTTCCCTATGTTGAGCCGCTGAGATTCTCCCGGAATTCTGCTACCCGTTTTCCATATGGGGAACTTTTTTCCATATGGGAGAGCTAGTGAGAGCGTTATACCAAGACAGCTCCACCTGGTCACATCTGGAGGGGAAGGAATCCCAAGGGCCAGCCCTGCTCCTTTACCCTGCGTCTCGCTCCTTCTCATACACACCCCAAATTTACTGCGGCGATGTAAGAACCTCAACTTTCTACAGCTGCTCCTTTCTCCAGAACTACATTTCCCAGTAGGCGTAGAGCAGAGCCCCGCCCACAGGAGGGTAAGCAACGGCCCAGCGGGGGCGGGCCTGAAGGCGAGGGCGGAGCCGGGAGGCACCCGGCTTGCGGCTGGCCTGAGATGCCCGAAGCTGGGCACAGAGCATGGGAGGAACCTGGGGGCCAAGGGGCGGGGCCTCAAGCCGTCGTGACGATGTGGTAGGAGGGGTCGGACGCCAGGAGCTGGGCTGGACTCCGAGTTCCCCAGGCGAGACCGAATGACCCGGGCGTGGCCGGGCAGTCAGAGGGCGGGACCCGAGGAGGGCCTCAGCTGTCCCCAACTGGGCAGCGCTTCGCTCCGCGCAGTAGCAGCTCAACTCCGGCTAGCGTGGATATCTGCAGGAGCCTCGCTTCACCCCCACTTCTGGGGTCACTGCCGTGAGTGAGCCCAGCGGGAGGACCTTGGGGAGTTTCTGAGGGAGCACACTTCCTTAACTTTCGCTCATACCGCTGAGTGGGAGGACACCTGAGTTGCCGAGGTTTCCAATGGGAGACAGGCCCCTTGACCTCAGTCTGTCCCTTTGGATTTTGTAGCTGTTGTGCGGGGCCCTGGGGGTGGGGGTAGAGTATTTCCAGGCTGTATTAGCAGTCACTCGATTCCCCCGGACCCCGCCGCTGAGCAGGACCGGGAGATGGGTCGTATCGAGTTGCCTTTGACATTTCCACACATTCCCCTGGGAATTGTGTTCGACAAACGACTCTGCTTGGAATGGCCTCCCTTCAATTGGGCCAGGCCGGGCCCACCCCCTCATACCCGACTCGGGACTGGCAGACAAGATTAAGGTTGAGTGTTCAGTGGAGAGAGGCTTGGCTAGGGCAGACCCCACCTGCCAGCATTAGCCTGTGGTTGGTCGGATGGCAAATGCTGCAGATTACAGGGATCTCTAGCGCCACCCTTAACACCAGAACCACAGTTTTTCCCCCACAGCCCTGGTACCAGATGCCATTAAAGTTGCCCCTGTCCCACCCTCAAGAAGTCTTCCTGGAGCAAGCAGCAGCGCCAGCCCTTTGGGAAACGGGCCTCACCATGCCCACACCCACTTTAATGGAAGCCTGTCCCAGCCGCTTGACCACAGAGCTCTCCTCTGCTGTATTCAGACAGCCTGTCAGACTATTACCTCCCATCTCCTAAAACTTATGCTGTGTAGCGTTAATCTGGGATTTTGTATTCAGGCAACCTTGCTCCTTGGGTGACTTCAAGCAATTTTCTTTTTCTGTTTGGGCCACTGTTTCCTCATCTTTACAGTGGGTACTATCGCTATGCCTCCTCTTCTGCTTTAATGTTAGAGTGGCTGCTGTGGTAGCATTTGGGAGAGCAGCACAGGGCCTGCATGGAGTGGGTGCCCAGGTCTGTGGGCTTCTGTCTTTCATCAAAAAATCTTAGAATCCTAGAAAGTTAAAATTCTCAGAACTTACGTGCTGGAAAAGGCTTTTGAGGTCACCTTTGTGCCCTCTCCATGCTTCCGTGGGTCACGAGATGGTCTGATTTAATATGAAAGTTTTGAGAAGAAGGGGGTCCTATTCAGATACAGACCTCCCGCCCTTATTCCCTTATTGGAGCCCATATTGGGGCCTTGGTTGTTTGAATGAATTAATATAAATGTATAGCAGGTTTGGCCTGGGCCACCTAAGGCCTTCTTTGGGTTCTGCTTAGCTTAAGGGCATAGGGTAAAGGCTACTAACTGCATTTCCCAGGAGAGCTTTTCTAACTTGTGCCTATCTCCAGGAAGGGGAGTCATAGTGTGGTGGAGAGTTGTGCAAGCTAAGTTGTGTGGGTTGAGAGGAAGGGAGTAAGAAGCTGTTCCAGACCAGCTGGAACTGACAACCTAGGGAGTGGTGGAGGGGCACTGAGTGGAGAATGGGGCCCTGAGAGAGTGCCTTAGGGGGGCATTGTGGGGAGCTGTATATTGACATCTAGGATCAAAATTCTGATCTGCACCTGGCATTCTTGATGGTATCTTCATGGGAGAGGTAGGGGCGGTGAAAACCCTGAAAGTTCTGGCATCTCCTGGGAAGTTGGGGGGGGGACTTAGAAACAGACACTGGCATCCAGGAGGAGACTAATTACTGTTTGCCAGTCTCGCTCTCTCCTTCTCCCTAGCTAGAGCAGCCAGCTGGCTGGCAGTGTGTGTGTCTGTGTATGCACCTGGCTAGGACTATTTCTTTGTTAGACTTTGCCCTGAGGGCTGAAACAGGAAAGGTCAGTGGTCTTGAACAGCAGATTGTGACACACATCTCGCCCCCAAGTCTAAGTTTCCCAGCAGTCATATCTGGATGTTTAGCATACTGTATGTGAGAACGAAGGTATGTAGTGGGTGGGGGGCGGTCTGATCCCTGGAGAGCTGGTCGGTTGGGGAGAGACATTGGCCCAAGGTAGGTGGGTGAAATCTCCTAAAGCAGGTGACCTGATGGATTTAGGTTGCAGAAGGAATGAGCTTGGTAGTCATAGGCTAGGCCTGGCCGGAAATGGAATCAGAAAGGTAGATGAGACCATGTCATCCCTTGAGACTCAATTGCAAAGCTTATGCTTCTGAACTTCATCATGGGGGTCATGAGCAGCTCTCTAAACTAGGAAGAGATGTGGTCTCAAAAGTTCTTTAGAAAGATCACTATGGTTGTTACAAGCACAAGGCATTGGGGGAAAGAAGTTGCAGACTGGGAGGGCTATAGAAGTGTTGTAGTAATACAGGGGAGAGAAGATAGTGCCTAAACTAGGGCAGGGGCAGCAGGATGGTGGACGAATGGCAGAGCTAAAGCCACGTGGTAGCTGGCCCACAGATGTGGTGCTGGGAGCAGAACAGGAAGGTGGGCAGGGAAATGGACTTGGTGAACAATGCTTAAAAGCAGGGTGGAGTTTGAGGGCAAAAGATCTGAGAAACCACCATGGCCCCTTAGCCAAGCTGCTGACTCCAACCCTAATCTCCAGGTTTAATCTGGCTTCTGACTCCAGATTAAATTCCATGCCTGAGCTGTTCCTCATCTTCTCTCCCCTTCTGGGGGGCAGGGAAGCCAACTCACTGCCCTATTAAAGGTCTCAAGGAGCTGACTGGGTTATCTCTCCTCTCCTACCATGACCACATGGTAGGTTTCCCCACTCTGGGAAACCAGGCCATCTACAGATCCCTTCCCTTCTCTTCAGCTTGAACTGTCCCCATGTGTGATCTGACAGCTCCCTGACCCCGTCTATGTTTGTTTCTTTCCCATGAAAATGGATGCATGCCATCTCCTTTCCCCAACTAGAGTCCTGACTAATTTTGGCAAGCATTAGGGCCCTTGAGAAAGGGTGGGTAAGACACAGATTGTCCTGGTAAGTCCTGATTGACCTTTGCCACTTGTCAAGCCTTTCCAAAGTATACACCTCTTCTTTCTTGCTGCAGCAAATGGAAATACTATGGAATGCGAAGGTCAGTTCCAACTCTCTCTTCCCCTTCCAGACTCTGGCAGGCCAGGTTCAGATGGACTTTGTCAGGTGGCCCCACTGCCTGCTCCTTCCTTAACTAAGGGCTGATGCCTGAAAACCCTCAGGAGAAGAGTCAGACCAACCCCCGCCGCCGCCCTGGGAGCCACATAGGCCATAAGAGTCCAGAAGCCCTCTCAGCCACAGCCATGTACACCTTCCTGCCTGACAACTTCTCTCCTGTCAAGCCCAAGCCATCCAAAGAGCTGAGGCCGCTGCTGGGCTCGGCCCTGCTGGGGCTGCTGCTGGTGCTGGCTGCAGTCGTGGCCTGGTGCTACTATAGCGTTTCTCTGCGCAAGGCGGAACGTCTGCGTGCGGAGCTGTTGGACCTGAACCTTGGCGGCTTCTCCATCCGTAACCAGAAGGGCGAGCAGGTCTTCCGCCTGGCCTTCCGCTCCGGGGCGCTGGACCTCGACTCCTGCAGCCGCGACGGTGCCCTGCTGGGCTGCTCTCGCACCGCCGATGGGCGGCCACTGCACTTCTTCATCCAGACTGTTCGACCTAAGGACACAGTCATGTGCTACCGCGTGCGCTGGGAAGAGGCGGCGCCGGGGCTCGCCGTGGAGCATGCCATGTTCCTGGGAGACGCAGCGGCGCACTGGTACGGTGGCGCCGAGATGAGGACCCAGCACTGGCCCATCCGCCTGGAAGGCCAGCAGGAGCCGCAGCCCTTCGTCACCAGCGACGTCTACTCCTCCGATGCAGCATTCGGAGGCATCCTCGAGCGCTACTGGCTGTCATCGCGCGCAGCTGCCATCAAGGTCAACGACTCAGTGCCCTTTCACCTGGGCTGGAACAGCACGGAGCGCTCACTGCGGCTGCAGGCGCGGTACCACCACACTCCCTACAAGCCACCGGCCGGCCTCGCCGCGGCGCCAGAGCTCAGCTACCGTGTGTGTGTTGGCTCAGATGTCACCTCCATCCACAAGTACATGGTGCGGCGCTATTTCAACAAGCCGTCTAGGGTGCCAGCACCCGAGACCTTCCGGGACCCCATCTGGTCCACGTGGGTGCTGTATGGGCGCGCGGTGAACCAGGACAAGGTGCAGCGGTTTGCGCAGCAGATCCGCCAGCACCACTTCAACAGCAGCCACCTGGAAATCGACGACATGTACACACCTGCGTATGGTGACTTCGACTTTGATGAGGCCAAGTTCCCCAATGCCAGTGACATGTTCCTCCGCCTGCGGGACGCTGGATTTCAAGTCACGCTCTGGGTACACCCGTTCGTCAACTACAACTCGTCGTCCTTCGGCGAAGGCGTGGAGCGCGAGCTGTTCGTGCGAGAACCCACCGGCCGCCTGCCCGCGCTGGTGCGCTGGTGGAACGGCATCGGCGCGGTGCTCGACTTCACGCGCCCCGAGGCCCGCGACTGGTTCCAGGGGCACCTGCGGCGGCTGCGCTCGCACTACGCAGTGGCCTCCTTCAAGTTCGACGCGGGCGAGGTGAGCTATTTGCCGCAGGACTTCAGCACCTACAGGCCGCTGCCGGACCCCAACATATGGAGCCGGCGCTACACCGAGATGGCGCTGCCCTTCTTCTCGCTGGCCGAGGTCCGGGTGGGCTACCAGTCACAGAACATCTCGTGCTTCTTCCGCTTGGTGGACCGCGACTCGGTGTGGGGCTACGACCTGGGTCTGCGCTCGCTCATCCCGGCTGTGCTCACCGTCAGCATGCTGGGCTACCCGTTCATCCTGCCGGACATGGTGGGGGGCAACGTGGTGCCCGAGCGCGTAGCGGGTGGCGGCGATGTGCCCGAGCGCGAGCTCTACGTGCGCTGGCTGGAGGTGGCCGCCTTCATGCCCGCTATGCAGTTCTCGGTCCCACCCTGGCAATACGACTCCGAAGTGGTAGCCATCGCGCACAAATTCACCTCACTGAGGGCCTCCCTAGTGGCACCGCTATTGCTTGAGCTGGCAGGTGAGGTCACTGACACTGGTGACCCCATCGTGCGACCCCTCTGGTGGATTGCGCCGGGCGATGAGACTGCACACCGCATCGACTCGCAGTTTCTTATCGGGGACACGCTGCTGGTGGCGCCCGTACTGGAGCCGGGCAAGCAAGAACGCGATGTCTACCTGCCAGCAGGCAAGTGGCGCAGCTACAAGGGGGAGCTTTTTGACAAGACACCAGTGCTGCTCACCGATTACCCCGTTGACTTGGACGAAGTTGCCTATTTCATCTGGGCGTCCTGACCCAGCCCAGGACCGGGAAACCCCACAGCACTAATCTCAGTCTTCATGCAGACCTTTAACTCTCCATCATAATCACACCGTGTATCCCCAGAAAGTCCCTACCTCTGCACCACCCACTAAGTGGGTGCTGACATAAATGTGCTGCCCCAGCTCCTGTAGGGCCAGGGGACCGGGCACTGAAGCAACCTCCCTCTCCAATGAACAATCCTAACAACCCCCTTTCCCTCCATACCCACTCCAGGCTGCAGAAACCTGTTTCCTGGGGTAGGGGTAGGGTGAGTGACTTCAGAGGAAAAAGGTCAGTTCTCTTCCTGTTACACATGGTTGGATTTTAAAAGCACAAAAAGAAACCTTACTTGCCATCCTGGCCTGAGTGACTATCTTTGTCCTTTTGAAGTGAGGACTTGATCCTCTTTAAGGTCCTAAAATAGCCCCCTGCCACACTTAGAAAGGGCACATTCTTGGAGTTGGAAGCCAGGCCCTGAGTTCCCTGCACGGGCCTGAACTGTGGCTGACCTGGGCCCACCCCAGCTGCTGAGAAGGGATGGGGATACTTGGCCTCTGACAAGGAGGCAGGAGGTCCCCTCGCAAAATACAGGAGGACTGGGCTCAGCATGGAGCCATAATCATTGTCCCTCATTTGTGAAGAGACTTCTAACACCGTACTAACTCATCTGTGTATACACTTGGGCCAGGGCTACCACCTGATGGGCACCTGATGGGCACAGACTTGCAAGGTCATACAGGCTAGACTTGGTGCCTTAACTCAAGAACGAGAGAGAGAGAGAGAGAGAGAGAGAGAGAGAGAGAGAGAGAGAGAGAGAGAGACCATATGTCCCTGCATCTACTGAATGAACACAGCACCCCGAGGCTAGAGAAGCCTGGAGGGAGGAGGCAGGGAGCAAATTTGAGGCTTTGATTGTTGAATTGGCCTCCTCCCAGTTGGTGTCCCAGGGACTGTGGAAGGAAATCAACAGCCCTTTCAAGATTCCTCTGCTGCCTCACTCCCTGTACACATGGCAGGGGTGTGGCCTAAAAGAGAACAATGTTCTTCTGGTGGTGGTGTGCTTCAGCACACAAACTACACGCTCACATCACTGCCTGCAAATACACACACAGGGTAAGGGCTTTCATTTCAGCCATTTTCCCTTTCTAAGAAGAACAATCTCAGCCAGAGAGTTTTTCCTCACTTTACAGCTGAGTCCGGTGAAAGGTGTGGCTTGCCAAAGGGGGCAGGTGGGAAACAGGCAGGGCTTAGCTTCCTTCAACTTGGACCATAGAACCGGTTCCTCACCCGCTAGAGAAGGCAGGCCTTTGCCCACTGCTCCATCCCTCTGTTTTCTCAGTGTGAAGAAAGCCTAATGAAAGTTTAAGGGCACTCACAGATGCCCATCTCCAGTGCTGATTCTACCACTCATCTACAAAGCTGCATGACCTTGAACAAGCTGCTTAACCTCACTGAGCCTCAGTTTCCTCATATGTAAAGTGGTGATAATAATACCTACCTCCCAGGTTGTTGTGGGAAGTATAAGCACAGATGTATGTAAAGTGCCTGGCATAGTAGGTGCTCAATAAAAGGTAGCTATTATAATACTATTTCTTGTTTTCTTGCTTAAAAATGACAAGGATTTTTCCAGATCCAACTCCTAGCACAAGTGGCTTTCTCTAGGCCTGCATGTGACACCCTCTTCCCAAACCTCTGCACATAGCACCCATTTGAAGTCTAAGTTTGTGATCCAAAGGACACTGTGGTCCAGGAGAAAGGCAAGAGAAGAAATACCTGAAGGTGGGATGTTGGGAGACAGGATTCCTTGGTCCCCAGGAGATGGGGAGTAAATGGAATTAGCTTCCCTCTCCCCTTTTTGTCAAGAACATATACCAATAAGTACTCAATGATAAGCCTCCCGGGGCCCTGGTGGCCAGCCATGTGCTGTGGAGTGATTGTAGAAGGACACTCAGACTGGGTCCTAGAAAGTTCCCTAAATGGCTAGAGAGCATGACACACTTGAATGGCCCACCAGCTTTCTCTGCACCGTGAAACCAATTTACCTAACCTCTCAAGCCTTGTTTTTTTCATCTTTAAAATGGAATTTCTAGGATTCACTGAGATCTGTCTGTAAAGCACTTATGCAATAATTGGCAAAGAGTAAGTGCTCAATGAATGATAACTCCTATCAACTCTTATTGTAAACAAGGGACAAAGATAATCTCTGCCTGGAACCTCTGCTGTCCAATATGGTAGCCACTAGCCACATGCCACTTCTTTAATTTTAAAATTAAAATTAAACAAAATAAAAAACTCAGTTCTTGGGCCAGCCTGGTGGCTCAGGCAGTTGGAGCACCGTGCTCCTAACGCTGAGGTCGCCGGTTCGATTCCCACATGGGCCAATGAGCTGCACCCTCTACAGCTAAAATTGTGAACAATAGCTCTTCTGGAGCTGGGCTGCTGTGAGCAGCCAGAGGTTGGTGTGAGCTGCTGTGAGCAGCCAACCAACGACGGGCACCGACTGCCTCAGCCCCGGGCGGGGGGGGGGGGGAGCACAAGGCTCGTAATACCAGCATGGGCCAGGGAGCTGTGTCCTACACAACTAGACTGAGAAACACCAGCCTGAACTGGAGCGGGAGGGAGAGATGGAAGAAGGAGGGAAGAAAAAAGCCCTGTTCTTCAGGCATACTAATCACATGTCAAGTGTTCAAATACCGTGTGTGACTAGTGGCTACCATATTGGACACTGCAGAGTAGAGAACATTTCCATAGTTGCAGAAAGTTCTGTTGGAAAGCCCTAGACCAAGCAGTGTGTGCTGTCTAAATGGAATGGGGAGGGATAAAGTAATCTGTAAGGCCTAAATCACCTGGCAGGGAGGCAGAGGAATACCCTTTAGCAGGGCACTGAGGACAGGCAGTAGTGTTTTACAGCCTAGATGGGGGAGGGGACACATCATGCCAACTGAGCACTCACTGTGTGTAGGGACAGGGCCAAAGGGAGGAGTATCCTTCTCTGGCCAAAGTCCGGCAAACTGGTCCTTGACTTGTGGTCTGGTGTCTAGCTTGGCCTCTGCCACTGGCCTCATTACAAAAGCACAGATGAATAAACGGAACCGCTGGGAGAGAAGGGCATTAGCCTGAAGTCACACAGGAGATTGGTGTTTATATCCAGATGCCTAGAATCTCCCACCCAGCGTTCACCCACGTGTAAGCAGCATGGCCTCGCCTTGGCCTATATTCCTCCAAGGATGGGGAGCCAGCTGAAATGTGTGTCTCTGAAGCTGCCACCCAATAGGTCTGATTTTAGGCCAAGAATATTTCCATTTCCTCTCTTCACACCAAAAAAGAGGTTCGAGAAGTTGGGTGGTGGTGGGGGCTGGAATAGCAGGAACTGTGAGAAAGAGCCGAGTCTTAGAAACAGGAGGAGGGGAGGGAACTGGACTGGAAGCTTCTTCTACCCCCATTCTGCAGGATGCCAGGAACTTTGGCCCCTTCCAGTCTTGTGCTTTCCAAATGTATCTTTCTCTCTGCTCATCTGGATTAGAGTAGGGGCTGTCCCTCCTCCATGCAGATTTCAGCTGCCTTGTGATGGCCAGAATTCCTCACCCCTGGGCTGCTTGGGGTGGGGGCTGATATGAAGGAATGGGAAAGCCCTTCTCCAGAGATAATGGGGAGGGACTGAGTGGCCACTGTAGGAAATCTGGGCCTGGGGCCTAATTCCCTCATTCTGTGACCCTGTGCACCCTGAGAGTCTGCCTCCATTTCCCTCCAATACCATATGAATCAGCTGAACCCTGGCGAAGCGCTTTCTCTAAGCCATGAATTTTCTGGGTCTTTGCCCTTGTTTCTCCAGATCCGAGTAAAGTGTCTCTCACCCTGGCTGACTCCAGAACAAGTCGTCTTCTGATGGTTCCCCTCACGGAGCTTTCTGATCTCTTCTCCCCCCAAGTCCAAGGCCAGTGTTCTCTCTATCCCCTGGCCACTACCCACGTCAGGACTTATCAATTCTAGCCTGGAACACTGCAGTGGCCTCCTAACTCTTTCTGCTCTTGGACCCTTCAATCCAATCCACGTAGCAGTCGAGGAAATCTTTCTGAAATTCAATTTTATCACTTAGGAAAAAATCAAGCTCTGGTGTTCAAGACCTCTAAGATCTGCACCCTTCTCTCACCCATTTCTGTTTTGCTCACACACCTACATATGAACATATTTTGAAAAGCATTTGAAGAAACACTACCTTCCACGCTGGGAACAGCTACACAGCCATCCCTGCAAAGGGGGCCTGCCTGCACCCAGTCTTGAAGAAAACCCACAGCAGCAACTGGGCGATTTCCTTTCCTGCCATTTTCTGACTCAGTGGGACTTCTGCTGACTGACCCCCGCACCAGTATACCTCAGCGCCCAAAGAACAGCTTGGTTTTTATCTTAAGGCTAGCCATTTAATTTATTTTGCTAAAGGATCTTCCCAGCATCTTGAGCAGAGGGGAGAATTCTTCTTTTCAATGTATTTCACCATTTTAATGGGATATAGGGGAAAACAGAGGCTGGTTCCTCTTTTTTAAAAATTGAGCTATAATTGACATAACATTGTATTAGTTTACAGCTACAAAAAAAACCCTTTTTTCTTATAAGAATATTCAAGATCCACTTTCCTAGCTACTTTCAAATATGCAATACAGTATTACTAACTACGGTCACCATGCGGGACATCACATCCCCAGGACTTACTCATTTTGTAACTGGAGGTTTGTACCTTTTGACCCCCTCTCCCCAGTAGGGGAGGGAATTCTTGGCTTTATGTGGCAAACCCTGAGTTTGGCTGGGGGTAAGATTGAGGGGAGGAATGGGACAGAAGAGGGGGAGGCCCTGTTCCTGGGAGTTCCCAGTCTAAGAACAGGAAGAGGGTGTCCTATTTTCCTTTCCTAGCCCCCTTTCTCCTCCTCAGGGAGCCCAGTTGGGAATTTCCTATTATACAATCCTGAGCAGGAGGGTGGAGTGGGAGCGGAGGGGAAATGAAGGGGCGAGGGTTGGGGAGAAGCAGAGAGCAGGTCTCTCTGTGCATGTACAGCACAGCCTCCAGTGGGCAACAGTGGGGTTGGTGCAGCCATCCTTTATAGAAGACAGCTTGGGCCACAGCTGTACCCAGGATAGAGGACCCTCTGCTTCCCAAACATGGAGTCCCATGTCCACACAAGTCTATCCATTGAAATTCTACCATTAAAAACTACCTTCATTCCTTTGGATCTTCAACTCAGCAAACAAGTGCCTACCGTGGGGGTGTAAGGTGTTGCTTTGAGGGTTAAGAGGGCATTTTGGTTTTCCAGAGCCTCAGTTAAATGTCCCTAGGAGGGGGCAACTTAAGACCACCCTGGTGGGGATAAGTCCATTAGTTGCTTCTTCACCCTGGGGGTGGAGGTGGTATTGGGGAGAACAGGTGGAGTTCCAAACAGAGCCTCTTCAGGTGCAGGTGGGGAAGAAGGACGGCGTTTATAGGCTGGGTGGTTATCAGGGAAAGCTTCCGGAAGGAGATACTCTGGAGCTTGGAGAGCCTCACATTAAAGAGGAAACTGTGGCCTTAGCCCCATAGCTCTGAACAGGGCCGGCTGGCCAGAAGCAAAGGGGTAATGACGACAAAGCCTCCTCACCTGCCACATACCAGTCTCGGTTTCCTTCTCCCCCACCCATAACATGCCCGCTGCTACCCTGCTGTCAATTCTTCCTGCAAAGTGAGCAACTGAATATACAATTTACACCTCTCCCTTCTCCAAAGTACATGTGTTTTATTTCAGTGCAAACCTCTGTAAGGTCCAAAAAATGACCCCAAAGCTACACAAGATATTCTAAAGCAGTTTTCCCTCTGGTACCCCATCCTCAAAGCACCCCACATACAGGCAACTGCCAGGGCCATCTACTTTCTCAATCCTCAATTTTCCCAACTATAAAAATGAGCAGCAAAATCAGGTCACTTTCCAGTCCCTTCCAACCCTGACATATGAGGTCTTAGCATCTTGAGACTCCACAGCCTCCCGTGCTGAGAGCACAGGGCCGGCCAGCCCTTGTTAGGAGGCAGCTAGTTTGTGGTTTGGCACCACTGCCCAGCAGGCATTTATTAAATCAATGGGATGTGGTCCCTGCTGGCCTAGAAAGAGAACATTAAGCTCCAAAAACTTCCTGCAGCAGGCCTCCTTCAGAGTGCAGCTCAGAGGGGTGAGGAACAAAACCATTCAGGTCCCTGGCGGTGCTCCAAGATCCTGTTCGCTAGTACTTTTGCCCTGTCTGCACAGAGAACCAGTGACTAAAAACATCTGGAAGCCTCAGTAAGACGTGGGCAACATCTCTCTCCTTTCTCTGGGGGTGGCAGTTCTTGACCCTGGTAATCCAGGTTGACCTTTGCCAATGCCCCTTCCCATCCAACCTTCTGCACTTCATTGGGCAACAACCCTCTAATAAGATCCACATGAATCCCGCTGCTAACAACTCCTGGAAGGGCTATAGGATCTAACACCTGCCATGCATTCCTTGAGCCCTAGTAGCAAGGAAAAAGAGGGCTGAGTCCCAACTCTTGCGCCTCTGGGTCTTCCAGTTGAGTTGTGGAGAAAAAGAGTATGTGAGAAAAGAGAAAAGGCAATGATGGGGGCTTGCTAAAGACAGAGAAGGCAGCTGCAGGTGAGGAGTGCACATGCGTAGTGACATGACTGCTGGGTGGCCCAGCGGAGCACACCCAGGCCTGGGCTCGCCTCCTGCTAGTGACCTCAGTCATGTTGACAAGACCAGTGCTGACTCTGGGAGGCAGGACTAGGTTGAGAGGTTGGAGTTACATGTGCCCCTGACCTCGTGGCCCAGGGTTGCCTGTCTTTCCTCTCCCTGTTGTGATCTGGGCATGTCCAAAGTTCTTTGGGTTTCTAATTATTTTCGAAAATATTTACTGAGCACCTGTAAGTGCCTGAAGCGGGAGAGACACATTAGTGAGTTGAACAGACCTTATTCCTATGCTCTAGTTCTACTCACTTGCATATCCTGTCCGACTATAGGTCACAAAGTCTCTTGTACACTGGTCGGGGGGGGGGGCTGAAAGTGCTTGGAGTTCTTGAGGCAGGAGAGCCCCCTGGGCAGCTTTGGGGCTCTCCTATCCTGACTCCCCACCTTAGCTTCTATGGGGTACAGTGCACGGACACAGGATTCCCTCCGGCTAAGGTCAGAGCTCCGATTCACATTAGCATTCTTCTTCCTAAGAGCAAGAATCCAAGAAATAAATACAACAGGTTACGCTGCTTGAGGTTTATTAAGTACAAGGCTGTACTTACTGGGCCTGGCCTTCTTTTAAACTCCTCCTTTGCCTTCCTTTCCACCCAGCTATTTGCCTGCTCTGCTCCGAGAGTCCTCAGCTGATTTTACTAACCTATCTGCTCTTCGCTACGATGAGCCAAAGACTAGCACAGCCTCCGAAGCTGAAGGTGGGTTCATCTCAGAAGGCCCTCAAGGCTCCTACTGAGGCAAATAACTCTGCTTCAGTCAGCTGAGGCCACTGTGGAGCAGAGAAACTGGTGTCCTTCTTGGAGCGCTGCCTCCATTTCCTTGAATTGAGCCAACTGGCAGGCCTCCTCCAGCCCCAGCCAGCGGTAAGCCTGGTGCTCGTGGGAGAGGCGGATCTCCACGTCGTAGTCCTTCACCTCTGCCAGCCAGTAGATGACTGTTTTAGGTTTCTTCCTGGCCACATAATTGAGCTCCCTTCTGAACCCCTCAATGATGGTCAGCTGGCTTGCTTTTAGGCCTGCTTCTTCCTGAGTTTCCCGCAGGGCTGTTTCCAATTCATTTTCTCCTGGTTCCACATGGCCTAGTTAGGAGAGAAGAGGAGGGGGAGATAATCTTTAAAAGAAGCTGTATTTTCCAGGTTAGATGATTTAAAGATGGGGTCTTCAGTGACTTTCCTAGCTGTTGTTACGCTAACGGGAGCCTAGAGATTGGCAACATCTTAACACACCTAGGAATGGGGTGCAGGGCAGGTAGTGTCTGGCTCTGTGGTATCTGGGAAACCCCTCCTCCCCACACCATCTTCTCTGCAGAGAGTGAAACAGACCATGTGTTTGGCAAGTCTGGTCTAGAATACTGCTCTTTGATGGTGAGAGAGATGGCCTCCCTCAGACTTCTGCTTTCTTATTCTTTGGAGCGCTCCTCATCCCATATCCTCAGGGAGACTTTTCCCGTGGAGACCTTCAGGCGATTTTCCCAAGGACAGGCCATCCCTTCTGGGCAGATGGGAGCTGGCTGAAGACGGAACACTTTGCCTACAATCCACAGTGAGGATTTAAACTGTCCGCAGTTGGTCTCTGAAGTCCCAGGGCCAAGACAGGCTCAAAACCATGCACTGCGGCACCAGCAGCTGTTTCCAAGTAGCTATCAAGGCTTTTCCAAATTGTTTTTCATCTTTCTAACTGAGCAAGACCAGATTCCAGTTTCATAGGGAAAGTCCTGATGGGAACTTAGACTAAGGACAAGCTGAGAAACAGTTCTAAGAAAATTTGTTGGCAAGACCCAAACCCAAGTAGACAGCTGCCAAGAAACTGTTGTTGTAGAAGAACTTGAAGCTCTGCAGACTAGAGAAGCCCTCAGCTCTGCCTTTAGGCCGTCCCTGCAAATTCTCAGCTTGCCCAGAGGAGCCAAGGACTGCAGGGGGAGGGTGGGGGGTGTCTGGCAGCCTCTGTCAACACATGGCTCCGGCAAGTTCCTGGGGGCCTCCCGGCCCAGGAGCTCACAGGGAGCAGGAATTTAGCTGTTCCCTTCTTGGTTTGGAGATGGGGCTGTATCTCAGTGCTCTTCTGTACCAGGGGTCCTTACAGCAGTGCCCTTAGTCAGCTGCTGCTACACAGCTCCGACAGAAAACGATCAGCTTGGACTTGAAAACCCACTCTAGCTCATGGCTTCTGGAGAACTTTCTCTGTGTGGCACCTCATATAGCCGTGCACACAAAGACAGGTAGGTAATGCATCTAGAGGAAGGTGGGAGGGATGCTGGTGGTGACAGGTGACTGATCCAGGATGTCTTAACCACCCTCGGAAGTGGGGAGTCTCTGAACACTCTTCCCGATGTCATCTACTCAGCATTCTGCCCATCAGTGTTAACAGGGTAACTTCTCCCTGAGGCCCAAGCAGGGAAAAATGTGGAGGTCCTTTGAAATCTTTCAGTGAGAGGGGACCATGCAGTGTGACTTAGGTGATAAGGAGACAAGTATGAATATTCCTATTCAAAGTATTTGTTAAAAAGAAAAAGAAAAAGCAATGCATAGTATTTGTGATACTTCTGTCCCTTTTACCTTGTTTCTCCCTAGTGAAACTCAAATGTGCAAGTTTTATTTCCTGTTCCCATGTCCTTGTTTTCCTACCCCTGGATCCTTGCTCACCCCTCCCACCAACTCCCCTTTAAAGTCCCTGATCCCTACCGATTGGGGGCTGCCCACTCTGGGCCCCTGACCTGTGGCCCAGTAATGACTTGACCCCAAGGACCCCAATGCCCAGCCTAGTGCCTTTTCTCCTTCCCAGCCATTCATCACAGAGGCTGGTGCTCTGGTGAATTACACCCCTCCTTCCCCCAGGTGACGTTTCTGTCCGGGGATTCAGTCACAGAGTTCTGTTTCCAGCTCTGCTCTGGCCTGGCATGGAGACCTTGTACGTAAAGACAATCAAAGGCTCCCACCCACCCCACGTCCTCCTGCTGCACAGTCACTGAGAAGCAGGACTTGTGGGGCTCTTGGCGGATTTCTGAGGAATGCGCGGCATTTCCCCAAGAGCCAGCCCCTCTGGCCTCGCACCTTTGGGAGGAGTCCAGTGATGAATGCCATCGGATGCCTGCAGCAGTAGAAACTCAATTGCCGCGTTGTCCACCTTGGGAATGAGGCGTCTTCGGAAGATGATCAAGCCACACGCTTTCAGGGCCATGGTCTGTCTGAGGACTTAATAAAGAAGACATGGGACATTGGGAAGTTACACAAAGCAGGAAAATCCATACTGGGGGGCAGCACTCTGGTGCTGGGGAGTAGCACAGACAAGCCAATAGTGACCTCATCACCTACAGAAAAAGGCAGCATGCCAAGGACCAATGAGGGGAAACCAGGAATCAAAGATGGGCTTTTCTGTGTAACTGCAGGACCCTGGCCCCACCCTGTCAGTGTGGCTCTATTCCAACTCCTCCCAGATCTCCCTGTTAAAATATAGGGCTGGTGTGTGCACGTTAAGAGACAAGATCCTCAGGAGTAAATCCACTGAAACTGGAGCGATGCTGGGAATGGGAGAGACGCAGCACGGTATTATTGAATCCACAATCCCATTTCCCTCAGCCTCCAGCCTGAGTCTCTGGAGCAAAGAGACCCCAACAACATGATATCTGATGGCTCAGAGGGGTCACTTAAGAAGGGTAGCTTGGTGTACTAAACCCTTTTTTATTTTTGATTTTTTCAGTCTTTTATCTGTATTTTACAACGCTATATATTGTAACACACATGGTTCAAAATTCAAAGTTCAAAATGGCACACATAGTAGAAAGCCTCTTTCCGATTCCATCAAAGATAAACTATTATAGCATAGTGGTCAAAAGCATGAATCTAGAACCTGGGTTCAAGTTCTAACTCTGCCACTTATTCACTGTGTGATTAGCTCCTAAGCCTCAGTTTCCTCATATGTAAGACAGGATAATAACAGTTCTACCTCAAAGGGTTGCTGTGAGGATTATATGACTTAACTTCTGTAAAGTGCTTTAGAATAGTGCCTGACATGTAAATGATTTCAATATACATAGAAAAATGTCTGGAAGAATACATATTGTTTTTTGGAAAAAGAGATTATGGGGAGACTTTCATTTTCTACTCCATGTATTTCTGTATTGTTTGGAAATTTATTAATTTTATAATCAGCAATACAATAGACTAAAGTTTTTTAGTCTTTCCCATTTCAGGTAGCCTTTTTTCCATTTCAGGAAAAAATGTCAACAACAAAACACCGGAAGGAAGTAAGAGTAGGAATATCTGCAGAAGTGAAAAAAAAATCATCATCTGAAGGGGGACATGTAATCAAGGTAACAAAAATATGGAAGATCTTTTATGTAGGGCCCTGTTAAAGAAAAATCTGTGTCATTTGTTCATTCAACAAATATTTACTGAGGACCTATTATATACTAAGTACTATTCTAGGCCTTTGCCCTCATTTCATGCAGTTTATATTCTAGTGGGAGAGGTAGACTTAAATAATTAAGCAGATTAAAAAATCATTGTCAATAAGGTATGTGCTACAAAGGAAAAATGTGTGATGTGTAACCTGACCTTGTCTAAGGGACCAAGAAAGGATTCCTGGGAGAAGGGATGTTTGAGCAGAGAAGTAAAGGATGAGTAAAAGGTAAGTTGGCAAAGGGAAGGAGAGAGGTATGCTCCAGGTAGAGGGAACAGCACGGGCAAAGGTCCTGAGGTGGGATGGCAGAACTGAAAGAAAGCCAGGTGTCTCAAATGCAGCGAAGGCTTGAGAGAGTGGCCCACGTAGGAAGAGGCTTGGGTCAGCATGACCTCATCTGCAAAATTCCAGAGCCAAAGGAACTGGTACTCATGGATAGCAGAGCTGATAAAGAGAGGGTGGCTGGGGTAGGGATTGATGGTCTCCATGGCCCCCCTGTTGGTGCTCAATCAAGATGAGCTTGCATCTATCAAAGGCATAAAAATCAGACCCAGGGGTGGACGTTGGTTAGAGCGCGAACTCTGGGCAACGGGGCTGCCGGTTTGATTCCCACATGGGCCAGCGAGCTGTGCCCTCCGCAACTAGAATGAAATCAATGAGATGCTGCTCAGCTCGTGGGTGGCCAGACGGCTCAGTTGGTTGGAGAGTAGGCTCTCAACCACAAGGTTGCCAGTTCGACAGAAAAAAAAAAAAAAATCAGACCCAAACTGAAACCTGTTCCAGGGCAATTATTTGGACTGCCAACAGATGGTAATGTTACTCTAGGGAATGGAGAGTGGTACCTTACCAAAAAACCAAACACACTCAACACTGTGACCTTTCCAAATCTTTCTAAACCTTAATGAAAGTTTTTAAGAATTTGAAATAATTTCAAAACGGGTTTTTAAAATGGTCTGCACTCATATACTGTTGGTGGGAGAGTAAATTAGCATATCCCCACAGAATAATTTGGTGACAATTATCAAAACAGCACATTCCCTTAGATCTAATGATTCAATTTCTAGTCACTATGATATACAGAAATACATGTTTAAGATGCACACATGAGGATATTCATCACAATCTTGTTTGCAATTTATCAAAAAAAACAAAAGGCAGAAATATCCATTAATATGGGAACAGTTAAATATAGTATATCTATGTGATAGGATATTATGAAGCCGTGAAAAAATGAGGTAGAGCCAAAAGTGCCGCTTGTAAAAAGATATGCAGATGTACTGAGTTAAAAAAGTATGGGTTAGAATATTATGTATAATGTGATCCCATTTGAGTTTAAAAATTCGTATGTAAACTGGTAGCAGGTTTTTATTAAACATTGCGTTCTGTTTCCCCGGTCTCTCTATTTGTGCTGAGAACTTTCCCCATTCTGGAAGCCAGAAGAAAGCATGCTGTCGCCACAGAACTGGTGAACAAAGACTTCAAATGACTCATTGTAGGCTTAGGTGCCCTACAGGTACCTGATACCCCCCTGCCAGACGCTCAGAAAGTATTAGCAAGCTGTATAAGTAGGGCGCCTTACCCCGGCCTCAGGTACAGTCGCATGGAATGAGTGTTAGAAGCCCTAGATTAGCTTAGGGATCCAGTACCCTGCCTGGGACACAGGAGGCCGCTGAGCATTCTTCCTCCCCAACATCACAATACAGTGTGAACAAAGATGCCTGTAGGGGGAGCCAAGAAAGATGGGCTTGGGTGGTCACGTGGAGCCAATGGGAAGAGGGGAGCACGCCAGTATTTTCCTATGGGAGGGGGCTTAGGGTAGTGACAAGGGTGCACCCTAGCAAGAATATATCTCAGTAGATACCCATGTGCAGGAGTGACCACATCTAAAAACCAGACGGACCAATGGTTCATGTCAATGGGACCAGAAGAGCTAGAATCAAGAGCTACGATCAGAGGTTCTCTTTCTACCTATGCTATGGACCCATGAAGAGGACTGTTGTTCTAGAAAGGCAGAACTCCTATTTGCCCTTTCAATTGTTTGACTTAAGCCAGCTCTTCTCTAGAATTTCTCCCTCCTTCCCCACACACGTATCCTCCTGCTCATCCTTTCCAAAGAAGCTCAGATGTCATCCCTTCTGTGAAGCCTTCTGGCTTCTAATTACTCCATCTTCTGGGCCTTTCTCATGGCCAAACGCTTTAAGCAACAGAAAATTAAGGATTTAGTATAGGAATTAGACCTTCTGCAGTTATGGAAGTTGAGAGAGAAATCCATGCAACTCTGTTGCCTCTGCATGTGGTGTTGGGGCTGAAGTCTCTATAGGTCTGCGAGGCCAGCAACTGGGAAGGAAAGCTGGCTGTGAAGGGAGGTGAGCAAGGAAAACTGGAACTTGTCAGAACAAATCAGGACCTATAAGGATGGGAATTCATGAGGACAAACTGAAACCTGTGACTTCCTTTCACAGTCTCCAAGCTCATTGATGCAGGTGACTTGCAGACGCTGGCGCCCTTTGCCACAGAGCTTTTGTACACCGGGCCCAGGACAGAGAGTAGCTGAAAGAGCTTCAGCATGAGTTGGGGGGCTGAAAGCCTCGGAGCTGTCCTGCACCAACAAAGTGAGTCAGCAGATCAGTGTCACAAGGTATGCACTGCCACCGTGCCTAGTATCCTGCTCTGTCCTTCACAATGTACTGGCAGCTACTTCAGCTTTTCGAACCTCAAATAAAATTTTCTTGGGGTCAGCCCTAACCTGGAACCATACAGGAAGGGAATCTGGGGAAACCCAGTTCCTGCTTAGCTAAGTGGACTCAGTGCAAAGTCACCCCAAGCACGCATACCTCGTATGGTAAATCTCTACCTCTGGCAGGGAAGCCAGACCATGAGCTATGTCTCCTTGGGACTCAGCACAGCAGCTCTCAACAGATGTTCATTGACTCAACAGAACTCTTTCCCCACCTCTCACTCGAACAAATGCTTAAGGTATGTTCCGGGAATTTGGGAAATAGCCCAGTGTTTTCCTAAAGACTGCCATTTACATAAAAGTCAATGGAGCTATTGTTGGAGGTTTTCTGTTTTTCTGGAGACTATGGAGCTGAAACTGTCCTGGGGTTTGAAAGCAGCCAGTTCGCTCACTCTTGTTCGGTCTCCCTACACTTCTGTCTGTCTGTCTGTCTGTCTGTCTGTCTCTCTCTCTCTCTCTCTCTCTCACACACACACACACACACACACACACACACAGACTCCAAATGGATTCAAACCTCAGGAGGTTAAAGAACACAGCATCCAATATGCAAATATGCCTGCAGCCAGGACTGCAGAGGTGAGAACGCCAGGCTGACAGCAGGCAATTCACACTTCAGAAAAGTGGCAAAGTGCCTTAGGTGGCTTAAAAAACCTGAACAAACCCCCCCCTCAATGTCATCAGAAGGTTCCAGAAGCTAAGGAAAAGTGCTCTTGGCTTTCCCTATATATACAATTCCCTCACAGCCTAGGAGGTTCAGGATTTAGGTGCCAAAAAATAATTCACAGATAAATGGCTATACTGATGTGTTGTTCCAATATTTTCATCAAATTAATCAGAGTGCTATTGAAAGCCTAGTTCAACCTGAAAAGCCCTCAAATATACCTTTAGATACAGAAAGAGCTCCTCAAATCCTCCCCTAACTTGTACTTCACAGTCTAAAATCCCTTTAGCAGAAACAGTGTTTCATGCCACCATCTTAGCAATTAAGCATCGACACTGTGCCAGGTTCTTTACATGTATCTTTTTTAATGCTCAAGACAACTCTTAGCAATGAGTATTATTATCTTCATTTTACAATGAGGAAACTGAGATTCCAAAAGGTTAAAATACTTGCGCAGAGGCAGCTGGTCTGTGAATGGTGAAATTTGAATCCAACTCAGTCCAACTCCAAAGGCTATGTATTCTTTTCCCTTAGGCAGCTCTCCTTACCATAAAAGAGCAGGGCTCGCTGCACAAGTGGCTGAGAGAGCACACGCACATGATTTAAAAAATTACTTCCAGTTCCAAAATTCCCAGTGTTTGATCTATATTCATATGGAGATTTTAAGATCTCTGGCTGGAATTCTTTCCACAGAATAGGTTTTATTTGGGGGGGGGGGGCGTGTAGATGAATGGCTTTGGTGCCCTAAGACAAACCTGGAGGGTAACGTGTAGCCTGGGGCCCCTAAATTTTGCCTCGTTGATAAGGATTCTATGCCTCCTCTGTTTTTTGGACAAGCCTTGGACAAGCACACAACCCTAACTTAGGGTGCTGGTGTCCAGGAAATTTGCCCAGGCCACTCCACTGTGAGGAGGGCCAACTCTGCAGCCCACGAGCAACTCTCACCGCTCAGCTTTCCCGTACCTCCCACATTATAATGGTCTTTTCTCTGATTCTTCAACTCCCTTCTTCCCTTTCAAAGTGGACAGAAATGAGCCACCCATCCATGAATAAAGCTCTCTCTTGTAACCACAACAGCAAAAAGAGGAAAAACAGAAAGAAAAGGAAAAGGGAAAAAAGCCTCCAACTAGCATGACTAAATTGAGACAAAATGTTCCCTCAACTGCACCTTTCCCTAGACATCTGCCACTTTCTTTTCTCACAGAGACCAAGCTGCTGAGTCATCTTGCTATCTTTGCTATTTGGCTGAGGGAGGAAGCAGGAGGTTTCACCTGTAAGAACATGAATATTGGTTTCTAGGATGAGGCCAAAGTCAGACAAGGTTGGGAAAAAAATCATTCCTAGTAAAGGATTTCTGTTAAGTGGCCTATTAGTGCCATCTACTGTACAATTCTGGAAAGCAAACATGAGGAATTCTAGTATTAGGGCCCGAAGGGATTCATTTACTCATTTTACATCTGTTGAGTGTGTCCCATGCGACAGGCAGTGTGACAGGATTGAAGAGTAGATATGAAGCTGAACACTACAAAGCCCCTGGTTTCTAGGGGTTCACAGCTTCATGAAAGGGGAAGATATTTAGACAAGTTACCAGTGTGCTTCGTGCATTATGGGGTAATTGTAAGATGGAAAGGTAGCAAAGAAAAAGGAGTGTTTATCTTTAGGTCACAGGGGTTCCCCATAAGGGTTTTGAAAGAAGGCTAGGAGTTGACCAGCAGAACAGAGGTAGAGGCAAGGGAGCACTCCAGGCAAAGGGAAGAGTGTAGGCAAAGACCACATTCCATTGCTGAACAACTTATTTGATATTCTGTAGGCAATGAGGAGCCTTTGACTAGTTTTAGGCAGGGCTGTAATATGCTCAGACTGACATTTTACAAAGACATTCTGGAAGCAAGGAAGGTGGAGAATGAATTAGAAGGAAAGATTGGAGGCAAGGAGACCCATCAGTTACAAGCCTGTTACCACCAGCCCGGATGACAAATGATACAGAGTTAAATTAAGGCAGAGGCCATGAGAAAGGAGAGTAAGGGATGAATTTGAATATCTCAAAGAGGAAATCAACACTATTTCATGTTTCATTGTTCCAGGAAGAGAGAGAGAAAGGTGTTTGTTTGGGTGACTAGGTATAAAAGAAATAGGTGAAGGAAGAAGTAGAGTGTAAGTTATGATATCTGTTTGGGACAAGTGGAACTTGAAGTATTATAGAACAACCACAAGGTAAATAGACAGGTGAGTAGAGTTCAGTCATCAGCTGCTCCCATCTCTTCATTTCCCAAGGTGGAAATTTCCATTAGAGAAAAATTTTGCTCTCACCATAGGTACCTCTGCAACCCACCTCCTTCCATTTGGGTAAATCTGCCTTTGTATCTGGTATTCCAAGCGTTCCATCCTCTTTCAGTCAGAAATAGCATGGCACAATACAGAAAAGCATGGCTGGCTTTGCAGTGAGAAAGATATAGCTCCCTAATTCAACAGCGGTGTTACTTTGAGCAAAATACTTCTCTATGCCTCATTTTCCTCATTTGTAAAGTGAGGGTAACTCCTACTTTTCATAATAGTTGTAGAGTTGAAAATAAATAATGTCCACATAGGGTCTGACATGTCAGAGCTACTGAATATATGTGATATGTGATTACTCTTATCCCTGTGTCATAAAAGGTCATCAGAAAGCTTCTTTATGTTGTTTTAATGGCATGCTCTTCGCTTTTATTGATAGTTGAAATCAAGAAATGGCTTTTCATATTTTCTGCAAAACTACTGGCGAACACACTGTTCATCACACCATGTATATTCCTTATGCATAAGGTCCCACAAGATAAATTCCTTTAAATATAGATACTACAAGGAACGTTCACTCTTTTGGAGACTGGATTGTTTCCTTATTAGTTATTTCTTTAATTGACTAGTTTTAGTTAAATTGGGTTCTCAATTACAGTAAGTCTACTGGCCCATTGGCTAGTATATTTGCTTGTTTCTATTATGAAGTTAATAGCTACCATTTTTTTTTTGAGGAGTCACTACTTGCCGGGCACCGTGCCAAGTGCTTTCCTTTCATTATTTCAATAAATCTTCACAATTCCCCGAGGCATTACTGTCATTTTTCAGAAGAGGGAAACTATGGCTGAGATGTGTCTGGGTAGTAACTCAAAAGTAGGTCTACCCGACTCCCAACATACTGCTCTTAACCTCAATTCTATATTAGCCTTTTACATTTGGCTATTTGATTGCATTCAGTTTACTTTACTTAATATAACCTATTTCAAATATGATAAACACATAGTGCCCAAACCAGGCCAGAAGAAAAAGGAAGTTACATTTTAGGTGATGGGACTCTCGTATGAATTTTACTTCTGCGATAACTGCCAAGATAGAATATTATCCTTTCCATAAAGGAAGCAATTAGAAAATGTAAAATCTTTTTTGGGAAGTAAGTAGGATTTTAGGTTTAACAAGGTGAAAACTGAGGCTCAGGGAGGGTATGGCGCTGGGCCTCTGGGCCCTACACCCGGGAACTCTGGGGTCCTGACCAGCCACCCCATCACCACTTGCAGCGGGGAAAGCAAGGCTCAACCGGAACTGATCCCTGCCTTCTCTGCGCACGTAGGTCAACAGGGACCGCGAGCGGCTGAGGCTGAGCTGCTGACGCCTCACTGACGGCTCGGCGGAGGGCGCGCCCACCTTTGACCCTGCAGCGACGAGGGAGATCGTCAGTTGCAGACTCCCTTCGCTCCGAACCTCAGTTGCTACGCGGAGAACAACCCAGAGGGCCCTCTCCAAAGGTACTCACCCCAAGCAGCCCGAGACAGGAGTACGTCGACCAATCCGGAGAGCGCGACTGCGCTCTAGGAGACCAATAATATGGAGCACAAGAGTCCTAGACCCGCCTCAGAGGTGCCTTTCACTCACTAAGGACAACGCGAGACCTTCACTCAAGCAAAACGATTGGTTGAAAGGTGGAAATTGTAGTGCTGCCCACTGTCTCCTCAGATCCCTGATTGGTCTTCTAGAGGAGAAGGCGGGCAATGTCAACGAGTTTTCTGGTTGCCCATTGGGGAGCGATGCGGAACTGCCGGTGCGCGGGCGCTGGCGCGGGCGTTCGAACCGGCGCTTGGCGGCGTTGCCATAGGGATGAGGCCTGGCCGCCACCTCAAGCTCGTGAGTTGATGAGATAGGTCTGTCGCCGGCCTTGGAGCTACCTCCTGTCGGCGTCGTCTTCCCCTGTCCTTAGACAGGGTTGACCGTGGAGGAATTTGGAAACCTCCGAGGTGAGAAGGGGTAGGGTAGAACCGGGACGGGTTAGGCCTGGTTGGAAGCCTTGGAGCCGGCTGCACGAGAGCGGGTGCGCAGGACGCGCGCCGAGCGCATGAGGAGGCCGGCGGTTGTGAGGGGACTGGGAGTTGGCCTCTCGGGATTGTCGGATCGCTTACCCACTCTCCTACCCTTCGTCCCCACAGCTCTCCCCTTTCTTCAGCGATTATCTTGACCGCCACTTCTCCCATGAAGCATTTTGTGAGTCTCGAAGTTCTGCTTTTGAACCCACAGGCCTGATTGGAACCTCTCTTAGAGCGCTTCTGTTCCTCCTTGAATAATTTGTGTCCTTCCGCGCACCCCATTCTCCTCCCTTCTCCCATGTAATTCAGAGGTCTGTAAGGCAAGGTAAACGTCTTCCACAGCGTCTCACACAAACAGGCATACCTCGGAGATGTTGCGGATTTGGTTCCAGACCACCGTGATAGGAGCATGGCAACAAAGCGAGCAGTCGTTTTGTTGGTGGAGGGTCTTACCTTCAGTTTGTAAGAAACGCAACACCTGTGGAGCGCAATACAACGAGGTATGCCTGTTGTAGATTTTTTTGAGGACATGAGTTGAATTTAATTCACCACAGCTAGACTGGATTCTCCTCTATGCCCGGTCCCTTTTTGCCACCCACACAGACATTATATTTTATTTTTGTTGGAGTAGGGGGTGGAAACCCTAATCTCATAGGCAAAATGACTTGAAATTTCACGGCTGGCCTTTCCCTTTGTGGAAGAGAAAACTTGCTACAACCCTCCCCTCATTGTGGCTTTTAGTATTGGTCTCCCTGTGCTTTTATTAGTCTTTGCTTAAAACCATTTTGTTGTTGCTGTATGCCAAGAGAATTTATCTCAGTTTCTTAGTGATCCACCGCTATTGTCACATTTTAAGTGTGTTTTGGAAAATGCTTTTCTCCTTTACGTTTGCATTCTGCTTGTCGTCTCTCTAGGTACTTGAATGCATTCCGTAGCTGTTCTGGTAGCCTAACCATTCCCCAGGTGTCCGTGATAGAATTGCACTACTAAAACTGTTTCATTGCTAACTCGTAAGACAATACATACCCAATCTGCATTGTTGATGATTCTTATATCAAAATCATAGCTCAATGAAAACTTGAATGAAGGGAATGAAAAAGTCTGGTATAGTAGCTGTGTTCTTACTACTCTCTTATAAAAGTTTGAACGCTACCTTATAGCTAAACAGCAGGTCTGTGACATGTAATGGAAACCAGACTGGGGATTCAGGGTTTGGTCTTGGCTCTGTCTCTAGCTCACTCATTGTGGCTGACTTTGCAAATCATTCAGCCCCTTTAAACCTTATTTTTTCCATCTGGAAAGTCAAAGGATTGAATTCGATTAGAATTCCTGTGGCTCTATGACCAATTTAATCAAGCAGTTGATGTCACGTAGACATGCAGTCAGCCTTCTAAAGACTATACAGGTGGAAGTAATAGTTACCATTTATTGAGCATTTATCAAAGGCTTTACATAAATATTACATTTTTCTTAGTATAGTACAATCATGTGCTGTTCACATAGCATTTCATTAAAAACTTGTAGTTAATGAAAATCTTTAGCTCTTCATAGTATGAATGTCCTTGGGGCAAACTAGGGCATGATCCTCTCATATTCCAGTTCAGGTAGCAGTTTCAGCAGAAACAGCAGTTTCTTTCTCTGGGCTGCAATTTATTGTTTGTAAAGTAAGGGGCTGAACTCTTCTCAGATCCCTAACAGATTAATTGATTTATTAATCAAGTTTCCTGTGCTGACTCAGCAAACTGTTCATAATTTGTGCCGAGTAGATCCACAAGAAATTTTGTTAAATGAATAATAGAGTTCTACTACTCGTACTTTGAGTATTGTGGTCATTGTATACTTCCCAAGTTATTGTCTCAAGGATTTTGATGTTCATATTTTATTAAATAAGAAGACTTTTCCATAGGCCTAAACTAATAATAATAATAAAAGGTACTATTTGTATAAGAAAAACTCAGTTTCCCTCTAGTATTTCTTTTTCCTGTGTAGGGAAAAACCAGTTCTTTCCTTCCTGTGCATCTCCTTTATTACTCACATAGAACACTTCACTTATGACTCTCCTGGTCACAAAATACATGGGGATTTTTCCTCCACCAAACAATTCTGTGACACCAGCTGTATGTTCTACAATTTAACTCAGTCTGGAGATATCTGGAGATACTGTCAGATCCCATAGGTTAAGGGACTCAGTCGCACAAGACTGCTCCCATACCTCTTCAGATGACAATTACAAATAGTAGGTTCCCAGGTTACCCATAACTTCTGTCAGATTTGGCTACAAATTGGAGGTTCCCATGACCCCCTGCTTGGGTTCAATTAATTTGCTAGCGCAGCTTACAGAACTCAAGGAAACACTTATGTTTACCAGTTTATTAAAGATTATGATAAAAGATACAGATGAACAGCCAGATGAAGAGCTACATAGGGTGAGGTCTGGGAGGGTCCCAAGCACAGGAGCTTCTGTGCCCCTGGACTTGGGGTGTATCACCCGTGCTGTGTAGATGTGTTATTAAATAAGCTCTCTGAACCTCATACGTTTGGGATTTTTATGGAGGTTTCATCACATAGACATGATCAATTACTAGCATCGTTTCCAGCCCCTCTCTTCTCTATGGGGAAGCAGGGAGCTAAGGCTGAAAATTCCAACCTTCTAATTATGGCTCAGTCTTTCTGGGGACCAGCTCCCATCCAAGAGTCCACACAGAGTCCCCTCAGAACAAAAGATGCTCACTTAGGAATTTACAACGGTTTTAGGAGCCCAGGGTCAGGGATAGAATCAAAAATCAAATATTAGAGGTCGGCCCGGTGGCTCAGGCTGTTAGAGCTCCATGCTCCTAACTCCGAAGGCTGCCGGTTCGATTCCTACATGGGCCAGTGGGCTCTCACCCACAAGGTTGCCAGTTCAATTCCTCGAGTCCCGCAAGGGATGGTGGGCAGCGCCCCCCTGCAACTAAGATTGAACACGGCACCTTGAGCTGAGCTGCCTCCCAGATGGCTCAGTTGGTTGGAGTGCTGGCTCTCAACCACAAGATTGCCAGCTCGACTCCTCGAGTCCCGCAAGGGATGGTGGGCTGCAACCCCTGCAACTAGCAACGGCAACTGAGCCTGGAACTGAGCTGCGCCTCCACAACTAAGATTGAAAGGACAACAACTTGACTTGGAAAAAAGTCCTGGAAGTACACACTGTTCCCCAATAAAGTCCTGTTCCCCTTCCCCAATAAAATCTTTAAAAAAAAATTAAATATTAGAACAAGAGATGCTCCTCATGCTCTTATCACTTAGGCAATTACAAGGGTTTTTAGGAGCTCTGTGCCAGGAACCAGGGACAAAGTCCAATATATTAAATATGTTCTATGATCTCACACCATTTTATTGTTGAGTGCTTATGAGTCAGGCATTGAATTTAGCGTTTTATTTACATTATCGCAATTAATCCTCACAGAAGCAAACATCTTTTCCGAGTGGTTTTTGTCTGTTTAACTGCAGTAGCTTCCTAAATTATATCCCTCCTTCCATTTTTGCCCACCATCTAGAATCCATTCCCCACAGAACTAGAAAAGTGATCCTTAAAGATCATGTCCTTTTCCCCACTTAAAATCTACCAACAACTTCCTGTTTCACTTTAAATTAAAATCAAGACATATTTACATGGCCCTATAGACCCTACATAATCTGGCCTCATCTCATACTACTCTCCCTCTCACCTACTGTGCTAGAATCTAATTGGCCTCTTGATTGCTTGATCATGCCAAGTCCATTTTCCCCTTAGGGTCAATGAGCTCCCCTGGAATGCTCTTCTTCCTGATCTTTACATGAATGACTCCTTCATGTTATTTCAGATTTCACAAATATTCCCTTTCGAATGAGGCCTTTTCTGATCATCCAATGTGAAGTAGACCGTTCACCCTGCTTTAGTTTTTCATAGCACTTATCACTATCTGAAATTATTTGACTATTATCTCCTTCCACTAGAATAATAGCATGTTGAAGGCAGTGACCTTATCTGTTTTGTACACTGCTGTATCCTGTATGTCTAGAAGAGGGTTTAGTTCATAAAAGGCCCTCAAAAAATCTTTCTTGAATGACTGGATGAAAGATTCTTTTTTTTTCCTATTGGGGAATTTTGGGGAACAGTGTGCTTCTCCAGGGCCCATCAGCTCCAAGTCGTTGTCCTTCAATCTAGTTGTGGAGGGCGCAGCTCAGCTCTAAGTTCAGTTGCCGTTTTCAATCTTAGTTGCTGGGGGCACTTGCGGGAATTCTTGCGGGAATTGAACCAGAGACCTTGTTGTTGAGAGCTCGCGCTCTAACCAACTGAGCCATCTGGCCACCCCTCCGGCGCAGCTCAGCGGCGGCTCATTGTCTTCAATCCAGTTGTCTTCAATCTAGTTGTGGAGGGCGCAGCTCACTGGCCCATGTGGGAATGGAACCGGCAATCCTGTTGTTCGGAGCTGGCGCTCTAACCAAATGAGCCATCTGGCCGCCCTGGATGAAAGATTCTTGTTGGAATTGTGAGCATAGCAGTTCGTTTGAGTGATACAACCTTGTTTCATTTTGTTGCCCAGTAGCAGTGAGTCGGGGCACCACCAACCCTGCCAGATTTTCCTGAGCAATCAAATTACCCTGATACAAAAGTTTCTACCAACCTATGATTAAAAGTGGTATCAAATGCTTTTGTATAGTTTTTAAAATAGTGTAGGGATATTTATTCATTTATTCATTAAATAATTATTGGATATTATTTCCAGACACTTTTAGATACTGGGGATAGAGAGATTAATAAGACACATTCCTTGACCACAAGATCATATTCTAGTGGAGGATTTCAAATAGATACAGACAATTTCTACAGAATATAACTGCATTGATAGATATGGAAAAGGTATAAGAACACAGGAGGGACATATAACCACATCTGGGGAGCTCAGAAAAGACCTCATTTTAATCAATGGGTAAAAGGTAGACAGGTAAAGTGAGTACTTTTGGGTATAACTTCCATGATTGGTATCCTAAAATCCACATCTAGCCTTAAGGATTCCATTAAGTATCATACAGTCTCATTCCTTAAGAGCACAATGTAAATAAATGCACAGATAAATAAAAGCACCTAAGAAGTTGACTAAACTGGAGAGAGAAGAGAAAGGGCTGGACTGGAACACTATGTAGGACATGCTGCGGAGCTTCGGCTTTCTCCTTTAGGTAGGTGATGGGATGCCGCTGAAGGGTTTTAAATAAGGGAGCAGTCTGGTCATGATTGAGCTTTCAAAAGAATGATCTGGCTCTGTAGTGTAGAGGATGGTTTGGAGGGGCAAAGCCACAGGGAGTGAGAGCAGTTAAGAGCCGGGTCATGATCTAGGTGAAAGACAGTGGGGCTAAACCACCAAGGTCATGGTGGTAGGAATGAGGAGAGTCCAGGGGAAATGGGACAAATATTTAGGAGATTAAATTGACTAGACACCTGTTGGTTAGATTTGGGATTAAAGGGAGAGGAAGGAGTCTGGAATGCTTCCCAGTTTAGCTCTGAGTGACTGAGTGGATGGTATTGTCACCCCCCGACGCCCGCCCCCAAGGAGCAGAAAGGTGGAGGGGAGCAGATTTTGTGGGGAGGTGATGAGTTTGGTTATTGACAAGTACTTCAAATGCTCAATTGTGGGGACATTCTGCCAGTAATTCTTGCATTTTTTTGTTGCAAGACATCCTTAAGATTGTCAGTTTTATTGAGGCGAACTAAAGTTACACTGGAATTCTCAAAGTACTCTGTTATTAATACTGTACAATATCTAGGCCAAAAAGACTGTTGAGATTTCACCAGCAATGAGGAGCTGTGTTTACTGTAGTCTTTTAAATTAGTTACCTGCTTATATTTTGATTTGATTAGATAAAAAATAATGGTATAATAGAGTCCAACATATGGATATCTGATCACTTCCAAAACAAATTCATATAGTTTGTTTTTAATAAATTATGCTTTGGTGTCTTTTCATTTGTAAAAGGGAAGTGATGATAATTGCCATCTATTATAACAGGTCTTGGAAGATTAATCAAGTAGCACAAATAATTACATATTAATAATTTAGATTCCAGTTAATGGAATTATTGTTTTAATTGTTCTTTGTTTTCTTAGCATCACTCCTTTAAAATAATTCCTTGTGCCACTGTGGCAACAGTTCCCAAAAGGATGTAACTCTGAGTAAAAGAATCTGTGTCATCTTAACAATTTATAAAAAGTGATTGTCATAGTTGTTTTTCCAGTTAAACACGAGATATATTTTGCTGAAAGTCTTTTATAACTGCGAAATGGCAAAAATCTGCAAATGATAACTTCTACAATTGAGTTAGACCAAGATTTTAAAAATAAAGCATTGAATTGAACCCATCATTAGTTATTACCTGTTCCTGAGAAGTCTTTCAAAATTAAACCTCTCCAAAAAAAAAAAAATTAAACCTCTCCATTTAGAGAGTATTATTTGCACTATTTTAAGACAATTGGGTTCAACAATTCTGTTGTGTTTATTTTTAGGTGATTCCTCCCATGCTTTTCACCGAACTTAGAAACAACCCACTGGGGCTCTTGAAAAGAATTGCAGTAATTGCACAGCATTAACTACTTAACAGCAAACAGACTTCAAACTTTTTTTAGTTATAAAAAGAAACACTCTCTCAAAAACTACTTTTGGGTATAACTTCCATGGCTTGTATTCTAAAATCCACATCTAGCTTTAAGGATTCCATTAAGTGTCATGCAGTCTCATTCCTATGCAGTTGTTTTAAGCAGTTGTCGAAGTATCACTTGCTTCTGTTGAGATCAGTAGTCTATAGATAGAATAATCCCCAGAGTTTGAAATAACTAATTCCCTTGTTGGGGAAAAAGTAAATACTGTATTATTCACTTTTTAATCTCCCACTGATAAGACTGAATTTCTGGTGTTCTTAATTAGGGACCTTATGCTTAACATGGGGTACAGAAACATTTTAATGAAAATTGATAGAGAATGTTGGTTTTGTATTGTATCCGTTTCTAATGGTAGAGTGGGCCTGATGACTTTGTTAGTGATCCCTTAAAAAGTGATCATTATGAGTGGTTGCCTAGGGCTAGATGGATTGGGGGTTTAGTGAAGATAATCTATTTAACTGCCCCTTTGTTTTCTTTTTCTAGAGAACCATATATGTCCTCTGCCATTAAGAACTTTTTCTCTGAACATAATAGAATCATATTTAGAAATAGATAGTGTGCTCCCTTTGGCAGCACATATACTAGAAATAGATACTATCCTTTTATATTTCATAAATGTAACTTGCTAAACGTGTCTTTTAAAAAGCTTTTCCATGCAGAAATGTTTATTTTAAAATTTAATGGTCATTTAAAGAACTTTTGTAAGCTGCATTTGTTAGGTGCAATCTAGGATTCTTACATGTAAGTTCTGTTTACTGTGTGGCTGTATTTTTTAATTACCTAACAAATGATCTGGTTATTTCTGGCATTTGTGAACTTTCAGTTATTTCAGGAGTTGCTCAGCATAAATAATTTGAAATTTTATTGTTGAATGGAATTTTTTTAAACTTGGAAACATGAATTATTTCTGTAATAATTTTGAATATTTTTTTTTAAAAGGCCATGAACACAAATGTTTTCAGCTACTGTAAAAGTTACCTAAAGCCACATTTTACTTTCCTCTTCTCTGTATTCTTTGTAATAGAAATAAATACACCTTTAAAGAGAACTGTTTAACCATTATAAAAATAACAAAGATTATTTTATACTGTGAAATCCATGTACAATTGAGTCAGGCTTTTCTTTTATTTAAAATAAGGATAGGTTTTCTAAGCATCTTAAAATGAAATAGGCTTTGGTTTATGCATTATTAGGCTTATATTGAATTACTTTTTCAAAATGATGGCCATCATGTCACCTAGAATGTGTTCGTTATGCCCTACTGATTTACCCAATAAAGCTCTTGAGATACTCATTCTCAGTTTGAAGAGTCTAAAAAAAGTATTCACCATGTGCATTCTTGAGAACTCTTAACCACAGCTCAAGTTTCTATAGAAAATTTCAATATATTTTCTCAATTTCTTCCTTGGTTAATTTTGTTTTTGATAAGTATAGAAGCAAATGTTTTAGGGGAAGAGATTTTTCCCTTTTAGATGGTAGTGTAACATGTAAAATTTAATGGTCCAAGGTTTCTTTTTGGAGTGGGAAAAGTGTTCTAAAATTGGATTGTGGTGATGTTTGCACAACTCTGAATATA
Source organism: Rhinolophus hipposideros (assembly GCF_964194185.1). Lineage (NCBI taxonomy): Eukaryota > Metazoa > Chordata > Mammalia > Chiroptera > Rhinolophidae > Rhinolophus > Rhinolophus hipposideros. Next base: position 50,946,061 of record NC_138057.1, on the reverse strand, counting down.
CTAAAACTATTGAATTGTATACTTTAAATTGGCATATTGTTAAAATTTAATGATGTCGTAGAGGGATTTATTGACCCTTTTTCCCAGGTCCTGTTTGATAATTGAAGTATTTGGGATGTCACGTGAATTTGAGAAACTAAAAATAACTTGGATGCTTTAGAACTCAAGCAGTTTTTCTGATTGGCAAGGAATATATAGGTTTTAGGTTTAGATTTTATAATTCTTTTATAGTGATCAAAAACTTTTATTAGAAATGATTAATCTGGACAATTATACAAGCAGGCGACAGCAGATTCTGATATGTTCAAATTTTTGAAATTACAATACCTGTTCCTGGGTTCATGTTAGTTACTGAATTGTCTTCCCCTAAAAGTAGAAGATAAAACCCTTGTAGCAAAAACATCCTATCTACCCATGGGATTGCTTCAAACATTTTTTTTTTTAAATAAAGAATATCCAAGTCATTAACTCTATATTACGAATATATTTGTTTTACTAACTCCTTGTTTTTCTCAGGTTGACATAAAAAAAAATTAAACTGATTTAAGAAATTTCTTTCTTTACTAGCAGATGTTATTTAGGTCAATGAAAAAATGGCTATGAAAAATAGTATGATAATTTTAACTGTTTCCAAAGGCCTAAGAAAGAAAATCACACAAAGTGGATTTTACATAGTGGGAAATCTCTTTAGTCTCCATATATTATACAGATTTAAAATAACAGTGACACTCTATAATTTTGTGAGAAATTCTAGAAAATACAACGCATGTGTAGTGATAGAAAGCAGGTCAGTGATTACCTGGGGCCAAGAGTGGAGGACAGGATTGATCACTAAGGGGTATTAGGAACTCTTAGAGGTGATTGATGGGACTGTCTTGATTGTATTTTGATTGATGTGGTAGCTACATGGGTAAATATTTGTCAAGACTCATATAACTGTACACTTAAAATGGATCTAGTTTATTACATGTAAATTATATTTCAGTAAAGTTGATTAAAAGAAAATCAATTGAAACTAAACATACACATGACATATTTGTATCAAGTGTTGATACGTAACATCATCTATCTCCACATTATGTATAGTAATCAGGCATGTATGTCAACTATGCCAATGAAGGAGAGAAAAGTACTTGTACAATTGTCATTATTGAAACAGTTTTAAGTTAGTAGAAGCCTACACATAGTGTTGCTATTATAATTAATACATCTTGCAAATATAATACATCTACTTCTGTATCTCTGATCCCTTATCTTTTGATTCTGTATTACGCATTCAGCTTTTCATCAATCAAATATGGCAGATCCTCGAATAACATCGTTTCATTGTAACAATGAGATACCAGAGGAATTTAACTGTTGTTTTTATCAATTAGCCTATTGTAAAATTGGTTTTATTATACATCATTTTGCTTAGTTGCAGAACCTATCAATGATGTTAAGGGAGGACTTACTGTAATAGAAACCATCTTTTAATAGTGTTAAAAGTTTTTCATTAAAAAGCATCTTTCATATTAGTTTTATGTAAATATCTCACTGCGTCTTTGAGCGAGGGAAATGAAAGTCAGAGAAACTTAGTGACTTTGCTCAAGGTTATACAGCTAAATGACTTGAGAGTTACCTGATTCCAAGTTCAGTTTCAGGCAATTTTGATGGGTAGAGTTAAATAGATTAGGTAGATAAATGGAGAGTTTTAGGGAACATGTTAAATACTTGAATCTTATCCACATCTTTGAATGTGAATAAACTTCCTTAGTTGTATATAAAGTTGCGGTGTATTCCTCTTCTGGCTTATTTTCTCTGCCACCAGGATAAGAAAATTTGAATTTCTTCTGCCAACTGGATTTCTTCCAAGACTATTTCTGATTGTTATCCCAAACAGCTGAGACCTAGCAGTCTCTGGGTTTGTTGTCACAAAGGAGAACTCTGCACACTTGTGGCATTGAATGTGAGTGGGCCCTACATGTAAAAACCTGCCTGTCTGTCTCCCGTTGGATTTTGCTGATTTACAGGACATTTCCCTGGTGGTGGCAGCTGTGAGAGATTCAGTTCCACAGCACAGATCTGCAGGAGGCAGCCAGCCTGCTAAGCAGAGCAGGTTAGATTGTAGACCACCCAGGGGAGCTAGTCGTGGGGCTGTATTTGTTGCTATTTCTGAAAGAGTCAGCCTGGAATAGTGGAAAGAACATGGGACTAGTCATGAGAAAACCTAAGTTCCAGTCTTAGAACTGTCACTTGAGAGCTGTGTTAACCTTGGGCAACTCACTGATTCATTCTGATCTTTCTCCTAAGTGAAATGTGTGTGTGTGTGATATGTACATTATGAATAAATCTCAAAATCTTTATGTTAACTGAAAAAAGCCAGATACAAAAGAGAACATATGGCATAATTCCATTTATATTATATTAAACTTTTAGAAAATGCAAACTAATACAACCACAGAAAGCAGATCAATGGTTGCCTAGGTCCAGGGGCAGAAGGAAGGATGGAATGTAAAGAGGCGTGAAGAATCTTTTGAGGGTGATGGAAATATTCTGTATTTTAATTGTGGTGGTTTTAAAGGTGTATATAACTGTCAAAACTCATGTAATTGCACACTATTGTGCACACACACCCAAAAAAGGGGATTCTAACGATGTTTCAGAGCTTAATGAGAAAGAACATTTAAATAGACTTATATTATTTTCCATGGGTACAGGAGGGGAGAAAGGCAGCACAGATGCGTATTTGTGTTATGTATTTGTAGGCTGTGTATTTGCCCTCTTTGCTCTAGGTTACCCAGTAACATTATAGCTAAGATAGTAGGGATGCTCAAACACTAATTGAAATCAACAGTCATTAACTTTGACCTCTAACTCTTCCTTTACCTATCTGTCATTTTTATCTGAATCTTTATGAACTAGTAGGGTAGAGGACATTTGAGGTCAGACTAATTTCTTAAAATATTTGAAATACTTAATTTACTACAAATTTTGGCCCTGTATTCCATTTGATTGTTCTGCTTAGTGCTTATTATATCCTATCACCTTTATGTTGAGGAACTCCATTTACATCCTTATAGGCACAGTGTTAAATTCTTAACTCTAATGTGTTAGGAGGGGCACAAGAAATAAAACAAATGAGTTGACATCCCCTCAATCCCTAGTGTCTCATCCTGTATTTTATTAATGGTTGTAAATGCCTCAAAGTCATTCTTTAATAAGTCCTTCTAGAAGCGACAACTAATGGAGTTGTCACCAAAGTTTGGAGTTGACACCAAAGTTGACAATTGAGCTAGAAAAACTGTTCAGTAACTCAAATATGAAGTTAGTAGTGACCTTTCTGGACTAGCTGTTTGTGTCTGTGTAGAGCTGTTTGTGATTTCCAAAGGGAAAAGAAGAGCCAGTATGGTTGTGCTCATTCTTTCTCTCTTTCCCTGAGGTGCAGGCCCTCTCTGCTTTCTCTATCCTTTCTTGCTGGGAATGCATAAACCTTAGCTGGATGTGGGACAATGGGCAGCTACTTCTAAAACAGACACATTTATTTCTTGGAGGAAAGCCAATTTTAGGTTTTGGCCAGAAAATATAGAAGATGAAGGTGTCAAAGACTAAGACAATTGATTGGAACACATGTGTATCGATAAGTATTATCGATTGCTGTGCACAGACTTATTTTCAAGGCCTGATACGCAAGACACACCACCACAAGCCGGGATGAAGGGGTTAAAGAGTTTTATTACAAAGTGAAAGTAAGTAAGACAAGACAGAGATTAGAGGAATATATTATCATACCACTAACAAGCAAGGAGGCAATTCATCATACCACCAGGGCCCGGTCAATTATAGTCGTAGAAACAGCAACAGCCTTTCATCAGCAGGGCAAAATCCAAGTCGAGTAAAGTTATCAGCACGGGCAAAACATCATGCGCAGAAACAGCACCGGTAAAAAATCAACACGGGCAAAACATCATGCGCAGAAACAGCACCGGTAAAAAATCAACACGGGCAAAACATCATGCGCAGAAACAACACCGGTAAAAAATCAACACAGGCAAAACATCATGCGCAGAAACAGCACCGGCCCTTCATCAGCACGAGCGAAACACCTTACAGCAGCCCAGGCGGCCGGGGAACAACTGTTGCTGTTGCTCCTCCGCCTTCTGGGGTTTTGAGGACTTCACTAACAACAGCAGCAAGGAGCAATAAGCATACGTGTTAACAACACAAGGAACTGGTTTCGGATCTGGCTAGGAGCCGGGACCAGTCCTTGGTACGAGATTAGATGTATCAGAGCTCGGCCCACCTGTGGCAAGGCGAAGGCCAGGCTCCACATCCTGTAAATATTTTCTTGGTCCTTGGGAGGGTAGCCAATCCTTCCAAGGCCAAGCACGTATCCCAGCCACTGTGAGAGTTTACATCCCCAAATGTTCCCAGGCAGACCTTCATATATTCTATTCCTTACAACATGAAATACATTTAAAAAACCTACGAGTTAATAATGAATTTGAGAGCGGCCGGGTGGTTCAGGTGGTTGTGCTCCTAACACCGAGGTCGCTAGTTTGATTCCCCCGTGGGAGGGTGAGCTGCACCCTCTACAACTAGACAGAATAACAATGACTTAACTCGGAGTTGGGGGGGGGACAGCGGAGGGAAAGGGGGAAAACATAATGAATTTGAACACCGCCCCCCCAAAAAAAAGCAAAAAACGAAACCCTGAAAAAACTCATTGGACACATCCAAAATAATTAGGACTCTACTGCTTACTCTGCACATTGGAAATTAAAAGGAAAGAATATCTTTATGCCTGCCTTTATGCATAAACTCTACTTTGGATAACCAAATAGCCCTAGTTTTGACAGAAAATTTTTCTTTATAGAAAAATTCCACAATGATAGATTCAGAAAATCACCATTTTGCAATCCTTAATGAGGCAGGTAGCGATCAGTGGATGAAACCACTGAATTGGTTGGTTGATGAGAAAACTTTATAATGAAGGGATCAGGCTGCAATTTGTAGACATTTGCATATATTCTGATGTGATGTATTGTGAAGCACATGATAACACCTATGAAGTATTTTTGCCTGAAATGTGGAGCTTGATTCTACTATAGGGTTGCCAGATTAAGCCAAAACAAAACAGGACACCTAGTTAAATTTGAATTTCCGATGAAGAGTGAGTGAATTTTTTTTTGTTTTTAAGTACAAGTATGCCTCATACTTAGGACATACATGATTTCTGCACAACTCAATCAAATGTAAAAGGGGAAAAAAGAAGGATGGGGTACTGCCTTGTAATAAAAAAGACTCAAGAGTCATAACCATATGTACCTTGTCTGGATTTTGATTTGAACAAAGAGGTATTTCTGTAAAAGATATTTTAAAAATATTTGTTTAAATATAGATATTTTAAAAATATATAAAGATGGTGGCTGGTTAGCTCAGTTGGTTAGAGCATGGTGCTAATAACACCAAGTTGCCAGTTCAATCCCTGCATGGGTCACTGTGAGCTGTGCCCTCCTTAAAAACCTAAAAATAAATAAAAAATAAAAATTTATAAAGATAAATATTTTTAAAGAAAATTTTGAGGTAATTGGGATAATTAGATTATGGACTGAATATAAAATACCAAAAAATTATTTTTAACTTGATTAGGTATAATAATGGCATATGGTTATATGAAAAAGTATCTAAAAAATAAATTTAGAGGTGAAATGAAATGTCTGGAATTTATTTTAAAATATTTCAGCAAAGAAAGGACAGTAGAAGCTGCAAGAGCTCTTGAGGTTTAAGCATGGGAATCACAGTGTCATTTCCACAACATTCTGTTGCCCACAACAGGTCACAAGGCAAGGCCTTGTGATGCGATGAAAGGAGAAGTAAACTCCATCTCTTGATAGAAAGACCTTCGAAGAATTTGTGGGGTTTTTATTATTGGTTTTATTTTGTTTTTTAAATCTATCACAAATATAAAAGGGCAGGATGAGTTTAGGATGTGTTACTTAGCCCCTTTGGCCTTTTCTTTAGCTTAAGTAGCATTTCCTCCAAAGTTAATTATGTAGGGTACTTCAATCATCATTATTACTCAGCCCTGACGCTTTCTCTGTTTCTCCTAGAGTGTACACAAAATACAAATTAAAATGAAAAACAGAAAGGCTTTACCAAGAAGGAATTGAATTTTGAAAACTGAATTATAAAACAATTTTTTGAAAGAAAATATAGTTTACTTACTTTTGAATATTCTCATGAACTTGAACTTAACAGTATGGAGGACTCCTCAGGTTGCTGACCTTAATAACAAACCAGGAGTATATGTTATTACCACATCATTAATTAGTATTTAATTAAATGTCTTGGCATATTAACCATTTGAATATGCAACCATTTAAAATCTTGACCATAGTATTTCCTAGGTAAATTCTTTTATTCATATTCTGTACAGATAGACATCTCCAGCCGCCTACCTTTCAGAATTACCTGCAATGTGAATCAGTAGATTCTGAATTAATGACATTTTTACCTTTTTACACAACTAATTTTTACCAATACTCAACAGATACAAATGAGATTTTTCTCTGAGTTATATTACTTTATAATCCTCTGGTTCGCTGTTTAATTCTGCTTTCCATTCTAAAAGAGTTCTTAGTCTTTGTTCATTAATCATGGGAAACAGTTGTGCAACATGCCTTGATGTTAACATGAACATCTAAAATTAGTCCTGCTGTAATCAGCAAGGTTTCAGTAGTTTGTGGCATGTGTTAAGCAGGCATTGCAAGGTTGGAAGGAGCTCCCTAGAAATAAGTGCGTGACTTGTGTTAAGTGTGTGTGCATGTAGCTATGTGTGTGTGTATGTGTGTGTATATATATATATATATATATATATATATATGTACAATCGAAAGTTTTTATTAAGCAGATGAACAAATTAGATGTTACTACAAATGCAGCATAAGCATCTTTGTTTATGCACTATGCTTTTCATCTTAGAAGAAAAATATATTTATTGAAAACTTGGCATGCTAGAATGGATTTTTCTGCATATTTGTTTTGTGTTTTTCATTTTTAGAGGAATAATTGTAGTATATGTATTTCAGGTGATTGACTGTTTTTTCCTTTGCAGAGTTTATAGAAACCTATTCAGGAAAATGACATCCTGGCTGTATGAATGTCTTTGTGAAGCTGAACTTGCACAGTATTATCCTCATTTTACTGCCCTTGGCCTTCAGAAAGTAGATGAATTAGCCAAAGTTACAATGAAGGACTACTCCAAATTGGGTATCCGTGACATGAACGACCGCAAACGTCTCTTCCAACTTATCAAAATCATTAAGATTATGCAGGAAGAAGACAAAGCAGACAGTAGCCCAGAGCACCCTCTTCAGACAAGCAGCCTGGACATCAAGCCTCTGGAACCCAGATCTGGACCTCGCAGGCAACTGCATTTTGATTCTTCTTCTGACATTAAAGACAGAACTGCCAGCAACTATGGGTTTGAAATGTGCAATATACCAGATTTTTCTACAAATGAGCAGAAGTCTAGTTATCTAAAAGTGCTGGAACACATGCTACCAGATGATTCCCAGTACCATACAAAAACAAGAATTCTGAATGCCACAGCTGCTGATTCCTATGTGCAAACAGAAACTAACACTTCACTCTTTTCATCAAATCACTTTTCTCCAATATTGGGGGATTGTGATATTCCCATTATTCAAAGAGTTTCTCATGTTTCAGGGTATAACTATGGAATTCCTCATGCTGGTGTCAGGTAATCATTTTTTACCCTTTTTTTTTTTTTTTTTTTTTTGGAGGGAGGGTAGCCTCAGGCAAGAGCAGTCCGCTTCATGACCAGAGGAGAGCAACCTACTTCTCATTTATAGAAAATGATAGTGAACAGCTTCTGCATCGATAATAGTAATACCTTGATGGGGGGAAATTAATGAGGAATTGGGACTTTCCAGATGGGAGAAAGATGATATTGTTCATGTACGTCAAATAGCTGCTTTTGCCCGGATCTGCTGTTATTTCTATAGCAGACCTATTTCTATTATTTATTAGAGTGTAACAGGATACATGTATTGCATCCATGAAGGTAAAATAGTGAACTAGCCTTCTGCAATGGAAAAAGAAAAGTATACAATCTACAGGATTTTTTTTTTTTAAGGTATCACATTCATTTAAACCAGGAGACATAAATCTTAGTTAAAAACAAAGATCATGTTGTTGAATTAAGTAGGTCTTTGGAACAGTTGGTTTACCTGCACACTTTGAAATATGGTCCTGATTTTGAGTGCCTTCTACAATTCCAGCCCTGGAAGAATGGATGATTTTGGTAATTGCAAAGAGTAAGTCACTTTTATAGAGTTTAGGGTTTGAGAGGGTGACAATAAGTTCTTTTTCCCTAGTGCTTCAAGTTACAATTTGAAATAAGGTCCCTAAGAGGTGAAATATTGAATAATACCTAATACTAACACTGGTAGAATATGTGTTTTTTTAAAATAACATGTATTGCTTGTTTTATTACTTTAAAAGTTTTAGATGGTGACTTTTGGAGAAACAAAATATATTCATAAGCCACATTTTTAAAACAGAAGTTTATACCTTAAAACAAGATATTTACATCTGGTCTTATATTAGCTAAGGTTTCAGAGGATCTCATAACCAACCAGTTCTTTTATTCCAAAAAAATAGAAGGCCCAATTTTAAAGATAAAAGTACCTTTAGTAATTTGAAATACATAAGTGAATTTTAAAGTGTTTCTGAAACTTTGGGGGGAGGTTTAGCAGAGCACAGCATATAGTACTGTTTTCTTCTTTTAATTGTGAGAGGACTAGATTGTCCCATGACCATCAAAGCCAGGATTGTTGCTATCATATGGTTAACTCAGTGGTTAAAGAACAAGTGTTGTCTTGAATATGACAGTCTCTTATTGAACAACACATAAAAATCTAGTATTATTTATAAATAGAATAAAGATAGCATTTTACATTATTTGGATAGAATGGATATTTTAATTTAAATATTGCTTTTATTTATTTGGCAAATTTTAAGTACCACCTCTGCTAGGCTCAATTCTAGATATAAAGATAATTAGGATATCTGGAGATTCTGAGTCTCTTAGGGGGCAGGGTAAGTGAGAAGACAGATAAACACCACGTGGTGAGATAAATGCTATTATAGAAGTTAATTCATGACAAACCCAGAGCAAAATCTGTTGGATTGAGCTTTCTCAACTTTTATATCATTATCTCACTCTTCTCATTTTTTATTATACAGATACTCCTCAATTTACGATGGAATTATGTCCCGCCCATCGTAAATTGAAAATATCGTAAGTTGAAAATTCATTTAATACACCTAACCTACCAAACATCATAGCTTAGCTTAGCCTACCTTAAACATGCTCACAACACAATATTAAAAAAACACTGGCAACACAGTACACTCTAGAGTATCATTTGTTCACTCTTCTGATCACTTGAGTGACTGGGAGCTGCTGCTCACTGCCACTGTCCGGTGTCGTGACAGAGTATCTTACCGCATATCACTAGTGTGGGAAAACATGAAAATTGGAAGTGCGGTTTCTACTGAATGTATCTCTTTTGCCCCATCATAAAGTCACAAAATCGTAAGTTGAACCATTGTAAGTCAGGGACTTTTTGTGTTAGAGAAATAGAGATAAGAAAGTACATTTGCTGCAATAATCCTTAATACTGTTTTCTCATCCATTTCCTAATGGGAGTTAGGATTTCAGAACCCTGAGAAACTCCCTTACCTACTTAAGGCTTGCTGTTAGGGGGTCATCCTATCCAAAGAGCATTCTCTTTGGATGCCTCAACTCAGATAAGTTCAAAATAAGTTGCTTGCCTCAGAATTTTAATAAAAATCTAAGGCATTTAGAAAACTGGTTGACCTGACTTATTTAAGACTTGAGTAGACCTAACTTCAGCTGTTTCAACTTTTTGCATGTCAGACAGATGTAGTTTATTTCTTCTAGGGAAGACTGAGCATTAAAACCAGTGCCTTTTTGTCTCTTGAACTTGAAAACTGTAGTCCTTTTGTCTGTATGACCCATCCTAGAGTCCCTGGTCAACTTTGAAAAGGACGTTTTCTGTCCTCTTTGATTAGCTTTATACAATTAGGTTATTAATACTCACCGACTACTAGAGATTTTGACACAAAGCACTTGTTAAAATGATGCATTAAAATTTTGCTTTATCTTGGGGAAAATAACATAAGCAAAAGAAGAGAGAATAGAATAATGAACCCCATATGCCCATCACCCACTTTTAATGATTATCAAAATTTTGCCACACTTAACCTCAAAATGGTACTTTTAAAAAAGTGCTGTATGTTGGTTAAAAAAACAAAATGTACCTTAAAAGCCTTGAGTAATCCTGTATGCATTATATTAGAAATTTTTGCTATTTTTTACTGATTTACATCCTGGCAAAAAATAACTTTCTAGCCAGTTGGAGGGTGCAGAAAATTGAAATTGATATGAAACAATTATATAGTGAAATATCCTGTGTAAAATATATTACAAAAGGCTTTTTAGGGGCTCTTAATCAAATTCTAAAGTGTAAAGGAAGGGAATAATTTGTCTTGCTAAGACATTCTTAGTATATGGACTAAAGGCATTGATCCTGCTGCTTTCAAGAATCCTATTCTTACCTAGCTTAAGAGGAATTTCTATATAGGAATGTGGTCAGTTCTTAGCTATATGGTGTACATATAGACCACCATTAGGCTCAGCAAGTAAACCTGATGAATTTTGTATCCCTAACCCAAGGAATATTTGCCTCATATATTCTGGATATTAACATTAATGAGTTTACTGAAATCAGAACCAGAGAAGAAATGCATCTGAATAGAAAGGTGAATTAGTGGTGGACAGAACCGGTCATAAAATTGTCCTAGGCAGAAGAAATATAGGATTGTATTCTAACAAATACGTACATAACAGGGTGAGCAAAAAGAAGTATAAGAACGAGACATAGGCAGAATATACCTGTAAGGAACAGGGGAAAAGTACACTGAAACCTACCACCTGATTCAAGGTATTTAGTAAACTCAGGTAGCATAAAAATTAAAAAAGTAATTAGATTGAATAATCAAGAAAACAGTAAATGTACAAGGAAAATTGGATTGAAAGGAAACAAGAGACACGGGTTTGGGTATTGTAAAAGCCTTAGAGGGTGGAAGCAGCGTAGTGTGTTAGATTTTTGAGGGTTGACCAACCTGAGTTTTGGGGATGTAAAGAAAGCATTTATCAATCCATTGTTAAAAGACTTGGAAAACCACATGTGGAAGCCAAACACACTCTTGAAGCTAAAGCAATTCTCAAGGTTTGGGAGTGGGTTTTTGTTTGTTTTGGTCAGGACAAAGGGTAGAGTGGAGCAGGGATGGAGATAGAAGTAATCAGGAGGATTTAGCTAATAACTTTCTCAGTGTCAAAACTTTAATATGCAACTTTATATATACCGGGGGGGGGGGGGCAAAAAAATGTATACCTATTTTAAGAGATTGTCAGTGTTGCTCAAGCAGTAGTTCGCAGTAATTAAAAGTGTCTGGATGCTGATGGTAACCATTTTGAGCACCTTTTGTAATTACAGAAGTCAAACGTGACTTGTAGTCATCTTTTGTTACCGATATATATTGATTATTACAATTGTAATAGTTTTTTCCTTTCCTAAAATGTGTATACATTTTTTTGGCACTCTTTGTATATACACAGAGCAGATTTATAACAAAATGTACTGATACTTTGATTTCTTAAGTAGCCTCATACTACTAGTAAAAATTAAAGCCCACTTATTAACATACATCAGACAGAACACTTCAGAGAAAGAGAATCCTTGGACTGAGATGGAGAAAATCAGAGTTTGCGTTCGAAAACGCCCTCTGGGCATGAAGGAGATACGTCGTGGAGAAATTAATATTATTACTATAGAAGACGAAGAAACTCTACTTGTCCATGAGAAGAAAGAAGCTGTTGATCTCACACAGTATATTCTGCAGGTATGGTACTTTTTGTGTTTGGAATTACTATTATCAAGTATATCAAATTTTTGCTTTTTGTTTAAGTGGCAGCATACAAATTCTAAAATCCAGTTTCTAGTTTGGGTGTTGGCATTCATCCTTGGTGTGACGTTACATTAAATCATTGATATCCTGGGCTTTAGTTTTTAAAAATATATATTGCAATGGGGGATACAAGAACCTAATTCCTCTACTCTAGTGCAATCGGGTTGCATCATACATTCACGTAACACACTTTACATGAATTTAGTTGTACATATTCAGCAAAAACGGGGGGGAATGAGGAGATAAGAATTTAAATAATGAATTAGTGATAGACAGGACCAGTTACTGAGTGCATGCCCCGGAGTGACTGAATGCGACGGTCACACAGTCTCAATTCTTGTCTGTTTCTCAGTGTGAACTTCCCACTCTGTTGAATGTGAGTCTGGAGTTTAATGATGGGAGATATATTTTTGAGCAATAAGGCCCCAGATTGCCAGCCAACTGCTTATGTTTATTCTCAACTGTCTTTGCGCTGAGACTTAATTTGGTGGAAATTGGGCTCTTGAGCAGGCCACTTTGTACAGGGTAGATTGCAGTGGGTGAATATAATCCAGGGATATGATTTCACATTTAACATGTAAGGGTTTAAATAAAACACTAGTCACTCAGACACATAAAAAGTGTTGACTCCCTGCCAGAACGATTGTAAGAGTCTGAGGAGAAAGGGTTTGGTATTGAAATGAACTTATTATTCTAAGCTAATAGGTATCCTTACAATAACTCTTCAGTCTCATATGGAAGTATAATAACAAACCCCGTAGATGGAAGATACTGTATCTTAGGTACTCATAAAATTGTGAAGCAATTCTGAATAATCTAAAACTGGGGATGATCCACCAGGTGTTAAAATTTGGGAATAAAAGTTTCTCTTACTCAGGGCGGCTGGTTAGCTCAGTTGTTTAGAGCACGGTGCTCTTAACAAGGTTGCTGGTTTGATCCCCGCGTGGGCCACTGTGAGCTGTGCCCTCCACAACTACATTGAGACAACTACTTGACTTGGAGCTGATAGGTCCTGGAAAAAACACACTTAAAATAAATAAAAGTTTAAAAAGAAAAAGAAAGAAAAGTTTCTCTTACTCTGAATCTGACTCCCTAAAGTGTTCATATTATAGTCATTTTATTCTCTCTGACACTCTCTTGCCTCAAAAACCAGTGACAGGTAGAGAGAAAAAAAAAGTGGTGAGTAATCGGGTGTGCTAGCAACTCACCTTAACTACCTACCATCTTAGCTCTACTTGAATAAATCATTTCACACTGAAGTCAAACTAACACTTTCCCCCCTTTGACACTTTCATTGTTCTTCTTTTTCTTTGGTTACCAAAACGATTTCGCAGTAACATTCAAAAAAATCCACTGAGTCTTTCTATGGGCACTAAATTACTAGGCCACTGTATAATCAACCCAATCAGTTTAACAGCCTTATCGATTGCTGATCAATGCACAATCTATTAGGTCTAGGTGGGAGGTATTTATTTTGAAGATGGTCCAAACGAACAATCAGTTGTAATGATATCTAGTTCCATGGCTACTTACAGCCGTAGTAATTGCCCTATCCAATCACCATCTACCCAAGACTGCCTTAATGATGCTTCTGTCACAGTAATTCCCTTAAGGAGGCCCCCATCGTTCTTTTGTATTTTTCCATTATCCCAAAACACAATAACCTTAACTTCTTTGTTATTACCATTGGTCAATACTTATTGAATACCCATAGTTTCCATAGCATTTTCTCTGCTGTTTGAACTTTGGACCTCTGCGCTCATAGGTCAAAGTCCTTACCTATCAATGTTGTAATATAAAAGTGTTGAGAGGGCTCCCCCCACTTTTTCCTTCCTTAAGTAGAAAGAAGAAAAGGGAAGTTTCTAGCAAATAAATATTGATCCTAAATTCTTTGGGTTTTATTTTTAAACTTATTTAGGAGTTTAAACAATATGTTTATGTGTTCATTTAATTGAATATCCTTTCAAATCTTCTTTTGTTACTTAGTATATGTGATCATATACATGTAATGTGCTGTCCTGCTTACCATTAAATTTTATCATAATGTAATAAGTGAAAAAACTAGGAAACCTGTATATTTTATTCTAATTTCTTGAATAAAGAAATAATATTAGAGGAAAAACATGTTACTGAAATATCAGAAGTAAACAATGGCTATCTCTGAGTAGTAAGATTTACAGATAATTTGATTTTCTTCTCTATTTTCCATGTTTTTAAAATGTTCTGCGATCAACTGTTGTGACTTTTATATAAAGAAGTAAAAACTTATAAACCAAAAATATCAAAAGAACAAGACAAACAAATGAGAAACAAAAACTCATAGACACAGACAATAGTTTAGTGGTTACCAGAGGGTAAGGGGGGTGGGGGGTGGAAGATGAGGGTAAGGGGGATCAAATATATGGTGATGGAAGGAGAACTGACTCTGGGTGGTGAACACACAATGGGATTTATAGATGATGTAATACAGAATTGTACACCTGAAATCTACGTAATTTTACTAACAAATGTCACCTCAATAAATTAAAAAAAAGAAAAAGCAAAAAAAGTAAAAGCTTTTAATTTCTATTTATTTAAAAAAAATTTAAATTGCAGTTGACCTTCAATATTAGTTTCAGGTGTATAGCATAGTGGTTAGACATTTATGTAATTTATGAAGCGATGCCCCAATTAGTTTAGTACTCACCTGGCACTATACATTGTTATTATAATATTATTGACTATGTTCCCTATGCTGTACTTTACATCCCTGTGACTATATTATAAGTGCCAATTTGAGCTTCTTAATCGCTTCGCCATTTTCACCCAGCCCCCCAGCTCCACTCCCATCCGGTAACCATCAGTTTGTTCTCTGAATCTATGAGTCTGTTTCTCTTTGTTTATTTTGTTTTTTAGATTCCACATATAATTGAAATATGATATTTGTCTGACTTATTTCTCTTAGCATAATACCCTCTAGGTTCATCTATGTTGTTGTAAGTGGTAAGATTTCATTCCTTTTATGGCTGAGTAATAAATATTCCATTGTATGTATGTACCACATCTTCTTTATCCAGTTGTCTATTGATGGACACTTAGGTTATGTAAATAATGCTGCATTGAATATAGGGATGCATATATCTTTTTAAATTAGTGTTTTGGATTTCTTCGGATAAATACCCAGAAGTAGGATTTCTGGGTCATGTGGTAGCCTTTTTTAAGTGTTTGAGGCATCTCCATACTGTTTTCCTTAATGGCTGCACCAATTTGTAATCCCACCAACAGTGCACAAGGATTCCCTTTTCTGTAAATCCACACCAACCCTTGTTGTTTGTTGTTTTATTGATGATAACTGAAAAACTAGATTTACCTCTTTCAAAATCAAAAGGTACAAAAGGGTATGCAGTGAAAGTGTCTCTAATCCCATTTCCTCCTGGAAGGCAACCAGTATTACCTGTTTCAAGTGTATCTTTCCAGAGATATTCTATAAGTACATATTTTACAATTTGAAAAAACTTATTTAAAAAACTATGGAACTCTGATAATACCAAGGCTAAAGTGAGTGTTACTCCAACTTCATTGATAAAGTATGATCAAATGAAAGTATATGTGATGCAAAGGACTTTATTATAATAAGCTTGCATATTCACATTTCTTTCATGAGAGATACTTACAAAACTACTGGAAAAATTGATACCTGAATTCCGTTTGAATGAAAGATATTAACTAATCCCTTTAATTGTTTAAGGTGTTTACTCGAGCTAAAGTTATTCACTAATACTTATAGAAGGAAAGGAAGAATAGCCATATACTCAATGAAATAAAACCAAAAAAATATATTTCTATATTTACTTCTATTCATTTTTTCTTACTTGCCTGAGAAATGCATATATACACACACACATACATATACATATATGTGCGCACACACGTGTGTGTATAATATGTTTTGTTTTTGATCTCATACTTAACTATTAAAGCCTACGATGATATTTGATCAATGAATGGATTTGTCTCTTTAAAGAACAGTTATGAGTTAGATATTATATAAATCATGTTCATTAAAGCCAGATTTTAGAAACATTTTATTCTTTATTGCCATTTTTAAGCTTAATGAAAAGTATAATGAACTCCCATGTACCTATCACCCAGCGTCAACAGTTATAAAATTTTACTGTTTTTGAAGTCATATCACATTATTCAAAGCACTAAAAGTTCACAGATCTCTTTATCATGCTGCACAGATTCATTATTTTCTCATCTTCTAACATTTAGAGATTTTTTTCTAACTGATAAATTTGACTTTGTGGCCCCAATTTCTTCTCAGATGACCTAAAGAATTTCCATTCTAATGTAATGGTACACAAAACAAGATCGAACATGGAATAGAGTGACCCACAGTAAATTGGCCCAAGTTCATTTTTCTGGATTTGCCCATTCAATTTTTCCTTAACTGGATATTTAGAGTACTCCCAAAAGGTAGCAGAAGATAGGGCCTCATCTCTCATTTATTGTGTATAGACTGCCATTATAATGCTACAGTCAGGCTTGAAATTATTAGGATTTCTTACTCAGATGTAGTTGAGCTGCCAACATGGTAAGCCTCTAAATCAGGGGTGTCAAAACTTTTTTCAACGTTTTTTACCAAGGGCCATATACGGTAAAATACACAAACAGCCGGGCCACTCACTCAAGGTGAAGTACATAGTGCCTCACCTGGTTTATTTAAGTAAATTCAATATATTTTTGGAATTTGCTATGGGCCAATTAACAATGGATTGCAGACCGCAGTTGGCCCACGGGCCACAGTTTGGACACCCCTGCTCTAAATGATGCAAATGATCATGGCTGCTGAACTAATATTTACCAGACCCAACTGAATGGGGTCTCCTAGCTCTTCTCTTCCAGGTTACCATGGTTTTTCATTTAAGAGTCACCTTTCTTTCCCCAGCTCCCCACATCCAGTCAGTTGCCAAATTTCTCATGCATCTATCTCCTCTTTATTTCCATTATCATCATCTAATTTAGACCCTCTTTACCTCACTACTGAATTACTAGTGCCCTTATTCCCAGTCCATTTACAGTGTGAAGCCAGATTGATCTTCCAATAAAATGGTTCAGATCATCCCTCTTTCCAAAGTTATTTTTATTGTCTTCTCACTGTTTATTGAATTAAATAAACCCCTTCCTTAAGGCCGATGTCCTAAGACCCCTACAACACAGTCCTAACTCACTCTAGCCTTCTGTTTCACTTTTCTACCTACAAAATCCTGCATTTCAACCGCATTGAATCTTCCCTGTTCCCTAAACATTCTTTGTGTTTTCCTGTGTGGACTCTGCTCATGTTTCCCCTATGCTTGGAATACCTTCCCTGTCTCCACCTCTGCCTCTCAAATTCCTCTTCTTCCCCCATGGCCATTCTCAATACAGTCATTTTCTCGTATAGTCTTTCCCAATCAGAGGGACTATTTTTCACCTTTGAATTCCGCATGTACTTAATCTCCCAAGTTTTTTCTACCTTACACTCATTTGTATACTTGTCGGGATTAACATCTTTAGGAGGTGGGGTAGAGTAATGGTAGGGTAATGTCTGTATCTTTGGGCTCCTTGAAGTGCGTACTGCAATATGCATCCTGCCAGCTGAGCAATAAATGCTTATGGAACGGAAAAGTTAAGCTGTATAACCTATGGAATGAGGAATTCCCCCCCAATTTAAAATATGTTAGCCCTAGCTAGGCTATGAGTATCACCTCCATAGAATTCAGTTCCTCTCCTGGACCTAAGGAGGATTAGCTCACTCTTGTATTCATCAATTTGCTTAAGAAAGAACAAAAATTGTGTGCCTTGGTTTTTATAAGAATATGTCTACAGATCTCAAGTAAAAGAAGGCCCTGTTATTTGACAGTTACTGATTGCTTAATTGTCCTGGTCAGTTACTATTAAAACTGTATTTGCACTTTTATCATGTGTTATCTAGAATAATGGTGAAGAATATGCAGAAAATGCCCCTTTCTATAAAAATCAAATTTCTTTTTCAGCATGTCTTTTATTTTGATGAAGTTTTCGGCGAGGCGTGCACCAATTGGGATGTATACATGAAGACTACTCACCCACTCGTTCAGCATATTTTCAATGGGTATGATAGTAATTCTTTGCTTTTCTTGCTTTTTATTTTCTATTTTCCATAAGTCATTTTAAAAAATATCACTCGTGCTCTTCAGTTCCTTCGAATTAAACATGAGTTTGAGTTTTGATCTAGTTAAGTTAAATTGGTCTCTTCTAAAAAATTCCGTTTCTCTATGTATAGAATTTACCAAGCATTTAGAAATTTTCAGCAAAATGTCCTTTATACTGATGATATTGATTCTCTGCGTAGTTGAAAAATACAAGCTGACAATTTCATCAAAGTCCTCAGAATGAAAGGGTTTAAGTGGTTGTAGTTAGTTTGAACTTTTGATAATAGGAATTATATGTTCTGGCTATCATCCTGTTAATTTTTTCATTGGAGTAGGATAGACTAGTGACTATCACTTATCTGCTTTTCATAGATATATTTTTAAAATTTTGAAGTAATTATTCACACTTAATAAACATTAAATAGGACAGAAAAGGTAGTAGGGGCATCTGTTGAATATTTAAAATGTAGACATGTACAAGTAGGAAATGCCAAACCTGTTATAGTTGCTGATTCCAGAGTATTTTGAATTTTATTTTTTAAAATAACTTTTAAAACATTGAGGTGTAATTTACATGCGATAAAATGCACAGATCTTAAGAACTGTTCAGGTTTCATGAGTTGATAGTTGTATACATCTGGCTAACCGATACCTGGAACAAGATACAGAATGTTTCCACCCCCGCAGAAAGTTTTCTTGTGTCCCTTTTTAGTTAATTCCCCACCATTATCTCCAGGTCTTATATAACCACTGACCTGCTGCCTGTCACTATAGATAAGTTTTGCTTGTTCTAGAATGTCATAGAAATAGAATCATTACAATGTATATTCTTTCAAGCCTGCTTTTGCTTAGCATAATGTTTTTTGATATTAGTACTTATTGCATGTACCTGTAGTTTTTATTGCTGTTCCCTTCTATGAATTGTATTGAATGAATTGTATGAATATACCACAATTTGTTTATCCATTCTGTTGATTGACGTTTAGGTTGTTTCCAGTTTTGGACTATTATGAATAAAACCGTGTATAAACATTTTTTTTAATGTTAACAGGATTTTTACTGTAAATGTAAAGATGCAGATATATATGTAAATCTGTAGACTTACATTTAATGAATTCAAAAATGTATCTCCACTTGCTAAGTAGCAAACAGTGTAGCATAAAATTGCTTTTTTCTTTTAATTTATTGGGGTGACAATTGTTAGTGAAATTACATAGATTTCAGGTGTACAATTCTGTATTACATCATCTATAAATCCCATTGTGTGTTCACCACCAAGAGTCAGTTCTCCTTCCATAAACATTCTTATACAAGTCTTTTTGTGGACATGTTTTCATTTATCTTCAGTTAAAACCTAGAAATGGAATTGCTGGGCCATTGCATAGGTGTACGTTTATTAGAAGGTATCAAGCAGTGTTCCATGCACTGTTTGTTTTTTTGCATTTTCAACCACATTTTTAAATATTTGTTATAATTGTGCTTCTCTACAACTAATGATTCTTGTTGTTGGCAAACTGTATGTCTGCCTACTTACCTACATAAACACAGAACAGCATTTTTAACTGAGGATCGCACAGCAAACCAAGTGTAGAGGGTGTGATCTCAGTAAGGTATTCAGTCGAGGTATAAGCCATCTTTCCAACTGATGGGGCTCACTTAGGATGCTCTTATCTTGGCATCACATTCTTCTTCTAAGAGTAGGATCAAATCCTCAATGAGGCTGTGCTCTCTGCCATGTGTCACTTTCATAATATCAAAAGCCAGTCTCAGGTTCTTCCATTCACTGTTTTATACTCCTCACAGCAGTGCATGAGAATTGCAGTTCTGCATTCTCACCGTATTTGGCATTGTCAGCCTTTTTTATTGTAGCCAGTCTAATGGGTATGGAACTGTATATCATTGTGTTTTTAATTTGAAGTTCCCTAATGCCTGATAATACTGAACATCTTTTCACATGCTTATTGGCCATTCAGATATCTTCACTTGCCCTTTTTGTGTTGTCTTTTAAATTGTTTTGTGGAAGTTATTTAAATCTTTTACAATTATTAGTATGAGCAGGCTAAAAAGGGTGATATATTTTTCAGGTTCAATTTCTTATGCACCAAATCTAGAGAGTGCTTTGTGAAAGAGTATGCTTCTAAAATAAGTTAGAAATTGAATGTTAAAACATTACCAATAAAAAGTAAGAGAGTTGCAAGTTAAGTGTAACTTAACTGTAAATTCTGTAAAGTGTTATAGAGATTCTCATGCCCATATATTTTTTTAAAAGCTCATCACTAAAATGTTCAGAAGATAAGGTAGATGATATTCTTTACTCTCATTCTGCTAGATCTTTTTGTGTTCAAATTTTCCTTCTGTAATCCTTTTCCTAACTGCCTCTGCCAGTGTATTCAAGTACCTACACTGTTGGGAGCCACAGTTTAAAAGGTAAGAAGTAACTGGCCTCTGCTTCAAGCAGCTTAAATCTGATTAGTTACCATCTCTTGATTCTCACACTTCTATGGTTGCTTTGCTCTGGTCATATCACTTTTTGTTTTCTGTCTGGCTTCAGGTCTCGTTCTATGTATTCGTCCATCTGCCTACCTCCAGCCTCCTTTTACCCCTGTGTCCATACATAGACTTTTTCTATTGCTCTAAGTAGCTACTTTTATCATTAATCCATGTGATTCCTGTTCAAGGGTCTATAATAGCTATTTACTACCTAACATCATATTCACTTTCTACTTAGAAAGTGTACATAGTTGGGCCCCAGAATACTCAGGTAATCTTGGCCTCCATTTCCTCTTAAAACATCCTGTGATCTGTAGATTGGTCTGCCACCTCTTCTCTCCCATCTCTTATTTGCAGTTCTTCACACTCAGAGTGTGTGCACACATTTATCCACATGCAAAAATGGTGATTCTTACTTAGAATCACAGGACATCAGGTCTAGAAAGAGAATCTTAAAAATCAAGTCACCCAGTGATTTATTGATGAAAGTGAAAACTGAGGCCCTAGAAGAAGCTCTTTTAAGAGTCCTTCCTCAAGTATTTTGCTTACATTGATTTCACCTCTAAGTTTCCTTAATATTCATAAGAGTGGTCACTACCATCATGTTTATCATATCCTTTATTATTTGTTACATTTAATTCTCTATTGTTTCACCGAACTTGTCTTCCAGGATTAACACAAAATCTTCTCTAGGATCCTCTAAAGCACTTAGCAGGAGTCCTTGTTTCTGTGGCTTCCAAAGTTACCTTATGGTCTTACCAGTTACATAACAAATTCCTGTAAGAAAACTCGTGTACTACTTTGAGAATGTTTTTTCTCTTCCTGTGTTTTTATAATGTAAAGCCCTTCTCTCCTTAAAGGATTGCATGAATTTTGTCAAAGATTCTTTTTCTAGTTGACTTTTGTCATAAAAATCTATGTACAGATTAGCATTTTTCTTAACATGTATAAATGATACAAATTATTCTTCCCTCAGAGGCAATGCCACTTGCTTTGCGTACGGACAGACCGGTGCTGGAAAGACCTACACCATGATAGGAACTCACCAGAACCCAGGACTATATGCTCTGGCTGCCAGAGATATCTTCAGGCAACTAAAAGTGTCCCAGCCAAGAAGGTCCCTCTTTGTGTGGATCAGCTTCTATGAAATCTACTGTGGACAGCTCTATGACCTCTTGAATAGAAGAAAAAGGTACTGGATATGATTGGGAAACTGAATCTGTTCATCATTGTTTTAAGCCAGAGTCCCACTGAATCATAGGATTTAATGAGTCTTTGGTACATTAATGCCCTTTTGTGAAATGAGAGTCTCCTGAATCACTTACATATGTTTTAAACTGTCAGTTCCGCTAGAGAAAAATGTAAATTAGCTTTCCATTAGTATTTTTTTACATGATCAATATCCTTTTTATCCAAAGATTATCCCTTATATATATTTTGGTATATGAAAAAGGTCATAACTTCAGGAAGTCAGGAAACCAACATGAACTTAAATCCCTTCTTTTAATCTATTATACTGAAAGAACTACATAAATAATGTTTCCCACGTTCTCTTGTTTTTCCTCTCAATAGTCTTAGGGTAAACTCAATGAGAGTTGAACTCTTTGTTTTTTTGTGGGGGTGGAATATTGGGGAACAGTGTGTTTTTTCCAGGACCCATCAGCTCCAAGTCAAGTTGCTGTTTGTTTGTTTTTTCAATCTGGTTGTGGAGGGCACAGCTCAGCTCCAAGTCAGGTTGTTGTTTTCAATCTAGTTGTGGAGGGCGCAGCTCACTGGCCCATGTGGGACTCGAACCAGCGACCTGAGTGTTATGAGCACTATGCTCTAGCCAACTGAGCCAACCATCCACCTTAGAGAGTTTAACTCTTATATGGCTTAAAACTATTGCCCTTGCAACATAATATAGTAATTTTGAAATGTGCCCAGTAACTCTCATTTTAAATCCCTGTTGTATTTTTCTGACATAAAGTTTTATTTAGGTTGAAACAGATGACTTTAACTGAGTAGGAGGCAGCGAAGTTGGGAAGGTATCAACTGACTGAGAGAACAGGGAGGAGAGAGGAAGTAGGGGAGGGGGAAGGATAAAAGGTTGTCATAATAGAATTAACCAGACCTGAGCTGTGTTGGGAGCAGCCACACCAGCTGTAGAGGAGTGAGTTGAGACTGACCATGGTGGAAGACGGGAAACCAAGTCAGTGAAATAGACTAGCCCCCAGCAAAGTTTTCAAGCTCCTACAAAGCTGTCCAAAAGGAGGTGCAAGTTCCACAGGTCCAGGCAAGCACTGAGATGGGGAGTGGAGGGTCGAGGTAGAAGAGCCCCTCCAGTTCAGTAGGGAGAGCACGGGTGGGCCAGCCCCCACATACACACACACAGTGGAGAGGGGCACTAGAGTATTGAGTAGCGTAACTGGAGAGGCCACTTAAGAGGGCTTAGGCCGGCCACCGTCTTGTGGACTATTCCAACAAAAAGGGACTTGCGGGTGTGCCACAATTCAGAGAATGTAGGTTTTGGGGGTTCAGTCGTGCCACAGCTGCCAAATAAAGAAGGGTACCACTCTGGGGTTGCTTTGGCTAAGAGCTGGCTTTCCTTTTTAGCCTCTCTGTGTTGGTTTTGAAGCCTCAAGTTAGCTTAATCACAGCCTCACTTCCAAGCCCCAGTATCCGTAGCAGGAGCCCTTTCCGGTCAGGAGGCCACTTCCTTTAAAGAACAGTTGGCATGAGAATAAAAGCCACTGTTGTGCTATGTGTGTGGTTTGTTTGTGTTTGTGAAGGGACAGTCAGATTATCCAGCTGTTGGTGAATGTAGTTCTTTTTCTTTTTGTTTTTTTAAGGAGGGTGCAGCTCACAGTGGCCCATGCAGGGATCGAACCCACAACCTTGGTGTTATTAGCACCACGCTCTAACCAACTGAACTAACCAGCCACCCCTTTGTAGTTCTTTAATAAATGACCCAGATATGAGGTTGGACAATTAAGTTCGCAAATTCATCCTAGAAAAAGTGCTACATACCCCATTGCTGAATATCACTACGGTCACCTTTGAAATACTCCCCTTGGGAAGCTATGCACTGACGCCAGCACCTAGTCCACCCTTCAAAGCAATTTTGGAACTTTTTCTGGAATAGCCATCAGAACTGTCGTCGTATTACCTTTGTTGTCCTGAATGTCATCGAAATGTCTTCCTTTCAATATTTCCTTTATCTTCAGGTAAAGAAGTCATTGGAGACCAGATCAGGTGAGTACCCTGTTTCCCCGAAAATAACACCTAGCCAGGCAATCAGCTCTAATGCGTCTTTTGGAGCAAAAATTAATATAAGACCCGGTATAGTATATTATGTTATATTGTATTTATATTATATTATATTATATTATATTATATTATATTATATTATATTATATTATATTATATTATATTATATTATATAACATTACATTACATTACATTACATTACACCCAGTCTTATATAAGAACCAGTCTTATATTAAAGTAAAAGAAGACTGAGTCTTATATTAATTTTTGCTCCAAAAGACACATTAGAGCTGATTGTCCAGCTCGGTCTTATTTTCAGGGAAACACGGTAGGGAGGATGTTCCAATACAGTTATTTATTTACTGGCTGAAAACTTCCTCACAGACAGTGCCATGTGAGCTAGTGTGTTGTCATGATACAAAAGCCATGAGTTGTGTGCGAAAAGTTCCTTCTAGTCGTCTTAACTTTTTCATGCAGCTTTTTCAGCATTCCCAAGTAGTAGTAAACTTGTAGTTAAATGTTTGTCCAATTGGTACAAATTCATAATGAATAATCCCTCTGATACAAAAATAAATGTTACCAACATCATTGCAACAACTTTGCGAACTTAATTGTTAGTCCGTTTATATTGCCCTGTATGTTTGCATTCTTTAATTGTACCCAAGGGGATGGGAATATGCCAACTCCTAGATTTGAAGTTTCTCTAGGGCTCACTAGAGAATACCCAGACTTACTCTGCAAGTGTCTTGAGCGTGGGGTTTTTGTTTTTTTTAATCTCTTGTTAATTGGCTAACATCTGTTTCCTCCCTTTCTTAGACTTCTGAAATGTTCAGATCTACTGGTGGCTCCCTTGTTTGTTTAGAGCTGTTTTGATTTTATCCTGTCATTTTTTTAAATAAAACATATTTTCTAAAATAATAGTGGGGCTTTGACAAAGGTAGGTAAAAGTATATACGACTTGTATGCTTAGTCTACCTCTTAAACTAGAAACCAAAGTTTAAGGATCTTCAAATTAATTCTTAAACGTACAGGATAAATTACTTTTCTTTTTTTTTTAAAAAAGATTTTTTTTTTTATTGGGGAAGGGGAACAGGACTTTATTGGGGAACAGTGTGTACTTCCAGGACTTTTTCTGGTCTTGTCCTTTCAATCTTAGTTGTGGAGGGTGCCATTCAGCTTCAAGTTGTTGACCTTTCAGTCTTAGTTATGGAGGGCGCAGCTCAGCTCCAGGTCCAGTTGCTGGTGCTAGTTGCAGGGGGCGCAGCCCACCATCCCCCGTGGGAGTTGAACCGGCAACCATGTGGTTGAGAGGACGCTCTCCAACCAACTGAGCCATCCAGGAGCTCAGCGGCAGCTCAGCTCAAGGTGCCATGTTCATTCTTAGTTGCAGGGGGCGCAGCCCACCATCTCTTGCGGGAGTTGAACCAGCAACCTTGTGGTTGAGATCCCACCGGCCCATGTGGGAATCGAACTGGCAGCCTTCGGAGTTAGGAGCACGGAGCCCCAACCTGAGCCACCGGGCCGGCACCAAATTATTTTTATACCTTTGCATAAAAAGTGATAGAAATTTTGCTAATAAGATTTAAAAATCTAGCAGTCTATTGTGGGCTGTCCATTAGGAATATTTCTGGGGTGAGCTCAGCGCCTAGATCCTGGGAAGTACGTTCAGGAATGGCATAAGGGCTCTGAAAGCTAGATCCTTTTATTCTAGAAGCCTAACAGAATTGTTTTCTGAGCGATCATGGGCATTGGTGAGCAGTTTTCCTCCAATCCTTCTGTAAAAATTTGGAAACCTGGGGTGAAGTATAGAGTAAGAAAAAAATTTTTTGGACAAAATCTTGTTTTTCTCTCCTTTTTTTTTTGGCTATGAAGTGGAATTCCATTCTTAACTTTAATCAATATCTTAAGGGAGAAAGATAATCTTAGAGTCTTTGATAGATTCACTAGAGGCCTTTTGATGTGTCTGGTTTAATGATTATGGTAGACCATACCCACTCATTACCTTACACACAGGCCTGAGGCATTCCATTGTAGCACCAGCTCTTCCTTGCTCCCTTAGAAGATATATCCAGACTCCTTATGTTGCAAGTAAAATAAAACCTCACTTATACTGGCTTATGCATTTAAGGAAGTCATTAATTCATATAACTAGAAAGCGCAGAGGACAGTCAGGCCTTAGGGTCTTTTTACTCCAGTAGCTCTGGGACGTATAAGGATCCAGTTTCTTTGCCATCTCTTTTGTTCTACTTTCTATGGTATTAGCTTCACTCCAGAACACTGTCTCTTGTGAATGCTAAATAGCTGCCACTGCTCCCAGGGCCACATGCTTTCACTTCCAGAGAGGGAGAGAGCACCTCATCCCCAGGCATCTAACAACCAGAGACTAGGACTTGATTTTGATTGAACCTGCAGAGATCCCATCTCCGCTTTTGAACCAATCACTCTAGCCAGGAATACACCATCCACTGATTGGTATAGGTCTGGGATATACGCTCATTCTTTTTTTTATTTTTTGGTTCTCCTCCCCTCCTGTATGCTCATTCTTTTAATTGTAGTAAAGATGCTGATTTGTTTACAACGATCAAGGACCATCCCTGAAGCCCAGGGCTGGAGTCAGGAGGTGTGGGAGCAGGTGGGGAGAATGCATATTAATCCCACCTAAACAGCAAAACTGCTACTTAAGGGTGTGGGGGGGCGGGGTGGAGGAGTGATTTCTGGGGAGCTGAGAACCAAGTCTATCACAGCAGCTTTGCCACGCCAACCATGTTTTTGCATCTGCAGACTCTTCGCAAGAGAAGATAGCAAGCATGTGGTACAGATAGTGGGACTGCGTGAACTTCAGGTGGAGAGTGTGGAGCTCCTCTTAGAGGTAACTCTTCCTTCTTTTCTACCCCACTGTAGCAGCCTAAGTACAGGGAAAGAATTCATTTTGCTATCTGGCAAGTATAATGGACTCAGACTTAGGCAAAGGGCAATGGCAAGCACGCCACTTCCTGTTTATAAAAGGTGAGTCCTCCTCTAAAAGGATAGCTTCTCTTTCTATAAGAGATATCCACTGTTTACAATTTAGAATATTTAGATTTTTTTTTCTGTTCTGGGCATTTATTAACTTATGTACAAATATATTTCTGGTGAACCTTCCTCAACCCTGGCTTTACATAGATACTTAGTGGGCTTTTTTCCTCACTTAAAAAAAAAAGGTTTAACATTTTTTATTGTGAAAAACAGCACTATACAGAAAAATACATGAAACCTAAATCTGTACAGTTTAAAGAGCCCTCATAATCAACTACCCACATTAAGAAACAGATCATTGCAGCACCTCACAAGAACCCTGTACAACCTCCCAATCATACTCCCTTATTATCCTGACTTTTATGCTAATCACTTTCTTGTTCTTTGTTATAGTTTTACTACCTGTGCATTCATCTGTAAATGATATCTTAGTTTTTGCCTGTTTTTTAACTTTGTATGATTAGACTCACACTGTATGTATTCTTTTACTCAGCATTATGCTTTTGAGTTCCTCTATGTTTTTGCGTATGGCTGTAGTTTTGTTCATTTTTATTTTCAGTTAGTATTCAATCCTAGGAATGTAGCACAATTTATTTAACCATTCCACTGTTAATGGACAGTTGTGGTTGTTTCTATTTTGGGGCTCTTCTGAACAGTGCAGCTGTCAGTGCCCTTATGCATGTATTTCAGTGCACAGCATATGAGTTCTCTAGGAGATACACACATAGTTGTGAAATGATTGGGTCAGGGGACATGCATTCTTTCACCTCACTAGATAGTGCCAGCTGTTTTCCGAAGCAGTGTACACTCCCACAGGCAGGAAGTATTGGAGCAAGCCCCACTGCTCTTCATCCTTACCAACACTTTCTATTGACTTTGGAATTTTTGCCAACCTGAAAGTGTTTGATTGTATCTTGTTGTGGTTTTAATTTGCATGTTGCTGATTGAGAATGAAATTGAATAGCTTTTCATATTTTTAACTTGTCTTTTGGAAATGCCAGTTCAGGTCTTTTCCTCATTTTTGGATTGTCTTTTTTCTTACTGATTTGTAAATTCTGGACATGAGTCTTTTGTCAGTTTTGTGTGTCAGAAGCATGTTGTCTTAATATGTGTCTTGTCTTTCTAGATTTATCATGTCTTTTAATGTTGAGTCCCCGTGAGGCCAGTTAAATCAGAAAGTCTCGAGGGTGAGGCCCAGATGTGGGTATTATTATTTTAAATTGAAATACAGTTAACTTACTATGAAATTCACCTTTTAAAGTATACGCGTCAGTGGTTTTTTTAATATAATTTTCTTACTAAGGCATAATCCACATACCATAATATTCACCCTTTAAAAATATACAATTGAGTGATTTTTTTTTTTTTAGTATATTCAAAAAGTTGTACAGCTATCACCACTATCTAATTCCAGAACATTTTCATCACGTCAAAATGAAACCCAATGCCATTAGCCAGTTACCTTATTTCCTCTGCCCCCCCGTTGCCTGGCAACCATTAATTTCTATCTATGGATTTTCCTATTCTGGCCATATTGTACAAATGGAATTATACAATATGCAACCTTTTGTCTCTGGCTTCTTTCACTTAGCATATTTCCAAGCTTTGTCCATGTTGTAGCATGTATCAGTACTTCATTGTTTTTTATGGCTGAATAATATTCTATTGTATAGATATACTTTATTTTATTCATTTATCAGTTGATGAACAGGTTGTTTCCACTTTTTTGGCTATTATGAATAATACCAAGTTTTTGTGTGGAAATGTGTTTTCAGTGTTCTTGTGTATATGCTTAAGGGTGGAATTGCTGGGTCGTACTTTTGAGGAACTGCCAAACTGTTTTTCAAAGTGGCTGCATCCTTTTACATTCCCACAAGCAATGTGTGAAAGTGGTTATTTTACAGGTTTGCCAGATGATTCTAACATGTAGCCATCATAGTCATTCTTCTAGTATATCCAACAAGCCTGGCCAGAATCAAAGGGAAAAGGCTGGAAAGACAGGCTGGGTACTTGACGATACTCACTTTTTAGATCAGCTTCACGGTATAGTGGTTATTAGATTCCTGAGACCTGGGATCCAAAACCTGAGGATAACACCTGAGTGTGGCTGTTTTAGAGGGTCACCTAAGAGCCAAGAACCTCTTTCTTGTGATTGCAAATGCAGGCACAAAGCAAAAGTGTGTGGGATATGTTGGAGGATCTCCCTTAGACTCTGCCTATTTTTTTTTTAAATTTTTTATTGGGGAAGTGGAACAGGACTTTATTGGGGAATAGTGTACTTTTTTCCCAGGACTTATCAGCTCCAAGTCCAGTTGCTGTTTTTTTTTCCAATCTAGTTGTGGAAGGTGGCGGAGGGGCACAAGCCACCATCCCATGTGGGAATCGAACCAGCAACCTTGTTGTTGAGAGCACATGGTCTTAACCAGCTAAGCCATCTGGCCACCCCTTCGCAGCTCAGCAGCAGCTCATTGTCTTCACTCTAGTTATGGAGGGCGCAGCTCACTGGTCCATGTGGGAATCGAACTGGCAACCCTGTTGTTCAGAGCTCGCTCTCTGACCAACTGAGCCACCCGGCCACCCAGATTCTGGCCATTCTTATCTGTTCAGAGCTTCCTCCACAGTGGAGTCCTAAGGAAATTATTTCTTATACACCTATTCCCTGTGGTCCTCTCGTTTCCACTTTCCCCAGCCATTCCTTCATTTGGCCGGGAGCTTCAAGAGAGTTGGTTCTCACGGTGCCTTTGTCCCTGGATATTAAACCAATTGAATGGGAAAGGAGCAAACACTAGGAAGAAGTCCCTTTTCCTTGGTTGTGGGCCATAACTGTGCCAGTGGGCAGTCTGGCGTCAAATCACACTCTCACCCAGCAAGAGCTTATGGCACTGCTCTATCCTAAGGTATATTTCCTAAGAAAAGCAGAAAGAAGTTTCTTGTTGGTCACCATCTTATCACCATTGATACCCTTAGTCTGTAGTACGTCTGAGGGAGGTTGTACAAGAAGGAAGCCAGTTGAGATCAAGGTGGAAAGTTGATATAAATTATGGATATCTGACACAATTACCCTCATAAACATTTATTGACTCGAAACCATAGCACTTGCTAACTCAGATGTCACACTTTCACTATCTCAGGTGTCACTGTTCATGCTCACTCAGGTATCATCCATGTGTTTGCTCAAGTGACACACTCAGGTGTCACCTTCAAATGTTATCCTCACAGATCACCCTCAGGCGCACTGAGACATGGCCACTTGTCACCTGCCTCACAACTGGCAGCTTTATTTTTCACATGGATTGTCTGTTCTCCAGGGAGTTTCTCCTACCAGGTGTATTTTATTACCTGGTCTTACCAATGCAGGCACCAGGATTTCCCTGCCCTCACAGAGGACTCACTAACTCATCCAGGTTTGAAATCAAGATTTTGTCTGTCACGCAATTGATGGGCATTTTTTTCAGTTGTAGAGATTTGTAGGTTTTTAAGTCATTCCTACAGTCATTTCACGTACTTATAGGTATCCATTCCCAGACTACTAATCAATCGGTTTCATGTTGTATTGCCTTGGCTGTAACTGGTAGCAGAGGCCTGCAGAGCTGGAGCTTCCCCTAGGTAAGGCTCAGCTGTGTGCCTGTGATACTTAATCTATGCACAGTCCCTGTCCTACTGAAGTGCCTGGAGCCCTTCTTTGTATTTGTGCAGGAAGCTTAGTGATTAAACCCTTGTAACTAGATGGAGCTGGGTCCCGGTGCTGTGTATCCTTGAGAAAAGTCCTTTTCTGAACCTGCAATGTGGATGATAGTAGATGATTGGGTCAGGTAATAGAGAAGGAAATGAGATAACATACACAAAATGCTTACTGTGATGCTAGCTCAATTTGTCACATCTATTATTCTTATAAGTCCCTCAGTGTTTCCCAGTGCCACAGAATTCAACAGTTGTCTCTATTATAGTAGGTCCCCATTTCCCTACTTACGTAACATATTTTGTCTAAAGTGCCTAGATTTAGAAACTTGTCTGATAAGACTTTGGTTATGGAAGGAGGAATTTAAGGAGGTAATGAGAAGAAAAGGGAGCCTAGTGATTGTAATTTTAGTGGTTGTATAATTTTGTTCTACTCGTAGACTTGCATTTCCCCCAAATAGATTGTCTTTTTTCCTCTTTATTCCCTCCATCTTTCCTTCTCTCCCTCCCTCCTTACTTCCCTCCTATCTTTCCTTCTTTTTTTTATTTGTACTGAAGAGCCCATGGACTCTCATGTTGATCTCTAAAGCTCTATTTCCCCGTGAAACTAATTGTTTTACATTTGTGAAAAACAGTTCGTTTTGGAAGTTTACATGGAGATGTTAGTTCTTTAGTATCTTTTTAAATTAATTTAAATTAATTTTAATTAATGTTTATTGAAAACTTACCATAATCGTGGTACTTAGCTAATCATGGTACTAAGTGCTTTACATGTATTATCTTTTTTAACCTTTGAGATTACCATTTTATAGATAAGAAATGAGGCCCTAAAAAGTTAAGTGATTTGCAAGTGTTCACACATTGCAAAAGTGCACACAACCATATGTCAGAGCTGGCGTGTGAATCCAGACAGTCTAACTTCAGATTCCAATTTCTTAACTGCTACACTTCAGTTATAAGTCATTTACAAAAGTTTGTCTGATGATCTCACAAACTGCCTCATTTTTCACTCCTCAGAGTTCAGCACTTTATTCCACAGTTTCTGAAAGGCGTGGTGATTGCAGACTGCTACTGAAGCTGAGGAAACTGGCCCAAGGACCAGAAATTCCTTCATGCCTTCCCGATCAGGCATTTAGTCAGGAAAGGTTACCTCACCACATTAGGTTTTCTGAGGCACACTCACAGGTACCTAACGCATTATGATGGACAAGGTGCAATGAAAAGCCAAGTGCAAAACTCTGTAATAGAACCCCAGAAGCTAATCTTTCTTGACTCCTCTGGGGGTGAATTTCACCACGAGGCCATTCTTTCAGCTTCCTGTCAGTATCCAGAGTTCCTGGCCACGTATGGTCTTGAGGCCTCTCTGAGCTCTCACTAGGTCCCAGCAGAAGTAGCATCATTATTCACATGTGGCAGAGGGCACCTGGCTTCTGTCCCTAGCCTGACCACATTCTACCTATGTGACCTTGGGTAAGTCACTTTTCTGTGATCCCTCCATTATCCATCAAGCATACGGTTTACACAAATGTAGAGATTTAAAAGATCTCTCCTGTCTCTTCATGGGATTTATAAAAGACAAAACTGTGAGAACCCTAAAACTCGAGGAGAAAATACACCAGAATCTTGTTAACTCTGGGATTATGGGAGGAGTGTGTCTTCTTCTTTTATACTTTTCCTATGTTGTCCAAGTTTTCTGCAGTAAGCATGTCTTAATTTTCTAATGAAAAAAAAATTGATAAAAAGAACAATACAAATCTAAGATGCTCCATCTTAGATTTGCATCATAATCCATGTCAGCATGAAGTCAGAGCGATAGGAAGAGGCTAGGATGAGGAAGTGCCTTTAAACTGGATGGTTCAGTCACAGATACGGGCTTAAGTGACCTAGCCAGCATCCAAGCTTAGTTAGCAGTGCTTTTCTTTGACATTTGTCACACCCAGTAAAAGGGATTACTGCTCTAACTTTTCTATTAGCTGCAACATGTTATTCATGCAGTTGATAGCCCAGTTTTATAAATTAACAGGATCTTCTCCTTACAAAAGGATTCATCAGATAGTCCCTTTCGACTTTTAGCAAGCCATTTACAAAATGAGTGCATTTAAAATATAATTCTAGGGCCGGCCAGGTGGCTCAGGTGGTTAGAGCTCCATGCTCCTAACTCCAAAGGCTGCCGGTTCGAAGGCTGCCGGTTCGATTCCCACATCGGCCAGTGGGCTCTCAACTGCATTGAATTGCCAGTTCAATTCCTCGACTCCCGCAAGGAATGGTGGGCTTCGCCCCCTGCAACTAGCAACGGTAATTGGACCTGGAGCTGAGCTGCGCCCTCCACAACTAAAACTGAAAGGGCAACAACTTGACTTGGAAAAAACGCCTGGAAGTACACACTGTTCCCCAATAAAGTCCTGTTCCCCTTCCCCAATAAAATCTTTTTAAAAAATACATAATTCTAAATTTGAGTTTAAAATATAATTTGAAATCTCACGTACAGACAGTCTTTAGAAAAACAAGGATTGCTCAGGCCATACAGGAACTTATTGCTAGTTAAATTTTTAAAAAGCATAAGCGCCTACTTGTTAAGATAGTTTGTGGCCTATTGTTGAAGCTTGATCTCAACTTTTGGACTCTTAATTTTAAAACTGTAGCTATGTTTAATATGATATAAATTAAAATTCTGAGAGATTGAGAAAAAATGAGATAGGACTTCCTTACCCTTAATTCACTGCACTGTAAGTGCATTTATCATCAGTGCCCCATAGTGTAGTAGAAACCACATGGGCTTTGGAGTCATACGTGCTGGATATGGAATTTGGTTCTGCCACGCAACAGCTGTTTGTGAGGAAATCAACCTCTGAGTTTATTCCTCAGCTGTAAACTGGGTATAATAACCACACTGATAACACATTAGGCTGTTGTGGGGATTTTATCAAATAATATTTTTAAAGTTCTTCATCTTTTTGATTCTCAGAAATCAACATTCCTCCTCCTCTCCAAAATCAGGGCAACGTGTTCATATATGGCTGTGTTTTCAGGGGCTAGAGGTCAATCCTGAGGCTTTACCGCCTCTCCCCCATGCCCTTTTGGCCAGATGGAGCCAGGTTAGTCTTTACTCCCATTTGGAGTGGCACTGGTCTCAAAGAAATCATAGGTTCATGGCAGTTGTGACAACTCACTTCCATGTTCCCACATAATAGGCCTGGTCCCCCTTCTGACTGCATCCTGGTGGAACAGCAGGTGGATGTGATCAGTCATTCTGTGGTGCACATTTCTGTGCTTTGCTTTAGTTAGTAAGACAGATGGATATTATGAGACCTTGCTTTGAAGCCAAGTTATACCCTAGGGATTTTAGTCAGGTTAAATGCATCAAAGATATTAAAAAGAGTACATGAGATCAAGAAGTAAATTAGCTCTTGAGCTATTGAATGTTCTACCCTAAGATTAGTATTCCACATTGTTTTCATTGCTGTTGGGTACTTACTTGGTATGATTTAGTGTTTAGGCAGCTTTCCACATGAAAGGAAAAAATGGCAGTGTGCCGACAAAGTTACATGTCTGTTCTTCGTTGCACTGAGCCAACTCTAAGGAGCCGTGGGCATTGTTTACTCCTCGGGGAAGTCACCCTGTGGATTTTATTTTCAGGTGATCCTGAAGGGCAGCAAGGAGCGCAGCACCGGGGCCACTGGCGTTAATGCGGATTCCTCCCGCTCCCATGCTGTCATCCAGATTCAGATCAAAGATTCAGCCAAGAGGACATTTGGCAGGTGAGCTGGAAGTATGCAGGGAACTACATTGTCTGCCTTTCCCTAATGTGACTTTGAAATATGTGTTATCAACAACAGGACACCTTGCCACCATGGAGTTCTTTATTTCAGGGACACAGAGTAGAGTTGTTAGCCCTGAAATAAATCATTCTACTAAAGTGCCATCAGTTGATTAACCATGAAGTAATGACCTATTGTTGGTCAACCTTAAGTTATTAAGAGAGACATTGATTGCTTCTAACGTGAAACACAATATCAGTGGAGGAATAACAGGGAATGCATCTCAGAGAGCTTACAGGCCAAAAGAAAAAAAAAATTAATCCATCCTTCTTGAAAGAAGCCATAAGACAATCGGGGACGTTCATTGCTTCTCTGGTGCTATCTTAGCAAACCCTGCCGCACTGATGGATGAGCCTATCTCACCTCTGAGTAATGAGTCTTTCTTTCTTTCTTTCTTTTTCTTTCTTTCTTTTTGGCTGGAAAGCAGCCCACAAAAGTTTCTATTTAATTATCTAAGTGGCCCCCTAAGTGATTTACATTGTGGTCGTTTAGCCTTATGGGAAGAATGTTTTATTAATTTGTCATACTTTCTCACAAATGATTAAAACCAACGGAAGTGTCTGGGTGAACAGTGCCAGCAGCAGCGGACAGATCAAAATCTTGTGATGCTTTTGGAAAGCTGACAGTAATGTCTTTTTTTCCCCGAGTATGGGCCAGTGTTAATTTCTTCCGGCAGTCACAAAATGCTGACTGATGTAAAAATAAACCAAAGCCTCAAAGAAGTCATTCCTGCTTTGTGTCTTTTCTGTAGGATTTCTTTCATTGACTTGGCTGGCAGTGAAAGAGCAGCAGATGCCAGAGACTCAGACAGACAGACAAAGATGGAAGGTGCAGAAATAAACCAGAGTCTTCTGGCTGTAAGTTGTTTGAAAGCTTTAGTCTAAAAATCCTTCTTGTGAGATTTTGTCCCTTCTTATATGGAGCCAGACTATAGAAGGTGCAGGTATAACTCTGGGGCAGATTTTGGTTACCTATTCATCCGTTCGGGAGAATTTTCCCAGTGCTCAAGTTTGGGGATATTAGATTGATTTGTAAAAAAAAGGAAATTTTTTCATACCGTCGTATACCCTGCAGATTCTTAGATAGAGGGGTTTAGCTGCGGGCATCTATGGCTGCAGCCAAGAACAGCCACAGCGAACTCTCCAGGCTGCTTACCTACCTGTTTTTGGTGAACTCCCAGCGCTGGCACTTCCAAGGATTTCTTGCATTCTCTTTCCTCCCTTCCTTTTTGTTTACTGCCTTTTAGTCTAGATGCATGGCTCAGAAATAGGTCTCACCTCTCTCTCTTGTCATGTCCGTTGCCCCTGGAGGTCTGCAGGTTGGGTCTGTAATGGCGCTGGTGATGTCCTCTGCACACTTCTTCGAGGGTCTCTGCCCAGGAGCAAGTGACATGCTCTTCCTTTGGGCCACAGTTTCTGTTTGTTTCTGTTTTTTGTTGTTATTGTTTTTAATTATTGGTGAATATTGGGAACTGTGTTTTTTCAGGATGTCAAGTTGTTGTTTTTTCAATCTAGTTGTGGGGGGCGCAGCTCAGTTCCAAGTCAAGTCGTTGTTTTCAATCTAGTTGTGGAGGGCACAGCTCACTGGCCCCTGTGGGACTTGAACCAGCGACTTTGCTGTTACGAGCACCACATTCTAACCACTGAGCCAACCGGCCGCCGACTAGTGGCTCAGCTCCAGGCTCAATCCGTTGCTTCTTACTGGACTATCAGTTCCTGCTTTTTTAAAATGAGGAGGTAGACGTAGGTGATTTCTCAGTTCCTTCCCAGCTCTGACTCTAGAATTTCTCCTGCCCTGTTCAGACAGCTTATATTTGAATCTATACTTGAATCTACACCTATAGATGTGCACATGTGAGCAGGGAGGTCGGGGAATGGTATTAATATTTTCTCTACTTATGTGCTTCTATAGATGGGAAGAATGTGAGAAGAGGAGAAAAAGGGAGTTGGCAAACCATCACTGCCACCACATAAGCTTAGACTCTGGGCCCCATGGGAAGGTTCCTGGGTTTGTCTGTCCCATGCTATCAGGGCTAGTAGTCCTAGGATCACAGCTCTTAAGTTGGGGGGCACTTAACTAGGCACAGCTAGCACATAATGCTTTCCAGTGTAGCTTGATTTTTCTTGTTGAACAAAAAACTACCAGGGCATTTTGACTTCCTTTTGGAAGATTTACATCCTTTTGAATGTTAGATCTGTTACTCTCTCATTGCATGTGATGTTTGATATGCTTGTTATTTGCAGCTGAAGGAATGTATCCGGGCATTAGATCAGGAACACACCCATACTCCCTTCCGGCAAAGCAAACTAACTCAGGTAAAGTTAAATATGAACTTTGTGTTCAGTCTTGTTCACTCATTTGTTCCTTCTTCATTTGTTCATTCAGCAAAGCATCCACTGCCATCAAGATGTGATGCTAAGCATGGAGAAAGGGGAAGAGAAGGGGAGGAATCGTGTTCCTTCCAGGAGCTCTCAGTCTAGGAGGAGAGCGGGGCATCCTCAGGCAGAGATACGTGCAGTAGGCGGCCGCCAGCTTCCCACGGGTGTAGCAGAACTCTTCTGGTCATCATCCAACAGCTCTCCCTTTATTTCTAATGTAAAGAAACCTTGTTCATTTAGTGGAGTCCCTGAGCCTTTGAAGGGGGCGAGGCGTAGCTATACTTGGTACTTTCTTAGCTGTAAGACTTAGACCAGTGTTTCAAGACAAAAAATAATGGCTGTAGTTAAAAAGAATGAGATAGATTTTTGACAGGAAAGATGATCAAGACCTATAGTTTAAAAATATGAAATGGGGAAAAAAAAAACCCAGAAAAAGTATGCATTGATTAACTGCTGATTCTGAGTGGTAGAACTAGATAGGTAGTTTTTTTCCTTCTGCTTTTCTGCCATGAAAATGTGCTTTATATTTATTAACAGAAAACACCAATAAGTCAGCATCTGTAATGGCTGCAGAAAAGTGGCCCATGGAGAGAGGTCTGCATAGGTACAACCAGCTGTGAAGACAGTTATAGGTGCCCCTGGTTCCTTTCTTCACCGAGTCCTGTGCACTGTGGGGGAGAGACTAGGTAGAGGGCTGTCTAGGCGAGGATAGTGACGTAGCTCTTTACGAAGCAGAGTTGGTGATCTATGGGTTAGATCACATCTTCTCAAATATGATTTCAACCAGGGACCTAGGAAACCCTTCTTATAGGTGATTTAGTCCTGATTCTAACATTTGCTCTATTATTTTTTAAAACAAATTCCCCATCCCCAGAAAAATGTGTTCCTATTTAATGAAAAATAATAAACCATACATACAAGTACAAAGATGGTGAAAGGTACCTGAAAATCCCACTTTGAAGTGACAACCACTGTTACTTTTTGGTGAACGTCTTTCCAGGCATCTCTCTGCCCTTACATACACACATCGATCCACTTACAGAGTGCTGGAATCATACTTTTTTCACGCTAAGATAGTTTTAGGTCTTTCCACATGCCTAGCTACAGATACACGTAATTATTTTTAATGGTTGCATTGTATTCAGTTTATAATTATCTAGTTTGCTCCCTGTTTATAGACTCCTAGATTTTCCAAATTTTATTATTATTATTATTAATTATTTTGTAATGAATATTCTGTGTGTACTTTATTTATTTATTTGGATCAATTACGAAGTTATCTCTTTAGGATAAAGTCCCGGAAGCATGATAGCCAAACCAGTAGTATGCACATTTTTTACATTTTGATACATATTGCCGAACTGCCCTCCCAAAAGCTTGTACCAATTCATGGTACACAGTACATGGGCAGTTTAGCAGGGTACATTAGTGCCCATTTTCCTAGACCCTCAGAGGGCAGGGTATCATGAGTCTTTCCTAATCTTATGGATGAAGAAAGTATTCATTTTTGTAATGGTTTGTTTGCATTTCCTTGATTAGTGGTGAAGTGAGTACTTTTTTGTGTGTTTATTGTTTGTGTTTCTTCTTTTATGGATTGCCTTTTTGTAGACAGGGGGACTATGGCCCAGTGTCCTGAACACAATTAGCAGTCACTGTGCCCCTTGTTAGTGACTTCATTGGCCTGCCTTCTGTCGGACAGGTCCTGAAAGACTCTTTCATCGGCAATGCCAAAACATGCATGATCGCTAACGTCTCACCGAGCCACGTGGCCACCGAGCACACTCTGAATACCTTGCGCTATGCTGACCGGTGAGTCCCCCGCAGGTGGCAAGTCGTGTGTGTGTGTGTGTGTCCCCATACTCACAGAGCTCTGACCTTGAACTCCACAAGTCTGTTCT
The DNA here is from genome assembly GCF_964194185.1 of Rhinolophus hipposideros. Lineage (NCBI taxonomy): Eukaryota > Metazoa > Chordata > Mammalia > Chiroptera > Rhinolophidae > Rhinolophus > Rhinolophus hipposideros. The sequence goes on along the minus strand of NC_138057.1, from coordinate 50,907,317 downwards.
TGGGGCAGTGATCCTGCTATAGGGTTTTGTGCAATTGGTCATTTGAAAAGTGTGACCTGGTAGGCCCTGCCATTTTACAAGTGTGAATGTGACAAGAGGAACACATTCCCTTATTCAAGAGGTAATTCCATCAGTTGTTTTTAAATGGCTAATGGGAGTTGAAATATTTTTCTAGAGTGGAAGGCTCAGTGAGGCTTTCTTCCCACTAGCCTCAGCCCTAATTTTAAGGGATAGAATAAATACTACTTGTCAAGGCAGAAGCACTTAGAAGAGACCAACCCAGATGTGGTATAGAAGGACAAACTGAGACCTACAGCAGGACAGGAATTTTAAAGGGCTCATTGGGAGTTGGTGGCAGAGCTCGTACCTCTTACCCTGTGGTCACGTGTTTCCTATGGTGGGTGAAGATGCTCTCGTTACCATCTTTTCCTCTAGCTGCTTTGCTGCCTGGTCCTATCTTTCAGCCTCCTCTTCAATCTCCCAGAAGCTGCCTCTAACGTTAACAAACTATTTGAGGGAAACCTGTTTTGTTTTTTTTCATTACTGTTGAAGAATCTAGTATCCATGGCATTTTATGAAACTCATTGAAAAAGAAAGAGGAGCTATCATTTAAGTTCCATGAGAACAGGAATCTTATCTTTTTCTTCACTGCCCAGATAGTACTTGTATCTAGTAAATGTACAGTAAATATTTGTGAATGAAAGGAGGTGCTCCTCCTGGTGTCAGGACTTGAGTAAGGTCCCCTGTGTACCTTATCTCATTTAAACAGGAGAGATAGTTTACAAAGTGGTTACAAGAGTAGACGCTGCATTTACAACAACACGGATGGATCTTGAGATTATCATGCTAAGTGAAATAAGTCTGACAGAAAAACTTGAGAACCACATGACTTCACTCACACGTGGCATATAAAACTGAAGGCAACAAATGCACAAGACAAACAAAAACTCAGACATAGACAATAATTTAGTGGTTACCAGAGGGTAAGGAGGGAGGAGAGGAGCTAGAAGAAGGTAAAGGGGGTCAAAACATGGTGACAGGAGAACTGACTCTGGGTGCTAAGCACACAATGCAATGTATAAATGATGTATAATAGAATTGTACCCTTGAAACCTATATAATTTTACTAACCAATGTCACCCCCCAATAAATTAATTAAATACATACATACATACAAACCAAAAAAACTAACTTTAAAAAAAAAGTGGACTCTGGAGTTAGACTATCTGGGCCAATACCTGCCTCCCCTACTAGCTAGTTGAGTGGTCTTGGACAAGTTTCCAAGTCCTCTGAGCCCGTTTCCTTATCTCAATGGGGATAATAAGAGCACCTACCTCATATAATACTTTTGCGCAACCAGTGGGCTTAGCACCACGCCCAGCACGTAGTGAGAACGTGGTATATGTTAACTTTAACAGTAATAACATTAATAGTCCCCCAGGTAAGTTTCCTGAAGGAGGTTTCCTTTATTACCGCTTTCCTAATATCAGCACACTAGCACTGCTAGAAGAAAGTAGCTCCCTCACAAACTGAGATCAGATAGAAGACATGGGATGATCAAAAATTGTTTCCAAAAAAGCAATATATCCTAAAGTTCTTGTATCCATTTCCCATGTATCCATTTCCCAGCTTCAACAGTCGTAACCCCATCCAGTCCCCAAATCACCACATCAGATCAACTGCTTGAACTTCATCATTAGGAGCAGAGAACAAGACATTCCTCTCAGTGCTCAGTAAAGAAGATTGAAAATAATCCTTTCTCTTAGGGGATGTATTGAGTACAATTGAGAAATTATTTGAAATAATTTTCATTTAAAAAAAATAGAATACAATAGAAATCTCTCCCATTCAAAGCAGCCTGATAAATTATTGAAAATAAATATGAAAGCCATTTTTTATGTGCTTAAATGAGGCCTAATTAATTTTAGATAACAATCTATGCATACACAGAGTGAAGATGACTTTATTGCTTATTTTAAAATTTCCTCTCTCTGATTTAAAATTTTCATCTCTCCACATACTTGAAAAATGTTGCTAAATAGTCCAAAAATAAAGTTCCAGCCAGAGCCCTAACAGGTATATCAGAAGAGAGTTCAGTGACAGGAGTTTTTGGTAATGGAACCAACTAGAATTGCTGTGGCACCTCTCAGCCCATTCCTTGTGTGCTTGCTTTAATGCAACACCGAAGCAAAGGCCCGTGGACACAGTTCATGTGTCATTAGTCACATGCTGCATCTCTTTGCTTAGCTGTCATCTGCCTGCCTTTCCTCTCAGACCTAAAAGATTTAAATCAAGTTTCAGTGTCAGCTTTACTATCTTGGTTTTCAGAAATGGCCAGAGAGGTCATTTGGCCCCACTGAGGATTGGATTAAACAATGGAAAAGACATTTTCCAGGAGCCCCCATGCAGCAGTACTGCTCCTTCTTAGGAGATTTAATGCAGAATCGGTGTGACCACTGGAGAGTCACATTTTCACTTGATGTATCCTTGTAATTTCTAATTCTTAGAGTGTTTTGTGTTAAGTATCACAGAGTAAGAGGCTTTGATTTTGGCAACTGAATCCTAACAGAGACCTAATTCTGGATTTTTCTATGTTTTCTAAAATTCCCTTATGGAATAGAGCATAGTTTTCTATTTCTCTATCTGGGGAGTGATTTTGCCACCGTAGGTACCTTTGGTAGTGTCTGGAGACACTTTTGACTGTCGTGGCTGCAGAGAAGTTCTCCTGGCATCTAGTGGGTAGAGGCTAAGGATGCCCTAAACATCCCATAGTGCACAGGACAGCTCCCCGCAACAAAGAATTCTCTGGCGCCACATACCGCTAGTGCTAAGGCTGAGAAACCCTGGGGTAGACAGACACGTCCTTTTCCCTTTAATGGAATTAGCCTGCTTATTTTCAGAGGGCTTTTGCTTTCTGAAGTGCCGAGCAGGTTTAAGGAAACTTGTTTTCTCAGAGAAGCCTGAAAAGAGGTGGTTTTCGGGAAAAGAGGGCCTTGTGTGGAACAGTGAGTGGGTGAGTGGGAGACATGAAGCTCCTGAGTTGGCCCATCTTCAGGAAACGTGGCGTGGGCCCTGCTTGGGCATAGTACAGTTCTGACACTAGCTCCCCTAGCCTGTCCCTCACATGGGACTGTGGTGATTTCTGAAACTTTTGATTATGGAATGTTGGGTGCATGCTTCTATCCTTAGAGAAGACATCGGTCTCTTTTGTTCAGGTAAAGAGAGGTATCTCATGCGGAAATAGTCTTCCCCATTTTTTCTTATTCTCTCCCAGATAAAAAACACCCAATCCTTGCAATACTTCTCTTTCCCTGAAGGCAGAAAAGAAATTATAGCATAGGCAGAATACACATTTAACATCAAATGGTCACTTACAGGGTCAAAGAACTAAAGAAAGGCATTAAATGTTGCACTTCAGCTGCCAGTCGAAATCGGACATCTGGAAATTCTTCTCCAAAACGAATTCAGAGTTCCCCTGTGGCTCTGCCAGGGGACAAGTGTTCTCCAAAAGAAGTCAAGCTGGGGCTTCAGCAGTCGCTAACAGTGGTATCTGGTTCCACGAGAGGGAAGGCCCATCCTCTAGCCAGCCACCCACCCAACGTTCCTTTTACTTCTGTACCCAAAGGCCCCGGTAAAAGGAGTGTCTCCAGAGGGAGTCCTCCCCAAGAGTGGGTCATTCAGACGAGCCCTGTCAGAGGAACTGTGCGGTCTGGACACTTAGCCAAAAAAAGGGCAGAAGAGTCAGCTTCATTGTGCTCTGAGAAAAATCAAATCGGCAAGCAAACTGCCCTCGGGTTGGGCACCAGGGCCCCTGGCCCAGGAGAAGACCTGGTGCAGGGGAAGCTGCCCTCCAAGGGCAAGAAAGTGCAGACTGTGCAGCCAGTGCAGAAACAGCTTGTGTCACGAGTTGAGCTCTCCTTTGGCAACGTCCACCTCTTAGAGGACGGTCAGGGCAGCCAGGGGGGCATAGCTGCCAGGCCTGCTTCGGAAGCGTGGACAAACATCCCTCCACATCAGAAGGAGAGGGAGGAACATTTGCGCTTTTATCACCAGCAGTTCCAGCAGCCACCTCTCCTCCGACAGAAGTTAAAGTACCAACCACTGGAAAGGCTTTGGTGCCAGTACAGGCCCAAAGAGGGGCAACTCCAGAATGAGACCCCTCCTCCCTTTCGCTTGTGTTCTGAGAGCCATGATGGGACCCAAGCCGAGGACTTTGATGACAGCGATTTCAGTGAAGATTCTTTTCCACATGTCTCCAGTCAGAGGACCACAAAGCAGAGAAACAGCCTGGAGAATAGCGAAAGCTCGTTCTTCCTTCATCAAAGGGAACATGGTCCTGAGGAGCAGGTGGCCAAAAGGCAGCAGAATCTGTTTTTTAGCCCCAGGTCAGATGGTGACGAGAAGGCTCTCGCTGGTAGCTGGATGTATTCCAGGGACCCTGCAAGCCACACAAGAGCCACCCTTGATCACAGCTACAGCCCAAACAAGTTGTCCTTGGACCAGAGCAGAGAGGAGGACTCTACCTCCTCAGGGCCTTCTCCCAGAGACAACCTGGCAGAGCAGCCTTCCTGCTCACAGGTAGACTTCATAAATAATCAGGAAAGCAGCAGCAGCTCAGCCTTTGATCTCAGACAGGATGCTTTCAGAAGTGAGGTTCCTGGGCAGGCTGAGGGCAGCTTGCCATCCCTGGAGGAAGATGGTTTCACTTTCTCACTATCCCTTATTGCAGTTCCTGGATCCCCAGACCAAAGAGACGCAGTCAGCACACCTCTAAGAGAAGTCAGCAACGACAGCCCAGAGGTGGCAACCAGAACAATGAAAAACAGTAATCCTTTCCAAGAAGACTCGAGAGAAGAATTGGGCACGTGCTCTGAAAATGCTTCTGGACTGATGGCTCCCCTCACTGTCTCTCTCCTGGAGAGCCCAGACCATGAGGGTGCTCCCTGGAAGCAGCCAGCCCAGGATGGGGCTGCACACAGTCTCGTGGCAGCGAGCACAGCACGGCCAGCTGTGGGCCACACAGTACGATGTGGTGACCAAGAGGCAGTCCTGCCAATGTGTTCAGCAACAGGGCACTTGTGGCTCTCGTCCTCTCCCCCTGACAGTCAGCCCAGCACTGATCTGCCGCCGCTGTCTCCATCGCCCATCCGTCCGCCACCCGCTGACAAGCTGCCCACCAGGGAGGCTGACTTGGGGAAGGCCTGGCAGAGCAGAGAGACCGCACTCTTCTCCCAGGAACCCGTGGCTGGTGAGCAGTGTGCTGCTGCTGGGGAGACAGAGCTGGGCGGCTCCCAGGGCTTCCCAGCAAAGCCCTTCTCCACCATGCATACTGGAGGACCCCACTCTGGGCCTACACCCACCGCGCAAACAGGAGGTAGTGACGTCGCTGACCAGTCCTGGGCCCAGGAGAAAAAGCATCTGGCGGGGCTCAGCTGGCAGGAGCCGGGTGTGTCCACAGATCCTGGCAAGTTGTCCTGCTACAATGAGAACATCGTGTGGCTCAAACGCAGGCCGCTCCAAAGGTGCTCAGCAAGGCCAGCCTCTCCTCTGGCCCTCAGCTGCTCTCCCAAGACTGCCGGGACACTCCCACAGCCCACCCTGGGGCATGCACAGTAAGTTGGATGTTCTCCCTGAGACTTGAGCCCCTTTTGCACCCCCTCCTCCCACCCCAGCTTAATTTAATGTTTTGTCTGTTCTGGAAATGGCTATGGTTGACTCATTGTCAGAGTTAAACCGTGACTCGAGAAGAGCTTTGTCCAGCTTTTCTTAGATGCATCTGACATGAACCGCAGAAATAAAACGTATTGGAAGCAGGCCTGCCAGAGTGGGTGGGCCCTCAGCCTGGGAAAGCTGAGATGTGAGTGAGAGGGGAGGCTCTGTGCCCTTAGCAAGCCTGTGCCCTGTGGTGAGATCAGAGTCCTATTCATTCTGTTGCATCTGTTCCTGGAAGTGCTGCCCAGGGACCCAGAAGCTGTGGCCTTGTGACCCCAGAGCTAAGACAGGTTGGCTACCTTCCAAGATGGAAGATGAAAAATAGAGCAGGTGGTGGTTTGTGCTGCTTTCCCCAAAGGGTGCTGTGCGTGGTGCAGCAGAGATGAGACAGCAGCCTTAGAGGATGTGAGAGAAAGGAGGCGGAGAGAGCTAGCGGGGCCCCTCTCAGCATCAGAAGCCTAGGAGCTGGAGGGCAGGGGAGCCTGCGGGGACAGATACTTCCTTTATGAGGCTGCAGCACTTTGCTAGGGCTCCTGACACCTCGGCCAGCTGTCTGTGCGCTGCTCACTGGTGCTTAGGCCGGGGTCATGGACGAGGAGAAGGGCACGCAGGGATGTACAGGTGAGGAGCCTGCCTCACCCAGGTGGACAGTCTTACCATCTGCATGGTCTCTACTCATCAGTTGGGTATGACAAAGGCAGACCGTCCAGCTTCTAGCTCAAATCCCCTTGCTTTGGTCCCAGGCCCCCCATAAGAAATAGAAATGATAGCAGGCTAGGCAGCAGGCTCTACCTGTGCCAAGTATGCCAGCTGCAGTGGCACAGCCTAGAGCCTTTCTGCAGGGAAGCTGGGGGCAGTTCCTCTGTAGGAAAAGCGGTACCCAGCCCTGTCCCTTAGTGTACCTGGGGGGGAGGGGGCAGCCACAGGAGCCTGTCTCTCCCAGTATCTTACTGGTGTTCCCTAGTCCCTTGGTAAGATCTGAGAACAGGTAAGGGGGGAGGCGGGGTGAGCTGGTCCTGCTCAGAGCCTTGACCACTTTGAGCAGAAGCAGCTCTGTGCCTGGAAATGGGGCTCAACTCCAGAAAGCTGCCCAGGAGAGACGGGAGGCCGAGGCTCACAGCATCCCCTTGGTGTTTCCAGGCAGGTGGTCATGCGAGCACACCAGGAACAGCTGGATGAAATGGCTGAGCTGGGCTTCAAAGAGGAGACCCTGATGAGCCAGGTGGCTCCTAACGTAAGTGCCCTTGGCTGGACACTCATGCTGTTGGGAGTTAGCCTGCAGTTAGTTTGATGGTGAGCCTTGTTTGCTGTGGTTGGGCGTGGGCTAAGGGTCTATGGTCCCACTCTAACCATTGTTGAGGCCTTGGGCTGCCTCTCGCCACTTCTCTGGGATAGCTTGAGAGAGGGAGTGCAAGGACAGGTGGGAGATGGGGCCACATACCCCATTCCCAGGTGAAAATGTTTCTGGCTTCTATCCTTCACCCTTCTGCCTTCCTAGCGGCTTATTGGGGCCCTCCTTTGACTAACAGTGAGCCGCATGCAGACCAGAGGTACACCTATGAAAACACCCCTCTACTCTGAAAAGTACCTCTATCTATAAAGTGTCTCAAATACAGAGAATGGGTCCCCCACCTTGTGCCATAGTGACTATGCTGCAGGTTTTCCAGCTGGAGGGGCCTGGGCTCTGAAATCTTCCTGCAAGAGAAGGGATTAGAAAAGCAGATCTGGGAGAGGGCCGGTGGTGACAGCTCCATTTGTCCTTTATTTCCTATCTCAGGATTTTGAAGATTTTGTGACCCAGTTGGATGAAATCATGGTTCTGAAATCCAAGTGCATCCAGAGTCTGAGGAACCAGCTGCAGCTATACCTGGCCTGCCACAGGCTGTCCGAGGCCCCCGAGAGGACAGTGGTATCTTAGAGCAAGAGCCAGTGTGGGATGGTAGGCTCGGGCCGGAGGGGCTTCTGCCAGGTCCTCCTGCAGATACCCACGTGCTGGTGCTGTCCACGCTAGCCTCTCCACAGTCACACGTGGCCTGGGCTGGGCCCCAGCTTCTCAGGGCCAAGCCTCTGCTCCTCATTTCTAAGCATGGGAGCATCTTAATGTCCCCCTCCCTTTTTTGGGGAGCTGGAAGATAATTTGTCTTACTGACCCCTTGTCTGTGGAAACACTTGGGTCCAATAACCCTGCAGATGTTTCTGAATTTGGATATTAGAGGATGGGTGGTTAGTAACCTAGAGGTCAAGTCACAAACTGGGGAAGATAACATGCTGAACCCAGGAGCATAATCAGCTGAATTCTGTGCCTTTCTTCAGAACTAGGCCAAAAACTGAAATATTGGTGCTAACGGGGTGAGCTCTGCCCCATCATTTGGGGCTTTAAGTTAGCTTTTGAAATGTAAAATTAATAAACCTTGACTTGATGTGTCTTTAACGGCAGATGTGGGAAGGGCTTTATGCGTCCAGTTCCCCTCCCTTCCTGCAATTCAATATTGAGACAGAAGAGGGCGCCCACGTCACTGCATTACTCTTTTCCCAGCTCAGCCTCCGGCTGGGATGATCAGCCTGTCACAAGCCCCAGCAGCCCTCACACTCCTGTGTAAGTCCCCGGCTCCTTTTGAGACTCCTCAGCCACCAGCGCGCTCCTGGAATAGTTGAAGAGCTAGACGATCTCAGGCAAGTGCACCGCTTAGCCTCACCTTCACCCAGGACCACCCTGGCCGTCCACTTCCCCTCTCAAGGGTCTGTGTGTGTTCAGTATCTTGGCATTGAATGTTCTAGTCAAGTCTGAGACTGAAGCAGAATTTTTACACACACATGTGAACACGTCTTCACGTGAGTTCTGCCTGCTGTCTATCTTTAGCAGGGAGAAGCCTAAGACCAGAAATACAAAGTGGTCTCCAGGTGACCCATCATTTACCAAGGCCACCCTGGGTCAAATTGAGATTCACGTGCCACATCTTGGCCCTGATGCCCATAATGCTGTGAAACTTTCCTACAGGTACAAGATAACTCTTTAAGATTTTAAAAGCAGGGCTTAATTTTAAAGGCCAGAAGCAGGGCTTAATTTTAAAGGCCAGAAGAAGGGCTAAGTGGCTGAGACTGCAGCCCTGCCACCCTTTTGTCAACTTTCGTTGACATGCCCGTTCTGACCACCAGAGGGCAGCCTCTTTCCACCTTGGTGCTTCCGGGCCCAAAGGCTCAGCTGTCCCACAAGTGATCACTAAAAGAAACCACCTCCAGCCAAGAACACAAGAGGGACTACGGGGCAGTGTTAGTATAAAGACAAGAAACTTGAAGGCTACATTTAGCAGATCCCACCCACAGCAGCCCTGAGAGCTGGTGAAGCAGAGTGATCCAGTCCCGCCTGGGGCACTGGTGCTACTCACAGTGAGAGCCACTTCCTCATTTCTGGGCGAGTCCCCCTAAGGCCCAGTCTGTGTCATCGCAACAGGCAGTGTCACAGGAAGGCCTGTGTCCTTGGCCCAGGGACCAAGCCAGTTCAGATTTAAAGAGACCTTTGTCTAGGCCTACCTTTACAAACCAGAAATCAGGGCAGGCTTGAGGCCAGCTCCTGTCCCACAGGTCTAGATGAGAAGAAAGTATTGAACTGACAGGAAATGCTCAGGTCCTGTTTCATCCCCAGCAACTCTAAGCAGGAAGTCCCCTCACCACCCACCTACCTCCACCCCTCAGTAGAACAGCCCTTGGCAATAAATTATGACAGCAGGACATACCTTTTAGATTTTTATTAGTAGTTCTCTCTGAAGAATCAAAATAGTTAGCAAATTACTTTAGATTCATCAAGACTGTATATCCTTTGTATTTAGATCTTTAATGATGTACAACATAATACAAAACAAACCAAAGAGACTGGTTTCTATGACTAGGTATTCATTGTGTCATCCTAGAGCAGGGGGCAGAAGGGAGAGGCTGTTCTCCAAGGAGAGCTGAGGTGGAGTTAGTGCTGGGCAACTAAATCATGGCCTGTTTCTGCCCAATTTGATGTGGTGGAAAGGGGCCAATGATTTCTTAATCTGACAACTTTCCTAGAGCAGGGGGCTCTAAAATCCTGGTAGCAGAGGACTGTGGTCCAAACCAAGCCAAGAGAAACAGGCTGGGGCAGGAAAGCATGGTGATTGCCTGGCAGAAGAGAAACTCAGGGCCCCATGAGGAAAGGGCATTCTTTGTACCTCAGAGACATTGCAGAGCCAGTGTAACACTAAGAGACTGTTAAAAGAGGAAGGAAAAACAAAACAAAACCCTGGAAGAACCTTTCAATTGCACTCAACCTGGATTAGAGCTCAGTCCACCGGTGCAGGGGAGGGAAGCAGCTCGCCCCAGAGCAGCACTAGTCGGGCCCTCCCACTTTCTCCCCGACTCCTTTCGGCAGCCGGGCCAGGTTTCAGCTGAGGACATACAGACCCCAGAAAAACCAGAGAAGTCTCTGGAGGGCCAAGGTGGGAAGGACACTTCTCAAAATACAAATACATTTAATATGGAAAGAGCCAGGGCAGTTCTGGGGGCATTCACGTGCCCAAATCTTCCCCGTTTTCTCCCCAGCTCAGGGCCTAGGTTCATAGAGACTGGCAAGCACCGTCTCCACAGCTGACCTTCCACCCCCAAAAGAAAACCCAGAAGTGTGCCCCTTCTCTTTCCCCACAGGGGGGCTCCTCAGGGCCTCCTGCAGGGGTGGTTCCGTGGCAGGGCTTAGGCGGGGCCCTGTCTCAGCTGGCTCCTGCCCGAGCCATGAGGTCTTCCAAAGCATTGTCCTGGTCATTATTGTGTAATAGCAGAACTTCCTTAATGTCTTTCAGTTCAAAGCCCATTTCCTTAAATTTGCTCATTAACTGCAGAAACTCCATCATCTAAGGGACAGAAGAGAACACATTAAAGAAAGCGGTCTGGCAACAGCACAGCTACGTGGAGAAACGTGTGTGGGGGCTGCTCGGGGTGTCTGCATGCCTCCCCAGAGCCTCATGAGCCTCTGAGGTCCCCTGGCGAGCAGAGGGCTGTGGGGGCTGCTGGAGCAGACAGGTTGAGGCCACAGCCCATGATCCTTTAGGAGCCAGGCCCCATCCCAACTCTCACTGACCCTCGTTCTGGTCCCATCACCCACATTCACACTCCCAACAAGGCAGGATACTGAACCCAGAAATGGCTGCTCTCCAGGGAGCAGACTAGGCAAAGTGACTAGCAATCTTCCCAGCCATCTGAAAGTACGACTTTTTGCCCAGGTCACCCTCCCCTCCCCTCCGATTCTAGATAGTCTTCAATCCAATGCTTCATATGAGCCAAACACACACAAACTAGCCAAACTCCTGTCTGGGCACTCGGGAGATTTTGCGCTTCAAATGCCTCTACCCACAGTCACTGGTAGGGAAGGGGGGTTGTGGACCGGGGGGAACCCAGGACAGACTACTTTGTCCCTCCTTTCCAGAGGGTTCCCATGAAGCATAAGGGTTCCTACCTTTTCCTCTGAACACTGGTGCATTTCCAGAGCCTCTTCCACTAAAAGAGGGTCGAAACCCTTCTCACAGAGTTGTCCATGTGCAAAGAGATAGTCGAGAATCTAAGAAAAGAAACAGGTCTGAGCACCTACTGCCACCACTCCTGTCTGCTTCCCATGAGTCTTGCACAAAACAAGTGTGACATCTCCCCACCCTGGCTATTAGGTTCTGGACAGGACTTGATTTTGTGCCTTGAACTGCATCCAACAAGCAAGACCTCAGTGATTATCTGCTTGACAGGCACACCCTTCTAAACATGAGCAGCCATTTTCAGAGGAGTTCCTGTCATAGCTGACTCATCTCCCAGCACGGCAACTCTACAGCCTGGGCAGGACATTCTCCTAAGAAACAGCCCCAGTCACAGTGCCCCCACGGTTTAGGACTCCAAGGTTTTGGAACTCCCTGGGCAGCTATGAAAGGATAAACATTTCTGGAAGAAATCTGACCATACATACCTCAACCCTAGTGTGCCCTCCTCTCCGGAGGGACAGAGAAGGGGGTAGTCGGTCCCAGAGCAGCCCCAAAGCAGCACTACTACTGCTGAAGCTGCTGGTTTCCCCAATAGTTCTCCCAGCACCCCAAACTCGGGTGGATTGGGAGCTGTGAGTCTGAGGGCCGCAGGGTAGACAGGACACTACCCAGCTCAGGCCCGGCACCTCTGCTGGCTGACCCCCCAGCCTCCTGCCCAGCAGCCGCTCACCTGCTCAATATTCTCTCCTTTCTTCTTCATAGCTCTCAGGACACACTCATATGAGTAGCCCATGTTGACCACTGTCTCCACACACTGCCGCTCACTGGGGGACAGCGTCTGCAGTTCAGAATAGGCCTGGGGACAGCTGGGAGTGTTGGGCACTTGTGACACTGAGAAATTAGGTGTTGTGACCTGGTGATGGAGAAACGAGAGGATCAAGACAAGAAGAAAGACGCAGGCCCCAGAAGACATGTCACTGAGGTGGCCCAGTCCAGGGGCTTACATTTCTGCCACTAATCAAACCCCCAGTCAAGCAGTCGGCCTGGAACAAAGCCAGCCATCCTGCAGAGGATGACGATGGGGAGGGGAACTCCAGCTGACATGTGCCTGTCCTCTGCCCTTGCAGAGTGAGCACAAACCACGTGCCCTTCCATGCCCAAATCCCCTGGGCTCGAGTGGAAGAACTTCTGAGACTGCCCGTGGGACTCCAGCCCACGCCAGCTGCTACGGTTCTCTCCAGAGCTCTGCTATCCCTTTCCTGCACTGCTCTGAGTCCTGAAGGAATCATTCACGTCAAACACCCCCAACTGTGGAGCTGCCTCTCCACACAGTGTCTCCGTCCTCGCCTCTCACTGGGCGGGCAGAGGCTGCAAGCGCTGCCCCCACCCACGGCCAGCCAGGCCCGCGGTACTACTAGCCACCCAGGCTGTGCCCTCAAGCACTGGAATGTGGGCACCAGGGCCCCGCCTCTACTGCCCTGGCTACAGGCTGCCTGTTCCCTGCCACCCAGCCTTACCCGGTCGGACTGGTGGACAGAGTCCCAGGATTAACTCCTCCCATCACTTCTGATAATGACTCAGGCCCAAGGCATGAAGGCGGCTCACTCCCAGGCCAACGGACTCGACTACCAAGGGAACAAGGTCAAAAGCTGTTTCACAGGTTGGCCCAGCTCCCAAAACCCAGGAAAAATGTTTCAACAGAATTTGATTTCCCTTTTTGAGGGGGGTGGGGGAGTTAGGAGGCAAGGCAGCCCACTGAGCTAGAAGCACGTTCAAAACGCTATTAGCTATAACCAGGCGCTCTCCTCAAAGTCAGCTGGGAAAAGCCAAGACTACAGGCCTCAAACCCCGTTCCTGCTTAAGCATCTGCCCACAGCATCCCGTAACCAGTCGGAACTCCGTCACTAGGTTCCAGGAGCCGCAATGGCACGGGGACTGGGTCACCAATCTGTTCACCACGCAGGCCCCATGACTGACTGTCTCTCCGCGGAGGCTCTCCCTGCGCTCAAGGATACCAACCGCCAAACAGCATTCTGGTCGCACTGCTGCCACACTCCTGTTCACATCCGAGTGTGGTAATGTGAGCCCCGAGAGCTTAGTCACCATGGCACGTGCATTTCTGAATCCTGGGGGCCTGGCTTTGGGCTGGGCACTTACAGAGCCCTGATTAATAGTTGTTGAATAAATGGAGATCAGTTAGGATTTCAAAGGGGAAATTTAATTTAACACAGCAAACTGACACTGATCCTCCCTCCCCAAAACCCAATAAAATAATGAAACAATGAAAACTGTATTAACCTGTAAGGCCAAAGAAAAAGGGAACAGCAGTGGACAACATAGTTCAATGACGTTTCAGAAGGTGGAATGCTGCTGGAGGCATGGAAACTGACAGAAGCAACAAAATAAGTAAGAGGAGAGTCAGTCTACCAGCCCCTCAAGACCCCTGAGAGGTTCAGTGTTTGGAAGGTACTGGCAGGACAAGGCAAGGGCACAAAACCAGGGATCAGAGCAGTAAAGTCCTCAGGCAATGCTTTTCCCACCCACCGTCACCCTCTGCAGGAGGCAGGTTTAGTTTCTAGAAAATGTGAACCAGACACCAAAAAGGACTAAAGACACCAGGCACGGTGTACAGCAGTGAGACGCAGGAACCAAAAAAGGAATTATGTACAGTCTTACCCAACCTTCCTTAGCCCTCAAGCAGGACCCAAGACCTTCACATCTTGACATTTTGCAGAGCTCTCCTCAGAGCCAACTAACCACCAACCTACAGTGAAGCTTAATGATCAGCAAGCACTCCCCAACACACCTCCCCTTTTGTTTTTATTTTAGTGCCTCACTCTTAATGTGACTAGAAAGCCAAACCACCAACACGAGATAACAAACCAAGAGAGAGAATAGTTCAAGCACTTGGAAATTTAAAATATGATAAAGTAAAATTTTTATTTAAAAGATTTTTTTTAAATGTTATAAGATAGTCAAGGGTTTATCCCAGAAAGTAAAACATAAAGACAAAGAGAGATGAAATAGAAAAGGAGAGCAAAGTAGAACAGTCGAGATCCAACATCCAGCTTATAGGAATTCCAGAAAAAGAACGAAGTATCAAAGACATCTCTCCTCCCCCCAAATCCCCTATTTTTAAATGACCCTTAGTTTGAAAGGATCCAGGAGGGGCTAACACAAAGAATGAACAAGGCCCATCACTGGTAAAATTCAAATCTCCAGAAATAAAGAAAAGATCCTAAAAGTTTGGCGGGGACTCAGAATGGCACAGGATTAGGAAATCCTAGAATCAGTGGCGCTTACACGTCAATAAAAGTGTGTTTTGTTTTGTTCTTTTCAAGGGAGCAATGTCTTGAAAATTCTTAAAGGAAAACGATCTTCAACTAAGAAATCTAAATCTAGCCAAGGTACTATTCACACGATGGTAAAATTAAGACATTTCTGGATATTTGAGGTTAACCAATATGGGAAAATTATCATTAAGTCTTTTAGAGCATTTGAACAAAATCAGAAGTAGATACAAAGAAACTGCAAAAATATTTAGTGGGGCAGAAACAAAAAGATGCACACACACAAGGAATCAGTGTACTGTCTGAACTTGGCAGTAAAGACTCACCCGATCATAATAATGTGGACAATAACTTACCCAAAATTTGTGATACAAATATGATGGCGGATATGAGAAGGTGGAGGAGGGGCTACTATAGGAGTTAAATCCTTAGCTACTATATACCAGGAAACATAAAACTGTCTAAAATTGATAAATTTAGAAAAAGCAACATAAGCAGTTTATTTATAAATAGAGATAAATCCCAGCAAAAAATAGCTTAACCAGTTAAAAGTACCTGACTAATACGAAGCAAAAGTGGAGTTGAAGAGACATGAGGCAGGGAGCGACTGTTTTTCAATGTAAGTCTTTTAAATGCTACTTGATTTCATCAAAATGTGCTTGTACCGTGTTTCTCTGAAAATAAGACCCAGCCGGACAATCAGCTCTAAAGTTTCTTTTGGAGAAAAAATTAATATAAGACCCCGTCTTAAAGACCGGCTATGATATATGATATGTGATATGATATAATACTGGGTCTTATATTAATTTTTGCTCCAATAGAGCTGATAGTCTGGCTAGGTCTTATGTTTGGGGAAACATGGTATTACTTGGATAAAAATAAATTCATTTTTAATTCTAGAGATGAAGAAGAATTTTATAAGTATCAAAGCAATGGTAACAGAAATGATCAACAGATTCAACCACCTAAAAAGCTAAGAAATTCCATTATGTCAAAAATTGTTTAAAATACAATTTAAAACCAAACGGTACTACTCTTATGCTTACTGGCCACAATTTGTAAACTAAGAACTCAGAAGTGTAAAGGAAAAGGCAGGAATATTTTACTGAAGTTAACTATGAAAGAGTAAGGAGGGCGGCCGGATGGCTCAGTTGGTTAGAGCGCGAACTCTTAACAACAGGGTTGCCGGTTCGATTCCCACATGGGTCAGTGAGCTGCGCCCTCCACAACTAGATTGAAAACAACTTGAGGGGGAGCTGAGCTGCGCTCCTGTCCCCATTCCCCCACAACTAGATTGAAAAACGACGACTTGACATTGAGCTGATGGGTCCTAGAAAAACAATATTCCCCAATTAAAAAAAAAAAAGTAAGGAATGTGTTATATCGACACCTGGAGAAAGAACCCAGTGGCAGACTGAGCCTAACCCATGAGCAAAGCAAGGCCCCTGACTGGCTGGGGGACAGTGGAAAGAGGCACTGATGAGGGCTCGGTCAGGCAGGTTCTGAATAGGGCACACTGCAAAGCTGTTCCTCTCACGATGATCCATCCATGGATTTCTCAACTTCTAAGATTCGTTTATATAAACAGTAAAACATTAACTCAAAATCTGAAAAATGAGACCTAAAATAGCCATCGAGAACCAAATTCCAGGAATACTTCCCTGGGAGTTCCTAAGTGAAGGGTGTATCCAGCCCAGTTGACCAGCCTCCCACCCCCGCCTCAAGCCACTACCTACCCTGGAGAGAGAAGCTGCTGTCACTGGGAAAGGTTCTCACTGCGGGCTTCAACGACTCACAGAGAGAGAGAGAGGGCCAGGATGGAAACCAGGCCTTGCTCTCTCGGGTTAAGGCGTAATGGCAATGCCTTCCTTAGAACACCAAACTCCAGCTCCGTTTCGATCTGCCCCTTTAAAGCAGCAAGTCCCCAAGCCACAAGAAACAGGCCCCTTCCCACCCTGAAATGGATGGATCCAAAAGAAAGCCACAATCAGGTGTGTTAAAGACTGATGAGTGTTCTGGTTAGAGAAAGACCTCTGCCATTAGTCCATCTATATGTTATTCTAACTTTAAAGGGGTTTAGGGGAGGGTGTGCTGGCTGAGAAGCCAGAGTGCTTTTCGCAGAGTGCTTTCAATTTCTAAAGCATGCAATGAGTCATGAGGCGGCCCATGCTGCTGGCCACAGCCCAACAATGAACCAGGAGGAATCAGGATGAAGCCCATTCCTAGGAGGTAACACGAGAGTATTATGTCGTCTATCCAGCTATCCGCCACGGCCACGAAGTTTACCAGCAGCAGTGAGCTCTCTGACAATGGAAGCACCAACACAGAGACAGTCATTTACCAAGAATGCTATTGCTGGGACTTTACACTCGCTGTCAACAAGCCAAGCTTCATCTTTCTACCAACTAATAAACAGCAGGCTTGTTACGGTCTCTGATAGGTATCCCACCAATACAATCAAGCTCCTTTCTGGCTCTAAATACTGTCTTTGATATGCTGCTGTCATTTTAAAAAAAAAAAATCTGTGGGGGAAAAAATCTGTGGCCTGTGTAGCAAAAGGTCCTTGGACTTCTATGATCTCTATCCTAGACTGGAACGGTGTATTGTTCTGTGCTGCTGAAACAACCACATCAAGAGCTAAGCTTCCCATACACTCTGTGACAAAGTAACCTCACTGCATATGCAACTTTTTTGTGTGTGACAAAAGCAGATTTTCTTCACGATGACATAAACTGCAACTTTTGTATCAACCCATACTTCAATACTACATCTGAATTGCCATCTTCCCATCTCCTTCCCTTTGGAGAAAACTGCATAATTCTTAGTGGGGGCGGGTGGAACTGCAAACAAATTTCTTCCTTTTGCTTGGATTTCCAATACTAATTATCTCCCAGTTACTAAGGCACCACCCAATCTGAAGAAACATAACCCCAGATTAGCTGACATGGTACACACAAGAACCAAACTTCAGGGCAGGATGAGATGGGAGAGAGGGAGACAGAGAAGCTATAATGAGGAGTACCAAGCAACCTTTAAAAAAAGTGAAGAAAGTTTACAGGAAAAAGTTAAAAGAGTAAAAAGAAAGAAAGCCTTTTAAAAATGCAAACACAAGACATGCAGTGCTGAAAAGAAACTGCAGGAAAACACCATTCATAGGACCTACATTATCTTTTCAAAAGAAAAGACCAAAAGATGCAGGGAAAAACAAGCCCACATTCACCAGGGTAGGTGCAGAGCTAATAATCCTTACTCTCAGGAAAATAACTAGAACGATATATATTTATATAAGCAAGGTCAATTTGGCCATGTCACATTTTGCCCCGAATCTTGAAAAAAAATAGTATGAAGGCAGCAACTGCTAGGCAAAATTCAGAAATCTTTGGAGCTTTAATTTAGGGGATTTAAAAGACTTACCGTGGGACCTGTACTTGGAGGTGATTCTTCTGTGCATACAGACAAGACAGAGAGGGAAGGCATCTGGGAGATCATATCAGAAGGGGTCAGGGTTGGCACCTCTGTGCCACTGTCCAAGTTCAAAGCTGAAAGCCCAAGAGTATTATGCCCATTGAGCTCACTGGCACTGCTTTGGGTGGAAGGCTTTAGGGAATTCCGGAACGTGCCATTGCGGAGGCAGGATGTGCTATGGAAAGTGCTTGCCAGCCTGGCTGTCTTCTGATGGCTGTCATCAGAGTCCAGTTTGGGGAAGGACAGGGATTTGATATTGCTTACTGCAGGGATGGGGGGAAGGGACACTTTGGAAGACAGCGACATCTTTTCACAGTTGCCCAACTGTGGTAAGGTTATAAAGCCATTGGGTTTGTGAAGAGGCTTGAAATCTAGTGTTGCCCGCTCCAGGGACGCCAGGACCTCTTCATCCTGTAACACAGACCCAGAGCCGCCTCTAGGCAAGTTACTGTCCAATAACTGAGCCATAATGGGTCCAGTGGTTCCTACCAGAATGTTTCTCAGCTCTTCCTTCTCATCAATAGTTTTTAACTCCAGATTATCAAATGGGTCTTCTTCACACTCAAAGTCAGCAGGATTGAAATCTGCCTTTGTGTGAGGAGGGCTGAGAACTTTCTGTGCGGTGGCGCTGCTGCTGACCCGGGTGGGGGTGAGGATACTGTTGTGCTGTAAGCTGGCCATGATGGGGTTAATGGGCGGTGGCATTGCGGCGGGACTGTGAGGCCTGCAGAAGCTCAGGCTGCTGTCCCCCTCCGGGCCACTCTTAGAATTCACCTCAGTTTCTGCTCTCTCAGCCTTGCTCTCTGCTTCCCGCTGGGCTTCTTGGATTTTCTTAATATCTTCAGCCCACTCAATGGTTTTCTTTTCCAAGGAGAAGTCATACTGCAAAGATATTATCCGAGAAAGGAGATGAGAACCCGGGTGGCTGCCCCTCCCCAGCGAGCAGTTCTGCCACTTAATTCACTTCCCCACTCAGCACTCAAGTAAGAGAACTGGGCAAGGCAGCAGTTAAGGTGTACTGGATGATCCCCACTCAGGAAAAATAAGGCTTCCTAATCTTACAGGGTTTAATCAAACTGTGCTCCCAGATTAGTTCCAGAAATTAACCAGAAAGGACTCCCCCCAACCTCTAATCCTACATTCCTTGCTAGTTCCCTTGCTTCTCTCCCCTCAGACCATTTCCCTTCCCAGAATTCTTCTTTGGTGGGTCAGAGCTCAGACACCTCCTCTATGAAGCTTTCCTATGAAGCCTGTTCCTTCCTCTGAACTCTTACAAAGCATCTGCCTCTATCACTTGATACCGTGTTTCCCCAAAATGAGACCTAGCCGGACCATCAGCTCTAATGCGTCTTTTGGAGCAAAAGTTCGGGTCTTATATTAGTTTTTACTCCAAAAGACGCATTAGAGCTGATGGTCCGGCTAGGTCTGATTTCCGGGGAAACACGGTACCAAGCACATGTGACCACATGTAGCTTGAATCTTCCTCTAAACACTTCAACAATATCAAAGCCTCTCGTGGACAGCAAACTGGGCTGTAGGCCCTCGTAAAGTCTCTGTTACCTAGCACAATGCACTAGGGGATCCTGTGCTCAATAGTAACAGCCCCTAACATTTAAGGAGCACTTGCACACATGATTCTAAGCGCAGTTTATATATTAAGTTTCTAGTTTATCTCAACAACCCTTTAAAGTAGGCATTGCTGTTATCCTCATTTTACAAGGACTATTATGCCCAAGGTAATAAAAGCTGGCAAGTGGTAAAGCCTGGATTTGAACCCTGGCAGTCTGAATGTAAAGTCTATGATTAAACCACTATCAATTTATAATGAACAGATTATACTCTAAATGCAGGAAAACTGCTTATTAAAAAATATGGACATATTCAAATTAAGATTTTACAGTGCAAATTGCACAAAGATTTACTTCATGGTTCTTTAACAGTACTTTAAAGCATAGCTCAATTACAAAAATTTCATCTGCACACTTGAAAATAAATACACCCATCATATAAAATAAAATTCAACTAGGGATAGGAGAAAACATAACCTTATAACCTTTGGCGCTCACCCGAAAACACCAAAGCTAAACAATGTCTATGTGTACCTTCAAGGTTGGAGACACATTAAGAGTAAAAAAGAGAGGAAAAGGAGAGAAAATAAGCCTAACCTGCAAGAGTTTCAGAGTAGAAGAAACATAATAAAGTACCTCGGAACAAACTGATGGTTGCCAGAGGGGAGGGGGTTGGGGGGTTAGGTGAAAAAGGTGAAGGGATTAAGAAATACAAATTGGTAGTTACAAAACAGTCATGGGAATGTAAAGTAAAGCATAGAGAATATAGTCAATAATGTTGCAAGAATTATGTATATATAGTGCCAGATGTACTAGACTAATTGGGGAGAATCACTACATAAATTATATAAACGTCCAACCACTATGCTGTACACCTGAAACTATATAAATATAAAATAATACTGAGTGTCACCTGTAACTGAAAAAGATCAACAAATAAAAAATAAATAAACAAACACTAGGGGATAAAGAAGTAGCTCTGGTCATCCCCAAGCCTCTTGGCTTCAAACACAAGAGAAGCCTGGAAATGCACATGTCAAGTTTATTTCACCCCTGAGCCAGTTGCTGCGCCCTAGAAAGACACCTGGGAGGTCACTGTGCTTCCTTTCTACCACCAACAGCGCAGTGAGGAAACAGCACTTGGGCTGCTATTTCTAACTGTGGAGGAAATCCAATTTTGCAACTGGTTTCCTCCACCAAAAACTGAGGCTGTACCAACTTCCTGCTGCCTGTAAACATAGGTCTCTGAAGTTTTACTTCCAAAAACAATTGGAAATTTCTTTCCTTTTTAATAAAACCTTTACTGAGCTTTTGTCTATTAATTACCAAAGTAATGTAGAATAGTTACAACACAGAAAAAAAGAGGAAAAATAGCAGAAACATTACAGTGAAAAAATGTGGTTTGAGTGTACAGTGATGAATAACAGCGAAAACATTTATGAAGTACCAAGAACCAGGGTGAGCATTATAAATGCACTATTTTATTTAATCTTATAACAACCTTAAAAGCTAATTATCTCCATTTTACAGATGAAGAAATGGAGACTTGGAGAGTGTAAACAATCTGTACAAGATTACAAAACTATTACATGGTAATTCTAGCCCACGAATGAATGACCCCAGAATCCACTCTACACCATGACACTAAGGGCCACCTGCCCACTACTGCGGCTATTACCAACCACCACATTCAGTGAAAGCTTTCTGGAGCCTGGGTTGCAAGGGTTATGTTTTCTTTTTTTATTGGCTCACTTTTATGAATTTTCAGCTGAAAAATCAAGTTAGTACTATTATGCAAGGGCAAACATGATGAAGTTATAGGAAGCTTCAAGCTAGCTGTCCATGTCTCTAGGTCTGACTCTTCTCTGGATAGGGAGGAATCCAGTATCCGTACACAGTCCAACTCCCTGTGGAGACCCGAGGCAAAGTTTAAGGCTAATCTGCAACTAGAGAACTAAAACATTTCAAGCGGCCCGCACAGGACTACAGCTCGGAGCCTCGATCTCCCCTTTTATTACTGAGTATAGTGGGCACTGATCAAATAAACAGAAAATTGCCAGCGTTCAAAACAAGTTTTCTGAATGGATTAATGAAGTGATGACTAATATGAGAACTACCGAAAGAAGATGGAGGTGTTTTTAATCATATTGCTAACAGTATCCTGCACACAGAGAGGTGTTGATTGAATATTTGTTGTTGCCAATAAAAAAGTCACCAGGCAAACAAAACAAGGTAAAATTTTATAAGGGAAATCTTTATCTGGCCCAATAAAGTCTCCACACACAAAAGAAGTATTAAATCAATTCAGTATTAAAAAATATGTAAGATCCTCAACATCATTAGTAATTAAGGAATTGTACATCAAAACCACAATAAGAGGTGACTGCACCCCACAAGAATGTATATACCCAAAAAGACAGACAATAACAAGAGTTGGTTCTGGAGAAACTGGAACCCTCATGCAGTATAGGTGGTATTACAAGATGCAGCCTCTTTGGGAAACAGTCTGTCAATTCCTCAAAAGGTTAAACATAGTTACCATATGACCCAGCAATTTCACTCCTAGGTTATACCCAAGAAAACTGAAAGCACATATCCACACAAAAACCTGTATACAAATATTCATAGCAGAATTATTCGTAATAGTCAAAAAGTAGAAACTTCCAAAATGCCCGTCAACTGATGAATGGATAAACAAAATTTGGTATTATCAATAGAATGGAATATCATTCAGCCATAAAAAAGAAGTACTAACACTTCATTTATACAACATAGATAAACCCTTGAAAACATGCTAAGTGAAAGCCAGTCATAATCTGTTCCATTCATATGACATGGCAAATTTATAGAGACAGCAAGTAGATTTAGTGTTTGCCAGAGGCTCAGAAGAGGGGAAAATGGAGAGTGATTGCTAATAGTCTCGATGAGATTTCTTTTTGGGATGATGAAAATATTCTGGAATTACATAGTAATGATGGTCATACAGCTCTGAATATACTAAAAATAACCTATCTGCATACCTTAAAAGGGTGAATCTTATAGTATGTGAATTATAACTCAATAAAGCTGTTGTTTTAAAAAATGTAACTGAAATGTTCCCACTATGATTAATTACTCACTGCATACAGATTGGAAGATATAACAAAGACTACTTTTTAGAGTAACATGGTGATGCCTTAATGAATCCCCCAGAAACAAAACAACTTTGCCAGAAAGTATATTTATAAAAATTCTTAAGTCACAAGAAGTGTTTGAGTGAGTAGTGTACTTTCTGTTTTTCCATGTGACTACTTCTCTAAACTGTAAGCTCCTTGAGGACAGCGATTGAGGCATTTATCGCTATCATCAGCCTACCAGAACACCGCTCAAAAGCAAGCATTCAATAAATGCGTACTGAAGGAAGAAGTCACACAACACAGGGCTATCTGCTGCTTTCAAGAAGTAATTCTATATATACATTTACACATAACTGAGCTTTAAAGATGAGAGGGTTGAGAAAGCTTTTGAGGAGATGGCATTTCAGCACAGTCCAGAAGAATAACAGCTTTTAGTATAGTGAGAAAGAAAAAGATGCCAAGTGGAGATAACAGCTCATGAGAAAAAGCATAAGTACAGACAGGTAATATACACTGTATGTTCAACAAATTGCTAGTAACTGGATTTAGAGGGAGCATGGAGGAGATGAGCTAAGGCATTTTACTACAACCTATGTCTAGACTTGATTCAACGAAGACTGGTGAATCACTAAGGTTTTTAACAGGGATGTGAAAATTTAAAACTAATTTAGGAATGTTATTCTAGAAACAACATGAAAATAGAAAGAAAATGCTATAATCAAAGGGGTCAATTAAAGAGCCTACTGCAATAGCTGAGGTGAAAATAAGGTAAGGATGAACTAGATGGCAAATGTAACTTGGATATTAACAGAGAAAAGAAAAAGGTAAATAAGCAAGTCAGATGGGCAATAGGGATTTGTTTCTGACAAGGCACAGAATCCCAGGAATATACAATCTAAAGATTACACAAGATTTGTAATAGATATATAAACATATATGTGTGTATGACAATGTAATAACAGGAGCTATAAGAAATACAAATAAGAGCTATGAGACTGTGTTTTTTCTATTTCACTATACATCAAATTCTTACCTTTAAATTTTTAAATGCACTAAACTTTAACTAAAAATCACCACTTACCTGTACTTCTCTGACAACCTGCAAACAATCAGGCAAGGAGAAGCCAATAGGTAGACCAACTTTAGCTGGTGTTTTGAATTTGTCTCCTATCTTAAATGGGACATCATCAAGGTAACTGAAAGTCCCTACAATCAAAAATAAAGTAGAAAATATCAGCAAAAACTTTATTATTTGCTTTGCTATACGCTTATGTCTAGGATACAACATTAATTTATGCTATCCTAAGACTAGAAGTTACAGAGTTCCCACTCTGACTGCTTACCTTCTCCTGATCCTAGCTCTCTAAGGAGGAAATCCTACTTAATCTCATTAGGGTTTTATTTTCAATTATACTTAGTGTAAAAGCCAAAGTACAGTGGCCTAAAAGGCCTCCCCAGTGCTCACAAGCTCTCTGCCCTCAACTCCTAAGAGTCACCTCCTGGCTCACTGCACTTAGTCAGTGATCCTCTGTTCCTCGATGATAACTGGGTCAAACCCACATCAAAAATTCTGCACTGGTTGCTCCCTCTATCTGGAATGTTCTTCCCTCAAATATTCACCTTGACCTCCTTCAAGTCTTTGCTCAAATGTCACTTTCTCAGTGAGGCTTACCTTGACCACCCTATTTAAAATTACTACCCCAACCTTACCTCAATACTCCCATGGCACTTGTTACCTTCTAACATATTACATAATTCACTTATAAGTTATTGTCTGTCATGCCCAATGGAATGAAAGCTCCTTGCAGGCAAGTATTTAAGTCTATTTTATTCTGATGTAGTCTCGTTTGAGACTGATGTAGTCTCAAAACCTACAGCATTCCCTGGCACATATTAGGCATTTAGTAATACTGCTGCATTGATGACAGACTCCACAAAAGAACCGCCTTGATTAAGGATTTCTCTACTTTAGTAAGAATCAGTTTTTAATTAATACAAAGAATTACTCTAGATTTTTGTTTTTAAGACTACATTCTGGAGCAGACGTGGAAATATTTAAGAAGCACAACACTTACAAAAAAAAGGAAAACCAAACAACACCATGGCAATCAGAATAGGATTATCAGGAGACAAAACTGAACTGCTTTAATTCCCTAAAGGTTCTCTGCCTATCACAGCTGAATAATACAGAAAGACTGCGACATCATCACTGATTTACAGGGTCAGACAAAATAAGAGTGGCTCCTGTATATGACTCTCACTAACTATACACTCCAAACGGAACCATGGTTTCTCTTCTGGACCAGGTTTGGGCTCACTCATTGGCAGAACCATCACAGACAATGAAACATAGTTGATAAAATTAACTTCCTTTTTGAATATTAGCAGCTACTAAAATAAGGCTTACTTCTGGGCCTCCTATTAGTGTATTTTCTTGAGTGCTCATGGACACAATAAAAGACAATTTTATACCTCTACCATGAAGATGACTTCTTTCCCTTCTAAAAACTCTATAAAGACTGACCAAGGTCAACATATACTTGTAACCTTGTCATCATTCCCAATACTGAAGCAGATCTTGCTCTGATGTACTGGAAACCCTCCCTAAGGAAGAAGGCCCCTATTCCTACCCTTGGGGTCAGGGGGTTTCTCTTTTCCATGTAACTTCAAAACATTTTAAGTATTTCTCAATCAGCTATCAAATTAAATCCGTAACTGTGTACAATTTAATAATTTTGGGGGGCATAACCATAATTATTAACAGCAGGAAAATTTCCAAGTTAGTCATATCTTTGTATGACTAACTGGCAATGCCTGTCACGTTCCCATTCTTATTTACTTGATTAATAATTTCTAGTCCTTTGAGAACAACTCCGTTCTCACTCTCAGGACACCTAGTTCACAAATTACCACCTCAGGTCTTACCACTCTGTATTGTTAATAGTTTGTTTCCTTATACTCTTCCCTAGAGACTGGGCGAGAATTCCAGTATTCCTTAATAAGGGATAAATGTTTCATATTTATATTCCCCCAAGCTCAGCATAATGTCTGGCAGACGAGATGTGCTCAGTAAGTAAAGAACAAATAAAGAAGATGTGGTCTTACACTTCTTTTGTATTTAACTCTAACCCCCACACTAATTCACATTTAATTAATATTTATTAAAATTCAAAATTATCTACCTAAAATGGCAAGGCAGGTCATGAAAATGTTTTAACAGAGTACTTATGCAAGATACAAGCACATTTCTAAGATTCTGGACAAAGTCACAAAAATGTACCAGGTGCCAAAAACAAAAAACTTATCAGATACCATCACAGCTTGCCAACAAAACTAAGTGTTGATTATAACACTAAAACCTTCTGCCACTTATAAAATGCTTTATGTTACAGAAATTAGAAGCAAAGCTGTTTCCAATTTTATTTTATTTTTTAAATAAATTTTATTGGGGAACAGTGTGTGTTTCTCCAGGGTCCAACAGCTCCAAGTCATTGTCCTTCAATCTAGTTGTGGAGGGCACAGCTCAGCTCCAAGTCCAGTCGCCGTTTTCAATCTTTAGTTGCAGGGGCGCAGCCCACCATCCCATGTGGGAATTGAACCGGCAACCTTCTTGTTAAGAGATCGGGCTCTAACCAATTGAGCCATCCGGCCACCCCAAGCTCTTTCAAAGGTTAAAGAATTCTTATCTGTCTTCCATGAAAACAGGTGCTGACGTGTTACTAAAAGTTAGATTCCAGCTTTGGCTAGTACCCTGATTAACTGGAAACAAAGCTGAAATTAGCACTTTCTAAGAAGCACTGGAAAGAATACATTCAAGTTTTTAAAAAATCACAAAATAAGACTTTTAAGGAAATTTTAAGTATACATTCAAAGTAGGTTATACGTTACACACATACTACAAAAAATCCTATCCATAGTAACATAAGGATATATGATATACACATATAAGAAAAGCTATCCACATTAATACTAATAAAATTTTCTTAAATTACAATTCTATTATAGATCGGTAGTGGGGAATTGAGAGGAAAACTATCCATAAAAAAGTACTATACATAAGCTATCTGAGCCAAATGGGTATATCTTTCAAGAAAGGTGTTCAGTTTCCTTGCCTACCTTTCAATTAGGAATCTATGACCGTTTTGGACACACTGTGACGACTTTAATATTCTATAAATGGAACTAGGCCCTGGCTTAGGGACAGACAAGATCAAGTAGACCACCTTTAAAACAACTGCTGTTTCCCTACATTAGCACCAGTCACAGGTATCTGCTTTAAAAAGCAGTTTCATTTCACGAACAAAGCCAATGCCCAGGTGACTTAGCACATCCCCTAACCTTCCCTAAATCCTTTAAACTTTGGTAACAGGTATTGAGCAGTTGTGTGATTACTGGGAGGAGGGGTAAGGATAAAGAGCAAAAAAGCATTTAAAGAAATGGCAACAAAAAAACAACCTTTTGAATAATGGACAAATACTACCACCAGTATAATTAATCATGATGCTGTGAGGATTACAAAGAATATTTGCAAATATAACCAACTATGCCTTAGGAACTATTCATTTTCATCCAACACATCAGAATATCTGATAAACACATCAATTCCTCTTGTTTCACAATACATTTTATTTTTAAAATAGATTCAATTAAAAACTCAATCAAATTGTTAGCATTGTGGCTAACAATTTCCTGGCTCACCCCAAATACATTTTGGTTTCAGTCTTTATTACTGAAAATCTTTCTTAAATGTCTGAGCCCATCTTCCTCTATTCAGTTTAGAAGGAGTATCTCTGCTGACTGGCTGGTGGCCGTTCCTGAAGCCAGGTTCTGCACATCGCTTTGCATTAAGCCGTGCTAGGTGGTGGAAGAGCCTGGGCTGCCTGTGGAATGACTCAGGATACATTCTGGGAAGGCTGCGTTCTGTTTTCTTTCTTTCTAAACTGCTAATGTGCTTATGATCTTGTGACCTGCCTGTTTTTCTGGGGGGTGCGGGGTGGAAGGTACAATTCCATACGGGGGAGAAATTCCTAATAGAAGGTAGCAAATGTATTATGCTTAATTCAGGTTTTATTGTTAATTCTAGTTAAGGATTCAAACTGAAGTCTTTGGAAAAGGCTATATCAAACTTAAAGTTAAGTGAAAAATTGTAATTCCATGATTGGGTATCACTACCTTAAAGCCTAAATTGGATAACACTTGCAAGATCGATTAGACAGATACACAGACAGATCAGACAGACACACACACACAAATACACACAATATTGCATAGAGATGTGCTAATAAATATGAAGAAAACGTTACTCAGACCCTAATTACAAAAACAAGCCAAGTAACCCACAAAATGAGCTTTTTAATATACAATGTTTGGCATTCGATCACAAAGAAGAAAATGTGATCCATTAAGAGATGAACCAGTCATCTGACCCAAATCCAGGAACGGCCAAGATACTGGATTAGAGAGCTTCAAAATGACTATAATAAAAATGTTAAAGGATCTAATGGAAAAGGTGAACATGTGTGAGCAGATGGGGAATTTCAACAAAGATGGACATATAGAGACAACTGGAAATGCTAGAAATGAAAAATGCAGTATCAGAAGAAAATTTTGATAGTTCGTAAGCCAGGCCATGTGCTAATCAGAAGACAATGCTCAGCAGAGGAAAGAATCCGAGAACTTGAAGTTAGGTAAAAAGAAATTAACTGAATTGAAATACAGAGAAAAAAAGCGGAAAGAAATGGAACAGAGCCTTAAGAGATCTCTGGAACATTATCAAATAATCTAATGCATATGTGATTGGAGTTTCAAAAAGATAAGAGACAATGGAGCAGAAGAAATGTGATAAGAGGTAAAGGCTGAAAATTTTCTAAAAGTGATTTAAAAAAAAAAAAATCAACCCACAGATCCAAGATGTTTACCTAACTCGGAGCAGGATAAATACATAGAAAATCACACCAAAGCATATCACAGTCAAAATGTTGAAAAGATAAAAAAAGAGAAAATCTTGAAAGTAGAGGAACGCCATGTTACATAGAGGAGAGCAATGATTAAATGATGGCCAACTTCTCTACACTGTAAAGCATTTTAACAGACCAATGTTTGAAACCTTTTCTATAATATAAAATGCCTTTTTCTATCACTCAGCATAAAAAGTATTTCAGTATCTTAGTCAAAATTAAACCAAGGACAAAATAAACCTCTTCAGAAGATAGCCAAACGATCATAAATAGGACAGGTTGGCCTATCAAAGAAGGGAGTTTACCTATTATTAAGTCCAATTATAGAGACATGTTTTCTTAAATTAGAATCTCAAGATGTTTCCAGATATTAAGAGTATTTATTTGTGAAATATTTTTTTAAGTCCTTTAAAAATCACTTTTGGAAAATAACTTTTTCCTCAGATGAAACGAGTGAAAAAATGAGTTAAAAATTAAAGAGGATTGACATTTTAAAGCACCAGGATCCAAGAAAGACCTGATTTAAACTAAGTCAAGAGTTTGCAATTTACATAATATAAGGACAATATTTTCAAACATCTCTGAGAAATTACTGTTTATATCTCTCATTATGTTATTTAGGCATATATGGTTATTAGTGACAGTGGAAGAAGTTCAACCTCAGTTGGAAAGAATAAACTTGAGGGTAAATCAAATGAGTCATAAGGTAGCACAGCACAAGATCTAGTCAGCCCAAATATTTAAATAGAAAAAAAGCATTTTCATATCCAGTCACGAGAGCAGTTGTTACCTCCTTGTCCAAATCCCAAATGCCCTAGAAGACTTACACACACATATACACCCACTAACTCCCAATGGACCACTCAGAGAATATCTAATTTAGGGGGAACCAATCCACAGGCTCATAAGCTAGGCTATGCAAATCAGATACTCCCCTGACCAAAAGATACAAAAACTCTAGCTATATGATGCTAGCCACTTATGCTGAAAGATCAAGAAGCACCATAACTGGGGTGGCCATTTTTGGCCCCGTGCACTCTACCTACACAAGCAGGCCAAGACAGCAAATCCATGCATCAGAAGAATAAAAATGGAGCACATCTGCAGAGAAAAGCAGTGAGAAAAGGCTATTTATTTAGCTTTCAGAGAGAGAGGGGAAGTACTATACTAAGTAAGCCTAGGGTTTCTGGCTTTCTAATTTCAGCCTTGTAAGGCCAGGGGGAACTCAGATGCCTATAAGATTGCCTATTAAACATTCTCCAACTGTTTCCTTTAATTTCTATCACTTAAACTACAAGATATCTAAAAATAAGATTCTTGACTCTAAAAACCTAATAAAAGCCACTGAAACTCAAGTAGGAACTCAGCAAACTAAAGCAGAAGAAGCCAAAGAAAGAAAATCTTTTTCTCAAATTTTACTCAGGTAGAACGTTTCATTTAAACAATAAAATTTTGGTAGGAATGTAAGGAGATACAGGAAGTTCTTAAGTCTTTATTGATCAGATAACTTCAGAATTACAACCTTCTCTCTAAGTTGTTTAACTGGAACACATAACCTGGGGTCCAACTTATTTTCACTCCAATCAAAAAAGGAAGCTTTTCTTCTGAAATAAAATTAAGTTTAAATTTTTAATTTTTGCTATTTTCTGTCCCTAAGCCTTTCCTCTATCCTTGGCTCTGTCTTCTCTTTTCCCCTGAAAAAAGAGATGCAGAAGCAAAATTCAGATCTGCCTCTGTTACTAGCATTTGAATACAGTCATGGGTTGCTTAAAGATAGGGATACATTCTGAGATGCGCATGAAATCACTAGGTGATTTCATCACTGTATGAGTATCACAGATGCCATAAACCACTCCACAGCCAGGCTGTATGGTACAGCCTGTTGCTCCTAGGCTACAAACCTGTACCGCATGTTACTGTACTGAACACTGTAGGAAACTGTAACATAATAGTAAGTATTTGTCTATCTAAACATACCTAAACAGAAAAGGTACAATAAAAATATGGTATAAAAGATAGAAAATGGTACACCTGTATAGTGCACTTAGCATGAATGGAGCTTGCGGGACCGGCCGTTGCTCTGGGTGAGTCAGTGAGTGAGGGATGAGTGAATGTGAAGGCCGAGGACATCACTGTTCACTACTGACGACTTACAAAGTCGACACTGTACACTTAGGCTACACTACATTTAAAATATTTTCTTTCTTTAATAAATTGACCTTAGCTTACTGTAATTTTAGCTTTATAAACTTTTTTAACTTTTCAACTCTCTTATAACATTTAGCTTAAACCAGCTATATAAAAATATTTTATTTATATCCTTATTCTATAAGCTTTTTTCTATTTTTAAATTATTTTCTTTTTTACTTTTTACTTTTGTTTGTTAAAACCCAAGACCCAAACACACACATTAGCCTAGGCCTGCACGGGGTCAGGAGCAGCAATGTCAGTCTTCCACCTCCACAACTTGTCCCGCTGGGCCTTCCGGGGCAATCACACACACCCCACTGGCATCTCCCATGATAACAATGCCTCTTTGTGCAACACCTCCTGAAGAATCTGCCACGGGCTCTTCTTAAGGAGGTGTCACTCTTTTCAGAATATGTCCATGGTGGTTTGCTTTATTGGTTTCTTTTTCATCACAGATTTGCTTGTAAGCAGATAATGCACCATAAACATTCCTCTTAATGAAAACCTTTCGGTGCTGGAGTCCATGTTTTCAAACTTTTTAAGGAGCTTGTGGAAGTCTGCAAAAGCCTCTGCTAAACCCTTCACTGAGAATTTTCTTGGGGACGGGGGCCTTCTTTTTCTTCTCCTGCAGTTTCCCATTCTCTTGCCTCTTCTTCAGCTGTGTGTTCCTGTTCCAGTTGCAACAACACCTCATTAGTCAATTCCTCAGGAACCACCTCCAGGAGCTCCTCCTTCACCCACACCCAGGTTCAAGTTGTTTGCCATCTCAACCACAGCCTTGTTGACTTTCGCAGCCTCCTCATGCTTGGCCAGTCCTCTGAAGTCATAGATGAACCTCTTGAGTGTCTTCCCGAAGATGCCATTCATACACTCCTGGTGACATCACCCCAAGCCCAAGCAAGGTCCTTGGTGCTGTCATAGATGCTGCAATCCTTCCAGAATTGCATATGTCTTCCTCAGTTGCAGCAATAGCCTGGGCAAAGGTCCTCCTCAGGCAGTAGGTCTTACAAGAGGCTATAACTCCTTAATCCATTGGTTGGATCAAAGAGGTGGTGTTTGGAGGGAGAAACCACAGTGATGTTGGGATGAAGATCACCAGTAAAGAGGATGTCGAGAGCACTGTCAGAAGGTATGTCACTGTGCAAACAGCACTTCCCCATTTTGCTGGCACAGAAATCCAGGAGGGCATCTTGGAAGAGGAGCTTGGTCACCCATGACTTTTCACAGTATACTGACTGGCAGTGTATGCTTATGGAGTCGCGTGAAAGCCCTGGGGGTCTCACTGTATCAGATCATAAAGGGTTTCAATTTAGTTTGCAACCCTGCCCCCAAAGAAGACTGTTGCCTGTCCTTAAAAGCCTTGAAACCGGGCATTGACTTGGCCTCCTAAATGGATGAAAGTCCTTTCGGGCATCTGTTTCCAGAATAGGGAGGTTTCATCCATATTGAGTATCTGCTCTGGAAAGTAATTTCCTCCACAATCAGCAAATCTAGAGTTCCCAATAAGTCTTCAGCTGTCTTCACATCAGCACTCTGATCATTCATTTTTTCATTATATAATGAATAACAATTCTTGAATTGTTAAACCACCCAGATTTAGCAGTAAACTCAACATTGTAGTTGAGTCCAGCCTTTTCTTTCATCATTGCAAGCAAACTTTTTGCTTTGGTCATGACCATTATAGTGCCGAGAGGGATATGCTTCTGTGCCTGGTCTTCAATCCAGGTCATTGGAAGTTTCTCCATGTCTGACGTAGGCCCTTCTCAATTTTTGCTAGTCTCATTGCCTTCAATGAAGCAGAGCCTTTAAAAGCTTTTATCACTCTGTTCTTGTTCTTAAAGATTGTAGCTATGTTAGAATGAGACAGGCCTGACTGGTGAGCAACAACCATCACTGATTTTCCACCTTCATAATCCTTGATCACTCTTAATTTCATTATCAGATCAATGACTCAGTGTGGCCTCTTACTGGCAACATTAAAAGTGGATTTTTGTCTACTTAGGGGCCATGATGAGCAAAACAACATGAGATTAAATCAAGCACAAGAGAAAATTATGCAATCAAGAGATGCCCTCAGCATGAGATGTATGAGGCTGCTGCCACATAACACAGCACAGTTTTATAGCAAACTTTTAAAAATATAAATACAGTACATTCTAAAATAACGATTAAAAGTATAGTATAATAAATACATAAAGCAGTAACAGTCGTTTACTATCATTATCAAGTATTATGTACTCTACATAATTATATGTGCTGTACTTTTATACAACTGGCAGCACAGGTTTGTTTACACCAGAATCGCCACAAATGAGAAATGCACTGTTATGCTATGATGTCATAATGGCTATGACATCACTAGGCGATAGGAATTTTTCAGCTCCATTATAATTTTATGGGACCACCATCCTATATTCGGTCTGTTGTTAACCAAAACGTCGTTATGTAGTGCATTACTGTAGTCTGAAAGGGCTCTGTAATAATCCTTAAATAGAATATAACTTACCTGGAAGATGTGATGCCTGACCTGTTACATACAATGCAAATTCCGGAGTTTGAATGACTTAACTCCAAAGGATTTAACAAAATATATGCAAGTAATGTAAGTACATGCACAATGGCGATCAACATATGAAAGCTGCTGTAGAAAACATATAAGCAAGTTAAAAGCACAGTGACTGGTGCACGGCCCTGACTCAGCTGAGTGATACCATCAACCAACCATTTGTAGATCAGAAGAGCAGATTCACAAGTTGCCAAGCAGTCTAGCAAATCATTCTTAGCATGACATGATTTTTTAAATGAAGATCAATTTCAAAACCCCTTTTATAATAATTGTGTTACTTGGACATTTCTGATGTTGAATTCTTATTGTATAAAAAGAAGGTCTAATTATAACTTCTTAGGTACCACCATTCCTCCCATATACAGAAAATAAAGTTTTTTAATCTATTCTACTTTGGAAGGTCACACCTTAGAAAAAGAGAAACTATTAGTCTCTAATGCAAAATTGTAATTACTACTAATGGTACTTCTGTAATATACTGATCTACTGATCATGGTTTATTTATAGGATATTACTTCCTTTGATGGGAGGAGGGCCTAAACCAAAACATTATTTACTAAAGGCTTAGAATTTTTCACCTCTGAGATGGGAATTCTTATTCCCTTGGTGACTACAAAATATCACTATGGAACAACAAAAACAGGTAGGCTCCCTATCCATCTCTGGTAGTTTCAACTACAATAACCATAGAAGAACTACCTCAATATTAAAGTTATCTGAAATCCTATGGAATAGACATGCTATACTGTTGTACAATTTTATTTTTCTCAAGCTGCTCACTTAAATAAACAAAGGGGTACTTATAAATAATGCTAAGTGATTTCAAATTCTCTGATCAAATCATAACATAAAGCATGATATCTAACAGTCTACTTACCATGAAAATCTGCACCCAACTTCTTAGAAGCCATTTAGAACCTGAAAAACAAAGAAATATTTCTTAAGCTCATGATGCCTTGAGGAGATATAAACAAATCATTACAAGAAAATTTAAACTATAATAAGGAAACTAGAAGACCACACACAAGGAGCAGGTCAGTCCAAAAAGTCTCCAAGCAGAAAGGGGGAAAAATTAGTTTTCTAGAGATAAGTATTTCTGAAATCTTCATGTTCTGAAAAAAAAAATCAGAATAGCAAACTAGCCACTGACCAATTTACATACAAACTATCAAAGGAAAAAATTACTTATCTTCCTGATATAAACTACAAATATATCAATAGATTATGAAAAATATCCCATTTTATTGTTATGCAAATATAGACCTTTTACCAGCAATTAACTATAACTGTTAAGACTGAAATTTCTGAAGTGGAGAATGAATGACATACAACCTTTTGTACCATTTTAATTTTGTATAAAATTCAAAAAAATAAAGGGGGGGAACCTATAAAACCACACATCTAGCTTAATATTATCTTGGCACTTTCAGCCCTTTTATAAGTAGGTACAAAGTCTTTTCTTACACAAATAATCTGAGCTCTTCACCCAAAAGTTTATCTCCCTTGATATGGTGTTTATACCTTTTACTAACCTAAGATATAAGCAGAAAAAAATTAAAGGCTAACTATATGAATTTATGGTACGGTGTCTATTACCTGCATTATAGTATACTGCAAGACATAATACTGAAAATGATCTATCTTCCACTGTAAGTTTAAAACACAAAGTGAGAATATCACATCTATTATATCTTGTGAAAATTACTCAAAACAAAATCTGCACAGAATTTTTAAAGAAATTGACAAGCTGATTTTAAAATTTACATGGAAAGGCAAAGGAAATAGAATAGCCAAAACAATTTTGAAAAAGAACAAAGTTGGAGAACCACCTAACTTCAAGACTTACTATTAAGCTACAATAATTAAGACTGTGGCAATGGCGTAAGGATATTACATAGTCCAATGGATCAGAGTCCAGAAATAGACCCATCCACATATAGCCAACTGATTTTCAACAAAGGTGCAAAGGCAATTCAAAGGGGAAAGGACAGGCTTCTCAACAAATGGTGCCAGAC
Organism: Rhinolophus hipposideros; assembly: GCF_964194185.1. Taxonomy (NCBI): domain Eukaryota; kingdom Metazoa; phylum Chordata; class Mammalia; order Chiroptera; family Rhinolophidae; genus Rhinolophus; species Rhinolophus hipposideros. The sequence continues at coordinate 50,871,961 of NC_138057.1, read as the reverse complement.
ATGCAGATGCAAAAAAGTAAACAAACCTTGATCCATACTTTGTACCATATATAAAAATATTAACTCAGGGGAATGGGAAGATTATCGCTAAAGGCTACAGGGTTTCTTTTTGGGGTGATGAAAATGTTCTAAAAGTGACTGTGGTGATGACTGCACAATGTCACATACAAAAAGCCACTGACTTGTACATTTTAAGTGTGTGTGAATTGTGTGTGATATACTGATACACCAAAACACCACGGACGCTCTCAACTGCATCATGGTAAATGAAAGAACCCAAACTCAAAAGGTTAACATACCATGTGATTCCATTTACGATATTCTGGAATAGGGGACAAAAAAGTAATCTAACTACCAGGGACTGATAGTAGGGGAAGGAACTGACTATGAAAGGAAACACAAGAATTTTTTGAGGTTGACGGAACTGTTGTATATTTGATTCTACTACTGGTTACATTACTATATGCATTTGTCATAATTAATAGAACTATAAACTAAAAATGGTAAATTTTACTATATGTAAACTATACCTCAATTTTTTAAAGTATATATACCCATCAAATTGAAATTAAATAGAATCAGTGAATACTAATAACATTTTAACCTAGCCTAATGGAATAAAATTTCATTTTTAAAATATAAAAATTCAAAATAAATGATACGGCTGTCCCAAATTCTATTAGTATGCTTTCTGCCTGATGAAAAAGGGTTTTCTACAGTGATGTATGGTTTCTAACAATGGATTTCTTCCTATTTAAAAGCAAAAAACGAAAGTAAATAAATTAGTTTATATCTCTCTTCGCTTACAAAAAGAAGTTGAAAAATGCAAATAACATTATTTTAATACTATGTCTTTAACTGGTAAAATATCTTCTAAACTTAGCAGACACAGAGCAAGGCTAAAACAGTTTCTAAAATGCAGTCACCATGACTAGCAAGTACAGGACTTCTCTAAGGGGTGATAAAAATGTTCTAAAACTGACTGGATGATGGTTCCAAAATTGTCAACATACTAAACAATACTGAATTGTATGCTTTAATGGGTAAATTGTATGGCATGTGAATTAGAACAATAGTTGTTACTAAAAAAAAGTAGCTCTAAACTTGCAAAGCTGTGCAACTAAAGAATGATTATTAAGGTAGATATACAGGAAAGGAAAGAAAAAGATGAGTGACATCTTTTCCCTTTCAAAATGGCTTTTATGAATAACTAATAATTTTACTTATTGGTAAAAGAGAATTTTATTCATTACTTTTTATAATCTGTAGGATAATAAATTAACTCACTTTGGGGGGGGATGCAAACAAAACAAACCACTTCCAATAATAGCCTATTCCTGATTCTAACTTAGCCAAGGCCATTTCATAGACGCATTTCCCCAGCTTATATTACATCCCAATTTATCCATCTGTCCTACATTGGATAACAGTAGGACATGCCATAACAGTAGCAAGAGGCATATATTTGTCTTAATGAATAGTGACCTCAGAGAGTTGGTGTCCTCATATCAAGTGTCATTCAAGGACAGTTTAAAGTGTCAACAGCAAACAATTATCATGCCATTTCCGTTACAGATAGTCACTGGTTAGTTAAAAGCTATGGACTTAATAACAACATTGAGTAGAAGACAAACCCCTTTAAGGATAAAAAGTATTATGTAAAAAGTAAGAATTCTCAGATTTCAAAAGAAACAAGCCATATTTTAAAATTAGTGAAAAGAAAAAACCGGAAGGAAATACATTAAAAATATTTAAAGGGGTTGCTTCTAGGTGGTAGGACTGGAAATAATTCATAATATTTTTGTTTGGATTCTAAACATTCTATGGCAAATTGGTATTATTTTATAATTTCCATAAAGCTTTACTTTAAAAGTTTCAGTTTTCATCATGATGTGGGGATGAAGTAGTCTGGTTGATACTCTAGTTAATAGAATTAAATTTATAAAGGATGTGGATCACCAATTTTCAAAGATCCAAAAAACCATACTGAAAATGATTTAACCTTTTTATATATGCAGAAGACATTTCATAGGCTCTTATAGGCTTCAGGGTTATCATAATGTACATAAACCCCAACAATACAATGAGACTTTTAAACCCAAAAGCAAGATTCTTGGCAGACTCAACCTTGCCACATATGCACACACCAGAAATGTGTTTTCCTAAATCTCGGCTGGGAAAGGAGTGTCCAAGCATCCAGCAATGAGAGCTATGAATATATTATGCTCACAGACAGATGCAGGAAATTAGTGTTTTCATCTCTGTGTCCCTAATAATTATTGATATTGTGGGATATCAGCTATTTGAAGAAGCAGCTGTTTTTTGAGAGGTAAATGGCTTGGGAGAGGCTGCTTGAGTCTCTGATTTAATAAATAATTTTGCAAACAAGCTAACATCAGGAATGTTTTAAAGAAGTTCAACCAAATTTAGATGGATTCTTAAGGGCTTTTTTAAAAAGGCCCTATCAAAAGACAACCCACAGAATGGGAGAAAATATTTGCAAACCATATATCTGATAATATCTAGATTACATAAATAACTCTACAACTCAATAATAAAAAGACAAATACCCCAATTAGAAAATAGACAAAAGGATATGAATATCCTTCTTCCAAAGAAGATATACAAATGACCAAGAAGCACATTACATGTTCAACATTGTTGGGGAAATGCTAATCATAAACTCTCCTCTCTAGCCCTCATGTGAAAGCATGTGTATTGCCGGCAACAAAGTAAAATTTGTATTAAAGAAATAAAAATTAAAATATAGCTTTTTTATTACTAAATGAAATGAGGTACATTCTTTAAAATTATGCCTCAATAGAGCTGATAAAATATAGATTTTCTACGGATTTTCTTTAAATATTTTTTTTAATTTTTTTTTTTTTAAAGAAAGGGTTTTTATTTATTTATTTTTTTTTTTTTACATTTTTTTTTTGCCTTTGTGTGTGTATGTATGTGTTGAGAGCCCACTGGCCCATGTGGGAATCGAACCGGCAGCCTTCAGAGTCAGGAGCACGGAGCTCCAACCGCCCGAGCCACCAGGCCGGCCCTAAATATTAAGATAGTCCGCTGAATGCAACTCCTATTTTTCACAAACCATAAGATTATGAGAAATCTGTATTTGGTCACTTACAGTAAAGATTTTTCTGTCTGCTATGCAGTAAAACTTCACTGTCTCTCTAGGATCAAAGACATTTTAATAGCTACTTAGGATCAACTTTCTTTTCCTCAAACAGCTAAGCAACATCAAGTGATATATATATTTATAAGCTCCCTCATAAACTTTCTATATTTAATTGTAACCATTTATTTTATAATTCCTTCCTATAATCTGCAAGTTCAATTTGAAAAAGGATTAAGTTATAGAAAGTTCAAAAGATGGGTCTTGTGGCATTGCAATTGTTTATTAAAAGCATATAATAAATGGGAAATGTAAGTTTTAAAAGATTGTTACAAGTTGAATTGAATTACTTTAAGTAAGTAAAAAATGTGCACAAGACTAAAACCACATTCGCCCCCAATGAAAAACTATAAATGTTGGGGGGAGAGCGGAGTCATAAACAAGCCTAAATTGCCATTAAAATATAAATGCTTCTATTAAAGAAAAAGTATCAAGGAGAAATAACAATAGCACACATTCTTCATTCATAAACTTTTCCACTAATAAAATGTAGAACTCCCTGAAGCAACCAGGAACTTCAAAAACAATTTTGCCACTTCAGTGACACTTCAGTTCAAATGCTACAGGAAGAAAACTTAATAACTTAAATTCGGAATCACTGATTAAAGATATTTAAGAACAAAAACAGGGGCCAACATGGTGGCTTAGGCTGTTAGAGCTCCATGCTCCTAACTCCGAAGGGTGCCAGTTCGATTCCCACGTGGGCCAGTGGGCTCTCAACCTCAAGGTTGACAGTTCGATTCCTCGACTCCAAGGAATGGTGGGCAGCGCCCCCTGCAACTAACAACAGCAACTGGACCTGGAGCTGAGCTGCGCCCTCCACAACTAAGACTGAAAGGACAACAACTTGAAGGTGAACGGCACCCTCCACAACTAAAATTGAAAGGACAACAATTTGACTTGGGAAAACGTCCTGGAAGTACACACTGTTCCCCAATAAAGTCCTATTCCCCTTCCCCAATAAAATCTTAAAAACCAACAAACAAAAAAAAAAGAATATGGCTATAAACACTGAATTGAGTTCATGAGACCTTACATGCAGTCTCTTCAAGTCTGAGAATTAGCCAGAGACACTGTTTTCTGGACCTATCACTGTCCACAAATTCTGTGTATGCAAAACTGAGAAAGTTCCCTTATTTACTGACTGCTGCACATCAGCATATTTGGCTGAAGATGGAAGGCCAGCAACAGAGGTCAACAGTACACTGATTCACACTGCAAAGCATTTCAATAGCCCCAGCACGCTTCTTTATGCATTAATTTCTTCTTGCAACTCAGCTAGAATACTGTTTGTTCAATCAGATTTTTCCTGAGCACCTTCATCTCATGGAAAGCTAAAAAGGAAAATCTAAATCTGAGTCACTAACCTGCAGAAATAAGATCTAACAGGCCATGTAATTTGGAAAAGGATGTCTACTACGTGGGTTTGGAAACAGTCTTATCATAGAGGTTATATTTTGGTGATGGGTTTACAAGTGCGGCTTTTAGTTTTTTCTATTGTGCTATTTGCTTTCCACGTTTTCTATATTGAGCACATATCTATAGATTGACACACATACATAATACTTTGTAATTGGGGGGAGGAGTCAAGTGGGGGGAGCAGAAAACCTGTTAAGAGGACTAAAAAGAAACAACATAATATGTAACTAATAAAAGATTGTGACCTTAGAGAGGAAAAAAAGAATATACCAGTGCTTTCTAGACAAGTAAAAATATAAGAAACACACAAATGCTGCATGGAGATGTAACAGATGTTTGACTTTACTGACAATAATGGATGCAATCCGTGATGAAGAGCTAACCTTATGAATTGCCCCAAGTAACATAACATCACCACTCATAAAGCAAAAACTATAGGAAACAGAACTAGGAAGAAATACATAAATAAGATCTAATTCATATTATGTCAAAAGCATAATACATCTTTTCAAGTACCCACTGAACATTTTACAAAAACTTGTGAGTAAAATATCAGGTCACAAAGAAAATTTCAATAAATTTCCAAAATCAGAAGTAGCACAGCCCATAGTCGAAAGACAAAATAATAAAAATAACATCAGAAAACAACAAAAAAAGTCCTATTACCTGATTTTTTAAACTCCTCTTACAGAACTCACATACCAAAGAGAGAACCAAAAATAAAATTGCAGAAGATGGTGACAATAAAAATAACGCATTTGAGAACCTACAATAGTCACCTAAAGCAGTACTCAGGAAAATTCACAGCATAAGGACATGGGATATAAATAACCACTTAAAGAAATCCCAAGAATGGGGACAGTAAACATACAAGCAGAAAATAATCAATTAAAAATCAGAAAAGTAGATCAAGTAATAAATAGACCCAAAAACTGACTCTTTAGAAAATATATAAACCATCCAGCTAACTTAATTTTAAAAAAAAGGATGAGGGGGAATAAGTATACAAACAGAACACATAATCCTAAAACACTGCTTTGTTCACCTCTTTGCAAATACATTTAAGAACCTGAATAAAATGGATAATTTTCTAGGAAAACATTATCAAAACTGACCCTAGCAAAGGCAAAAGTCTTTACCAGACCTATAACTATAGAGAAAAAAGAAAAGTTATCAAAGAGCTCTTACTACCCAAAAGAAACCTAACTCCAATGAGATTTTTTAATAAGATTTCTATTAAAAATGTAGCTATCATACAATATTAGTTTCAGGTGTACACCATAGTTATTCAACATTTATATACCTACACAAGTGATCACCATAAGTCCAACAACCATCTGACACTGTACTACGCTATCACAATATTATTAACTATACTCGCTATGCCATATATTGCATCCCCATGACTTACTTGTTTTATACCTGAAAATTTGAACCTCTCATTCCCCTTCACCTTTCCCCCACCTTTTAAAAATTTTCAATTACAGCTGACATTCAATATTATTTTATATTAATTTCAGGTGTGCAGCACAGTGGTTAGACATGTATATAACTTAAGAAGTGATCCCCCTGACTAGTACCCACCTGGCACTACACACAGCTATTACCATATCACTAACTATATTCCCTTTACGTTACATCCCCATGACTATTTTGTAACTACCGATTTGTACCTCTTAATCCCGTCACCTTTTTCACACTGCCCCCCAACCCCCCTCCCATCACCCTAATACAGATATTACAATACAGATATTACAATATTGACTATATTCCTTATGCTGTGCCCTACATCCCTGACTACTTTGTAACAAACAATTTGTACTTAACCCTTTCCCCTTCCCCCCTCCCATCTGGCAACCAACAAAATGTTCTTTGTCTATGAGTTTGTTTCTGTTTTGTTTTGCTCTTTAGATTCCACATATAAGGGAAATCACATTGCATCTGTCTTTCTCTGTCTGACATGCTCCACTCAGCACAATACCCTCCAGTTCCATCCATGTTGGTGCAGATGGCAAGAACCCATTCCCTTCCATGGCCAAGCAACATTCCATTGTGTATATGTACCACCTCTTCTTCATTCATCAACGGACACCCAGGCTGCCTCCACATCTTGGTCATTGTAAGCAATGCTATAATGAATATAAAGATGCACACATCCCATCGAAGTAGCATTTGGGGCTTCTTCGGATAAATACCCAGAAGTGGGATTACTGGGTCCTTCTTTGTCTTGTTATAGCCTTTGTTTTAAAAGTCTATTTTTGTCTGGTTTAAGTATTGCTACCCCAGCTTGATTTTCTTTGTTTCCATTTTCATGAAATCTCTTTTTCCATCCCTTTAGTTTTAGTCTGTGTCTCTTTCAATCTGAAGTGAATCTCTTGTAGGCAGTATATGTAAGGGTTTTGTTTTCTTAACCACTCAGCCCTCCTATGTGTTTTGATTGGAACATTTAACCCACTTACATTGAAAGTAATTGCTGATAGACACGTAGTTATATTGCATTCTTTTTTTTTTTTTCATCTTAAAGAAGTCCCTCTAACATTCCTTGTAATACTGCTTTGGTGGTGGTGAACTCTAGCTTTTTCTTGTCTGGGAAGTTCTTTATCTGTCCTTAGATTTTAAATGATAGCCTTGCTGGGTAGAGTACTATTGGTTGTAGGTCCTTGCTTTTCATCATGTTGAATATTTTGTGCCAATCCCTTCCGGCCTGCCATGTTTCTGTTGAGAAATCAGCTGACAATCTGATGGGGACTCCCTTATAAGTTACTAGCTGCCTTTGTCTTGCTGCTTTTAAGATTCTCTCTTTGTCTTTAACCTTTGCCATTTTAGTTATGATGTGTCTTGGTGTGGGCCTGTTTAGGTTCTTCTTGTTTGGGACTTTCTGAGCTTCCCGATTTTGTATGTCTATTTCCCTCACCAGGTTAGGGAAGTTTTCAGTCATTATTTCTTCAAATAAATTCTCAATCCCTTGCTCTCTCACTTGTCTTTCTGGTACTCCTAAGATGTGAATGTTATTGCATTTGCTGTTGTCCCAGAGGTCTCTTAAACTATCCTCATTTGGGGGGGGATAGTTTGGGGATTCGTTTTTCTTTTTGCTGTTCCGATTGGGTGTTTTCTGCTACCTTGGCTTCCAAATCACTGATTCTATCCTCTGCTTCATCTAATCTGCTAGTGATTCCGTCTAGTGTATTCTTCATTTCACTTATTGTATTCTTCACATGTTTTATTTTAATGGTTTCTATGTCCTCTTTTACACTTGTTATTTCTTTGCTGAAGTTCTCACTAAGTTCCTTGAGCATCCTTATAACAATTGCTTTGAACTCTGTATCTAATAGGTTGCTTGCCTCCATTTCCTAAAGTTCTTTTTCTGGAGTTTTCTCCTATTCTTTCATTTGGCATAATTTCTTTGTTTCCCCATTTTGGCTGTCTCTATATGTTTGTTTCTATGTATTGGGTACATCTGCTATATCTCCCAGTCTTGGTCAGGTGGCCTTATGTAGTAGGTGCCACATGGGGCCCTGGCACAGTCTCCTTGGACACCTGCACCAGGTGCTTCAGAAGTGTCCCTTGAATAGGTTTTGTGTGCCCTCCTGTGTAAGTTGAGCTTTGATTGCTCCTGGCACGTAAGTGGGTAGGACTGACCCTCAGGCTGACTGGTTGTGGGGCTGGGCCACATCCATAGCTCACAGGGCGCTATGAGGGCTGACAATTAAGTTTGCAAACTTGTTGCAACGATGTTGCTAACTTTTGGATATCACAGGGATTCTTCCTTATGAATTTGTACCAACTGGAGAAACAGTTAACCAAGTTTACTGTTTGGGAGTGCTGAAAAAGCCTGCGTGAGAAAGTTAAGACTACTGGAACTTTTCGCCAACAATTCATGGCTCTTACATCACGACAATGCACCAGCTCACACGGCACTGTCTCTGAGGGAGTTTTTAGCCAGTAAACAAATAACTGCATTAAATGCCCTCCCTACTCACCTGATCTGGCCCCCAATGACTTCTTTCTTTACCCAAAGATAAAGGAAATATTGAAAAGAAAACATTTTGATGACAGTCAGGACCATCAAGGGTAATACGATGACACCTCTGATGGCCATTCCAGAAAAAATTCCAAAATTGCTTTGAAGGGTGGACTAGGCACTGGCATTGGAGCATAGCTTCCCAAGGGAAGTGTTTCAAAGGTGACTGTAGTGATATTCAGTAATGAGGTAGTGATATTCAGCAATGATATTCAGCGTGAATTTACGAACTTAATTGTCCAACCTCGTATGTGGGGGGGATTCACCCCAGCGGGCTCTGGTGCCTGTTGAGATCACCCTTTGTGTGTGCCACTTGTGGGGCTAATGGGTTATGCTCTGCTGTGGTCTGAAGCCAACCTCCATGTATATTGCTTCTGGAGCCTCTTGGGAGGAGCTCCAGTGCAGGCCCAAGTGACTCATTGCCTGTGACCAGCGGGGGACTACCTGGTAGAAGTTACAACGTGAGAATGCTGACTAATGGGGAAATTACAGAAGACGTCCCACTAAGCACAGGAACAAGATGTCCATTACTAAGAAAGGAGAGAGAAGAATGGGCAAAGAACTAACCATGTAATGGAAACGTATGGGTGCAGGTGTCCTCAAAGTATTTTTATGATGTTGGTTAAACCTGAAATGTACAATTTAGAATCATGTGGGCTGCAAATATCACTTCAAAAAAATGTCTATTATTGTGCTCGCTTCGGCAGCACATATACTAAAAAATGTCTATTATAAAAAATGAAAACGTTAAACAATGACTTCTTGTAGTTACCAATAACTAACCTGAAATCATAAGGCCTCTGAGACTAACATAATAGAAAAGAAAAACACTGACTAGTTTAAATGTTAGAATAGAGAAGTCATGACATAAAGACCAATTAGAAATTTCAAGTCACTATATTAACCAATTCATTAAAATTCATTTAACATGTTTTCTTCAATGTGATTTAGAGTTTAGTAAGAAGAATACAATTACCCAAGAGGAAATACGGCCACAAGTTCATCAATTTAGCTTTTTAAATTATAAACAAACATTGACTGGGGAAAAAATAATTTCAAGAAGTTACTGAACGTCACCTCCTCTCCAGCTCTTCCAAAAACCACGTCACAAACTCATGCCACAATACAAGGGAGAAAAGAGCACTATGGACAGTTAAACACTTGGGTTCTAGTCTCACTGCTTCCATCAACTTGCAATGGTTTGAAACTAGTCAAAACCTCTGACAGGAAAAGGGGAAAAAAAATTCAGGGCTTCTTCTGTAAAAAGAGAGTCCTATAGTAAATTATCTATTGACAACCTTTTCAGAATTAGGGGTCTAGATATATTCTTTTAAAAATATGGACTTTCATGGTTTTCATAGCCTATACATATAAGAAATGTCACAAGACTTCAAATTCTTAGCTATGAGGGCAGATAAACAAGTGTAATCACTTGAGCCTGTGACTCAGTAAGTATACAGACCACACCCCTGTGTTTATAAGGAAAAGAAAATGCTGACTATTTGACATTAATAACACTACTTCACTCTATAAGTAGCCAATACAATATAACTGATTAATATAAAATACGAAGAACCCAACTAGAGGCTATTAATCTGACCTGAGAGAAACACAAACATAAATTTTCTATCCTTACAACAGTCTTCATACTCCGTGGATTATATCATTCTAACTGTTCCAGTCATATGAAACCTGAATGATTTTTCCCATAGAAACAAAGAAGTAACAGAGCCTTGCCCACCAAACTTGAGACTTCATATCCCCAGCGGAACACTATGCAGTACCAGGCAACAAACAATACAAAGATGACACAACTTCATAGAATGTCAAGGATTTGAGGGGAGAAGGTAAGGCTTGTTAAGTAATTTTACAGGCAAATAAAATATTTTTATGTTAAAATAGACACCAGAATAAATGACTCTATTTAAAGTTCTATCAAGTTAAGAAACAGATTATTTCTATTTTATTTAAACTATTCCAACACATAAAATGGAAACAAATATAGTTTTGCAGCTAACTGCCTATCTCCCCACTAGGCCTTAAGTACCATGAGGACAGGAACCACTTTTATTTCATTCACCACTGCATCAAGCAGTGCCTGTAAGTAGTGTTCAGTAAGTACCTAATTCTGCCAAATTCTCAAGTTATTATACAAGATCAGCATAATACTAATACCAAAACTTGAAGGATAGCAGAAAAAAAGAAAATACGAAACAAAGTCTTATTTATTTTTTAAAAAAATTAAAAAAAAAATTTATTTTTTAAGGAGGGCACAATTCACAGTGGCCCATGTGGGCATCGAACCCATTGATGTTCAAACACATTGATGTTATTACTGTGTTTCCCCGAAAATAAGACCTAATCGAAAAATAAGCCCCAGCGTGATTTTTCAGGATGACATCCCCTGAACACAAGCCCTAACGCATCTTTTGGAGCAAAAATCAATATAAGACCCGGTCTTATTTTTGGGGAAACACGGTAGCACCATGCTCTAACCAACTGAGCTAACTGGCTACCCCTAAGTCATAGATATTTATAAATGTGTATACAGTATTCCCCAACCAACTGAGCTAACTGGCTACCCCTAAGTCATAGATATTTATAAATGTGTATACAGTATTCCCCAACCAACTGAACTAACTGGCTACCCCTAAGTCATAGATATTTATAAATGTGTATACAGTATTCCCCCCTTACACACAGGGGATACGTTCCAAGACCCACCACAGTGGATGCCTGAAACTATGGATAGGACTGAACCCTATATATACTATGTTTTTATCTACACATACATAACTATGATAAAGTTTAACTTCTAGGTTAGGCACAGTAAGAGATTAACAACAATAACTAATAATAAAATAGAACAATTAAACCAATATACTGTAATAAAAGTTATGTGGATGTGGTCTCTCTCCAGTAATGTTTTATTTTTCAGTCCAAACCTATTTCTGAACCTGTGTAATCATCTGACTTGCAGTAAATGGCTTGGTATCGCTCGTTTCAGGGGATCCATTCATACAAGTTCACTGCCTTCTGGCACAACACACTGCCATCAATCGGGACAGATTTTCTGTTCATGTCTTCAACCCACAAATGTAATGCCTCTTCCATCTTAACTAAGCACTTATGCATTGTGGCTGTAATTTTTGCACTTTCGACACAGCAAAGCTATCATGAATTTCTTTTTCCTTCCTCATAATTTCACTGATAGAAGATTCATTCTTACTGCAGATCTTAGCAACTTCAGCATGATTTTTAAAACTTTCCTAATTAAGTCAAGAAGTTTCACCTTTTCACTTAAAAGGAGCACTTTATTGCTTCTCTTTGGTATGTCCGAATTGCCAGCATCACTACTCGTGCTTTGAGTCCATTATTACGTAAAATAAGGGTACTTGAACACAAACACTGAAATACTGTGACAATCATTCTGATAACCAAGACAGCTACTAAGTGACTAACAGGTAGGTAGCGCATACAGCACAGAAACACTGGACAAAGGGAGGACTCATGTCCTGGCAAAGATGAAGGGAGACGGTGTGAGATTTCATCACACTACTCAGAACAGTGATCAATTTAAAACTTATGAATTGTTTATTTCTGGAATTTTTGATTTAATATTTTCCAACCACAGTTGACCACAAGTAACTGAAACCATGGAAAGCAAAACAATGGATAAAGGGGAACGACTGTATTTGTATTTATATACACACAACCAAATTCTAATAAAAATAGTAGTAAACTGAATTAAACAGCAAACTCCTAGCTATAGAAAACTTTTCAGGAAAAGTGATAGTTTCCTTCCACACAAAATTTCAAAGCAAAAAGAAGATGGAAAAGAAGCAATCTATGTAGCATGTACCAATCAACCTAAGATTATTGGCACTTGTGACACTAGCTCTACTTACAAAGCTAAAGGTACATACAATACGTACACAAAAGAATCTTCTATATTTTACAACTGAGAAATCTTAATATGAAAGAATTTCTAATAAAAGAACACAAAAAGTGCAAAACAGGTCTTTTGACAAATCTTAGTTGCTTTATAGGTATCTATCAAAATGGGCTGTAATTTACCTAATAACAATATATAACATATTCTACTTACCAATAAAAACAAAGATTATCAAGAGAATCTAAAGGAATTATCATAAGGATTAAATAAGATAATGCAAGCAATAGTTAACAGTGTCTACTGGCATCTCCTCATCTTCCTAAATCTTTTTTTTTATCTTCCTAAATCTTATTTTAAGAAAGGTAATTCTTGTACTTACTCTAAAGAACAAAGAAAAAAAACTACTACCAAAAGACCATCACCTAGAGTAAGAAATCCATTCAGTTTTATATTGACATGAGTCCTTGTCAAAGAGAAACCCTATTGTATAAGGCTTAAAAATGTAATTTCAGCATACATACATACGTTCAAAATTTTTTGAAACATCCCTGGAAAATAAACAAACTCTACCATCCTCCAAACAATAAGAAAATGTTCCATCTCTCCTCTCACCATCATGTAAAGTTCAGAAAAATTTTTAAAAGAATGAGGATGCTGGCATATTTTATTTTAGACTAAAAAAGAAAATCATAGCACATTATAAAAACTTCAACACAGGGAACTATGTCCATTAACAAAATATTAATATTACTTTTTCTTATCCATGTTGAATAGAAATACAAATCCTACGAGGTTGTTAAAACCAAGTTACTCAAAAAAACTTCCCAGTGTCTGTCTAACTAGAATTACCAACTGCAAAGTCACAAGTATGACATATTGGTTTATTCTATCACAGAAGCAGAAACACTGTTTAGGAAATTCCAAATATAAAAGGTTTGCTTAACATGTGAAGTTTATGTAATACATAACTACTTCTAATACAAATGTAAACATATATTAAAAATCCTTATCCCCCAATACCATTTTATGGACTCAATCAATATAATGCACTATTATCCAACTACGTGCAAGCCAGTTAACTTACCTATAATGTTAAGTACATTATACATTATTTTCAGAAAAATGGGAAATATTGGTACTGTAAGCAAGGCAGGCAGTTTGGAAACCTGACTATAACACAATGAAGTCATAGATGGCTAACCTAACATTAAACGTCAGAACACCACTGATTTCAAATAAGCATCAATTTTTTTCTACATAATAACTAAGAAAAACAAGAGAAAAAGTAGTAAAACCAAAAGTTAATTCTTTGCAAAGGTCAATAAAGTTGGTAAATCTGTAGGCAAGGCTCATTAAAAGGAAAAAAAAAAGAAAGCTGATATCAGGAATGCAGGAGGGAACACCACTACAATTCTTACAAAGATTAAAATACTATATAGAAATAATTTTATGACTAAAATTTCACATTTTAAATGAACCAATTTCTTAGGGAGGGGGAACTACGAAAGCTCACCCAAAAAGAAATAGCCTCAATAACCTTATATCTATTAAAGAAATTAAATTTGTAGTTAAAAATTTATCATAAAGAAAATTCAGTGCCCAGATGGCTTTACTGATGAAATCTATCAAATGTTTAAGGAAGAAATAATACCAATTTTACACAAACGCTTCCAGAACATTAGAGGAAGGACTACTTCCCCTCATTCTTTAAGACAAACATTACCTTGATACCAAAGCAGCCAAAGATATTACAAAGAGAGAAAACTACAGAATAATATCCCTCATGAACATAAATACAAAAATTCTTAAAATTTTAACCACTCGAATCCAACAATATATACAAAGCACAATATATCATGACAAGGTGGGGGTTTTCCCAGGAATATATTGGCTAAATATATTAACTTTTTTTAAAAAATCAATGTCATCATATTAAAACTAAAAGAGAAAAATCATGATTATCTCAAGACAGAAAGAACACATGACAAAATCCAATACCCAATCCTCAAAATACTTTCAGCAAACTAAGGTAAACTTGATAAAAAAACATCTATAAAAAAAAACAGTGAACATCTTACCTAACGATAAAAGACTTTTCTCTTAAGTTCAGGAATAAGGCAAGGATGTCCACGTTCATTACATTGTATTGGAGGTCCTAGCCGGTGCAACAAGACAAAAAAAGAAATAAAAGGCATCGAGATTGGAAAAAGCAAGTAACAGCTGTCTTTATTCAGTATGATCTGCAGATAATCTAGTGGAATCTACAAAAGCGTACTAGAACTAATACATGAATTTATCAACGTTGGAGAATATAAGATCAACACATCCAGGTGTGATCTAAACATATGATGAATGCTGCTGCCAAGTGCCATCCAACAGAAAGGCAGGGATCTTCAATATGGGAAGCGGCGCTTCAAACCTTAGTAACAGTGCATGACAAGTTTCAACTTGTTCGGTGCAATCAAGTGTGAGCTATGGTTGAGAGAAGGTGTGTTTTAAAGTGTGCAGTAAATCATGGATCGCGAACAAGGCATTAACGTAAAATTTTGTTTCAACTGCAAAAAAGTCCTAAAGAAACACATAAAATGTTAAAATTAGTTTATGGTGATACTGCAGTGACCATGAAGACGGTTTACAAGTGATTCACACGATTTCTTAATGGTTGTGAATCGACTGAAGACTAGGAGAGATCAGGATATCCTTCAACATAAAAAACCCAAGAGAATGTTGAAAGAGTAAGGGAAATGATTCAATCAAGCAGGCAACTGACTATTAGGGAAATTTCTGAGGATCTGAACATCTCTTACAGTTCATTCAAAGCATTTTAACAACAGATTTGAACATGAGGCGAGTGAATGCTAAATTTATTCCATGCGTTTGACCCTCGAACAAAAACAACAGCATTTGTCAGTTTTGTTGGAGTTGTGCAATCGTGCCACTTCAGATTCCAGATTTTTAAGACATGTTATCATGAGAGATAAAACTTGGGTCTACAGTTATGATCCTGAGACCAAGGTTCAGAGTACTTAATGGAAATCACCCAGTTCTCCTCATGCAGAAAAAGCATGTCAATCAAAATCTAACATCAAGGTGATGTTAATTGTGTTTTTTGTTTGACCTTGATGGAATTGTGCGAGCTGATTTTGTACTCAGGAACACTATGGTGAACTCTGAGTATTATAAGGGCATATTAGAGAGTTTAAGAAACGATGTGCGGAGAAAACAGTCTGAGAAATGGGCGAACAGTTTCATCCTCCATCATGACAATGCTCCATGTCACACATTGCTTCTGGTACAGCAATTGCTCTCAAATAAAAACATTATGATGTGTCTTCATCCACCTTATTCACTGGATCTGGCACCATGTGACTGCTGGCTCTTCCCCAAAGTCAAAATGACCATAAAAGGTAAACGTTTTGAATTGATTCAGGACATCGAGGACAGCACAACTAAAGACACTCACGAAAGAGGATTCCAGAACTGCTTCAGAAAGTGGCAAGTACGATGAGATAGTGTGTTCGAAGCGAGGGACAGCGTTCTGAGGGGGCTTAATAGCAATGTACCTTTTACTGTAATACATTTTTTTAATTTAAACATTCCCCATATTTATTTATCACACCTCGTAATAATCAATTGCATTTTTATATACATGCAATGACCAATCAGAAATTGCAAATTTAAAAATCACCATTTATGTAACAGCACCAGAAATTATGAAACATTTAGGGATATATCTGACAAAAAATGTGCAAAACCTGTACACTGAAAACTAAGAAGACTGTTCAGCCTACTATAACAAAATACCACAAACTAGGTGGCTTATAAACAACACGGAAGTGTTTCTCACAGTTCCGGTGGCTGGGAAGTCCAAGATCAAGGTACCAGCAGATTTGGTGCCTGGTGAGAGTCTACTTCCAGGTTCACTGGCAGCTGTCTTTTCTCTATAACATCACTTAACCATGGAATGGGGCAAGGGAGCTCTCTTGGGCCTCTTCATAAGAATCCCATTCTCATCCCACCTTGCCTTCTCCCACCTTCATGTAATCTTCCTTACTATCCTTCTTAATCTCAAATGCATTTTTAAAACCTGCAAACTGTTATTCTCTAAAGCATTTTTATCAGTCTGTTGAGATCTTGCTTCTAGTTTATCCTCTGTTTAATTCAAATAAATTTTTATAAAAATTCTCTACAGGACTGGACATTCTTACATTTACAGGTGAAAAAAGTAAAGGAGGATAAAAGGTACAAAGTTTCAATTATAAAATAAAAAAGCCACGGAGATGTAACATACAGCAAGGGAACATAGTCAATAATATTGTAATAACTTGGCATGGTGAAAGATGGTTATTAGACTAATGTGGTGATCACATCATAAGTTATAAAAATGTTGAATCACTACATTATACACCAGAAACTAATATACTATTGCATGCCGACTACGATTTTAGGAGGTCCAAGATGACAGCGGCATACATAGGAAGACAATATGACCTCGTCCCACCCATGAGCACACTTAAATGTACACATATATAGAGAGCACTTATTCCTGTGAGACAACTGAGGACTGAATGAACAGCTTCTGAACAAGCAAGAAAAAGAGACCAAACAGAGAAGGCTGGGAAACCATGGGAGCCCTCCTGGAGCTGCAGGAACACTCTGGATAGGAGGAGCCCTTAAGAGCGACTGTTCACATCCACCTCTACTTCCATAGTGTGGCAGGAGCTCTGCTAAGGTACTTTGGCCTACCTGTAAGATCACCAGCACATTCCCAGTTACATTACCATACAAAAGAAGAAAGCAGGAACAACCAGGCATCACCACACACCTCCCAGCGGGAGAGCCACTCTAGCCCAGCAAGCCAGTGCCCCAAGCACTATAAGCACCTGCCTAGCTCTAACCTACTTCCGAAAACTACCCAACACATAAAGCCTACACAGAGGTTGTTTATACACAAGACCACTTCCTATACAACAACAAAAAAGATTGTATAAGTTGGCTGAGGAGCCATGGGAGCTCTCCAGGGACTGTGGGATTTCTCCGGGGTCAGAGGGAAGGGATGAGTGCGTTATTTACATCCCTCTCTACTTCCATGGGGGCAGAGAGGGGTGTACCTCTATCCAGGTGCTCTGGCCTAACTGCAAGGTCGCTGACAGCGTGTTCCCAGATGCATCACCCAAGCCCATTTCAGCCCCGAACAAAGGGAGCAAGCAGGATCAACAGGGTATTACTACAGAGAACTGGCTTCTCCACCCGGAACCACTCTGGTTTGACAGGCCCGTGCCCTGGACACCTAGGCATCCACTCAGCTCCTAGCAGCCTGCCAAACACCTGGTACACACAGCCTACACGGAGGCCCCCTTTCTCAAGACTGGGAGAGACAGCTGTTTTGTCTAATTCATATAAACAAACATACAAAGTCAAACAAAATGAAAAATGAGTATCTCTTAAATGAAGGAACAAGAAAAGTCCCCAGGAAAAAGCCCTACGGAAATGGATAAGTAATTTGCTTGATAAAGAATTCAAAGAAATGATTGATCACAAAGATGCTCACCAAACTTGAGAGTGGAATAGAGGAACTTAGGGAGAACATCAACAGAGTTAGAAAGTGTAATAATGAACCAAGCAGACCTAAAGAATACAATAACTGAAATGAAAAATACATTAGAAGGGCTCAACAGTAGATTAGCCAATACAGAAGAACAGACCAGTGAACTGAAAGACAGATTAGTGGAAGTCAACCAACCAGAACAGCAAAAAAAAAAAAGAATTTTAAAAAAGAGAACGGGGAGTAGCCGGTTGACTCAGTTGATTAGAGCGCAGTGCTCATAACACCAAGGTCGCTGGTTCAATTCCCACATGGGCCAGTGAGCTGTGCCCTCCACAACTAGATTGAAAACAATGACTAGACTTGTAGCTGATGAGTCCTGGAAAAACAGTTACCCAATATTCCCCAATAAAAATTTTTAAAAAAATAGTCTGAGGGATCTCTGGGATAACAACATGCCCTCAAATATTCGCATTATAGGGAATCCCAGAAGAAGAGAGAAAGAAACTGAAAGCTTTTTTCAAAGAAACAATGACTGAAAACTTTCCTAACCTGGGAAAGCAGAAAGACATCCAGGTCTAGGAAGTACTGAGAGTTCCAAACAAGATGAACCCCAAAAGACCCACACTAATGTATATAATTAAAATGGTAAAAGTCGGAAGTTAAAGAGATAATCTTGAAGTAATCAAGGAGAAAACAAGCTGATAGCCCATAGGCTATCAGCTGATTTATCAACAGCAACTTTACAAGCCAGAAGGGAATGGCAGGACATAATTAAAATACTGAAAGAAAGGAACCTACTAACTAGTATAATTTAACCAACAAGGTTATTCAGATTTGAAGGAGATAAAGAGTTTCCTGCACAAGCGAAAACTAAAGGATTTCATCATCATTAAACCAGATTTATAAGAAATGCTCCAAGATCTTTAACAAGAAAAAAAGAGCTCATAACCAGAAATAAGAAAATATCAGAAAGGAAAAAACAAATCTCACACAAGTAAACCCAAATATTTAACAAATATAGCATATCAGCCATTTTTTAAAAGATTTTATCGGAACCGGCAGCCTTCGGAGTTAGGGAACACGGAGCTCCAACCGCCTGAGCCACCGGCCCGGCCATGAAATATTTTAAAGTTAAATTACAGAAATTTCACATGAGAATACTTAATTATGTAATTTTTTTATTTTTTAATTTATTGGGGTGACAATTGTTAATGAAATTACATAATTTCAGTTGTACAATTCTGTATTACATCATCTATAAATCCCATTGTGTGTTCACCACCAGAGTCAGTTCTCCTTCCATCACCATATATTTGATCCCCCCACCCCCCATGTAATTTTTTTAATGAAGACGTTTTCCTTCATAAACACAATACTGTTATCATACCCAACCATTAACAGTAATTCCTTAATATCATATTTTTTTGTGTTGTGTATCTCCTAACTACTTATTGTACAAGGTGTGATCAAAACGTATGATGAATGTTTAAATAAAAAAAGAATTTATTACAGTAAAAGACACATTGCCATTTATCCCCCTCAAAATGTTCCCCCTTGCTTTGAATACACTTATCCCATCACTCTTGTCACTTTCTGAAGCAGTTCTGGAAGTCCTCTTTCATGAGTGTCTTTAGTTATGCTTTCGTGGCTGCCTCGGTATCCTGAATTGATTCAAAATTTATAATTTTTATGGTCATTTTGACATTGGGGAAGAGCCAGAAGTTGCACGGTGCCAGATCCGGTGAATAAGGTAGATGAGGACACATGATAATATTTTTGTTTGACAGAAATTGCCATACCAGAGGCAATGTGTGATATGGAGCGTTGTCATGATGGAGGATGAAATTGTTTGCACATTTCATGTTAATGCGTTGTTCGTGATCCATTATTTATGGCACACTTTAAAACACACCTTCTCAACCGTAGCTCACACCCGGTTGACTGCACTGAACAAGTTGAAACTTGTCACACACCGTTACTAAGGTTTGACGTGTCGCTTCCCATATTGAAGATCCCTGCCTTTCCATTGAGTGGCACTCAGCAGCAACATTCACCGTAATTTTTGAGCACACCTTGTAGTTTGAGTTTAATACTTATTTCTTTTGACTTTTGTAGTAGCTTTTAAATTGGCTGATTTGGGGGCCGGCCCGGTGGCTCAGGTGGTTAGAGCTCCATGCTCCCAGCTCTGAAGGCTGCCGGTTTGATTCCCACATGGGCCAGTGGGCTCTCAACCACAAGGTTGCCGGTTCGACTCCTCGAGTCCAGCAAGGGATGGTGGGCTCTGCCTCCCGCAACTAAGATTGAACACGGCACCTTGAGCTGAGCTGCCAGATGGCTCAGTTGGCTGGAGCCCGTCCTCTCAACTACAAAGTTGCCAGTTCGACTCCTGCAAGGGATGGTGGACTGGCCCCCTGCAACCAACAACGGCAACTGGACCTGGAGCTGAGCTGCACCCTCCACAACTAAGATTGAAAAGACAACAACTTGACTTGGAAAAAGTCCTGGAAGTACACACTATTCCCCCATAAAGTCCTGTTCCCCGTCCCTAATAAAAAAATCTTTAAAAAATAAAAAATAAAAATAAAATAAAATATTTCAGAAAAAAATAAGATAGCAAATATTAACTGTTAAGTACTGTCAAACGGATATTCAAGAGATTGTACACAATTACTGAAAACACTGTCAAAAAGGTATAGCACGACAGACACATATATATAGAATTCTAAGAGAAGAGGTATATTATCTGGCTTCCTTTTTTTTCCCCCCAGTGGAAAAACTAGCTAAATAATTACTACTTCCTTGTTTCCCCCCACTTAAATCTCATTCCCAAATTTTGCTGTTTATGAAAAACTATCCCTGCCTGGTCACAAAAAAAGAAATGTCTCAGGCTTCATGCTTCATTCATTCAACATTTGTTTAATGTGTACCTTTATTATTGCTTGGTACTGTTCTAAGTGGCAGCAGTAACATGACAAAATCCTTCATTAAAATTAATTCTAACGGAGAGAGACAAACATTAAGCATAAATGAAGAAATGAAAGTTTCTGACAATTTCTGAATAAAATGCAATACATTAGCTTTAGTAAATAAGTCTATTAGCTGACAGTGAAAATAAAGTATCATGTTTCTAATGAATGTTGAAAACTATAGTTTTCAAAACTATATGTAAAGCCTCATGTAGTTTTCAAAATACTATCACATAAAGCATCTTATCTGAACTTCACATGCTATGAGATATAAGCAGTTATTACTATCCTCCTCTTATACATTAACAAGTTCAAGGCTGAAAGAGATGCTCAGTTTTTAAATGGAAAACCAGAACCAGAACTTTAGATCTTTCAATTCACTGTCCTGTTATAATACAATCTCTCACAGCAAAAGACACTAATCAAAAAGCTTATAATAAATTAAAGTAAAAAAGAATCCCAAATCAAACTACATGTTTTAGTAAATTCAGAACCTTACTATTCCAAGTATGGTCTATGGACCATCAACATAACCTAGAAGCTTGTCTAGAAATGCACAATCTCAAGTCTACCCAGAACGACTGACTCAAAACCTACATTTTACCAAGATCCCCAGGTAATCTATATGCACACTAAAATTTGAGAATCACTGATCTAGAAAATCATTGTCCAACAGAAATTCGTATGATGATCTACACTGTCTGTGTGGCTACTGTATTGAACAGGGCAGATCTCAAACATCTCAAACTAGCACTGAGCCCAAAACTAACTTCTTACAATACTAAGTAAGACTCCGTTACCCTAATATGTACACTCTTTCACTAAGCATACTGCCAGTAATACACACCAAAAACGTTGTTTTTTTACAAAGACCCAACTCAAAAAGTACAGTATCCTAGACACAGCTGCAATAAGCCCTACACATCTTATTACTGACTGCGGTATGGAAGGTACATTTGTAAGATTCTCATTTAGTAATCTAACAATTTTGTTTAATATAGGCCCTCAAAGAGGAAATGTTTAGTTATCTTGGAATTCTGCTTATGTAAAACACCTAGGTTTCTGAATAAGCTAGAATTTCCTGTTCCAGAAAAGGGATGGACAGGATATAAACACTTCAAGACTTTTGGTGATTTTTAAAGTATGTCCAGAACAAAATTTGTGGTAGGCTGATTTATTTCCTGTTGTTAGAATGACTTGAAAAGAGAGTAACCTTTTATGGAAGAAATTAAACATTTCCAATTTTGAGAATTCACAAGCTACCCCTAAAATCCACTCCATATAATAATTTGTAATTTGGCTGACATTTGACTTTGAAACCCACCCATGAAAGGAATCGCTTATCTGATAAAGAGTAGTATAAAGTATAACCCAGCAAAAGAAGTTACTGCTCATCTCCTTCCCTAACCAAATTATAGAAGGAAATGTTAACACTGCAAACTATAGGAAGATGTTAGGATTAAAAAGATTCCATGGTCACCAATAAGGGGAGAAATGAGAAGGATACAAACCCTGCTTGGGACCAAGACCATGATGACGAGACGCAGTACAAGATAAGCCAAGCCAGCCGGACCCTGAGTCTCCACTGGGCTGTTAACGGAGGCTAGGGATAGGCCAGCCAGTGGTAATAATCAGAAGACTGGGAGTTGAGGGTAGCTGAAGAGTAAGTTTAACATCAGATCTCTACCTTTGTTGCTCTATTTACCCATCAAATCCAATGGTAACAAAAATGTTTACATTATACTCTTCTATATGCTATAAGGGACATTCTAAACTATGGTAGTAATGCAAGATCTCAAAGACCTAGGGACATACCTTTTACAAATAACACTATACACTATTTGCAGCATGATGTCTGGTAGATGTTTTATATTACATGATCTTTGCCAGGATCAAACATTTAACTTCTCAGAACACTTCCTAAAGTCAAGGAAGTCCCTAGTCTTCTTATAGAAAAAAAAAAAGTTTTTAACAGGCTTTAATACACAACAGAGAAAATCAAATGACCCAAGATAGATAGACAGATAGATAGATGGATGGATATAATAGACAGATCTTAAGAGATAAGGGTCTAATGATGGATAGGAGCCACACAAGTCCAAGAAATTGGGCAAAAAGTTTAAAAACAAAGAAACAGAAAAGCTATATACTTCCTCACTTATGTTCTAGTTGCTTTGAAATGTTCATAATGACTTTAAATAGATGTAATTTCTCCAGTATTAATAACAGTTGCGTCATTCTTCTAAATGTATCTAATGGAATTCAAATAAACATGTGATACTCATTCTTAAAAAAAATACATAAAGAAGCTGTTATTTAACTATGAAAATTTACATATTTGTCTTTTTTTCACTTGACCATGTAATTACATTCCACAGAATTTTAACCTATGTAACAAAAAACTTCCAAATTGTTTTCACACCAGCCTTTTCACAATCCAGTTATTCTTGATAAACGCAACACTCTAAGAACTAGACATCAAAAAATCGTTCTGAACGTATTTTAGTAGAAACGCTAACTGCTTAAACCGAGTGACTCATTATGAATTGTTATCGAATACTGTCCACACAAGAAAGTTTCTCATTGTAAAATCAGATTATTAACATTTAGTAAAATGTACACTTCAATCATAAATCTGTTGGTTTCCCAGTTTTGGAAAATATATGTAACCTGTGTGTAAGGCACAATTCAAGATGCTTTGAAAACTCTCTAGTCCTATAACTCCAAAGACAACAGGAATGCAACTCCTGAGAAGTTTGCCTTTCTAATCAAGCAAATATTGGAACTGTCAGATTCAATGCCACATTAATCTGGCACATTATAGATCGATATACTATTATATTAAAATAGCAGAAGAGAAGGATTTCCTTGATACAAAAAGCACAAACCATGAAAAAAAAGAGTGAAAAATTCAATTTATTAAAATTGTGAACTTTTCTCACGGAAAGACTATTTAGATATAAAAAGACAGGTCACAAATTGGGAGAGGATATTTGCATCCCATAAATTAACTAATTTTAGTATACAAAATATATAAAGAACTCAAAAATCAATCAGAAAAAGAGAAACTCAAAATAAAAATAGGCACAGAACTTGAATATACACTTCACAGAAGCACAAATGAACAATGAACATATGAAAAGATGCTCAACTTCAGGAATTGCAAATAAAAACACAACAGATATCATTTCAAACCCACTAGATTAAAAACAATTTAAAAGTCTGACAGTATCAAGTGTTGGGGAAGTGAAGCAACCAAAACACACACTTGCTGGCTTGACTCAGCAACCACAATATTCACATTT
Organism: Rhinolophus hipposideros; assembly: GCF_964194185.1. NCBI lineage: Eukaryota > Metazoa > Chordata > Mammalia > Chiroptera > Rhinolophidae > Rhinolophus > Rhinolophus hipposideros. The sequence goes on along the minus strand of NC_138057.1, from coordinate 50,847,623 downwards.
ACCAATTCAGTGAGTGATTGAAATACTGGAAGTGTTTGGTAAGCTTTAAGCAACTGATAATGACCAATCTAGAATTCTGAGAACACATTCAGATTACTGCCAAACAAATTTTGGCCCTTAGTGAACTGAGTCCAACCTGACTCAGTAATACAAATAAAACTTTTAGTCCCTTATCCAGTTTCTCCAGTTTATTTTGTTAAGTACAAAATATTCAGGTATTCATTTCCTCCTAGAATACTCATGACATCCTAATCGACTAAAATTTTAATGAACTATTTATCATTCCAGAAACACTACTATGTCAATGAGAACAAGTAATTTAAAATGGCATTACTTTAAAACTAGTGCTCATACTTAGATTTATTTGATGGGAATTAGAATGGCCGTGTGACCACCTTACAGGAGCAAAATGGTGTAACAGATGAAGCATGGGCATTAAATTTGGACAAATCTGAGCTCAAATTCAGACTCTATCATTTTATAGCTGTAGCCTTAGTTAAATTACTCAACTTCCTCAACACCTAAAAAGTTTGCATACGGGGCCAGCCCGGTGGCTCAGGTGGTTAGAGCTCCATGCTCCTAACTCCGAAGGCTGACAGTTCAATTCCCACATGGGCCAGTGGACTCTTAACCACAAGACTGCCAGTTCAACTCCCCGAGTCCCACAAAGGATGGTGGGCTGTGCCCCCTGCAACTAGAAAACCGCAATTAGACCTGGAACTGAGCTGCGCCCTCCACAACTAAGACTGAACGGACAACAACTTGAAGCTGAATGGCACCCTCCACAACTAAGATTGAAAGGACAACTTGACTTGGGGGAAAAAAAGGCCTGGAAGTACACACTGTTCCCCAATAAAGCCCTGTTCCCCTTCCCCAATAAAATCTTTTTTTTAAAAAAAGCGTGCATATCACAACCTGCCTACCTAATCAAATTGTAAAGATTAAGTGAGATTATGTAAATGCTTAACAATGCCTAGCTCATTAGCACAGGCTCAGTATTAGCACCTTTCCCTTTGTAAATCTTGCTACCCTCACCTAAAATTTTTAAAGCCTGAAATAACTCTCAATTCATAGGAAAATTTTACTCTTACACTCAAATTACTCTTACAAGATATTGTGCCTGACTACAGGTTAGAAGAGTAATAACCTCCTTACTTCTTTAACTGAAATGAAAGAATCTTTCCCATAAGAAATTAAATTCTGGGGAAAAAGATAGACTTTCACTTCATGATATAGAACCAGGGATATAGAACGTGCTATATGGAAAACTAAACCCAGTTGATTTCTAAGGTTAAAGCTTTTTTTGAGTCTAAGAAAAAGTTTATTTAACACTTTAAGGTACTAAGTAATACCTTTTGCATTTACTAAGATTGTATAAAGAAAATTACATGATTAATGAACTGACGGTTGGGTTTTTGTTAGTCTGTGGGGGAAAAGTTTATGTTTAAAATAATCTACAAGTGAAAAACCTCAAAACATTCAATAATATACTTAGAGAAGAGGAAAAATTTGTAATCTACACTCTGGGCTAATTAAAATACATTTATAATTCTGAAAATACTTAAGAGAATTTTAGTCACTGAAGTAAACTTCAGGAATCTTATTTTAAATACCTTACTATAGTCAAGACATAAAAGATATGAAATAAAGTGACATTTGCCAGTCCAAGAAATGTGAACGAACAACCACTGATGATAATTATCTACAGACTTATTACATCAGGATACTGTCACTGTCTTCTTTAAAATCAAAATGAAAACATCTTTCAGATATATATAAAATGTGTAATGACGAGGTACTGAGTTAAATATGAAACAAAAGAAAAATTCAGGACATTCTTATAGTCCATACTTTAATTTTCTTCTTTGTCTTCACTTCTAAAATAATACTTTATCTTCCAATGAGGCCATAGCAAGTTATTTGCTTTACAGTGATAGAGATGCTCACTAAAGAAACATTAATATTCCCATTTCCATAATTATGACTCATTAACTGCAACTCACAATAAGCATTCAATAAATACTGAATCAATACGAGTAGGAAAGATTAGAAACAAAAAATTAGTTTGTAAGTTTCCAATTAAAAATAAGTAAATGCAGACAATGTAATTCTTTTAGGCTTTGGACATTTTACAGTCTTTGTTATAAAATAATACAGAAACTTTCTGTTTAACAAGTTTGAGACATTAACTGGAAAATGCTAGCTATCACTAAAGACTAAAAAGTGCCCTGTTTTTCCCACCATCAAATCTAACAACATTCTAAATAGAAACTCATCATATCTATCCAAATTCTCAAATACTAATATAATACAGAACTGAGGAAAGAGAGAAAGAACTAGTAAGCGGAGTTAGAACAGAATATATTTGATAGTTAACTAAATTACCAACTCTGGTTTTGCAACACTTCCTGGTGTCTAAAAACTCTCAAAAATTTTAATTTAATATAAAATATATTTTTATGCCCAGCTATTCTTTTAAGAGACTAGTCTAGAAACCAGTACATGTGGCCACAACACAAAGGCCAGAGATCACTGATACAGATCAAATAAATGAACCTTAACTTGATGTTCCACAAGAAAGATTTGGGGCTGTTTCTGAGGCCCAGGTGTACTATACAGGTAAGTCACCACCCAAGAAACAACAAAAGAGGCAAGATAAACATACGTGGAGAAGACCAGACAATGTCAAAGATATCCCCAAAGATCCCCAAAGATCACTCACCCAGGGTCTGGTCTCCTCCCCTTCTCCCAAATCTCATCACCTCAGGGAGAACTAAATCTGCACCTCACGTCCCCAGTTCACCCTCAACTCCCCATCACTCACCTTCTTTATTGAAACCTGGATCCCCCTTCCTGATATCCTCTAATTCCCACCGAGCTTTCACTCCAGCCAAATAGATGTCTTACTGCGCCTATCTTCCAGTAGTATATTAGTCCCCTTAATCCGAACTCATTTTCCCACATCCCATCTGCCCCCGGCCCCTTCAACTCTGGTCTCCTCACTCCGACCTTTCTCCCTGAATCCTCCCCAAGTCCCGGATATCTGGCCCCTTCGCTCTCCCACTCCCTCAGCTGCAGCTCCTTTCATCCAGCTGGGCCTCTTAGCCTCTTGCCCTGGTTCCCTCCCCCATCCTTCTCCCAGTACCGGTCCCCTCCCCCCAACTCCGCCCCTCTCTCCCAGAAGGAGGCCCCCTCACCTGAACGCCGCTGCCGCCGCCGTCCCAGAAGCCAAAAGGTGCTGGCACCGGCCAACCTCCCAGGCTCGGTCCTCGCTGAGCTCCTGACGGCCCCTAGGGAGAGCGAACGCCACCACCTTCAACTCTGCCCGCCCCGGGCCAGACCGTCTCCGTAGCCACCGCCAGTATCACAGCCGCCATATTGAAGTCCTACTTCCCACCTCCTTCCCCTCACCGCTCCGCCCCTTTGGGCGTCTGACGTCATGGCGCCGCGCTTCCCCCCGCCCCCGGTCAATGGGAGGAGCCGACAGTGATGTACCTAACGTCTTCGGTAGTGCGGGGCAACTTCTGCGGCGTGAAGCGTTGCAATTGGAACCAGTGGACCCTGCTGACCCAAACGGAGGGAGGAAAGGAGAAGGTCACTGAGAGGGTAAGGTATAGGGGGTGGAGAAGCGGATTCAGGTAGGAGACTCGGAGTGAGGGGACCAGAGTTGAAGGGGCGGAGGGCAGATGGGATATGGAAAAAATGAGTTCGGGTCAAGGAGTCTTAATACACTACTGGAAGATTGGCGCAGTAGACATCTATCTGGCGGGAACATGAGAGCTTTGAAACGCGGAGGGACGCACAGACTTATCAAGGAGACCTCCTTGGGAATCAGGATGGCTGGCTTTGGGCCCGCGTCTGTGACCTGGTACAAGTTTATCCTTTCTGGTAATGGCGTCACTTTGCCATTTACAAATGAATGGGTTGAAAAGTGACCTCTGAGGCTCCCTGCAATCCTGACATTCAACCAATTTAAACCAGGTAATTCAATCCCAAACTTTTACTGCCTTCTGCGATTATTGGGTGTCTTCTGGAATCAGATGGAGGATTACTAACTAAATGAGATGAATCTTTGTTTCCAAAGTTCCTAAGTGGTGGGAGAAATAGGAGCATAAACAGTAAGCTCTAAGAAAAATGAGAAGGTGATAATGGTGCATCAATTGATCTGGAAAAATTGACGTTTGGTTAAAGGATTTACATCTACATTTTCTGGGTACGTAAAGTGTGTGTGTACACTCTCGTGTCTAATTCTCCAGCCCTGTTTTCTCTCCGGAACTCCAGAGAAGATAATATTTGTACTTTAAAAGGTGCAGCAGTTTTAACTCACTAGAGAAATTGGGCATTCCAGAAGGAGGGAGTTAAAATGAGCAAAAAATAACTAATCGTCAATTCTGGATTATTTGCCTACTTATTTCAACAGATAATAGACAGCAACAGAAGATTTGTGGAGAAAGCAGTGACGTGAACAAAGCTCTTCATCAAGAGAATTAAAATGACAGCAGTGAGTAAAATACATAGGAGACTACATGGTTGTCTTCTGCGTTGAGTAAGACTCACACCTGAACTAAAGCAGAAACAGTGGGAATGGAGACTAGGGGATCAACTGGAGCAAGATTTAGGAGACTGACCCAAGATTTAGAGACCTTCGATGTGGGAGGATAAATCGTGAAGAAGAAGGAGCCAAGGTTTTGGGGTCTCTTACCAACAGAAATAAGAAAGACCTAAGGTTTACTAAAGTCCTAAAGGGAGAAAATAATGAGTTCAGCTGGCCAAACTGATTAAGATGATGGCAAATTTTCTGGAGAGATGTTCAGGAGGTAATGTGAGCTTGGAAATCAGGAAAGAGGCAAGGAGTACTCGTGTAGTATATTGGTACTCCTTAAACAAATAAAATTTTCATTTATTCATTTAACAAATATTTGTTGAGTTCCTGTAATATACCAGGCACTGTTCTACACACTGGGAATACAGCAGTAAATAAGAGACCAAAAAGGAAGGAAAGGAAAGGAAGAAAGAAAATCTCTGCTCTCACAGAGCTTACATCCTAGAGGAAAATATTTACTAATAATGGTAATAGGTGTTCAGAAGAAGAAGAAAGCAGAGGAAAGGAGATAGAAAGTATCTATGGTTGAAATTTATAAAGTATGGCCAGGGAAAGGTGACATCTGACTAAAGACCTGAAGGAAGTACGGAAATGAATCATGCAGATTTCTAGAAGAAAAATGCCAGGCCAAGGGAACAATAAGCACAACAGCTCTGGGGTGGAAGCTCACCTTCTATGATCTAGGAACAGTAAGCAGCCCGGTGTGGCTAGAATGAAGTGAGCAAAGAGGAGAGTTATGGGAGATGGAGGCAGAGAGGTAACAGACAGCTAAATCACATAGTGTCTTGTAGATAATTTTAAGGACTTTGGCTTTTACTCTAAGTGAGCTGAAAGCCATTGGAGAGTTTTGAGCAGAGAAGGGAAATGATCTAACTTTTTAGCAGGATCATTTTAGCTACTACACTGAGCAAGAAGGGCAAGGGTAGAGGCACTTAGTGGTTATTGCAGTAATCGAAGCAGGAAATGATGGTACCGTAGACTAGAGTGGTAGTAACAGTGAAGATGATTAAAAATTGTCAGGTTCTGTGTACATTTTTAAGATAGAACCATAAGAATTTACAGATTAGTTGCACAGTGTGAGGAAATGAGAGGACTCAAGGATGGCTTTAAGGTTTTTGACCTAAATCAAATTCTTGCAGGTTTGGCTAGAAGAATGAAAATTCAGATTAATGAAAATTTCTGAGGATAGGACCCTTTGAAACACTGACAAATAGGGCATGAGAAGAGGAAGCAGAGAAACAGATGGAAAAGTAGTGACCAGAAAAGTAGAAAAGGATTCAGAAGACTAGGGTGCTGTGGAGGTTTAAGAAGGAAAAATCTTTGAAGGTTTGTGCCTGTGGGTCTGTGCCTTTCCTCTCAAAATAGGACTCCCTGAGACCAAAGATGAGCCTCCCCCATCAGACAGGGACTTCCTGAGATTCCCCATCAGCCTAGGTCTCCTGATCCAAAATTATTTCTTTGTCTGCCTTTTTGCTTTATGTGGGACCAGGTTGCTGACCACTTCCTGGGCCAGCGTGCTGTGTTCTACCCAACCCCCAAACAGGCAACCCGTCCTTAGGAAATGGGAAGTAAGTAGGGGCATTTGCTGGAAAAATACATATTTGTTCACCTTCCTAGGAGTAACTTACACTTGTCAGTTTCCAGGTGTGAATCCCAGTAGTAACTGACCTCTGGGCAAAAAAAGCTGAACAGGATGCCAGTCCTCTACTACCCCTGCCCTGTGTCTGTCCCCTCCCAGTGCACCAAGACATTGCCAGCACACCTGCTGGTCTAGAGACAGCATTTCAGGCCAAGGGGCACCATCTTACACTCTTCCCTCATTTTCTACTCTTTCTCCCTCCCTTCATATGCTACACTTTTGTGGAGTCTAGTAGCAGACACGGGAAAGATAGACAACCAGCTCTACAGTCTTTCATTCATTTAGCCACCCAGTGTAGACTAAGTCCTACAACGTGCCAGGCACCATGAGTCTACAAAGGTGCTCTCAAGTGAGGGAATCAGACAGTTGTACAGATAATAATGGTACCTGACAAATAATCACCTGAGTTCCTTAAGTAACACATTCCATGCCTGAGGAGTAAAGAATAGTGTTTAGGTAGACTTAAGAAATCAAGGAAGACTTCATGGAGAATTGAAGCATTTAAGCTAGGCCTTAGAGGACAGGTTGAATGAAGGGTGCCCAAAGCAATTAGAACAAAGTTTGAGCAAGGGCATGGATACAGGAAAGTTCCAGGAAAATTCAGAATCAGTTAAGTAGAGGGAGATAAGGCTGGAGAGACCAAGAGGGAAGAGGTTTGGCTTGGGTTCAACAGTTCTAAGGCTGTAAGTAAAGTTATTGGCATCTTTTCTCCTGGGAAATCCAAGAGAAAAGTCAGGATGAATCCTTAGAACCTTGTAGGCCAGGTTGAAATCCTTTGCCCTCTCTCAGAAGCTCAAGGTTACAAATTAAGGACTCAGGTTTCTGGGTGACTTCTGAGGTTCCTTGTGATTCTAAGACCTATCATATGAACATGCAATTATCCTGATGACCGTGAGTGAATAAAGATGATTTCAAATTACAAGAGGATGGAATTATAAACACACACAACAACTCTAAAATATTGGAAGAGAATAAGGAAGAATATTTTTTGAATCATGGGTGGAAAACATTCTAATCATGACACTAAATTCAGAAGCGATAAAGGAAATAGTTGACAGATTTGACAATGGCAAAACACCCCATAAACAAAGTGAAAAGATAAAGTGGAAGAAAATAGTAGTACCTGTAAAACAAAAAAAGGGTTAATTTACCCAATGTACAAAGAATCTCTATAAATCATTAAGAAAAATAGAATGGTTCAATAGAAAAATATGGATGTATCGAGTTCACGAGACAGTTCACTAAAGAAGAAACACAAATAGCTGCTGAACATATGAAAAGATGTTCAACATCATTGATAATTTTTAAAACAAACAAGTCCCATTTTTCATCTAACAAATTGGTAAATGCTAAAAAGGAATAATTACATTCAATGCTGGCATTGATGGAGAAATAAGCATTCTTATTCATTGTTGGTGGCAGTATAAATTGGTGAAACCTTCTTGTAATTTGGCAGTGACTATCACAATATATTGTGAAGTAAAAAAGCAAGTTGCAGAAGAATAATGCTTATTGTATCCACTTTTGTAAAAAGAAAACAACTAGATAGATACAGAGATGTAGAGATAGATATGTTTAAGCACAGATAAAAGATTGAAAGGATATACACTGAACTGTCAATCATTGCTCTGGAGACAGTAGGACTTGACTGTAGGGGGGTCGGCGGCAGGACTTGGCACCAAGAAAAGAGGGGAAGCAAAAACCATTTAGAAGATGGCAGCCACTGCTAGAAAATGCTCCCACAGCCATAAGAAAGAGGAAGAACTACCACGACTTCTCTCTTCCTCCCATCCTTGAATCTCCTTCCAGTGCCTCCCATTGACTGACTCAACTAGTATCCAGTTGGCAAAGGAGCTAGGAAATGTTTTCAGAAGAACAGACAATGGGTTTAAGAACAAATACGTAATGACCAACTTCAAAAAGTTATTGGGTAGTTCACAGAATCAATAAGTGCATGGAGAACCAGTATGAAAAACAGGAGAAAACCTAGTAGAAGACACAATAGGAAGCATGGGAAGAGTCATCCTGTAAAAGAGTAAAAGCCAATTAGTCAAGAGTAAAAGATAACTAATTTTATCATTTTTGTTAAAGGGTGTGGGTAGACTGTGCTGGCACTGAGCTAAAAGAGCCCCGTCCCTAGTAATTTGTTTAGCAAGTATACTGAGGTCTACTATAACCTAGCCCTGTGCTGCACTCAGAACAAAGATTACATAAGACCAGGTTTCAGTCATCAAGAAGCTTAGAAAGAAGACAAACATGTAAACAGACAATTACAATAGAGTTAAATATCTCAGTGAGCTTCAGGACAAGGCCAGCCACTAGGCTGAACTGTGCCTTTGTGCAAGATAGAAAAAGGCACCCTCTCTGTATGCCTTGCCAGGTATACGGTTTGGCAAACTGCAGCTGGATTTCAGCCCTCTCTGGACCCCTCAGCCAGGCACTCCTGTGCAGAGCACAAAGTGCACATCCATACATGGCTGCCCTACTTGAGGAGGTTGAGACTAGGAGCTACGGAAGGAGAGTAGAGGTAGTCTGAGGATGTGCACCTGTGCAGCAGGAGGTTCTGGAAGCCCCGCCTCCTAGTCCAGAAAATCATTACAACCTCAGTGATTTCATTTGCTTCTGGGGCTGCTAACTGACAAGGAGTTGACAAAGAGAACCTTCAGAAATTTGGAAAGTCTCCTTTGGAAGGAAAAATTGACAGATGGTGTTCACAGCTTTGCTTTGGTTCTCCTATCAGAGTGAATGCCAGATGTTTTCTTCTGGTTTCCAAGATAGTGTGTGAGATCTAAAAGGCTCCTTTGCCCAAAGATTAAAAAAAAAACATCTAAATACACAGTTAAGCGTGAGCACATGGGCAAGTGAATCCTGTGCCCGGTCAGTCAAGTTTGACTTGCTACTGTTGTGAATCCAAGTTTTGTTGTTACCATTCTAGTCTTTTGTTTAAGTCATATAACATCATCAGTGGAGTTATCCAGCCACAGGACAAAACGTTATGCGGCCATTAAAAAGGATGTTATTAAGGGCAAAATTATGCACACAGTAAGTGGTTGCCAGGGGTTACGGAAGGGGCATGAACAGGTAAAGTACAGAACATTTTTAGGGGAGTAAAACTATTCTGTGTGATACTGTAACAGTGACTATATGACATCACGCATTTGTCAAAATCCGGAGAACTGTACAACACAAAGAGTAATCTTAATCTAAACGATGGACTTTAGCTAATAATAATGCATCAATACTGGTTCATTCATTGTAACATTAAGTGTACTACACTAACGCAAGGGTGAAGGAAAACTAGTAGGGCTGGGAGAATACTGGAAGTCTGTACTATCTGTTCAGTTTTTTCCTGTAAATCTAAAACAGTTCTGAAAAAAAAAATGAAGTCTTAAAAAAAGGATGTTATAGAATATGTAAGTATGAAAAGATGCTTATTAAGTATTGCTAAGTTTAAAAAAGAGCGACTAACAATATATACAAGAGGGTCTCATTTTTGTAAAATTATACATCCACCATATAATTTTGAATTTGAAATTCTGGAAGTATGTATGCCACAATATTTACAAGGTTACTCTTGCTGGAAGGATTATGGGTAATTTTTAATTTCTTTTTATTTGCTTATTTAAAAATGTTTTTAAACATTTTTATTATACAAAACACCCGACTACTTTCCCATTGTAAAGAGTTCAAACAATAGGAAGTGTATTTTGGTATATTGTGATGTGCTCCCCAGATCTCCACTCTTCAAAACTGAAACATTCATTCCCCCAGCTGCTGGGAGTGTTAATGACTGATAGCTTGCAGTTAAGCATCCCACATAAACTTATCTAAGAAAAGCTGCTTCGTTTAAAATCATGCCATCGGGGCCAGCCCGGTGGATCAGGCTGTTGGAGCTCTGTGCTCCTAACTCCAAAGGCTGTCGGTTCGATTCCCACATGGGACAGTGCGCTTTCAACCACAAGGTTGCTGGTTCAACTCCTCGAGTCCCGCAAGGGATGGTGGACTCTGCCCCCTGCAACTAAGATTGAACATGGCACCTTGAGCTAAGCTGCCTCCCGGATGACTTAGTTGGTTGGAGCGCGGGCTCTCAACCACAAGGTTGCCGGTTCGACTCCTGCAAGGGATGGTGGGCTGCGCCCCCTGCAACTACCAATGGCAACTGGACCTGGAGCTGAGCTGCACCCTCCACAACTAAGATTGAAAGGACAACAGCTTGACTTGGGGGGGAAAAAATCATGCCATCTTCCCCAGGGCAGCCTACATTCAAAGACCCGGTTACCCTGGCCCCAAATAGGGACAATTCTGCAGAGCCATCCTAGTGCCAATACTCTGCATGGAATAGACTGAGGCTTTTTTTGTGAATGCACTGCAGTCTAGCTTCTCCTCCTGCCCAATTCTGCTTCCTTAACTTTCCCACAATGATCCTGAAAGCACTCTCCAATAAACTTTCAGGATCCAAATCTGTCTGCTTCCTAGAGTACCTGATTAACAATAATTGGTACCGGGAGTGAGCCAAAAAAGCAAACTCTAAAGTGGAATTTGGGAGTTGAGTCACTCACCAACCTGTTGGCAATAAGGATACCATCACTAGTGGTCGGTGGAGCGTGGTGGCTCCTAGCATGTATTAGTAATGCAATTGTTAAAATTTTTACTCGTGGTAAATTGAAATGTTTTGCCCAAGGAAAGAAATGCGTGGGGGGTGGGAGAGCATAACGTATCAGGCTTTTGAGAAGTAATAGGATGTTTGTCGTTGACAGTAGTAAGTTGGAGAAAGACTGCAAAGGCTAAGTGTGAAAGTCAAAGGGCCTTTTTGGTAATACAGGGAGACTGTCATCTCCTGCAGCCAGATGGTAGATAAACCTGATGATCAGGATCAGGCCCAGGACTTCATGAGATTTGCAGAGGTGCAGAGAAGTTGAATTCTGAGCCATATAAATTGCCTATACTCAGGTTAGAGTCCTGGTTGAGAAGGCTTGGAAATGGGAGACACAGGATGGCAATATCTGGGTCTGTCTACCTGAAAATCTTGAACTTCCAGTTTCCCCTGAACCTCTGGGCCTTTATAAGTTGCCCACTTTTTTATTAGTTCTCCCCCTTGCTTGAAGATGATGCAGAAATCTCTGCCTTACAAAAAATGTGCCTCCCCATCTGGATCTTCCCCAACATCCCAACCTGGCCATTAGACCAATAACTAGGATTAAGTGACAACACAAATGGCCAGGACCTGATAAGGGAGGGAAGGGACTATCCTAAAGGAGCCATAGAACATAACCAATATGTACTGACAGAAGCCAGGAGAATATAAACGGGGACTGCATTCTGAGAATTCTGAGGATCAATCTAAGTGGGAAGAAGTTGAACCTAACATTGGATGAGGAAGAGGTTATCAATATGGGGACATTCTGTTGGGACACAAGACTTAACTGGCAAGGATCCTGAGAGTGCTAACAAGTTGTGAGGATGGTTTATAAGAGCTTGAAGAAAGCAATGGGCCATAATATATGAAATAGAGATGTCAGAACTGCTATGGGGGTGGGGTGAAATTAGGGATCAAAAGGCTAAGAGAAAAGTTGAAGTGGATATAGCACGTAAAACCAGAAAACTCACCAATTGACTCTTCCACATGACAGCCCTAAGGAATGCTCTGGGGAAAGGGGCATTGGCATCACTGATAGGCTCAGTGGTGGCTGCCCCTGCACTTTCAAACAGAGCTCCTTCATAGCAATGGAAATGATATGATCCCAAAATAATAGAGGCAAGATGGCAGCACTTAATCATCAGAGCAACGTAGATGCAATTATCATAATGAGCTATGAGATTGGATCAGCCCTCGGAAGAGCCTGAACTGCAGAGAGCAGTGGAGATGGCTAGATCATGATGTTCCTGAAGTCAAGATGGCCAACCTAGCAATCAAAAGAAATCAAGGCTAGACGATCAAAGGGCCAAGTCATGATTCATTGCCCAGTTTCTGGACAAGAACCAGTTTTCAGTCCTGGAATCCAATGATTGAAGGAGAGACCAGGTCTCCAGGAGGAAGAATCCTGCAACACCATGGCAAGTATAAATGGTGGTGATAGTCCCAATCCTTCCCTAAAGGAGTCTACTACCATTTACTTGGGCAGCCATACACAAGGGAAAGGAGAATGCTATCCAAGCAATTCAAGGACTGTTGGACAAAGTCTGAGATGAAATTGATACTAGAGGACCCAAAATATCACCAAGGGTCACCAGTTAGAATAGGGGCAGCAGATGGTTCAGTTGGTTAGAGCACAATAAGGTTGCCGGTTCAATTCCCACATGGGATGGTGGGCTGCCCCCCCACCCCCCCGCAACTAAGATTGAAATGGGTGACTGGACTTGGAGCTGAGCTGGCTCCTCCACAACTAGATTGAAGGACAGTGACTTGGAGCTGATGGGCCCTGGAGAAACACACTGTTCCTAATATTCCCCAATAAAATTTATAAAAAAAAATAATAATAATCTTTAAAAAAAAAAGAATGGGGGCATGTGGAGATTAGGTAATAAATGGGGTCCTGGCCCAGGTTCACTGTGCACAGTGGAATTTCCCAATTCTCAATTCCCAATTCTCAAATGTATAAATAAAATGGACATACTTGGTAGTTAATAGAACTATCACATTGGTCCCATGACCTGTGAAATAAGAGCTATAATAAGGAGGAAGGCCAAATAGAAGTCTCTGAAGCTTCCTCTTAATCCAGCCAAGATAGCAATAAAAAACATTACATCTTATAGAGATGGCAGAGATTAGTGATGCTCCTTTTTTAAAAAAAATCCATGTTATTTTTAGACAATCTCCATGACTTAAAAAAAAAAGATGCCTCTATTCCAAGTAAATCAAGGTCAAAATAAAGGAAGAGCTCAAGATAGCATCAGTCCCATCTGTCCTAGTCCTGGTGTGTGAATGAAAAGCAGCAGCCAATTACAATGATGGCAGGCAATGGATCCAAACTGCCAACTTTGTTAACATTTTTCCATTTCTAAACATCCTTAAAGCAAATCATATATGGGGTCACACCATCCTCACAGTAGTCCGGCCAAGCAATCATGCCATCTGGATTCACATTTTCACTAATAAACAACTGGTAGTTTTTAAAATTAGCAAGAATATGCTTGCTGATTTGTGGTGCATCTAAACATACTGGGACTCAGATTGCCCTTGTGGTTCATCAGCAGGGGTTCCAGACAGAGAGACAAGCCAAGGAGACTTGGAGCTGCTTCCTCCCTTCATCCACCAAGCCCCCAGCTCTGAAAGTGAGATATCACTCAGAAGTGTAACATTGTCCCTGCCCCAGCACCAGACAAGTGGCTCAGAGATTTTGAAGAGGAGTGAAGCAGGCCATAGTATACTGAATTCCAGTTCCTCCCCCAAAGGAATTCACTTCATTTGCAACTAAGTATGGAGAAATTCAAGTCAAGGAGCGCTCTCAAAACCAGTGGAAGTGTGGCAAAAGGCAATTGGAAGAAGACTGATAGATTAATTGACAATAGGCTTAGATATAGGCTGACTAGTATGCCAGAGAGAAATAGGGGAAAAAATAACTGGAAAGATCCCTTTTTGGGTTAGAACAAATCCCAAGCACTGACCTGGGGAACTATCCCCTCAAAGTAGTCCACATTTGATTGGATTGCTCTGTGAAGCATTTATGCCCCAGTTTTGTGAAAAACAGCAATCAGCAGAAAAGTAGTGGAATTTAACAGCTGAGGTGGTCAAAGAAAGCCAAAAAAAAAAAGAAAAAAGCAAGGAACAGAAATTGTCTATGAGAGTGACCAGATGTCAGATTTAACCAACAAAGACCTCAAAGTAGCCATTATAAATATGTTTAAAGAACTAAAGGAAACCAAGATTAAAGGATTGAAAGAGGGCGCCGGCTGGGTGGCTCAGGCTGTTAGAGCTCCATGCTCCTAACTCTGAAGGCTGCTGGTTCGATTCTCTCATGGGCCAGTGGGCTCTCAACCACAAAGTTGCCAGTTCAATTCCTCGAGTAAGGCAAGGGATGGTGGGCTTCGCCCACTGCAACTAGCAACAGCAACTAGACCTGGAGCTGAGCTGCGCCCTCCACAACTAAGATTGAAAGGACAACTTGACTTGGAAAAAAGTCCTGGAAGTACACACGGTTCCCCAATAAAGTCCTGTTCCCCTCCCTCAATAAAATCTTTAAAAAAAAAAAAAGAATTGAAGGAAGGTATGATGACAATGTCACATCAATTAGAGTGTATCAATAAAGAGAGATTTAAAAAGAATACAGTGGAGATCCTGGAGTTGAAAAGTATAACTTAAAATTTTCTAGAGGGGCTCAACAATAGTTTTGAACTGGAAGAAGCAATAACTAGCTAACTTGAAATCAGGCTGTTCATTATAAAAGTAACAATTCCATTCCCAGATATTTACATTAGAGAAATGAAAACATGAGTCCATAAAAAGACTTGTACATGAATGTTCTTAGCAGCTTTATTCATAATAATATAAAAATTAGAACCAACTCAAATGTTCATCAATAGGTAGATAAACAAATATCCATCCAGAATACTATGCAGCAATAAAAAGGAAATGTACTATTGATACTTAAAATAATGTGGGTAAACCTCAAAAACATGTTGGATAAAAGAAGCAAGATTAGAAAGAGTATATATTGTATGATGGCGTTTATATGTAATTCTAGAACTTGCAAAATGAATCTATAGTGACAGAAAGCAAAGCAATGGTTATTGGGGGGTAGGGGTGAGGGTGGGTGGAAATTGACTGCAAAGGTTCACAAGGGAATTTTCTAGGGTGATGAAAAATTCTATATTTTGATTGTAGTGGCAATTACAGATATGTCTGTCAAAACTCATCAAACTATATAATCTAAAATGTGTGCATTTTACTGTATTAAATTATACCTCAATAAACTTGATTTTTAAATATTTTATTGAAAAGAAGTAAAAAATAATAAAATAATGAAAAACAATAAAATAAATGAAATAAAAATTAAGAAAAAGAAAAGTAGTAATTATTGGAGAAATAGTTGATTACATTTCTGTGGCAGGGAGATTACAAGGTGAGCTTAGGACATGTTATGTGGAAAATCAAGGAAGCTTTCAAGCATCAATGGTGTTATGTCAAAAGTTCACAGGAGTTATCTTGAAGGGGTTCTTACTGGCCAAAGGTGGGTCAATTTGAGAACTAAAAAAATTATAATTGCTATTGAATGAAATATGTTGAATCTCTAAAAATTCATAAGTACAAGGAGATTTTTAAATAGACAAAGCCAGGAAAAAAATATTTTTCACCTTTCAAAATAGCTACAAATTAAACAGAATTAAACACTTATATCTTCCTGGTAGGAATTGTATTTCATTGAAACTAAATTGCCCAAGTTGATGAGAGAACATTATTCTTTATCAAAGATAGCATGCTAATAAAGGTATACAAAATGAAAGTAGTTGAAAAATCATTTCCCAGCGCTACTTAATCATATTATTAATTCAGGCAAAAATTATTAATTAACCATTCGTAAGTTGTTAATAGGGACTTGGACATTTGAATATCCACAATAACCCCACTCAGATGACTTCCTGGTTACAGGGTGATGATAAATGTAGTGTTTCCGTGGAGGAATAAAACTGTCACTTCCTTAGTCCAGAGATTGAGCTACATCTAACCCTCATTAAAGGTGAGACAAACCAGTGTTATGTATTTCCTTAGGAGGTGAGGGGAGTAAGTATACAATATCACCCATGATGTATTTTGGTTAAAAATGTTTAACTTGAACTAATCAAGCCTTTAAATCTAACATTCACTTGTAGGAAATAAGATAGAAAAACAAATTAAATGACCAAGGAAGCAATCAAGAAAATTCAGGAAGTGGGGCATTCTACAGGAAAACTGGACCACATTCTTTAGCAAGCTAGTGTCCTTTAAAAGGAAGAAGGAGAAGGAAGGGGATGGAAAGGAGAGGAGGGGTAGGAAAAGGAGGGGGAGAAAGGAGAAGAAGAGACAGAAAAACATGTTAAAATGGCAAATTTTATGTTATATACATTTTTACCAAAATAAAATTTAAAAAAAAAAACAACTAGTGTGGGATGTTGATAATTGGGGAGACTGTGTGTGAGGAGGGCCAGGGCCTATATGGTAACTCTCTACTTTCCGCCCAATTTTGTCATGACCTAAAACTACTCTAAAACATAATATCTATTAAAAAAAAAAATACTCATCAGAATCAGATTCAAAGATTTGAAGTGTGGTCTGTGATTGCATTCTACTTTGGACAGACTACCTGTACCAGTCATTTTTGATACAACTGGAGAAATCTGAATGGGAATTGAGAATTAGATCATTTTGACTTTGTAAGAAAAGAGATTTAGAAATGTCTAAAATTACTTTTAAATACTTTAGCATAAAAAATTGAAAGGGGAAAAATCATTGACTAAAATCTACAGAAGTTTTAAGAGAAATGTCCATTTGTCCCTAATTACTTCCTTTCATAAAATCATTACAAAGTCAAAATTTTTAAATTTAAATTATTGGTTTAAATTAAATTAAATAAATTATTAACTACTATGAAAATAAACAAGTTTTTCTGGTGTGCTCTTGATTAATTTTAGTTTTGACCAATGTTATCACTGTAGAGTAATTTTTTTACTACATTTAAATACATTAGAACTTACAGAAGGAAAAAAGTATTGAAGGAACACTGTAGGTCAATGCATTTTAATAGAGTTAGCACTATGAGCTCAAGCAGACAAAAAAATTTCATGTAAAATTTAATGGTACCAAATTATAACAATTACTGTCCTAAGTTTAATGTTTATTGTCTTTTCTTTAATCCACTGTTGATTTTTAAGATTACTGTTTTTTATTAAAGAAACATTTTATCATGAATATGATTTTTAAAATTTAGTGGGGTGGCCGGTTAGCTCAGTTGGTTAGAGTGTGGTGCTGAAAACACCAAGGTTGCCGGTTCGATCCCCACAAGGGCCACTGTGAGCTGCACCCTCCTTAAAAAATAAATAAATAAATAAATAAATAATAAAAGTAAAAAATTAAAAAAAAAAGTTTAGTACAAACAGATATACAGTGAAAAGTAAGTCTTCCTCCCATAGACACCGCTAAACCCCAGTGAACTGATGTTATCAATTTCTTGTGCAAACTTCCAGAAATATATATATATATCTTTTTAATTTTGTTTTTGTAATATATATTTTTTATATAAATAGAAGCCTATTACCTATAATACACTTTATTTTTTCTGATTTATTACTGTACTTTATATCTTAGAAATCATTCCACATTAACATATTCTACTTTATTCTTTTCTAACAGTTTCAGAATATTCCATTTTATCGATGTGTCAGAACTCTATCCATTCATTAATTCAACAAGTATCGATCTTTCAGGCATTCACTGTGATAGTGAGACAGCAAATATGTAAGGAGGGGGACACTTATGGAACAGTAGGTACAAAGGTCGAAGACAAGAATGTGCTTGGCATGTTCACAGAGCAGCAAGGCAAGTGTTGGTGAAGAGCGGTGAACGGGCTTGAGAGTGGAAGGGAATGAGGTCGAAGAGGTGGCCAGGAGCCAGATCATGCAGTCTCACTTACAAGGTCATGTTATTTTAAATTTGATGGGAAATCTTTAAAGGGTTGAGAGCTGGTGTGTGGCATTATCTGATTTATTTTTTAAAAGGATCACATGACTCCTGGGTGGTGAATGGATCATAGAAGTGCAAGAATGAGTACATGGAGAGCAGTTGGGAAATGATCACATAGTCTAGGCAAAAGATGAGGGTAGTTTACACTAATGAAGTAGTAGAGGAAAGAGATGATTAGATTCTGCATGTTTTAAACGTAGACCTGATAAGATCTGCTGATGGATTGGCAACATCAACTGAATCAACAGTCTAGACCTATTCCAGCCAAAATACAAGAGAAGTCCGGTTTAGGTTGTCCTGAAACACTGGAATATTCTATATATGGGGTGGACATGAGAGTATGGGGGATTGCTGGGAGTCGGTAGGCAGATAAGAGAGAATTAATATTTATTAAACATCTGTGCAGCAGTTAGGGTTCTGAGGTTGCAAGTAACAGAAACTGACTCTGGTTAACATTATATAGAAAAAGGAAGTCATTGGAAGGACATGGGGATGTTCACAGCCTGGAAAGAACAGCTACAATACCAGGCCTTAGAAAAGACAAGAACCAGGTGGCCCAGGGATCCACCGTGTTTCCCCGAAAATAAGACCTAGCTGGACCATCAACTCTAATGCATCTTTTGGAGCAAAAATTAATATAAGAACCAGTATTATATTATATTATATTATATTATATTATATTATATTATATTATATTATACCTGGTTTCACATTAAAATAAGACCGGGTCTTACATTAATTTTTGATCCAAAACACGCATTAGAGCTGATGGTCCGGCTAGGTCTTATTTGCGGGGAAACATGGTAGATGGCAAGAACTATTGGAGAGTTTCTTCAGGGTGCCAGCTGGGATGAATCTGTTCTAACCAATTTTAATCTTCCAACCAAAGGATTCAAATTACAGGAAACAAGGGTCTGGCTGGCCAAAGTTGGGTCACATGCCCATCTGGCCTGGGCAATAGAGCACCTTGATTGACAGATCCACCATTAGAGTGCAGCAGGGGAATGGTACTGTGTTTCCCCAAAAATGAGACCTAACCAGAAAATAAGCCCTAGCATGATTTTTCAGGATGACATCCCCTGAACATAAGCCCTACTGCATCTTTTGGAGCAAACATTAATATAACGTCTGGTCTTTTTTTCAGGGAAACACTGTTCCCCAAAGATAAATCAAAATATGCTACTAGAAAAAGGGAAATTAGATACTAGAACAGACAGAAACAATAGATTCCACCACAACTCAGCATGTTTTTGGCATATACATACATCATCTCATTTACTTCTCACAATAACCCTCTATGATAGGTGTAATATTAACATCTCTAAGAAAGGCTCAGAGAGGTTATGGAATTTGCCCAAAATCACAAAGCAACTAGGCAGCATAACAAGCATTTGAATTCAGGTCAAAACCGTGCTTTCAAAATTCATGCTCTTTCTGTTACACCATGGTAAAAGATTAAACTTCTACTATTCCTCAGTTTTCCCATCAGTAAAAAGAAGTAATTATTTGCTGTGGGTCTCCTGGGTAGCTTGGATATCCCAGCTAATTTAGGCTTGCAGAGCAGCCAGGGCTCCCTTGGAAGTGAGTGGCCTGTATTTCCTTTATTTCTTTTGTTATTGATTAGAAAAAGAAGGGGAAAAAAGCATGATGTAATGAAACACATAATAGTAGCCAGTTTTCAAATGCTTAATATTTTCTAAGCGTAGCGTTTTATATCCATCTTTGAATTTATTTTTCTTAATAGTCTCGTAAGGCAGGCTGGCCCGGTGGCTCAGGTGGTTAGAGCTCCATGCTCCTGACTCCGAGGGCTGCCAGTTCGATTCCTCGAGTACGGCAAGGGATGGTGGGCTGCGCCCCCTGAAACTAGCAACAGCAACTGGACCTGGAGCTGAATGGCGCCCTCCACAACTAAGACTGAAAGGACAACAACTTGACTTGGAAAAAAGTCCTGCAAGTACACACTGTTCCCCAATAAAGTCCTGTTCCCCTTCCCCAATAAAATCTTAAAAAAAAAAAAAAAAAGTCTCATAAGGCAGACAATATTATTAACCCGAATTTACAGTGAAAGAAACAGGTTTAGAGAGTGGAGATTATTGCCCAGCATCACTGGCTTTCAAACCCAAGTCTTTCTGACTTCAAAACTGATACTCCAGACCACTATACAGCACAACCCATCTGGAGCTCTCTTGCCCTTTTTGCACTGAAGCTGGAGGACGGTCCCTTTGCCAGCCACTCTTGATGAGAGGAGGTGGTCTTAGTTTCCTCACCTACATAGTAAGGGAGTTGGTTTGCTTATCTCTGACGCCCCGTCTAACTCTGATTTCTGCTTCCACTTTCAAGGCAAAGAGCTGCTTTCTATGTTAAGCAAAGAGCTAAATTCTGTGTTGTCGGAATCGCCTAAAAAACGTTTGCCTAAAGTTAGCACTTGTACAGCGCTTTACCGAGTGCTTCAGACCTTGATTACTGGGACCTTAGGGTTCCTTGCCCAGTATATCCCGGCTTCCAGAAACAGCCTATCGGTCAGGTGATCAGAACCCTTGTGATTCTAACTCAGGGCAACAGATTTACCAGGAAAAGAAGCATTTCCAATTTGTTAGAGAGATTGAAAAGAAAAACTCAGCTCATGCTGATTCTCTGGGGGTATCACACTCAGCAGCACAATGAGGTTCTTGTAAAACACAGAGGGATGAGCAATGTCCACTTAATGAACTTTGTGCGTAACCAGGCCAGAGCTCTGAGCCAAGAGGCGTGGCTTATTCCAATAAGGAAGATTGGGGGTGGGGAGTTGGGCTTCTGGAAGATTGGGGGTGGGGAGTTGGGCTGCAGATCAGCCTGAAAAATGGCTGGGTAGAGTGAACGGTGATATACAAGAAAGAGCAGTTGATATGAAAAGCAGTCTTTGTTTTCTACTCCTCTTGCCCTCATGTTTAGCTCTATTTCATTTCTTCTCCATATTCTTGGGAGAGTAGGAAGGAGTAGATAAAGTTGAAGGGAAACTGCTGTTCAATAGCAAAAAAAAAAAGGGGGGGGGCAATGATTTAAACCCCTCCTCTTCCCAAACAGCCCACAAATAGTCTCATTCTAGATGGTAAATAGGAATCTGAAAAATCCATTTTTGCTCAGCTTTTTCATTAAAGGGTATAAATTTTAATCAAATCAATATATTGTCATCACTAGAATTCTGCTTTAATATCATTAGCCTGTATTTAAATGTAGAAAAGATATTCCGATGCTCCCCTTATGACTCAGCGTTGAACTTAAGTCAGGTCTGCAAAAGGGAGATAAAAAGGCAAAAGTCGCCATGGAAGGGGGAAAAAAACACTCCTTCAGCAAGAGTAGGTTTCCAACCAGATGCAGTTCTTGGCTGGTGGCTAAGAGTGGGCTGATGTCAAATGGTCCTGTGATGTTTGCCAGGCCCCAGGGAATCAGGGCAAAGCTGGGTGGAGAGGATTTCTACCTACAGCTCCATCTCCCAGCCCTACTCTCTGACAAAAGTGATCCCATGGCCAGATGGTAGGGGATGGGAAATGGGGAAAGCTGGAGAAAGGGAGGACTGGCCAGATTAGTACGTGTTTCCTTCCCCAGAGCAGGGGCTCATGCATCAAAGCAGGGCACAGATGGTCTTCCAAGTAATTAGAGAAATTAAATCCCCAGGATTTTCAATCCCTATATAGCCAGACTGATTACAAAAAAACAGAGAGAGGGAAGGAAGACATGGAAGATGTGAAAGGCCCTTTGGATCTTTCATGTGCAAAGGACTACCTCTTGACAGTCATTCCCAGAAGCACTAGGGTTCATAATCTCCCACTTTTACAATTTCCTGAATCATGTTTCATCATTTGCCTCTTCCTCTGGCCCCATCCTTTCCCATCTGGCTCATATATTAAGGAGAATTGGCTGAAATATGATCTCTCTCTCTTTTTTTTTTTTTTTGTATTTCAGTTCACAAGATCTTTTTTTTTATTTTATTTTTATTTTTTTTTATTAGTTTCAGGTGTACAAGACAAGGTAATACTTAGACGTTCATCATTTATATCCCTCACACTGTGAACCCCCCTCCCCCCTGAAAAATGATCTCTTGGCTACAGTCAGAAATTTCTCTCTTATGGATTCTTGCTGATTATTTCTGCTGAATTCTCATGAATAATAGAAAAATTTCACTGGCAACATACAATAATGTTAAGACTTGACCTGGGAGCCTGGGACTGTGATTACCACTTGATTCTGACTTCATCCTTAAGTAGTTGTGACAGATGAGGGGACTCTTTGTCACTCGCACTGAGTGTACACTCATAGTGACAGGTGTGCAGGATCTGGTGTAAGAGATACCTCTTGGCTCTGGCCACAGAGAGGGGACTTTACAAACAACCAGAGGGATAAATGGCTTAACAGAGACACCTGTGCCTAGAATGAACTTCCTAGAGTGCGATGGGCCTTTGTGAGTAATGATCTCCGCGCTACAGAGGATAAATGATGTCCCAAACAGTGTGATAGAGGGGAAAGACTGTTGGATTGGATGGCAATTGATATAGCTTCAGTCCTGCCTCTGTCACTAATTTGCTGTGGCTTTTGCAAGTTGCTTTGCCTCTCTGAGTCTCAAATTCCTCTTCTTTAGAATGGAGATGATACCGTCTACTTCTCAGGGTTTTTGGAAGGTTCAAGATGAATAGTGTTGTGATCGTGTGTTAAGAGGCATGAAGGGTTATAAAACAGACTATGAGGTTCCCAGACAAAGTCATCAGGGTTAGCATCTATCTCTTGGGTCTATTTTCCTCAGTTTGACTTTCTTCTTAGATAGGCTACCCCCAGGGGATGGCAAACTTATCCCAGCAGCTCCGGCCTTACATTCTTCTAGTGTAGTAACCCCAGCATTTTGAAAGCCTGTTTCCTAATACCTCAAGCTTTGGCCAAAACTAGATTACATATTCAATCCTAGAGTCAAATGGCTGGGTCAACCCCAGGTCATACCGCATGAACTAAAATTAACAGTAAAATCAGGATTCTGTCATCAAAAGGATGGATACTAGGAAGACCAAAACAATACGTATGGTACTCTGTAAGGTAGAGAAGAAAAGTTAGAAGATTTGATGGAAAAAGGGACCATAAGGCATTTGTTATTGCCTCCTTGAAGATTTCCTCAAATGTCCTTTTATGGAAATAGCGAAAGCTTCCCAGGAAAAATATAGTTCCTCTATTCCCTACAAATCCAGTTGTACAAAGAAAGCAATACCCTCTGCCCACTGTGACCAAAGAGATGTGCCTGTCCACTGTTTGGCCAGATGCCTACTGCCTCACTGTGCTCTGAAGAGAGCCTCTGAGGGAGGACATGGTTTCTATCCTTAGGGTTGTTTCACTGGATTAAGCAGGAAAAACACAGAAGATGTAAGTCTGATAGACTATGCAGGGCTGGTCAGGTTCTGTTCCCTGAAACTCAGTTCTCTTCAGCTTCTTACTCCACCCATGATATTACACTCCTCCACAGGGTCAAAGTTGACTCACCATTACTATATCGCAAAAAGGAAGAGAAAGTCAAGTAGCTTCCTATTAAAGGTGTTGCCAACATTACGTCAGTTCACTTCCCTTTTGGCAGCCAGAATGTAGTCAATGTCATACATAGCTGCAAGAGAGGTTAAAAATGTAGTATAGCCGACTACCAAGCACATAGCTAAACATAGGGGGATCCATTACTAGCAAAAGATGGGTATATTGGGGAACAATTAGCAGTACTCTCCTTCACCCTTCCAAAGCCAGCTTCTACCCATCTCCCTTGAAACTCTCTACATCTTTCAAAAATTAGCTTCTCTGACCAGCTTTTTCCCCCCTTTTCTTCTGCCTCCCCCTCCCCCCCCCCTCAGCCCCTCTTCCATTTCAAGCCATTGTTTCTCAGTCTATCTGTGTAGGACACAGCTCCCTGGCCCATGCTGGTATTATGAGCCTTGTTCCCCCGCCTCCCACTGAGGCAGTCGGTCGCTGGTCATTGGTCTGCTGATCACAGCAGCTCACGGCATCTCCCGCAGGCCGCAGGCTACTCACACTGGCCAACAGCCATCCATGGCAGCCCCCCCCTTCCCCGCCCCCTCACTACAGCCCAGCTCCAGGGAGAGCTGTTGTTCACAATCTTAGCTGTAGAGGGTGCAGCTCACTGGTCCATGTCAGAATCAAACCCGCGATCTCAGTGTCAGGAGCACTGCGCTCCAACCACCTAAGCTAAGCCACTGGGCCGGCCTGTGACCTTTTTTTAAGAAGCCATTCTTTTTTTTTTTTCTTCTAGTAATTTTTTATATTTCCCTCTTATTTTTTAATTTATTGGGGTGACATTTGTTAGTAAAATTACATGGATTTCAGGTGTACAATTCTGTATTACATCATCTATAAATCCCATTGTGTGTTCACCACCCAGAATCATTCTCCTTCCCTCACCATATATTTGATCCCCCTTACCCTCATCTTCCACCCCCTTTTTTTTAAGAAGCCATTCATGAACCTCTCTTTCCACTGAGCTTCTGTGGTCCTTTTCACACTGCTTATGGCCCTTAGACTGTCTGTTATTTTAGTTAGATGGTTTCCTCTACTAGTGTTCCTTAAGAGCAGGGATGAGGTCCAAGTGTGATCCCTGCTGTCCACCACTACTATCACACAGTTGGGCCTAAGATATAATTACTAAATTAGTGAAACTTCTCTTTTCTGGACCTTTTGAGAGTAAGTTGGAAATATCATTATGTTAAAAACTAGAAACCCCTAAATACTTCTTCTACATAACCACATTTCCTTAAAAGCCTAGAGGAAAGGAATGAAGGAAGGGAAAAAAAGGAACAGAAAAGAAAAAAAACTCCAGGTCTTTGCAGTGATGTGTTGGATCATTCCTTGCTTAGCTAGGTTGTTTACCACTCTTCCTTGACATCTACTTCATGCTTGCCCTGAGGCTAAAGATCAACCAGAGGTGAAAGCTTATCGTCTTCTCAGTTCATCTCTAAGCCTGCCACGCGGAGCCTTTCCGCTGTAGTCAACAAATATGATGAATGCTGCTGCTAAGTACCATCCAATGGAAAGGCAGGCATCTTCAATATGGGAAGCGGCACATCAAACCTTAGTAACAGTTTGTGACAAGTTTCAACTTGCTCGGAGCAGTCAGTTGGGTGTGAGCTACGGTTGAGAAAGTATCTTTAAAAGTGCTCTAGGGCCGGCCCAGTGGCTCAGGTGGTTGGAGCTCTGTGCTCCTAACTCCGAAGGCTGCCGGTTAGATTCCCACATGGGCCAGTGGGCGCTTAACCACAAGGTTGTCAATTCAATTCCTTGAGTCCGGCAAGTTGCAGGCAAGTCCTGCAACTAAGATTGAACATGGCACCTTGAGCTGAGCTGCCGCTGAGCTCCCGGATGGCTCATTTGGACAACAACTTGAAGCTGAACGGCACCTTCCACAACTAAGATTGAAAGGACAACAACTTGACTTGGAAAAAAGTCCTGGAAGTACACACTGTTCCCCAATAAAGTCCTGTTCCCCTTCCCCCAATAAAATCTTTTAAAAAAAAAGTGCTCTAAATGACAATGCTCCGCTCCGTGTACATTCTTCTGTTGAATTATTTTTCAGCTCTAATAATTATGTTTTCAGGGCCTGACTGGAGGCTCAGATGGTTAGAGCTCCATGCTCCTAACTCTGAAGGCTGCCGGTTCAATTCCCACATGGGCCAGTGGGCTCTCAACCACAAGGTTGCCGGTTCGACTCCCGCAAGGGATGGTGGGCTGTGCCCCCTGCAATT
The DNA here is from genome assembly GCF_964194185.1 of Rhinolophus hipposideros. Classification (NCBI taxonomy): domain Eukaryota; kingdom Metazoa; phylum Chordata; class Mammalia; order Chiroptera; family Rhinolophidae; genus Rhinolophus; species Rhinolophus hipposideros. Next base: position 50,821,971 of record NC_138057.1, on the reverse strand, counting down.
AACAACAGCAACTGGACCTGGAGCTGAGTTGTGCCCTCCACAACTAAGACTCAAAGGACAACAACATGACTTGGAAAAAAAGTCCTGGAAGTACACACTGTTCCCCAATAAAGTCCTGTTCCTCTTCCCCAATAAAATCTTTTTTAAAAAAATTAAAATTAAAATTAAAAAAATGTATGTATCTTAAAAAAATATGTTTTCAAAAAATATATAACATGGGAAAGTTCTCATAATATGTTAAGTTTAAATAACAGGGAATTAATGTCTGCAATTTTATTTCAAAAAAACACACCCGCAGATAGAAGGAATACACATACACATATGTAGAAAGGAGGAGAATCTCAAAGATAATTATTGCTTTTATTTCTTGGTAATGGTTTTTAAAGAATTTCTGCTCTCGGGCCGGCCCGGTGGCTCAGGCGGTTAGAGCTCCATGCTCCTAGCTCCGAAGGCTGCCGGTTCGATTCCCACATGGGCCAGTGGGCTCTCAACACACATATACACACACACAAAAAAAAAAAAAGGCAAAAAAAATGTAAAAAAAAAAGAATTTCTGCTCTCAAAATAGTTGATGTTCTGGATAAAATATTTCAGGTTCTAAAAAAAGAGAAAACATGAGAGTACTAGGAAAATGATAAATATCACTTTCAACTTCACGTGAACCTAGATATTTCATGTGGCAGAGTTGAAAATAAGGAGACCAGAGTTCTCAGTCATCTGCCAACTGTGACTTGACTTTTTTTTGGCTTCAGTTTTCTGTAAAAGTATGAGTTTAATGAGATGAGCTGTCTTTATAGTATTTTCTACCCTTAATAATCTATGCCCCAGGATCTGAAAAATATTTCCACAGCGGGTGAAATTACCATTCAAATGCCTCTGAGAATTAACATTTTTGCATCATAAGAGAGCAGTTATTGAGGGCTTACCATCTGGCCAGTTCATGCTCTTATGTCTTCCAGGTCTCTTTTCTTCCTATGTTTTTTTTATAATGGTTTTTATGATTAAAATTCTCAAGTCCTTGTTCCTAACAGAAATGCTTTCCTCCCGAGCCTTTTGCTAGCAAGGACAGTTAATTAGCTCCAACAGATTAAGGGTAGAGTCATACAGGGAATTATGGCAACATCTGCTTTGTTTGCTCTGAGGAATCGATGCAAATAAACAAGTTACTAAGAATGTATAACACAATTCAATTTGTCCCAAGTATTTTATAGTATTTTTTGTTATTTATTTTTTCTGGCAAGACCAAGCCAAAGAGAAGGGAAGAGGTGAGCAGGTCCTAGGTCTCCTGCCCATTCATGGGCCTCCTGCAGTACAATGAATTGTGATGGAATGGTTCCAAGAACTGACTTGGAGAGGTAGGGGGTGAAGAAAATGGGAACTGTGGGTTTTTTTATTTAATGTGATAAAACAGTATAGTTAAAAAAAAACTATATGTGGAAATATAGACACAGATACAATTACATACAAAAAAGACCTGGAAGATCACTCATCAGGATGTAAAATATAAACAGTGGTTATCTTCTAGAAGGCAGAAATATGGGTGATTTTTGCTTCTTGTGTCTTTCTTTCCTTGTTTTCCAAGTTTCTATTTTGAGTATGTATTTTGGTTTGTTTTGTTCATTAGAAAAACAGTTGTTTTAAGTAATTTACCCAAGATTAGGGAAATGAGTTATTGCAGCATTATTTTCATAACAGTCTCTTCCCTATACCTATTGTTACCCTTACTGTGAACATACATAGGACTTTGTAGAACATACATTTGACTTACTCTTTGTTCAATCATTCAACATTTAGGGAGTGCATAAAATATGCTAGGTGCCTTCCCAGGCACGAGGGATTTGGAGATGAATCCTTGCCTTCAAGTAGCTCTCAAGTTAGTGGGAGGGACAGTGCCCTATAGAGGTATAGCTTTTATCTTTTACGCCATATTTTTACTGTACCTTTTCTATGGTTAAGTATGTTTAATACACAAATACCATTGAGTTAAAATTGCCTACAGTATTCAGTACAGTAACATGCTGTATAGGTTTGTAGCCTAGGAGCAACAGGCTATACCATATAGCCTAGGTGTGTAGTGGGCTATACCTGGACGTTTGTGTAAAGTGCACTCTATGACATTTGCAAAACTATGAAATCACCTAATGATGCATTTCTCAGAACACATCCATTATTAAGTGGCACATGATTGAATTGAGGTATATTTATAAAACTGCACAAATCTTAAATGCACAGCTTGATAAAATTTTACATATGTGTGTACACTAGTATAAATCACCACCCAGATCAAGATATAGAAATTTCTAGTACACCAGAAGCCTCCCTAGGTTCTCCCAGTTAGTAAACACCAAGAATAATGACTATTCTGACTCCTATTACTGTGAGAGTGTGATATAATACAAAATAAATACTTTTGGTCTTTCTCCTTGGTTCCTAGCACGAGTGCCTAAAACTCTTGTAATTTCCTGAGTGATCTTAGTGAGAGGAGCTTCTTTTGTCCCTTTCCACCATACCTGAATTTATCTTAACTGGGTGACTCAAGACAGACCCCTAAATAGCTTCAGAATGGGGGCTGGTTGCCAGAGGAACCAACTATGTGATCTGAGGGTTGGAACTTTCAGCTTCACCCCATAACCTCTGAGAAGGGGAGAGGAACTAGGGGTTGAGTTAATTACCAATGGCTAATGATTTAATCAGTCATGCCTATGTAATGGAACCTATATATAAACCCTACACTACAGTGTTTGGAGAGCTTCTGAATTGGTGAATGTATTCACGTGCCATGAGGGTGGTGCACCTGAAACTCCACAGGAACAGAAACTCCTGTGGCTCAGGACTCTCCGGACTCACGCTATTTATCTCAATCTGGCTGTTCATTTGTATCCTTTATATCCTTTATAATAAACCGGTAATAGTAAGTTGATTATTTACCTGTGTTCTATGAGCCATTATAGCAAACTATTGAACCTGATGAGGAGGTCATGGGAACCCCAATTTATCTTTTCTACTATTGGTTGCATTTGAACTATTTCCAATTCAGGGCTATTATGAATAAAGCTGCTATAAATATTATTATAAGTAACTTTTGGTGGATATAAACACTAATTTATATTGGGTTTATAACCAGAAGTAGGACTTTTGTTTTGTTTCATGTTTTGGCTTGGGACTTCTGGATCATAAGGTATACGTTTAGTTTTAGTAGGTACTGCCATAGATTTTTCCAAATTGTTTGTACCAATTTACATGCCCACTAGCAATGTATGAGAGTTCCAGTCATTCTACCTCCTAATAAATACTTGGTATTATGTTTTTAAAAAGCAACCGTGAATTTTTAAACTTTGGAAATAAAATAGAATGAAGATTCATTTGGAAGTTTAAAAGTGAGCTCTGCTGTGAGGTGCTTTCGGAGATAGTTCCTGGGATGTCAAGATGAAGTGCACCAACCTCAGGGAGGTGCCTGCAGCCTCTGACATGGGCAGAGACCAGAATCCAAGCACAGTGTGGCATGAGCCTAGAGATTCTCAAAGGAATTTCAGACTCTTGCCCAATGGTCTCGTGGGTCATCTAGGGCATTGTGAGGCATGACAGAACTGGAACAACAGGCTCAAAAAAGGGAGGCTGACCCACTTCTAACCCATTCACTGTGTGCATATGTCTGAAGGGATAGTCCTGACCAAGTTAAGATGGGGGTGCCTTTCCCAAGGTGGGATTAGGGGTTAGTGGAAGTGCTGATTTGTGATAGCAGAGGCTCCTGTCTCAACCTGAACACTGGTCTCTGATTCAACTTGGAAAACAAATCCAAATCTCCTTGGAGGAAGAACGTCAGATGGGCCAACAGAGCTCCCTGGAGGTCTGAGGCCTGAAGCCTAAAGGGACCAGCAGGCAACCAGGCACTGAGCCTGAGGCTGGTCAGCCACAACAAGCAAGAGCATGCTGCTTCCTCACGGGTTTTGTTTGTTTGTTTTTTTGCCTGAGGAAAGTAGAGGCTGGAACTCAAATTCCTACTCTTCTGACAATAAAGGCAAGGGCATCCTGAGGAAGCCCCGTTGTCTGGTGACCGATGCCAGGCCTAACTGTACTGAGAAGCCAATGGTCACTCTCTTCTCTATGGCTCAGAATTTTACCCCATCTGCCCTCATGAAGACACAACCCTGGCCCCCCGGGGGAAAGCAAGCAGTGGCAATTTCCTGTTCCAGTCCCGGCTCAGGACTGCACGGGAGATGTAAGAAACATAAATGATGGGGTGAGGCCTATTTTATAAAGCACCAAAGACAATGTGTCCGGCAGGTGATGAGACTCTAAAGGGAGGCGAGGTTGCAGTAGCTGAGGAAAAGGTGACTGAGGGGCTGTTGCGGTTAGGGCAAAAGACAGGGTCAGGCGAGGGAGGAGACTGAGTGGAGAACAGAACCTCAGGGCTCCTCGGGAGTGGGGAGAGAGCGACCCGAGGCCGGGCGCGGGGCTGGGCGAGCGGGAGACGGGCGTGGCCGAGGCTGGTAATACGCGGCTGGGCAGGTTCTCCGTACCGGGTGAGTCCGGCCCAGCAGGCGTGAATTCTGTGCGGACTCCGGGGAATGGAGGGGGGAGGTTCTGCCTCTTCCCGTAGAGCCCAGCCCTTGGCGTCAGGGCTCCGTGTGATAGGTTCAGGGAAACGTGCGGCGCTCGACGGGTAGAGGGTACGCTGGGAGGGATTCCTTCTCCAAGCGGGTTAGTCGTCCTCACATCGGGGTGCCTCAGGATGAGCGGGCGGGGGTCCGAGGTCGGCGGCTAGAACCCAGATTCCTTTGGCCCCAGGTCACTCATCTCCAGCAGCCGCCAGACGACCGTTGAAAACCCGCTGACAGCCGCTAAGCAACAGCCGCGTACTCTCCTCCAAGCTCTAAACTCCGCCCCTCTAGTCCCGGCAGCGTCTCCGTGGCGACGCACCGAGAAATGCGGCTGCGCAAGAGTGACGGAGCGCGGGTGGAGGGGAGGGGGTGTTTTGGTTCTAGCCGCTTGCCGTCCTTTCCCCACTCGATCGTCGGGACGCTTTTCATTCTTGCCTTCCCTTCCCCTTCCTTGTCCCTTTCCCAGCCCCGGTCCTCCCTACCTCCTTCCCTTCTGCCTTCCTCCCCTTTTTCTACTGCCGCCCCGGGTCCGGGCCATTTTCTGGGCCGGACACATTAAGGTGCGCGGCCCCGGGGCCCAGTATATGACCCGCCGTCCTGCTACCCCTCGCTTCCCCCGCCCCATGTGGCTGCGGGGCTGTGGCGGCGCTGCCCACTATGGCCCGGAAAGCAGTTAGCAGGAAGCGGAAAGCGCCAGCCTCGCCGGGAATTGGGAGTGACGCTCAAGGCCTGCAGGTGAGGGCTGAGAGGCTGGGGCTCGGGTGATAAGGCCAAGGCAACGAGAGGGGTATCGAGTTGGCGGATCGGGGAACCGGAACCGGCACCCAAGGTCTGTTGTTGGAGGTGGGGGTGGGGCAAGAGCGGAGTCCCGGCTTATTGGGTCGGGTTTGGGCCATCAGGATTTCACTGAAGAGCGGATAGGCCGGAGGGTTGAAGAGCTAAAGAGGAACTTGAAAATGGGGCATATTCCGCGGGAGGCCTGCAGCCTGGAATGGGGCTGGAGGAGAAACCAGAATCTGGGCTTTGGAGGAAGGGAAACCGAAGTCGAAGGGAATCGGGAACAAACTTCCAGAAGATATGGGGAGGGAGATTAAAAGCCCGCCTTACTGGGGCCCCCCCGGGAAGCGGGGATGATTAGGAAAGAATCTCCCTAAGAATACTCAAGTGAGCTGGTACTTGGACCCCTAGAAGAAAACAGCAATTCCCAGGTATCATCCCTACACTCCCTCTTTGGAGAGGAAGACCTTGTTGGACGCGTATTCGGACTCTGATTTCCGGTGCCTCCCACCCCGTTGGTGTTTGATTTTTCGAATTCTACAACTGCCTGGAGCGCGGGGCTGGTGACAGGGGGGCGGCCATTGATCGTTCATCTTGGAAGACGTGGGACCCCAGTCTGGCTCCTTGGGCTGCGTTCTCCATGCTCCGCAGGAAGTACAGGCTGAGAGGGAGAAGGGGGCTGGGTAGAGATGGACCCCAGGTCGGTATGGTAATCATTTGACTCCATTTTCCCTTCCCTATCAGATAACTTTAGGGTATCTGAATCTTTCACTCCTAAAAGGCCTAGTAAATCTTTTGTCCTCTGCTTCCATTCCCCGGTCTTTAATCCGTTTCTCATAGGTAGGTTTGACTATGAGCAACATCTTTTCACTGTTGGAAGAGTTAAACTGGACTATCTGGATTGAGATTACTCTTCTCATGTGTTTGTATTTCTTTTGTATGTAAATCCTGCAGGATGAGTTCTTGGTGATATCTCTAATACAGTAGGATCGCTTGTTCTGTACAAAGGTAGTCAAAGCCCTGATTTCCAATGTTGCTTTCCACAGTTTGGCTGGGATCACTCCCTTCACAAAAGGAAAAGACTCCCCCCAGTGAAGAGATCTTTAGTGTACTACCTGAAGAACCGGGAAGTCAGGCTACAGAATGAAACCAGCTACTCTCGAGTGTTACATGGTTATGCAGCACAGCAACTTCCCAGTCTCCTGAAGGAGAGAGAGTTTCACCTTGGGACCCTGAATAAAGTGTTTGCATCTCAGTGGCTGAATCATAGGCAAGTGGTGTGTGGCACAAAATGCAACACGGTAAGTGTCTGGGGGAGAGGTGAACTTTCTCCTGGGTCCCGGGTATGTGGTTCCACATGTTCTAGAACCTCTCACTGCTCGTTTTCCCCATCAGTTTCTCTTGTGAGGAGATTGCCTCACTCTCCTTTCCTTTCCCTTCTGTTGATGACTTCTTCCTCTCTTTTTCTGCTTCTTTTCCCACTTCTACAATTATTTTCTGATACATTTTCCGAGGAGTCTTATTTCTTTAGGTCTCTTGCCATATGGAAGTGCCACTGCTTCTAGAGTTCTTTTGGCTTCATCTTTTTATGTTTCTTTTTAAGTTAGAGGCCTCAGAGGAAAGACTTAGGAAACACTGATGCTCAGGGCATCATTCAGGATGCCTGATAGTGAAAACCTAGGTGTTACCTGCCAGCCTAAAGCCATATGTAGAAGTACTTAAGATAGCACTTGGCAAACATTCACGTTTAGGGAATACAATCAAAAGATGTATTTCTTAGGAGAATGGGCAGGGAATGTGTGTCTGGTGGTATACACGAGTATTTCAGGATGTACATGTTTGCTCTTTGCAAAGTAGTCTCCTTGAAAAGGATTTAGAAGAGAGAAAAGTTGTTTTGACATAGAATGACTTAGAAGACACTTATAAGTAAATGAAGGGAAAAATTTATCAGTAAGTAACATAGCCAGCACAATTTCAGGCATGGATAAAATAAGTCAATCCATAATTAGATACGATGGCTATAATTGGAACATAAGGGCACAAATAGCATGATGTCAGAGGAATGGCAAGTGAAAAGAGGCAGGGTCTGGAGGTAGAAAATGATTCTGAATGAAGTGTATGAAAAGATCGAATGTAGGCCCAGCTGCTCTCTCCATTTTCCCCTTACCTGTATGAATAGACATGTAATGTTGTAATGGCTGGGTAAATTTACCCTGGACAGAAACACATCTTGGATCAATTGGAAGAGGGAAGGTTCTGTGGATCAAGAAAGTCTTAAGTACTGGCAGAAGTGTTTGTTATAAAGGACATGGGCAAAGATTTAAAGATGAGTTTTAAGGAAGGAAATAATACCATGGTGATTGGGCCCAAGCTTTCATTTCCTCTTCTGTTGAAGATTGCTTGTCATACAGAAGCCTTTCAAAACTAAATGGTGGCGGCAATCCTCTACAAAACTTCATTTTCCTAGTCTCTCAGGCTGCCACTTGTGGTTTAAGAGAACTGTCGTCATTGTTACTTGGAGTAGAGAGTCCCTTATTTGGTGGAATTCATTCCACTCCCCAAACATACCATTGCAGTGTTTTGCCCGACAAATGTTGTAAAATTGTAACCTGAAGTAATCATCCTAGTCTCCTCTTGCATTTATTATTGATTATTTTGAAGGTGAGAATAATGTTAAATAATAATTTAACCTACTGCTAATACATACCTCTTTCTGCTTCTATGTCCTCCTGACCCTAAGTGGGGGCCTCTTTTCTTTTCTTTTTATAGTTAGTGTTTTTCTTTGCTTAGCTTCCAGAAGCAAAGCTGGGAATACTACTCTTATCTGAACTTTGTGACATTTAGCAAATGATTCCCTTAGCTGTGCCTTTGTTTTCCCATCTCTAAAATGGGAGTGGTAATATCCAGTGCTGAGAAGGTGGCTGTGGATATCTTGGGAACTACTTCAAATTAGCAACAATATCTTACTCAAAACAGTACTAGTGATAGTGAATCCAAAGCCTTTTCCAGTACTCTTGGCACTCCTTGGGACTTCCCTTAGTTTGGAAGAAAGGAAAATTATTTAAACAATTAGAACTGTCTGTCTTTGGATAATATGTGAAGATTTTAGGGGAGGAGGAGTTCAAGTTGGATTCTCAATAGTAAGTTAAGTTTTAATGTATTGAAATTTTACCATCAATAAAATGATTTACATGTATTCAGTAGGAAAAGTATGCCACAACTATTTATATTCTAAAATAACCTATTAATATGTAACTGCCGGTTAGAAGCTGTTTTTCTCTTGGATGGTCGGTATTCACCAGCATTTAACTGAGTGTATACAAATGCTAAAAAACCAGGTCATTTCCAAGGAACTGACTTGGAGCTATAATATTGAAATCTCTGCTGAGGCAGTGGGTCACCGTTTGTGATAAAAGCAGCTACTTTTCTGTAGCTTGATTCCTGGCGTGGGAATTGCCCTGTGCTGTGGCCTGACACCTGAACTGGGAGGCCAGAAAGCCAGGAATAACAGCAAAGATGGCCAGCCTACGTTGTAATCACGAATAACAATCGTATGGTCATATTTTTACTAAGTTAATTAAAGAAAGAAAGGTAGTATAACCTTAATTGGAACATGAGTCTGGGAATCAGGGTGGATAGGTATGTTTTCCTGGTTTAGAGCTATAAACTCAGATTATGCACCGAGCCAGACAGAAAAGCCAGCTAAGAAGTTTGCCAGGTACAAGACAGTAGGAAGTAGTGGGGACTGCACAGAGCCAGAGAAAACATTCTTGGCTCTAGCCCATTGTTGCCATGTAGGAATTTGGGCCTAGCATTAATAGATTTTTCTTTTTAAAGGAAACTGGAAGTCTACATTTTTATGAGGAAAGTATCAACCATTTATAAGGAATACTGAGAATCTAGTGTGACAAGAGCTTTATGCGTCTAGAAGAGCGTTGTGAGATTAAGGTTGGAAAGGTTTATTAGGATCAAATTGTGGAAGCCCTTGAATGTTAGGCTAAGATTTTATTCTGTGGGGAATGGAGAGACAAGGCCCAGGGATTTTAAGCAGGGAGTGATGTGGCTGGAGTAATGGTTTTACAGAGAGCAGTTACATGATGCTAGCTAGCGCTATGGTAAAGATGAGAGGTAGTAAGTAGCAAAACCAGAACAGTGGTGAGGAGAGGATGAGGAGGAAACAGATGTTAGTTATCTTAGAGGTAGAATCTATAGATGTTGACATACTCAGATTTAATCCATTCAGAGGAATAAGTCAAAACTGATACTGATGTCTGAACCGGGATAAGTGGGAGGATGGCAGGGTGAGTATTGAGCAGATTTGAAGAGCAAATGAGTTCAGTTTTATGCTTTCAATTAGTTGAAATTTGGGAGAGGAGTAAAGATTGAAGTTAGTGGTTTGGGAATCAGACCGTTTCCCCGAAAATAAGACCTAGTCAGACGGTCATCTCTAATGAGTCTTTTGTAGCAAAAATTAACATAAGACCCGGTCTTAGAGTAAAATAAGAGAATCTAGTGTGACAAGACAGTAAAATAAGAGTGGGTCTTATATTAATTTTTGCTCCAAAAGACGCATTAGAGCTGATGGTCCAGCTAGGTCTTATTTTCGGGGAAACAGGATATATGTGTAAGAAATTATCGTTATATTACCATGGGAGAGAGGATAGAGAAGGCACTCTTGAGTTCCAGAAACCTTCCCTAAAATTGCAAATTTTTTATTATGTGTGTATTTGCTGGTCACAATATGGGGAAGATGGGGTGTGGAAAGTAATTAATAGCTCTCATTAGATTTTCAAAGGAAATACTGTGAGCCAAAAATGGGTTAGAACCATTGATATTGAAAGGGCTAAGAACAGAACCTTGGAATACACCTATATTTCTGGGGCAGGAAGAACTGCTATAGGGGGAGCAGGGAGGTCATAGGAAAACCAGGAGACTACCAAAAACCGTTCAAAAAAGCGGATATTTTGAGGGGGGCACGGTTTGAGGGTGGTGATAGGCAGAATGATAATTATTCATGCAGAGTTTGAGGTACTAGTACCTCGGTTTTCGAACATCTCTGTTGACGAACATTTCGGTTTACGAACGCCGAAGTGAATGCTTCGGTTTTCGAACATGCCTCGGAAGTCGAACATGTCACGCAGCTTCCACTGAGTGCAAGATCTGAGGCCTAGCTGTCGGCTGTTTTCGAACGTATCAGAACTCAAACCATCTTCCAGAACGGATTACGTTCGAAAACCAAGGTATCACTGTATTTTAATTTTAGGCACAAACTCTCACTTCTCATTTACTGATGCTCTCCAGCCAAAGACTTAACATACATTTGCTTGTTGCCACTGGGGAGAACCTACACCATAGGGAGCCATGGGGCCTCTCAGTAAGAGGGTGTTAGAAAGGTTTTACAAAGGTGATTTGGGGAAGGCTTAAGGAAAAGGGAAAAGGGGCTTTCAGGGAAAATTTCTTGTGAAATTGTTTTCACCAGGACACCAAGGGCTAGCGGATTGTACCAGGCTGGATGCCAGGGCTGCTTTTCTCTTTCTTACCATCTCCCAGAAGTATACTGCTGACTTCACAGTCTTGGTGGATCATAGTGAAGCAGACAAGATGAGTTTGGGCTGCAATTTGCTGTGAAATGAGAGGAAGAAAAACTTTGAGGAGCCTAATTTTGAGGGTGGGGTGGGTGGAATGGTAAATGCCACGGTTGAGAGAATACCTATAATGCTATATCCCTGAGATTACATGTTCAGGTTCCTGAGATCATAAAAGCAGAATATGAAACTCAACTCGAGACACCAGGAAACAAAATACGGTCAAGTGTGGGAGTTTTGCTCTGACCAGATTATTTTATTCATTTCCCCCTCATTTTACTATTTTATTTTCCCAAAGGAATCACAGCCTTTTAGAAAATGCTTGAAAATGCTTACAGGACTCCTTGCGCCCTTCCAGATGTACATCTCAGGTTAACAGTATACTTATCTGTATGACCTGTTTTGTAGTTAGGATAGTAACCTGCTATTTATCCATTTTTTTAAATGGCATATGGTCATCCTTTATCTAGTAAGTAATGTTCAGATTTGTCCCAGAATTAGTCTAGTTCATTTTCAGAATATTTTACTCTTTTGAGAGAAAGATTTTTAAATGTGGAAGTGACAGAATTGCTATGTTGGTAAGTTCATTCTGCTGGGGAACGTGTCCAGATTGGAAATCGTTGTGGAAATGAGTCATCAATTCTACGGTTCACACAAAGTTAGTTGATGTTATAAGTCTTTAGGAAGAGGAGCAGTAGAAATAAGTTTATGCCTTTCATATGTGATAATGCTGGATTTGGCTGCCCCTTTCTGACTTGTCTTCGTCTTGGGAAGGCCTTGCTTGGGTTAGCACAGGTGTGGGCCCCAGGAATCTGTTTCCTATAGTGTTACAGACTTTAGATCACCCTCTGTATGTGAGGAGGTGAATGATCAAGAATGTTAGGGCTTAAGCAGCAGTCCTGGGGAAGGATTCAAGAATTTATTTAGGGCAGCTTTTCTAAACAATATGGTGTTTTGGTGGTTTCTTCCTTGTCTGGGCCTTCATATCATATTGCTGGGTATTTTACATTCCTGGTCTCTGCTCTGTAGATGTCAGCAATACTCCCTACCCCTCTCCAACCTGCACCCTCAATTATCGTGACAATCAGGCACATGCACATATACATACAAGCTCAAAGGCATGCATTTGCAAACATTATGCTCTCTGTTGACAACCACTGCAGAGCTCGAGGCAGGCAGTTTTTCTTTTTCTTTTTTTTTTAAATTTTTTTTATTGGGGAACAGTGTGTTTCTTTCTCCAGGACTCATCAGCTCCAAGTTGCTGACCTTTAATCTAGTTGTGGAGGGTGCAGCTCAGCTCCAAGTCTAGTTGCCGTGTTCAATCTTTAGTTGCAGGGGGGGACAGCCCACCCTCCCATTTGGGAATCGAACCGGCAACTTTGTTGTTAAGAGCTAACTGAGCCATCCGGCCTCCCCCAGTTTTTCTCTTAAGTGATCTGAGCCCTTGATCTTGGAAAGTGAACAGAGAAGGAACATGTTGACTCCTGTGCTCCAGGTTTTCTTCCTAGCTGGGTCCTTGATAGACATTATAGTCAGAGAAAACGTTCTTTACTTCTTGTCAAGCTGACATATGACAGGACGTTTTTCTATGGGAATGGGAACGATGCCTGGGCGTGGTTCAAGATGAGACTTAAGAGAAATACAAGTTTTGCCTGGTGATATCTAGGAGTGTTGCTTTTCTGCCTGACCCTTAAGTTGTGGACTATTCATGTGTTTGTTTCCTGGTCTAGGCTATAAAAGGAAGAAACGGACCCAAACTTGGCATCTGAATTCAATCCAGGATTATGGTTGGGCTGCAACATTTGGCTGCTTAATTTGGCTGCTTAATTTGGCTGCTGATTCCACTTAAATGGCCTTATTTGCCTTTGGATCCATGAAGGCCATCAGGCCCTCTCATGTGTTAGATGGGGTTGTTCTCATCGGGACAGTTTTTAAATATGAGAGGAATTGGAGTAATATTTCTGCATCTCTTTGGCTAGAATGTAGTGGGACAACTTTGTGGTTTGTGTTTGCATTTATTAAATCCATAAACATTTGAATCTCTCCTATGTATAGCAAGACACTGTATACCTCATGTGGGATTGCAGTGGTATAAAAACAAATCCCAGACAGAGCTGGAAGGAACTGGAAAGGTAATGGAGTCCTAATCACTGACCTCCATTTCTCTTTTTATAGTTGAGGAAACAGACCCAAAGCAGAAAACTGATTTGCCTGAGATTTTGTAATGAAATAGGAATGGAGTTAAGTTTGGGCCCCAATTTTCCTTATTCCTTGTCAGAATTTTTTATATTATACCAAGTATTCCTCAAATTTTTTCACTGAAATACCCCTTATACATAGCAGGACTATTCAGTGAGTGTACAGTATTGAGCAACTGCGAAAATTCTTTGAAGTTCCAAGACTATCTTAATATAGTTACACATTTTATACTATAATATATTCATGATTCTCTTAATGTAAAAATACAGTGTTCAGGGATGGTAGAAATGTTTCTTTGTCTCTTGATTACTGTACCAGTTTTTCCTGTAAAAAGTGCACCACCACACCATATATAATGCATGGGTCCTGACCTTTGCTTAGCTGGGATCTGATACACACAAAGTTAGCCATAGCATAGGTCCTCATTAGTAGCTCCAATCAGGAGTGCTCCAAGGAGGAAGTCATTCATAGTTTGAGTATTCAGAGAAGATTTCCTAGAGGCGGAAGGGGCTTCAGCTGATGGGAAGGAAACAGGTGCCCATTCCATAGCAGACCCAGGAACATACAGGAATGTTGAGGGACCAAGTACACAAACATGACTGATGCAGAGTAGAAACCACAGAGAAAGACTGTGACTCAGTAACGGGGGGGTTGACTGGCAAGGCTAATTGAATCTCCCCGAGGTAATTTATTTTTGTTTTCTCTTTGGTTCACGTCTAGCCTTTAATAATGAATAATACTGTCAATCACCTTTCTTATCTGGAGAATTGAGTCACATGTTCAGTTGGCCCCTGGTGAATTTTGGGCGTGTTCCTGCAGCCTTTAGCTTTGGAAGATGGGGAAACCTGGGTTGCTGAGAGCAGAGCTTTGTTGGAAGTGCCTGGCAGGCCAACTACCTGAGGAAAGTTAATAAGACAGTCTAGTTACTTCAGTTGGTTCCTGTTTTCCTTGGGCCCTACCTGTCCTCCCCACCCCCATGCATAATCACTTGAGTGGCTGCCAGAACAACAACGGAATACAAAAATTCCATGAGCTAAGCATGCCTTCTTTTGCCAGTGTACTTTCTTTTCAATTGATGCATGTTTGATTCCTGATCGTTCAGGCCTTTTTTTCCCAAGCATGACCCAGTAACTACCTGCGTCATAGTCACTTGCAGTATGTGTTAAGTATGCAGTTTTCTGGTCCTCACTCCAGTCCTGAATCAGGATTTCCTTCAGTGAAACTAGGAATTGGCATTTTAAACAAGCTCTCAGGCAATTCTTATATGAATCACTGGCTTAGAAAAATAAGGCCATTATTGCTATATAGCAATAATTTTTTTTGCCACCTTGTTAAATCTAGACAAGAAGTATGTATTTTCTAAACCACACTCAAGGCACAGGTTGGGGCATCAGATTTAATGGACCTGAAAAAATTTCTTTGTAGGCATCTTGGTTAATATCTATTCAGGGTGTAATTAATTAAATCTTATTACTGCACTTTGAGGAAGCCTTGACAAATGGTTATTATAATTTTTTTTTTATTTGCTGTTCCTCGTCTCATTAACAGATAAAGTAAGAGACTTGCCGTTATTTTTTTTAATTCAGTTTTTTTAAAAAATAAATTTTATTGGGGAATGTTGGGGAACAGTGTTTTTCTCTAGGGCCCATCAGCTACAAGTAATTGTCCTTCAGTCTAGTTGTGGAGGGCGCAACGCAGCTCAGCTCCAAGTCTAGTTGCCGTTTTCAATCTTTAGTTGCAGGGGCACAGCCCAACATCCATGTGGGGATTGAACCGGCAACCTTGCTGTTGAGAGCTCACGCTCTATCCAACTGAGCCACCTTGCTGCCCCTTTGGAAGCTCAGCAGCAGCTCATTGTCTTCAATCTAGTTGTGGAGGGCAACAGATCACTGGCCCATGTGGGAATCAAACCGGCAACCCTATTGTTCAGAGCTTGCGCCCTAACCAACTGAGCCATCCCCCTACCCTTGCTCATTATGTTTTTAGGTCAGATCTTAGCTTAGGCCATTAGTTTTCCAACTTTTTGGTCTCTTTTCTAGAAGAGTAACATGTCAACATGTCAGAAATATCCTCATTTATACCAAGATATTTGATTAAGTCATTTTGCATTGTGTATTTGGATTCAGAGATTTGTGGGTTGAGTCTGGGTTCCATTTCTTACTAGCTTTGTGCCTTTGGACAAGCCAGAGATCTCCTAATCCTCTCCTGTCACCTTTAAAATAAACAGAGACAGTAGGAGAGTCATGAAGAGAACGAGCTGCTGTCAGCACAGTGCCTAGAACATGTGTTCAGTAAATTGTTGATGTAATTAATGGTGATAGTGGAAGAGAAGGCGGAAGTGGTGGCAGTGGTTTGATGGTTCCAGGCTTCAGGTGTATTTCTGGCCAAATTCAGGTAATTCTAAATTGAGAAGAGAACATTTCTCTAACCTGTAAGAGAGCATTTCTCTAACCTGTAAGAGAGCATTTCTCTAACCTGTAAATGGCTGCTTTTTGTATGTCTCTCATATCCCAAATAGCTTAAACATTTAAAAGGAATTCATTTAGATATAATTTATACAAGAGAAGGTACAATGAGTAAATTAAAGACAATTATATTTAATTTCATTATGGAAGGAATACAGATAAAAACAAAATATTTTTCTGTGTACAAATTAAGGATAAAGTATACCCAGTTCTGATAAAGATGTGGTGGAACCGGTACGTATATACATTGCTACAAAAACCTTTTTTGGAAAGTAATTTGGCATTTTCAAAAGGCTGGTACATATTGTTTGTTGAATAAAGAGCCTAAAACTGTTATATCGTTTGGTCTAATATTGTCCATTGATTTCAGTTGTTCTTTCCTTTCCTCAACTTTCAGCAAACTTAGGCTGCCTACTTGCCTTTTACTGTGTGACTCAGTGTAGTTTGTCTTGATGTCTGTGTGACCCATGTGCGTTTGTTTTCCTTTCTCCATTAGGCTCCAGCTAAAACACTCAAGTTTTAGAAACTTTGTGAGCTCTACCGTTTATTAAGTCACTGTGATCTTTGTATGTATGCACGTTTGCATGTATCTACATACACCTTCATGCTTCCAGAGATGTACTTGCTGGTCTTACAATCTTGGCTTTTGCTTTCTTTTTTTCCCCTCTGTTCTAGAATGTAAACTGCAGGGAGCCATTGAGCCTCAAGCTTACCTTGCCATGCTGCTAGTTTGTGGCAGGGATCCCAGTAGGTGAATGTGGAGTAGCCCCATTCTGTGAAGTGTTACGGGAACTGCATGAAGCCTGGGCGCCTTGTCAGAGAGCATGGGGAGATAGTGTGAGGCAGCTCCTGCGCATCCTGTGATTCCTATGAAGAAGCGGAAGGGGTCTGTCCTTCACATGGTACCTTGTCATTTCTCTGCAAAGATGAGGGGAAGGTTGCGGGTAAACTCTTGGTTTCCTAGGCCTCTGCAGACCCATCTATTACCAGTTTTTCCATCTCCCTTGTATCGAATGTTTTTCACCCAGTGTAGAAGCTTTTGTTACACCCTGCAACTAAACAAACATTAGCATAGTGTATTACTATTAGCTATCACTTGGTAAGCACCTATTCTGTCCTGAGCCCTGTGCTAGCCACTACATTTTATTAGCTGTCTTAGAAGTTTTAACCATCCCTCAGATTCCATAGCAGAAACTCAGATATTTCCAGGTTGCAGGTCAGTTTACTCTTGTGTCTCTTCAGACTCACTGCCCTCCGTGTATAGAGCAGATTCTGTCCACATCAGCGCTTTTCAAACTTCAGCGGACCTGGAGATCTTGGGAAATGCCAGATTCTGATTTAGTAGATCTAGGATGGGGCCTGAGATTCTTTATTTCTGACAAGGTCCCAGGTGCTCCTTTGACTAGCAAGGATCTAGGTCAGTGGTTGTTAAACCTGGGCAGTCTACAGATTTTCCTGGAGATCCTTGGGGGGGAAATCAATTTTGCTGGCCCCAAACTCAGTAATTTCTGATTGGAAGGGTTTTAGGGTAGGGCATGGAAATTGTTTTTGTTTTGTAGTTTTCTAAAAGAAATTTCCCCAGGTTACAGTAATAATCAGTTTGGGAATCACTGGTTTAGAAGCTAACATGTTGCAGGTGCGTTGTCCCACACAACGCCAAGGGATAGCACGCAGTTAATTTTGCTTCATTAAATGTTTGAAGGGCTGTGTTGGTTAGAGATCATTTGTTTGAAAGGGTAAGAAACCCACTCACGTTTTTCAGAAGGGCTTGTTCACAAACCCCAAAAGCAGGAAGTATCTCTGAATCTCAGAAGGAAATAGAACTAAGTATTGGAAAGCCACTAAGAACCAAAGATGGCTGTTTTCTCTCTTCTGTTTTCTTTTCTTTGGGGACTGGCTTTGGTAAAAAATGGTCACCCAGACAGTGTAGTGCTACCAGCCAGCTCCATATTCCTGAGAAAATTTGAATGACACAGTCTAATATAGCCTCTGGACTGGTTCTCCCTGAGCCAGGAGGCTATCCCTGGGCAGTGCTGTGATCTGGAGATCTGGGCTGTTATAAAACGAACACAGCTACAGGGTCCCAGAGATGTGGGAGCTCCCTAACATCATTGGGCAGACCCCCCTGAAAGGTGACTACTATGCAGGTGCTTACTATGTAGCTTTGCATTTTGGGGCAGGATTATAGAACCAAACAGATAAGTCCCCTACTCTTGGAATTGGGAGAGACACAAAATTTTAAATCAGTATAATAGGGTCTAAGTTGTGAGTGGAGGGCTTAGCTTGAGAGCCTACAAGAGTAGAACGTAACAAGCCTGGACGTTTTGGGAATTTCAGAGAGGACATGTCTGAACTGAATCAGGAAATATAAGTACATGTTGGCCAGATAAAGAAAAGATGGGGGAAAGCTTTTCTGGTATGGTGAACAGCGTGAGCATGAAACAATACTTTATATTGCATTGAAGATTTTTGTGTGACTAATAATTAATCATCAGTTATTTCTAGAGCATAAAGTCCATGGCAGGATGTGAAGCTAGAGAAGATAGGTAGGGGTCAGATTGAGGAGAGTCGTGATGCCATTCTAAGGAGCTTGGATTTAGGTAAAGGGGAACTATTGGGTATTTTTTAATTAACATGGGAGGATTTCCATTTTTATGATTATAGTATGGAGAAGAGTTTTGAAGGTGGCCTTGTCTGAAGGCACAAAGACTAGTTGTAATGGTCCAAAGGAGAAGTGATGAGAGAGGCTGGAAAGGAAGGAGGCAACTGTAAGAATACTTAGGAAGTAGATTTGGCAGGACTAGGTTACATGATAGGACTGAGGAGAAGGAAGAGTCTAGGATAAATCCCAGGCTTGGGTAACTGGGCAAATTGTGGTAGCATTAGATGAAATGAACAATTTGAGGGGGAAGATAATTTCTTTTGGACACGTTGGGTTTAAAATGCCCGTAGGACACATCAGCAATGGTGCCAGTTAGGCAGTCAGTCTGCTGTCAGTAGTCGTCAGCACTTAAAACGTTACAGATTCAAGAGTGGTTTCCCTCTCTCCTCCACTCTTGTAAACTTTTTCCTCAGTCTCTGCCTGGTACTCTTGTTCCAGCTACTCCTTTCCCTTTTATATTTAAATTTAAGACTCATAGTTTTTCTTTGCTAGATATGTGTAAGCAGTAGGTTACTTTACACAAAGATTTGATATTATTTGGCTTCACTATGAGAATTGCTGACAGGATTGTAAATCAACTTCCTATACTATACTATAGGTATACTATACCTATACTACATACTATACCTATACCTATACTATAAGGTATATATATGTGTGTGTTGGTGATAAATAAATGAATGAGTGAGTCAAGGAATGAATCATTAAATCATATAAAGAGTTTTAATAGTAGACGTTATTGGGAATGCCCTCTAATAGAGACTGATCTTTTCCATAAAACATTTCTCTGCATAGAATCATGGAGAATGAAAAGGGGTTATATTAACATTTGTAGGTATGTTTCATAGTGGTTGTGATGTGTTCTGGGAATTGTGTTTTGTTTCTAAGTTTCTATGCATGTATAGATAAGAATTAAGCATATAATATATACCCAAACTGACCGAAGACCCTTTGTCAGGTTCTTTAGGTCCATAGTCTAATGCAAATCGTCTTTGAAGTGGTGTTTGAATCCCAAGCAAAATTTACTGCTTCCTAATCGTGTTTATGTAACATACTATACCTATTTCTGTCATATTTTCATGTTTCATTTGACTAGTAGCCCTGACCATGCCTTTAATAATTCCCAGTGTCTATCATGTAGGAGACAATTGTTTGATGGATAATTGAGTGAATGGATGTTTATATTCAGGGTCAGCCACATTAAGAGAAACGCTGTTTAGCTTTATATCCCTTTTCTCTTACAGCTCTTTGTAGTGGATGTGCAGACAAGCCAGATTACCAAGATTCCCATTCTGAAGGACCGGGAGCCGGGAGGTGTGACCCAGCAGGGCTGTGGTATTCATGCCATCGAGCTGAATCCCTCTAGAACACTGTTAGCCACCGGAGGAGACAACCCCAACAGTCTTGCTATCTACCGGCTGCCTACACTAGATCCTGTGTGTGTGGGAGATGTAAGTTCCTTCAATAATTGTAGTTAGAGGTAGCCTTGTTTTTCAACAGAGCCCAGTAGGTCACATGGACTCTCCTTCCACAAGACCCCTGGGAAGGAACAGTTTCCTGTAGATTTCTGCTGACTCCAGGGGCATGGAGGTAAGGTGTGGGGGGTGGAAATTTCAGAATGGGGACTGTACTCCCTATAGGGAGTAGCAGGGATGTTGACAGTATGTGATTGATAAAGGGGTGAGCAGCGCACCTGGGTCCAGCAGCAGTGGGTTAGTGTCAGTATACACACGTCTGCCCATCGTCTAAGAGCAAAATTTATTAAATCATTCACTTAGCAACTATTTGTTGAGCTTTTTATGGCCAGCATTATTTTAGACACTGGGGGCACAACTATGAATAAAACAGATAAATCTCCTCTCCTCTTGAAGCCTGCATTCTGGTGAAGGGAGACATAAACCAAAATATAAACCATGTTAATCAATAAATATTCACCAGCGGTATGTCAAAGTTGGTAAGTGCTTTGGAGAAGAGTAAAGGCAGGCTAAAGCCGTAGGGAGTGTGGTGCGAAATGCTATTTCAGAAGATGAGCAGGGAGGGCTTCGTTGATAAGAGTGACATTTGAGCAGGAAGACTAAAAGGAAATGAGGGTGCAAGCCATGTTGATGTCTGGAGGAAGAGAGAAGTTACACACAGAGGGAGCAGCAAAGAGGTCAGTTATAGCTGTTGTCCCAGAAGAAAGAGGGAGAGTGGTAGGACGAGGTGAGAGTGATGAAAGGTGGGTGATTGTGTGTAGGGGCCCCAAATAAGACATCCAGAAATAGAAGGCCTGAGCTTTGTGTCCACTAGGCGTGCTTATTGTCCATAGGAATACCAGCTTGGAGCTCCTTAAAACTGAAGTTCAAGATTGTGGGATCATGCCCTATGAGTTGAAATCACTAGAGATCAGAGTTCAATTTTTACAAAGATATTTTCAGTCAGACTTGTATACTTTTCAAGAGTATGCGTTGTAATCCTTATTTTACTAATTTTTTTTTTTCCTCTCTTTACCTGTCACTCCCTCCTCTCCAAGGATGGGCACAAGGACTGGATCTTTTCCATTGCATGGATCAACGACACTATGGCTGTGTCTGGTAAAATTGCCCTTTTGTAGGGAGTTTTGGTGTGGCAGGGAGGGAGGGAGGCTAGGAGTTGAAAAGGGATAATAGTGTGAGTGGAAATAGCCCAGTAAACAGACCATCAGCCAGGGACCAGGAGACCTTGTTTCTAATGTTGGCTCTTTTTCTGACTTACCATGTGACCTTAGATAAGTCATTGCCCCTATATATTCCTGACATGGCAAGTGGAGGTACTGGCAATACTTCGTTTATTAGTCATATTCTGCCTTGTTCCAAAAAGCATGTGTGATAGCATGTTAGCCTCAATGGTTTTGTGGGGTTTCGTTGAAGTAATGGTTGTTAAAGTGTTTAGGAAAAGTTGGTGTGCTCTATAAAGTATGAGGAGCAGTTATCATTTTCTGTACAACTAACTGTATAGCGTTAAGTTTCTTGTTGATAAAAACTGTACAGGATTGGGGGAATTTCTTCCCAGTGGTAGAACTGTCAGAAAAAAATATATGGATATGAGTGTAGAGTAGATAACCTAGTGATACATAAAAACGCAGTAGCCTAGGAAGTTAAGCTCAGAGCGCTAACCATTTTTACTGGGTATCCATATGTAAAAATGTAATCCCCCATTCCAGCTTCCCAAATAAAAATAAACCTATTTACAGGTCAGAATTACCAGGAGTGGTTCAGAAGTTTTTGGATTCCCTGTCATTTGTCTCTCCCAAGAAATGAGAGCTCCTTGAGGGCAGAGGCTGTCATGTCATCTCTGTAGGGACTGTTTGGATGTCGATAACCTGCACTAAATTTGGTTATTGGGAGCCTCCCAAATACCCTGCCAGTGTCCTGTTTTCAAGCTGATAACTCCCAAGTATACGTACTTTTCCTGAACAGTAATAACAGTTTTTTTAAGAACATTGTCTCTGCCGTTAGAGACCTGAATTTGAATCCTGGTCCTACCACTTATTAGCACTATGATCATGGGCAAGGCACTTAAGCTTTTTGAGACTTGGGTTTCCTCATCTGTAACATAGATAATGATTATATATACTTCAGAGGGTCAATGGGAAGATTAAATGAGATAATGTGTAGTGGCTGCCGTATTGAAAATGCTCAATACTTGTTAACCAGTGCTAATGTTGAGTCTTGATGGTGAGCATCAAACCCTGAACATTCCATCTCAAAATCAGTGTATTCAAACTCATCATCTCTCTTCCAAGTGGCACAGACACACCCCCGTTTACATATATGGGTGAATGCTCCCATCTTCCATCCAGAAACAGCCAGAGAACTAAGACTCGTCTTAGGCCTTTCAGTCTCCTTAGATTACCGAGCCATGTTGATACTGTTTTCTAAAATATCTCTTATACCATCAATTTCTTTTCTGTATTCTCTACTCAAGTGCTCATCATCAATCTCTTGAGTTACCCCAATATCCTTCCATATTTTCTTTGTGCTTCTAGTCTAATCTCTAATCTAATTTTCACATTGCTACCAAATTAGTTCTTTAAATAATTTTCCCTTATTGTAAAAGTAATACATGTTTATTGTAGAAAATTCTTAAAATACAGATAAACAAAAAAGGAAATAAGAATCACCCACAATATCTCTACCCAGAGATAACCACTGTTAACATTTTGACTAGTCTTTTTTTAAGTACATATTTTCTAATTGGTTAAAATAGGTTCATATAGAGGGATGGATACATGGGTAGGTATATGACATACCAAATATAATAAAATGGTGATGGTGGAATATAGGTATAAGTATATAACTCATTGTAAAATTCTTGCAATATTTTAGGATGCTTGAAGTTTTTCATAGTAAAACTTGTGCAGTTTTATTTTTTTAATTTGCATAATAAACCGTGTGTGGCTCTCCAGATGTGCCCTCTCGCTGGCCCTTTCTGTATTTCACACATGATGAACCCTCCGCTTTGAATCGCTGCCCACAAGCCTTATGATGCAAACAAATTGGATGCTATTTCTCCCATGGTAGACAATTTTTACTGCAAAGCACTCAGGCAATTTAAATGTGGGAAGGGCACTATCTGGTCTCACAGGAGAGTTGACATTTAACTTTACTGGAAAGGAATTTTAAAACAATGTTTTTGGTTTTTTTTTTTTGTTTTTTTTTAAAGTGGTTCTAACTATAACATAGCCATACTGTGGGACGTAGAGATTGTTCTGAATAAATATCTTTGTATATGGGTCTTTTGATAGTGGATTATTCCTAGATGGGAACACAAACTTTCTCAATTATGCTGCAGATTGCTCAGTTGTACTCTAGAAAGATGGTCCCATTTTAGCTTACCACCAGCACTGTATTTAGGGCTCAATTCAAAGAAAAATGTTCTTAGTTTTTTAAGTACTTCATTATTCTTTGCTAAGGAAAACTGTCTTTTTAAGCA